>NC_089822.1:27223743-28591600 GCF_035046505.1 Tiliqua scincoides | reverse complement strand
AAATGTACCTGTGTTGGATTTCTTTGGAAAATTTCCAATTACATAAACTGTATGTTGAAAAAGGAATCACTATGGTTACTGTTCCCTAATGGTTCAGCAACACTGGCATCTTGCACAATGTCCTAGGTATTTATTTATTTATTTATTTATACAGGTATTTATATACTGCCTTTCTTTGGTCGTCAGATTTCTCCTCAGACTTTAATCCAAGGCGGTTTACATAGGCAGGCTGTTCTAAACCCCCGTAGGGATTTTTACAATTGAATAGTTCTAGTCTTTCATAGAACTCCTCGTTCCAGCAGGATTCCTTCCTGATATGGCCTCTCTCTGTCCCTTCGCCTCCCACGCTCCACTTGACAGCAACTCCTCTCTGCCACCAAGGGTCAGCTCATCAGTATATCAGTGTGTGGTCAGTTCTCGGGTACTTCCAGTTGTTTTGAACTGGCAGCCTCAGATCTTCAGGCATACAAGGCGGCAGCTCTACCAACTGAGCCAGACCTCCTGCCCTAGGTACCACATAAGAGTAAGTTTAGGGTCACCTTCCTTCTGCTTGGTTCCTTAACCAACTGTTCCAAGGCACAGTCAAGCAGAGGTGTTCCTGGAGGGGGCAAAACAGTGTCTTCAGGCACCCAGATGCCTGTGTAAAGTGGCTTGGTTTCTGAGCCATTTGGGAAGGCAAGAACAAAGTGGAGAAGATGCCTCCACTTTGTTTTTGCAGCCATGACTGGCCTGGAAGCAGAGGGGGAGGGGCTGCATTACATGGGCATCAGTGTGCTTGAAGACACTTAACAGTTTTGACCCCCTCCAGAAATGCCCCTGCAGTCAAGGCTGCAATCCCGTATACACTTATTTGTGAGTCCATCCCATTTAACTCAATGGGGCTTACTTCTGAGTTGCTTAGTCTTGTGCTGTTAGTGTATATATAGACATTTCCTCTCTTTGTCATGACCTGAACATGAATTTACTTAGTGTTGTGATGTATGCACTGCTGAAACCGAGCATTGGCTCGGTCATGTTGTGAGAATGGATGATGGCCGGATCCCAAAGGATCTCCTCTATGGAGAACTCGTGTAAGGAAAGCACCCTACAGGTAGTCCACAGCTGCGGTACAAGGACATCTGCAAGAGGGATCTGAAGGCCTTAGGAGTGGACCTCAACAGGTGGGAAACCCTGGCTTCTGAGCGGCCCACTTGGAGGCAGGCTGTGCAGCATGGCCTTTCCCAGTTTGAAGAGACACTTGGCCAAGAGTCTGAGGCAAAGAGGCAAAGAAGGAAGGTCCATAGCCAGGGAGACAGACCAGGGACAGACTGCACTTGCTCCCAGTGTGGAAGGGATTGTCACTCCCGAATTGGCCTTTTCAGCCACACTAGACACTGTGCCAGAACCACCATCCAGAGCGCGATACCAGAGTCTTTCGAGACTGAAGGTTGCCAACAACAACAATAAAATATGTGAGGTTCATTGTTGCCACCCATTACCACTACACTTTGTCCCGTAGCTGTCTCCCTGATAGCTCTTTCCAAGACAAGATTGTCTTCAGCATCTTGGTTAGAAGGAAGATACTGTCTGTCCGTCCCCCCCCAGTACTAGATTATGATTTAGGCCTGTTATGATTTGGCTGTCCTATAGATTTTTCATATACTTGCAGGATATGGTGAAGCTGTCAGCTTACCCACCATGGCTTCCTGCCCAAGGGCGCTTTCTAGAGATTACAGTGTACAGATATAATTCCAAGAAAGCTCTGTAACAACAGCACCCTGAAGAGCTGAGCCTTTGCTAGCACTCCAGCTAATGGTTTACGTATGTTCTGAAAAGGGGTGCCTTTCCTTCTGGTCTGTGTCGTGCTGATCCAGTTGCCATGAAGAGTTCTCAGGAGTGCTGGGAGAGAATTGGAAGCAGAGAACACTTGTAATGAGGGCTGTCACTTGATTAAAGAAATTGTGGTCACCCTCTGAGTGCTGATTAAATCTGCACACAGTTTCATATGTCTAGCTATATTTTCAAAGGGAAAAAATGTATTTCCTTAGTTCATTGTTCCTTGATGGTGGACATGTATGTCACTTTCTCAGGCACTTACCCAGGAACTCCATATTCCAGTGCTGCTTGTAACTGGTGACTTGAATCCAAATGGCACCTGGGTCACTTCACCCATCATTTAGGGGGGCAGTGTCCCAAATGAAGAGACCTAAACCAAATCTCTTGCCAGTTTTACTGGTTTCTGCAGATCATTTAGTTTATGACTGCTCACGAAGTTGTATGTAACTATGTTAGTCCATTGGGGGGAAAAATCCACCAGCCCAAGTAGGGCAATACTTTAATGGGAGCCAATACAAAGTTGCAAAGTGGTAAGCAGAAGGCATTTGAGTGCTCCACCCAGGAGGCAGGGACAAGCAGCTGCTTTGAGCTACGGATGGGATAGGTGAGACCCTGTGTCCATCAGCCACCTCTGCAGGTGCCTCACAATGCTCCCATTTGGGCCACACCTTTTCCTCCTCCCTATGCTGCTCTGTGTTTTGAAATAGAGCAGCAGTGTGGAAGCTCTTTCAGCTCACAAGGAAGCAAAAAAAAATTCTGCCCCACTTTCAAAAATGTCAAAAAACACAAAACTTTTTTTGTGGAAACTACATTCCCAGCTTCCTTGTCCTGCTGCTCTATTTCACAATGGCAGAGTAATGGGGGGGGGGGGGAAGAAAAGGAAGGAAGGACAGAAGGAAGGGTGGCTGGTTGATCAGGGGCAACAGCTCCCTGCACTGCTGCACAGATTGTGGTGGTGCAGCTGGAGGAGAAGGTAATCAGAGCCATGTCTACACATTACTGTCTCCTCTTTCTCTTCAGCAAGACTAAGGGCCCAATCCTATCCAACTTTCCAGTGCCGGTGCAGCTGCAATGCAGCCCCAAGACAAGGGGCTTAACTACCCTCCCACCACAGGATGCAGCACACACCCCATTGGCATGGCTACACCAGGGTTGGAAAGTTGGATAGGATTTGTCCCCTAAACATTGGCTAGATTGTGCTCATAATAATTTTTCTCTGGGGAAATTATCTCCCTGTTAAGAGCACTAACCTGCAGTAGTCTGGTCTGCCTTGCAGCTTTTATAATTTGGAACAATCTTACTAAAAACGCAGAGGCCTAAGTCTGGCCTGTGCACAGAGAAGACTGCCTAGATGACCTTTTTATGTTGCCTGTAATTCTATGGGGGGAAAAAAGATTTTTTTTTGGTAACTGAATAACAATATTATAAACCCCTTCAGAAGTTGCTTACCATTTCACAAATCGTCTTTTGTTAGGTGATGATTGTACCTGTCAGTATAATATTGAAAGAAATTTCAGTTCTACTTCTTGTCTCAACATCAAATCTTTTACAGACAATATTAAATTTTGCAGGAGTCAAAGTGAACCGGGTCCAGCAGTGAAAAGGATATAGCTAAACTGAAGAATGCAAAGGAGATACACGTATGAGGCATCTCTAACCCTTGCTTCATATAGATGTCTCCGGAAGATTGGTTCCCATCCACCATAAATCACATTTATGTAGTAGAAACATTCTTTGTTGATGGAAGAAACCCCATAGTTATGGTGCTCACAAGCAATCCAAATTGCTTGTGCGCATAGATTCAAGCATTTAGGCTCCAGTTAACATTTCCAAGGGCAAATTTGTTGGTAGGTCCACTTAGGAACAGACATTACTTCAGTAGTGTGGGAGCTGTTGTAGAGAAGCTCCTCCTCTCTTCTCTTCCAGTCACTAACATAGAAAGCACTTTGAGAGCACTTGAGCCTGCATTTCAGTTCCTTCCCATATCAGTAATGCTCAAGGTCCCAGTAGTGATGATACTGGTATATAGAGTCAGTTCCTATTATCCACTGGGTTTAGGTTCCTAGAAAACCCAGTGGATACTGAATCAGCAGATAATGAATCATTGATCCTATGGGATCAATGGGGTTAGGGGGAGTCAAATTTTGCAGGCATCAGAGGGAATGACGTTGAGGACTTCATGGATTGAGCCATTCCTGATCAGGAATGGCAGCAATAGATACCTTCAGAATGGTGTGGATAACTTAAGAACAGTCACTGCAGATAGCTTCAGAATGGCCACATATAGCTGCAGGGTGGCCATGGATAGCCAAGAACAGGCAACAAATGGTGTGACATGAGTTACACTTTTGTTCCAGTGGATAAGCAGATCTGCAGGAAAGGAGTGCACAGTAGTGAACTGTAAACCACTGTTCGTTGCCTCACACTCCTTCACACCTTATGTTTTCATCACACCTGAAAATGCTCAGAGATTTATGGTGGATGCTCCTTGAGGAGGCACAATTGCTAATCCCTGGCAGCTCTATAATGCAACAAAGCTTTATTTATTGCTGTAAAGCTATAAAGCAATGGAAGAACATGTGTTTGTTTGCAAATACAGGCATCCCCCACTCATTTGACAGGTTAGGGACCAGAGCAGTGGTGGAAAGTGGGTGTGAGGGTTGTCCCGTGAAGAGGGTCTCTGGGCGTTGCCCGGTGTGGTGCCAAGGAGTGGCTGGATGGCCTCTTGGGGTCCCCTGGGCGGGGGTGTCCGCCTTCCTGGGGCTCCTGCAGGGGAAGCCTCAGACCCAACCAGGGGGAGGGGGCTCACGACACCCTTGTCCTCCTCTCTGGAGACAGGGAGGTACTTCTCTGAGGTAGGGTCCTATACTTGATCCTTGGTCATCAGGCAGGGGTTCCAGCTCCAGCCTCCCCTCTTCAGGACTGACTGTCAAAACTGGCTTCCCTGCTTTTTTCCTCCCCAGCCACACTCTCTGCACCTCTCCTCCCTCCCTCGCCAGACTTAAAGGGGCCCCAGCCCTAGCCTGCTTCTCTGCTCTCTGGTGGCTAATGGTGATCCTGCCCTGCTCACTGCTCTGGTCAGGTGAGACCTGGGGAGACTGTCTCTCCCATCCAGCCATCTCACGTCTTGGCTGGTCAGCCGGTGAGGCAGTGGCTCTGTGGTACGACAGTTCTGTCGCTGGCCAGCTGCCAGGTAAGGTGGGGGTTGGGCAAGAGCTTGACCCCCGACACAGCGGAAATGGTAGAAAAGCAGAACCTGGTCTTTTTTTAGTTTACAAATGTTGCTTCCAATGCTTTTTTAGCTAGCAAATTGCAAATGCCTTTTTTTAATTTTGCAAATTCCTGCTGTCACACTAAGATTCTGCAAGTGTACGCTCATTAACGCCTTCAGTAATGAGAACAGACACGGAGCTAAAGTTTCCATGCTCTCTCTCTCTCTCTCTCTCTCTCTCTCTCTCACACACACACACACACACACACACACACCCCAAAACAGTTCAAATCACCATGTCATAAGCAAATCAACATGAGGGAGGACAATTTTAGCCTTTAGAACAGCAGAGAGAGGTTGAAAGAGTGGAGTATGTGTTGAATGAATGACTTCTGGGTATAACTGAAATGTGTTGAGAGAGCAAATTGTTGAAAACCAAACTGTCAAAAGCAGGGGATACCTGTAGTCCCAATACACTCTGTAACAGGTCCACATCAAAGAATCTAAGGCTTTTATGCTTGCAAAGATGCCTGCCAGGGACCTTGGAGAACCACTGCTGGACTCCAGGCAGACAATTCTAGCTTGATGGACCAATGGTTTGAAGAATGATTTGACCATTGCCCAATGGTTTGATGAAAAAGGCAGATACAAAAGTCCACTGTATTTAGCTTTCATGAGACTAAAAAATGACTGTCACATAAAGTGTGAAGCAGCCCTTAATCCTCTGAAGTTCTGCATTCACTTCAAAATGCACCTGACCTTAAACACATTTTTTTTCTGTGTTTGAGGCACCAGCTGCGCACTTTATGCTTATGTGCAGTTTTAAAATGCTTGCTCAAGTTTCAGGTCTGGACTTTCACATTTTTCCTTTCCCTCGGGAATGAGGATCTTGTCTGTTGTCACATTGACTTGTAACCCCTATCCTGACTTTCATACTGAGTCGGGAAATAACTTGGCCTCCTAGCCTCTAAAGAGATAAATTTAGAGAGACAGAGAAAGAGAGAAAGGGAAACAATGATTTTCAAGTGTCAAATCAGATCAGGGCCAAACATTTGGGTTTATAAAAACCAATACAATTTGAATTTTGATGAAACCAAACTGGATCTGCTCTTGTTTGAAAGAAGGTAAGTAACTTGATTGATATGTTTAATCTCTTCTCCACCTTTCCTCAGCAGCGTTCAAGATGACACACATTGCTGAGCCCCACCTGATCTCTCTTCCAGGTACTAACCAAATTTCAGTGTACTTTGCTGCAGCAAGATTGCTGCGTCATGAGGTTTCAGACCACAGACCTAACCTGTACGGCAACACTCTCAAAAGATTTCTCTGAAGTCCTGCACAGCATTTACTTGGCACTTGAAGGTTATTTTGCTCAGACAGCCTCTAAACACACCTTCCTTGTGCTGCGGCACTCTGTATTAGCGAGCCGCAGATTTTTCAACGAAAGAAGATGAAACATTGTTCTCTCCCACATTTCACATTTATTAAAAGATTTCATCTTCTCCACTGTAATGTCTGCATCACAAAACAAATCATCAGCTTGCTTTGACCCTGAGATCATTTTATAGGCTTAATAATAATAAATCTATGTCCTGAAATAGTTTCAGCAGATTACAGCAATCAATCAACATTCAGGGAGCCTTAAACCATTAATGTCATCAGCAATGATGCAGCACCCTGGGAATCTATCTAAATCAGCCATTATTTCTGAAAATGCTCCTTAAGAGCCTTAAGATAAAGGTAGTATTTGGGAGCATAAATTGCAGCTCTATTTTTTTCTCTTTTTTTACCAACCATTGGGAGATGATTGTCATAGCGATTTTTAAAAATATCTTAAAGCATTGCTGGAGCAGCAGCTTTAAGAACTAGGGGGAAAAGCAATGTAAACTATGGCTTAGGATAAATTTGTGCTAAAATCAGGCCCTTTGTGCTAAATTGAGGGTAAAATCAGGCAGGATTTTTGCTGTGCTTTGTAAACTAAAATGTTGCTTTCTAGATGCTGAGAAGAAGCTGGACCAGTCTCTGAGTATCGGTTGCTGGAGGGGGGGGGAACAGCTCCCATGCCCTGCTTGTGGGCTTTGCAGAGGCACCTGGCTGGCCACTGAAAAAAATCAAGATGCAGAATTAGGTGGCTCTTGGGTCTGATCCAGCTTGCCCTTAAATGTACAGTAATACGTCCAATAGCATGGGGGACACATCTCCCAAAGTTGAGTGCTGCTCAAAACAGCACTATAAAATTCAAGTTAATCTAAGATGTAGGAATGAGAGCTGATTGGTTCAGAATGCACTGTACCGATTGGGTAGGACAGTTGGCAGTTGCGCTGGGACAAGGAGCGCTGTAAATCAATCAGTGCTAAAGGAAGCTGTGTTATTGGAGGTAAGACTGCATCAACAATTGGACTGTAAAAGGTTACAAGTTGCAATGCTACCAAACATTCATAACTGGATTTGTTATACGAGGCCACACTGTTCATAATTCCTCAATTTGTATAAAGAATCCTGAAGCTCATGTGCTGGCATTCCTGCCATTTTTGTTCCTCAAGAGCCTGCTTGATGCACCTGGCTCGTATGACAAAGCAGAGAAAACTTTGGTGAGTTTGCCATGTTGCTGTATGTTCAGATGTTGCTGGTTCTAACCCTTTACCTATATCATGAAATAGAAATTTCCTTCCCTTATTAACTGGTAGTGCTGTGGGGAGTTAGCAAGGGTGGTGTTGGTGATTAGGTTTGGGCTAGATTTTCCCTTTTGGGTTCATGAGTTCAGAAAGATGGAGCAAGGCATTTATTCTCCTGACAAAGAAAGTAGGGCAGCATTCCTATCCACATTTACCTAGAAGTAACAGCCCAATCCTATACTTGGCGGCGGTGCCACCGGGTGCAGTGGTGCCAAAATGGCTACCACTATATCCAGCAGCACCACTGGAGGTCTCCTCAGGGGAAGGGAACTGTCATCCCCTTCCCCTGAGAAGAGCCCCAGGCCCTGCAGTGGGGCTTTTCAAGTCTGTACCAGCTATTTTGCCAGTGCAGACTTGAAAACTCTGTGTAGAGCTTTGCAGCCCGACTTGGAGGATAGGATACAGCAATGTTCAGGATCGGGCCCTTAGTCTCAGTGAACTCAAGCATAGACTTGAGAACCTTTTGTGTCTGCAGCCCAACATGGAGGATATGATACAGCAGAGCAGGGCTCCACCGGTCCCACCCCACCCTGTTTGTCCCCCTGCCCTGCTCTGGAACACCTCCCCTGCCTTAAAAGTCCTTACCACCACCTGGAGCTCTTCCCTTGTTTCAGGTGGTGTCCACCTGGCGCTGAGCCGGTGGTGTTGCTCCTTACATGGAGAGTGCCATAAACGTACTTTATGTTTACGACACCTGGTGCTGTAGCTTAGTACCAGCACTCGGAGCCCCTAAGATTAAGCTCTTAGTCTCAGTGAACTCAATGAGACTTACTTCTGAGTAGGCAGGCTCACATTGTCAGAGAGTTAAAACCAGGCCTAATTAGGGGAGTGCATTTGGTATGGGATGAATGGGGGAACGTGACTAACTGGGCTCTTTCATTCAATTTGGCATTTATGCCAAATCATACATAATAAGAATGAACCGATCCCAACTGAACAGAGATCATCTTGGTCCCAATTAGGTATCATTCATTCTTTTCTATCTCCTTTACTCTAGCAGTTGCAATCTCTTGGCAGAGCCCTGGAATGTCTATTAATTTCATGCTGATTGGGTGGAAAGCAGCAAAATTATAAGCAGGATATGTGAAGCTGGTTCTTCTTCTGAAATCAACAGGGACCATATTTAAAAAAATGAAGCAGGTGGAATTTTCTGATGACATGAATGTGATTTCAATGAATGAGTACTGGCATAAATGAGAATATTAACATCAATAACAGATGTTGTTGTTTTCCCCCCCACACCCTAGTTCTTATATTTCCACAAAAAAAAAAAAAAAAAAAAAATTCAAGTGGTAATGTTTAACTATTTTTAACAAATAGAATTGTCTTTGGTGCATAATTTATTTATTTTTATTTTTAAACTAAATTTATACCCTGCTTTATCTCCCCAAAGGGCATTCAAAGCAGCTATAATTAAGAACATAAGAACAGCCCCACTGGATCAGGCCATAGGCCCATCTAGTCCAGCTTCCTGTATCTCACAGCGGCCCACCAAATGCCCCAGGGAGCACACCAGATAACAAGAGACCTCATCCTGGTGCCCTCCCTTGCATCTGGCATTCTGACATAACCCATTTCTAAAATCAGGAGGTTGCGCATACACATCATGGCTTGTACCCCATAATGGATTTTTCCTCCAGAAACTTGTCCAATCCCCTTTTAAAGGCGTCTAGTCTAGACGCCATCACCACATCCTGTGGCAAGGAGTTCCACAGACCGACCACACGCTGAGTAAAGAAATATTTTCTTTTGTCTGTTCTAACCCGCCCAACACTCAATTTTAGTGGATGTCCCCTGGTTCTATGTGAGAGTGTAAAGAGCATCTCCCTATCCACTCTGTCCATCCCCTGCATAATTTTGTATGTCTCAATCATGTCCCACCTCAGGCATCTCTTTTCTAGGCTGAAGAGGCCCAAACGCCGTAGCCTTTCCTCATAAGGAAGGTGCCCCAGCCCCGTAATCATCTTAGTCGCTCTCTTTTGCACCTTTTCCATTTCCACTATGTCTTTTTTGAGATGCGGCGACCAGAACTGGACACAATACTCCAGGTGTGGCCTTACCATAGATTTGTACAGCGGCATTATAATACTAGCCGTTTTGTTCTCAATACCCTTCCTAATGATCCCAAGCATAGAATTGGCCTTCTTCACTGCCGCCGCACATTGGGTTGACACTTTCATCGACCTGTCCACCACCACCCCAAGATCTCTCTCCTGATCTGTCACTGACAGCTCAAAACCCATCAGCCTATATCTAAAGTTTTGATTTTTTGCCCCAATGTGCATGACTTTACACTTACTGACATTGAAGCGCATCTGCCATTTTGCTGCCCATGCTGCCAGTCTGGAGAGATCCTTCTGGAGCTCCTCACAATCATTTCTGGTCTTCACCACTCGGAAAAGTTTGGTGTCGTCTGCAAACTTAGCCACTTCACTGCTCAACCCTGTCTCCAGGTCATTTATGAAGAGGTTGAAAAGCACCAGTCCCAGGACAGATCCTTGGGGCACACCGCTTTTCACCTCTCTCCATTGTGAAAATTGCCCATTGACACCCACTCTCTGCTTCCTGGCTTCCAACCAGTTCTCAATCCATGAGAGGACCTGTCCTCTAATTCCCTGACTGTGGAGTTTTTTCAGTAGCCTTTGGTGAGGGACCGTGTCAAACGCCTTCTGAAAGTCCAGATATATAATGTCCACGGGTTCTCCCGCATCCACATGCCTGTTGACCTTTTCAAAGAATTCTATAAGGTTCGTGAGACAAGACTTACCCTTACAGAAGCCATGCTGACTCTCCCTCAGCAAGGCCTGTTCGTCTATGTGTTTTGAGATCCTATCTTTGATGAGGCATTCCACCATCTTACCCGGTATGGATGTTAGGCTGACCGGCCTATAGTTTCCCGGGGCCCCCCTCTTTCCCTTTTTAAAAATAGGCGTGACATTTGCTATCCTCCAATCTTCTGGTACCATGGCCGTTTTGAGGGACAAGTTGCATACCTTAGTCAAGAAGTCTGCAACTTCATTCTTCAATTCCTTAATAACTCTTGGGTGGATGCCATCAGGGCCCGGTGACTTATTGATCTTTAATTTATCAATGAGGTCTGAAACATCTTCTCTTTTAACCTCTATCTGACTTAACTCCTCGGTCAGGAGGGGCCGTTCGGGCAGTGGTATGTGCTCGAGGTCTTCTGCCATGAAGACAGATGCAAAGAACTCATTTAATTTCTCTGCCATCTCTAAGTCTCCTTTTATCTCCCCTTTCCCTCCCTCACCATCCAGAGGGCCAACCGCTTCTCTGGCGGGTTTCCTGCTTCTAACATATTTGAAGAAGCTTTTATTATTCCCCTTAATGTTGCTGGCCATGCCTTCCTCATAGTCTCGCTTGGCCTCTAGTATCACCTTCTTACATTTCTTTTGCCACAGTTTATGTTCCTTTTTATTCTCCTCATTAGGGCAAGACTTCCATTTACGGAAGGAAGCTTCCTTGCCCTTCACAGCCTCTCTAACTTGGCTGGTTAGCCATGCAGGCACCCTCCTGGATTTAGTGGAACCCTTCTTTCTTTGCGGAACCTCTGTGGAACCTCTGCTGGACCTCTATTACTGTTGTTTTAAGCAGCCTCCATGCACTCTGGAGAGATTGGACTCTTTTTACCCACCCTTTCAACCTCCTTCTAACCAGCCTCCTCATTTGAGGGAAGTCCACCCGTCGGAAGTCAAGCGTTTTTGTTAGAGATTTGCCTGGTATTCTTCCCCCAACGTGCACGTCAAAACGGATCGCAGCATGATCACTGTTCCCCAATGGCTCAGGATCAAAAAATCACTGTTCCCCAATTAAGGATCAAAAATGTTGCAAGATATTTTGATGCTTGAGGAAGAAAATCTAAATGGCAAGCTACCCATGGTGGTAAAAATATACAATAAATTAGGTAATTTGCTGCCATGCAGTGGTACCCCCAATCTCTCTACCTGAGACAGGCACCTCACCCTACCTAATGAGAGAATAGACCCTGAAAACCAGACACATCATATCTTTAGCTGACATGTTGGTAACAATAGCTCAGGCAGCACAAAAGCCACTCTCCCTGGAATGTACATCACATCACCATTCCTCCCTCTCAGCTCCCCAAGGATTACGTTCTGCTTACACATTGTATCTTTTATCTTTAGCAGTATATAAAGTATCTATTTAATCTTTTATCTTCCAGGCAAGGGCTGGAACTGTAGCCTTGGGAAACATCTAATAATTTTTTATATACTATGCCCGCCATTCTTGGTCAACTAATTTGCATTCAGTATTAAAAGTGTGGTAGCTGAATAATAAAGTAGTTAATTGGAGACCAAAGCAGTGATTGCTGCTGCATAAACAGTAAAAAGACCCTGACATAAAAGGGTGCATTTACAGCTTAAATAATAATAATAAAAAAAATCCCAACACCAGTTACTGTAAAAACTAGAGTTGTCGGGGAAAGAAGGTGACAAAACTGTCTGTAAATGATATGTGTTAACGTCTTCTAGAGGTTATGGGGGGTGGGAGCACCTTTAAAGACTTGTTCTGGGTTGGAGGTGAGAGTAAGCAGCAGGAATGCTTATTGAAGTGACTATCCAGCTCATTCGAGTGGATGAACATAATAAACAAGACGGAAAGGCCCTTATCTTTGTTACCCATCAGTTTTGCTGCACGTTCTTCATACTTGCCATATTGTCAGAGTGGACATTTCAAGGCAAAGTCTTATATCGTGTGCTGTATTCAGCCATAGTGAAGGAGTTGTGCATTGTCTCCCTAAGCGCAGTTCAGGTTCCCGTCTTTTTTCCACAGAAAAAAATGCTGCTGCAGGCTCACATTAAGAATCCTACCATGGAGCTTTATGCAATTCTGTTAACCATCTGTTACCTTAACAGTGCTTTGTGGTCCTGAATTGTGTAATTTCCCACTCCTGTCCCTGTATCGACTCAGGGCCCAATCCTAATGATGCTCAGTGCTGGTGCTGAGCTCCACTGCCAACACTGGGTGTCACAAACATGCCATAAGGCATGTCTGTGACACCCAGAGAGGAGGGGCCGTTGGCATTCATTCAGTGTCAGTTGGTGCTCAGCCTCAATGCCGCGTGAAGTGCCGGCTCGCACCCCAGCAGCACTGGCCAGCAGTAAATATTTTCGGGTTGGGGGGAGGTGGGGAGTGGGCAGAATGGGGTGGGGGAAGGTGGGGTGGGGGAAGGAAGCAGGGCAGAAGAAGGGAGGTCCACCAAATCATGAAGTTCATGTTCATGGGCAGGAGGTCTGCCCATGAAGGGCAGGAGGTCTAGAGGGTAGAGCCTCCATCTGCCTGAAGATAACATCCACAAGGTCGCCAGTTCGAGGCCACCGGCACCGTGCGACCTTGAAGCAGCTGACAAGCTGAAGCCGAGCTATTCCATCTGCTCTGAGCTATTCCATCTGCTCTGAACGTGGGAGGATGGAGGCCAGAATGTGAAGCCAGATCAGAATGAAACACCTGAATGTAGTGGTTCTTGAAAGAAAGAACCTTCTTTCAATTGTAAAAATCCCTATTTAATAAGGGATTTAAATAAAGCCTGCCTATGTAAACCGCCTTGAATAAAGTCTTGAATAAAGACCAAGAAAGGCGGTATATAAATACCTGTTGTTGTTATTATTATTATTATGTTGAGTTACAGCTGCATCGTCGGCAAAGAGGAAGTCACACAGACATTTCAGCTGAACTTTGGACTTTGCTCTCAGTCTGGAGAGGTTGAAGAGCTTTCTGTCTGATCTGGTCCAGAGATAGATGCCTTCTGTTGCAGTTCCAAAGGCATGCTTCAGCAGGACAGCGAAGAAAATCCCAAACAAGGTTGGCGCATTGCGTCCTGAGTACACTTCTGTACTGCAGCGAGTCATGGACTCTTCGCTCACAACAGGAGAGGAAACTGAACGCATTCCACATGCGCTGCATCCGATGTATCCTTGGCATCACCTGGCAGGACAAAGTTCCAAACAACACAGTCCTGGAACGAGCTGGAATCCCTAGCATGTATGCACTGCTGAAACAGAGATGCCTGTGTTGGCTCGGTCATGTTGTGAGAATGGATGATGGCCGGATCCCAAAGGATCTCCTCTATGGAGAACTCATGCAAGGAAAGCACCCTACAGGTAGGCCACAGCTGCGATACAAGGACATGTGCAAGAGGGATCTGAAGGCCTTAGGAGTGGACCTCAACAGGTGGGAAACCCTGGCCTCTGAGCAGCCCGCTTGGAGGCAGACTGTGCAGCATGGCCTTTCCCAGTTTGAAGAGACACTTGGCCAAAGAGGCAAAGAAGGAAGGCCCATAGCCAGGGAGACAAACCAGGGACACACTATACTTGCTCCCAGTGTGGAAGGGATTGTCACTCCCAAATCGGCCTTTTCAGCCACACTAGACACTGTGCCAGAACCACCATCCAGAGCGCGATACCATAGTCTTCCGAGACTGAAGGTTGCCAACAACATGTTGAGTTGTAAAGCCCAACATGGAGCCTCTCAAGTCTGCGCCAGCAAGATAGCTGGCACAAACTTGAAAAGCCCCATTGTGGAGCTGGAGACTTCCCCCAAGGAGACCTCCAGCAGCCTTGGTGATGCCACTGGATGCAGCAGTAGCCATTTTGGCACTGCCATACCTGACAGAGCTGCCAACTTTAGGATTGGGCTGCCCATTCCTTCCTAACAGTGAGATGGTCAACATTGTCATTAGGAAGGAATTGTTGACAAAGGCTGCACTCAGAAGGACTTATGACTGAGTAATAATGTTCATATGATCATATGTTCATATGATCTGCTAGTCCAGGGCCATGTTTATGATCCTTTTTAGGACTGAAAGGCAGGACATCAGTACTGTGCCTAGAATAAATAATGAAAATTAAGTGGGGAAGTAATGCATTCCACACCAGATTCAGATGGAGTGTCTTTCTGCCCAAGCCAATGACACCTGGGAATATTGGAGGGTTCCATGTGATTGGGCTGATCCACATGATTAGGTTACAAACTTTGCACCTTCTATATGGGAAGCCTCTGATACATTTGCTCAAAATATATTATATGGGTTCTTCATGAAAATCTGTAACATCTCAGTCTCCCCTCATTGCTATTACTGACCTTTGACATGTACTATTGCTATTATGTTATATTCAAAACTCATCAGAATTGGCTAGTCATTGTGCAGCCATAAAAATTAAGAATTGTAAAGATCTGTCCTGAAATCCTCTGTAGACCTTACTGTCCTGGCCAAATCACTATTTCAAAGTCAAAACTGAGAGTTTTGAAGTGTAGAGACAAAGCACATGTTTAGATTTTCAAAGGAGCCTCTAGGTGCTGTCGCAAGTTGCCTGGTTGCTCCCGGACATCCTCTGCAGAAGTTGCCTGGGAGCAACCATTTTAGCCCATGGGAAGGGGAGGAAGAAAAACATGCTCTCATGTACCATTCTTCTGGCCTGTCCTTCACTCTCCCCTCTCCCTCTCCAGTGGTGATGTTGGGATGTTCCCAACTGGTGCAATCTTCACTGCTTGGAAACATCTCAATTGGCCTGCCCTATAGGGATGGTAGGGACCCTCACCCTTTCTCAAAAGGCCAATGTATTCATGAGAAGCCAGATGGAGGGTGGAGAAACTGCCCTCTCCTACCCACCATTGATCAGCTGGCTGGCCAACCATCAGCACTGTTGGAAAGGCTGCCCAGGAATCTGATGACGTGAGTGGGGCAGGGCAGAGAAGAGAAAGCAAACTGGTGGAGGTACTATAAGAACTAGTATAGAATATATTGTGACAGAGTTAAGCCCAAACTCCTGCAACATGTACTGAACTCTGTACAGAGTCACAGATCCAGGGTCAGCCCACTCATGAAATTGGGAAAACTAGACAATTCAGGTGGTGAACTGCTGGAAGGTGATGGACTGGCGGGGTGCATGTGACCACTTCCTGCTCACTTCCTTGGGTAGCTGGGTCAAGCCATTGACTGATACAACATGGCTCTGCAAGTGATGTAACATTGTGGGGGAAGGCTTGGGTCCTGAATGACTGTGGGCATATGATTGTCTTACTATATAACAAGTGTCACTAGGAGCATTTATCTTATCTGCATGTGGAACTGCTCTGCAATCCAAACAGGAAATAGTTATTTTGAGAATGAGAAGATGAGATTAAGCGTATCTTCCTGTGTCAACCGATGGATGTATGGATTATTTGCAGTGATGCACTTAATTCCTGACTCATGGCCTTTTTATTTGTTAACTCCTTCCTATCATTATCTGCAGCTTTGGAAACTTAAGAGATTTTAAAAAAAAAATATTTGGTCCTTGACTTCTGACCATTTGCTTAACCTGTATAACTTCGGGGTCAGCCTAGACATGAGGGCTGCAGACCCCTCTCTTTACATGCAAATCTGCCTGACTCACTTATAAAGAGAGAAGGGAAGCAGGGAAATAAGACAGGGAAGAGGGGAGGAGGCAAATTGGATTGTGTAAAACATCTATAACCTGCCTGCCAGTAGCAGATCAAAGCAGATTCCAGCACACGGTTAAAACAACACTATCGGTTAACAATTAAACTAGCATATTCCGACAGTGGTAATCTCTGTGCAACCAGCCTAAAGCTGATCTAAAAATGTTTAAAAGCCTGGGAAAGCTAGAACATTTTAACCTGGTGCTGAAATGATGTCACATTTGCTGCCAGGTAGAGGAAAGAGATTGACCCTAACCCTTCTGAGGTTGCAGTAGGGCCACTCTACGAGGTCTCCTCAGAAGGCAGCGCTACCAAGAATTCGTATTGGGAAAAGCCCTGAAGGATGCCAGCTATGCCTGCACATTTTCCCTTCTGTGGCTAATAGCACCTTTGTTTTCATGTGTTTCAAGCCTGAATCCTATTTTGGCCTTGTGCTGCCTGAACTAGCATTCTGGCAGTGCAAGGTTCTTTATGGGGCACAAAAGTAGGGCCACTTTTGCATGCTCCTGGACTGCTGCCACCAATGGCGAGAGGCACAGCACACATGGCAGCTGCTCAGGAGGTTCCACAGGTGCTGGTACGATGGTGGCATGGGCAGGAAGGGAGTTCTGGGGGCATTCTGATGTGGGGGCAGGGGGCAAGGCTGGGTAGGGAGTGGCCAGGAGAAGAGGATCTTGGTTGCAAACACGTGCACCAGATCTTATCCCTGATTTTTCGGCCCTCCCAAACTCCTTTCCTTGGGCTTACACCAGCTCTATAGCTGGCTTGGATCCAAGGAGACCCATAGGCCATTATGCCATGGTCATCAAAAACGTTTTTACTTATCTCCGACAGACCTTCTGATCATCTCTCCCCACCTTTGGATGCAGCACCTGCTCCTGCTGGTGCAGCTGCACGCCAATGGTGGGGGATAGGATTGGGCAGTCAGTCAGGAAATCAGTGTAGAAACAAAGGGTTACTCCTGTGTTTGAAAGGAGGCGCATTTATTTCTGAAATAAATGACCCATAGGATCATGCTAGACAGGAGAGGTGTGTTTATAAATGCATCTCCTGCCATCTTATTCATTCATTCATTCATTCATTCATTCATTCATTTGTTAAAAGCAGCTGCAAGGAGGGGGCAGCTGCAAGGGGGGGTTATATAAATAAAGTTTCTAGTTCTCATGGACGCTGGGCAAAGCCTGAAACTGTGAGCTCCTGGAGGCTCTAAATATAACAAGGCAACACCACAAAAGAGCACCCAAATATGATTGTTTTTGGAGATGACCTGAGGTTAGTATTCCTGCTGCTGTCCAATCTATTACTGTCTTCCGCCTACAGACTGACAGCTACTATAGCCTGAGCTTCAGATTGTTCAGTGCAAGTGATTCCTTAATTCTTCCTCCCATCCTGTTAATGGGAAGAACAGCAGCTGGGGAGAACATTTGCTGTGGGTTGCGCATAGGCTGCATTAGGGATCAGCGTTTAAGCACACCATTTTGACGCTGATGCAGAACCCATTTAGATTTCAGCTGTGAACATGTTTAATCTTGTTCCAAACTGAGCCTCTTAGAATCTCTTGGTAAAAGCTGAGAACTGCTCAAAATTAAGTCTGCATGCATTTACTTTGCTGTAAAAGGTGGCTGGCACCCGGCAAAAACAACATGCCCCTAACTGTTTGTGTTGACAATCTACAGTCCATTTTCCAGTGCAGCTAAGGCGGTATAGTTGTTTTTTGCATGTTCATTCAGTGTTCCTGAGCGCTAGGATGATGATCATGCACTTTTTCCTGCAATATTTGAGCAGTGTAGCAGTCTTCTCCAGAGAAAACGTCTTTTCTCTGCACCAGACTATGATGCCTAAACCAGACCAGAACCAGATTCTTTGGAGAACTTCATGAGATTCAAGTGGTACATCTGCGCTTTTAGTCTGGTGGGACATCAGGACATTCTGATTTTGTTGGATGGCAGTCAACCATTTTGCCACCCAGTCAAGGGCAAAGTCCAGCTAAACGTACGTCAGCGCTTTCATACAAATGTTGGCTTTGGCCAGGTGGAACGAGAGTTTCTTCCTGCCCAGTACTACTCTATTGATCCAGGATGAGGGGACTTTAAGGTCACAGAGTTAGGGGCACAGGCAAGAGGAAAATTATATATAAACAAGGTAACTCTTGGCACAACCCCTTAGTATCCATGCCCAATGTAAGTAATGAGAAGTACGTGTAAGTGAAATAATCACATACTTTTCTTTTTTTAACTATACCTTCACTTTCCTTCCATTGCTACATTTCCTTCCTTGTGTTGACAGATTGTGAGTGCCTCAGGGCAGGGACCTGAGAATGCTCCCCCCTCCCGTGTGTGCACATGCATTCCACACTAAAACAATTCTGGGCAAAAAAAAAAAAAAAGCTGAGTTCTGGGATCAAATTTGCATAATTTATCAAGCATTATATCTTCATCCTGCCCTTTCTCCAAGGAGCTCAGAGCAGTACAAGGTTCTTTCCACTCACACATTTTATTCACACAGCAATCCTGTGAGGTCAGACAGGCTGAGAGTATGTGACTGACCCAAGGCTCATCCAATGCACTCATGGCTGAGTGAAGAGGTGAACCTTCTGCAGGTGAGATGACAAGCAGCCCCTGCTGAAATTCCCTCTTCTATACAATCATTAAAGGTCCAGGATCCCCAAAGTTGAAAGATTGCCCACCCCATCCTAAATGATGAAAATGGGTGCATATGCACATCTGAATTCACATTTGTGAGTTACATATGCATTGTTGCAGTCTGTCCATGATAAAAGTGTGTGTAAGAGATCATGATATGGAGACAAAGTTCATTCAAATCTATTGGAGATGCACTCACAATGCGAATGACACTAAACTGGAATTTTCTCTACCAGTGTCCTTGTAGAATTGCCCAATGTTATTGGCTATGATTCCTTTAAATCAGTGGTTCTCAAACTTTTTAGCATGGGACCCACTTTTTAGAATGACAATCTGTCCAGGACCCACTGGAAGTGATGTCATTAACCTAGAAGTGATGTCATTGCCAGAAGTGAGTGACATCATCAACCAGGAACATTTTTAACACCCCCATGTGACAAAATCAAATCAAATTAATTAACTATGCAAATAAAAAGTTTACAATAAGTATAAGTTTGAAAATTTATTTAGAATACAGAAGAACCCTCCTAACCTCCCAGGCAGTTGCTGATTTGTTTAAAAACAATTCCCCAAACATCCCAAAGGCTGTATTCCTAGCCACACTTACCCATTGAGTATCATTGTTAAAAACATAGTAGCCTGTTAAAAGTACAGATCTGTAACATTTCCCCAAATGCAGTCACATATCATGGTAGCATCAAGTCTAATATATTAAAAATAAAATACACATTGAAATGAATGGAGACCCACCTGAAATTGGCTCATGACCTACCTGGTGGGTCATGACGCATGGGTCATGAAGAAGAAACACTTCTTTAAACAAAATTTAGCCATTCTTTTCAAGTCTTTGGAGGGCCGTTGTCCTGGAGGTGCTTAGGAACCATTTGGATTTTCAACTTCAGAGGTTGCCTGGCACATAACAATGACAAACAATTAACGCATTCTGTGGATCTTCCCTGAATGATTCAAGTAATCCCAGGATTCAAATGTTATTAGACCTCCAAGAGCTTTGGAAAGTTCAAATTTTTCCTGCATGCATTATCCCTTCCTAGGGTATCAACAGCTGCTTTCATTCTAAATAGCTTTGTCCCAGTTGTTTCTCCATAGCCATTTTAATGCCCTATACTGAGTTCTCACAATTATAAGTCTGAGCTCCCTATATACAGTATACTGAAGAAAACTCACTGGGAGCAGTGGGTTAAGTGAGAGGGCAGAATTTCAGAGGAAGCCTAAAACCTGAGTTTAAATCTGTGATGGGCCACAAAATTACACTGGGTGGTTTTTGGCAGGTCTCCATCTCAACTTCAGCTCCCCATCAGCAGAACACATAGAAGGGTATATGTAGGTGACATGTTCTTCACTATCTACTACCTGGTCAAACAAGGAAATGCAGCCCTGCCAAGCTAATCTTGCCAAAAGATCATCCAGTGTGAGTGGGCTTTCTGTACGTTAAAGAGACATGGCATTCTACAGTAATAGTTGGTCCAAATGGAAGTCTTCCACTGTCCTTTCTAGCCATTGTTGCATTCCTTCATTTTCAGAATCTTCTTCCTTCTTTTCTTTGTCTACCGTTTTCATGTTGAAAACACCCACACACTCATTAACCCAGGCACCTTGTTAATGTTCATCGTCTATGAACACATGAAGTTGCCATGGACCGAGGCAGAACATTGGTCCATCTAACTTAGGGCTGGGCAAACTTTCAATTTTGGGGATCCTGGACCTTTAACTATTATATAGAAGAGGGAATTTCAGCAGGTGCAGCTTGTCATCTCACAGGTGACAAGCCGCACCTGCTGAAATTCCCTCTCCTATACAATTTTTTAGAGGTCCAGGATCACCAAAGTTGAAACCCACTGATCTACCCCACTGTTTTGTACTCCAGGATCTAATGTGTAATTGACTCTGACATGCTGAACTTTTGCTTACCATATAACCAATCCAGTTATGGAACTAGAGACTTTGCTGTATTGTTAATGTTGCAGTTGGGAGCAAAACACAGTTTTCAAGCTCTTCTTCCAGCCCCTGTTCCCCTTCCCTCTCTCCATTGCCTAGGTTGCTACAATAGCAGTATCTCAGATGCAAGAAGGTTTGGGATATGTAGTTCTCATGGATGCATAAAACCAAAGTTTGAAATTAAATGTCAAAGAGAACTACATTTCTCAAGCACTCTGGTACCCAGGATGCTGTTATTGCCACATTCTAGGTGCTGGAGGGAGTTTGAGTGGCAGAGGCCTCCAAAGACAAACCACTGAATCTGCCCTGCTCTGCCACCTGGGAAATGTTGAAGAAAGGAAGAGGTCAGGGCAAGACAGAAGGTTTATGCTAAAATTACAGTCAACCAGATTGTAGCTCAGGACCAGGGCCAGACCAGGACATTTTGCTGCTTGAGGTGGACAAGATGGCATCCCCAGGCCATGTTGCCATGCTAGCAGCAACAGTAGGCATTGCTAGCTCCTATAGTGCTAGGTCATTGCCTTTATCTCAAGAGCACAGGGTTCCTCCCCTCTTTATCCTCACAGCAAAGTAAGGTAGGTCATCTAGAGCAGGGGTGCTCAAACTTTCAACTTTAGGGATGCTGGACCTTTAACAAGTGTATAGAAGAGAGAATTTCAGCAGGTGTAGCTTATCATCTGTGGGATGACAAGTTGCACCTGCTGCAATTCTCTCTTCTATACACTTGTTAAAGGTCCAGCATCCCTAAAGTTGAAAGTTTGAGCACCCCTGATCTAGAGGATGGTGAATGGGATGAGGTCACCCAGTGAGTTTCATGGTTGAATGGGGATTTTGAATTAGACCAAGATGACCTGGGTTCAACCTTCAAACAATTGCACTGGCATTGCCATGCCCAGTGCAGCCAACTCTCTCAAGTCAGTGTGCATGAGACTTGGAGGAGGCAATCTCAGAATTGAGTTGTACCTCTAACTTAAAGTAAAACCAGCAGACAAAATAAATGACTATTCAGGCATTGTCAGAAAACCATATGCACAGACCTTCTCTGCCTATAAATTTCATACTTACAGTGCAATCCTATAGATGTCTACTCAGAAGTAAGCTCCACTGAATGCAAGCACACTTACTCCCAGGTAAATGTATATAGGATTGCAGCCCTAGTGGGTCTTAAAAGAGGATTAGACAAATTCAGAGAAGAGCAGAGGTCTTTCACAGGCTATTATGAATCAATTTTATCGCTCTTTGTGTGATCTACTTCACAGGGACGTTGTGAAGATAGTTTTTTGTGAACTTTGAAGATAGTGAACTTACATGCTCTTGCATGTAGTTCACTACATGCAAGAGCATGTAGTGAACTAGAGAGGACAACTATTCAGTGGACATCTGTACCTGGAGAGCTTTTGTTCATGTGCCCATGTAGAATGCAGTGATCAGTGGATTGGAACCCATTCAAATTCTCCTTTAGAATTTCTGCAAGGTTTCTGATGTTAATAGCAGGAAGGTTACAGGAATGGAACATTTATACACATGTTGTATGTGGACCAGCACCACTCAGAGACTGCACCCCATCAATGTGACCATGTGTTATGTTTAGTACATTTTTATTCTTCCTTCCCTCCCAAGAGCTCCATGCACTGCGATCAGTAGTCTGATTTGAAGCACCAATTATCCACACAACTGTTTCCATGGAAGCACTGTAAGCCTGAGGTGTAAGTGGATTTTTCTAAAGAATAATTGATCTCAAAAGGACCAACAGAATTTTTGAATCAGGTTTTGGAAGTGATAGAACTGGACAAAGAAGCTCCCCCCCCCCCCCAAGTAATGCTCCTCTTATATTTAATTGGGGTGGGGGAAGCAATTATGCATTTTTACCCCAGCATAACACCTTTTGAAGGGGCCATTTGCTGGTGTTTCTTTTGCATTTTTTTTAGATTGTGTGCCCTTTTGGGATAGGGAACCATTTATGTGACAGTGTAATCCTATGCATGTCTACCCAGAAGTACATTCCATTCTGTTCAATAGTGCTTATTCCCAGGAAAGTGTATCTAGGATTACAGCCTAAACTACTTTGATAACTTTTTGGTTGAAGAGCAGTATATAACTGCATCGTCATCATCAACTCTTTTTGGAGTCTGAACTAGTGAGCACCCACTGAAGAACCTAGAGAGACTGTGTTAGGTAGTTATTGCACTCGAGTTCAGATCTTGACAACTCAATATTCAAATCCCTGCTTGACTACCCAGATCACTGGGGACTTTAATCCAGTCACTCACCCTTAGCCTAACTTCTCTTAGAGCTGTGCAAAGATAAAATTATAACCTCACCATATGCTGCCCTGAGGTCCTTAGAGGCAGGGATAGAAGCATGATAAATTATCATAACCATGCTGGAAATGAGAATAAAAGCTGATGAGGAACCATCGCTCAGTGGCTGAGCATACACTTTGCATGTAGCAGATGCCACGTTCAGTCTTCAACATCTCAGCTTCAAAACATCATGTAGGAAGTAATGGGAGTGATTTCTGTCTAAGAACCTGGGGCACTGCTGTCAAGGAGACAATACTAGGCTAAATGGACCAGTGGGCTGACTCCGTACAAGGCAGCTTTGTGTGTCCCATACCTGAAGGAATGTTGGGGTGGGTTTCTTTTAAGATAAGATTGCCAAGGGCTGCCTTGCTGATTTTACTTTGGCTAGAGCTGCACACTAGCCTTGCCCAACTCGTGATACAAGCATGCACCTCTACATGCACAGGCACACGGATTCTAGTTCCACCTTTGTCCAGTGGCGTAGCTAAGGTATCTAGCAATTTGGGGGCACAAAAATTTAATACAAGCTCAGCTAGACATGCAGATTTACAGGGAAAGATTATTCCTTTGCATCTCCCATGCTTCTTTTCAGGTTCAAGAGAAACCTCTTCTCTTAAACCAGGTCCTGCTGCTCTTTTCTGTTTGAAACATCAGAGAGGTGAAGACAGGACTGATCACATTAAAAACAAGTGGTTCCAAATGAAGAGGGGGATCAGGAAAGGTCTATGCAAACTCAGCAATCTGGTTGGGTTCACAGGACAGAAGTTGCCTGAGATGCTGGAGAAAGGACCAGTGAAAGGCACAGACCAGAGACCACAACTCTAAAGAACTACCTTAGTTGCAGCCATAGGCTTAGGCACGTCCACTAGTATTGCGTAATTGAGCCTTGGATCCTATTCTGGCTTGTGATTTCTTGGCTGGACTGAAGTCTGCAGGAACTCTGAGCAATGAATAATCACATGTTACTTTGTCTAAAAGCCATTGGGATGAATGTGGTTGCACTAGAATACCACATGGGGGGCGCAGAGGGTTGATATCTGAGCAATTCAACTGCTGTGGTGTAAATTAATTTATTTTCCTCTTCATATTTGAGATTTGGAGGGGATGGGGGAAAGAAAGCATATGCTTTCATCCTTTGCTTCCTCCCCACTTTCAGTTATTCATCAGAAAGCAAGTGGATGAAAAAGTCAGCAATATACCAGTGCCTTCAATGTATAAAGTGCAGTTTCAAAACAATCTTTATTCTGTTTGCAGACCTAGTACAATTTTTAAAGCAACTGAAAAAACAGGACACAGCTCCATCAATTCCAGAAAGCCAACAACATTTTTTAAGGAGGCGCATTTGTTAATATTGCCTTTTAAAGGCAATTTACAACTGACCCATTTAGCCTCTGCCTCCCTAAAAAAAACCAGTTAAAAACAAAGGAATTTTTAATGTTTTAAAGACATTATACAGAACAGAGCTTAATCTTTTTAGGGGGAAAGAACTAAGAATAAAAATAGCAGCATCTTGGGAAGCTAATGCAGTCTCACAGGACAAATAGCAATGTAATGTTTTCTAATTTCTATCTGGCCCATTTTTAAACCTTACCAAAATGATTAATTTTTTTAATTTTTTTAACAGAATATTGCATCTTGCATCATGTCCATTGAGAGGCATTGTGCTTGGAACTGCCCATTCTGAAAGCAATCCTGAACAAAATCCACCTTAGGAATTGCTTTCCCAAACGAATACCATGCATAGCAAAAAGCACTGTATTAAAACTAATTGATGTTCTCTCCACTGAAAAACATCAGAATGATTTCCCCCCCAAGCATTGTAGCTCATTGTTAATTACAAGACAAAGCCACTTTTTCTACATAACAGCTGACACTGAAAACAGAAGATCTGGCTTTACACATTTAAGAAACAAATTCTAGAAACATGTAAGGTGACCTTTCCAAGCTCCCTGTGTGTTTCAAACAGGTTACTTGAATTCGAACAAATGCACCCAGGGTGTTCACTCTTCACTAGTGAACTTCTTGTGAAAGAAGTTTGTGTGTTCCTTTTGGAAACATGTTAGAGATGTTAAAGAATGCTCACCTTAGTACAATGACAGCTTGCACAACAGATTTCCTCCTTACAAATATTGATAAGAAAATCCTAGTTATGTGACTTGAATTTCTTGCATTGGAAAGAACATTCCCCATTTATCCAGACTGGAATATATATATATTTTTTACAATTTGTCTTCGGTCACATGGCTCAGAGAACGTTCAGGGCAGTCTATGACATGAAACAATAAAGTCCAAACACAACTAAGAATGTTGCCCCCATCCCTTCCCCTTCCTAGCAGTTTGGATAAATGGGAAATTTGGATACAAATTTCAATGTATACTTCTATTTGCCGAAAGCTGCACTTAAAACATGGCCTTCTCGTACAACGTACAGAAGTGCGGCAGGGACCATGAACCTAAGCCTCAAGTTAAGGAACCCATAACTTGTTTTGTCTGTAATAGCTTTATTATGCATCATGATATAAACATGGCAGTTTGTATTCCAGCAGCCCTGTTAAGTTACCTTTATAGCTGAGGATTTTTGTTATTTTGTTTTGTCTCTCTGCTTTCTCAGAAAGGAAGATGCATGCACAGAAGTAAGCTTCTGCATGAGCATCCACTGCTGGTTTGGGAACTGCACAAAAAAAAAGATGCTGTGCATGCAGATCCCAAGGCTCAACCATGGTTTCAAGGGCTAGAGAGGCCACATGTGTAGCTCCCTATACTAGACTGGAACCTACATGCAGAGAATCAAACAAATGGGCATGGTCTCAGATTGGACAATACTGATCACCTGGTGCTGAGAGGAAGAGGGGAGACTGAACGCGGGCACCATACTTTCCTGTCCAAAAGGGCCTACATTAAGGCTTTGCTCTTCTCCAAACAGGTGATCACTCCAGGCAACAGCATCCATCTGTTTAGCAGTTATGTGCAGTCAGCTCATGGATGTACTCATCTATCAAAGTGCATTTTTGGTCATATTACAATGGAAAATTATTTGCAAATCAGTGACTGGTAATACATTTACCCTCTAAGAAAAATTGCCAAAACAGAGGCAAAATTAATTACCACCACCATTATTTTGTTGTACTCTTGAAAGGTCTAGTAGTGGGAAAGAAGAAACTGATTAAAATTAGTTAAGTTTGGGTTAATCTTTGCTCCCCAAGATGAAATGTGATTCCCAGCCCTTCCTTCCTCCTTGGAGTAGTTCCATTGACTAAGTGAGGCTAATACTGTGCAAGTCAGTTAAAGCTTGCAGTCTGCGGTTTTAGCCACAATTCCCATGGAATACTTTACTAAGGCTGCAGCTCTACACACAACTACCAGGGAGTAAGTCTCATTGAACTCAATGGGGCTTAGTTCTGAGTAGAGATGCATGTGGCTGCACAGTGGGACCTTAAAAATCCCTATTGGCTTTTTAAGGAGTTTGTATCAATCTCAGAAGTATGCTGAAATAAACCACATTCCTCAGGAAAGCAAACAGGTTATAAACAAACTCCTCACAGTATCTGATATAAAGAGAAATAGAAGGAACAGACTGATTTATTAATAGTGTTACCAAATGATAAAGATATATCTACAAGTAGTCCTTAAAATTTCATTTTAAGAAGGAAAGATTGCTTTAACAAGGGTCAATACCATAAACTAAATTCCACATGATCTATTTTCTTTTTTGAACTTTCACTAAAATAACATTTTCCAGAGTTCCTTAACACTTATCTGTAAAATGTAAAATACAACTCTCATTTTTATTGTGTTGTTCAAGAAATGAATAATTTGGTTAAGAACTATAACACTGAGGTCTTATGTTTCTTTCATTAACTTTAACCCACTCGTACCTGATTTAAAATTGCCCTTTTAGATGACAACTTTTTTTTAAGTTCACAGAGATATAAAAGTAACAAAAAAGATTAATTTGTGGAAAGTGTCACAGAAACAGGACTTCCAAAAATTCTGCCTATTATACACAGTTATTCAGGACAATATGAACTTTGAAACCAAATAATGCACACATACTTAAAAAAACGCACGCACACACAAATTTTTCTGTGTAATATGAGAAGTTGCTTGATGCAGTGTCTATAATCGTTGGTCAGGATTTCACATGACTTAGTTTGAAAAATTAAACTTGACTTAACTACTGTAGTTGCAAATTCTTCCCCTGTTTATCTCTAGAACTCAAACAAGGTGGAGATTTCTCTTCTTCATGATCAGAACCCAGGACAAAAATATAAACCCTTATCTGAATCAAACATAGTGGGATACTACAGTCTGAAGCTACCTTCAAACAATATTGTTGGACTCACTGATACATTGCAATGTTCATGTAGTTTTATTGAATAAAGCAGCTTTGAAGCTTATCAGGCACTGCCCAACAAAATATTTAGTCGAAAAGGAAATAATGAATTTTAACCTTGAGCTATCAGCCCAATACTCTATACAAAGGGGAAAAAAACCCTGTTAAAATAGTTCATAGTTTTAATTCTTTAGCCAACTTTTACTGGCGGCCTGTACATTTCTTTTTAAAAAAAGGAAAAATAATGAACAAAATGAAAATTAACACAAAAAGTATGAATTAAGAGAACATTTTGAGACGACAAAGAAAAAGAACACCAGAAAAAGCTTATCCTCTAGTTACACTTGAAACTGAAATACAGCCTCGCGAAAAATGAAGTATTGCATAGCAGTGTAAGGATTCAGCTTTTGGCAAAACAAAAAGTGAACAGAATGAGTTTGGTATTGACAGTTTCCATCTACAATAGTTAGTTATCCAGTACTATGTACATTTGTATATGGTATACCATAAAAGTCCAGTTCTCTTCAGTCTTAAATATCTTCTTAAAACAGGATTTTAAACGTCTAAACAAAAACACTTCCTGGCACTTCTGTTACTGTGTCCATTTCTCTGATGATCAGTCGGCCATCAAAGTCTTTTAAAGTGTCCCTTAAAAATGAAAGTGCCATTCTGCTACATATCATTTACCATAAAACCAGCAATCCACAGCGCTGGGCCTCTGCAGCTGTTGTACACAGCTCTATCATCACCCAATCCACGATGGAGAAATTCTACTGCCACGTACAGACCCTGCTGCACTTTAGGGTCTGCAAAGTTCCAATGTTTGAGCTCTTAAAGCTTCGAAGAGATGATCAACAAGCACCATGGTTAAAGGCCTCTATGTCCCTGCAGGGAGACAGGTGTAGCACTTCTTTGCTTTCTCTTGCTCTCTCTCTCTCTCTCGTTGTGTTTTCTTTTGCTTAGTCTTTTATAAAAAAGCACTTTAAAAATGTGTATTCACAGCTCTCAGCTGTGATCTCTCCCACTGCTGTTGTAAAGAAAGCTTCAGTCCCATCTGAAGACAGATGGCTTTGACACTTCAGCTCCAGCTCACGAGCATTCCTTACCCAGAGGCCTCAAGATTGTTGAGTTATCTTTGTGGGCGTTTAATAAAAAGAGACAAAACCCCGGAATATTCACATCTTCATCGCCTCTGCTGTGCATATACTGGATAGGCTAGTGTGACGTTGAGAGAGTCATTGTGCTGCACAAGTGATGTGTGTTGATAATGTAGCACCAGTTCTTTCAGCGAGTTGTACAAGTTATATGGCTCTGCAAATCCATACCCAGTAGGGGTTTTGTTGATAACACAGTGCTTTACTTCACCATCCACACTAAACAGAAAAAAATAGAGCAGGTTTGTTTAAACATTATCAAAGAAGATACGTTGCTTTTTTTTCTTTTCTCATTAACTTTCCCCTAAATAAGTAAACAAATACATCCTTGGGTCTATTTGCATGATGTAGCCTAAAATGACTTCCATTACTTTTCTTATCTCTAACCAGTAACACTTGGCTGCTGTTTACTTCCAATAGTTCTCAGAATATTTCCTACTGATCTAGTTCAAAAGCCTTGATGGTTGCAGAATGTGCCTATGGCTGCTTTCTGAGATTCCCCCTTCTCACTGCAGTTCCCTGTGCCTCATCCCATGTTGTTGTCAGGGTTTCCTGAACCTTCAGTAGTAGCTTCTTGGGGAGACCCAGGCAGCTGTCACAGGGAGGAAAAGGCAGGGAAGGTGACTTGCATAAGCAGCCATGCTTATGCTAGTTAGGATGCAGCCCCACGCCTTTCCTGCTGTAAAGAAGCTTTCATACATCTCTGCCCTGCAAGAAGTCTTCCACTAGCAGCAGGGCAAGAGTTCACAGAACAGTACCAAGTCATATCCTCTTTCTGCTCACTGTCCTTTGGATCCAAGTCATTGGATCCAAGATCCAGATGATTATACTGAATCATCCATTTAATGACAGAAATGCTTAAAAAGCATGTAAATGAATGAATGTCTTCACCAAGAAATGAAGACAGTCCTACATAGTGCCAGTCACTTGGCCGGGTTCCCAGAAAAGTACAGTGAGCATTTAGAAAACGGATATTTGAGCGACATGTTTAGTAGTGAGGGGAACACTGCAAGAACATGCAGTAAACTGACTTTTAGTGGTGTGGATAAGTATACAGGTAAGTTCTCTGCATCTGCAGGGGTTCCGTTCCTGTAACCCCCACAGATGCAGAAAACTGAGGATAATGAGTCTTCAGGCAGGCACTTCCGGTTTTAATTATCTGCAGTTTTCTGCATTTCATGCGTGAGCAACCTCCCTGCACCTCAGAAAATAGGTCAGACCACAGATTTCACTACCCACAATTTTCAGCATTCTGGGGGGAGGGGGTTCTGGGAATGGAACCTGTGCAGATGCCAAGGACAGACCTATATACTTATCCCCCACTAGAAGTCCCTAGATTGCATAATCTGGGAGATCCTCTGTGAGTCCTCCAGACATGGGTTTGGAACCTTCATGTGTTCTGAATCCGTGGATAAAGAGGACTCACTGTATATGTAAACACATCTCCAGATAAAGCAAACGGGGCAAACACATTTTTATGTCCTGAAGTTGTTACACAGACACTTCAAGCTATAAACTATCATTGAAATAAGTAATAAAATTTGAAGTGGAAAGAAACAGAGGCTCTCATTGAAAATAAATATCTTTACCTTAAGAATTACCAACTGTATTGCAAAGATGGTAACTACTTAAGGTAAATGCAAGTGGAGTTTTGGTATCCATGGGGGATCTGTTCCTGGACCCTCCATGGATACCAAAACCCATGGATAATGAAATCTGCAGGTTCCAAGACACAGGGACTCACAAAGCATCTCTGGTGGTGTCTGTGGGCTCAGGTCCAGCCCCCACCATGGGTTTGGAACCCATGGTTAGTTAAAAACATGGGTCCTGAATCTGCAGTTAGGGAGTAGGGACCAGTATGCTTATTTTCAGTACAGTATATATTCTATTCAAATGTATAGCTTATCTCAAAGTTCAAGGTTTATACAAGTGTAGTAACTTCAAGCAAATAAAACAATTCATCCCAACTCTCTCTTCAAAGACAACCCCAAGAGGTAGGTGTTCAGACTTGAACTTTGGCTACTCTCCTGAGGGAAGGAATTCAATAATTTGAGGGATGGTAGAACCACCGAGAATCCTCTTGGTGTACAAATTATAAGTTTTAAATAGTATCATAAAAAGGGTTGATTTCAACTTCTATACACAAAACATTTTATTCTGTCCCCAAAGAAAATTCTTAGCAGAGATTGGAGCAGGTGTTAATTATATGTCCTCTCCAATACTTTAGAGATAAAGCATAACATATGGATACATACACAACAGAGCAGGCATAGCAACCAGGTTTGCTACTTTCTCGAACAAGGAATGTTCCATCCCGTTTTCCACGCAGTAGATTTTCAGCTTGGCTTCTGTTAATATTTCCCACATTCCATGTTCGCTCATCATGATGAGGCAAATCTTCATCATCTTCTACCATAGAGTATTGGCTGTTTAAAAAAAAAAAACCCAGACAAAAAAGTAAGAATCAGATATAATTAGTGACACTTCCATTCAAATTATTTAGTTCAGGCCTTGAAAATTTCACTCCTTCCAAGTTGAATTTTTCTGAGATTAAAGATCAATATTTCTGCAAGGTTGCAGCTCTGATGATCAACAGCTTGACTTTATGACAACAAATAAGTTACAGGCTGAGACTACCGTAGATACTCGCCTATAGTATGTGACATTTTTGCCAAGTAATCAAGCTCAAATTATCACTTTGCCTTATCTCCGGGTCAATCAGAGGGCAAAGCCATTCAGCTCTGAAAAGTTTCGTTTCTCAAGCTGCAGACAGGCGCCAAGTTTCTCAAGCAGCAGGCAGGCACAGCTCCTTAGAAGCAATTTGTTAACCTTTTATTCTCCTTCCTTCTGCTGCAGCCTGGTTCTGCTTTGCAAATGCTTGCAAAGCAGGTCTGTTTTTTGAAACACGAGGATGGGAATCCTCCTTGCATTTGAAGCAGGCTACAATTCAATGCACCCTTACTTAAGAATAACACCCATGGAAAGCAGTGGGTCTACTACTGAGTAAAAAGGGTTGCAAATATATGCGGCTCCATCTCTCTGCTGTGAATTGAATTGCACACTCTCAGTTATGGGTTGTATGTTGTACACAGAGCTTCTGGCTTAACACACCAGACACCTTAAAGGTGGATTTGATTCATGGTTCTCCTGCAGAGGTTCCCAACCTTTTTCACTTGCATATCCCTTGGCAGCCCATTTCCATAAATTGTACCTTTCGTATTAGCAAAATGTTTGTAATTAATAATACAAGCCCTCATCTTCTCTATATGAAAGCCCAGACTTCATATATTCATAACATATTCTCTCTTTTCATGTTTGAAGTACAGAAGACTCTGCCTTTGCACTGTTTTGCACCAGAAGTGTGCTGAGAAATTCTAAGTGATTGATCACTTTCCATATTATGTTTCAGCTTTTTTACTGTGCTGGTTTTCAATCACTGGTTCATACATGAATTGATGACCAAAAACTAGCTACTGGTGCGGCTTTCACAGCCAACTAGCTACCTCCCTTCCTGCCTTGCTGGTCCTTGCAAGGCATTCCTGTCTTGCAAGGCATTCTGGAGCATGACCTGCCTCTTTCTACCATTATGCCATTCTTTTTCAAGTACCCCTAAAGGTCCTGTTGAGTGTCCCTGGGAGTACATGAATACCAGGTTGGGAACCACTGTTTTACTGGTATGTTGTTTACAGTGCACTTACTCTGATAGTGCTTACAAAAAGGTGATGAAGACCAGAATTTAAAAAGAATAAAAATGTATCTTATGATCTTTTACTATGTTTTTAATAAATTAGAGACTACAGTTCTTAGGTAACAATTAGGGGTGGGTTATTTTTCAGGATCTGGCCTTAAGTAAAATCAGACAAAACTATAGTCAGACATCCCCCTAAGTTTAACCCCTGACTTATCCGAGGGTCATAGAAAATTCCATGATTGTTGACTCAAAACCTGCCCTCGACTTGTCTGTGGGATCGACTTATAGGCGAGTGTCTGCGGTAATGATTCGTGTGGGTTCCGTTCCAAGCACTCACGTATATGGCAAAAAGGCACTAGAGCAAATCAATTTAAAAAACAAAGTTTCTTTGCTCTAGTGATTTAAAAACAGCCTTGCCGACCTTTTGACTAAGATAAGACTCATTAAGAAGCCAATCCATCAATCAGTCCTCCTCCAACCGCTTCACTCAGCCCCTGCCTTCACCAATGCATACATGCTCAGGGGGAAGGGAGGGGCCACTGGAGAGAGAAGGATTGATGGATTGTCAGCCAACTGCCCCCCCTCTCTCATTAAGGAGGCTATTAAAGGACTGTTCAGTTTTTTAAACTGATTTTAAAATGGTGCATTTTCTTCCCCTTCTCCAGGGATCAGCACATTCCTTCTCAATTGCAGGGGACATTCGTATTGAATCAAATCCGTGTATAAAAAATCCATGTATAAATAGGCTAGACCTGTATTAATATACCTATAATGTTTTTAATCAGTACTTCTAGTATTGCCATCAGTAATGGCAGTGAGCTGGCACAACACAACATGAAATGGGTTAACATGAGGTGATCTGGTCAATTAAAATGTTAGTATTGTCAAGCCTACAGGGAAGTTGCACAATTATTGATCAAAAAGATATTGCTAACCATGATCACAAAATGGCTTTGCAAACAAGTAAGAGTGTGAGACCCAGAATCCATGCAGTTTCTTCACACTTACAGAGACTGGGGCATACTTTTCTTCCCCGATGTTGTCTTAAAACATGCACTTTGCATGGTTTATCTGGTTTAAAATGAAGGCTACACTGCACATTTTGAAATACACAGAACTTGCCTACTTTGAATATCTTTCTGATAGGAATATATGTGACTAACACCCAAAGGTTGTTGAAAGCCTGTAGTCTCACATGGTTGCTGTAAGATGCGGCTGCAAATCACACAGGTGGCTAGGGCTACAATCTTATGCACACCTATTTGTAAGTAAGTCCCACTGAACTCAATGGGACTTGCTTCTGAGCAGACATACATAAGATTGCACTGTAGGCTCCTTTTCCAGTGTTTTCAACACACACACACACACACACACACACACACACAGGGATGGAAATTCTTGCATGTCCATCAACCACTTCCTTTTATTGAACAGCACAGAAATGGCACAGACTGTGTCTGTGTTTATGTGTTCATAGCAAAAACAATAAACCTACCAGTTCTAGTTCCTTGTACATTAATTGAACAGAGATTTAGATGCCATCAAGGACCTTATCCCTATTATTAATCCTAGTCTGCAGATGAGTGATAAACTGGGAAGTCAAGGCATTGAGAGAGTTAGAAATCTTAGTTTCCATTTTTTCCCCCCTCTAATCACCTAGATCCCAACTCTTAGTGCTCCACTGCCAGAAAAAGTAAGCTTGAAGGCAATGCTCATTTTCCAGGTGAAACAACGCAGTAAAGTACACTGTACAGCTATAATCCTATACGTACTTACCTAGGAGTAAGCACCATTAGATTCTGTAGGACTTACTTCTGACTAGACATGTACAGGATTAAGCTATGAGAGACAATTTATTCTATCACTGAAAACTCACTGAAATAGGATTTAACTGAGAAACAAGTGCACTGAGAGGTTTGGGGATACTTACTCTTCTGTATTTTCATTGCCAAGCCATTCATTCAGTTTCTTTTGCCGAACACCCTTCTGAGTCAGCCACCTGGAAAGCAGTTTTGAAGTCAAAGTTAGTAACATTCACAAACATACAGTGCACTACATACAAAGCACTGAAGGCTTGGCTACTCATAGCTACTTACATCAAGTACTGATCTCTTGTCTTTCTTAGCTGTATAAGGTCTGGTTTAATGCTGTTCATGCGCTTGTCAATCTCCCGGTACTCAGCAGCTTGCTTCTTTAAATCCTCTTCCAACCTATGCCGGCTGTCCACAATTTCACTGATTCGAGATTTCAGCTTCTCATAATTGTGCATAATTCTAGAGTAAAGAATGTGGCAAATTAAGCAAAATCCTTAAGCACCACTCAGCCTTGCTCTTCCTACTTCGTAGACTGTTTCATATTTTAAACAGAACATCTTAAATATTGCTACCAACCTTTGTATTTCTTTCTCATTTCCTTCTCGCTTAAATTTTTCTATGTATTCTTTGCTGTATCTTTCTTGTGTTTGGCACTGTTCTTCAAATATTTTTATGGTTTCATTAAATGCCTCAATTGCAGTTCTTTTCATCTGAATTTCCTGGAAGGGAGATAATTAGAACTTCAGTTTCAATAAAACTCAAACAATGATAGATTATCCTATATCTGAAGATATACCTGTAGTTGCATTTATGACATAGAGGGGGGTCCCATATCTGCAGATCCCTTATCTGTGAATTGACTTATCCGTGGATCAGGTCTGAGGGCCCTCCTGCATGTGCCCTCTGAGCCCAACAGAGGTCGCAGACGGACAGACGAGGCCTCTGCAGGGCTCAGACTCAGCTTTTCTGTTAAGAAAAAGTGACTTCTGGTTTCTCTGTGAAGTTCCTCTGGGGCTTCCTTGGGCCTGCCAACACCTTATAAGGCATTAAAAACATCACTTCAGTTTCTCTGTGAAACTGGAAGTCATGTTTTTTTTTAACAGAAAGGCTCAGTCTGAGCCCAGTAGAGGCCGCAAACGAATGTCCATGGGCTCTGCTGGGGTCAGAGGACCCCCAGAGGCAAGGGGAGTAAAGCTCCTCTTGGCTCCGGAGGGTGGGGGGGAAGACGTTCGCCTATATCTGCGGTTTCACTTAACTGCGGGCGTGTGTGTGTGTGTGTGTGTGCGTATGTGTTCTGGAATTGAAACCCCACGGATATATGGAATTGCCCGTGCACGCACAAAATATGTTCTGTATTAACAACACTTTTAATGGTACTTTAAGCAACAACAATACTTTTAATGGTACAATCACAACACTCCAATATTACATTGATCTGAGAAACTGGTTAGATTTATACAGTTTCATTTGGACTGTTTCAATACAAATACTTGACATACAAGCTTACTGCTGAAGGTAATATAGAGCAACTTTCCCAGCATTAAATTCTGACCAGGTATTGTTAGAAAATTCAATGGTTAAAAGTAGAAGCACTTCAGGAGCACTGATGTTATATATTATGGGCAAAATTCAGAGTAATGTTTCTGTAAATAGAGGTGCACTCTGTACACAGAAAAAACAATCCACTTATCCAAAGAACGCTTTATGTGAGCAGAATGCTACTTTCATTCTTGGAAAGCACTTGTGTTCACAGAAGCATTGCTCTGGATGCTACCTTATGTATTTCTGCTCTCCTGATCAGAAATAGTTGACTAGAGTGTTCTTATAAAATACATCTACCATATTTCCTTATGCATGGCAAGAAAGTATGGGGCATCCATTCCTACCATGAATGAAACCAGGTGTAGTTAAATCATAATAGAGATGTGTGTGAGGATACGAAATTACAACAATCCAAAATCAGGATTCTTAAAAGGTATATATATATAGCCATATAAAATAACTTTATCCTCCCCATAATGCTCAAAATTCCAAGTCTTCTAGTCAACAATCTCCAAACTGTAAAGATGCTGAAGTCTTCTCCCCTATTACACCATCCTGGTATTTTCAGTCTCTGCTGAACATTAATTAATCAGCTAAGAGTGAACACTTTAATTTTTACTCACATGTAGTGAGTAGTCCAGTTCAAACAGCACATGGTATTGAAAGATAATTAATACTATTCTATTCTATTAATACTATTCTATTACACTTGAAAGTGACCAGAGAGCAGAACACCTGCCAAGTGAGTATTCAGGATATCAAGGACCTGTAAGAGCTGCTCCCAAGTCACAGTATTACAATGATTTAGAAATGTCAAAGCAATTCCAATCTGATCAGCTATCCAAACCATGGGTTTTTCTTTTAAAACAGAAAGCTCAAAGCTTATCAGTATGGATAAAAATCCCTGCAATGTCAAGAAGCTTTAACCTCAAATTACATATTGACATCTGCTTTGCTAAAATGAATCGGCCCTGCTGTGGCAGAGTGGGCTTATGGTTTAACATTCAACACTGCTCACCTGAGATGTTCTTGTGTAGTCTTCATAGAGCCTGTCATACTCTCTGTTCTTCTCTTGGAACTGAATGTTATATTCATGCAATTTCTTTCCAACTGCTTCAATGCTATCTTCTTTAACCACTTGATCCTGGAAGGATGCGTAAATGAACAGACATCCAGTGAAGATATAGTTTCTTACAGTATCATCATAAAACAATAATGAGGCAAGAAAGAGAAGCCAAATAAATGATTTACATAAAGATGTAAAGGAATATAAATTAAATGCAAGAAAATGGATTCTGCACATGGCAGAACACATTGCTTATAATATTGCCACCAAAGGGAGATGTGTATCCCATGCATTTATTGTGGAATGAGGCTACTTCTTCAAATGAGGCTCTTGTGTACAGGAAAGAATTCATCTCACAATAAGCTTGTTGGTCTAAGTGACTGCAGGACTCTTTGTTTTCTCTATCACAGACTCACAGTCCAGTCCTGAACTGCCTGTTGCACTGGGGCTGCAGCGGTGCCCACATGGCTGCCTCAGTATTCTATGCACAACGGAGCAGCTGCCAACGGCTCCTTGGGGGAAGGGAACTTTTGTCCTCTTTCCCCAGGTAAGGGAAGTAGCCCCACAATGGAGCATCTTGACTCCGCGGTAACCTTGTGGCCCGACACAGAGGCTCTGAATGTTGCGAAGCAGAGCTCTGCTGGTCCTGCCCCTTACGCCCCATTCCCTCCCCCAGCATGCCTCCTCCCTGTCCTCTCCTCACCTCACCTCCCCCTGCCCAGAACGCCTTCTCCCTGCCTCCTCCCCATGCCCCCACTCACCCCTTGACTGCCGAGCGGTGGAGTACCGGCGCTAGCTCAGTGCTGGCTGGCACTGAGGATTGCAAATGTGCTTTATGGCACGTTTGGGACACTCTCCACTGCAGGAGCGCAGGCGGTACAAGCTCAGGATTGGGCTCTCACACAGCTACTCTTCTGGAATTTGCATTATTGTATACATAACTTCTCACTAATAATTTAGAGTTGAAAACTGTGTACAGAACTTAACTGCTGCTTCAGCAGTGTTTTTAGAGATCTTCACACCAGACTCCTCACAAATTGAGTGTACAAATCCATCCAACTTTCCAGTGCTGATGCAGCTGTAATGCAACCCTAAGGAAAGGAAACAAATATTCCCTTACCTGGAGGAGGCCTCCATAACTTCCTCCTTCACCACTGCAGGATGCAGCACATGCCCCATTGGCACAGCTGCATCAGCACTGGAACACTATATAGGACTGGGCCCTAAGGGCACAATCTTAACCCACTTTCCAGCACTGACATAAGGGCAAAGAAGCTCTGAGGTAAGGGAATAAACATTCCTTTACTTTGAGGAGGCCTCTGTGAATGCCACCCATCTGCAGGATGCAGCACATGCCCTATTGGAACTGCTATGCCAGTGCTGGAAAGTTGGTTAGGATTTGGGCCTAAGTCTCTAGTATGAGAAGATAATCTTATACAATTTCAGTATTCAAACAGAAGGTGTGGGGACAGTAATTTTACCTGTTGATACTTGGATACTGGATAAAGTAGTTTAACATCCAGCTTGGGATTATACTGAGCTAAAGATTCGTTCCGATAGTGGTTTATTAGCTCAACCACAGAATTGAACGTTAACGGATCAGAAAAGCCATATTTTCCATCTCGGTGAAATATTTTGATTAACTTATTATTTCCTCCTTTCCTGTGAATAAAATTTGGAAAAGAGTCAGTAATATTTATGTCCAAAATTTTGCTTAATGTAAGCCATGTGATGAACTAATCATCGTCAGCAGGGGTGCAACTATCCTTACCTTAGTGTAAGTGTATAGTCCCCGTGCATTTTGGTGGAGGCATCTCGTACCAGGAAGGTACCATCAGCAGTGTCACGAAGCTTTTCGTTTACTTCTTCTCTACAATAGAACCAAAACCAACATTCAGATTAGCTTCTTATATTAAAATTACTTGTCTTTTACTAGCAGAATAAGAGAGAGTCTTGCACCAAATTAGCTAATTTTATATTCTACAGCAGGGGTGTCAAACTTCATACAGTGGGCCGAAGTCAGCATTCAGGGCTCCTGCTGAAGGCCAGAAGTGATGTCATTAAGCAGACAGTGACATCATTAAGCAGCTAATGGCCAGAAATCAGACCTTGTTCTCATATAAAAACTCATTAACTGCAAATGACAGAATATGCAAATCTTGATCATACTTCAAGATTTGGGAAAGTTCAATTTTCATGTTGGTTGCCATTTCAGCGGTAACACCTCAGCAGCTGAGAGCCTGAGGGCTGGATAAAAAGCTTCCGGGGGCCACATCCGGCCCCCAGGCCTTATGTTTGACACCCCTGTTCTACAAAGCGTTAACAACTCTTCATGTTACTTTTTATTTATATGACGTATTAAAAGGTTCTGCCCCATGTGACCAGTTTTCTTTTCACATGTCTGAAGATGTTTATACTAAAGGAGAATACAGTGCAGTCTACTGAGATAATGAACATGCATTACATTTCTTAGCTTGTTTAAATATCCAAGAGTTTTAGAAGTAAAAATAATTGTGTCAGAACGTTTGCAAACAATCTGCACAACTGTAATAAAATAAACACATTTTGGCATATTTAACTTTGTTATATTTTGTACTTCTAACTGCTTACCAAATAATTTTTAACTCTTTCAAAGTGTGCATCCTAAACCTGTGCTACAAATGTTTTACAAAGACCACACTCTACTCAGGTGTGAGTATGCAGGCTATTGAAATGCATGTGCATGCATGTTATTAAGATATTAATAACAAAATAAAGATAAAGATGTTCTCCTTACCTTGAGATATCTCCCCAGTACCACTCAGCATCTTGCAGAGACATGTTGTTATTCATACCGTTATTTGTTACAGTATTCGGCTTTGGAGGTTTAGGAGGCAGTGCTGCAAAAGGAGAGAGAGAAAAAAGAAATAATATTTTAGCATATCTATACAGACATAGATATAACTAGGCAACATATGTTTTAAAATGAGAAACCACATTATTATCAACTTAAATCTGTCTGTCAGAAGTAATTATTTTTTGTGTATGTTTTGTTTTTAATTAGCAATATTTTCAAAATCTCATTCCCTCTCCCTCCCGACCTCAGAACTGCATAAGTCAGAATTAATTCCTAACTAAGCAGGTACAACCACTATTTATTATTTATTTAAAGTTACCAAAAAAATTCCTATGCTTCCAGTCAAGGAGGACTGCTCCTATTCCATTCCCATCTGCCACAAATACCAATGTAGGCTGAAAAGATATACCCTGAAATTTGCTTCCCCCTCACTTGCCATCCTATGTATTAGGATCCTTACATTATTTTAAGTTATAAAATGGGTCACACACATCCCCATCCTCTGACATTTAATCATTCAAGAGGAATTCTTTTGCTTTCTACCTCCACCACCACTGTAATAAACCATCGGCAAATCCACGGCACTGCTGTATGTTTTAGGAGAGGAAGTGAGTTTCTCTGATCCTCTGGTACTTTGTACAATGATCTGCCCAAAAACACTGTAAGGAACCCATCTGTGACCTAAATATCCCTGGTGTTAATCTTAGCATTCTGTAGGATAAAATTGCTCCAAATGGTAAGACTGATTAAAAAAACCATATCCCTTTTCATCAATGTCAAAGCTGCATGCATACACCAATGGGTGCCAAAGAAGAGATACTGCAGCATTCCTGGCTCGCAAGCAAAGAGGGACAATACAGGAGTCAGGATTAAAAACAACAGTAATAATAATCAAACAAGTGTTTTAATTAAATGGTAAATTCAATCCTGTTTATATACATCAGCGCATATAAAAAATACGTATCAAAATGAATCCTGTATATTCAGAGGTTCAAACTCAGCCTGATGATTTTCAAAAGATCACATCTAACATCTAAAACAGTGTCCAGTTTTAAAAGCTAGCATAAAAAAAAACCCAACACATTTTTACAGCATTTTGTGCCTGTCATGATACAGAAAACAGCACTCTTTTTAGTAGATGACAAACATACCTACAGGTGAGAGAAGAAACTAAAACAGAAATCACATGACTACAATTACAGTTTCATTAAACAAACCAAAAATAATTTTGTACAGTAATTATTGCTGACTTCTTTTTCAATGCAATAAAGCCCAAAATTAATTCAGTAACAAAGTATGTTAATCCTAAAAATCTGATTCTGCTTGAGCAGCAGCTACTGTACTATCCAAAAGATGCTAGCCCTCCACAATAACACTGCAGTATTACCTGGTGGGTCCATTTCTATGTAAAACATCAAGTCTGTGCCACGATTTATATCTGTCCTAGTATAGTCTATGTCCAGCTCTTCCATGTTCCAGATGGTATTGTACATTTGTATGAGTTTCAGCAAGTAAGCTCAGTTATAAGGAAACAGTCAGGATCTCTTTGTAATGGTGTCTTGGAATTCATTTTAAAACCTACAAGGGGCTGCACTGTAACCTATTACATCATAATCCCCAGCCAATCATGTCAAAAATAATGTCACTGGACCACTCCTGTTTCATCATTTCTGTTCTTCACTGTTAATCTCACAATTGTCATTTCAGAAAAAGACACTTAACAGAATTGTGAGCGACACCTGATCTTATTTAGAAAGATGACTGACCGTGTTCTCAATTTACACTGATTCTTCTCCTCCTCCCCCCCTTAATCTTTTCTGTCTGCTTCTTGGTACATTCCACTGCTGGCAGGTTGACAAAAGGCTGATATGCTGCAGCAGGAAGCATTCTTTTCAATACAGTAGAATATCTTGCTTTACAGAGAACCGGATCACAGCACTGTAAGGCTTCCATCTAGCCTAGGTTATTGCCTGATATCCTTTTATGCACATTTTGAAGCTAGTGTGAACATATTTTTTTTAATGGGGGGAAATGTGGGGAAGGGAAAGTTTGGAGGTGGTAAACGTGCAATTTTGCATACATTTGTGGTATGAATGCCTAAAATAATCACAAGCTTTGTACTGTTTTCAATAAGATGTCCCCAAGGCTTGCATTTTTTGTCTGAAGTGTTGGACAAAAAATTGTCTAATCATTCATAAATATTTAAATTGGAATTCCAGCCTGCGTTTGTTAAAAAATGCTAATCAAGCTTAACTAATACAATATACACTGTATACAATAAAGAGAATCTACACTGCAATGAGTCAAAGCTAAGTAGCATTCTGATTGTCAAGTCCATCTTTCAATCATTAAATACTGGCCAAAATGCAGATGAATATTTCAGTACACCTGATTCACACCAACTCTCTTGACCTGGTCTCATCAAGACATTTGTCATTTCAATCATTCCTAAAGAATAGGCATTCTTGGACACTCTCCTCTGTATTAGACCTGATATTTTTGAAGTCTCCCCCTATGAACCTTATCAAGTAAAGTGAACTAACAACAACAAAAAGATCATTTCTCGCTCAATCTCTTCAGAAGATTCCTGTTTATTTTATAACTTATCATGACTATTTCACATATTTACCACAGCAGGAAACCAGACATGAAACGAATGCAACTCATTAGCACCATTGTTGCCACACGTAATTGCTATACTGGCACTGCTAAGGGATGTATATTGCAGGATACCACGAACAGAGTTATTTACATGTCCCAACTAAGCACTGTACATACAAACAACTTCTTGACCATTTTTATCCCTGGAGACAAGTGCTAGCACGTTAAGGGCCTGATTACAGTACCAGACCCAGCAAAAACATGCACACACTCGTTGCCCTGTGATAGCCATGCTTAAGCTCATCCTGAAGTAGCCACCCACCCCCTATCCATTTAGGTGGACATGCTCCAGAGATTCCTTCCATTTGCCTCGTGTAACAGGACACTTCAGACAGTCCCAGACACAAGTCCAAACATTGAACTTGAGGGTTTAGCCCACCTGCTATCCAAATAGCTGTGTTGCCAAGGTACATGGCTTAAATTAGGTTACAAAAGACATAAAGCATACATAGCTGGCTACTGTAGTCCAATGGACCAGTTACAGAAGTTTATTTGTATTTTCCTCAAATGCTGTCAACACGGGGGGGGGGGGGGAAATAAGAAAAGAGCACACTCTCATTGAGGTTTTACTATTGGTTAAATTCTCAACAGTCACACTTGTATGATCAGGTTACTGCTCAACACAAAACTAGTCTAGCTTGCTGTGACACCACGCTGCAAACCAGAACAGGCAATGCAGTGACAGACAGGTGATTTTCCACTGTTCTAGTATACTCAGAACCGCACCAAGTTTCACTTAAGCATAGTTTTAACTACAAAAGCATTAGTCAGTGATGACTTTTACACTAGCATCTATTATTGCTAAATATATACATATATAAAAAAATGCACCCACATGCTATTAAAGACTGAAGAAACAGAAACAGTTAAACCAATAGTCACTTACTTTGTAAACTGTGCATGGCACACACGTTCACCCTTTAAATACTTGAATCTAAGAATCTGAAAACCCCCGACTGTAGATGATCTTTGCTCAGCTCCACAAAATGAAAATTTAAAAAAAACTAACAAAAAAAAATCAAACAGCAAAAACATAAGACTATCATGGAATCCAAGAAAGACTTGTCTGAAAAATCAGCTCTGAAACTGTAACCAATTCTTCTAACTCCTTAAATCCAGAAGAAAAAGCTGCAACATGCACATATCAGGAAAAAAAATCCATGTCCTTTTCACTTTGAAAAGAATGAAGTTCTGTGCTCGCTGGAGCTATCTGCTCATTTGTTTCATCACTGATTTTGCACAGGTTAAAAAAAAACTCGGTAGCTTGCACGTCTCCCTGAGATAAAGATCTCAGTTTAATGATTAACGCAGGCAGGTTCAAATATTTGCTGAGCAAGGGATTTCAGGTGGGGGAGGGGAAACTGGAGTCAAAGTCAGAGTTGTCATCGGCTAACAAGTGGCCGATGCAAGACTAACCGGTCTCATTTTAGCCAAGTAAATGAGAAGGCCATTGTAAGGGGCCTTAAAATAGTCTCTGTAACTGGCTGCTGCATGCAGCATTGAAGTAGAAGAGTGTCAAGAAAAGCACTATGAGCAGCCAACTACAGGAAGTGGCTGAGCTAGTTCATGGGGGGAAAAAATAGAATGAAAGCCTTCCTTGTAAAGTTCTGCGCTTCCCAGAGCACACAAACGCAGAAGAAACTTGTTAGCATTCACTGCACCACCTCCCACACGCTTACCAGGACAGGTGTTGTTTGAAGGCCTATAAAATGAAGCCCTGCACTGTTGAATCAAATTAAAGTCAACTGGAAGCGCCAACCCTTCCCCACCAAAATTCCTGCGAGAGCTAACTGTCACAGAGCTTTCAAGTAACTGAAGCAAGCACATTATTTTGGTCCAATGCTGTCCTCAGCAGTGGTGAACAGGAAGGGTTCTGACATGAAAGCGATTGGATCAAATCAATTTTGCTGTGCCTGGAGTAGCAGTGCACTGACTGGGTGAAGGGAAGGAGAGAAAATTTAACTCTGGGATTTGTCCTTGCATTATAACATGTACCCTCCAAGAACTAGAATACATGAACTAAAATACATGAATAAATGGGAAGGAAAATGTTTTCAGCCACAGGTTCTCAAACTTACTGCTGCTGTGATGCCCTTGGAACCTGCAAGTGAATGAAAATGATGCAAAATGTTTCATACGGTGATGTCACCACCATTCACTTCTGGGTTCTGAGGCCTAACACGAGCCTCTAAACAGCGGTAACAGTGTCAGGGTGGGCGGGCTTTTTGCAGTGCATGCTTTTCATGTGCTGCAGGTCTACCAGCTGCACTGAGCCTTCTGCCGCTGTCTGGATGCTCATGCCGCAGTCTAACTACCAGGTAGCACGGAGCACGCAACACCTCGACAAGTGCCTCGCGTTGCCCTGGAACACTGCAGCACACAGATTGGGAACTGCTGTTTTAATCCTTTGCTGAAGGGAGAAAGGGACAAAGATACCCAATTCCTGGTTCGTTCTCACCATGTACTCCAGAAAAATTTCTCACACCAGCCAGAAACTGCACATACTGGTATACTTTGGGATTTCTTATGTAAAATATTAAGCATGTCATCTTTTGCATTCTTTGGAATATGCTCTGGGTTTTCAGCTGGGGGTAGCACTGTGCCTTTGTTGTGCGAAGGCACAAGAGGTGCTGGAAGACAGTGCAACTGGGACCAGGAGCCCTGCTGCACTGAATGAGTGAGTGAACTGGACAGTGCACTGAATGAGTGAGTGAACATTGCTAGCCTACTCCCAACACATTTAATAGGAATTGGGAGTCAACACAGTGGTCCTGAATTTCTCATGACGGATGAGGGGCCCCTCTCTTTGGTCACAACCAGTGCTGTAACACTGACAGAAACTCAGGAGGGAAGATGGTGAAGTGGTTTCTAAAACCTTAAAAAGAGTCTCCTTACAAGACCTTGGGGAGCTGAGTGGATCCACACTATTTCTGATATTCTCAAGGGTAAATAGCACTGCCGGGGGGGGGGGGGGTTGGTGCTTTAGTGCAACAGCCATCAACTAGCATGAACTGTCTCTTGCGTCAAACTTCTCCCTCTTCCCTCCCTTCAGCTGGGATAGGTGTTACAGCTACATTGCGTGGGTCCTGCCCTCTAGCCACTCAACTGTTTGCACACCTGCTGGTTCAATAAAGTGGTGTCCTACTTTCACTGCTTTCCTCCTTCCTCCCTGCTACAGCCACAAACTGAACCAATTTTCACATTTATAGGGAAGTGAGGGTGTGCAGAAGGAACCATATTTGATTGGGAACTGAGTTTATTGCATTCAGGCTTACACAAAAAAAAGCAGAAAAATTTGATGGAAGAATCATACCAGCTGTTTTGAGCTTTTTCTTTTCTTTTTTTAAGTTTGAGCCTAAGCCCATCTGATTACAACTGTTCTACGATAACATCTTTTGCAACCCTGCACTGGTGCAGCAGTTGGTATCCTCTATCTTAAGTATTTACTTGTTGGATATGCAAGAATGTGATCAGGAATCAATATCTAGTTATGTCTTTGCACAAACTTGCAGCTACATCTGAGATTTAACTTCCCTATAGGACCCATTCAAGTATACATGTCAATGGATACACACAGGCAGAAATGAAGAGCCCCTAAGGGAATCCACTTGCATGCACAGTTACACGCATGCAGAAGGTAGGATTTCCCTATGCCTTGCATGATAGTACTGACAGACTTAGCAGATGGCACCTGTGAATTGGATCCACAAAGCATCTAAAAGGCAGGCGCTGAGTGGTATACACAAAATTCAGCATAGCTGCAGTGACTGTCTATATCAGGGGTGCCCAAACCCCAGCTCTGGGGCCACTTGCGGCCCTGGAGGCCTCTCAACGTGGCCCTCAGGGAGCCCCCAGTCTCCAATGAGCCTTTGGCCCTCTGGAGATTTGCTGGAAACCATACTGGCCCAACACAATTGCTCTCAGCATGAGGGCGACTGTTTGACCTCTCGTGTGAGCTGTGGGATGAGGGCTCCCTCCACTGCTTGCTGTTTCACATCTGTGATGCAGCAAAGGCAGCAAAGGAAAGGCCAGCCTTGCTTTGTGCAAGGCCTTGTATAGGCCTTGAGCAATTGCAAGACCTTCATTCATTCATATAAGTTCATCTTTAATATAGTCATTTATGTAAACGTATGTAAATTTATTCAAATTTTAAATGTAAATTAATTCTTTTTTTACCCTGGCCCCCGACATAGTGTCAGAGAGCTGATGTGGCCCTCCTGCCAAAAACTTTGGACACCCCTGGTGTGATTAGATACACAGCTGATACCAGTAAAATCACTGAGGTCTCCATATTTTTCCACTTATGAAGTAAAAATATTGATAAAATGTGAGCTTCACAATTTAGTAAGATATGGTTTCTTTTGCAACTTGATTATTATTAGCTTAGATGGAGAGCCCTCTACTGGATAAATATTGGAATTTACACTAGCTTAAAGAGGAGGGGGAAGATAAAACACTGTTTTCCATGTCAAATCACTCATTAATTTCTTCTAAGTATAGGTGACTCATGATAATCATTTATACCGAAATTTATAAAAGCATAACTTCAAAGTATCCCATACAACATTCTTACATGATCACTGGTATTACCTTGTTCTGTTTACTCTCAGTGAAATTCATTTAAAACACAACAAACATCTGATACAACATTAACATTTTCCATAATATGCGTTTGGGGCTTCTCAGCCTTGCTCCAGACCTTCAAACTATCTGTACTTTGATTTTTTTTTTTTTTTTGGTCAATGGGTTTATATCCAAAGCAGTGTCAATAGTGGACAGAACATAAAACAGAGGACAAGGTTTGTTCATACATTCTTGTCCCAGATCCGATATATAATAAAATATGAGACATTACACTAAAGCATGTTCAGATTTTACAAGAAACAGATGACTCTGGCTAGGCTGAAGTGGACTGGCTGCATCCCTGTGTCAGAAAGAGAGTCATCTGTGCTTCCATCTTGACAGAGCTGTCAAGAATATGAGGCTTAAAGATTAGGAGTAGACCAAGGATATTTTCAGCATTCTGGCTGGCCAAATTCTTGCCTACTGGGAATTCTGACCGCCTATCATGACTACATCTTGCACAGTTCTGCAGCAGCTGAAAATATACACTTAAGTACACAAAAAAGAACTGCAACATGTGCATTATCTAAATTAAAGAGCACACCTTATTCTCCACAGAAAGGTCTTCAGTCTCTGTTATGCGAATGAGGTGTTTCACTACTCACAGAAGATAATGGGCAAGCAGATAAATACTCTGAAGGTATGGCAGAGGTGCTGCAAATGATCTGCTTTTTGCATGTTGTCTTTTCATATTTGTGTTGCTGAACACACATTTATACAGCACATTTCAAAAGTTAACAGCATGTCACATGAAGGCTAAGTGGTTGCTTTTAACAATTGTCTAAATAAAAGCAATGCAATAGCTTTAAGGGGAAAAATGCACACTCCTTTTAGCTTTCGCATGTAGATATTGCAGTAGGCCCCATTTTAGAAGAATCATTGCCTCCAGTGTAACAATAATAAATATTGCAGTCATTTGTATAGTTCGCTTTGAGTGTATGGAGTGCTTCAAATGCACACAGTAATTTTTCTGTAAACCTTTCAGCAACCCTGTTAAGTAGGTACTGTTGTAAGTACTGCTGCTTAGCCTCAGTGCTCCAGCTGTGATATGGGTATAATTACAAGGTCATATTACAATGACCATATTAAAAGTAATACACAGGAAGCATTTTGCACACTCCAGCAACTATGTAATGTTGAATACTATCATTACTATTGTTACAGAACCCCAACACCCTTGTTTTCATAAGTACCTCTTGACAATGTTAGACCACTTTCAACGGCACTGTAAGTCCTTTGAAATAACTTTGAAGCATCACTTTTTGTGTATCATGCAACAGAATAAAATACACAAACAAACTTGTTTTCAAACAGGATTATCTTTAGGCTTTGCCCTTGATGGCCTATCTTAACTTTGGATATACACACACAGGAGCCCTTCCTTCCTGGTTAAGTGCTTTATCACAAAACTGAGCAAGCAGGAAGGTGTGATATTAGCATACCAACATTGCTCCTTTGCTGCCATACACAGCCTGAGGTTTCCCACGGCTGCCATGTGGGCAGGCATGAGCATCAGTGTGCCTTGTGGGAATGGGGCACTAGACCCCATGAAAAGCGATGCATTGACAGGTATTTATACCAACACTCTGAAGCTAAGAAGTCTCAATAGGCTATTTTGTTTTCCAGCTATAGTTGTCGACAATTAATGGTCAACAAAAAACAGTAAGCAAAATCTTTTATCATATTTCAGTTCAACAACAACAAAAACGGAAAGTGCAGGGGGAAAAATGCCACTAATAAATACTCAGTTTTGCTTAAATAAAAAACCATTGTGAAAAATAAATACAGACTGTGTGGTTACCTTGAGAAACATAACATGTTTCTGCTGCTGGTCTCAAAACTAATGGCAATGCTTGTTTCAAAATACTCCCACCTCCAAAATAAAGATTTTCTTACCTGGTGCAGGTTGTCTCTCATGCCATTCACTGGTAATTAACACTTCTAGGATTTTGATGTGGTGTTCAGTATTGTCAGAGCTGTAAAATATTAACCATATATTAAAATGCGCTCTGAATATGAATTAAATATTCTGTATTGTAAACAGTTACATGAACTGTATATCTCACCTTGCTACCTGGGATCTGAACAGCAGAAGGCTGAAAATTTCAGCTAGAGATCTTGCGTTCAACAGGTTTTTGGCAGAAGTCTGACAAAGCCTGGATAAATGTTTGAGCAGATATTGGAGAGTGAGCCAATACTGTTGAGGTATATTAGGTGACCTGACGAGCCTCTTCAGCACTTGTGCATATTCCTCTGAGTTCTGCACATCTGCAAAGAAATCAGTATCCCAATAAGCCTGGAATCATGTAAACAAGCTACTCTGAAAAATAGCAGCTTTGTGGGGAAAACTGCAAATTCCTGTAGTAAACCCAAACTTCTTTTTCTTCTTGTGAAAAAGCAAAAACTTTAGTGATCAAATGGGGGCAGAGAAGACCAACTATACATAGCTCAAATTGAAACAGAAGAATCATTTGGTTAAAAGCCACAAAACTTTCAGCATGTGCTGATAAAAGTCTGACTTGTTTAGTATCGCACGTGATTGGTTAATTCTAAGATGTAGCAGATAAGCCTCAGAAGAGCTGTTTTAGCTGTTAAGATTACACCAGCAATAATATCCTGTCCCTAAAATTTGCAGCTGAAGCCCACCAAGGTTTTTAAGACTAACTGCCTGAAATCATTATTGTAAGAGATGAGCTTTATTGGTATGTCTGCATTGCACTGTATCTCATAACTGCCCATGGACCTCAGAATCCTGTCTCCTCTAATATGTTTACTTTGCAAGTGGTGATAAAAGGTTAACAATTAGCTCTTTCTGCATACAGACAAACCCTTGATTTGTTAACCAATGTTTGTACAGATATGGTCTTTGCCAAGACACATAGTGTTCTTAATATTAAGATCCATTTTGCACATTATGTTTGTAAGGTAAAAAAGGTAAGGTAAGGTAAGGTATGCATTTTATGCATACACCTAAAAATGTAAAGTAACCATGCAAGAAACATATTTTCAACCACATGGATCATAGAGATTTGTGTGCCAGGGAACAGGGATTAGAAGCTGTGATTCGCATGCACCACAGAATGTCTGAACCTGACCAGGAAGGTAGGGGTGTGTAAGACTTAAAGAGTGTATATCATTCTTACGTAAGGCTCCTTTTTGCAGGATATTAGCCTTCCTTGTCATATGCATACTTAAACAGAATTAATACCTGCACTGTGGATGCTAGAGACCTTTTTTTTTGTTTAAAAAAGGCTAATTCTGTGCTGAGAAAAAACCACCACTTTTGCATTCATACCTTGTGCTGTAGAAATCATTTCATTGTAAACAGATGCTGGAATGACAGGATTTGGCAGGTCCAAAAAGTACCTCTTCAAAGCATCTGTTAAAATCTGCAGTTCAATGGCATCAAAATCCAATGTAGAAACATCTGGAAAAAAATTGATTGATTTAATGTATTCATATTTATAATAAGAGAAGGAGAAAAGACACCATACTTTGCTTTTTAGAGATTTCAAATTTTTCCAATGTATTCCTATTTCTTACCACTGGAACTGGGCAAAGAGACATTTTCTTCACCTCAACACAACACGTTCTCTAGGGACTGTATACTAGTGTTTCTTCTGCCTCTTTGTAAATTATGATCCTTTTGGGCAAAATGCTTTGCCAACTTTTTGTTGAAAACAAAAAATATACATAGTACAATAACAACTATACACAGTACAACAACTAGAGGAACCATATTTACATTTCAATTTGACTTATAGGAAATATTTGTAGCAAACAAAATATCTGAATATGTACTTCTGTCACTATTTAAAAGGTTTAGGATATATATATGTAAGACATTACATACACACTACATCTAAAACAATGTAGGAAGACTTTATATAACATATAAGAAACCTTGCATGCTTGACAACAGCATCCTGCTCCCCCTCTAGTGGCAAGTTTACATACAGGAAACTGAGCATATAAAAGAATGAGAAGTCTGCATCTTTTCTGAAACAATGTTTCAGTAGTGACTGGATTCTCACCTTTTAACACCTTAAACATGCTTCTCTCTAATTCATATGGCAGTATATATAGATTGCTATAGCTCTTCCAAGGAATTTTTAACTGGGCTATGTTTTACATACTAATATTGTATAAACCAGGGGTGCTCACACTTTTTTGGTTGGAGAGCTACTTTGAAACCCAGCAAGGCCCAGAGATCTACCCTCCAGGGGGGCAACTTGGGGGGTGATGAGAAGTGGGGTGACTCCATGTGTGGGGCCACGGGGAGGGGTTGGGGAGCCCTCCAGGGGGGCAACTTGGAGGAGTGATGGGAAGTGGGGGGACACCAGGTGTGGGGCCAGGGGGAGGGGTTGGGGAGCCCTCCAGGAGAGCAACTTGGGGGGGTGATGGGAAGTGGGGGGACACCAGGTGTGGGGCCAGGGGAGCGGCTGGGGAGCCCTCTAGGGGGGCAACTTGGAGGGGTGATGGGAAGTGGGGGGGACACCAGGTATGGGGCCAGGGGGAGGGGTTGCGGAGCCCTCCAGGAGAGCAACTTGGGGGGTTGATGGGAAGTGGGGGGACACCAGGTGTGGGACCAGGGGAGCGGCTGGGGAACCCTCCAGAGGGGCAACTTGGTGGGGTGATGGGAAGTGGGGGGACACCAGGTATGGGGCCAGGGGAGAGGTTGGGGAGCCCTCCAGGAGAGCAACTTGGGGGGAGGGGAAGTGGGGGGACACCAGGTGTGGGGCCAGGGGAGCGGCTGGGGAGCCCTTCAGGGGGCAACTTGGGGGCAGCCCCATACCCTCTTCCCCGCCCACCCTCCCTCCGCCCCAAGGCGCCTGCTCAGCTCACCCTCTGGGAAGCAGGAAAAGTTCTCCGAGGGCGCCGCAGGGCTGATCCCAGCCTCAGGAGGAAGGCGGCGACGCGAGGCAATGCAGCCCAGCCGCGCTGTGCTTCCTCCCGGGCTCCCCTTACTTGTCCCCAGGGAGGGGGTCTCGGCGGCGCCTCTGGCGGCGCTCGCCCTCCCGCCGGCCGCAGCCTCGCAGCGCCCGGCTCCCGAGGCGGGGACGGCAGCGCCCTTGCGGGGCAGCAGCAGCAACCAGAGCGTCCCCGCTGGCCAAGGGCTCCCGCGCCGCCTGCCCGCGCCGCCGCCCCTGGCTGCACCACCCCAGCTGCACCGCCACCTCCACGCACTATTTCCAGGGGTTGCCTCCCCTGAAATCAATGAAAGGGGTGGGAAAGAGCCCTGGAGCTTCCCGATTGGCCCACCATTGCATCTGGGACACTTGGCGGTGCCGGGCCAATCGGGAAGCTCCGGGGCTCTTTCCCGCCCCTTTCAACATGGCGGATGGGAGGCTCGGAACTCGATCGACCGGATTTTGCTTGGCGATCGACTGGTCGATCGCGATCGACGTCTTGAGCACGCCTGGTGTAAACTAATGCATTAAAGAATAACCACTGTCAAGGCCAAGTCACAAAGAAACTAGTTATTTTATAGACACTGAAATTGGAGACTTAAGGCCCAATACTATGCAGAATTGGGCTGGTGCACGCAGGGGTTTACGACAGTGGAACAGAGTTCCAGTGCCATAAAATGGCTTCCAGTGGAAGGCACAGTGTGCCGCTGGTGACCATTTTGCATGCCCTGCTGCTACTGGTGGCAGTGCAGGAGGACTGGTGCCAGACCAGCATGGTTAGGTGTGATGGCAGTGGGGGAAGGCAGAGAGGGAGGCAGACAAGGGGCAGTATCAGAGGTACTCACATGCACCCATATCTTAACCCCATCTGTTTCCCTTACCACCTCCATTACATGCCTTAAACCTATGCCTGCTATCTAGGAGTAGATCTGATGAGTCCCATGGCAGTGGTGGAGGCTTTCCTCAGAGTAAGTGAACAAGGTCACTTACCCCGAAGGAGACTTTTCCAATTGCTCCCTCCTGCAGATGGAATGAATGCTCTGTTGGCACAGTTACATCAGGGGGGGAGGGTTCAGTAGGATTGGGCTGTTCAATGTTTAATATCACAGATATACATTTGAATGCTATTACATTTTAAGACTGTTTAGTCCCACTGGCTTAAAAATCAAATAATGGTTTATGAAACGCACCCTTCATTATCATGAGGATTTCTCAGAATCTCAAACACAAAAATACTTGAAATTAAAAAAAAAAGTACAGTCAAATGTGTCATGTGCTCTCAAAGACTATTTTAAGAGCAACCTTATTACACTGTTTTCAGCATTCCACTTGTAAATCTTGCTCAGCTAAAAAACTAACTGCACAGGTTTTAAGAGTCAAAGAAATTCCAGTATTGTATTGGCAACCTTCAGTCTCGAAAGACTATGGTACCGTGCTCTGAAAGGTGGTTCTGGCACAGCGTCTAGTGTGGCTGAAAAGGTCAATCCGGGAGTGACAATCCCTTCCACACCGGGAGCAAGTGCAGTCTGTCCCTGGTCTGTCTCCCTGGCTATGGGCCTTCCTTCTTTGCCTCTTAGCCTCAGACTGTTGGCAAAGTGTCTCTTCAAACTGGGAAAGGCCATGCTGCACAGCCTGCCTCCAAGCGGGCCGCTCAGAGGCCAGGGTTTCCCACTTGTTGAGGTCCATCCCTAAGGCCTTCAGATCCCTCTTGCAGATGTCCTTGTATCGCAGCTGTGGTCTACCTGTAGGGCGCTTTCCTTGCACGAGTTCTCCATAGAAGAGATCCTTTGGGATCCGGCCATCATCCATTCTCACGACATGACCGAGCCAACGCAGGCGTCTCTGTTTCAGCAGTGAATACATGCTAGGGATTCCAGCACGTTCCAGGACTGTGTTGTTTGGAACTTTGTCCTGCCAGGTGATGCCGAGGATGTGTCGGAGGCAGCGCATGTGGAAAGCGCTCAGTTTCCTCTCCTGTTGTGAGCGAAGAGTCCATGACTCGCTGCAGTACAGAAGTGTACTCAGGACGCAAGCTCTGTAGACCTGGATCTTGGTATGTTCCGTCAGCTTCTTGTTGGACCAGACTCTCTTTGTGAGTCTGGAAAACATGGTAGCTGCTTTACCGATGCGCTTGTTTAGCTCGGTATCGAGAGAAAGAGTGTCGGAGATCGTTGAGCCAAGGTACACAAAGTCATGGACAACCTCCAGTTCATGCGCAGAGATTGTAATGCAGGGAGGTGAGTCCACATCCTGAACCATGACCTGTGTTTTCTTCAGGCTGATTGTCAGTCCAAAATCTTGGCAGGCCTTGCTAAAACGATCCATGAGCTGCTGGAGATCTTTGGCAGAGTGGGTAGTGCATCATCGGCAAAGAGGAAGTCACGCAGACATTTCAGCTGGACTTTGGATTTTGCTCTCAGTCTGGAGAGGTTGAAGAGCTTTCCGTCTGATCTGGTCCGGAGATAGATGCCTTCTGTTGCAGTTCCAAAGGCATGCTTCAGCAGGACAGCGAAGAAAATCCCAAACAAGGTTGGCGCAAGAACACAGCCCTGCTTCACTCCGCTTCGGATGTCAAAAGGGTCTGATGTGGAGCCATCGAAGACAACAGTGCCCTTGTGGAAAGATCTGATGATGCTGAGGAGCCTGGGTGGACATCCAATCTTGGGGAGAATCTTGAAGAGGCCGTCCCTGCTGACCAGGTCGAAAGCCTTTGTGAGATCTATGAAGGCTATAAAGAGTGGCTGTCGTTGTTCCCTGCATTTCTCCTGCAGTTGTCTAAGGGAGAATACCATATCAGTGGTGGACCTGTTGACTCGGAATCCACACTGCGATTCTGGATAGACGCTCTCTGCAAGTACCTGGAGCCTCTTTAGTGCAACTCGGGCAAACAGCTTTCCTACAACGCTAAGGAGAGAGATGCCGCGGTAGTTGTTGCAGTCACCCCTGTCGCCTTTGTTCTTGTACAGCGTGATGATGTTTGCATCCCTCATGTCTTGAGGTACTCCACCTTCTCCCAGCAGAGACAGAGGATTTCATGCAGCTCAGTGACGATGATGTCTTTGCATCATTTTAGGACTTCAGCAGAGATACTGTCTTTTCCAGGTGCCTTGCCAAAGGCAAGGGAGTCCAGGGCCACGTGAAGTTCTTCTAGGGTTGGTTCACTGTCAAGCTCTTCCAGCACAGGCAGGCACTCAATGTTGTTCAGCGCTTCTTCGGTGACTACATTTTCTCTGGAATATAGCTCAGAGTAGTGCTGCACCCAGCGTTCCATCTGCTGCGCCCGATCCTGGATGACCTCGCCTGTGGCAGACTTCAGAGGGGCAATTTTCCTCTGCGTTGGACCTAGGGCCTGCTTGATACCGTCATACATCCCCTTGATGTTGCCCGTGTCAGCTGCTATCTGTATCTTGGAACAGAGCTGGAGCCAGTAGTCGTTAGCACATCTCCTGGCAGTCTGCTGGACTTTGCTGCGAGCAGTTCGGAGGACCTGCAGGTTGCGCTCACTGGGACAGGCCTTGTATGCTGCTTGAGCTCTCCTCTTTTCCTCAATGACTGGTGTCAACTCCTCAGAGTGGGCTTCAAACCAGTCTGCCGCCTTGTTGGTCTTCTTGCCAAATATGGACAAGGCGGTGTTGTAAACGGTATTCTTGAAATGTTCCCATCTGTTGGATGCGTTTGCGTCGGCTGGGCCTGGAAGAGATTCCTCAAGTGCTTGTGCAAATTCCTCCACTTTTCTCTGATCCCGGGTCTTGCTGGTATCAATGCGAGGTCTTCCTTCCTTTTTCGTGTGATACAGTCGCTTTGTTCGCAGTTTCACTCTGCTGCACACCAGGGAGTGGTCAGTGTCGCAGGCAGCACCATGATAACTGCGTGTGATCTTGATGCTGGGAAGGCTGGAGCGTCTGGTGAGGATCAGGACGAGCTGGTGCCAGTGCTTTGATCTTGGATGTCTCCAAGAGACTCTATGTTGGGGCTTTGTGTTGAAGAACGTGTTGCTGACACAGAGACTGTGATGACAGCAAAACTCTAGCAGGCGTTGGCCATTTTCGTTCATCCTCCCAGTGCCAAACTGACCTAAGCAAGTGGGCCATGAACTGTTATCAGCACCAGGTTCGCAGAGGCTGCGAGTCAAAGAAATTCCAGTATCACTGTGAAAAACATGGCTCTTTCCTTACAAGGTACTAGATATAAAAGACAACATCTAACTGCAAATGGGGAAGGGGTCTGGTCTAGAGGGTAGATCCTCCGTTAGCCCGAAGATAACATCAGAAAGTCGCCAGTTCGAGGACACCGGCAGCTCCCTGAATGGCTGAGAATGGCGAGACCTTGAAGCAGCTGACAAGCCAAGCTGAGTGATTCCACCTGCTCCTGTGTGAGCAAGAAGCATCTTGGCTGCCCTCCATGTGAGAGATGGAGCTGCTTGTCAGTCTGCGTGGGAGAACTGGAGGCCAGAAGTGGGACCAAACCAGGAAGATCCATTCTGAAATGTTGTTGGTTCTTGAAAGAGAGAACCTTTATGATTGTAAAAATCCCCTGGAGGGATTTAGAAACGCCTGCCTATGTAAACCGCCTTGAATAAAGTCAGAGGAGTAATCCGATGACCAGAAAGGCAGTATATAAATACTGAGTTATTATTATTAACTTATTGGCCAGGATCAAAAGAATCAAGCAACTAGTTTACTGTACCCAAAGAAGCTTTGGGCTTGTGTTTCTTGAACAACTCCTATGGAAAAAAAAAACTGCTTTTGAAACAAAGGGCAAATTTTTATGTGGCACAGAATTCTGCTGTTTTAAAAGGAGTAAAAAAACTTTACATGCCTACACCTACCCAAGCCCTAGGCACATCTAAGGAAGCCCACTGCCTCTCAGCCATCATAAGTAGGTCAGCAAGGAGAGCTTGCTTTTTAAGGAATAGAGTTCTTAAACTATGAGCAGAGATGTACACCATACTTTTCATCCTCAAAATTATTCAGCCAGTCAAACCCATCTCATGTTGATTGTAAAATAAAAAAGCACACAAAATGCATATAAGCATCTTTCCTTGTAAGTATATTACATCAAAACATATCAACATAATTTCATGTAAATGTTATTTAGATTGGGTTGCAAGGAAAATAGTTGTACTCACCACACTCTGTAATTTGTCTTAATTCTGCAGCACTGCTTGACCCTTGTGACCTGTATAATGTTGGACAATCCAGACCTGCAAAGAATAGATCGTTCTGATGAACCAAAACATCATCTGTGGCTTTCTGTATTATAATGGCACCCAACTGCCCTCTGTAAAAGGAACTAGTATGTACGCCTGTTATCCTGTTTACATACTTGCATACAACTGCACCCCACACATGGTATGTACAAAACTTGCAAACCTTTAAGTTTTGCTTTGGATATCCAAAAAACTTGACTATGAGAAGCCTGTGTCAGGGCTGAGCCAAACATGAACTGGGACATCCATGAGTGGTTCTCCTAGCTTTCCAAAATTAAAGGAAATAACCCAATTTTGGGGAAGTTATATATGTTGAAATATGAAAAATCATGGGCTACACTGTCAGACCAAGTCCTAGGTTATCTTATTACTGACATTTAATGACATTGGTAATTTGAGCCGTGCAGAGAGGCAATTGTTCTACTGTAGATTGTGGCAAACCTAAAAGAGCTCTTCTTGGAAAACTTTTCTGGATCCAGTACTGCATCAATGATATATGAAGGTTTAGGACCCTGTCTTATCAAAGAAACTTGCTCATAAGATTAATCTTTCATGAGAAATTATTAAACTCAAGGCTTTATGCAATATAACATTCTTTTCTTTCTTATGTTAACAGAACTCCAGATGTTCCACATACAGGAATCAACAATCCCTTTGGAATGACTTGTTAACTCACATTTGGCTGCCTCTGCCAATCAGTAAAGAGTCTATTAATAAAGTTGTATTTTGTCACTATTACTGTGAATATGCATGTCCGCCATCTTCTTGATAAGACCATTCTTATGTATCTTTGTGTTGTATCAATAGTATACAATTTTTTTAAAAAAGAAACAGCAGCTGGGGGTGGGAACATAAACTGGCCCAGAGCAGTGGTCCTGAGAAGGAGAGGATTAATCCTTTCTCCTAAAACATTTCATCACAAACTAAATCTCCTCTTGATGCTGCTCTTAACCTAACAAAGAAGAGAGACAGATACAAAACCTCTCCCAGAGCTGATACTCTACTGTAATTCAGGATTGGCCAGCTGGTGCTTTTACTGTAAGAAAAGGAGGGGATGAATTGATCCAGTCACAGATCTGCTGCATCATGGAGCTTGGACCATAATCAGCACCCCCATTCAGAAACAACTGGCCCCAAAAATCTCAGAATAGTTGCAGCTATCGATGCATTTTATGCAGCCCCTTTCTATACAATGTACCTGCAGACAGAGGAAACAGTTCTGGTTTGTGGTTAATACCTTGCCTAATCTAATGGAGGGGAAGAATGTAGGGCCTAAACCACATGACTCAAACACAAAGCAACTGCATTTGCAGGGATCATTTCATGAAGCATGAGATAACTTTTGCAAAGGCTGCCCACCAGTCAAACAGAACTCTCGTTATGGTAAGATTTTGAGATACTGGTAAAATGGTGCCTGTACGTTTTGAAATAGCCATTTTAGGCTCGGTACTACCTTGCACTGCCATTTTTATTTTGTTCACAGGAAGTGTTGTGATGCTGATGACATTAAACACTGACTCCACTAATTCTTTGCCATCTTCACTGATTTCTAATACGTTTCTGGGCACAATTCAAGGTACCTTTCATGACTTGATATCTATGCTTTCTCTTACACAAACCTGCCCACATACAGGTATCTCCCACTTTCTGATGGTTCTTTTTTTCAATTAACCCTCTTTCAACACATTGATTTGCATATGACATGGTGATTCAAACCTTTGGGTATATGCCTGTGTATGAGTGTGAGTGAGTGTGCCAACTTTAGCTAGGGGTCTATTCCCATTCCTGAAGACATTAATGAGAATCCATCTGCAGAAATCTTAGTGTGACAACGGAATTTGCAAGACAAAAAAGGCATTTGCAATCTGCTAACTAAAAAAGCATTGGAAGCAACATTTGTAAGCTAAAAAAAGACTAGGTTCTGCTTTTCAACTGTTTCTGCTTCTCACTTCTGCTCCAATCCCTAAACTGTGAAATGAGCAGGGGACACCTGTAGTGTATTTTCATCAGAGGCCCTGCTCCACATTCTGATACTTGGAGAGACTTGACTGATGGGAACATGAAACAGGGCCGTCTCAGTGGTGGTGCTCAGATTATAGAACTTCCTCTCCCAAGAAACCTGGCTCACTCAGGGCTTAATCCAATTGCTGGTGCAGTTGTGCCAGGGGTGTGTGCGCTGAATCTTGTGGTGGAGGGGCAGTCACTGGGACCTTCTCATGGTATGGGAGCATTTGTTCCCTTACCACAGGGATGCATTGTGGCTATACCAGAGCTGGAAAATTGGATAGGATTGGGCTCTCAGTCACTAGAGGATTTTTTAAGCTGTGGTGAAGACATGTCAACTTCAGCTGCCTTTCTGTTGAGGCTGCTCTCATTAGGTTACTTCTTAGTAAGGATATTGTAACACTGAATATGTCTCCTTTTTATTGTATTATTGAGGATTTGTAGTACTGCTTAAGCAGAGCTAGCATCCTGATGGTCCCCTTGGTGATGGTCCCCTTTAAAATCTTGTGTATGGGACACAAATACTTTAAATAAGTAAATACAACTGTATTGCCACCTGCCCAATGGTAAACTGTTCAAGCCTCATTACTGTCTTTAAAATCCTAGTAGCCCTCATCCAAGCAGCATCTGCATACCAGTAAGATAAATCTGAATGAGAATGGATCAAGCATTCATTAAAAAGAAAAGAAAAACTCATGGACCAAGTTCAATTTTGACATTATTGTGGAAGCACACCAGAATTGTGTAAGAGCAGTGCTTTTTTTATGGAAAAAAAGGTGCAGGAACTCACAACTTGTTAATCTTTTATTTATTTATTTTTAAACCATTTTTTATTGGAGAAATAAAATATTTTTATGTGCTTCCCCCCTAAAGATGAACTTACTTCTGAGTAGACATGCATAGGATTGGGCTGTCAATCTCCACATCCCCTTCCCCTAGCTATTTTTTCTACACATGGGGAAAAATACTGTACAGGTGCACTTGTAGCATGTAGTATGTAGTGTGGCACTACTTCGAGGAGAGGAAGCAGTGAATGGATTCCGAAAAATGGCTTACATGAGTTCCATGTAGTAAAATTACTCTAAGTAACTGTGGGAGTAAGAACAAAAACGAAATTCTTACATGAGAGGGGTCCTTAGGTGCACATAGAAACAGCTACTTTTGCAAACAAGCGATTAAATATGGTTTAATTCAGGTATCAGAATACTCTGTGTCTTTGGGAAGGCGCTTGGCATGCAATTGTATGTTCTCTGCTGCCCTGAGCAGCTGCTGTGCATTGCTGGAGGGGAGCTGCAAACGCTGGCGGAGGGCATGCTTGTGGGGGAAGGATGAGGAGGATCTCTGGCAAGGCTGGACAGCACGTTGTACACACATAGAATCCCTTTTCACCTGCCCTTAGCATGTGAAAACAGGTGCAGATATATACCTCTGCCAGGATTAAGAGCCCAATCCTAGGTATGTCTACTCTGAAGTAAGTCTCGTTCTAGTCAATGGAGCTTACTCCCAGGAAAGTGCCTAGGATTGCAGCCTAAGAGCCCAATCCTATGCATGTCTACTCAGAAGTCCACTTTAGTGAATGGGGCTTACTGTGGATAGGATGGCAGCCTTAGAGTCCAATCCTGTGCCTGTCTGCTCTGCCTCTGTTTTGCTCCCCCCTCCTGGAATGCCTCTGAAGGGGAGGGGGCCCTGCAGAAAGGTGCCAGAACTCCGTTCCCCCGCGTTCCATTAGAAAAAAAGCCCTGTGTAAGAATAACTATTACCCAGTATGGCCTCTAACATTTACACAAGCCACTTGCAATGCAAAAGCAACTCTCAAAAGGGACTATTTTGAAATATTGGGAACCCAGCAAGTTGATATGCTCGATCCATTCATGCATACCTTTTCTTTCAATAGCTTCCACTAATTTGATGAGGAGCAGAGGGGCACTGTCAGGTGGTGAAAACTGCTCTGAAAGATCTGGAAGCATGAACGCTGTAAAGAAAAAATAAAATAAAACAAAGCAGTTACATCCAGAACTTATGAAAGTCATGAGTCTTAATGCAGCTGGTTAAATTTTAAACACTGAACAAATTCTCTTTATCAAGCTGCCAAAGTTTATGCAAACAATTTGCTCATCAGTCCTCACTTGTGTATTACAATAGAATATGAAATAAATGAAATATTTGAATCCCAAAACATCAGAGTATAATTTAAGTCAAATGATTCAAAAAAAAAGTCAAGACACTGGTAGAATAGTCTTAATTGAAATGTTCCTGCCATGAAGACTTAAAAAAAACAACAACACCTGGTTCAGTGGCAGAGCATCTGCTTTGCATGCAGAAGGTTCCAGCCTTAATCCCTAACATATCCAGATAAGGCAGAGCAAAATTCCTGTCTGAAACCCTGCAGAGTCTCTGCAAGTCTGGGTTGACAATTCTGACCTAGATGGACCAATGGTCTGACTGAGTATCAGGCAGTTCCCTATTATCTACCTATGTTTGTTCACCCTTCATTATTCAATCATTGTATCAGTACATTCTGACCTTCTTAGACAATTCAAACAATAAATAATATTTGTCTGAAATGTTTGTATCCCTTCTTTCCCTTCCCACAAGATAGTTCCCAAGACTTTAAAAAATACATTAAAAATCATAAAGGAATAAAAAAAATAAACTATGCAGCAGAGAAATTAAGAATTTTTCTCTGCCTCTGAAATCTAATGGAAATTTAAAAAGTTATCAGCTATCACTGGAAGACAGCAGAGAAGAGAGCAAACTAATCTCTAAGTGTAGGGAGTTCCACACACAAGGTGGCACCATGGAAAAGACCCTTCTCCTGAATCACTGAAGCCAGCCAAGCTTCAACTAGTAGTGAAAACTGCAGAAGCCCACCACAGCAGATTTCATTAGGAGGGAGGTACCTTGATTCTAAGCCATTTAGTATTTTAAAGGTAACAATCAGTACCCTGAATTGCACTTGGCAACCAGTGTAGATGATGTAACAGTGGACTGAGTCCATCTGGAGTCACTCAAGACTCATACAGCCGCATTCTAAAAGGGGAGTGCTACCCCACTCAGAAAAGGTTGACAACCCATGATCAGTATGTCTCCTGACTAAGACTACCTCTGTCTTGTGAGAATTTAATTTAAATTTGTTTGCCCTTAGCCATCCCATCACTGACTCCAGATAGTCCTGATTCAGGACTTACACAGCTTCTTCAGAAGCAGATGGAGCAGAGATGGGTGTCATTCACATACTGGTGGTACTCAGCCCCAAGCCCAATACTCCCCCAGAGGTTTCATGTTAAACAAAATGGAGGACAACATTGAACCCTGTGGACACCACAGACATTAAGCAGGCGTCATCACCCCAAATCCACCATTCAGAATTGACCATCCATGAAAGATCAAAGTCAATAGTGCTCTCAAGCTCCACCCCAGTCAGGAGTTCCTGAATGATATCACTGTCAATGGTATTGAAAACCACTGAGAACTCCAACAGAACCAATAGGAATTTGCCCCTTCCCCAATCCAGTTACCAGCATAAGTCATCAACTAGGGTAACCAAAGTTGTTTCTGTATCAAATCCCCACTGGAAGCCAGATAATAATTGAACGCCTTTGGCAGAGAAGTGTATATTCTTTGCTGCTGTCAGTCCCACATAACAGGCTCTAAAATGGGTTCTAAGAGTAATCATGTTAATGTACTGGGTCATTTTCTCACTTAAGAGGCTGATCAGGACTGTAGTAGAATCACCAGTCCTGATGGCAGAGAAATCTCCCAGAACCATCAGGACTTCCGCTGGATCAGTAAGCCTCCAGGGGTGCATCTTCCAAGTAGGTCACCCACTGCATGAGACACGATAAGTCTAAACCCTACCAAGTAGGGATCTCTCTATGACAAACAAGTGATGGTAATCTTCTGCACAACCATATCACCATCTACCTGTTGAGCAGTAAACACTAGGTCCAACATGCGTCCTGCAAAATGAATAGGGCAGAGATTGAGACAGGCTCCTGATTACCATGGTGGCCATGAAATTTGGAGCCATTCCCAAACATGTGGCCTTGGTATGGATATTTTCAGCCTTATTCATCACATGGCACACTGGATAGGTGCTAAATTTTTCAAGGCACACCATCAATTTTTTGACAATTGGCAAGCCACACCATCCCTACTAATGGTGGAGGGCTCACATCCCTACTAATAAATGACCTCCCACAAATTCCTGTGGCACATCTGCAGATCATTCATGGAACACCAATGTGCCATGGCACACTTGGTTGAAAATTGCTGGTCTAGGGCATTTCAACATCATGCCTGAGATCACCTGGGCTGCTGAGACAGGGAGATCATTGGGCAGTAGGGCAGACAGTAAATCAACAATATTCCAACTGCAACAGAATCATGATAGACTACTGCAACTCCACCTTCTCAGTTCTGAAGTTGCTGTAATGCCTGGAAACCTAGAGGATAAAGCTAGGAGAGTTACCACTTCATCCATCCAGGTCTCTAATACACACAATTATTAATCATTATATTACTATAACTAAACATTTCATTCCTAAGTGTAGAATTGATACAGGGAAGTTCATAAAAAATAAAACAAAAACCATTGTAGCTCTTCCGGCAGACATCTAACACCAGGTGAGGGAGCTATACACTGTCTTTTGGGAAGAAGCTAACACAGTGGTTAGAAAAGCATGCCATTTTTCTCAGAACCGTTAACATACTGCATTGAAAGACAGCAGGTGAAGCTTCCTTTTCAGTCCATGCAATCGTATTTTAAGAGCATTCTTTACTACTAATTATGGCAAGTTGGAAACCACATAACAAGAATCTAAAAGGATTCTGAAGGGGGATCTCTGCAGTGCTGATGTGGAGCGTATCCAGCAAAAGAACAGCTTTTCCTCTTTGGAAAGGATGTTTTCCCCTATCCCTCAGCACAATCTTATGCATGTCTACACACAATTAAGTCCTACTTGTGTATAGCATTGCAGCTGTGCTTCTGCGCTGAAACCAGAAGCAGTTGTTTCAAATATACTATTTGCTAAAGAAATAATTCTTTAAAAAGTTTAAAAGCAACTTTGCTTATTTCTAAGAAAACAACAGTTTGAACAGTTTAACCACTCTGTTTTATATATAAAAGTACATGTATTCAATATGTGTAAATAAGTCTTGGAACAAACATATGAACAGTCAGGAGCATCTTCCTCATGCATGCACACGTGGCCATATATGTATGATGTCCCAAAGAATATCATTTTGCACATGTGCGTGTGTGTATCCATACACACCTGTTATGGGGGGCAAAGATATGAGAAGAAAAGTTCTGTTCTAAATACCCATTCATTGCCTTGTTTCTCTTACTCCCTCTGGTGGTTTCATAAGAAAAGCACATGCAAGTCTTCCCTCACTTTACTCTTAAGCCCAGTTCCATCCTTTATGTATAAGAACTTCAGAAGTCACCTAGGCATGCTGAGCCCTGGCTACGGATCAACGACACAGAATTCAGCCTACGTTACCTTTCAAAACAAAGCCAATAACAATTGCACCTTTTTATTTTGTTTAAATTGTAAAACAAGAATAGATGTTAACTGTTAAAAAAAATCTAAACAGGAAAGAAGAATTTTCAAAGCATCTACTGCATTGGCACTTTTTAAAGGAAGTACCACCCAAAATGTCAGCACCCTAAAAATATAATCACTTACCATACATTTAAAAGATGGACAGTTTGAAGATGGTGACCACTTTTGCCAACCATGCCACTCCCTTGGGACAAGGTGACTTAGGAGTGCAAAGTTTGGGTTTTATAAGTCAATATTCAAAATGACCTTACTTTTAACTGCTTAACATGTGGGCAAAACCATTCGGAGGAGGCAGACTCTAGCAATTTACATATGCACTCTCATAAAAACAGAATATTTCCACAAAAATACAAAAGTACAGTACTGTAATTTTATAGCAGATCTAAGTATTTCAACTCTTTAAAGAAGATCTCATCTTTTCATTAGCTTCTGTAGTCAACAAAATAGTATGATGCAGAGTTGCAGTCAGTTGACTTTGCTATGTACAGATTATTTTTATCCTGGAACATGTAAGAGTAATCGATTAAAATCCGTTGGCTAAAACAGTGCTCTCCATAAACTGGGCATCCTTCTAACATTATTTTTCAAAATCCCAATACTTATGAAGATTGCAGTCACCAAAGTGTATTCTGTCTTCTCTTTCCCAAAGGAGGGACTTCTGCTAAGATGATACAAAGAAGGAAAGAGAAAGTCTTCTAAGGGCCCAATCCTGTCCAACTTGCCAGTGCCAATACAGCTGCAATGCAGCCCTGAAGTAAGGAAACAAATGTTCCTTTACCTTGAGGAAGGCTTGATGACTGCTCCCTGCAACACAGGATGCAGCACATGCCCCACTAGTATGGCTGTATCAGGGCTGGAAAGATGGATAGGATGCACCCTAACATGATTACAGTACTGTACAGTACACTACATGCTTCCACATGTGCATCTCCTAGAAATCTAGGATATACACTTTTTGCTTCACAATATTTTTACTCCTATGTGAATTTAACTGATCAACTTATTGACAAAGATTAATTTCACTGGTGGCAGTCCTAATTATTTTGCTTTTCAAAATCATACATCAAAATTCAGATTAAATACTGTAACTACAATTTCAATAAAAGTCACACTGGTAAATTCTCCAGAACACAAGAAAACTAAAGAACTTTAAAAATGTAACATGATAAGGCAATAAATGAGCAATGCACATGACCATCACAACTGACACAGTTTCACAATGGTCTTCTTTTCTGTGCTTAAATGAATCACTCGCAGCAGTAGCTGCAACTCTTCTGTGATGGTCCTGTATAAAATTCCCATACCATTACACTGTGATTGGTACTTTAGACAGTAAACTTTCCACCTCTGGCACAAAACTGCAAATTACAGTCATTTAAAGTTTTAAAAAAAGACCTCAGGAAACATTTGTCTGCCAAACTAAACACTTTACAACGTTCTTAGGACTAAATGCCATTTTCTAAGATTTACACAGAAGAAGGCCAGGTTTGTTCATGGTGCTTTTAATTTTTAAAATACTGACATGCTACAGCAACACACTGGGGGGGAAAAGTGAGCATTCCAACTACCACAGCCAAAACAAGTGCTGAATATGGATTAGATGTAACAGAGCAGACTGCATAAATATCACTAGAATTATATCAAGAAGCCAGACCCACTCCCAACATGCTACGTTCACTGAACACACAGAAATAATAAAACCCAACAAGCTGTCTGCAATCAGTACCTGACTTTAAAATTATCTTCTGCTTTGATGTGTGCTGCAGTACAGCACAGACGTTTGGAGACCCAAGTCCATTCTTAAGAATCTGGGCAACTTTGCTGATTCCTTTGCTACAATCCAATATCAGTTTTTTACTTAAAGTAATCATTTTACTTTTCATGTAAAATAAGGTGTATTATAAAGGTTACTTTAAATCCAAATAGTCTCCAAAAGCTGCTGGAGATGTCTTAAAGAGCTAGTAATGCCTTCTTCACTATGAGATAAATTAGGCATTTATCTCAGGTTAAGGGAGGCTTCTGATGACATGTCAGAAATGCTGGATTTTCCACTCGTTCTATTTTTACCTTGCCACCACCATAGCCAATCAGACGAAACAGTAGTTGGAATTCCCTCCAATCCAAATGCTCTCCTCTCACACTAATAGAGACAGGCCTGAACAGCATTTAGCAACAGCAACGTGTGAGAGCTGACAACATACCTTGTGTCTCTAAGCATTGCCAACATACCTACAAACTGCAAGACGAAACCAGCACACAGCTGCACCTTTTAGAGGAGTTCTCAGTAAAAAGAGATATTTCAAAGTTATTACCTGGCAAGGAGTTATGGAAAGTTAAAGCTGGATGATTGGCTCTGCAAGTGTCTGAGCCAAACCTTTCATTACAGCTGGAGGAAGCATGAAAGTGGATAGAACACTTATTTTAACCTAAGCTGCCCTTTAAAATGTAATAAGATACAGTGTAGAAAAATGCGGCTCATTTACTAGAAGATATGCAGGAGACTTTGGGATAATATTGCTGTTTAAATCAAATGCTTTTTTCTTTTACCCTAGATTTTCAGATTTTCAAGCTCTGCAAACATGCTGAACATATAAGGTTGTCTTCTGTGGAGTGCACCACTTGTTTCATCTGGCCCACTACTGTCTCCACTGGCTAGCTGTGGCTCTCTCCAGGGCTTCAGATTCTTTCCAGGGCTTCAGGCAGAGGTCTTGCCAACAGTAGGGAGATAAGAACTTAAGCACAGCCTCACTGGATCAGGCCATAGGCTCTTCTAGTCCAGCTTCCTGTATCTCACAGCGGCCCACCAAATGCCCCAGGGAGCATACCAGATAACAAGAGACCTGCATCCTGGTGCCCTCCCTTGTGATGTATGGGGTGTCTGAGAAACAGTTACTCCATATGGAATATTCCACAGGGAACAGGTACAACAGTTCTACTACAATTTTTTTCTTAAGAAAAAATCACTTAGATATGTGGGATTATCTTTGAAATTCACACTGATCATGAAAACCCTCTAAAGTAGGTTAAGCATAGTTGAGTACCATGGATATCAATAGCTGGTATACAGCATGCCTTGCTGCTCAATAGTCTCCTTACCTGATCTGGCTGGCATGATTTCTGGTGTGGCGTTGGATACCCTTGGTTGTTAGTTTTAGGCCACTTAAAACATCCATCTTGGGGGCCTCCAGTATAGGAGCAATTTAGGATTTCATGGCTGCCACATCAACCATGGGTTTGTCTCAGTTGACTACCGGCCTAATGCTTATGACAGGATAGATGCTGGACCTGGTATTTATTGCTGGGTCCCCTTAGTTTGCAGATCCATGATTTATGAGTTAGATTACTAGCCTGTTCTGAATGGGGATGCAAACCCTCTACAAGAGCAGGTCTGTACTTTGTGGTTCTTCCAAATTCTTGGCTGCTCCTAGATTGTCAAGGTGATGGTGGTGGTGGTAGCAGCAAAAAGAGCCTTTGCCCAGCTGAGCTTGGGCACCAGCTGTGGTTGTGCTTGAGTCAATCAGACTTAACCACAGTGGTTCACACCTTGGTGAAATCAAAATGTGATCATGTAAAGTACTTTATGTGGGGTTGCCCTTGAAGACTATCCAGAAACTGCAATTAGTACAGAATGCGGTGGCCTGCGTGAACACAAGAGTTTAGTGGTTTTAGTCTGTCTAACTGCTGCTCCTGCAGCTACGCTAGATGCTGGTTTATTGCAAGGCACAATACAATGTGCTTCCCAAATGGTTTAGTCTGCCACTAATGAAGCGCAGTTGGTCAGTGCTTTCTATGTGGTGGTTCCAAAGGTGTGGAACAATTTCCCCAATAATATCCATATAATCTCTTCTTTGTCTGCCTTCAGATGCAAGCTGAAGACACTGCTCTGTAAGGCCTTTGATGTTGCTCACCAATGTATTTTATTGTAGTGCTCACTGTTTTAATATGATTTTAGATTTTGTTTATAATTGCTAGTTTACTCAAAATTTTAACCTAATCTGCTCTTTAAAACATAGTAAGAAACAGTACAGGAAAAGGGGGCTCATATACTAGAAGATATTCATGAACCTATGAGCCAACATTACAGTTTAAATGTTCTAATTTAAATTATTTTTTGAATTTTTTAGTGAATTTTTAATCAGCCTGTCTCCTGATTAGGTAATGAGGGCACTCATTACCACTTCTAATGTTGGTAGCCAAATTGTGAAAATGAAATTATTTTGAGAGGTGTGAATGTATTAAATAAATAAATAAAATAGAAAACCTCCTACAGAATTTATCACACAAGAGAAAGCGAGAGTGAGAAAGTCATAACCTTCCTTTCCTTAGAGCAGCAACTTTCAACCAGTGTGCTACAAATGGTCTACAGGGGTGCCATGGGAATTTGGAGGGGGATCATTTATTCTTAGGGACATTGAGGGATGTTAGCCCCCCCTAGCAGCATTATCAATTATCAAAAAGCTGATTGTGTGCCTTGACCATTTTAGCACTTTGTCAGTATGCCCTGAGATGAAAAAGCTTGAAAACTGCTGCATTAGAGAATGATACAAGGAACATATTTTTTTTCTATTTTTAACGATCTGAGACATAGCAAGTTTCTGTTTTCCCCAAAAGATAAGTCATCCAATTCTAAAAGCCTTTGGCAGTATAGCCTGCACCAGCTGCACTGAAATAAGTTAAATGCTCACAAAACAACATGGAGGTATTTTTGTGCAACACCATTCCAGCCGGTGCAGACTCGAATAGCCCCATTGAGGGGCCTGCATCCTTACTCGGAGGAAAGGGAGGAAAGTTCCTTTCCCTGGAGGAGAACTCCGGCGGACTCCCAGTGAGGACAGGCCCCACTGAGGGTAGGATTGGGCTGTCCATTTCCAAAAAAATTTCCAAGCTGCTTTATGAATACATCACCAGCCCTGAAACCAAGACCTCTATCATATTCTCTCTAGGAATTAGTTAACACAGGTTTGTTATTTACAAATCTTTAGGTATGATGCTGTTAGTGAAAAGACTGCACAACCAAGAGAGAAAAAAAATGAAGAAATGGTATGGCATGAAATGAGACCAGTGTTAACCAACCTTGACCTTTAGCACAAAGCAAGGTGTTTATTACTGGGTTTTCTTTTCTTTTTTTTGGAGGGGGGGGGAAGGATTGACCCATCCATATCTTGTTGAATTAATCTTATTTATGATTGGGTGCATTCGTGAATAGAAGAATATGACAGCAGGAGCTTAAAGGAAATGTCACAATGCTGCATTTACACTTGGAACTTCTTTTTCATCATGCAGCTCAAAAGGGACTTTCCTCCAGTGCAAGTAAAGTTTTAGGCTATGTCTTGCTTGATTAACCCAGCCATGCTCAGTAGAACAGAAAATACAACTGCATTCAGACAGCTGTATGTAAGGATATTACAGATCTGCGGCTGCAGTGGCAGGTTTGGAAACTTAAGGTAGAAGTGTAAGGATTCCTCTTTTAACATTAATATTGCTATGATAGGAAGCCACAAAACAATCGAAGTGGATTCATGCTTACCAGTTTTATCAAGGTGCCAAAACGAAGCACAGAACAGTTTCCCTTCTTCAGTGTGTGTGTGTGTGTGTGTGTGCGCGCACGCGCACATGCATGTGTTAACAGATAAGATGCAAGAAACTCTCAAAAAAAAAGTTTTTTTTAAGTATCATCCACATGATAATGCAAGGAGTTCACCTAGCACAAGACAAAAACAGATCGAGGAAAGCAATTTAAATTTAAAGAAAAGTCCTCCTAAGAACATGTTAACAAAATTTATCTCTGCAACAGTGAACTGCTGGTTCTGAGCCAACAATTTCCAAAAAGGTGACACCATGCCCCTTTGCTAAGTTTTAATTGCTATAACAAGTGCTGCAAATTGTATATCAAATCTCAGTTTAATATGTAGCAAAGCCATGCACCTTGTGGTAAAAAGAAGCAATATTGTCTGTGTAGTAGGGAGGAGTTTGTACATGATGTTCTATCAGATTAGGCTTTAGTAACTTTATGAATTATGAGCTGTCATCCACTTTTTCATCTGCGATAGAATATACTTCTTGGAAATGAGAGCTATAAATAAGACAACAGATGTTTTTTGTTGGCTCCAGTTGGAACTCTTTTTTTTTTCTTTCTTTTTTTAAACAGGCCTAAAGTTGAGTGTCTTTTGTATGCTACTCCCCCTATTGGCCATTTTTTAATTACTTGTTTTATGAAACTAATCGTACCAGTTTCAGTAAGCCTTCTTTATTTTAAAAAAACCAAACACAAACTACAAGGAAAACTAATACTTCAATAACATAACATTAGTAATGAAGGCCCTGGAACAACAATTAAGACTGTAAATTCCTCAGGGCAGAGACATGACTTTTTTTTGCTTATGTTACTATGTACCACTTAATGACGCAGTATAGATGCAACGATCAATCATGCTCTAGAATTATGTGAGTTAATGTCAGGTTTGTGCCTGTCCCCCCATTCCTGCAAATAAGGTTTGGAGGAGTTATCAGATATGGTTGGTATGCCAGCTCTATATATTACTGGACAAGAGACTTTGCTGTCTGTCATTTATGACTTGGTGACTATTAGACAACTGTAGTCTATTACACACAGAGCTGCCCTTGAAGACACTCTGGAAACTTCAGTTACAGTTGTGCGCTGCTTAACAACAGGGCTGCGGACTGGCATCCTTGTTGTCAAATGGGGCTTGATGCTATGCAAAGCCTACAAAGGTGAGAGGAAGCTCTGTTCCCCTTGCCTCCGGAGACTTTTCTGAGCCTCCCAGAGGCTCAGAATGCCAGAATCACCGGAGAGACATGACTTTGCTTCTCTTGTGCAATTGGGGCATTCTGAGCCTCACAGACGCAGCGCCCAGTTGCGTGCTGCCTCATCCTCAAAAAAGCCTCCAGGGGCAAGGGGAGCGGAACTCCTCTTAGTTTTGGAGGCTTGGGGGGGGTGTAACCTCCTGATCAGTGGCGGCCATGACAGATGTGACCTGTCACAGGCTGGAAGATCATTAAGGGGTTGTTGGCAACCTTCAGTCTCGAAAGACTATGGTATCACGCTCTGAAAGGTGGTTCTGGAACAGCGTCTAGTGTGGCTGAAAAGGCCGATTTGGGAATGACAGTCCCTTCCACACTGGGAGCAAGTGCAGTCTGTCCCTGGCCTGTCTCCCTGGCTATGGGCCTTCCTTCTTTGCCTCTTTGCCTCAGTCTGTTGGCAAAGTGTCTCTTCAAACTGGGAAAGGCCATGCTGCACAGCCTGCCTCCAAGAGGGCCGCTCAGAGGCCAGGGTTTCCCATCTGTTGAGGTCCACTCCTAAGGCCTTCAGATCCCTCTTGCAGATCTACATTAAGGGGTGCACACCTGTATTTCAAAATGTTGTTACCCTTCTTTCAAGAGGCCCAAGCAGAAGCATATTACACCCCTCTTACAACACTGATTGCCATTATTCCAGGCCCAATTCAAGCTACTGGTTTTGATCTGTAGGACTCAGGCTAATTTTGGTCTTTGAATATTTCAGGAAATATCTTCTTCTGTTGAGAGGTACCATCCACTATGAGCAGGGTCTTCTGAGAAGCGACTTCAGTGGTATGGAATGTCTTTCGCTCATCCAGGTATCAACAAGGAGACCTTTATACCTGAATGCTATTATATCAAGGAAAACCCACCCCTTTTCTTTTTTTTCCATGTTGTATACCAAGCAAACGTTTAGCTATCTAGCTTCCCATCTTCTGTCTGGAGGGAATCCAGCCCCGTTGCTTAGAATAATGCATATTTCTTCTTATAATTTGTACAGCACCACAAATATGGTGCTACACCAGAACAGCAAGGTGCCAATACATTACAAATAAAATGCTGGATTATGAAATAAATGCCTTCTCTTCATCAACCTTTATTATAGGGAAACATTAAAAGTCCACTGAACTGAACTCATTGAGCTAACAGGAAATATGTTGGTGCTTTTTCTTTTTTCTTTTTGTGCAGATAAAAAGAACTGTTTGCGAGCTAGATCTTTTCTTCTAATAGGCCAGAGCTCCTTATTCCTAAGGGCAATGAAGGTAACAGGACCTGAAATAATACTTTGTACATTATTTTCATCATGAATTTGAGCGCACAGTAAGAACAAGTTGTACCCCAATTAGCCTTTCCCTTGCATATTACAGCAATGTACAAAAATATGCACCAATTAAAACTGCTTAAAACCTGAGTGAATGTGGTAATTGCCAAACCTGAGTGAATGTGGTAATTGCCTTACCATTTCATCACTTCTTTAGTACAAAGTCAATGGAGATCCTCTGGGGCTATCTAAGGAAGTCTTTTTCCTTCCTGCTCTACATAAATAGTGTCTGTCTTTAAAAGCCACATATTGGTCACTTCTCTTATGCTGACTGCCAGCTAAAATCTAATCTCTCTCTCTTTGGTATAAAAGCCATGCAATATAAGGAGCAGATCCAACAGATGGGAACATTTCAAGAATGCCGTTTACAACAATGCCTTGTCCATATTTGGCAAGAAGACCTACAAGACAGCAGACTGGTTTGAAGCCCACTCTGAGGAGTTGACACCAGTCATTGAGGAAAAGAGGAGAGCTCAAGCAGCATACAAGGCCTGTCCCAGTGAGCGCAACCTGCAGGTCCTCCGAGGTGCTCGCAGCAAAGTCCAGCAGACTGCCAGGAGATGTGCTAACGACTACTGGCTCCAGCTCTGTTCCGAGATACAGATAGCAGCTGACACGGGCAACATCAAGGGGATGTATGATGGTATCAAGCAGGCCCTAGGTCCAACACAGAAGAAAATTGCCCCTCTGAAGTCTGCCGCAGGCGAGGTCATCCAGGATCGGGCGCAGCAGATGGAACGCTGGAACGCTCTGAGCTATATTCCAGAGAAAATGTAGTCACCGAAGAAGTGCTGAACAACATTGAGTGCCTGCCTGTGCTGGAGGAGCTTGACAGTGAACCAACCCTAGAAGAACTTCACGTGGCCCTGGACTCCCTTGCCTTTGGCAAGGCACCTGGAAAAGATAGCATCCCTGCTGAAGTCCTAAAGTGCTGCAAAGAGATCATCGTCACTGAGCTGCATGAAATCCTCTGTCTCTGCTGGAGAGAAGGTGGAGTACCTCAAGACATGAGGGATGCAAACATCATCACGCTGTACAAGAACAAAGGCGACAGGGGTGACTGCAACAACTACCGTGGCATCTCTCTCCTTAGCGTTGTAGGAAAGTTGTTTGCCCGAGTTGCACTAAAGAGGCTCCAGGTACTTGCAGAGAGCGTTTATCCAGAATCACAGTGTGGATTCCGAGCCAACAGGTCCACCACTGATATGGTATTCTCCCTTAGACAACTGCAGGAGAAATGCAGGGAACAACAACAGCCACTCTTTATAGCCTTCATAGATCTCACGAAGGCTTTCGACCTGGTCAGCAGGGATGGCCTCTTCAAGATTCTCCCCAAGATTGGATGTCCATCCAGGCTCCTCAGCATCATCAGATCCTTCCACAAGGACATGAAGGGCACTGTTGTCTTTGATGGCTCCACATCAGACCCCTTTGACATCTGAAGCGGCGTGAAGCAGGGCTGTGTTCTTGCACCAACCTTGTTTGGGATCTTCTTCGCTGTCCTGCTGAAGCAGGCCTTTGGAACTACAACAGAAGGCATCTATCTCCGGACCAGATCAGATGGAAAGCTCTTCAACCTCTCCAGACTGAGAGCAAAGTCCAAAGTCCAGCTGAAATGTCTGCGTGACTTCCTCTTTGCCGACGATGCAGCTATCACTACCCACTCTGCCAAAGATCTCCAGCAGCTCATGGATCGTTTTAGCAAGGCCTGCCAAGATTTTGGACTGACAATCAGCCTGAAGAAAACACAGGTCATGGTTCAGGATGTGGACTCACCTCCCTGCATTACAATCTCTGCACATGAACTGGAGGTTGTCCATGACTTTGTGTACCTTGGCTCAACGATCTCCGACACTCTTTCTCTTGATACCGAGCTAAACAAACGCATCGGTAAAGCAGCTACCACGTTTTCCAGACTCACAAAGAGAGTCTGGTCCAACAAGAAGCTGACGGAACATACCAAGATCCAGGTCTACAGAGCTTGCGTCCTGAGTACACTTCTGTACTGCAGCGAGTCATGGACTCTTCACTCACAACAGGAGAGGAAACCGAATGCTTTCCACATGCGCTGCCTCCGACGTATTCTCGGCATCACCTGGCAAGACAAAGTTCCAAACAACACAGTCCTGGAACGTGCTGGAATCCCTAGCATGTATGCACTACTGAAACAGAGACGCCTGCGTTGGCTCGGTCATGTCGTGAGAATGGATGATGGCCGGATCCCAAAGAATCTCCTCTATGGAGAACTCGTGCAAGGAAAGCGCCCTACAGGTAGACCACAGCTGCGATACAAGGACATCTGCAAGAGGGATCTGAAGGCCTTAGGAGTGGACCTCAACGTGGGAAACCCTGGCCTCTGAGCGGCCCGCTTGGAGGCAGGCTGTGCAACATGGCCTTTCCCAGTTTGAAGAGACACTTGGCCAACAGTCTGAGGCAAAGAGGCAAAGAAGGAAGGCCCATAGCCAGGGAGACAGGCCAGGGACAGACTGCACTTGCTCCCAGTGTGGAAGGGATTGTCACTCCCAAATCGGCCTTTTCAGCCACACTAGACGCTGTTCCAGAACCACCTTTCAGAGCGCGATACCATAGTCTTTCGAGACTGAAGGTTGCCAACTATTATAAGGAGCAGTCTTAACGGTAGCCGCCTGTGGGAAATGGTTTGCAGTTTATCCCTTGCAAGCAGCTGGTCCATGACAGGCACATACAATATAAACTAAACTTACTGGATTTGCTGTAGTTTGGGGATTCATGAACTGAAACCGTAAAGCAGCTAAGGATTTGTTCACACATTTTGTACCTCATAGTTCCCCTAGGAAAGAGCAACTCCAAAGTCTTAGTACCGGCTTTTCTGGGATGGAATGTGGCATAATGTGTCACCTGTTTGCAGTGTGTACACAGATCCTGCTTTATTACACTTGCCTATGGTTATTGCTGAAGCATTTTTCAATTTATCCGGCACACTGTTTATGCGCGCGCGCACACAGAGTTAAATACAACATGTGAAATAGCCTTAACCTGCCCACCTCTGATAAAACTGCCAGTGGACTCAGTGAGACACAACCAATTTTTCCTACTCTGTTACCATCTGCTTTTTTGTTTTAAAATACAGCTGCTCAACATTTTAAGAAATATTGAGAACAAACTTCCAGCCATTTTAGGGACCAGAAGAGGAAAGTATTCCAGATTTTTGAACACATTTGGTTCTGAAATAAAGAACATCTCATTTACTCCTGAAGGACTATCACTGTGAGCTGAGTACAATGATCTGGAACCATGTTTAATCCTACTTTTCCCTGGTAAATTTATAGTTTCCTTACACTATAAACACACTACACCTCAGCGTTTTGGCTCCCCCATCCCCAGGGCATACTGTAATCCTGCCAGTAGACAAATTTTGCTTTTAATAAGTCAATCTGCCAACTTAAACAGCAACCTCTTAAAGTAATCAAATAATGAAACATACATGCATGCACTTGCACGTAATCTGCCAGAAGGTTGTGGGCACGATACAAATGGCACAGTATTGGCTGTTACATAAATGTACATTCACATACTTTAATACATACTTAAAGTGCTCTGTCCATATCTTAATCACCATGCTCTCACTCTCCCCATTTTTTTTTAAAATTGCAGTATTTAGAAAAGACAGAAAGACACTGGGGAACTAAAATTTATACAGAATCTGAATGTTGAAGAAACAAGTTATTATGATTATTTTGAAACACTGTATCCTCCTGCTCTCAGTTTGGCTTTGAGTGCAACATCTTCTAGAAAGCAAAACCACATAAAAAAGAGGAGCAAAAGGGAAATACAATAAAACCCAAATGCCATGAACATGATCAACAGGGTTGTTTGCAATGACCTCACTTTCCAAAACCTAAGTAGTCTCTTGGCAGCGGACCGTGCACTGGCATTGCATTGGCAGCAAATGCCCCAGGCGCTGAGCCTGCGCTACTCTAGGACAGCACAGAAAGCCTCAGTGATACTTCCGACGCGGTTGGAAATTGTACTTCTGGTTTTCCGTGGGGAAGTGTTAAAACACTTTCCCAGCCTATCCTATGGTCGCGTGATGATCCATCGCGCTTCAAAGGCGGGGGCAGCTTCACAAGCAGGGGGGGAGGCATCTTGCAGGGGACAGCTTCATGAACCTTTGCCCCAGGAGTAGAGAGGAGCAAGTCCACTACTGTAATCTCTCCAACTCCATGCTGGTTCTTTAGGTGGCATTCCTGAGGGTCAGCCAGGATCTTGCCCTAGTGGGAGGAGAGATTACTTCCTCTAAGCAAGATAATAAGGACCATTGAGAGAAAAGGAAAACAGTAGCAGTGTGGCCATCTGTATGTCAACTTTCTCTAAGGCATCAGCTTTTAACCACTGAGCTGTGGCACACTGGTGTGCTGCAAATAGCCCACAGGTATGCCGTGGGAGTAGGGGGGAGGGTCACGTATTAGTAGAGCCATTGGGGGATGTCAGCCCCCCACTGGTGGTGCAGTGGGCCTTGTCAATTTTCAAAAAACTGATGTGTGCTTCGACAATTTTAGCACCTTGAAAGTGTGCGGTGAGATGAAAAAGGTTGAAAATCATTGCTGTAAGGCAGGGGAGGGTAAACCGAGGCCCAACTGCTGTATCCAGCATCCATGCAGATCCACCTGCCCGGTGAGCAGACCTTTCAGTTCCGCGTGGCAGCCATGTGACATCCTCCCCATTCAGAGGACACGGATGCTCTGAACAGTCATGTCTGCCCAGACATCCTGTTGTGCATCACTCTGGGACATCAGGCAGATAACGTAAGTTTGAGCAGCACTACTCGAAGGTCTTGCAAATTCAGGCTCTCCATAAGCTCACTTGCAAGTGCACAACTTCCTGCATAATAAGCTTAACTGCCCAGTGGCCAGGCCACCTGTACAGTCTTTTCAGACTCCTTCTCCAGGAAGATTCTCCCACCAATGACCTAAGCTGGGTGCAGCCTACACCCTGCCACAACTTCTGTCCCTTTAGGAACCACTCCAATTGAGGTGCAATTCAGCCTTTGTGCTCTCCTGGATGGAAACACTGTAACTCAAAGAAGACTGAGAAACTCCTGGTTGCACGCCCAGGTGATGTTCTAGATACCATTGTTTACCCAAGAATATCTTTGTATTCTTTGTCCCAAGTCCTATAACTACCCCTGCTCTAGGAGAAGAATTTTGGCATTTTCTTCCTCACTAAAGGCATGCTGCCTGTTTTTGTAGTCTTTCCCTCCCCTAGAGACTTCTACTTTATCTGTTTCTGGTGTGGTTTTTCTGGTTTGGAGACCTTCTTGCCTTGGCAGCTGATCTCCAGAGGAACTACTTTCCCTGCCCACCAAGGGGTACTTTTTTAGTTGCATTTTTCCTTTTCTCCAGGATTTAAAGCCATGCAGCCAGTCTCACTTTACAGAAAGGACACTGTATCCAGGTCTACCCAGCAGATTAAGAATAGGTAATTTCTTCTCTCTTCCTCTAATTCTCATAGCAACTCATTTCTTATAAAATCCTCCATCCCTAAGGGCTGGTTTTAAATCTCCCACTAATTCTCTCCTTCTCTCCTGTTGAGTAATCTCTGGCGGAGAAAACAGCCCAGCTGGCAGCCGGACTCTTTTACTTAACCCGTGCCTATCCAAACAAGCTATTCACAAGTAGCCTTTCGTTTACCACTACTTAAAGCCCTGCGTAACTGACCTTATAAATAAGTACTGTCTTTACTGTTTTCCTACATTGCTTAAGAAAATCTATATTCTTCTGAAAAACTCTTTCGATGGTTACTATTAACCTAATTAGATGCATTTTAAAGTTGTTCTCTCTGCTATCTAGTCAATGGTCCCAAACAGCCATATGCTACGTTGTGACGTATGAATGCTACATATGAATCCCCCCCTCCCAGTTCGGTTTAATTCTGACCCTTGTGCAACATGACTTTTCCTAGTTGGGTGACCCTCTGGAACCAAGTGGCTGCAAGGGTGATACCTTTACTCTTGTGTAATTTTATTTACTTTATTTAATAAATATTTATATCCCATAAAAGTTCAAGGCAGCTAACAAAATTCATAATAAATACAGAATAAAATGAAAAACAATTTTTAAGATAATAAAATTCAAAACCATGAACCAATAAAACAAAGAAAAACCAGTGCACATTCCTGACAAACCCACTCAAATTCCATAGCAGCATAGAGCAGACACAATTAAAACATACAAATTATTAAACTTGGAACCCCAGACAAAAAGCAGAAAAGCAATTCTCCCCTCACACTATAGCCCCAAACATCTTATGTCAACCCAAAGGCCACCCTAAGTCACAGGAACAACTTTTTAGGGCAGAGGGGGCAGCAGTGGGAGAAGGGGTGGAAAGCCTCATTGCACAACTCTTGATCCAAGCCATTATATTTTATATAAGCTAGAAGAAAATGGTGGCACTTGTCAGCAGTCAACCTTATTCCAACAGAAACTGGACATATTTATTTTCTTCTTCCTTTTTAGATGAAAATAGCATAAAACCTTCAGATTCACTCAAATGGGTAGTGGCCGCATAGGAAACTAGTTCTAGTTGAGATTAATAAATAATTCTATATGGTCAATAAGTCCATTATCACCCAGATGCAAGTTGCTATTGAAGCACAGGTGTGCGCCACTTAAAAGGGATACATTCTCCAATTCCTGTTATGTGATTAGGTTGTTAAGCGAACATTCAGCCCAATCTAGTGTCTTTGTTGTGTAAACAGACACTCCCTGCCAAATGCTAGCTGGTTGCACAGGCTACTAGAGATAGATTGCCTCTTCTTTGCATTAATGGCCCCTTGGTTGTGTAAACTGACACTCTGCTGCAAGCTATGGGACACCTGACTGCCTCATTAAGAGTCTCTTTGTTGTGCTTTGACTACCGTCATATATGCACTCCATCACTAAGCGGAAGCTTGTTAAGTGATGCATGCCTGTATAGCCCTGTTTCACAATAGCGCAAGGCAGCCAGACAACAGTATCTTGTGACTGAGTTGACCAGGCTTTTATAATCAGCTCTGTGGCAATCAAGGCTTTCCTCACATACTTGTGTGACCAACCAAATGGGGGGGGGGGGCAGGGTCTGATCTGATATCTGATCTGGAATCAACAGATCAACACAAAGAATCTACTACAAATGCAAGTTACTAATTATGAATATTCCTACTGAGGGAAACAGTCTTTGCCCTCTTTCTAACATTCCATACCACATTCAATGTTAACGTCCATTTGTCTTCTAGGTTTCCAAAAGGGTTGGATGCTCTTACTTTCTGCAGGAAGCACTCTGGTAGCTTTCCTATGCAGGCAGCTCCAATTTCCAGTGTGCGCATGCATGTCTAGTGAGGAAGTAATGCAAGCAAGGTTTCTCCAAGGCACACATCTGCTCAGAAAGGGGAAGTAACAATAGCCTGGCCTGTCAACAGTTGTATGCTAAAGAACTGATAGTATCTAAAAAGGCTCCAAGTCTTGAATCTTGCCATAAAAATCAGAAATGTCTCTCATTCTTATATCACCATGAGGCCCAATCCAATTTTCCAGTGCTTATGCAGCTGCAGTGCCACCCTAAGATAAGGGAACAAATATTTCCTTCTCTTGAGGAGGCCTTTGCGACAGCCCCCACCCCAAAAATGCAGCACACATCTCATCGGCACTGATGAAGCAGTGCCAACAGCGTGTGTGCTGCATCTTGTGGGGGGGGCAGTCACAAAGGCCTCCTCAAGAGAAGAGGATGCTTGTTTCTGGAATGCTGGAAAGTTGGATAAGGATTGAGCCTTAAATGTCACAAATATATATCACAATGTATGGTAGGCTATTTGTTTTTGCATTTGCTTACCACTTCCTGTATGATGAAGTAGACCCTAGCTTCAATCTATGAAAAGGCTTAGGACATAATAAATGTGTCAGTATTTCAAGGTATTGAAAGTCTGCTATTAGAGACTTGTAAGCTTCTTATCACTATTGTATGAAACTGCATTAAATGGTCAAGAGATGAAGCCAATTCCATCAGGTACCATTGAATATTTAACAGAGTATTTAACAGGATTTCTCAAAGTGTGGATCCTGATCCCCTGGGGGGTCACAAGTGGCTTGGATGGGGGATGCAAATAAGAAATAGGTTCTCTGGATGGGGCTGGGGAAGACCCCAATCTGAAACATTGAATAGCCACTGTCAATAAGACAGGCAACATTGACCTAGATGGACCAAGTGTCTTACTCCAGGGGATCACATCTAGCTGTAGTATCAGGGGTTTGCATAAATTTATGCATTATTTTTCCAGGGGTCACAGTAACATAAAATTTGAGAGCCCTTGGAATTGACGAAAGGTATCCTGTTAGCCTCACAATTCTTTTAAAGTGCACTAACAAAGTATGACCAATGTAGTGGTGAAGACAGTCCAACTCTACAGTACTTTCTCAGACAAGATTCCCCATAGCCAGGTTAAAGAGTCAATCCTGGATAATCTTTAGTCTGATCCTATTTTCACTTAAATTAATGAGGATTTGGCTGATGGACTTGATGAGAGGAAGACCGCTTGCTCTTTCCTGTGTTATATTGACAGAATGTGGAATACTCATGAACAATTAAAAACATTACCCTTAGATAAAATATTTTTAAATGTTTTAGTTATCATTTGAGAGGGACAGAGAGTTTATCCTTCCAAAATAGAAAGGGCAACGTGTTCTTTTTAAAGTTGCCTTGATATAAACAATCAACGACAAATGCTGAACATCAGATGAATAATGCAAACTAAAAAAGTAATTGACTTGGTTCCTTCTGTTACCTAAACATAATAAAAACTTGACAAGCATGTCATGGAGGAAACATCTGGAGAAAAAACCAAACCAGCCTATAACTGTCTTCCCCTTTTCATAGAGTCTGTTGGTAAAGTGATTTGAACTGCCTGTTGATACGAAGGCTCAAGCTTCACAGCTATCTGCACAATCAGTTTGGGTCTTTTAGTCTGTACAGCAGATCCAATGTGCACATTCAAATAGGTTAAGTGCACTTTGTTCCTTTCTTTAGTAACCAAAGATTACTAATCTTAATAACCAAAGATTCAGAACATAAGCAGATTCAAACAACCTGGTGACATGAGCAACAGAACCCCCCATGCTGTATCACAAACTACTTTTCAAACTTTCCTTGAATGGGCATGGGGACTGTCATGTAAAAGAAAAAAGACGACAACAAAAAATTCACCTGGCAGGTCCAAGTATAACTTTGGATATAAACCAAAGACCAACCCGTATGCTAAAGATGTTACTGATTCACTAGCTATATATTCCAAAATAAGTCCTTCTCATCAGAATGTACTGCTATGAAAATCTAGTAAAGCTGAGACTTTAAAATTATTGAGATTAGACCAGTGGCTTTCAGACTGGGGCATCACAATGGCCCAGCCTGAAGGCCCTGGCCTCTTTTCCCTTAAGGGGCGGGGCAGGAGGGAGGCAGGGAGGAGGCAGCAATGCAATCCCCAGGATCGCACCACTCAGGAGGGCTGCAGGGACTGGAATGCACTCACCAGTCCCTGCAGCAGCCTGTCGGGGGTGGGGGGAGCCCTGCGCAAGCGTCTGCAGGGCTCCCCAGGTCATCAGAAGTGAAAGTGGATCGATTATGCTCCATTTCTGCAAAACCGGAAGTGGAGTGCGATTGCTCCACTTTCACTTCTAACTAGTTGGGGAGCCCTGTAGATGCTTGCACAAGGCTCCTCATACCTCCGACAGGCTGCTGCAGGGACTGGTGAGTGCATCCCAAGTCCCTGCAGCCCTCCTGAGTGGCGCGATCCTGGGGATTACATTGCTGCCTCCTCCCTGCCCCCGCTGCTTCCCCTGCCCCCGCAAGGACTTACAGCAGTGCAAACTCTCCTAGAGAGTTTGAAAACCTGTGGGTTAGACCATAAAGGGGTTTGTTAACATAAAACGTCTCAAAATAGAAACAAACACATAGAATCAGTCGCAGTTAACACAACATTGGGGAAACTGTATTACTAGTGTATGCAGTTATCTCTACTAACTGGGCAGAGAGGCACTTTTTCAAGTGGGGTTGTCTTTTTTATTTAGCAGGGGAAGTGTAACTGTCCTTTATCACCCAAGCACAGTATCTTTTCTAGCAGCTATTTGCTTGCATTCTTCTACATCTTTCTAGATTGTGACCACTTTAGGGACAGGCATTTATTTGATTTTGCCTGTAAACCACTTTGTGAACTAAATAAAACAATAACAATGTGAGGAGGCCCCTTCCTGGATTAACAGAGGTCATTTAAATCTAGATATTTTATTAAAAACAAAACCAGCTCTTTGTGTTAGCAAATACATATTCCTCAAAGCTTTCCACAGTAATGGGAAAGATTGGAGGCCGCAGAGAAAAGTCTCAGAACTGGATTGTGCCAGAAAAAACCTCAATAAAGCTTTTCATAGAAATGCTTATGTGGCTAACTATTAGTTTTGTGCTTTTGTATTTGTGCTGGATCTGAATTGGCAAGAACTCTGCTTAAATTTACATTTGCATTCAGGCAGGGGTTTAACACGATCCAAGAACTATCATTGCTGAAATTTCTCTCTAGTATTTCACATGTTACAAAATAGTAAGCAAATGAAATAGAACAAGGGTTATGTTCTGGTCTACTTTTCCAGCCCTTAAATTTTTTTTTTATTTTTTTTGCTAATGACTGTCACCATATCATGCGGCCATTTCCACCTTTCTCAGAACAATGCTCTGCCTCCTCCTCCCTCCAGTTTCTTAAGACTTCCTTTGCAGCTGATGCATCATGCCCATCCCTTTACACTGCCCCTTTCTCTCTTCCTGCTCCTCAAAGGTTTTCTGACTGACATAGCCCAATGAGCAGATGTTACAAGCTTTTACTATGACCCCAGGATTTCTTCAGGACCAGGTCCAGCCAATTTGAACCCTATTAATATACAGGTGAAATTAGGATTTTTGCGCATCAATTTATATTTGCATATGTTGAATGTCATCTGCATTTATAACTGGACAACAAAAAATTTGGAAAGATCCTTTTGGAGCTCTTTGCAGTCTAATTGGGTTAAAAGTATGACCTGAATGATCCAGTTCAAATATTAGCCAACTCCTCACTGGAGGGTTTTTGACATTATCTCTCAATCTTAATCCCCCCCCCAAATGTGTAATACAGTATAGGGAGAACTGTACTGGCCTACCTTGGAGGGCTGTTGTATGGTTTGCTGAGACTGAGTACAAGAACTGCATAAACTGGGCATAGAATTCTAGCCTTAACACTGCTCTTTCCCACAGGGCTGGCTCAAGACCTCATAGTTCCTCATATTCCCTGGAATAGAAAAGAAAGGCAGGGATAGCGCAGAAGAGGAAGTGTGGAGGAGAGGGGAGGAATGCACTACCCAGCTTTCCTTCACACGTCTGCCCTACCCCCTCCCTTTCTTTTCCAAGCCAGGGAATGGGGATAAGGAGCCACAGCAGAAACACTGGGACAGAATTTGCCGGCCCCACAAATCAGCTGCATGCAGCAACTGCTTCAGACAGCCTCATGGATAGGCTGGTCCTTCCCTCTCTTCCAAGGACCAATTCAACCAAAAGTAAAGCACCTTCAAAGGCCATTCATTTCAATACCAAAGTTAAGCATATGCTTACACTGCTTTCACCGAAAAACTGGACTTAAAAAGTGGAGATAACTCTGCCTGAATGCCCTGCACCAGTGCTTCCTGAACTCTTACAAGGGAGTTGGGAGCACTATGTCTGCAGGGGTGGGGCTATGACAGCACCAGGATGGCAGCACTATGGCAATCCCCAGGATCATGCTGCTACCGGGGATGGGAGTGGTTTGTTTGTTTTTTACTTACCGGCAGCCATGCCAGGGTCCGGGAAGCCCTCCGCAGGGCTCCCCATGCCTCCAAAAGTTTAAAAATAGAAAAAAGGACACTTCCGGTTTTCGCTGTGAATCCAGAAGTCTCATTTTCTTCTTTTTCTAACATGTTTGTCCTGGGAGCCCTGCAGAGGGCTCCCCGGACCCCCCAGAACTTTGGCACTGGTTGCCTGGAAGTTAAAAAAACCATTCCCATCCCCAGCAGCAGCATGATCCTGGGGACAGCACTGCTGCCTTCCTCCCTCCCCACCCCTTAAAGGGGCAGGGACAAGTGCTTCTCTGGCTGGTGGGTCATGACCACTAGTTTGGGAACCACTGCCCTATCCATTATTTAAGATACAATCTTGAATACTCCTGTTTTGGCAGCAAGACAGCCCATGTATATGTTTGTAATCCAAGGCTGTTAACTGGCAAAAAAATGGAAAAGAATAAAGTAAAACACTGGAGAAATACTGTAAATTTTGAAGGATGAAGTGGAACTTTCAAAGCAGAGTGGACCTCCCAAACATACTCTGGCTATCTATGACTATCTTCATCTCAATCAGTAGACCACAGTAGAAAGTTTGCCCTGATCAGAACAAGTCACCTTCTAAAGCACTGCTGCCAGCTGATTCGTCAGGAACAATGCCTCATTGGAAAATGCATGCTTACTGTATAAGGAGAGACACAACTCAAACAAATCCTTGCTCAATCAATTAAACTGCATGGTTATTCACAGTGTCTTTAGTCAGCCTCTGATTTGTAAGTTTCAAGGTAGTATTTCATAATCAATATGTTCCTTGAAGCAGCAAAATTCCACCACACACATACAGTCAGAGACACCCAAGAGAAAATAATTATGGTGTTCAATCAGATTTGCGTGACTCTTTGAAAATGGAAGATTTATAACGTGGCAGGCAACACTGACAGAGGAAGCCCTTAATCCAGTGGTTTTCAAACTCTACAGGAGAGTCTGAGCCACTGTAAGATCTTGCGGGGGCAGGGGGGAGGCAGCACGGGTGGGTGGAAGGCAGCAGCACCATCCCCAGGATCGCGCCGTTCAGGGGGCTGCAGGGGCTTGGGAGCACTTACCCAAGCCTCCTGCGGCCTCCCCAGGGTGCAGGGAGCCCAGTGCAAACCTTTGTTAGAGCTCCCTGCTGCAGTGAATGTAAAAGCAGAGTGATCACGCCCCGCCTCCGCTAAAGCGGAAGTGAAGCGTGTTCGCTCCACTTTCACTGCTGCGGAGAGCCCTAACAAAGGTTCGCACTGGGCTCGCTGCACCCTGGGGAGACTGCAGGAAGCCTGGGTAAGTGCTCCCAAGCCCCTGCAGCCCCCTGAGCGGCACAATCCTGGGAATCGCACTGCTGCCTCCTCCCTGCCTCCAGGCTGCCCCCACCCCTTAAGGGGGCAGAGGCCAGGGCCCACAGGCTGGGGCATCACAACACCCCAGTTTGAAAAGCCCTGCCTTAATCCAGTACAGGCATTGGCCGGATTTCAAATGATGGCCTTGTAGCTCAAGAGTTTAGGACAAGAATGCAAACAGTGCTCCCCCACATGCTAGTTTCTCTCTCTCAAAAAAAAAATATAGCACTTGTGTGGCTGTAGTCCTGTGCTGTGCTCTAGTAATCCTTAAAGAGCCTCATGTAACAATAAAACTGAGTGCTATATACACCTGTACATTTCGTCCCAATATTCTGACACAAGGCTCTAAACAGGTTAGACATATCTAAGAGCTTAGCTACCACCTTCTGCCCCACTGCAATTTAAGATCAGCTGTGCACTCACTCCCAACAATACAGTCTATGTGCTATATTAGAGAACAAAAGTGCATAAAAAGGCGTGCTTGGTGGCTGCCTCACAGCTGTGGAATTCTGCTCCTCACAGAGCCTTGCCAAAGGCTAAACACATTTCAGAAGCACTGTAAGACCTTTGTTTGGGCAGATTTCTGGGGTCAAGGTTTAGTCAACAGAATGAGGTTTTAATGTTTTCATTGATTTGATTTTGTATTTTCGTTTGCATGTCTTGCTACCAGCCCTATCTGTTCTTTATCTATCCCTTGGGGACAGGGCAAGAGAAGATTTTAGTTAAATAATTAATATGGAATGTTAATTCTGTTTTGAAATAAAATTTGAACAGACCAGGTCTGCTTTGCTTCTTCCAGCATATCTATAATCCACCCACTCCTTCAAGTTTAGGGTAATGTCAGTGTATTGCCCCTAAATGTGTAAGCCTTCTCCACACAACCATCCTTAAGCACTCAAATTATAACACAAATGCCCTTTTCATTCTAAACTATTAAAAAAGGTAATTCCTCAGATTTCAGCCTTCAGACTGATTTCATGGTAGTTCATCATGGACACCAGATTGTTAGTAAGACACACATGCAAAAGGTTTTATGACCAGCTGCACTGCAGACATCTGTGTTCTTTCACAAGAAACTGTGTATCTGTAAATGGCATTAAGCAAAGATTTAAGAGGGCACAGCCATTTTACTAGCAGTACAGAATTATCATTTTTTGGCAAGGGCTTAGCGAAGAACCATGTGTTACAGAAAAATGTACTCCCTTATAAGCAAGACAAACCTACTCCTGTCAGTGTCAGGTACTGGATATTAGCACAGATTAAACAGAACTACAATTATGATGAGAGGCTCACTTGGAGCAAACACAAAGACACATACACAGGTTTAACTGCCCTAGTAAGCAACACATCCTTAGAAGACAAGTCAGAGAACTTAAAATAAATGGACTGGTTTGGTTTTTATTTTATCAGCTTACTGTGTGGATATGGAAGTTGAATGTTTACAGCCCAGCGCACACTATTAAAATCAAGTTTCTAATCTATCAAAAACCGATTAGATACCATTTTAAAAGTTCAAATCAATCAATGTGGTTGCTTCAATCTTTTTTTATTATGCACATTTACCAGCAGGTGGAGTCAAACAACAGTTAGAGACGCTCACCAGCATTATTGCTATCTGAGGAAAAAAAATGTATCACTTTCTCAAAAAAAAATGTTCAGATTTTTATATGCATTATTCTCCTCACTCCCAGCCATATGGGCTGAACCCTGTAATCACTTTAAGCATATTTTGTTTAGGTTAAAAGCTTTTGCATCAAATTACTACCAGTTAACAAACACTAATAATTGACAGGATAGTTAAGAAGCCTCTATTCTTTGTATGTATGTATGTATGTATGTATGTATGTAATTCTATGATTAGTAAATATCAGTGCCTGTACTCTCACAAAGAAAAACTGCCCTAAACTGCCAAAATGGGGAAAAGAATATACGAGTTCCTCTGATGTAATGGGGAATTCTGAATTTTCTTTGCTAACCAGTACATCAAATAAAAGTATTTCAAAGAAACTGGTGAACATGGTGACCAGCAGGCATTTTGAATGCATGGCTCCAAATTCCTCACAAGCTGGTAGATAAAAATACAAACTTTTCTGAAAATAACATTTTCAGAAGCTGTTAAGCATTTATATGCACATACTGTACATGCTTTTCCAGTATCATAATGAGAAACAAAAAAGTAGGAGGGCAAGAAATGCCTAGTTCTAATTTCTGTTTCCCAATGATGCAACAAACACTCCTCCTGTTGCAACCTATTCAGGGCTGCCCTCTGCTTCCGACTGCCCAAGCTTCCCTTCAACAACCGCACTCTCTTCAAATCAATCACTCATCGCAGTGAGCCTTTGGAGTAGAACTCAGAAGTTAAAAAGACAACTCAGAGCTCTATAATGTGTATACTGACACAGGCACCTGTGCTGAATACCGGCCTAATTCTCAAACTCTGGTTCCCTCAGAAGTTTCAGATATTCCTCTGTTACCTTAAGCACTGCAGGAACAATGTTGACAAAGGTGGGATGTCTTCCATGGTTAGTTAAGTCAATTTACTCATTATTGTTCTTCAAACATGAAACTGTTGATAAAATCAAAAGGATGGGGCGCAATAGCAGCTAAGTCACTCTTGTTTTCTTGTTGCTCAGCTTGAAATAAGTGGATGTACAAACAAAACTACAAATCAGTGCATCACTGAGGAGTTCACAACTCACAACATACACATTGTAACTTGAGATAATGGGAAAAGGTGTATGAATTATCCCCCTTTCAAATTTCTGCAAATTTATGAAGTCCAATGTAAGGCTATTGATTTGGGATATCAATCTCAATTTATAGGCTCCTGTTTTGTATTCTTATTTTAGAGTCCAGGGGTCAACAGGCATATTAAAACTAAACATTTCAGGGCAAGATGATGCTTGTCCATTATACAGGCTTTAAAAGCACCTGGCTTGGTAATAAATCTCATAGATATGCCAATAAAAGCTCACAGTGCCCCAGCATCCTGGTTTTAGAGAAACATATGTATGAAGTATAAGATTTCTATGAATATACAAGACAATTCATACATAATTTCAGGTCTCTGGAAAACGGGAATGATGATTTCAGGGAGCCTGTAGGCTCCAAAAATGAACCTTCTTTGAAAAACAGAGACAAATGGAGATACTGACACATCTTTCAAAACACATTTCTAACAGTAACACACCAGGTTTATTTGTTCTCTCTCTCTCTCTCTCTCTATCTCTCTGAAGATATCCTAGGAATTATCAGCACAATCCTGCAAAGTGCTTCCCAACTGCACTCTCTTTCCCCCCTTTTGCTATTTTCTAACCAACACTACAAGTCACAAGGACAGAATATTTTTGTGTTTGATGACTCTTCTGTGAGCCAGCTTGAATCAACTGAGAAAAAAAAGAAGGGGATGCACTTTAAAAAAAAATAGTGAAGAAGAGGCCTGGATATAAAGCTTTGACACTTTCATCAACATGTGAGGCAAAATGACAAAGTACCCCTTCTTAGTTTTATTATTTTTTAATGATTGTTTTGGAAGTTCATTTGTTATTTTTAAAAATGCCACTCTAATGTTAATTGGGAAACACTACACACAATTGCTTTGTTCTGCTGGGAGACCCCATACAATGCCCAAACAGAAATCTTAGGGATCGTACAGATAAGTTTTTAGGAGGAACAGGAATAGCCTCTCTCTCAGTATCTACTATGATCACACTATCCCGGACACTATGTTCATAATTGTACTTCTACTTAGTAGAAAATATGAAACTGACAAAATATACATGTCAAATTTCAGGAGCATGTGCCTGAATTTCATCCATAAAATATGATCTACTGACATCTTGCATAACCAAACTTAAACAAGATTAATATCTTATTACAGCAGCATGGTCCCCACTTCCTGTTGGCTAAATCTCTCATTGCCCCAGTAGAGTCCAAGAAGGGAAACTACATGAGTCAGGCAAATAATGTGGTTGCTTCCAGCACAAGCGTCATTGGAAGGAGTGATGCTAGTATGTGAGAAGCACCATGATTTAATTATATGATATGGTTCCTCTTTCTGGAGGTCACTGCAGCAGCAAGAGGTCTAAACATGGAGAAGTAACCATAGTACCACTGAAGAAACAAATCAAGTGGTCCTTACTGTCAATATGAGGACACAGAAGTCTCACACCCAGACATCACTTGAATTTCAACTGCCTAAATTGTATTTTTATTTAATGCTAGAAAAATTGCTCTTAATTTTTCATCAAACTACTACCATTGTTAGCGTTGCATGCCCCATTGGAATTTCAGTACTACTAGACAGGAGATAAATTAAAGAGAATTTCTATCCCAGATTCAAATCGCATTAAACAAATATGAAATCCTGGGATAGTTGTTCTGTCAGCTCTGTGAACTAGAGTTAACCCAAGTGTAGTAAATTAGCATAAAATTAAATTTGAAAAACATTTCTATAATTTAATTAATGCTTCAGACCAACCCTGGAACATAATTTCCAATCAGATATATTTCAATGACACAATATAAGCTCACAAATAGTTTTAAAATTAAATTAGGAGAACTGAACCAAGTGTTAGGTCACTTGGTTTGATAAACATAAGCAAAAACCCAGCTAAAGCTTGTTTTGTTTATAGGAGCACTCAGTTAAACACAGTTTGTAAAAAACATACCAGAGTTAATGTACCTGTGAGAAACCACAAAAGAGCCTGAATCTGTATACCAGTGTGATTTCATTTTCATCTTGACTCCAAATAATATAGTAATAAACACCACTCCTCCAGGCACATCCTTTCATATTGATACAGTACAGTTTTGAACCGTTAAGCCCAGAAAATATAAACTTCACCAAATACAGTCAAACAAATCGTACATCACAGTCTCATTATAGTAACCATGCACTCTAATGCGCAGAACGATCATTTATTATCCTGGGAAGATTCCTCTTTGTTTTTGCACACATGAATTTGGATTGCACAAAAGATTAACTATTTCAATCTCTTGGGAGCAAAAATCTTATTGTAAAACCTTAATAATTTAGGCTGTTAACTGCAAAAGCAGGTAGTCACTGGTATTTGGCATGCCAGATATTTCACCCAATGCCACAAGATATAAAGATTTTCCTTATGTTTTCCTAGAATACCAATGCAGAAGCTAGTGACTGACATTTAGTCACAGACTACAGTTACATTTGCTTGCTTCCACTTACTTGGAAGTAAGCCTCATTGAACTTATGGAACTTACTACCAAGTAGGCATACATAGGATTGTACTATAGGCTTCTGATTTTATTTTCATTTTAGTACTAGATTTTTTTTAAAAACTTTTTAAAGTGTGTCTTTTGCATGTACCCACTTTGTTATGTTTTAATCATTTATTATATTCCTTTTATATTTTGTAAGCTGCTTTGAGTAATCATTTGGGAGACAAGTGGGGTATAAATTGAACAATTTGGGCTTCTATTGCAATTTTCCAGGCACATCCCAGTCATATACATGCCATCTCTGTGGTAATGTCGCATGCCAGTGCAGTAAATACGTGAATAATAAATGGACAGGGACTATTACTTGGGCCTTTCCTACTCAACTGTTTTTGCTCCAACCAGGAAATCATCATATAGGAAGGACATACACAAAGAACCATCTGAGTCTGTACACAAGGTTCAAGTATTCACCCACATGGATGATGCAATGGAGAAGAAACTCCCCAATCACCCCAATTCCCACCAGTAGTACTGAATGGTGAATCAGGGTGATCACAGAAAGCTAGAGAAGACGGAAACACTCTCACCAACTAGTGAGATTAAATTTCTAGCAAATTACATTTCTTCGAGTGAAAAGGACTCATACAAAAACAAATCAATCATTTTATTAGTTGGATTAATCCTTCTCTTGAAAGACACACATCTGTGAGCTTGAAGATGTAGAACATAATAGTGTTGTAATGATATCCAAGGTAATGCTAAATTCTGATGTAGCATTAAATCATGGTTTACATCAAAAATCATGGATTTATTCTAGCTACATTTGTGTGTGCGCACTTTCTAAATACAAATACTGACCAAGGTGTACAAGAGGTAATGGACCATGAAAAGATCCTAAGAGTACTGATGATACTTTTTTCCTATTTAGTAAAAAACAGAAATAGCATCAGTGAAACTTATGGTTATCACACTGGTGATATTCCTATAGTTGAAAGTCTATTACTCATTGCTTTATGCTGAAAATTACCCCAGCATCTCCCCATCTATGCATTAAAGTAGTAGTTTAAAAATAAAACTCAACCTCCAGGGAACTCTTGCTAAATTGACTTGTCTGACAGAAAACTTGCACATATGGTCGATGAACATATTGCAGAGGATTCTGGGGAGTCTGTCAGAGCCAGAGTCCTCCAAACACAAGTCTGATCTAGGTGAACTGACAATGTGCTACAGGCTATGCAATGTCCCTCCCTACAGCTGTAACTTATAAGAGAAGATCACACTGGCAATTTAACTTTCAGGGAAAGCTGTCTCCTACTACCAACACCTTTTACTGAATAGCACCAAAATTTGCCAGAATGCAATTTTGAAGATGACTATGTTAGAGGGTTTTCCAGGATTATTATAGATTTTTTGGTTATTCTATGAACATCATTCCTAAGAAGGGCAACCAACATGCAAGGACAGTATGGACTAGGGATGGTGAATGCTGCCCAGACAATCTCAAATCTGGATTTGGAAAGAACACACTATATGCCCCTCCCACCCAAAAAAACACCTCTGGAAAATACTTTTTGGTTTTTGAGCTCAACTGATGCTACTGGAGGGACAACAGGACACCGTTCAATTCCTCCTACAACACCCTGTAAATATCCAACACAACACCATCATCTCCCTCCACGTCCCTCTCCCACTGATCTTTTCCATGGTTCTGGCAGCAGTGTAGAAGACTCCTATCTAGGATGTGGATATGTCCGGTGCAAAGACTGATGGGACTACAGCCTTTCCAGAGCTTTCTGCCCAGGATCCAAAGCGTTGAAAAGAAACAACTCCTATCACACTTTATACACTATGATGACTGCATCCCAGAAAGCGAAGGAGAGAAAGATGACCCTTCATTCTCCTGCTGCTCCTGGAGCCATGAAAACAATAACCAGAAGAGGAGGGTGTCACGGGGTGGGGCAAGTCCCTTTCCCTTTAAGATGGATTAAGTTGTGTGTTACCCAGGTGTAGTGCATTAGTAATTTAAAGAATAAAACCTGGGCATGGGTGCCTGAAAACACACTCAGCAGGAGGAAGGGAGCTGGGGGGTTAACAGCTTTTATACTGGAAGAAATGCTGAGAGACCTGTAAGATGGTAATTTTAGCCTCTTTTTAGATATGATCTTTTCTTGTTTTTAAGCTACTGTAATTCATGTAAATATGTTACTGGAGCAATTGAAGCTCCCTTAAAGCTATAATAAAAATCTTTTACATGAAAATTGAGTGCAATAATTAACCAAGGGCATGTATGTTAAAAGGACCTGGGGCTTGGAGTAAGCTAAATAAATAAACATTTCTTGGAGGTTTGTGGAGGATGGTGTAGGTGGAGGAGGGTTAAATCCTGGTTTACTTGGGAATCTCCCCTGGTCCTTCCCTACCCCAAGGGTGATGTTTGTGACAGAGGGGGCTTGGAAGCAGGGATGCTTGCAGGCACATGTAAACATCAGGAAGACAGGGCTTAGGTTCTTCCCAATCTTGGATTAAAACATGTGATGGGGTAGAATTTTCTAGATCAATGTTTGTGTCACATTGGAAACAAGCATTACAAAATGGCTAGATATGACTTACCAAGCTGCTCAGAATAAAGTCTAGAGACATCACTACTGTGGACTTAATTCCAGTCCCAAGCAAAAAGTACAGATATGACCAAGTGTGCACGGTTTCGTGAAACACAATAAACCACCACTGTCTGAACAACTTTCTGTTGATATCCACCTGCAGCTAATGAATAGAATGAAGCATTTGATACTGAATCACAGCTTCCCCCTCCCCACCTTCACATACAAGACAGACATTTCTAACCTGGTTGATCACTGTCTGTTCCTACTTTTGCAGGACTTGGTGCAACAGGAAGGGGTCGAACAGGACGAGGCTTTGGGGTTGGGGGAGAAATCTTTTTTCTTCCAATATATTCTACGTAAGTTCCTGGAAAGTCCCCCCTTTCTCCAGTAGTTTCATTATAGCCATTCAACCAACCAATTTCCTCAGGTTTTGCTTCTTCCCCGTCACTGAATCCATGGGCAACTAAAATACCTTTATTCACAGTTAAAATATCTCCCAAGTGCAAGTCAATGTCTTCTTCTCGTTCTTTTTTGTAATCATATAAAGCTCTGTACTGGTATCCTTCTGCACTCATTTTCACAAATGTCTTAACATTCAATTATTTTCACAAAAAACAGTGCTTTTCCGTCTTATTGAATATACAATTAGAGAAGTTCTAAACAGAATAATCAATTAAGGATTGTAATACAAAGATATAAGCACCAGGACCTGCTGTTGTACTGCTGATGTGTTTGTAATCAGTGAAAATGCTGAAGAATGCACTCTTTATCTATGGACAGTTCCAACTAGTAGTTTTTCAAATTTTCTTGGCACTTATGGGTACAGTTTTTCAAGGTGGGCTGAATATTACTCCTTGCTGCACCTCCTTCTGATGAACTTGCCATAAAACATTCACTTGTCTTGAAACTTTGGCTGTGGAATTCTGCACTCATACTTTACCTACAGAAGAAAAAAAATTGGACACAAGATTAGTGCAATTACTCCAAGTGGTATCTAAAGCTCTGACTATGGTACTACAGAACAAGTAACGAAGTCCAGTATAAAAAACATGTTTTGAAAAATAGGCACATTTCTACGGATCAGAAGTCATTATGACAACCCTTTAAAAGTGCAGTATACAAAAACTCTAGAAGATCCACTATCTCAGAAAATGGTCACTGGGCACACAGAGGATGCTCCTACACTGATTCTTCTCTTAAAATACATGGAAGAGGAATGTGCTGTACCTTCTACTTGCGTATAAGGCAGATGAATTTCCCCCTTCAAGGCAGTGAACTGGCAGGAGGTATCCCAGTCCTTCACTTGGCAGTTACTGCATCCTTTTCTTGCTCATTCTCACTACAGAATGAGAGAATTCATCCCAGAAGGAAGATGGGGAAGGGTGTAAGAAAGCCACAATGGAACTAGAAGAAGAGGTAGGAGAGGCCACTAAAATCCTATTTCTCAACAGTTCCCAAATTTAGCACGGTCATGGCACACTTCTTTTGCAGTGGCCTCTCCTTCCTGGCTCTCCTGGGCACTGCCATCTTGGATAATACAAGATCTCACATGATCCAAGATGGCGGCACCCATCCCATGGCACCCCTGTGAGTTCACCGTGGTGCCCTCAGGTGTTGCAGCACATGTTTTGAGAACCACTGCTGTTTCTGATTGTTCCTCACGAGGAGAACAGTTTCAGGATTGCCATCTCCCTCCTCTATTCTGTACATATGCCTTCCCTGACTGGGCAAGAAGGATGTTGTGAGTGAAATATGCAATGAGTGGCAGAAAAGGTAAAATGGAGGTGGTGTGTCAAAAGGGGGGGCAAAATTGGGTGCCACTTTGGGAAACACTTTGGCTCAGGCCAGACCTACAAGTACTGCAGAATAGTTCCCTTGCCACTACTCCCTTTGGTGGGTCACTGACAATGTCAAAAGCCTTTCTACTCAAGGGAATTACCAAAATCACAACAGGAACACCATCCTAATAAAAGTGGAGATGCTTATCTTTCATGCCCAGGCCATTTTTGTTTCAATTTAACCTATAATTAGAGGTGTGATTTTTGGGTTGATAATGAAACAAAAAGAAATGACATGGCTTTCTTCACTTCTCATCTACATTAATGGGCACGGGGGGGGGGGTAGATCTGCAGATAACTGAATCCATGGATACCGGATCCACAGATATGGAGTCCCACCTGTACTTCTAGGTCTCTCATCTTAAAATCAAGTGCAGGTTGCGTGATACATTCTGAAGCAACCCAAGCCAAGAGAGGTGGTTGCGCAACATGGAAGTGGCTTCAGGGAGCACAGAAGACTGTCCTATAGTCCTGAAAATGGAGTCATTTTGTGAAACAAAAGTTTGGAGCCTTTTCGATTGTTTTAAACATTTAAGAAAAAGCAGACCCCAGTATCTGCAAATATCAGTATACACGGGGGGGAGGGGGGAGGACCAAACCGCTGCAATTATTGATGGATAACTGTATTATTAATTATCATGTACATTTAGTTAGGGTTAATTACAGTGTAGCATGCGGACCAGGTGGTTGAGCCAGAAGCTTGTTAGAGAAGGTGAGTTTTGAGTAAGGATTTAACGGAAATAAGAGCAGTGCATTGTGTGAGATACTTCCAAATGTGAAAGGCAGCAAGGGAGGAACAGTGAAGACATCAGTGGTAACAGAACATCTGAGGGTTGTGGAGTTATGCGATTTGGTTACATGCCTCATTGCAAAATTGGCCCTTTGATTCTGAAGGAGCCATAAATGATCACCCACATGAATGATAAATACTCAGCCTCTACTTCTCAGCAATTCAGGGTCCCTAAGCAATTTCTCCTCAGCAATTCACAGCCCAATCCTATCCAACTTTCCAGTACCGATGCAGCAGCAACGCAGGCCTGAGGTAATGGAACAAACATTCCCTTACCTTGAGGAGGGCTTCATGGATGCCCCCACCACAAAATGCAGCACACACCCCATTGGCATGGCTGCATCAGCGCTGGAAAGCTGGACAGCACTGGACCCCCAGTCTTTGCTTAGAAACTGAAGGAATGCAAATAGAGTTTTATGCTATTTTTCTCCATTCCTTCATATCGATCAGGGCAAGAGTATTTTCTTTAGAAACTTGGCTAGAAGGAATATTTGAAAGTATGACAGCATCATGATATATGAATAGATATCTAGGAAAACGAACGACCAACATTTCAGGAATTAATTTGTTAGTAAACAGGTCAAGATACCAGTGCCTGCACTATGCAACAGTCAAGAAACAGCTTTTCATAGAGATGGAGAGCACTTTCTATAGAAACAATACTTAAAATTTAGCAATGCATTTAGCGATGCAAAAATTAGCTATCCATTTATAGAAGTTGGCCACCTAACTTATTCTTAAACTAGAGTCCTGCAGAACAGTAGAATAGGTTCACAATTAAATACATATACCTTAACACACACTATCAAGGCTCTGACATTAACTCAAGTGTTTACTGACACTTATTTTAGGACCTTCACAACTATGTGCAGTAAACACAGCAGGAATTGAAAAATGAGGATGAAGATGCTCCTTAAATACTAATTAAACTGTTCTGCATTTCTGTGTGCACAATTTTCCTCCTTAATTCTTTCAAAAAGGAAGCAAATGCACTCAAACACACCTTGACTTGAAATTCTGGAACACTGCCAGCACTCGGCTAAATATGCATACAACATGTACCAAAAAATTAACACTTCCTCAATGTCTCAAATGCTCTAAAATATTTATTATCTTGTTGGGAAATATTTTCAGTTCAACAAGTGCACAAGTGTGTGAGGAGTACTCACTTTGTTCTCATTGCCACAGGCATTTGGGCAGATTGCCAAACACAGTTCTTCTCTAAACACTGCAAAATTTATCTAGCTTGACCTATTTCCCCTCTCCCCACCCCTACCCAGAGAGACTGCAGTCTCTCTCTTTACCTCCCCTGCCCCCACCAGTAAAATTTAAAGTGAGGGCTGTACAGTAGAAAAAGTATAGCAACAATTGCTTTAAACCCAGAGATTAATAGTGTGTCACAAGGAAGGATAAGTGACCAAAAGCACCAGTATATTGCTCTGTAAGTGCTGAGCTACCTTACAAGTTTTACAAGTACAGGTCCAGCCTATTTATACACAGATTTTTTATACACAGATTTGACTCAACAGGAATGGCCCCTGCAAATGAGAAGGAACGTGCTGACTCCTGGAGAAGGGGAAAAATGCATCCCTTTAAAATCAGTTTAAAAAACTGAACAGTCCTTTAACAATAGCCTCCTTAATGAAAGAGAGAGAGGGCAGCTGGCTGACAATCCATCAGTCCTCCTCTCTCCAGTGGACCCCTCCCTTCCACCTGAACAACTGAAAGAAAGGCAATCACTTTGCATTGCTGAAGGGAGGGGCTGAGTGAAGCACCTTTCTAAGCTCTTGGAGGAGGACTGACTGATGGATTGTTCTTAATTTGTCTTATCTTACACCACAAAGGTCAGCAAGGCTGTTTTTAAATCACCAGAGCAAGGGAACTTTGTTTTTTAAATGCATTTGCTATAATGTGTTTTTTGCCATCCACATAAGTGCTTGGAACTGAACCCACGTGAATAATTAGGCTCAACCTGCACACATGTATTCCCTATACAGGTACACGGCAATTCAATTTCTCCATTTTCCTTTTTATTAGCATGGTAAACTTTTTTCGTTACTTGGTTTGGTTGAAAATCATAGCCAAAGAGTTCTTGTGCCTAGTTCACCTCTAGTTGTTCCGCTTATTCCCTCAGGACAGCGAACTGCTGAATCTATACCCATGCAGGTACAGTGCCCCAATTTTCCTCACTATTTAAGTGATACAGAAAAATTAAAGCATTTGCCACAGCCAACAGAAGACAATAAGTTAAGAGCCCAATCCTAAGTATATCCACTCAGAAGTAAGCCCCATTATAGTCAGTGGGGCTTACTCCCAGGAAAATGTGGATAGGATTGTATCCTAAAGAGCATTTTTTTATCTGCAGTCAATATGAGTGGGGAAGAAGGCAGAACTTCCCATGACAAAAACACAATTGTGTTCTTTACCAAGGCATCTTAGTAAGAATGTTCTGCTTCTGGAGACATGTTGAAGTATCATTAGCATTGTCTAGCAGCAACCCTGCAAGTTTATATAACAGAAAACCAAACCATATTTCTATTGCATTTACTCACCACACTATTAAGATGTTATACAAATCAACATCACTCCAGGTACAAAGCTGTCCATAGCTACATAAACTGCTTAATCATAAAAGTTATTGTGCAATTTACCTATGACTACAAAATACTGCATACAAGCAGTATTTTTCTTTCAAACAACATGGAATTGGATTTGATAGGTAAAAATGTTGAGTAACCATTAATTTGTGTGCCTGAAGATTTTATTTATATGCAGTTCACAGGTTTGGTTCCCAAGAAGTAATGAGTGCATCAACAACTAGCATCAGACTCCTTCCAAAACTCTTTGCATACAGATACTATACTGAAAGACTACTGGTCCATCTAGCCCAGGACACTCTCTCTCTCTCTCTCTCTCTCTCTCTCTCTCTGATTCTGACCTAGCCTTACTACCTGAAATTATTTAATTGAGGGACTAAATTGGAACTTTACATAAGCCAAACATATGGGCTACCACAGAGTTGTGGCCATCGTATACTACATACTCAAATTTTAAAATTTACTGTAGCTTTCATTCCCCAAGACAACCCTGGAATCAGTCAACAGGACAATTCTAAATTTGAGAGTCTTAAATTCTAACGGGCCTTTATTTCTCTCCAGGACTGAGATTGCTAGTTTTTCCTTCATTTATAAATCCACAATTATGCTTTAGCTTTAACATCAAGCGCTTCCTCCCGGCACAGAATTTGTCTGTTGATGAGTCATCATGAATTACATCCCAGTATATTTATTTTAGACACTTCCATCCCACCTTTCTATCATGAAAATGATGCCCAAGGCAGCTTACAGCAACAGAACACACAAAACAATATTACTAAGTATAGGAATTATATAACTCATTAACATATATTATGAACATGGAACCATGTACTTTGCATCTGTGATCTGGATAGCAAGACAGTCATTTCTTTTCAAACAGTTGCACTCAAGTTCTACACTTTCAGATAATGGTAATAACATTTTTATTAGTTTTCCAAAGATTGCCTGAAGCTACTCTTCCCAGCAGGTATCTTTCATCGTTATCATCAAAAATTATAACTAAAAATAGATACATATAATCCCATACACATAGTGAATCACACATAGCAAATCAAAATTCAAATAAGCCTAAACAGATGCTAATCCTCTACATCTTTTCTGAACATCCCGCATGCCAATCCTAAATGAGTTACTTAGGAGGAAGTTCCACTCAAATCAAGATACTTGAGTCCATGTCTGCATCTGTTGGATTGGGATGTAAATCTCAAAATATTTCTATAGGAAATTAGGATGCAGTTAGAACAATATGAATATATTTACTAGTGAGATTTTGTTTTGATGAGCAACTCAATGTACTTCAAAACACACACAATAACAAGACCATTTTATCACATCACTCTAAACAGCATTAAAAAAAAACTGTTTGAGCCCCAAATATTTCTAGGGAGTAGGGTTTTAGATTTCTCAGAAACAATCTGAAACACCATAAAACATTAATACACAGCTATCTGGGACTATCAAACAGTTAGTTCCAGATAAAGTTTAAAGCACATGCACTCTTAGTTTTGAAAATTTAGCTCATATTGTCTACACTACAGCATATTATAAATGCTTCATTCCAGAAGCAGCACTTTTGCATGCTCCACTGACATACAGCCAAAGGGTCACCTGACAGCCAAAAATCACTGTGAGGAAAGCTGCTTTTCAAAGATTTTAGGCCTCTAGTTTTATCCCAATCCTGTAACTCATAGTTGTCAGAACAAGCTACACATGCAAGTTCTCCAATGCTTACTGGCAAGGATTTGGCAACAGAAAGAGTTGCCTTCTCCAATTCAAGACTCCCTTCTCCAGCTCATGAACTGAAATCCTTCAAGCAACCATTTGATCTTTCAGAACCACATATCTTCAATATCCAGGAAAGTTATACTACACTTAAAAGTTATTCTTCCAAAGTTCCAACACAAACCAGTACCCTCAAATGCACAAGTATTTCCCTGCACTAGTATTTATTGAGATTTTGCTTAGCTATGTAAACTTTACAAACTATTAATGACTGAATTCAGACTGCACCTCAATTACACATAGCATCTTATTAAAATGAGGAAGAGCCCAATCCTATACTTGTCTACTCAGAAGTAAGTCACATTGTTTTCAGTGGGACTTACTCTCAGGAAAGTGTGCATAGGATTGCAGCCTAAGCCTCCCTGTCTATTTAGGAGAGGACAAGTGTCCATTTTCAAAAAAAAAAAAGCAACAATGTGAATTTTGAAAAATACACTACAAAGACACCATCTGTACAGTCAAAATAAAATACCATAAGTTCAGTATATGCAAATCTAGCATGTGAAGGAAGAATAATTCTAAAAATGTAACAGGGCAAAAAAACTATCACATACATAATTAACATACATATCATGAAAATGGCATGAAGCACTTTTCCAAACTGAATTCTGAGGATTCCATACTTATCCAGAGAATAAGATTTAGTGTCAATATTTAGCTAGCTTTATTTAGCATCCACCAGTCTAGCACCTTGCTACGCTCATGCCATTGCATACTGTCTAGACCAAGAGTTCACTCTTTGGTTTGCTTGTTTAAAAAAAAAAAAAAGAAGAGGAAGGTTGCGACAGACATGGAACACTGTCTGTGGGGGAAGCATGAGTCCATAAAAAGGACAGGGAGGGGGAAGGAAATGTGATTGTGAAGCATAAAGTCAAAAAATGGATTACACTCTTCAAGAGTCTCCCCTCCCCCAATTTGGTAGCAGATCAGGAATCTACCTGGGCTTGTTGTAATCAAGGGAAGATTTAATTCTGTGCACCACCATCCCCAGGCAGAAAAGGAGGGTGGAGAGTGTTTCATATGGACTTCCCTGCACATAAACCCACCATCATCATCCCAATCCTGTCTGTCCCACATGCCCTGCAGTCCTGTAACCACTGCAGACAGCTGTAGCCCCCAACACACCCTATAGCAGGAATCCCCCCTTGAGCTTGGTGGCACATGCTTCCGAGTCCACACATGCACAGGGTCTCTTGAAGGATCTGGTCTGCTTGCAGAGCGGCTGACTGACAGCCCTATCCGGAGCATGCTTGACAGAGAAGTAAGGTCTGCTCAGAAATAATTCCCAGTGTATTCAATGAAACCCACTCCCAGGAAAGTGTGCATACAACTGGAGCCTAAGTAAGCCTAGCAACAGGACTTAGAACCCAATCCTATGCATGCCTACCCAGAAGTAAGTCCCATTAAAGTCAATGGTGCTTACTCCCAGAAAAGTGTGAATAGCATTATAGCCTAGGGCTGCAATCCTACTCACACTTATCTGAGAGAAAGCACCATTGATTATAATGGGACTTACTTCCTAGTAGACATACATAGGATTGGGCTCTATGTAAGCCTACCAGTCGGACTTGTAGCCCAATCCTATGCATATCTATTCAGAAGTCAGTCCCATTAAAGTCAATGGGACTTACTCCAAGTAAAGTGTGGATAGGACTGCAGCCTAAGTAAGCATCCCACCGGGGCTCAGAGCCCACTCCTCTGCAGGTCTACTCAGGAGTAAGTCCTATTAAAGTCAATGGGACTTGCTCCCAGGAAAGTATGGATAGGACTGCAGCCTAAGCAAGCCTCCCACTGGGGCTTAGAGCCCACTCCTCTGCAGGTCTACTCAGGAGGAAGCCCCACTGGGGGCAATGGGTGCAGTCCATCGGTGCGTGTGACCCTGCAGCAGCCCCAAGTTCCTCCAGGCGGCAAGGCTTGGAGGGGAGGCGAGGCTGCTGCAGCCTTCCCGGAGAAGAAGCGGAGGGAGGCCGGCGAGGGAGACGCTGCCCGTCCCGCACGCCCCCTTCTCCTTCTCCCCGGCTGCAGGAGGCCTCGCGCCGCCGAACAGGATGTCGCGCCCGGCCAAGCAGCGCCCTGGCCCGGACAGGCGCCGCCGACACGACACCGCCCGACTTCCCTTCCTTCCCTTTCCTCTGCCCGCTCGCTCGCCCGCCAGGCCATGCAGAGCCCGCCGCTCACCCCGTCCGTCGCGACCCTCGCCCGGGTGCGGGGAGCCAGCAGGCGAGTCCGCAGAGGCTGCCCGTCTCTCCGCTGTGCAGCTGCGCTCCGCTCGCCTCAGCCCCAGCGCGAGCCCAGCAAGGCTGCCTGGCTGCCCGCCCGCCCCGCTCGGCGCTCGCTCCGCCTCCGCGCCCTCACCCCGGCCGGCCCTCCGGCACCCAAGCGCCGCCCACTCGCCGGGCTGCGCCGCTGCCTCCGCGGCCACTGGCGGCCCCTCAGCCCCGGCCGTTCTGCCTCCCCGCAGCCGCGTCGTCTGGCGCCTTCGGGGCCTCGGCTGAGCGGCCCTTGTTGAGGAGCGAGGCGCTGAGCGGGAAGCCCCCCCCCCGACCGCCACGAGGGGAAGGCCGCCCGCCGCCCGCCCCCGCACCCGCACCCCTTCCGCAGTCAGTCGTTGCTGGGGCTGCTTCTTCCTATGCCTGTCTACTCAGAAGTCAGTCCCATGATAGTCAATGGGGCTTACTCCCAGGAAAGTGTGCATAGGATTGCAGTCTCACAGCCCACTCCTCTGCCCGTCTACTCAGAAGTCAGTCCCATGATAGCCAGTGGGGCTTACTCCCAGGAAACTGTGCATAGGATTGTAGCCTCAGTTTCCTCCAGCCCAGCCCACCACTGCTGTATTTAACAATGGACCTTTGAGAAGCACTGCCACCTCCATAAGAATGAGGCCCCGCTCAAGCAGGCCCAGGGTTAACCTAGTCCAGCTTCCTGTATCTCACAATGACCCACCAGGGAATTCAAGGAGCACACAAAAGACCTGCAACCTGGTACCCTCCCTTGCACCTGGCCTTCTGAAGTAGTCAGGAGCTTGACACAGGCTTGTCAGCTGTGATGGACTTTTCCCCTATCAATCTGTCCAATCCTCTCATTGGCATCTAGGCCAGGTGCCATCACCACAATCTGTGGCAAGGCGTTTCACAGACTAATCACATGTTGTCCCATCCAATTTTCCCTTATCCTGTCCCATCCAAATATTCCAATTCCCAATCCCACTTTTTTGGCTAATTAACACCCCCTCTTATCTCTAGAAAGAGCAGCTGTGGTGTGCAAAGAAATGAACAGAACTCCTTATCAGTTTAAGCAATTAACAAGAATTTATTGCTACACGCACATATACTCCCTGCACTTCCTCTTGTCCAGAGGCTTTCCCTCCCCAAAACTCCACTTAACTTAGTGGGTAAAGGTCCAAAGCCTCCAGTCCAAGTCTAATCCAGTCTCCACACAGCCCAGCCCAGCCCAGCCTTCTGCAGCAGAGTCCCCCCCTCTGTGTCCTCTCCAGCAGTCCTGGCAGTCCCCTTCTCCCATAGGTCCTGGTCCATATGTGTCCTGTGGGTCTGGGGTACCTCATGGGTCTGGGGCTTTGGGCCTTCTGAAGCTGCCTTTTATCCTTGGATGTCCCATTATCCAAAATGCAGCTCAGCTGTGAGCTACCTTGCTAAGTCCAAATTCTTTATTTACGACTTTATTCTTTATATACCTCATATATAGGTATTTATATACCACCTTTCTTTGGTCATCAGATTTCTCCTCAGACTTTAATCCAAGGTGGTTTACATAGGCAGGTTGTTCTAAACCCCCATTGGGATTTTTACAATTGAATAGTTCTAGTCTTTCATAGAACTCCTTGCTCCAGCTGGATTCCTTCCAGCTGGTCTATCTCTGGCCCTCCCACACTCCACTTGAGGGGAATTCCTCTCTGCCACGGAGGGTCAACTCATCAGTATATCAGTGTGTCATCAGTCAAATTAGGCTCAGGTGAGCCATCTCTTCAGTCCATTTCCATTCAAAGTCCCATCAAGGTCAAATGAAGCTCAGGTGCCCATCAGAGCCTCCATTGGCCTTGATTGATTACAGCTGTGGAGCTAGCCCTGCCCTTCCCAGAGCTGTCAAACAGCTGTCAAAACATGGAATCGCTGTCAATACCACATCATCCACCTGATGATCTTCTGATCTTCCATTACACAAGTTAGTTAACTAAATTTTTCCTTTGAGAAAGGTCCTTTGAGATGGATCTTTGAGAGGTACTGCCACCTACATAACAGTCCCACTGGATCAGGCCAGACACCCATCTAGTCCAGCTTCCTGTATCCCACAGTGCCCCATCGGATGCCTCAGGGAGCACACAGGACCACAAGAGACCTGCATCCTTGTGCCAGTCCCTTGCACCTGGCATTCTGAGGTAACCTACTTCTAGGATCAAGAGATTGCACATACCCATCATGGTTTGTAACCTGTAATGGAATTTTCCTCCAGAAATTTGTCCAACCCCCTTTTAAAGGCACCCAGGCCAGATGCCATCACCACATCCTGTGGCAAGGAGTTCCACAGACTAATCACATGCTTTCTTTTGAGAAAGATCCTATGAGATGGACCTTTGAGAAGTACTGCCACCTCCGTAAGAAGAGCCCCACTGGATCAGGCCCGGGGCCCATCTACTCCAGCTCCCTACACCTCACCAGGTGCCTCAGGGAGCACACAAGACCTCAAGAGACTTGCATCCTTTTGCCAGTCCCTTGCATCTGGCATTCTGAGGTAGTCTACTAAAACCAGCAGGTTGTACATACCCATCATGGCTTGTAAACTGTGATGGACTTTTCCTCCATAAATCTATCCAATTTTAAAGGCATCTTGGCTAGATACCATCACCATATCCTGTGGCAAGGTGTTCCATAGACTAATTACACAGAGGGTAAATAAATATTTTCTTTGTTCTAACTCTCCCACCACTCAATTTCAGTGGATTTCCCCTGGTTCTGGCATTGTGTAAGATGGAAAAGAGCCAAATCCTATGCAGGTCTACTCAGAACTAAGTCCCATTGTGTTAAATGAGGCCTACTCACAGGAAAGTGTGCATAGGATTGTAGCCCTAGCCTGCTGAATGGCTACCTTTCAGGCAGCTGTTAAAAGTAGAGTAGCGCTGCCAGAAAAAAAGAGGAGCATTATCTCACATGTATTCTGGTAGATTTAGATCAGAAAATTCACACGTTAGCTGGCCCTTGGAGGCAGAGCCATAGCTCAGTGGGTAGAGCCCTTGCTCTCTGTGTTACTAGGTTCAGTCCTTGGCATCTGCAGGTAGACCTCAGAGAAATCCTATCTGGAACGCTGGAGAGCCACCATCATTCAGTGTCAACAATGTGCAGATGGTTGGATCACTGGTCTGACTCTATGTGGTAGATTATATATCAGTAGTGAGTAGCTACTCATATATCAGTAGTGAGCTTATATGCTTCTTATATAATGGTGCTTCTTATATAATGGTGCTTTATTTGTAGATATACATATAAAATATGTTTGATTTTATACATTGAAGGATTTGATTTTTCTCTGTAAACTTTTAGTTGTGAACTTTTAGTTGAAAAGCGGTATATAAATACTGTTAATAATAAAGAAAAAACCTTGTGAACATATAAAAGTGCTTTTCCTTCAAGTACACTAACCACCTGAAGGGTGGAGGGTTGCTTGTCACTCCCTGGTACTTCTTATGAACCTGTGGCTCTAGAAAGCTGTGAAATAGTTCCTCATAATGTACAGAACTCATACTGTACATAAGATATTATTCCAAAATAAGAGGAAGAGGATTTTGCTAAAAGAGTGTGAGGCGGAAACTATCTCTTGGGCCCCTCCCTCACACACACACACACACACACACACACACACACAAGCTTTTCAAGCAGCAGAGAAGAATCTCTTCTGCCAGTTTTCTTATGGAAACATTTCTGTTAAGGGATGTTTATGTAGACAGCACAGGTTCTACATTGCAGCCTGTGTACTTGAGATATTGGAATGAGCTTGCAACTTGGGGTTAATAAATAATTCAGGAAGCATGGAATTCAGCTTGACAGTAAAATACCAGGAGGAATATACAAAATTCAGAGAAGGATACTGTATTAAAATCAGGTCTCTTTTGAAGAGAACAGGTGTATGCATACCTCACTTGTGAAAGAACTGCAGTTTTATGCATTTATCTGATAATGGCATTAGAGCAGTGCTTCCCAATCTCCTACAAGGGAGCAATGCAAATGCCATCCCCAGGAGGAGAAGGAGGTTTGCACTTACCTGCAGCCAGCACTACAGTCCTGGGGGATCTGAAGAGCCCATTGCAGAGCTTTCCAGGCCTCTTTATGTCCAAAAAAGAGAAAAAAGGCCCTTCCAGTTTTGTCATGAAAACCGAAAGTACCCATTTGCCCCCCTTTTTTTAGACATACAGAGGCTTGGACCCGCTAGGACTGCAGTGCTAGTTACACATAAGTGAAAACCCCTCTCCCGTCCTGAGGATCGTGTTGCTGCCTTCTCCCCCTCCCCACTCCTTAAAGGGGCAGGGACCAGTCAAGAACCACTGCCTTGGAGGATAACAAAATTGACTAAAAACAGGGAGACATTGTAAAATTAAGTACCAAATATTTGTACTTGCTTCTTCTGACTGCAGATTTTTTTAAAAATTAATATTATGACTAGGCATAACTAAATATAGAAATAAAGGGGAAAATTTGTTTACCTGTGTCCATGTCAGCTGCATGAATCCCATTTAGGTTTGTTTGGGGCTTCCCTAACAATACAATGCAAAACAGGGCAGTGATGGGTTGTGCTTGTATTATCACTTCCTAAAAACTGTCAGTGCAGTAGTCTTGTTTAAAGAAAAAGACACTGCAGAATCTGAAATGTGTGGCAGTATAGTCTGAGTGCTAACATATTGCCAAGTTCAAAACCAGAGATACATGCTCAGACTTGTCACAAGCATTGAGCTGTTTCAAACACAACTCTGAGCAGCTTAGGCTTGAAAAATGCTAGCGCAAGCACATAAAAAAGATGGTGAGGTAGATGGGAACTGTTCAGTGTGGTCATGTATTAGCTAAGCAAATAGGTCATAGTACGCAGTGAGATTATTCAGTCAAACCACATAGTATAGATATCATGGATAGCCATAGGATGACAGAGTAATAGAGGGTTGGATCAAAATTTTAGGCAGGATAAATTAAAGTTCTAAAACCCAGAATGAGCATTTTAGCTCTCTTGAGAAAGGAAAGTGGGAATAAATAGAGATACCCAAAGGCTAGAATAGCATCACAGTGATCATCTAGGGATGTTCATGACATGGCGCTTGAATTTAGTATTAGCGTTTTGTAAAGGTTAAAGGAGGTGATGCTACTGTCATAAAGGTTGTATGTTTATTTACAGAAACCAAAAGCAGTTGGGCTGTTTGGTCAAAAGGAACAGTTTCTGACAGTACAATCCTATGCATATTTCTTCAGAAGTAAGTCCCATTGAGTTGAAAGGGGCTTACACCCAGATAAGTACTCGTATGTTTAAGATTGCAGCCTAGATGTGCAGTCTCTCTACCAAGTAAACAGGATTCTTGATTGCTGTGCCAGTTTATCAAAGTAGATTGTGCTCTTTGTCAGAAATTATAGTGAAATGCAACATTTCAAAACTGCCATTCTCAAGAATTTTCTCTGCTGCTGTATTAATATCTGAAACTATATTTGCTGAGTCAGTGCAAGTAAATCATAAAATGATTACAAATATTATCTGTAATAGTGACATCTGTGTTTATTTTTCAACCTTGTAAAACTATGACAACACAGATCCTACTTTTCCTAAAATATGAGTAAGGCTTTTGCTGCCAACAGAGTCACAATAAAACATGAGCCACGTTATCCCACAGATAATTAGTTTCTGTGTCTGTTTGACAGTCATGGAGACAAAAGTCTACAGTTTAGAGAATAGCTTGTGACATAAGCAGCACTTTTATAAGCATTTCTAAATAATTCATTAAGGAACGATAAACTACAGGCTAACTAACAGAACCAAGTCAAGTAGTACCATGCACTCAGTTTTATATCTTCTTTTATGGGTAAATCAGATGGCCTTCAAGAGTACCCAGGAGTGTTGGGGGCTATATGGAAAGAACAGTTGCACTATAAGGTTAAAAAAAGTTAAGACCCCAAAGTTTATGTAATATTCAAGTGGATCTATAGGTAGTTAGAAAAAGTTATTTGCATGCTTAATGTAGGATGAAAATTATCCATACGCACTGGAATGATGAGAAGCTGATGTTTCTCTAAGCTCCTTTCACTTATAGATAGATAAATGAATCTGGAAAGCTTAAGGGCTCTATGAGGCTGACATCTGGCTCTTTATAATCTGACTCTGATGTAATAGCCCTGTAAGGGCTATTATCAAAATATGTTATAAAGCCTATGCACAGGCTATTCCATGCTAGAAGGGAAGATTTTTCCCCTTTTAAACCAAATGATGATATGTATTCCTTCCAAACAACACAGTCCTGGAACGTGCTGGAATCCCTAGCATGTATTCACTGCTGAAACAGAGACGCCTGCGTTGGCTTGGTCATGTCGTGAGAATGGATGATGGCCGGATCCCAAAGGATCTCCTCTATGGAGAACTCGTGCAAGGAAAGCACCCTACAGGTAGACCACAGCTGCGATACAAGGACATCTGCAAGAGGGATCTGAAGGCCTTAGGGATGGACCTCAACAAGTGGGAAACCCTGGCCTCTGAGCGGCCCGCTTGGAGGCAGGCTGTGCAGCATGGCCTTTCCCAGTTTGAAGAGACACTTTGCCAACAGTCTAAGGCTAAGAGGCAAAGAAGGAAGGCCCATAGCCAGGGAGACAGACCAGGGACAGACTGCACTTGCTCCCGGTGTGGAAGGGATTGTCACTCCCGGATTGGCCTTTTCAGCCACACTAGACGCTGTGCCAGAACCACCTTTCAGAGCGCGATACCATAGTCTTTCGAGACTGAAGGTTGCCAATACAATTCCTGCTCCATACATCTGATTTCCAGGCAGTATCCTCTTATATGGTCCTGCTTGCCCCTTGGTATATTAGGCACATGCATATTTTGCAAAAATATGATAGTGATCTTTGGGGACTCTTAGGCAACATGAGTTAGCAGCCTGTCCGCTGCTCATGGGCTTTCTTTTTGCTCTGTGGGAAATGTGATTGGGTTATGAATCTCTTCCCATTTTGCTGGGATGGCAAGCTGAACATTTGAGGCCAAATAGTGTCAGTTGTGCTGCAACTGGCAGAAAGGGGCATTTGAATGTAGATATCTGAACAATTAACACTCAGATTCAGTTTCTCTGAATTGATATGCCAGTGAGTTCTACTAGATGTAAATAAACTGTACTGATGCTCTTTATACCTAGTAGATGCCTCTGCTATATCAATGCCCAGAGTAACTGAATTCTCTTCACATATCCAGAAATGCTTTCTAGTTTGTTCCAACAATTTTAAAGTGGGAAAGTTGTGTCTGAATTTAAATCACCAGAGACTGCATTTGGCACCGATAAAGCATGCAGACAGGAAGGATGTGTAAGTGGGCAGCAGATGTATTCTTATCAAATATTATGAAGGATTGATGAAAACACTTCTTGTCATGATATTTTCCAGACATACATCAAGTGGCAGTGGTGGAAGTATGAAGTTTGTGAATTCATCATGGTGAGAAAATTTTTAAAAAATAGTTTATTTGAGCACATGCCTTTTGGTTTCTTGAATTTTCAAGGCAAATAGAATAACCTTTTGGACAATAACACAATAAAGATTAAACCTAATATCACTGTTACCACAGGCTCACAATCCAAGCTATTTGATTCTAATGTAAAATAACATTTAAAAAAATCTATATGCCCTTTAAATCTATGTATATTGTGCCTAAGGGCCCAATCCTATCCAACTTTCAAGCACCAATGCAGCCACATTGCCCCCCAGGTAAGGGAACAAATACTCCATTACCTTGAGAAAACCTCTGTGACTGCCCCCCACCACAGGATGCAGCACACACCCCATTGGCATGGCTGCATCACCACAGGAAAGTCGGGTAGGATTGGGCCCTACGTTCTGGTTTCTTATAGGCTGGAGCCCAGCTGGTGAAGCAGGGCACCAACCACATAGGTCTTGTAGTGTGCATTGTCCAGTAGCTTTATTTGGAACCAGTGGGATTTATAGCACAGGTCTCCACAAACAGGATGTTCCAGACTGACCAGCATTTGTAGCATTTCCTCAAGCACAGAATGAGGAGAGGGACTTGGAAAGTGTTAGGGAACACTAGGTAGGGCAGCACTCAGGTACCACTAGGCCTCTGGAGCTCTCTTGAGGGAATGTGAACTTGCTCTGATGATTTCCCCTAGGCAAAAGCCTCACAGGCTGATTTTCACACCTAGCTCTGTTTTCTGCATCTTCAGCTACTGCCTTGAGCTCATGTTTTCTGCCCCCCCTTGCCCTGCTGAAGTCCTGATTATCCAGGCCTTTTCTACCCACCAGTCAAAAAACAAGAACAAAAACACCCAGGTATGGAGAGCTTCTTTCACAAGTGTATCTGCGCATTACCTTTAATTCTAAAAAGAATATGTGAAAATGCAATATATTGTGTAATGTTAACTGTTAGAAAGTGTTGTGTGTACTGCAAAATGAAACACAGTGAAAAAGACTTGTTCCTAGACAACATACTGGCACCAAAGTGCCGCAAACTATATTTCATTGAATGATAAAAGGGGAGTACAATTATCCTTGCAATTCAGATGGCATTTTTGTAGTATCAGTAATACCCAGAATAACCTACTGATTGAATGTTTTTCAACTTACATAAAAAGCGTTAATGCAACCTGCCAGTTAGCTTTCTATCTGTTAGACCACAAAAACTGTAATAAAGCAATAAGGAAAAACCTGGAAGTTCAAAGATAACGGTGAAATTCCGCTCTTTACCTTTGATATTATGCCTTATCCAGAGTTACTGCCATGGAAGCTGAATTTCATGGACATGTAAGAAAATACAGAATATATGCTCAGTGGGATTTAGGGACTTTCACATCATTTCTTGAAGGAGATGAGAATAGACTTGGTAGTATCCATCTCTACTCTGTGTTTTTATTTTTTAAGCATTATTTTTTACAAACAAAGGCAAATGGTATCAAAGCTGGGAAAGTGGCATAGGGAGACACATGTGACCCTGTACCTTGAATGACAATGCAGTATAGCAGTTAGGGTTTTGAACTAGGACTAGAGGATCCAGTTTCAAATACCCACTGGGTAACCTTAGGCTAGATACAGTATCTAAACCTAATGGCTCATAGTTATCTCACCCGAGCTCCTTGGATGAAAAGTGGGATAAAAACATAATAAAAATCCCAAAAATGCTGTGGTAGCCTACCAATTCCTTCTCTCACAGAATATCCCCTTCCACACTGATGATAACTTGTATGTGTGAATGAGCCATAAGAAATGAAACATTCCAGATGGAATATTCATGTCATGGCACAAACTCTGCTGTTCTAGGAAGACAGTTCACACTCAGCATCAGTGATGAAAACTTAAGTAATGTCCATGTGGGTTAGAACTTGCCCCTAGGGAACCTTCATGTGACAAGTTTGACTGTCACAGACTTTGAACAGAACTAAACATGACATTCATTTATTTTGGTATGTTAACCACTTTGTGAACAACATTTGGTTGCAAAGTGGTATCAGTGTATTTTGCCAGATTCCCAAGCCAAGCCTCACTTAGAGAACTTATGCCCACTCTAAGCTAATTAACTCCCCTTTGTTCCCCAACAATAGCCCCAGTTCTCCACTGCAGTACTGCTGGACTCCACCAGGGTAGCTTGCCTTTCAACCTGCAGGGTCCCTCCTCCCAGTTCCTAAGGCAGCAATCCTTCCAAGTACAGCAGCAGCACCTCAGCTCTTAGCAATCTGTTCTAGTAGTCCATTAGTCAGTGAGCCAGATAACCAGTCCAAAAGTCCAGTATATCATTCACTGGTCCATTGGTTCATTAGCAGAGTCATGGGTCAGTCCATGAGTTAACAGCCAGTAAGTCAGTTAGTCAGAAGGTAAGTCCAAAAGGCAGAGCCATAAGTCAGTCCATGAGTTAGCTGTCTAGTAGGTCAGTTAGCCACAGTCAGTCTGTTTAGTCAGCAAGCAAGTCTTCATTTTCCCTCCACTACAACCCACAAACTTTCCCCCAGGTGCTCCTTATATCCTGTAATAGCCTGACTGCCTCTAATGGCTGCAGCTGTGCAGCACACACCCTGCTGAAAGCCTAGGCTTTAACCCCATGTCTCCCAGATTCACTAGAGCAAAGGGCCACTGCAGACACCACATCGTATTTCCTCGCCAGATCTTCCACGATTCCAATACATCATGGAATTTCTTGAGGGAATCCAAACTTTCCCTGAAGATTTCTGCTAGGCAAAGGCCTCACAGGTTGGCTTGCATAGCTAGTTGGAGGTGATGATGATGAGGATGATTTTCCCAGCCCATCTTTGTCTAATAATGCAAGTGGGGAGCACACGAACATACTTATTATTCCCTTTTAGTTTCAATTCCCCCATTCTAGCCTACAAGAACAGAAGAGAAAATGGTCTACACTGTGTAGTTTGATAATCTGTGAGTATGGGAAAGGTTAAGTGGCTCTTTCCACCTTCTAATTCTCTCCTACAAATGCTCCCATGCTTGTATTTGTGTTAGCCCATCAAGTGTGGGTTGAGAACACTTATTCGTCAAGGTAATGTCCAATTGTACCCTTATAGGAGATTAGGATACCGAATGGTAACACGTGCAGGCTGCAATCTTAAACAGCTTGCATCTGATCATCCACAGATTTTTCATCCGTGGATTTGACTCAACACGGGTCCCCCAATCTGCATTAAACCTGGATCAGGCCCAACCTGTAGCCCTCTGAATGAACATTCTGAGGGCTGGAGAGGCCACGTGCAGCCTCCTTGGCCCTCAGAATGACTTCCAAGGCCTTGGGGAGTTTTCAGCAAAAACAGGAAGTGATGTTTAAAGGCCTTATGCCTTCGGCAGGCCAGGGAGGGCCTCCGATCATGTTTGGAGGGCTACAAGTGCCAAGATCTGTGGATTTCATTATCCGCGGGGTCCAAGTATGAATCCCCTGTGGATATCGAGGTACCATCTGTATACACTTATCTAGGAATAATTCCCATTAAACTAATTGGGACTTGCTTCTGAGTTGTCACACATAGGATTGTGCTCGCAGTAACTTATATTCATTGCCCATAAAATTAAAAAGTCAAGATATGGGCACATATCTGCATCTTACCACCTGAAATTAATTGTGAGAATTGACCTTCAGGCACTGGGAACGACAAACATTTTTTTTTTCCATGTTGATGGATTTTATTTTTATATCTTAGTCCACCCTTAGTCAGTGGAAATGGAATTTTGTGAAAGTGAAGATCCATGATAAGGCAACCAGCCCAATGGCTATGTGAAAATTCCTGTTTTATTTCTTCTTAGGGTAGCTTGGACATCCACATTCTCTCTCTACACAAACATGTCTGGTCCATTTGTTTGTAGTGCGGTTTCTGCCAAGAATGGAAGTGGAAATTGTTACATTGGCTAAGAACATTAACTTTGAATTCTGAAGAAACATATTCCACCAGTTTTCTGTGTTTCATATCCATTTATAGCACTTCTGAACCAGGCCTCTACATGGGAAACTCTGTGGAAGAACAAGGTACACACACGTACCCCCCTTCACTGAAGCTGTTCTTTTTCCAACATGAGACAACTAAGTATAATATGTGGAGTGAGATTGAAGGATAGTTAATATTGTTTTGAATGGCTACACAATGCTTCACAGAATTTGAAAAATAGCTTCAGAATAGTTGCCTTCTTACAAAAGTTTAGCATACTCACTGTAACAGACTGCAGGCTCTGAGTGCTATCCAAAAGGCTGATCTTCCTTAGCAGACATATGTAGTTGGATGTGTAGGCAACAGTCTCACAGCCTCTTGAGCTATCACTGGGCTGGCTGCTTTGATATCACAGGTTTTTGCTAGCATTGGGTCAGGAGCTGAGTATTAATGGGAACTCTTGGAGACTTGTGAATTCTGAGGCTAAAGGTTAATGTTTGTAGGTTTATAAATACATAAAAAAATTAAACCGTTCAAGTATTGCCTTAGATGCCATAATATTTTGAATACCACTTTTTGGGAGCACTGTAGCTTAGTAGTTTCAGAACATTCAGTGGAAGCAGACAGATGCATCACCTGTGATGTTCAATACATGGGTGGGTGGATGTCTGGAAATATTGGAGGGTAAACTTCTACACTTCCAAGAGCAGTCTCAAAATAAGACTCTTCCAACATCTGAGTACGAAGTTACTTCTGTGAGAACCTCTGTATTTTCTTTTACTTTCAATCCCACCTTATGTGTGTTCTTTGACTGCTGTTTTACATCACTATAATACTGAAGTTCCCAAATCACTCTTGTTTCGTTCCCTCTCTCTCTTCACAAGAAATGTATCAGTCATCAAAAGCTATTCAGCAAATTGTAGAGCACAGCCATTTTGCTGCCCATCATAGTTTGTTTCATTTGATTTGTTTATTTGGACTACATAAGAAGCACCAAAAGAATTTTTCACAAACATTTTATTGATGCTGTTTCAGATGCTGTGGAATTGTGTAATGAGTTGATTTGTTTATCAGGAGGATTTCCAGCCCAATCTTATCCCTTGCCACATGCAGCTGCTCCAACAGAGTGTGTGCTGCATGCTATAGTGGAGGGAGGGAGGGACACACCAGAAATCCATAAAAAATAAAACTTTTTTATTTGCATTTTATTCTCTATCTTGCATTTTATTCTCTATCTTTTTTCTAACAATCCTGATCTGCCTTCTTCACCACTGTCATGCACTGGGTCAACATTTTCATTGCGCTATCCACCATCACCATCTCTTTTATAATTCGTTACTGACAGCTCAGACCCCATTGGTGTATATAATTTGTGATTGTTTAATTTGTAAATCCACTCTAGAAACATATCCCTTATCACTTCAACTCAGGTTTGTCCCTGAGAGTGCTGGACCAGGCATGGGCATTTGCCCTATGTCTTCTGTAGAAGTTTGATACAAAGAATTTATTCAGCTTCTTTGAAATCTCCATATTCACTTTAACTTGCCCTTTTATTCCCTTGTTATCTAATAGTTCTGGTGTTTCCCTGGGCAGCTTTCCTGCTTTTGGTGCATTTACAGCACAATCCTATGCATGTGAGACTTAGGGCCCAATCGTAAATAGTATGCATTTACGTAAATAGTATGCATTTACCGCAGGCATGCACTGTCACAGTCATGCCCGAAGGCATGTTTGCAGGGCTTAGTGCCAGCCCAGCACCAGAGCTAGCCCAGCGCCAGCCAGTGCTGGGCTCGCGCTGGTGGAAGGTTGGTGCTCCACAACTCTGTGGTTGCCTAAACTGCCCTACGGTGGAGAGGTAGGTGGGGGCATGGGGGAAGGTGGGGAGGAGGTGTTCTGGGGCGGAGAGAGACAGAAGGAGGGCTGGGAGAGGGCAAGAAGAAGGCATTCCAGAGGTAGGGAATGAGGCGGGAGGAGAGCAGGATCAGTGGAGTTTAGCTCCACTGGATCCTGAGCTCTGTGTCTGGCTGCAAGGCCCGACATGGAGGCTCTTGATTCTACCACAGCCCAAGGGCTGCTGCAGAATCGAGTAGCCCCATTGTGGGGCTACTTGCCTTACTCAGGGAAAGTGGACAAATGTCAGCAGCTACCTGGTTGCATTTAGGATGCTGCAGCAGCCATTTTTGGCACTGTGGCAGGCCTGCATACTGGGCAGCTTAGGATTGGGTTGTTACTTAAAGTATGCAATAAATACTTAAGAGAGGTATTTATTGTTTGCCTTGATGTTTTTAGCCATGCATTCCTCATATACCTTATTTTTGCACCTATGCTATATTGTTTCAACACTTGCATTAATTTTAAATGTTTCCTCAGGATGGGACAAAACATAAAGTTTTTCCCCAAGCCTGCTTGTTGCATGAAGGCATTACGTAGGACAATAATGACCATTCTGGATTGATGTTCAATGTGGGAATTGTTGAAAGGGTTATTAGCTCTTGAAATTTAAAAAAAAATAAAAATTGGTAACTGCAGGACATGGAGGAAGTTCACACTACTGGGATGGATTTCTGGAGGGTTTAGATGAAGAATCCAGTATGTAAGTGGTAAGTCCACATAATGTTTTGTAACAAATCTTTAATTACAATCTTCTCTGAGTTACAGACTCCTGCATCAGTGCAGTTGTGAAGGTGCAGTACATCCTTTGATCGTCCTTTTGTACAGGTGGATAGTGCTAGACTGGCAAGAGCTGGATGTTTTGAGCTATGTAAATTTCAACCTATGTACAGATCCTTGAGCTTATATATATAACTTGAGCTTATATAACTTATATATATCGAGGGGACTTAGGGCCCCATCCTATGAACTTTCCAATGCCGATTCAGCCATGCCAATGGAGTATGCACTGGGAGGAGTGTGGAGGGGTGCAGTCAGAGAGAACTCCTCAAGGTATGGGATTTTGTATGTCTCAGTCATGTCCAAAATTTTGCATGGGAAGGACAAAGTAGATAGAGAGATGCTCTTTACACTGTCATATAACACCAGAACCAGGGGACATCCACTAAAATTGAGTGTTGGGAGAGTTAGGACAGAAAAAAGAAAATATTTCTTTACTCGGCGTGTGGTTGGTCTGTGGAACTCCTTGCCACAGGATGTGGTGACGGCATCTGGCCTGAATGCCTTTAAAAGGGAATTGGACAAGTTTCTGGAGGAAAAATCCATTATGGGTTACAAGCCATGACGTGTATGTGCAACCTCCTGATTTTAGAAATGGGCTATGTCAGGTGCAAGGGAGGGCACCAGGATGCAGGTCTCTTGTTATCTGGTGTGCTCCCTGGGGCATTTGGTGAGCTGCTGTGAGATATAGGAAGCTGGACTAGATGGGCCTATGGCCTGATCCAGTGGGGCTGTTCTTATGTTCTTAACACTTATTCCCTTACCTTGGGGATACATTATGCACTGGCCATCCTGGCCCCTGTGCTCCCCAGGGCCAGGATTGCAGCATGCCACCCCCCACTATTGCATCTGGGGACCATAGGAAATCCATAGGAAATCTCAGTCATGTCCCACTCCTGCCTACTTCAATCATCTGGTCAAGCTACCCAGGTCTGCTTTTGAACACACACACAGACAACACGTGACCTCATGAGTTCTCTATCAAACGTTAGTTGAGCCAGTGGAGAAAATGTAATCACAATTACAAGGGGTGGGAGGAAGAGCCCGGCCAACTGTGAAGAAAGGAACCACAGATGAAGATATCTATGTGGAGCTGCAATCATAAACCATAAAATGCTCATGAAAACATGCAACCATAAAATGCTCATGAAAACATCAAAACCACATAACAAAAGAAACATTTGTTCTGGGTCTGATTTATTTGGAAAGGTGGGAGAGGGGAGCAAACAACAGTCTCCCTTGATTTTTTCGGCAGTGGCAACTGTCTTTGAATGTAAGAAACTCAGCCAGGGCTTTCCTTTCCTGGTTGATTGGCAACCCCAATAACAGGAAGCTATTGTAAGGGATGTTTCTCAGAAAGTCTAGAGAACGCAGCCAGTTGGCTGCTGCTCTGCAGGTTTACTGAGGGCTTATCAGTCTCAAAAGAGCAGGATAAGAGAAAGAATAGAGTAGCATATATATAAAAAAGCCACTCCTTTACCCTGGTGCTCTGACTATAAATGTAACTGCCCATGCTTTGTTACTTGTTTGTTATCAGGCTTGAAAGAGGCACACTTGCCAAGAAGGTGGACTTCTGAAATGATAACTCCTGGAGGTAAGGCCTGGACATTGGACTTGAACAGTCATTTTCTATATTCAATCACATGACCACTGTATACATCCATTCCTGTCCTTTCACGAGAACACTTAGAATACGAGCGTTTTGGTGAATTGCAAAGTGCTTTTGGCTCCAGTATACGAGACTGTATTTGGTCTTAAGTGAAGTTCATATTTTTGCAATTACTTAAAACACTTGCTTTTGAATGACTGAGTGTGGGAACTCTTCATAATTTATGTTGTTCTGATTCCAAAGTGCAAGACTGAAAAGGAATGACTAATTTGTAGTTATTGATAAAGAACAGAATGTGAATCCTTTATGAGGACATTTTGGCTGTACGTATGTTTTATCTCTTAGGAGAGGCTCAGGCACATTCTGCAGTGGCCAATGAATGGGTATTGTGGAAGGCCCTCCTAGACAAAAATAACTGAGGGAGGAACTAGTTACCACTTCAGATTTGGGTTTTTTGTCCAGGAAATGATTTTTGTGCACAAGACATAGGACATTGCAGAAACGCTGTCTTTAACTATTTACTTGTTCATGGTAATAATGCCCAAGCCTAGTCCATTCACTTTCTCCCTGTCCTTGGGCCTGGTTTCCTTTTCGTGGCATATTCCAGACATTACAGTAGCTGCCTCCTTGTCCCCAGGGCTGGCCCCTCTGTGAGGCCAACTGATGTCCCAATCCTATCCAACTTTCCAGTGCCGGTGGAGCTGCAGTGCAGCCCCAAGGCAAAGGGACAATTGTTTCCTTACCTTGTGGAGGCCTCCATAACTACTCTCCCACCACAAGGTGCAGCACAAACCCCATTGGCATGACTACACCAGGGCTGGAAAGTTGAATAGGATTTGGTCCTGAAGCAGTCGCCTCAGCACCAGATTGGTGGTGGGCACTCATCACTCTCTGGCTATTTGCCTTCACTGCTGCCACTTCTCCTTGCCTTCCCTGTTGGAAAAGGAAGAGGGAGACAGAGGGGAAGAGGAAATGTGGAGGGAGGAGAGTGCTGAGGAAGAACCTTGGAGAGTGGAAGGTGCAGAGACTGGCACGTCATTGGCTAAGAGGAGGCAACCCTTGGAACACTGCCTCAGGTGTCAGGCGATATTGGTCCAACCCTGCTTGTCCCCCTTTCTTTCATGACTGGGAATAGGAGGTAAAAGTGCTTTCATGGACAAGCCAATACTGCCAGTTTTGTACTGCAATGATGCTAACTAAAGACATGAATGTCAATGTCTCCACAGAACAGACTTATTCATTCCAGTGAGCGCTTGTGCCAGACTGCCCTGGGGCAATGCTCAACTCTAGGTGGTCCCACAACGTTGGTCAACTCTGCCTCTGGGTCATGGAACTTTAGGACTCTGACTAGTGGGCCTTTTGATTGGTGGGGGCCCTCACGTAAGCTGATACCACCATTGATCCCAGTTTGCATGTATTTTGAGTTACTAACTTTTCTCTGCAAAATTGTGAACTTCAGTTGTGAGTTGCTGAGCATTTAGGGCCCAATCCTATCCAACTTTCCAGCACCGATGCAGCTGCAATGCAGCCTAGAGGGGACAATGTCCCCATACCTTGTGGAGGCCTCTGTGACTGCCTCCCTACCACAGGATGCAGCACACACCCCATTGGCATGGCTGCATCACCACAGGAAAGTCGGGTAGGATTGGACCCCTGCTCAGGAAAATGGTTTTTGCAACAAGAGTACCTAAGAGAGTGCCAGGGATTGTCACTTGACTCAAAATGACTCAACTTGAATCGTGAAAAGTGCTGTTTATTTGTGACTCATTTTGTCTCAAGTCACGAACATCACTGACCCCGACTTGATTCACAACTTTGGCTCGGTGACTTGAGCTCATCCCTAGAGAATGCCTTTGTTTTATGAAGGGAACCAACCCTCCTAAAAATCATAGTACCTCTCAGCACATGTGTATCCTTCTCTGCACTGCCCTGCCAGAAATGCAATACTCACAATGATAACTGAGCTATCTATGGTTTTGTGTGGCCCTATCCATGCCTGTCAACATTCTCCTCTGCTTTATACGCCTTCCCTAGTAGGATTCAAAGTCAAGGCAGTCTTGCAGTGACCTTTTTTTTAAAAGCACTCATGCTCATGTCAGTTTCGCACAGAGTCTGAGATTTTATAGCCTAAAGGTGCCTTCTGTTGTCATGTCATGTTTTGGACAAAGAAGACAGGTGTGTGTGTGGGTGGGTGGGGGGAGATATGATGAGACTAGGCAGATGGTCAATATCAATTACCATATTAGATCTGAACAAGACAATATAGGTAAGGTGAAACCATTTATTAGATTAGCACTAGCTGATGAGAATGAGAACATTTAGATTTCTTGGATCTCTTCTCTGATTAGCAACGAAGCTGGAAATCAATTCATGTTTACATGCAAATGAACAAAAACAAATTACCAGTTATCTGTTTTATTATCTATATGTTATCATTGCTAATTGAGGTCTACTTGGCTATGTTCAGTGACCATTGCTGCGCTCCAATCCCTATTTCAGTGCACAAGAGCAAAGCCCACGATTTGTTAACTGGATCAGAGCAAGGCAGGCTGGCCATTCAAGTCTTGAGGTGTATTTAATAAACCAAACAAATTATGCCATCATTCAATTTGCTGCTTAATAATAATCTTTAATTAATTACATATCAGTCAAGCTGTCCGTTATTGGCAAAGTCCAATTTTGATCAACTACTCTTGCACATTGCATATAGAAGTAGCTATGCTGCTTGATCCCATGGCTGTTTTCTTAGAAATAACAGCACAGCCCTACAGCAGTTCCCAGACTCTCCGGGAGTTTGGGAACTGGGGTAAGTACTGGCAGGGGAGGGGCAAAGGAAGCAACACAATTGCCATGATTGCCATGAGTTTTGCTTTCACGGCTGTGACTGGCTCTGCAGGTGAGGGGAAGGGGTCACTTTACACCAGCATTTCAGAGCCTGCAAAACTTAGTGTTTAGCACACACACCCCCACCCCCAGGGACGCCAGTGTGTCTTGTCTACTTGGCAACTACTTGGCAATTTTCAGGGGTCTTACAGGGGCCCAGAGAATGAGATCAAGGCCAGATTCAAAACGGAACTGATTCAAATGTTGAGAAGGCCACACTGTATATAGTTGGGGAAGGAAGGGTTGGTTTTAAAGTATGCCCCCCCCCCCCACACACACAGTCCTGCTTTTGCAGAATGCTCACATCAAGGGCCATATCCCTAATTTACTAGACAGCCAGCCAGCCTGAGTGGAAATTTTGCTATGGGGATGTTTTCAAATATGTGATACGAATATCTGAGGTCATACAACCTTGCAAAGCCACCATTACTCACCCAGTGTACTTTGGAATTGGTTGAAGATGTAGAACTGTCTCTTCTTCCCCTTGTTTCTCTAAGGATTTCTCATATTCAGCCTGCTGACTGAGATCCTTACATCAGCCTCCTGGATCAGGTCAGGCCCTGGATGTTGTTTCCTGCAGGCCAGGTTCTTTCGATGCTTCTCCAGGTGTCACTGCTTCTCATGTCTTCAGCTGTCTACTTTCTGTCCTCTGTAATGGATTTCTTCCACTTAATTCTCAGGCTTCCATAAATGTGCTAGACCAGGGGTGCTCACACTTTTTTGGCTCGAGAGCTACTTTGAAACCCAGCAAGGCCCGGAGATCTACCAGGGGGGAAGGAAGCGTCTGACAGACACCCCCTTTAATGTATGGAGCCCCTGCTGGAGTCTAGTCAGTTTCGTCAGTTTTGTTGCTGCATGCCTGAAGAGCAGCTAAAGTGTCAGTTTCAGTGTCAGTTTAGCTAAATATGTCAGTTTCGTCTAGTCACTAGACGAAACTGACATATTAACAGTTTGGAGAGACAGGGCTCCGCAATCTACTCATTTTGCCTCGCGATCTACCGGTAGATCGCGATCCACCTATTGAGCACCCCTGTGCTAGACTATAGTGATAATCTCATTCTGGAAACAGACCAGATGAATTCCACCAAACGGGCCCAATGTCGGGCCTACAGACTGTAGTGTATGGGATTACTAATTGTGGGCTATGCTCTTGATGTCACACCAAAGATGCCAGAACCAGGTGGCAAAACTGTTATGCACATCTGCAGACCTACTTGATGGAAAATAGTCATTTAAAAAGACATTGCCAAAAAGTTGATTTCTGCCTATATATAATTTTGTTTTCCAGCACCATTTTCTTGGGAAAGATGACATCATTGATCTTTTGTTAGGTGTGCTCGAATATAGACAATGATACTATTGGCTACTTCACTTTCCCACATTGGCCACAGAATCACTTTCTAACTTATCTCTTATTATAGTAAGAAGCAGAAGCCAAATGGTAGTGTTTGGAGTTCGAGCTTCAGTCAGAATAAATTCATATGACTGCTTTTTCCCAGCACAAGTTAACTGCAAAATCATGCCATGACCAATAAGCAGAGTGGTATGAAAGAGTACACAGATTATGAAGCCAGATTGGATCTGAAAATCTTGGCCCATAATTTCAATGCATGCTGAACCCAATTATAGGACCATAAGGTCACTCTGTAAGGTCATTCTAGTTTGGCTGCATGCTATTCATGCATGCTAAAGGCATTCATGCATACTAGTCAGAGAATTATTGCTTTCAAGATTCTTCATCAAAGAAAATATCTCAGTGCGTGTCAGCCTTTTTGTGGATCCAACCTGCCAATGTTAGTAGACATTTCCATGGCTATTGAGAAAAGTGCCAACATGACCAAGGAAATGGCCAAATTAAGTTGCATGTAATTTGTATAACAGAAAGCTAGCATTTAACAGCACAATCCTAACTTGTGCTGGAGCAGGCAGGCCAGCGGGCCTGTGCTGTATCCAAAACAAGTTTCAGGCAGCAGGAGGCTCGCCCCGAGGTAAGGGGAAACTTTTCCCCTTACCCCAGGGAGAGCCACTGCAGTCCCAATGGGGCTGCTCGGATCTGTGCCACCTCAATCAGAAGCGCAAATCCAAGCAGCCTGGGACTGCCCTGGGCTGCCTGGGGACAGGACTAGGATCCGGCATAACTGCTGGGTTCTGGCCCTGCCTCTTGTTCCCCACTTGTCTGCCCCTGGGAATGCCCACCCACCCCCCTCCCCAGAATACCTCCCTCCCCAACCTCCCCCTGCCCCCTCCAGATCCCCGTGCTGGCCGAGCTTGGCCGGCGCAAACTCACCCACCACAGGGCCTAAGTTGGCACGGGGAGGCCAGCGCAGTCTTGCGCCAGCCGAAGTGCGGTTGTGTCATCGCAAAAGTGCTTTAAGGAACTTGTGCCAGCCCAACTGCACCTTTGGATTGCGCCCTGAGAAGCATGTGCACATGCCTCAACAGCTGATCAGAAAATTGTGTTAACTTGTGTTAAAAATTAAAAAAAAAAATCATGGATCGCCTTTTAATGGCTACTTTTAGAATGCCCCAATCCACTTGTCTGTAAAACTGAAATGGTGCTGGATGGGAAGCTGACCACTCATAAATGTCAAAGAAATGGGTGTACTTCGGCTGGGACTTAGATAGGGGATGGACTTATCTTTGACTTTTTTTTTAATAAATAGCTTTGGATCATGGGATAAATGGAAGGATACTCCATAAATCCAGCACACATAAATGAAACTGTTTCTCTCATCTCTAGCTGCCAACAACCAGGGCCACCTGGAATAAGGTTCATTATTTCACATAAGCGACCCCTGAAGCGCAGCCAATATAAAATGTTTGCCCAGCTCAGAGAGGCCAAACTTTGATTGTTGACATGACCAGAGTGGGAATCAGAATGGATTCTTTGTCTCAACAAAATCAGAGAATCTCCCAGTCCTGTCAGCTTATTTGAAAGGAAGACAATTTTGAAAATGAATCCCTTCAGAATGTGGGCCAATTGGTCAGCTGCAAACTTGGCATAGCCGTGAAGCATGTTTGCTGGGCTGTTTTGCAGGAACACGCTGTTCTTTTTTGCCTCTGAGTGCTGAGGTGAATGAAATCAAGGCTCAGCCCAAGAGGTAGCTGGATCAATCCTGAAATAGGTTTTAAGTGTGAAAACAAAGGAAGAATTGAACTGAAAGGATCAGCTTTTTTTTTTTTTTTTTAAAGGATTGGGAAAGATATCTCAAAGGGAAACACACACACCCAGGGGGTGGAGTGGGGGAATAAATAGTTTAATTTCATTTTAGACTTTGGTTTATTACATGAACTGGATCAAATAAGGAGAATTATCTGGCAGAGTCATGGAATTTGATCTTTATCTCTCTCCAGCAGGGACATCATGCAGAATTCTTGAAGAAAAAGGTGACTTTAATTGTGCATTCCTAACAGTAAAATCAGATGATAAAAGTGAAAATATCTCACAAAACTTAACACACTGGAAGTCTTACAGAAACAAATTTAAAATATGTTTGTTTTAAAAGAGGCAGCCCTACATTCTTGGGCTTGAGTTGAACTAGTTCCCTTTAAACAGCCATACCAGAACAAAATCCTACGATTGCACAATGATTGCAATGCAGCCTGCCGACACAGTTATATAAATGTCCAATGTGTGAATGAAGTCATGCCCCAAGACTAAGCAGTGCTGGAAGCCTTCACCTTTTGACCAGATGCATGTTTGGCAAGCAAAGATGGATATCAACCCCTGCTGCCCTATGGGTCTCCTCAGGCCTAGACTTGCACAACTCCAAAGAGAAAAATTAGGATGAATGGGCAAAAGGACAGAGATAGGATCCTGGCACACACTGGTGCCTCTGACCTCAACACTTCCCTTCCCCATCTGCTGCTCAATCCCTGATCTACCCTGAAACACCCCCTGCGCTCTCCTTCCATGCCCACAACACATCTCCTCTGCCACCTTACTGGGGCTGGTGCAGCTCTCAAAACAGCTACTGTGCACGTCTCCCCTTTTGCCATTTGTGGCAGCAGCCGGGCAGTGCACAACAGTAGCCAGCATTTTGTGCTGCCATAAAGCAGGTTGTGCTGCCTGAACGCAAGTTCTGGCTGCGCGGGCAGCCTATAAGATTGGGCTGAAAAATCATACAAAAGCAACAGAGCTGTACTTGGGCAAAATGCACATGAAGGCCCAGCGTTTTCTTCTACAATGCATTTCCATGGAAAAACCAGACTGTGACCTGAAGCAAGTACAGTACTCTAGAATTATGGCACAAAGCTTAACGTTAACTGTAGGAGTTATATCTATAGAACATAATAGATGGGCTGCCATGAGTAAATAATGCATTTCAAAATGTATGGTTGCAACCATGCATATCTTTGTCTCCTGCCACCCAAGAAGTAAAACCCTCAACGAAATAAGTGCACTTTCATAAGCGAACTGCTGTTTTAACTAATTAGATAAATTCCCCTTGAAACTGGAATACAATAAACTAGATGTTAGTGCTTTCAAATCTATGCATTTTCAGGCTAGCATTAAAAACCAGCTCTAAAATTAAGATTTTTCTTCAGCTTAAAAGAGAACTATGACATCAATGGCCAAACCTGAGCATCTCTGCTGCCCTTTGTGAACCAGCATGTATAGCTTTCAGACAAAAATCTAAAAGTGAGAGCAATCTTTCTCAGCTGCCGCTTTCCTGCTGGCTCTCTGTGAACTTTCTGACCCTGATTCCATGGAAACTGAGCCGAGATAGGTTAAAGAAATACGTAAAGGGATTAGTGAGATTATTTTAAACATTTATTTTAACTAATCCAATGTCTATTTTTTTAAGAAGTGTAAATTAATCTGAGGTTGCTGAAATTCTCACATAGATGCTAGTTGTTGAAGTGCACATTGGTTTCCCTGGAAATGTATGAGGAAATGCTGTAAATTAAATATGTTCTGTTTTATCTCCTGCCTGATCTTCTTTCCCTTGCTGATAGCTGTCAACCAGCACATAAACTCACTATAATTGGTTTGAAGCACTGACTGGGAGCCAGCTGAAAACTGTACTAATGCGTGGTGGGGTGGAGGAGACTTTGAGAAATGGAATATATTTCCATCCATATTTTACATGCTAAGATAGAGGCATATCTGAAAGCTTCCTACAGAATTTCAGTTTCATTATAGCTCTTTAGACATTTCTTTTCCAGTGTTTTGTCAGCTCAAACCATTTTTTTTTTTTTTTTTTTTTTTGCATTCATGTAGTCATAGTCACTAGTTGGAACCATGTTGAGGAGTACATTTGTTTCTAGAAATAGATGATCCACCATGCATGTAAGCTCTGGACCAGATTCTCAGCCTTATGCAACCTTTCCCTCATCCTTAGATAATGTGTTTCTTCCAACTCAATTCCACTGAAATCCACCACAGAGTCTTGTAGCACCTTGTAGCACCAATCCATTTCAGCCTAACTTTTTGTGGACTACAATCCACATCATCCTTTGTCACCCATAAAAGCATAGACCAAAATATATAAATTAGTTTATAAGGTGCTACAATGCTCTTTATTGTGTTTTGCTAAATAATCCAATCCTACCCAAATCCCTCCACACCAACAGAGTGCATACTGTATCCAGTGCATTCCCAGACACACCTTGGAGGCAAGAGAATGTTCATTCCCTCCACGTCCCCAGTAGGTCTTCTCAGACTGGCACCAGCTCTTTGACTGATGCAACTCCAAATGGACCCAGGGAGGCGGAATGAGCCTGGGAAGGGGGATAGGATATAAGCTGAGCTACTGCCACTGATCACTACCCCTTCCTGCCCTCAGCACACCGTGTCTTTGCCCTTGTCCCGGCTCCATTCTTCTCCCTCACTGCCCTCTACCCACATTCCATCCATCGCCCACCCCCACACCAACATACCAGCGCTGGAGCATCCTAGTAGGCTGCAGTTGCACAGTTAAAGTTGCAGTTCAGTTGCAGTTGAGCTGCAGTTGCAGTTGCACAGTTGAAGCTGCCATTTCTGGTAGCAGTTGCTCACCACGTTTTGCAATGCTGGAAAGGCCGTTGCACTGCCAGACCATGAGTTGCTATGATGCAGTGAGTGGACCGTTAGGACTGGGCCCTAATAAGGCTTGTCAGGAACTTATGCTGATGCCCTTTTGGCACCACACAATGACCTTTCTGGCTTTCCAGTTTATAAACTTTATACAGCATTGGCCCCTTTTAACTTACTGTCACTTTATGTAGCTGTTTTCAGTACTTGATTTGGCTGTTTTTTTATTAGATTTACTTTTTAAAAAATCTTTTGAATCATCCTGGAAATATTTCTTGAAGGATGGTATACAGATTTGTTGAATTAATTAATTTATTGAATTAATAAAGAAACACTCTATACCATGGTTAGCTAAGGGCCCAATTCTGTCCAATTTTCCAGTGCCTGTGCAACCATGCCAATGGGACATGCACTGCATCCTGTATGACTGTGGGGAGATAGTCACAGGGGCCTCATCAAGGTATGGGATCATTTGTTCCCTTACCTCAGGGCTGCATTGTAGCTGCATTAGAGCTGGAAAGTTCGATAGGATTGGGCCCTAATGCACCAGACCAGAAATGCTGAAGCTTTACTAGATTATGGGACACTATTCTGGTTTGATCTTTTTTTTTTCAGACCACCACAGTTGATAACAGCTTCCAAATTAAAATAAAATTCTTTTACACTTTTAGACAGTGGCCTCCAGCACTTAGGATGAAGGGGCAGCGCTACATTGAAGTAATCATGGTCAGCACAACTGCACCAAAGTACGGAAGGAATTGAGCTTGATTTTGACATTCATTCTTGTTTGCTCAGAAAATGCCCAAAGCATTAAGAAACTGCTTTCTAATATTTTTGACCTGGTCTCAGGGACCACCAGTGGTGGGCGGTGAATCACTGCACTATGGCACTGTGCAGAGATAACGTCTTAAGAACATGCGCTGCTACAAATGTGTTAATGGTGCATAACTCAAATTTCATTTCCTAGAGTCATCTGCTTAACACTATGTCAAATAAGGTTGCAGGAGGAGTAATGTTTCATCCTCATTTAATCCAAGGAAAGGCAGTTCTTGGAATAGTGCTGTAGGATGACTAACATCTGATGAAGAAATTCCCTTTTGCCTAATTGACTTTATTTGCAACTTATGTTTTTACTTGAACATCCTGGTCAATAATTTGGTCTTGATGTATCCAGGCACAGCGCACTTGTGCCTGAAATGCTTGAATCTGACGTGTGGAATGCTTCGCTTTTGAACCAAATACATAATTTACGTTGACACAAAGAATTCCATATCTCTAACAGACATAAAGGCAATTTAGTTCAACCCGTAATGCTGAGACAGGATCATCTGCTGATTAGGACACAGGAAATAGCCGGTTGGATTTCTGTGCGGCATCACCCTATAAGTACATAAGAAGAGTCTCACTAGATCAGGCCAAAGGCCTATCTAGTTCAGCTTCCTGTGTCTCACTGTGGCCCACCAGATGCCTCAGGGAGTACCCAAGACAACAAGAGACCCCCATCCAGGTGCCCTCCCTTGCATCTGGCATTCTGAAGTAGCCTACTTCTAAAACCACGAGGTTGCACAGACCCTTCAAGGCTTGTAACATGTGCGGGATTCTTTTTCCAGAAATCTGTCCAATCTCCTTTTAAAGGCATCTAGGCAAGGCACCATCACGACTTCCTATGGCAAGGAGTTCCACAGACTACACGTTTGGTAAAGAAATATTTTCTTTTGTCTGTTCTAACTCTTCTGACAGTAAATTTAAGTGGATGTCCCCTGGTTCTGGTGTGGTATAGGAGGGAAAAGAACATCCCTCTATCCACTATATTCACCCCCTGCATAATTTTGTACATCTTAATTATGTCCCCCCTCAAGCACCTTTTCCTAAACTGAAGAGCCCCAAATACTGTAGCCTTTCCTCATAAGGGAGGTGTTCCAACCCACTAATCATTTTGGTTACTCTCTTCTGCACCTTTTCTAGTTCCACTATGTTCTTTTTGAGATGTGGTGACCAGAACTGGACGCAATACTCCGTATTAATCTCAATCCCTTTTTTAATTATCCCATGTGTGGAATTGGACTTTTTCACAGTCACAACACATTTGGTCAACACTTTCATCAAGCTGTCCCCCAGGACCCCAAGATCTTTCTTCTCAAGAACTCATGATTAGCCTATTTGTGAAGTTTTGATTTTTTTGGCCCCAATGTGCATTACTTTACACTTACATTGAAATGCATCTGCCATTTTGCCACCCATCCCATAAGAACATAAGAACAGCCCCAGTGGATCAGGCCATAGGCCCATCTAGTCCAGCTTCCTGTATCTCACAGCGGCCTACCAAATGCCCCAGGGAGCACACCAGATAACAAGAGACCTCATTCTGGTGCCCTCCCTTGCATCTGGCATTCTGACATAACCCATTTCTAAAATCAGGAGGTTGCACATACACATCATGGCTTGTAACCCATAATGGATTTTTCCTCCAGAAACTTGTCCAATTCCCTTTTAAAGGCGTCCAGGCCAGACGCCATCACCACATCCTGTGGCAAGGAGTTCCACAGACCAACCACATGCTGAGTAAAGAAATATTTTCTTTTGTCTGTTCTAACTCTCCCAACACTCAATTTTAGTGGATGTCCCCTGGTTCTGGTGTTATGTGAGAGTGTAAAGAGCATCTCTCTATCCACTTTGTCCATTCCCTGCATAATTTTGTATGTCTCAATCATGTCCCCCCTCAGGCGTCTCTTTTCTAGGCTGAAGAGGACCAAACGCCGTAACCTTTCCTCATAAGGAAGGTGCCCCAGCCCAGTAATCATCTTAGTTGCTCTCTTTTGCACCTTTTCCATTTCCACTATGTCCTTTTTGAGATGCAGCGACCAGAACTGGACACAATACTCCAGGTATGGCCTTACCATTGATTTTTACAACGGCATTATAATATTAGCCGTTTTGTTCTCAATACCTTTTCTAATGATCCCAAGCATAGAATTGGCCTTCTTTACTGCCGCCGCACATTGAGTCGACACTTTCATCGACCTGTCCACCACCACCCCAAGATCTCTCCCCTGATCTGTCACAGACAGCTCAGAACCCATCAGCCTATATGTAAAGTTTTGATTTTTTGCCCCAATGTGCATGACCTTACACTTATGTGCAATTATCCCAATTTGGATAGATCCTTCTGGAGCTCTACACAATCCCTTCTGGTCTTCACCACCCAGAAAAGTGAAGCCTGGTGTCACTTTTTGAAGTATCTGATCCCTTTTCCCTTGCAAACATTCAGTGCTATTTATAAAAAAGGGAATAAGGACATACTATGCAAAAGGAATAAGCTGAGCAATCTAATGGGAATCCAGTTAAGATTTAAATCTAGATAGATCTAGGCATACCTAGAATCACAGAAAGGATAGAACGTTAGATAGATGGACCTTGAAAGTAACCTAGTCCAATCCCCTGTTCAGTACTGGTAGCTATTTCAGTATCTCTGCAATAGGTGGCTATCCAGCCTCTTCTTGAAAACTTCCAGGAAAGGAAAGCCCTACAGCATGAGGCAGACTGTTCCAGTGCCAGACAGCTCTTACATTTCGGAAATTATTCCTCATGGGTAGGCTAAATCTGCTTCCTAGGAATTTCAATCCATTGGTTCTGGTGAATTTTTTGTTTCAAAAAATCAAAATTCAGCCATGAAGCAGGCTGATGCCGCTTGCACCAGCAGCAGATGGCTTGGCCCAGGGGGTGATATATTTGAGGAGCCCTTTACCAGGAGTCTGCCGCTACCTCTCTCCAGCCTGTTGTGGACATGAGTCTCATTGATCTGCTTCTTGCTTGCCAAAAGTATGTGTGAATCAAAATAACTCCATCCTCGTGTGGGGTCTAGAGTTTAAAGGGAATGCATCCCCTGGAACAAGGGGAGGAAGCAGCAAAGTGCTATGTCCCCAAATGGTTTTTTAAAGTTGTGTTCCCTTTAAGTTTTAAATCTCATGTGAGGAGGGAGCAAGGTTAGGAAGTAAGGGATCTTTTTTGGAGGGGGGAGTGTGTGCATGCAGCTCAGTGAAGGTGGCAGAGGCAAGCAGCCGGGGCAGCATCTGGAACAGAACCCTCAGTGATAAGGAGGCACCACCTGTAAATCAGCTCCTTCTTCTAGAATCAGTGCAAATCTAGAGCATGCTTGTGCAAACACTTTGTCATCAGTGCAAAACATTTCTGAGTAATTCATTCTAGCCCAATATGTTTGTTTTGGGTGGCAGTTTGTGCCTTCACAAAAAATGTGGACAAAATCTATTCATTATTATAGAAATAGTTCCTAAAATGTAAGCAGCCCATTAAAATGAAGAGCAGGTGGCAAGTCTACATAAAAGTCAACCTTAGCTGACTGCTATCACCTCTCTAAACATCTGGTTTTGGAATATAGCCCAAATTTCCATTTGTTAGGCTAACAAACTCTGACCTTTTGACCTCATTTCCTAAGATTTTTCATTCTTCAAGTAACATCATTAATTTTTTGTGCTTGCTCTTGTTCTAGTTCCTCTAATCATGGAGAGGACTAAAACTAGCATTCCAAGGGAGGACTTACCAGTGCCTTCAATATTTATATTAATACCAAATGGTATCACCCAGTACGTCACTAGGGTTGGTGTTACCCCATGAATCGGCATGGTGTTATCCCCATGGGCTGGCCCCGCCCCCTCCAGCTCATGCCAATCACTTCCAGGGCTATCTGACTCTTGTGCAAACTCCAGCATGATCTTGGGTGGCCCGGAGCCCCAGCCAATTGTATCAGTGCTCATGGCAGATCGCTGTAGGGCAGGGGACAAGGGTGTTTCCCTGTCCCACCAGGCTGTACTAAATATGCAGAAGCTTCCCACCCTGAGGTCAACCCCCTCCCCATTCAAGCCCACCACACAGCAAGGGGCATGCTGGAAAATGTAGTCTGCTGCTCCCAATCACAGCATAACCACAGCAAGTCATTTTGGTGTCATTTCCCAATGGTATCACCCAGTGCAGTCTGCATCCCCTGCATCCCGCTAGTGATGCCACTCTTAATGCAGAAACTAAATTAGCCATTCAAGAAATGTTTTGCCAAAACATAGAGAACTGCTTCAATGTTCTTTCTTTGAATGTCTTTGCTGTCAAATATCTCTGCGTTTGCTGGTTACATGGCAAAGATGAAATCAAATCCATGCGCGGTGTTAATTTTCAAACAAATGTAGCTGGTCACACCAGCCTGTTCAAGCGAAGCATGGAATTGGCTCATAAAATCAACCTCATTAGAACAACAACAGGAAATAGTCCACTGACCAAAGCAGCACCAACTAGCGCCATGTTAATAAGCCATTTTCATTTCCATTTTCATGGAATGCATATTTTTCTTTTGCTTGGTAAATGCAAGTCTCCTTTGAAATTGTTCAAAAGCATCCCTTAAATTCAATGAACTAAGGTCAACACTTAAGAATTTTGCAAAGGGAGACTGAATTAAGCAATTTTGTAAAAATTCCACCCATCCAAATCATCAATGACAGCTTCCCCTGCACCCCTAAATAACCGAAAGCATTAGTTAAACAATAATGCAATCTTTGATGCTCCATTGTTGGAACCGTTGTTAAAATGAACAAGCAGTTTTCGTGCTTGTTGATCATTGAAAGGAGGATAAACTTTGAAGATTGGATGATCTGAACTCTGTCACTCTTGTACTCATGTAGCCTGGGCAGTCTTTAGGAGTACAGGGTGCCAGAGCATTACAGAATTTTGATTAAGGTCGAACTAATAGAGCAAATTGTTTAAATTTTTGAATTCTGAATGCTTTTTTAAAGCAACCAATTTGGAGTTTGCACAGGGTCAAAAGAACAGGGTGCAGGGAGCCAGTAGCACAGCCGGGATGGGGGGGGGAATAAGTTCAGCAGGCACTGCAACTCCCCATGTAAGAGGCTCCTTTCAGTTACCATTGAAGCCATTTGGAGTAGTGATAGCAATGCACAGGCACTCGAGCGCTGTGCATTGCCTGCGCATTTTGCTGCCCCAGTTGGCTCCGATGGTGAGTAAGCGGAGCCACTTACCTGGGGAGTTGTGGCACCTGCTGTATTTGCATGCCACTGCCCCCCTCTGGCTATGCTACTGCAAGGAGCCTCGGCATCCAGTATCCTACACAGCTACTTAAACTGAATATCTGTACAGTTCGGTGTTTGGACTTCTGAAATAAATCCAGCTGAAATAAATTTCCATGCATTTGTTTGGTTTGTGTCCTGGAGTATTTTTCTGAGAATTAGAAAAGGCGTTCAGCTAGCCAACCATTGTGTCTCCCACCCGTGTGATTCTCTCTCCCAATACCCTTGTTATTTCCAGGTTAAAAGGAAAATAGGAAGCACTGAATGTATTGCCACTTACAATTTATGATGATGATTGGTTTGATAGTGGCTTCAATGCACACAGGATGGAACAGAATATGACAGAATATGGCTGCAATCCTGTACATACTCATGCGGGAGTAAACCTCATTGAAGTGAGACTTCCTTGTAAGTAGGTGTGCCTAGAATTGCACTGTTGGGAAAATAAAAACAATAAAGGAACAAAAAGCATATTCTTGGCTTTCTCTGAGTTGCTTTTTTAAACATATCATTGATCGGAAGCATGTGGAAGCCGTTATACTTTATGGATGCAGTCCACATCCTGGAGAAGCCAACAGTCAAAATCCCATTTAATTTATTGGAAATGGAATGGATTCTGTAGCAAAGATATGGACATATTTATATATCTGCCTGATAGACAGAAACTGCTGGATTTGTATTTCATTAGCCAAACAGTCTCCATCTAAAATGTCGTGCTCCCACATTGTGAGTGAACTGCATTCCTTTAGCGTGTGTGGTGGGGGAATGTCAGACACTGAATTCTGTTGGCATGTTTAGGTATTTTTATTTGGATCCAAATCCATTGTCTCCTGCTGGGAGGCCAGGCATTCCTGCAGACAACTCCTGAGAAGTAAGGGCTAAACTAGATATGACATGTTCAGTATGGCATGCTTCCTTCTCCCCCTCCCCATAAATAGCATGTATGGTAGACACCAATTGAGATTAGGACTGTGATGGGGTAAAAGGCTTTAATCCAACATGTACATATACATACAATCCAGATTAGCCTCCCATGTATACTCTTCGATCTGGGAAAAAAATCCCCCATTGGAGATAATGAAAGTTTTCTTTTCAGTGCAGTTATCAAATTGTAGGATTATTTGGATAGGGACCATGGCTAAGGGTAAGGGTAAGGTTAAAGCCCTCCTACCCTTCCACCACAGTCCCAATCAGGATCAAATTCCCACATGTGCTGTTCCCAGGTAAAAAGGAAGCACACCAGAGTTAATGTTGTGATGACAGTCATGCTTAGTTTGGCCTTAACACACACTCTGACTCTAACAACCCAGTCCCATTCCCTGCCATGTTATAGCATGCAGGTACACCAACAGAGCATGTGCTGCATGATATAGAGGGTAGGGGGCAATCAGATAGCATGCAGGAGGTAAATAAAAATACCTTTCACTTACCTCCTGGTAGGTTGCACAGTTGTCTATGGGTCTTCTTGACCTAGGCCAGTTATTTTGCTGATGTAAAACTAAGGAGAGCCAGAGGGCATGTTGGGTTGGAAAATGGGAGATACGAGGGTTCCTTCCTGCCCTTGGCATGCTTCTGGTTCCTCTCCCTCTCCCCCCCCATTACTTCCCTTACCCACCCCTCCCTACCCACAAGCCCCCCACACCAGCCCACCTGCCCTGGCATTTAACCCCCATCTTTCCTGCCCATAGCACACAACCTTTGCACTCCACAGGACTAGTGTAAGGTTTTCCCCCAAATTCTTAATTGACTTTTTTTTTTTCAGTAGGTCAGCTCTATCTCAAGGAGCCACAGCAGCCTTATTCTTAGAAGACTAAGAACAGCATTTATGTCTTTAATGGCTCTCACCCAACCAAGTCAACTTCTAGGAACTTTGAGATCTGCATGGCCTTTAGACATACACAGCCTTTTGACATATTGGCGAGCATCAAATTCTTAAGTGGAACAGCATGCAATGTTATCCATCTCTGTACCCGAATTCTTTGAAATACAGATGCATCCCAAATGGGCTTGGATTTTCTCATGAGATATAAAGGAATTACATTCATCTGAAATTAATTTAGCAATGGACTGTATCAGGGTGCATGGTATAAACTAATTATTTCTTCTTTTCAGATGTTGGCTACAATGCTGGGCACTATCTCTTTGGCAAGCAAGATGGAAAGCTGATTTTTTCCAAAGTACTTTTGAGTACTGGGCGGTAGACAAGTCTCTTGTATCAAATATGGTGACAAAAGTTCGTCCTGCTTAAGAAAAAGTGAAAATTAGAATCCTCTATGGGGAAATGAATAAGAAACAGGGTGGAAAGTTACAAGAAGCAATTATGAAGGAAGTAAAAGCAGATGAAGGGATTCAGAGTCAAAAGGGAGAGAAATCATGAAAAGAAAATGAACTAAAAGCATATTTGAAAATCTGGTTTGGCTGAGTGTAGTGCACATCATTTAACATGAATATCTAATTTTTCCTTTTTGAATCTCCAACATCTGAATTCAGAAACCAGGCTGGGGATTAGGTGAAAGGGCTCACCCAGAAAATTGGGCCACAGAGCACACATGAACTGCAGTAATTTCTCTTTACATTTGATCGTTTGTTATTTTAAAACATAATCTGCTCTATGAATGTGTCCTCTTAGATATTGGTGTTTTTCTTTATGTGTATATTTTATTTACCTGCATATTTTTCTTTGAGTGTGTATTTATGGCTGATTGTCTTTGAAGCATCAAGATGCAGCAGACTGGAGTATCAGAACAGTCATGGAAGAAAGAAATCTATGCATGCATATGGTGCCTGCAAGGTATGTTATTGTGAGTTTGCACTCTGATTACTGGAAATGTACATTACTGTATGGGTATTGTACAGCACCCATTATTAGGTTAATTAATTATATTTATTATTATTATCTCTGTGATTCCCAGGATCTTGGCTACTTCCCAAATTGCAGATCATAAATAGTCAAGCATACTTGCTTAGGCCATGTTGAAGTATCTTAATAATAAAGTAGAGGTGAGGCCCCATATCCACGGGGGTTCCAATCCAGCCCCCTGACCCCGCATGAACACACACGGTTCTTTGGATTTTTGGAGAGGCAATCAACAGGCGACAGGAGAATTCAAAGGACTTCTTAACATTTACTCGTTTGCAAACGGGACCTCCACACACATGTAGAGGACCAGGAAGGATTACAATGATGTGGGTTTTATAGGGTCTTTCCGATAGGGGAGGGGGACAAGAGGACACAAAGAGAGAAAAAATATCCAGGGGAAAATAACATACAGGCAGACACCCAAAACAACATTTGGCATGTTATCAGTACAGGATGTTGATCTGAGGATGGCAATTCAATACACATTGGCAGTTTGTTTACAGAGATATCCGTTAGAGGGGGTCTAGTACTCTGACTCATCCCTTTTACCCTAACCTTTTTACCCTCATTTGTTGATTGCCCTTATCTATGACCTTTCTGTTCACCCTTGGAGGCCCATATCACAGAGTAACTGGTTCTCTGAGAGGGATAGCTTTTTGGTCAGAGAAGAGCCTTATGGGTGAACTGGGCATCTTGGGATATTTCCATATTGTGAGCTGGGCATATTGATATCACCCCCAATGCTGCAAGTGCTTCCACATAAAACAAAGATACAGTAATGGGCATTTCTGTCACTTCTGTGACAGAAAAGTGAACATTTGGTGATCAGGTAACATCAGAATAAAGAAAGCTTCTGCTTGTAGCCATGTTGCTAGACCTGAGTTACAAGGCCCAGCTGAAACTTCTAATTAGCACATACCAGGTCTGAGAGAACTGTGGAGGTGGCCGGTTCACAGGGCCCTCAGATACGGTACCAAGCTACTAAATTAGCTCCAAGGCCAAATTGATTAACAACAAGGCACAGCTGTGAACTTTTCAGGTTGGGAGGGGAAGTCCACCATGAGAAAGAAGGCTTGTGGCATGTTCACACCTAGAATGTTCGGCTGGATCCGAGTTCTAATTGGTGGATGGGTCAGGAGACCTATAAAGGTGAAAGGAAAGAGCTTTCCTTTGTTACAGCTTTGTCTCTGGCTAAGGGGGCCTGAGCTTTGACCATTCTGACAAGATAGACCAGCCTTGACGGCAGCAAGGATGGGTTAGACCGGAATTCTGAAAGAGTAAGACTTCAGTGAGTGCTAGTTAGGAGTTAGCTCTTTATTGTTTTATTAGTGCTGAGTATTGTATTGTATTAATATGCTCTACCCTAAATTCTGAAATCTATGACTGATGCAGTGCTGTCTGTATAACTACTCTTAAAATCTTTATTCAATAAATCCTATCTATTACAACTGACTGGATTATTGGGACTGATGGAACAAGGGGGACTTGGTTGTGGGAGCTAATCCAGAGTGAGTAGTGTGTGACCTGGAGACCCCAGTAACTGAAACCGGCTCCTGGGTTCAAGCTGAGTCAGAGAGGCTCAGGCTGGAGCACGGCTACAAGGGGTTTACCAAATTGGCCTGACTACCAGGACTGAAAGGACTACCAGGAATTATGGTTAAAGAGCAATTGTCAATTGAAACTGGAGAAGCCTGAGAGGTGTTGAGTGGCTAAGAGGGTTATGGCCATTTAATTACCTCTAGGGACAATAAACGGACTGCACAACACTCTGCAGAGTATCATGGGGGTGTGTGTGTGTGCAGATCTGCAGATAACTGAACGCATAAATACCAGATTTGCAGATACAGGGCCCTGCCTATATACCCCTTTGATTTTGCAAAAAAATGATGCCTCATTGAAATCAGAGATGTGTTTAAAGTATCTTACTGTTTCTGAGAGCCAGGATGGTGTATTGGTTTGGGAGGTGGATTTAGACTGGAAGATCCAGGTCCAAATCCCCCCTCAGCCATGAAGCTTCCTGGGTGACCTTGGGCCAGTCACTTTCTTTCAGCCTCACCTACCTCACAGGGTTGTTGTGAGGACAAAAAGAGGGAAGCAGATGTGTACACTGCCCTGAGCTCTTTGGAGGAAGGGCGGTATAAAAATATGAATAATAATTGACTGGATGGCCTTCTGAATGGTCCTCTGAATGAGTTCACTCCTGAATCAGGAGTAAACCCTGAGACCAGTACTCTTCAGGGTGTTTGTATGTGTGTGCATGGGAGGGGGGTAGTAGTTTGGAGTTCCCAGAAGCGAGAGAGCACTGAGATTTTCTAGCTTGAACTAGTGGAGTGTTTTTGCAGCACTCTGGGGATCTGCTGCCTGCTGAAAGAGTACAATTTATTCCCACTTTACTTCCAATACGCTGTTCTTGTACATAAAGCAAACATGAATATAGGAACTTTAATCTCCAGACTCTCACCCAAAGGAAACTAAGGTTGCAATCCTATCCTGCGCTGGAACAGGCAAGCCAGGAGGCTTGTGCTGTATCCAGCACAGGATTTTGGCCATAAGCAGCTCAGCCAGAGGTAAGGGGAACCTTTTCACTTACCCCTGGGTAAGAGCTGCTGGCCCCAATGGGTTTCCTCGGACTTGCGCCACCGAGGTGGCGCAAGTCCGAGGACAGCGGAGCGGCTTCAAGCCGATCCTTGTCCCCTGGAACGGGGGTTGGGATCCGGCATAACTGCCAGATTCAAGTCCCACCTCCTGCTTCCAACCTGCCTGCCCCTGGGGCTGCCCACTGCTCACCCTCCCCCCACCCAGGAACACCTTCCTCCCTCCTCCTCCCCACCTCCCCCACACCTACCTTTTGTCTTTCATCAAGGAGCTGGGAGGAAGCCGGCGTGGAGGCTTCTGTCAGCCTCCTCAGGCTGGTGCTTCTTGAAGCGCCAGCCTGCCTTCCTCCTGAGGAGGTGCGAGTGAGGAGGCGGGGCTTGGGCCAGCATAGGGCACAGTTAGGATTGCACCCTAAACCCAGTAATGCTGCCTCTGAACTTCTCACTATTAGGGGGTAATACCGTGATGAGCCTAAAGAAAAAGTCTCTTCTCATAGGTAATATGGAGATAGGACAGACCAATTCACATGGTGATTCTGACATGTCAGCTTCATGCTGAAGCCTTTGTGAGCTGGTTCTGATGTTTTGTTGGTTGGTTGTTGGTGTGTGGTGTGACAGTAAGCAGATTAATTTATTCACTTTTTCATCGTTGTTCCATGAAAGATGTCCTTTGGGACTGTCCTCTTGGGACTTTAATAACCTCTCTAGAAAACACAGCACAACAACTTTCTAGGGCAAGTGCCATAGCTCAGCCCCTGCTTTGCAGAAGAACTCAGGTTCAATATAAGGCATCTCAAGGAAGGGCTGGGACAGACCCCAGGTCTGACATCCTAAAGAGCCAATCACCATGGACAATCCTGAGCTGGTTTGACTCAGCAGAAGACAGTTGAATATGTTCCTGTACAGTCACACATTCTTAAGGTCTCCCTTCAGTGCACCCTGAGTGGAGAAGCCGGGTCTGGTCAGCTGTTCCGTAACATCCATTGCTGACTCTTCAAAGCTCTGGAACCTGGTGTACCCCTTGCTTTTCAGGTCATTGTGCTTTGACCCACTGCCATTCCTGCACAAGCTGTGTCGCTCCCTGATCAGCTGCTAACCACCTGGCCTGGTGTCCTCACAGCATCCTTATCTTTTGCCAACTGCCAGTGCTGTAGAGGCCAGTAATGGATTGCAGAGTGCTTTTCTTCTTGGCAATGACTCTGAACATTTCCCTTCCCAGGGTTTTCTTGCAAGCAGATGCCAGGTCTAGTCTTCCTCATTTTCCCTCAAGTGCTATGCCCATGGTTCAGCAATATCTTCACCCAGCCTTCACCTTGGAGCTCTTCAGGTGTGCTTCAAATGAAACAAACTTGGAACTCACACATGCTCAGCTGCAAAAAATGCCGCTTATGTCTGCCTTGGTGGGATTTAGTCTGGTTTGATAAAGGGGGCCTTGCTGGCATGGGGGGCTGGTGCTTAAGCCATTCAATTTCCACCCGACTTCCAGTAAAAGCCTCCCAAGTGGCAGAGGCAGAGTTTAGGAAGGTATGGAGAAAAGAGAGGAAGGCCAATGTGAGCCACAATAACAGGAAGCAGAAGGTACATGAGGAAGCAGGGCAGAGTGGAGAGCTAAGGCTCATCCACTAATTTAGAGCCTTGCAAAACCAGGCCATGATGCTATCCAAGCTGCTATCCAAGACTCAAAAGGAAGACTAGTCATTGGTGGAGACCTTGAGGGAGGATATGAGGGAGGCTTCTTGGACTTCTTAAAGGGATGATGACACAAAAAAAGACCAAGGGTGAGGGACAGTTGCCTAAAGTACAGGTTTAGTATGGGATGATACATAAAAAGGTCAGGATGAGGGAGGGTTTCCCCATGGGCAAAGGCTCCTACTTGTAGGGTTTCTTCTCCCCCCCTCCCCGTCATCTCTCACAAATTCCAAATGCTTTGGACCCCGATTAGAAAAACACTTTCATGCATTTGCTGTGATTTCATAATCTAAACCCTGTTTGCACTTTAACTTCTAATTATTATCCTGATCCTCCTAGGGATGTAATAAATCCTGAATAAAAAACCTTGGAAAAACTGTCTTTGATTAAAGAATTGATTGAAAGGCAAGAAATCCCTTACTTAAAGTGTGTCTTCTTCATTTAATGCTGATTAAACTTATGATAGAAAGGAATCTTCTGTCTTTTCATTTGGCTAATGATATTATAAAATATGAAAAAATAAACATCCTCAAGAATCAAGCATGTAACTGATAAATTGAGCAGTCGTAACTTGCTCATGGAGGCCCAGATATGAATAAGGCATATTCCATTTCAGATGGGGCTTTCTTTTTCCCATTCAATGCACTTTTCAAAAACAATGGCCCAGTTCAGATGTCTCATGGAATAATGCTTTAATTACAGTCCTGTGTATCGCACATCAACCTGGGGCTCACACACTCCCCTCCTTCACATGAGAGTGTAGGAAATGTTCCTTTCCTGGTTTAGTAGAAACTGGGCTAGCTGAAATCAACACATTGCTCCTTGTTCTGTCCAGAGTTTGCAAACAAGTTACAATATAAAACTTGGATTCAAGGCCTCTCAGTTCAGTTTATGTACTTACCCACTGCTTTTGGGCAGTAGGGTAGCTGTTTCATCAACTCAAAGGCTCAGGAGTGAGCTAAGTGTTCAGTTATTTTGCATTGCACCAGTCTAAGTTTTCAGTCCGGATGTTCCAGATAGTTTTTGGTAACAAATAAATAGCTCCAAGATGAGCACTGAAGTGTCTCGGATTGTTTCGGGAGTTCCCACAATAAGATCTGTCTGCCATAGCTTATAAATCATACCTTTCTGTCAGTCTCCTTCCTTCCAGCATAGCCCCATCCCCAATCATGTCCACTCTCGCCTGCAATTCGCATCTGCCACCAGATCAGTCCCTATGTCTGTGAGAGTGGAGAAAATGCATAAATACATCACAAACAGTCAGGTGTTCCACTCAGGCTCCATGAGGTCTGAATCGATGCTATAAATACTTTCTTAAAGTATTAATGTCCCTTACTATAACTCATGGAAATACAGGGACACTTAAGTAAAAAGAATGGAAATAATCTGCCATTTGAATTCCAAAGTGTAATGGACTTAAGTGAACTGCGTTCTTGAACAAAACAAGCGTACGGTGACCTTTTCAGTTAACAATTATACATTTTAAAAAGAAATACGCTCATCCTCTACCCAACTAGAATCTGTCTGTTATGATGACCTGTCAATTATTATTCAGCAGAGCTGGATATGTCCATGGTGTAAGCACAGTTGCTGGATGCCAGGAATACAGCCACCTTTTTAGTGTGATATTTTGGGAATTGATACGACTTGTACAGGACTTTTAATAGAGTTTCCTATTTTTACCTAAGACCCTATTCTGGGAACTAATCTCCCAGATGTAAATGACAGCACTAGTCCAAAGTGAGCAGCTAGCTATGCCACAAGAAATATTCTCATTTTGTTTTATAGAGTGAGAGCCAGAGCAGTGACTCAAAGCAAATTGGAAACTCTGCAGAGACATTTACAAGCTTGCCCATTACCATGATATATGAGCAGTGCTGTAACATATCAGAACATAATCCCTCTCCTGGTTCCTTCCAAGATGAGAGCTGATGTATATATAAATGCAAAAGCTGGAATCAAATCACTCAGCTCAAGCTTAAATAGAATTTTATACATACTGTGTGTATTATATATATATGATGCAAAGGCATCATCTCAGGCCATATCTACACCAGATTCACAGCTCAATCCTACTGGGCTCCAGTAGCGTCGCTAGGGGGGCACAGGGGGTGCAGGCCACACCAGGTGATGTGCCCTGGGGGTGATGCAGGTACATCTTGGCTTTAGGAACTACCATGTCATGCCATACACTGTTGGATGTGGAATGTCCAGCAGAGTGCAATGCAAAAGCCAGAATTGAAATTGCTCCTTTCCTTCAAAAGTTATGGCCAAAAATCCAGAAACAAAAAATGAATGGATCCCTATGGAAAGTGAAAGTGAGCCGTATCGCGTGTTAACTCATGAGTAGGCGCACTTGCCATAGTCCGTTGGAAAGGGCAGGCTGAGAGGAATCCAACGACACCTGAATGGTCCCAATCCAATGAATGCAGCCCCCAAAAACACCCAAGAAGGAGGTCCCTGCCTCCCAGCTGCCCTATTGAGCTCTATGGAAAGCAAAGCAGCCTCACGTCCTGTTTACTCATGAGTAGGGAGACGAGCCTTGGCTGGTGAGGACACCAGAATGGTCCCAATCCAATGGAGCTGCTCCATAAGGCAGCTCCAGAAGGCAGCCTCCCCCCCCCCCAAAAGGATCAAAAAGAGGCTTCAACTGGTAAGGGGAAGTTTTCTATTTTGCACTTGCAAAGCCAGGTGGGTCTTTATCTTGATCTGCCTGAAATAGAAGAACTTTAAACTGGGCACTGGGGAGGGCTGGAAATCTCACTGATTCTTTTTTTTGGGGGGAGGGGTTGTTATTGCAGGCAGGCTGCAGAGTAAGCTCCATTGACCACAATGGGACTTACTTCAGAATAGACATGCATAGGAGTGGGCTCACAGGCTGCAATCCTACCTACACTTTCCTGAGAGTAAGTCCCATTGACCACTATGGGACTTACTTCAGACTAGATTCACTTGGTGGAACAGGACTGACTCCCCCTTATTTAATTATTTCTTTTATTTTAATTTAATTATTTATAATTATTTATTTTAATTTGCTTGATGATGTCACTTCTGGTCATGACATCACTTCCAATGGGTCCTGGACAGATTGTCATTCTGCTGCAGTACGCAGCCGACACCGCAGCTCCAGAGACTCAAGGTCAGGCAGATACTCCTGGTAAATAACGAGGCACAGACACGGCAGTGCTCCACCACCAGATGTCCTTTACTTGGAGATATATATACAATATTTACAGGCAAAGGCAGCTCAGCAAGCAAACAGCAAAGATAGCACTATTCTCAATTCTCAGATCACCAACTCCACCAACGTAGCTTCCCGCAGACACTCCACATAACATCTCCCACACAGCAGCTTGCACAAGCTGCAATATATATTGGCACTGGCCAATGAGAGGCGGGCTAGGATCTGGTGACTGCATGACTCATTGTCTGGTGACATGTCTAGTGACATGGTATTGCAGGGTATTGCATCATCCCTGCTGTGCCCTGTTGCATCAGCCAATCCCATGATGCACCTGGGCTATACTACATGTATGCAGGCCAAGACATCAGGGCTTAGCCTTGCCCTATCCAGCCTATAAATTGACTATAGGCCAGGGGCATATATCATTTCTAAAAAGTGGGTCCCAGTGCTAAAAGTTTGAGAACTGCTGCAATAAGGTGTTAGTAAGTTGACACAGGGTGTGTGTGTGTGAAACTCTACAAGTGTTCAAAATCACTAAAATCAGAGTTTGGAGGAATAAAACCAGTGCTTTTTTGTGTAAAAAAAAAAAAAAAAGAAGGTGGAGGAACTCACAACTTGTTAATTTATTTATTTATTTATTTTTAAACCATTTTTTATTGGAGAAATAAAATATTTTTTATGTGCTTCCCCCCTAAAGATGAACTTACTTCTGAGTAGAGATGCATAGGATTGGGCTGTCAATCTCCACATCCTCTTCCCCCTAGCTACTTTTTCTACACAAGGGGAAAAATACTGTACAGGTGCACTTGTAGCGTGTAGTATGTAGTGTGGCACTACTTCGGGAAGAGGAAGCAGTGACTGGATTCCGAAAAATGGCTTACATGAGTTCCATGTAGTAAAATTACTCTAAGCAACTGTGGGAGTAAGATCAAAAAAGGAATTCTTACATGAGAGGGGTCCTTAAGTGCACATAGAAACAGCTACTTTTGCAAACAAGCGATTAAATATGGTTTAATTCAGGTATCAGAATACTCTGTGTCTTTGGGAAGGATCTTGGCATGCAATTGTATGTTCTCTGCTGCCCTGAGCAGCTGCTGTGCATTGCTGGAGAGGAGCTGCAAACACTGACTGGCGGAGGGCATGCTTGTGGGGGAAGGATGAGGAGGATCTCTGGCAAGGCTGGACAGCACGTTGTACACACGTAGAATCCCTTTTCACCTGCCCTTAGCATGTGAAAACGGGTGCAGATATATATCTCTGCCAGGATTAAGAGCCCAATCCTAGGTATGTCTACTCTGAAGTAAGTCTCGTTCTAGTCAACGGAGCTTACTCCCAGGAAAGTGCCTAGGATTGCAGCCTAAGAGCCCAATCCTATGCATGTCTACTCAGAAGTCCACTTTAGTGAATGGGGCTTACTGTGGATAGGATGGCAGCCTTAGAGTCCAATCCTGTGCCTGTCTACTCAGAAGTAAGTTCGATTATAGTGAATGGGGCTTACTGTGGATAGGATGGTAGCCTCAGGGCCCAATCCTCTGCCTGTCTACTCAGAAGTCAGTCCCAGTAGAGGCAGTGGGGCTTCCTCCCAGGAAAGTGTGGAGAGGACTGCAGCCTCAGAGCCCTCCTCTGCCTGTCTACTCAGGCTGCAAGGCTATGACACTTTCCCAGGAGTAAGCCCCATTGAACTCAATGGAACTTACTTCTGAGTAGACATGCATAGGCTTGGGCTCTCAGGCTGCAAGGCTATGCACCTTTTCCCAGGAGCAAGCCCCACTTAGCACAATGAGACTTATTTCTGAGTAGACACACCTAGGCTCGTGCTGCAGATTGGCACGGGGCTGCACCAGCCAGCTTCCTTCCCCTCCTCCTCCGCCAAGCCAGTACCTGGGCGTTCCATGGGTGCCGCAGCCCATCTCCCTGGCTGGCTGGCTGGCCGTCCTCCTCCTCGGCATCAGCGCGTGTCCCCTGCACCCTCCACCGGCTTGGAAGCTGTGCGGGGAAGTAGAGCGCGGGGGGAGGGGAGGCAGGCTGGGCTCAGGCGAGAGCTTGGAGATGGGGGCACGAGGGGGTCATTGTGTGGTCAGGCAGGGGCCAAGCGCCTGCCCACCCTGCACCCCCCAGCACCCACCCAGCGAATGCCTGTTTTGCTCTCCCCCCTCCTGGAATGCCTCCGAAGGGGACGGGCCCCTGCAAAAAGGTGCCGGAACTCCATTCCCCTGCGTTCCATTAGAAAAAAAGCCCTGAATAAAACCACCATGTTAGGCGTAATTTCATGCAGAATGCAATGGAACAAACCACATTGAAATATCTATGTTCTAACAAAAGGTACAGCCAAAAAAACCAGTGGGGGTGGGGCGATGGTACATCACCACGCCCACCACCTGGGGCGTTGCCCCGCCCACTGCATGGGGTGACACGCAGGCCTCCCGCACCGGGTGATGCAAATCCTAGTGATGCCACTGGTGGGCTCGTACGCTGGTAGAGCTAGTATTCCCCCAGCATAGTCACCACTGTACTGCTGGACCACAGGCAGGGAGGCACACTTACTTGAAGTAAGCCTCATTGAATGCAATGGGGTGTACTGCTGAGTAGACTTGCATAGGCTTTATGGTGCCCTGCATTCACAGAGCCCTATTGATGCTGGCACCATTGATCAGACCTCTGAGGCACCACCCTCTTGAATCGTGCAAAATTGTGCAAAGACCAATAAGGGACCTTGTGTTTGAGAATTGTGGTGCCCCAGTGAGTTCGCTGCGATGCCCAAGGGTGCTGCAGCACACAGTTTGGGAACCACTGGAATAAGACTTTCAGAGAGAAAAAAGGCAGAAATGGTACTAAGTTAGAAGCCTAAGCATCTGTTTCAATCCTGGTACTTGTACTAGAGCTGAAGGTGTTAGGAGCATTCAGTTTGGTGTGCTGCAAGAAAGACAATGCCGCTGCTGAAATGCATGCAAGCCAGACTGAAACAAGTGCAGGCATCCTCACATCCTGCAAGCAAGCAAATGGTTTCTTGCCTAGATCCAGCCAGTTTTGGCCTCCTTTACTTACTTAGGTTTGAAGAAGAGGGAGGTGGGGTGGGAGCTCCCAGTTAAGAACAAACTGGCAAAGTCTCTACTGCCCCTAGTGACCCAGCTGTGCCCCCCCTTTGTCAATGGTAATCTTTTCCAGAAGTGCATGGGGCTCTCTGGCAGGAAGGACTGGCTAACAGCAGAGGTGGGGCAAACCCCACTTTAAGCTGGACCCTAATTCAAATGAGTCTTGACCTGGTTTAAAATTCCTTTATAAATTGGATGTAAAGGATGTCGACCTGCCTCGTTTCAAAGGCAATTAGATCTCAAACTACGAGACCACTAATTAAAGTAAGATGACTGAAATTGCAGCAACTAGATGGGTACAGTTAAGAATATCAGACCTTCAATGGATACAATAGGAATTCAGGTACATAGTAATGCATCTAATATGGAGTCTACCACACTACTCTCACCACAATCTTGTCAATTAGATTGATGTGGTATTCCCACGCAAGACTCACGCTTCTGCTATGCTTGACTGATTGCTCATGTGTGTGTAGGGCAGGGGCAAGGCTGTCACTTGAACAAGATGCCCTGTTTATTTCATTAGGCTGCCAAGCCTCCAGCATCTCCAGGGGCCTCGTCAAGAGCAGTGACAGTACAGAGCATTAAGTCTATAGAGCCATGAGCTGTCTCTGAGCGGTAATAGGCTGCAGTAGCTATTAATTAGATAAATAAGAGAGGCAGGCATCTTGCTTCCCTCTTAAGGACAAATGATTGCCATGACCCAAGAAAGCTCACTTCATACTAATATCTGTGGAAAACCTTTAGCAATTCTATATGCGATCTCTTGCTGGCGAACACACCACTTCATAAGCAAGTGCTAAATGTTTCCAGATGAAACAATTGCCTACTTGACATATCAAAAACCATTTCCATCAGTAAGCAGTTTGGCTCTTTGCACAGTTTTAACTATTACTCCAGTCTGCCTGGTTAAGAGTTTGATGTACTTTTGAAGCTTGTACATTCTTTTGTCTCAAAAGAAACGTCTCCACAAACCTATTTAACTTAATTCTCTTTCTCTTTCCATATTATCTCATTCAGATCATAAAAGTGCGCACAAATCAGCTTCCACTTTGACTCATCTACCATTCTCTCTATTATCCAGCAAATGACTCAATCAACCGGGTGAGCCTTTTTTGAGCTATGCCTGTTGGGTGACATGGAATTGTTCCTAAACACACTTGTGAAACAAAGCACTTTATCACTGGAAACAATTGTGGGCCCAATCCTATCCAATTTTCCAGCACCAGTACAGCCGTAATGCAGCCCCAAGGTAAGGAAACAAATGTTCCCATACTTTAAGGAGGCCTCTGTGACTGCTGCCCCACCACAAGATGCAGTGCATGACCCATTGGCACAGCTGCACTGGCACTGGAAAACTGGATAGGATTCGGCACTGTGTCAGTGTAGCGATATTCTTGATATTCAATGGGAGGCTACTGTCTGTGGCCAACTAAAGCTGGGCAGAGCTGGGATATGGTATGGTGGGAGAGGAGACAAGCAAAGTTGATCTGAAATTCACTGTTTGCTTAGTGCTTGATCTAACCCCTGATGACTGTGCAATATCTGCAAAAGAGGTGGTGTGCATTAAAGTATTTCCACTGGAGTCAGTTAGGAGCCTCGAGGAAACCGCCACCACACCCACAATGGATAGTATGATTCCAACTAACTTTGTAGCCAGTCACAACACACAATCACGGACATGTCTACAAGATGGAAGAGCCTATGTGTACTTGCCCATTTATTAAGATCCTTCTCAGAGGCCCTTCTCTGGGTACTCCTGCCATCAGAGATTAGGCCAGTGGCAACCAGAGCTTTGCCAGTAAATTGGTTCAACCTGTGTTGTATTTTTTTATAACATTTATATCTCATCTTTTTTCCATTATGGAAGTCCAGGCAGTGGGCACAGGGTTTCTACCTATCCAGATACTGACTAGCCCCAGACTTGCTTAGCATCAACAAGGTTCCTGTATCATCTCTGGGATCAGACTGTGCCCTATTCTCCCATTTAACATTTGTTCTTATTCCCCAGGATGCAGAGCAAGCCTGGCTTTTTAAAAGAAAAATTGCCCACTATACTTGATCCTCCAAGAACCAGCTTGGCTGCTGATGCAGTCGCCGCACCTGTCTCATCCCTTTTATTACTGCTCTGGGCTGGGATTGTGAGAGGTTAATAAGCCCCAGCTGACTCTAAGCTCTGTCAATTAACCTTTGTCTCTACAGCATGGCATCCGGGGGCTTCTTGCTTCAGTCAACACTACTGGATAGCCTCTCTGCTGAAATACAAGACTATCGCACAAATGCCACAGTCAAATGGCAGCTAAACAATACATTACTTGCTATTTAGAGGCAAGAGTTGTATGCCTCTGAGTTCTAGTTGCTGGGAATAACTAGATTCTAGTGATTCTAGTTCTAGTTGCTAGAATCACTAGCCAATCAGATGGTTCCAATTCTAATTCTAGATGTTTCTAGAATCACTGTTGGAAATAGGTGTGGGATCAGAGTTTTCCTTCTCTCAGATGAGCTGCCTTCCCAGGCTAACGAGTCCCATCTACCCGGTGGCTGTTTAGTTGCCTCTTACGACAAGTACAGCCAAACTGAGGGCCTATTCTTGTCCCCAGCCCCCAGGGGATACCCCCAGGTTTGATTCCAAACCTCCACTGCCTTGTGGCTATATCCAGTTATGGAAAAGGCTTCAGGAGACAACCTCGAGGCAAAATCCAGAACTGGAGTCCCTGAGGCAGTTCGCAGTTGTATACAGTCACGCTCTGGCAACTCCTGTGATGCCGCTAGAACCAACCATATTGGTTTCTCCCTTTCCCTTGGACCATTTCAGTGACGTGGAGAGGGAGGATTTGCTGTATGGGTAACAGTCTATCTTCCATATCTACACTACCCAGGCTTCGCACACTGGAGAGGACACTCTGTTCCAGAACCACCATTCAGAGCGCGATACCATAGTCTTCCGAGACTGAAGGATGCCAACATGGTTGGAAACAGGATGCCGCATTAGAGGGAGCCTTGGCCTGATCTAGCATGCCTTACTTTCCATTCTTGACAGGCTTTCAATTCCCTTCTACATAGTAGCTACTCTTGCCTGTATTAGACATAATCTGTTATGAAATAGCTGTCTATGTTGATCTTCTCCTGTTTTAGACAGTGGTCAAAGTGACAGAGAAATGAACTGATTGCTGTTGAGATGCAGCTGTGGTGATTGTGGGAGGCAGGCTTGAGGTGACCTTAGAAAATAGGATGTTAGCAGCCTATATGTAGTACAGATTTCCAATGCAGAATCATTCCAAACACATGCACATTTGGAGAGCAGATGTTTGCATGGGATGAAATAGCTGCCAGCTAACCTCTTGCAAAATGGTTAGTTTTAAACAACAGATATTCAGAAAATTACTGTAGGCTTCATATTTAGAATGAGCCGTCCTTTTACTTATAACATATAACACTCTGAGAAAGACCAGCAATGCCAATGCCTCAAATTTTTAGCTTTCAATTCATGTTGCTCCTGAAGTAAGCCCCATGGAGTCCAGTGCAACCTACTCCAAGGGAGATGTGTAAACCACAATATTTTGTTATGGGTCTTCTTTTGTTGCACCTTTTTTGTTACATGTAGGCCATAGAAAAGTCCACAAAGCATTAAAAACTATTATTTCAGAAAAGCTGTATCTACTACTACAACTACAACTACAACTACAACAACAACAACTACTACTACTACTACTACTATAATTCCATATGCTGCTACTGCTTAATAATGGATCTTACACAAAATTGATGCAGACATTTCTCACCAAGTGCTTCTTTGGAACATGGTCTAGGAAGCACTTTAAGACCCATCAGTTTTCATGACAGCAGTTAACAAATGCGTGGGGAACTAAAGTGCTGATGTGTAGCTAGACCAGGGGTATCCAAACTTTTTGGCCAGAGGGCCACATTAAATATCTGGTGTGGAGGGCTGGAAAAAAAAAATTAAATATAAAATTTAAATAAATAAATTAGAGATGGAACTTAGATGAGTGAATAAATGAATGAATGGGCTCATTCATTCAAACTCTCTGGCCCTCAGAACACCCTCCAGGCACAATCAGAGCACAGTTCTGGTCATGTTCAGTTGAGTGGACCAGAGGCTTTCAGGGGACAAGAGGCTGGCTGCGGGCCGGAAAGAGGCTTGTTGTGGGCCGCATCTGGCCCCCAGGCTGGGGTTTGGAGACCCCTGAGCTAGATCATGCAATTTGTAAAAAGTCTTCTCCAGCCTTACATGAACAAATATAATGGTTGGTTCCGATGATCCAAACAAACCAAGTGTGGCCAGACTACGTATTCACACATACATGTGTCTTTCTTCAACTGTCATGCACACAGTTGAAGGCCCAACTAAAGGCCCAATCCTATACTTTTCCCTGTCATAACATGCAGTCACGCCAAAATGAGCTGTACTGCTTGCTATGGAGGGGGGTGATCGGGAGTTTTGGGAGGGGAAAGGGAAAATATTTTTCCTTACCCATCTGTAAGCTCTCTACTGCCAATGGGTCTCCTCAGACCTGTGCCAGCTCTTTAGAGGCAAGAATAAGAAGCTTCCTGGAACAATCCGTGGCACCCCCTGTGAGTTTGCCATGGCACACAGTTTGGGAATCACTGCCTCAGAGGACAGGAGGCATACAGATGCCCTGCAGAACTACAGTCTTCCCTGTCCTGAAGCAGTTTCTGACCAACATTGCATATACACAACAGGGATCAAATGTGTACACCTGTGGGCTGGGTAGAATGGGTTAACGGCCCTTTATTAGCCTGACCTCTTCTAAGAGTTAGGCATTACCTCACCATCTTCAGGATGAAGTCCTGCCTAGCTCCTCAGATTGCCAGCCAAAAACCCAAACAGGGTTAGGATTTGGGGCTGAGGAAAAGAGGACATTTATAACACATGGTTTCTTTAGTTATGAGCCTGACCTGACTTCTCCTTCTCCCTTCACCTCTTTAGCTTGCATCTGTTGCAATTGTGCTTTGCTTATTGCAGAGCCACAGAGGTTTACGGAGGAGTGACACAAGTGTACACTGGTTGCATTCACAACTGAGTAAACCATGATTCATCAGTTCACCTGTTGTCATGGATACTGGGATGGCAGCAAATTGTTGTGATTGTGGCAATAGTAAAAAAATCCTCACCATGATCATGGAAATTGTTGCCATCTTTATATCTGATTATCAGTTCACATGTTATATCTGTCCACATGGTCTGAAGATCACCACAACTGCTCTCAGGTTCAAAATGCCATGTGATCCAGTGAGTAGTGTCATTTAAGCAGAAAGAGAGAGAGAGAGAGAGAGAGACTTCCCTTATGGAAAGCCCATCATACAGTATTTACTAACTTCATGCTGACACAAGGAAATTGATTGCTAGCAAGTGCTTAAAAGGTTTACTTTAGAATGAGATAAGCATCCTATTTATCTTCCCCGTGAGACTCTCAAATAGTATCTATCACATCTACCTATATCACATGACTCAGCATGTATGATGTCTTCACCAGAACTTTTCTTTTGCAGCTCTATGTCTTTGTGGTCTGTTTTAGATAAAACAAAAAAATATATGGTTTCCCCCTGCACGAATTACATGGCGTGCGTTGGGTTCTTGCACAAAAACACAACACAGACCCACTTTTAGGGAGTAAACAAATCAGCTAGGAGATTTGATGAATCAAGCACTCTAGATTTCAGAGATCCCTGTAATATGTTTAACTTTGAAATGCCACTGGTGTGATAGAAAACCACATCTCTGCCCTGAACTCTGATTTAGAAGAGAGCATAATCATCTTGTTATTTTGGTAGGGAAATACTTAGTATTCTACAAGTTTTGTAACTTGAACCTTTGCCTTTTTATGGAGAAAGAAATGATTCCAGATTGCAGTCCCGTAAAACTGACATCCTGGTCACTAAGCTTCCAACTGTAACTTTCCTTTCTAAAAAGAAAGAAAGAGAAAAGCTTTTGTCATTGTACAGAGATCACATCCGACGGGCATCTAGATAAATGTTTGAGGTCTTCCAGCAACTTTTGGCTACTGAGCTATTGTATAGGATGGTACAAGTATAGGCTCTACATTCTCCTAATGGCTTTCATGGCATGAGTGTTGAGTTCCTCATCATTTTAATGTCCCACACAATAAACGTCTAGGTTATAAATTCTGATATGCTTCCCAGCTGAATGGATGCCTCGAGTGGAGACAGACTGGCTGGAGCTAAAAGCTGTTAGCTTTGATTTACTCCCCTTCTATTATTCAATCCTATTGAGAATTTTGAGTTGCGATCAGAGGGTCTGTTGATTGGCTGCAGTTTATAGATTGAGTGATATTTAACTCCAGTCAATACTCTGCAACCTTATAATGATATTAGTGGAGATGAAGTAATGGTAGTTTGGTAAGAGGCAGACAATGAAGCAAGGTGTTTGCAAATAAATCCATTGACAGATGAGTTTTTCTCATTAATCATTCAGCAGGCCGCATTTCCCTAAAGTCCTGGCAGAACTTGCCGCCAATTGCGAAGTACTTGTGAAAAGTTCGCCGTTTCATTTCTTAGGCAGTATTGATGCTCCGCCTGATCGGTAATGTTGGGATCTACACACGCTATGCATTCAAGAGCAGCTTCCCCCCCCCATCAGTGGTTAAGCACTTTATGTTACACAGAAGTACTGCTCCTTCAGCTATTTTATCAGTTGCCGATGGAAGAGCAGAGACAAACAGAACTGAGAATTGGGGGGGGGGATTATTTCATTCAGATCATCCATTCATTCAGATCATCCTGGAAGATTCTGTGGCAAAAACGGTAATAGGCATTAAATGAGAGCCAGCATGGCATGATAGGATTGGGTGAACTTGGGTTCAAATCCACTCAGCTTTTTGAGAGTCCAATCCTATCCTCCCTGCACCCCTGTGCTGGTGCAGCCAGGATGAAAAGGAGCATGCTGTATGCGGCAGGGGAGTGGGTTGGGGCGCTTTGGAGGGAAAAGGAGATTTAAATCTCCTTACCTCCTATAGGCACTCCTCTCTGCAATGGGTCTCCTCAGACCTGCACCAGCTCTTTAGCTGGCACAAGTCCAAGGACAGAAAGGGGGCAGGGAGGCTGCTGATGGAGGGAATAGGATCTGGTATGTACCATCGCTGCCAGATCCACTCCCTCTCACAGTGTCCTGTCCCATTCCTCTCCCCTCCCTGCCTGTTTTCACCCCCTCCTCACCCTCCCTGCTGCCTTAACTGCTCCAGTGGTTGCCCTAGCATCTGGTGACCTCATGTGGCAGCACTCCCAAAATGGCTGCCAATGGTGCACTCTGCACACTGTTGGTGGCCATTTTGCTACAGCTTTGCTGATGCAAAGCTCTCTGGCCAGCAGCCCAATCCTGCATAGGATTGGGCCATGAATAACACTGGGCCAGTTGATCTCTCTCAGAAAAACCCAACTTACAGGTTCAAACTAGTCAAAATATCAAAAGGGTCATTGAGCTTCCATCTTTTAAGCAGCTGGAGCAGGGGTCCCATTCAAATCAGGTCCATAGGATGGGCTGGCTGGCCATTGTGAAAAGGCGAGGGTGGTGATTTATGCTGCCTTCAGCACTTTGGAACAATGTTGGAACAAAAATTACAAATAATAACCAAAGACAGAAAACAATATCCTAATACAGTGATGCCTCGCAAGATGAAATTAATTCGTTCCGCAAGTCGTTTCGTCTTGCGAAAATTTCATCTTGCGAAGCGCGGTTTCCCATAGGAATGCATTGAAATTTAATTAATGCGTTCCTATGGGCAAAAAAAGTCAGAACAAAGTCAAATTTGGTTTACAAAGTGTTTATTAAGTGCTCTTTAAAGGCATACATACTGTACAGAGGATTTCAAAAATTTCAAGCGCAAAACTTCAATGCATCCTGGGTATTAACGGTTGTGCGATTTAAAACAAACCAAAACAAAAAAAAATGCAAAAAAATTCATCTTGCAAAGCATGGCCATAGAAAAATTCGTCTTGCGAGTCACCAAAAAAATCGCAAAACGCTTTCGTCTTGCGAGTTTTTCGTTGCGCGAGGCATTCATCTTGCGAGGCATCACTGTATTCTGTTTGTTCCATGGGGGCTGGAGAAGAAGAAAAGAAAGTTCTCTGAATGAATATAAGGAGGACTGAGGAGGTTCCCTCAAATCGTGGGTTTATCCAGGTCAGTATCTTCTACATCGACAGACCAGTCTTCTCCAGGTTTTCAGAGATAGGTTTCTCTTAATTCTACCTGGAAATGCCAGGGATTGAACCTGGGACCTCTTTGATACAGAACAGGTGCTTGACCCTCCTTGCACATCGTGCCACCAAGTTCCTGTACCATTCCCTCAGTCTGTGTGCAGTTCACATGTACAAAGAACAGCGCACAAATCACTCACAAGTAAGCATACTTTACAATCCCTCAGAAATCTAAGATATGCAATAGATGCCAACTGCTTCTGCCGTCCACCCCCACTTTCCCTATACTAGCAGGTCCAAGGTTGTGCAAGGCTCAGGCGTTTCCTGAGTACCTCGACAAACTCTGCAAGCTTCCCATGCAGTAAGGGAGATATTCTCAAAACAAGGCTGATACTTTAATAAAATACACAAGATCTTTAAACAATCAGGAACACATTTAGTGTTCTGGCAAAGACCTACTAAAGATGGCTTCAGTTCCAAAGAGAGGAGTCCAAGAACCGTTGCAAAATAATGCATGCATGATAAGAGTTCATAGATTTAACGCAGGTCTGGTGGCAGAATGGGGCTCTTCTCTAGAATTCACATTCTGGAGTGGAAGGAGAAGGAGGGCTGAGCTGCTTGTATTTCAATTTCCTTCATAACTTTTAGCGCATAACCAAAGCACTCCAGCCATACAGTCTCCAGTTCTCATTTTTTATAATAATTTTTTATAATAAATTTCTTTTTTCTTAAACCAAGCATGTCAGCAAAACCCCGTTGAATTCTTCTTGGCCTTACTATCACAAGCATAGTTAGGACCGCAGCCTTAAAATTAGTATGCGTTTACTAAATACTGATGAAGTGAAAAAGTGATTTCCTTCACATCTGTAAGATGTGAGCATGGTACATTTGAATGCTGAATACTTTGAGAGATTGATTAATATGCTGCTAATACCTATTAGGCTTTAAGCTGCGAATGATTTAAAGGTGTTTACTATAGGCATTTCCCAAACAGATAAAGTAATGACAATGAATGTCTTTTCTTTGACAGAAGCACTGAGATAAGTGGGGTAACTATTCAGAGCAAAAGTCAGTCATTAGTCTGAATGGCCAAACTTTCCTCTGAATCATGTGCAGGCTGTAGTTCTAGCTTTGGAGAAGCATTTGTGAACAGAGCAGTCCGTTAACACTTAGTCATGAGATGCAGTCATTCATTCAGGGTGGATTGAGTTCAGTCACAAAGGGGAATGATTTCAATGAAGTGACCCATTCTGAAATTCATACATTTCCTAAACCACATGCTACCTGGTTGCTATAACCAGTGGTCTGCAACCAGACCAAGTTTTTTTTTTTTTTTCCCCAAGCTAAGAGCATAGTCTAAAATCTTTTAGCTCTACAGCCCCTCTGTCTTTTGCACTGCAGAATGTTAAGAGACAGATTTCTGCTTTGCTTTCTTTATACGCATGCAAAGTTATTAAATAAGATCTGTTGAGGGCTAAGGTCTGTGCTGATGTCAGGAGACAGGGTTACCTGGCTGTGGACTGGGAGCTCACTGATCCTCCACATGGGCTACTGCGGGACTCTCAGCAGCCAAAAAGTGCAAATCAAAAACCTTGAATCATCACATAACTTTAGATCAGGGGTGCCCAAACCCCGGTCCTGGGGCCACTTGCGGCCCTCAAGGACTCCCAATCTGGCCTTCAGGGAGCCTCAGTCTCCAGTGAGCCTCAGGCCCTCTGAAGACTTGCTGGAGCCCTTGCTGGCCTGATGCAACTGCACTCAGCGTGACAGCCAACTGTTCGGCCTCTTGCATGAGCTATGAGACGAGGGCTCCCTCCACTGCTTGCTGTTTCACATCTGTGATGCAGCAGTGGCAGCAAAGGAAAGGTCTTTTATAGGCCTTGAGCTATTGCAGAATCGTCATTCATTCATATAAGTTCCATCTCTAATATATTCATTTATGTAAATTTATGCAAATTTGGAACGTAAATTAATTTTTTTTTCCCCGGCCCCCAACACAGAGAGATGATGCGGCCCTCCTGCCAAAAAGTTTGGACACCCCTGCTCTAGATTTTAACAATGCACTTTTGGGCAGCCATAGGTCCTGCAGCAGTCAAAGGGATTTTCCTCCAGGAATAATCCCTATTGGCTACTAAGGAGATGAGAGAGAAGGAAATGCCCTGAGGGAATCCTCCTTTTCCTCTTCCCCAGCAGCAAGGATTTCTCAGGTAGTCAGTAGCATAGCTAGATGGGGGGCAAATTGGTACATACTGCAAGTGCTGCGCCATGTAAGTGACCCCTCCCACTTTCCTTTGGAGCCATTCCGGGCAGTGATGGCAACATGCATGCGCTACCAAACCAAATGGCTCACTGCTATCCTTGAGTTTTACAGTAGGCCTGCAGTAATCAATACCACACATGACTTAGGCCCCAACCCTATCATCCTTTATATGACAGTGGGACAGTTCCAAGGACTCACAGAGTGTGCCACTGATGTCCATTTTCAAGCTGCTGCACCAAGCAGTGTCAGCATCAGCAGGCTGATGACTGCTCTGGTGTAGGTAAACCACTGTGGTGCCAGTCCAGGAGGGGGAGGGGGAATAACAGGGCATGTTGGAGAAGAAACCGTGAGGCAGCTCGAGTGAGGAACAGGATGGATCTGGTAGCAATTGAGCATGACAGAACTCATTCCCTCTTTCCAGAATTTATCTTCCCTTTTCCCTCCTCAGACATATGCTACCCAAATGGCTGGCACATTTCCAAGGAGACCCAGCCCCGGATCCCAGCCCTGCCTCTTGCTCCCTGCCCACCCACCCCCGGGACAAAAAGCTAGGCCTCTCTCAGCCACTACTAGGATGCTACCTCAAATTGTGAGAGTTATGGCACATGTGGCAGCAAAGGGAGCAAGGCTACACAGAGGAGAAGGCAAGTTCATTTAAGTACAAGGAAGAGCAGAGGAAAGCCCCGAGCACAGGGGGAGGTGATGGGAGTGGGAAAGAAGCCAGATCAGGCCCAAGAGGGGATGGGTCTGGTGACAGTAGCACACACTGAATCTTGACCCTCTTTCCGGGCCTGATCTGCTTTTCTAGCTCAATGTGGACTTGCACCAGCAATTTAGCTTCTGCAGCTCAAAGTGGACCCACATAATGGCTGCTGTGGCTTACCCCAGGGCAAGGGGACAAATGTGCCCTTACCCCAAGAAAACCTGCATCAGACAAAAATCACCTGCGGGAGACAGTGGGCACCACTCTGGCACCGCTGCATCACCATGCTGGGATTTCTTTCTTTGCTAAATTTCTACTCTGCTTCATCTCCCCAAAGGCCATTCAGGGTGGCTTAGTTAGAACTGGGCAGCCCAATCAGGAGTGAGTGCTTTGGTTGGGTCCCAAGATCATGCCCAAAATTTCTATTTTGTACTGTGATTTTGTTTATACACAGTCCCAAGGGCCAATAAAGCTAAATTCTCAAGTGTATAATAAGAAGTCACTGAATAGTGCTGATAGATGTATTTCGCCGGCAGGATGACAATACCTTCTCCAGAAAATTCTTAGTTTCTTTTGCACTTTAAAGTTGAAACTGACAGTGCATTCTTTGAAAAAACATGTGTGTCACATGTTGCCAACTCATAAGAATTCTTGTAAAATGAGATGTTCCTTGTAAAATGAGAATCTGAAAGGCAATTTGTGAAATTTACTACAGATGGTCATGGAAGATTTTCAGTATCTGAGAGGCTTCCTTGCATATCTTAAAGATTTTAAGAGAACACCACACACCAAAAAACTGGTCAGAAAACTGGACAAAGGGCACATAACCCAAGGCAATGTCTACCTTGTCTAGTCCAGCTTGATTTTCCACTACTGGTTAAGAAAGCAGACATATATTTAAACAGGATGGGCCTAAAGGAAAGTGGAAACTTTCAGGACAGTTTCAGAATGAGAGTTTCCCATCTATGTTATCTGAGAATAGCTTTCTGAAAGACCCATAGAAACATTTTAGATTATTTTAACTTTGGCATGTTGACTGATCTATCTAACCAGGGGTGTCCAAAATTTTTGGCAGGAGGGCCACATCATCTCTCTGACACTGTGTCGGGGGCCAGGGAAGAAAATAATTAATTTGCATTTCAAATTTGAATAAATTTACATAAGTTTACATAAATGAATATATTAAAGATGAACTTATATGAATGAATGAAGGTCTTGCAATAGCTCAAGGCCTATAAAAGGCCTTGCACAAAGCAAGGCCAGCCTTTCCTTTGCTGCTGCTACTGCATCACAGATGTGAAACAGCAAGCAGTGGAGGGAGTCCTCATCCAACAGCTCATGCGAGAGGTCAAACAGTTGCCCTCATGCGGGCACCAGCAAGTCTCTGGAGGGCCAAAGTCTCATTGGAGACTGGGGGCTCCCTGAGGGCCGCATTGGGAGTCCTTGAGGGCCGCAAGTGGCCCCAGGGCCAGGGTTTGGGCACCCCTGATCTAGACTGATCCACCCTGCAGTGCACAGCAGGCAATCCTTTCACAGGGTGCATTACATTAATAAGTTTTATTTTCTGCTTGCTTTCGCGCATGTGGCAAACCAGTCAGCAAACATGGAGAACACCAACTTGGGCCACAGTATCTTCTGAGCAAAAGCAATTTTCCAAGTTTGGCCTACTTTTCAACATGGTCAGGTTCATCACATAGGTAGACAGGAGTCCTGGGGTTATCCTTTGTTGATGATCAGTTATAGTAGAATGAGATTTGCATTTAGGAGGTCACAGGTGATGGGACTGGTTTTAATGTAGAAGCTGAACTATCGCCTCAGTGGCTTTGCCCAACTAGTCCAGATCACCTTCTGCCTGCAAGCTGAAAAATGAGGGTTGAGAGCTACTTATGCCAACTTCTAATCTGTATCTGGAGGGTTGAAAGAAATTAGAGGATCCTGGGAAAAGAGCCAAGGCTTCCTTCACTTGCTCCAGTGGCAGGCTTACAGGTCAAACTTTGGAAGAAATAGACTAGAAAGGGAACATGGTGGCCTTTTGCTAGTATGTGGCCTGATTAGACTGTCAATAATGTCCCACGGCTCAACTGTTGTAGGTCAGACTGACCTATTGCAGGATATGATCCAGTCCTTATCAGAAGATTAAATTCACGAGCAGAGTGGCACTGCTGTAAATAGAGCCCACACCTATTTAGATTAATAAAAAATGTAAGAGAAGGGTAAAAGGAGGTAGTTGTTATCACCTTCTCTGTACCTGTGTATTTCAACAATCACCTTCTGAAATAGCTCTCTCCTTGCTTCATTGCTTAGTTAAGTGTGCCATGGCCTTGCTTAGTTGAGATGGCTTATACATTTTTTTTTTGTTTGTGAAGTCCTTGTTAAAGTGCATTCCAGATTTGTCATGCCACAGGCCATAGCAAAAAGGCTCTGTGTTTGAACCTTCCTATGCCCACTTTTTTGATTCATACTTATTTTTGAATTCTATCCTCTTTGTCAAAATCTGACCCTTTCCCCTCCCCCCAATCTCTCTTTTGCTCCAGCTCCAAAATAACAGGTGCTGTTTCATCACTCTGCTGGCAATGAAATTCATAAACCACTTTCTCTGGAAAGAAAAAGAAAAAAAAAAACAAGAGGAAGGAACTCAACTTTGCAAAAAAAAAACAAAACAACAAACACAGCCAAGTACTGTTCAAAGGATCATATTAAAGTGGCAAGTGGAAGGTGTCCAAATGAGTGTTGTCAATTTAGAATATCTTTCCAGAAAGAATGATGATAAACTACTGTGAGACAAGCTGCTGTATGGCTGTTATAAGAACATAAGAACAGCCCCACTGGATCAGGCCATAAGCCCATCTAGTCCATCTTCCTGTATCTCACAGCGCTCCACCAAATGCCCCAGGGAGCACACCAGATAACAAGAGACCTGCATCCTGGTGCACTCCCTTGCATTGGCATTCTGACATAGCCCATTTCTAAAATCAGGAGGTTGCACATACACATCATGGCTTGTAACCCATAATGGATTTTTCCTCCAGAAACTTGTCCAATCCCCTTTTAAAGGCATCCAGGCCAGATGCCGTCACCACATCCTGCAGCAAGGAGTTCCACAGACTGACCACATGCTGAGTAAAGAAATATTTCCAGCACTGACATAAGGGCAATGCAGCTCTGAGGTAAGGGAACAAACATTCCCTTACTTTAAGGAGGCTTCCGGAGTGACAGGATGCAGCACATGTCCCATTGGCACAGCTGTGCCAGTGCTGGAAAGCACTGACATAAGGGGTTAGGATTGCACCCATAGTCTATCATCCCCATCATTAATGGAGAAGGCAGAGTCTCCTTGCCAATGAAAGGCCATTTTCACTTTAAGTGCAACTAGTAAAATAACATGAAATTTCTATGTGAAAAGACTTCCCTGCATTTCTCAAACAGAAGCGAGAGGGTGAGCTTGTGATCTGCCAATAATACCAGACATCTCTTTAAAAGCATCAGCTCAGTACTTAGAGACCTCTGTGCATGTCACCTACTCCCGCAAAGGCGTCCTGGTCCTACCATGTAATTGACAAGCAGTAAATACCATCTATGAATCAATTTCAGAATATTTATTTTTCCTGACTTGCCAGAAAACTGACTGAAGAAGCTTCTTATTCCATAGCCTTTCTTGGGTTGAGATGACTCCAACTTGCCATCCTGTTCATTCTTCTCTTCATTCCTCTCCTCAGTTAATGAATCCATTTCTACTTCCTCCTTCTTCTGTTGAGGCAGCACAAAGTTTCTTCCCCCCCCCTCCCGTTCCCTTCCACATGGCTGACTCTTTCAGGGCTCATCCACCAGCCACCTGCGCCATTGTGCTGAGTTGGCAGCCTGGCACACTCCAGCACTTCTCAGCGACTGTCAGGAAGTCTTGTATGTGGCATGAACTGGCTCATAGCCATGCAATAGAGGACACAGAGCCCAGCACCTAAAAGAAGCAGTACAGCCTGGGAAACAATTGTCTCAATCAGAAGCAAGGTCTAAAAGACTGGGTGTGGGTGAGAATGCAGGCACTAAGGAAAATAAAAAGGTCTTTTTGTAGCCTTTTAGTTCCCAGAGAGTAGGATATAACACTGAAGCGTTAAGGGGTTTGCACCATAGTTATTGCAACAGTGTGGCCATCATCTGTATATATGGCAAAGAACTCCGGGAGGCCACAAAGCTTTCATTTCCTTTCATTAACAGACTTTTATCCAGGCGATAGGGGACACTTCCTATGTTTTCCTTTCTTATCTGGGATCCTTGGAATAGCAACGCAGTCAATGAATAAATATATAGGATGAGGAAACCATTCAAATAAAAATCAAAGAAATGGTTACACCCCAGTCCTAAATAGGATCAGGCCAGCACGTGGAGGAATTTACCACAGTGCAAAATGGTTGCCAACAGCATGCACAGCATGTTGCCAGCAGCCATTTTCCAAGCACTGTTGCAAGCGGTGGCAGCGCCGGAGGATTGCCAGGGTAGCCCTTCCCCCCACCCTTACAAGTAAGCCAGCTTGGTTTGTGTGTGTGGTGAGTGGAATGGGGCAGAGCATGGGCAGAATGGGGAGGAGATTGCGACCTCTTGGAGGTGTGTCAAGGTGGGCGCAGATGGGTCGGTTATCAGTGGCAGGGGTTCTGCCAATATCCTCCATTTCACTCCAACTTCCCTCTACTCAAACGTGTGCCATAACAACCCAATGTATTATCCTTTTTTTTCAACTGGCAAGTACATGCCCTGCTTGAAATGTAACATCTCTCCTTGAAAGAGAACCAGCAAGTTGCAAGAAGATGTAGGCTTCCCTTTGCGGATGAAAAGGCAGGGAGTGAGCTTGCTTGTTTTGCAACCCCTTGGCCATTGAGCCTCAGGCAAATATTAATTACATCTAATTTGACCTACAGACAGAAGCTACAAACGGCCAGCTCCCTCCCTGGTCACGTGTTCATTTACTTAGCAAATGGCTGCCTGCGTTCACTTGTTGGGACATGTGATGTCCCATAAAAGCCCTGTTCCAAAGGGGAAGGAAGCAAGAGAATAAAGCATCATGTGCAATTTTCAGCACCACTGAGATTGTGAAGGCTGACACTTGCTAAGAGCTATAGGCTAAAACAAAGTAGGCCATGGAAAAGGATCCTCTTAGGCAAGAGCCAGTCTCCTCCATGAGGAGTGGTTGCACTCCCCTTCAGGGCCTGAAGGCTGCTTTTGGTGCTACGCATATGCATGGCATTGATGTGATTCAACCACTGCAGGACAGCTCCACCTAGGCAACCATTTGGCAATTCAGAGTTGGTTGGGCACTCTTTTTGGCAGCACATTGGTCATTTCAAATGGATGCAAAGCACCAATTGTTCACTGAAAGTAGCTTGAAAATGATTAAGTGATTATTCCATGCTTGGCAGCAGCAACTGATGCATTCTGGGAGAATGAAGGAGGCTTTGTCTCTGATGCTGTTTCAAAGCCTGCTGTAGCCTTCTACCAAGTGCTTTGTTTTCTAGCACACTGGGAGGGAAAAGATGAGTTTGGCTTTGAATCCCACAGGTTTGGAAGATGGCCATACTTTGTACTCAAGAGCTGAATCTCCATCCAAACTCGCCTCTTTTGCTCCCACCCCCTAATGTCTCACCACTGTTTGGAATGCTTTCTAGGCCAGAGGGGGTATTTGGCCTGACGGAATGGAACATTAACCCTCAGATGCCAAGGAGAATGCTCTTTCTCAAGAGAGACAAGCCATGGGCACACCTCCTGAGGATTAAACTACATGTTACATTAAGCATGCTCAATGCCAGCCTGCTTGGTTAAGTGATTTTTTATCCCAATTAAACAGCACCTGGATTAGGGCCCCCGTAGATGAGAACCATGGCAAAACCAAGGGGGGAGGCTTTAACTCTCAGCTCCTGCCATAGTCTTGATGTGGACTTCCTGCCCCAGCTGCCATTAACTCTGCAGAAAGCTCTAAGTGATGCCAATTGGAACTTTTTCAGTGTAAATAGCACCTGCGGTGGGTGGGTGGGGTGTTGAGCTGGGATCATGCAGGGAAGTAGACTAATGTACCTGTCATCTTATGCCATGGTCCTGACATGCAGGAGGAATGATACAGGTGCTATTTATGTTTTTAAAGCATGCTTCTTCATGTTAAGCACATGCTTACCTTCATGTGTAGTTTGACCTTACTTGCATTAACTTCTTCCTGCCTCCAACCTGAGAATAGTTCCATCTGTCTTTATCATTTTCCTGTTGCAAGTTCCATCAATGTAACATGAAACTTAAGGTGCAATCCAGAGATGCCCTTGGGCTGACACAAGTCCCTTGTGCTGGCCCAGTGTCATCACGAAACTGCCGTAAAGCACTTTCATGCTGACATAAGGGGAGATAGGCATGGAGGTGCACTGGCCTCCTCATACTGACACAGACCTGGGGGTGGTGAGTTTGCATTGGCTGAGCTCAGTTGGTTCAGGGCTCTGGAGGGAGTGTGGGGAGGGCAGGGAGGAAGTGGGAGGGAGGTGTTTTGGGGTGGGGGATGGGCAGCGGACATTCCCAGGGGTGGGCAGACGGGGAGTGGGAAGTGGGACCAAGATCCGGCATTTATGCTGGATCCTAGTCCCATTCCTGGGCGACTCAGGGCAGTCCCAGACTGCTCAGATTTGTGCCACCTCTTTAAGTGGCACAGATCTGAGTAGCCTCATTGTGGCTCTCCCCAGCGTAAGGGGAAAAGGCTCTCTTGCCTCAGGCTGACCCATGAACAACCTGAAACTTGTGCTGGATACAGTGCAGGCCCACCAGCCCATGCAACAGATGGCCCAACCCTATCCAGGCCTTGCACTAATGGAACTTGCATTTCAACAGCACAAGGCCTGGGCAGCAGCCACAGTGACAGCTTGCGGGCTGGGGCCACCAGCACAAATGGCTGGCAACCTTAGGCATACAGTAATGGAACACCCAGCCCCTGCTGGTGCAAGTAAGTTGGTAGATGGGATGTTCCTGGGTGGCGATGGGACTGGTTCCGAGCATGTTGAGGACAGACTGGGGGGCAAATATCAGTGGCAGCACCTCCACTGTCATCCTATGGTCCTGGCCCAGTTCTGACACACCCCCTGGATTCATTCCAGGCAAAGAGCTGGCAAAGATCTGAGTAGGCCCATTGGGACCATGGTGCAGTGGAATAAGTAACCTAAAAAAGTGTTATACTTATATCTCTTTTTCTGCCTGTTCTTTGGCAGGTCCAGAGCAGGTCCAGAACATAGAGTGGAGGTAGTGCCAGTAGGCTATGGGACAGCCCTGGATAGGATTGGGCTGTTGCATGGCCACCCTAAAGGAAGCTCCTCCATGCCATGTCTTCCCATGGGCTTTAAAGTTTAAAGGAATGTGTTTCCCTTACACTTTAAATGCTGCATGAGGAAGGAGTGTCTCTATACTCCTTTCTCTCAATCCATCCTTGCATGGTGTTTAAGATTAAAGGGAATGCACCCCTTTAAACTCTAAATGCCATGCAAGGAAGGGGAGGGGGGGGGAAGCAGATGATTCAATTCTGGCTCGCTTTGAGTGAGCAGGGAATAGATCACTGTGGCCTTCATCTGTGGCAGGTTGGAGGGAGGCAGGGCAGACAATGTGAAGAGTACCCTGAAACTGCCATCCCCTTGTTCACTCCACTAACCACTGCTGATACAAGCTGCATCCAGTCATTTCCTGGCTGGGGTTGCCTACAGACCTGCATGGCTCTGACTTCCATTCCATAGTTATATTGTACTGAAAAGCTAGATAGTCATTAGGTTGGTACTGAAAAGGAGAAGAGCCACATGTAAAATTATTGGTGGTGAGATTATATTTCAGTTGGTACCTTAGGGTCATTCTTAAGATCTGCAGTAGTTGGAATGCCTGAATCCTAGAGTCATTTTCAAAATTTTGCCTGACGTGTAATTTTGCAAAGACAAATGTGAATAGTATATTACTTTTTTTTCTTTTTTCTTTTTTTAAAATGGTGAACTAATGCTACTAAAAAAAGAGGAAAAAAGAAGAGGGAATCTGTAATAAAGCCTTCCTCTCATGGGAGCAGAAACTGACATGGGAGCAATTAAGAGAGACTTTCCAAGGACAGTTAAGTTGCTATATACTCACTAATCCCAAAGTTGGAATCAACAGGAAGCAATAAAGCAGGCAGGAAATGCGCAAACTGGAAATTTCTAATTAACACTGGAAAGAACCTTTGTTGAATGGGACTTACTGGTTAAGATAGAGCTTTATTAAATGTTATGTTATAAATGCTTTTATGCGAATGCCCGAAGTCTACGAGCAAAGGTGGGAGAACTGGAATGTCTGGTGACAAGGGAAAATATTGACATAGTGGGCATAACGGAAACCTGGTGGAATGCGGAGAATCGGTGGGATACCGCAATCCCGGGCTATAAACTCTACAGGAGGGACAGGCAGGGGCGTGTTGGAGGTGGGGTGGCCGTTTATGTTAAGGAAGGGATAGAATCCAGCAAAGTAGAGATTGAAGGTGGGTCCGACTCCACCATAGAATCTGCGGGTTAAATTACCAGGCTTGTGCAGCGATGTAATACTGGGGGCGTGCTATCGTCCTCCAGACCAGAAATCGGATGGGGACCTTGAAATGAGGAAACAGATCAGGGAGGTGACAAGGAGGGACAGGGTTGTAATCATGGGGGACTTCAATTATCCTCATATTGACTGGGTCAATTTGTGTTCTGGTCACGATAAGGAAACCGGATTTCTTGACGTGCTAAATGACTGTGGCTTAGAGCAGCTAGTCACGGAGCACACCAGAGGACAGGTGACTCTGGATTTAATATTGTGCGGTATGCAGGACCTGGTTAGAGATGTAAACGTTACTGAGCTATTGGGGAACAGTGATCATGCTGCGATCCGTTTTGATGTGCACGTTGGGGGAAGTACACCAGGCAAATCTCTAACAAAAACCCTTGACTTCCGACAGGCAGTCTTCCCCCAAATGAGGAGGTCTGGTTAGAAGGAGGTTGAAAGGGAGGGTAAAAAGAGTCCAATCTCTCCAGAGTGCATGGAGGCTGCTTAAAACAACAGTAATTGAGGCCCAGCAGAGGTGTATACCGCAAAGAAAGAAGGGTTCCACTAAATCCAGGAGGGTGCCCGCATGGCTAACCAGCCAAGTTAGAGAGGCTGTGAAGGGCAAGGAAGCTTCCTTCCGTAAATGGAAGTCTTGCCCTAATGAGGAGAATAAAAAGGAACATAAACTGTGGCAAAAGAAATGTAAGAATGTGATACGGGAGGCCAAGCGAGACTATGAGGAACACATGGCCAGCAACATTAAGGGGAATAATAAAAGCTTCTTCAAATATGTTAGAAGCAGGAAACCCGCCAGAGAAGCGGTTGGCCCTCTGGATGGTGAGGGAGGGAAAGGGGAGATAAAAGGAGACTTAGAGATGGCAGAGAAATTAAATGAGTTCTTTGCATCTGTCTTCACGGCAGAAGACCTCGGGCAGATACCGCTGCCCGAACGGCCCCTCCTGACCGAGGAGTTAAGTCAGATAGAGGTTAAAAGAGAAGATGTTTCAGACCTCATTGATAAATTAAAGATCAATAAGTCACCACTCCCTGATGGCATCCACCCAAGAGTTATTAAGGAATTGAAGAATGAAGTTGCAGATCTCTTGACTAAGGTATGCAACTTGTCCCTCAAAACGGCCATGGTGCCAGAAGATTGGAGGATAGCAAATGTCACGCCTATTTTTAAAAAGGGAAAGAGGGGGGACCCGGGAAGCTATAGGCCGGTCAGCCTAACATCCATACCGGGTAAGATGGTGGAATGCCTCATCAAAGATAGGATCTCAAAACACATAGATGAACAGGCCTTGCTGAGGGAGAGTCAGCATGGCTTCTGTAAGGGTAAGTCTTGCCTCATGAAGCTTTTAGAGTTATTTGAAAAGGCATGTGGATGCGGGAGAACCCGTGGACATTATATATCTGGACTTTCAGAAGGCGTTTGACACGGTCCCGCACCAAAGGCTACTGAAAAAACTCCACAGTCAGGGAATTAGAGGACAGGTCCTCTCATGGATTGAGAACTGATTGGAGGCCAGGAAGCAGAGAGTGGGTGTCAATGGGCAATTTTCACAATGGAGAGAGGTGAAAAGCAGTGTGCCCCAAGGATCTGTCCTGGGACCGGTGCTTTTCAACCTCTTCATAAATGACCTGGAGACAGGGTTGAGCAGTGAAGTGGCTAAGTTTGTGGACGACACCAAACTTTTCCGAGTGGTAAAGACCAGAAGTGATTGTGAGGAGCTCCAGAAGGATCTCTCCAGACTGGCAGAATGGGCAGCAAAATGGCAGATGCGCTTCAATGTCAGTAAGTGTAAAGTCATGCACATTGGGGCAAAAAATAAAAACTTTAGATATAGGCTGATGGGTTCTGAGCTGTCTGTGACAGATCAGGAGAGAGATCTTGGGGTAGTGGTGGACAGGTCGATGAAAGTGTCGACCCAATGCGCGGCGGCAGTGAAGAAGGCCAATTCTATGCTTGGGATCATTAGGAAGGGTATTGAGAACAAAATGGCTAGTATTATAATGCCGTTGTACAAATCTATGGTAAGGCCACACCTGGAGTATTGTGTCCAGTTCTGGTCAAAAAAGACATAGTGGAAATGGAAAAGGTGCAAAAGAGAACGACTAAGATGATTACGGGGCTGGGGCACCTTCCTTATGAAGAAAGGCTACGGCGTTTGGGCCTCTTCAGCCTAGAAAAGAGACGCCTGAGGGGGGACATGATTGAGACATACAAAATTATGCAGGGGATGGACAGAGTGGATAGGGAGATGCTCTTTATACTCTCACATAATACCAGAACCAGGGGACATCCACTAAAATTGAGTGTTGGGCGGGTTAGGACAGAAATATTTCTTTACTCAGCGTGTGGTCGGTCTGTGGAACTCCTTGCCACAGGATGTGGTGCTGGCGTCTAGCCTAGACGCCTTTAAAAGGGGATTGGACAAGTTTCTGGAGGAAAAATCCATTATGGGGTACAAGCCATGATGTGTATGCTCAACCTCCTGATTTTAGAAATGGGTTATGTCAGAATGCCAGATGCAAGGGAGTGCACCAGGATGAGGTTTCTTGTTATCTGGTGTGCTCCCTGGGGCATTTGGTGGGCCTCTGTAAGATACAGGAAGCTGGACTAGATGGGCCTATGGCCTGATCCAGTGGGGCTGTTCTTATGTTCTTATGTAGAAATGTCATTTCATTTCACATGTAGCTAATGACAGAAAAGCAAAGGCTCCGTAGCAATGCCTGGAGGGTGAGGTAGTGAAATCTACGTAATCTAGAATCAGCATCAAGTGGGTGCAACAGGGATCTATTCGGTCCCCCATGCTGTTTAATATCTTTATGAAATTTCTGGGGGATGTCATCTGGGGATTGGGGAAGTCATCAGTGGACTGTTGTCAATATGCAGATGACACCCAGCTCTCTCTTTTCCAACAGCCACCAAGGGGACCATCAAAATCCTGGGGTGCTACTTGGAGGCGACTGGGGCCTGGATGAGGGCCAATAGACTATAATTAAGCCCAGACAAGACAGAGGTCTACTTGATTCAGAAGAGTGCACTGCAGGCACTAGATCTACAACTTGCTCTAGATGGGGTAGCACTCCCACTGAAAGAGCAGCTCTGCAGCCTGGGGGTTCTGGGGCTCCTCTCGGATGCCCAACAAGTGGATGGACAGGTGGCTTCTGTGGCCACAGGGGCTTTTGCCTAGCTTTGGCTGGTGCATCAGCTGAGATAGTACCTGAGTCAGATGGATCTGGCCATGGATCCAGGGCATGTTGGTCTATGCCATAGTGACATTTTGCCTAGACTACTGTAATGCACTGTGTATGAAGTTACCCTTGAAGACAGTTCAGAAGCTGCAGTTAGTGCAGATTGCAGAGGCTTAGTTGGTCACCAGGGCTCAGTGGGTTGATTCTGCCATGCTGTCGCTCCAATGGCTATGCTGGCTGCCCAATTCAAGGTGTTGGTGATTACCTTTACAACCCTGCATGATCAGGATCAGGACCTCAAGGAGCTGCTTTTCCCATATAATCTTGCATGTCTCATATGATTATAAGATAGGGCCCTGCTCAGAATACTGCCACTATCTGAAGCTAAGGGGATGGCAGTAAGATGCAGGGCCTTTTCTGCTGTGGCATATGTCATTTGAACCAGCTTCCAGAAAACTTGAGGACAGTCCCCTGTCTATATGGTTTTCCATGGGGTTTAAAAACATTTTTATTTTGTTTGGCTTTCAATGTGGTTTTGTAATTTCATTTTTGTATGCCACTTTGAGCACTGAAAAAGTGATATAAAGAATAAGTAATAAATAAGTAAATAAATAGAGGGAAATCAAACTCCCTATCGCCAATGCAAGACAAAACTGAAAGTGAAAGAGAACTCAGATGTTTATGATGAGCTGAGTCCACTAAAACCGCTCTGTGTAATAAAAATGGTTCACAGTCTCTGGTATTTATTAATGCTGGAACCAGCATTTCCAGCAACAAATATTACATACTGGGTATAGCATTTGTGCTCGTGTAAAGCTTCTTGAGGCATGTAGAACTGCCATACTGCAAAGCTTGCTGAAGCACACCACCACATGAGTTTCTGTTTCTATAATGATGGCGAGTCCAAGTAAAATGTAGCATCTGTTCATAGAGTATTGGCCTAGGCAGGAAGTGCCACTTAACTGGGAAAAGAGAGACAGAGAAGGAAAGAGACATTTGTTCTTTCCTTTATTTTATAAAAAATGCTGTCTCAGCAGCCAGAAGCTTTTATTTAAAGCCTGCTGACTTATCTTGAATATTGTTTTAGGCCAGAAGTCCATATCCTCTTTACAAAAGCAGTCAATTCTGATTACTCGCAATAAGTGCATAATAGGGCAGGACACTAATGAAGCAACCAAGTACCTGTCAAATCACTTCCATTTTACACCAAGCCAGCCTTTGGGAGGCAACAGCACACATCGCTTTTACCCCCATTGATTGTCCTGGTTCTTACTCTCTTTAATTAATTAATAACATGGCTGCTAGACTGTCTCATCTTAATAAAAATCGAAGAAGGCACCTACTTTGTGATGTTCCTGAGCAACATAGTTTGGATCATACTTGAATCCTGATGATGGTTGGCTGTGAGGTAGTGGAAGGGGGATGGGGCGACACAACATGTGCTCAGCCGAGTCCTGCCAGCTTCACCAACTACTGTGTACAGTGTTCTTAAGGACTATGAAAATCAAGCCAAGACAAGGTCAAAAAGGAGGGATGTGGCTGTTGGTCCTTCAAATAAATTGGGGTGTGAGGTATGGACACTCAAAACCCCAATTTAGTTTCTGTTTCCTATTCCAAGCCTTTCTTTGAGGAAGAGGAGCAAGTAATCCTGCTAACTGGGCAAAGAGGCACCTTTTAAAGTGGTGTCCTCTTATAGTTTGCAGGGAGAGAGCAACTGTCCCTTTTTACCCCAGCATGGTGTCTTTCCCAGTGCATGTTGCTGGAGTCTCTTCTGTGAGTCCAGAAGATTGTGAGTCCATTGAAGACAGACCATTATTTTACCATGTGTACTGCTTTGTGAACTACTCCTGTTGACAAGCAATATATGTATTCTTAATAATAATAATAATAATAATAATAATAATAATAATAATAATAATAATAATGAGACCATTATCAACATAGCAATACCTGGCAATAGTAGAATTGATGAAAAAGAGCATGAAAAAATTAGTAAATGTCAGAATTTAAAAACCGAAATCCAAAGATTATGGTGCAAACCAGCAGTGGTTATCCCAGTTGTGATTGGTACACTAGGTGCAGTCCCCAAAATGCTTGCACTGCATTTAAAACATCTGAATATTGGCAAAATTATTATAGGTCAAATTCAAAAAGCCACCCTGTTTGGTTGAGCACACATTATTCATAAATACATTACGATGTCCTAGGCCCCTGGGTAGGCCCCAGCTAGTAATTAACACCAAATTCAGCTAAAGAACTGGAAGCTGTAATATGCAAGAAATAATAATAATAATAATAATAATAATAATAATAATAATAATAATAATAATGATGATGATGATGATGATGATGATGATGATGATGATGATGATGTTAGGAGAGCGATAGCATGTGAGCTAGATCTGCACAATAACAGTGGACGTGGGCATAGGGACAACATTATCTATACAGGCCATAGTCTAAAGGGGTTGCCCTATTGGAGTAGGAGAGCCCTTCCATTTCTGAGCATGCTTGTAGTTTCCTGAATGCTCCCCAGTAGCCTTGTATAAACTAGTGGAAGTTAAAGCTGGTGAGTGGCAGTTTGAAATTTTGTGAAAACTGCTAAGCAAGCTGATGAGAGAGTTTTTTTTTATCCTGAGACCCATAAAAAAGGTTTTTCTTTAATCCTGATTACCCAATCAGAGCAGCGATTCACAGCCTCCATCGATCCAGCTCCATCAGCCTGCAGTGAAGTGAATTCAAAGCAGTGTCATTTTCTGTGTACATGTTTTGAGATTAAAGAGAGAGCTTTTTGACTGCCTCATGGAGTCTGAATGCATCCTCCTAGCTGAGCCTTCATTCCCCCCCCCCCCCAAGAGATTCTAAATTGGCTGCTCCTTCTCCAGGCTGTGTGAAATCCAGAGCAACAACAAAAATCCAGAGCCTTGAAAAGGCTGCTCTACTTTTTCATATTTCAAAAATGAAATGACTGCTTAACTGATGCCTTTTGAAGTGGAAGCTTCCCCTGCTAAATATTTCAACACTAGACTTTCTAAACACCCACACAAAAAAGAAAAGTTCATAATTGCAAAGTGCAACTTCACGTTGTAGGGTAGCACTTGAGAAAAGTTACTTGTAAGTTCACACATTTTTACTAAAGAGGAAAGTTGAAGACACCAGTCATGCATTCACCTATGACAATGTCGAATATAGAAGGGAACTGTATGAGCTGAGCTGGCCTTCGTATAAACCCACCCACCCCCCAACTCAAAACAGAGTTAAGCTTTTGCACTTAGTGTGTAACACATAGATGCAGGGCTGTGTGTATGCAAGGAGAACATGGCCCAGGCCTTGCTTCTGCTTAGACTGATGGCAGAGAGCATCAGGCCCTACAGAGTAAACAGGCCTACTTTGGTTCATTGGAACAAACCTCCCCCCAATACTGACTTGAAAGAAGCCTTGCCTTTGGAAAATTCCATGATGTGAGCTACCCCTTGCTTGGTCATTCTATTCAAACCAACAAACAATAACACAATCTGGAAGGTTCCTGTCTTTCAGGTCACAAAAGATGTGCCTGTAGCCTCTGGTTTCCCTCACCAACTTCTGAGAGGAGAATACACCAGGTGAACGACTGGCAACACTGATGGTGTGATCAAAAGAGGTTTAGCTTCTGGGACGGTGGTCTGCACTTCCTGGAGGAAGGGCAGCTGGCAAGAGATCGGCTGCATTTCGCAAGGACTGGGAAGAACACTTTCAGAAGAAGTGTGGTAAACCTGATCATGAGGGCTTTAAAGTGAAGGCTGTGGGGACTGGAGATGTAAGTCTCCAGTTTAATTCACAGGTAAGTGCTCTTGATAGACAAGATGGGAAGGTTTAGATATGTAAAATGTCAAAAAGGTCACAATTTTTCACAAGGCTGCCTTATTTGGCCTCAAGAATTTTCCAAGAAACCTCCATGTCAGGCCCCACGAAGGGTCAGGCTCTGTACTGTCAAGGTATGGGGTTCCAAAATTGGGAATCATGCTGTCAGTTCAGACAAGCCAGAAGCAGTTGCACAGTCCCAAACAAGCAAGGATTCAGGGATTCCTGAGACAACCAACTGTTGCCTCATGGGTGGGCAGCCCTACCTCTGAGTGTAAATCTCAAAACATTTATGTGACTCCTGTGACGAACTCTTTCTCTGTTCCACTTTGTCACCAGCTGCACTCAGTTTAGCTTTCTCGGCAAAGCAGCTCTCAAACAGCTTCTCATTTCCAACAGGGAAGAAGCAGCACATTATGTTCCCATTTATGTGTAAACAGAAGTAACGGTTTGTACTGAAAGCCACATCAATATCTACACCATGAGAGCTGAGGTAACATAGAGAGGCGAAGTGACTGAGCTGCCACTCATGACCTTCCTGGTCCAAATCTGGCCTCTGCCATGAAAATGCTCGGTGGTCACAGGCAAGCTGTTCTCTCACGCTCCCCAGAGGTAATAATGGCTATTTATCTTCTAGGGTGGCAAGGACAAGGTAACAATTTGAAGTGCTTTATGCTCTCAGAAAGTGCTATTTAAATATTAAGCAGCATTATTATCTAAAAACTCAGCAATATGACTGAGAATGCAGTGGTACAAAAATATGTGGCATATGTGCTTTTTGGCAAACAGGCCTTTCAGTGCTGTGAGTTTAGCTACAGGTGTTGCTGAGACAGAGCACAGAATCTTCTTCCAGAAGAAAGCATCATATCAAGCTTTATGATAAGGGAATTGTGTGTCCTGCTGATTGATAGTCAAGAAAAGCCGTAAATGCATACTGTTTTAGGGGCAAATTACATGAGATATTTGATGTGCTTGATTTTTATTATCTAAATGGCAGCTGTTGGGGGGGGGGGTTGGCCTAATTAGGACCACTGCATGAAGGAAGGAGAGACCATAACCCAGTGATTTTCAACCAGTATGGTGTGGTGTATTGGTGTGCCACAGAAGGCCCAGAGGCATGCTGAGGGAGTTTGAAAATAGCTGAAAAACACGTCCAGGTTCTGTGGCACTGTTTCTAGGGCAACTGTCTGTAGCAACAAATTGTCTGTCCCTCTTCCTCTGCTAGAAGAGCCAGTGGAAGAAGGACAGTGGACAGACAATTCGTTACTACAGACAATTGCCCTAGAAACAGAGCCACAAAACCCGGATGAGTCTCCCTGAAGCTGGAAGTGACATCATAAAAGGTGAAGACCATAGAGAAGACCATAGATGTCAGAGTACTGTGAGAAGAAAAACGTTGAAAATTGCTGCCTTAATCACTTGCCCCGACCAAGATCCTGACTTGAATCAAGTTCCCTTCGTGGTGACTGCTTGCCCCTGCAAGAACATGCCAGTTGGCACGAATGGTAGAGTCAAATCAGGACCATGGTGGGGGCAAGTCCCTTCCCCACCATAGTCCTAATATGGATTGGACCACCTCCTGCCCAAGGCTGCTATCTTGGGAATAAAAATTAAGCATGTCAGAACAAAGCATGTTATGAATGTAACATGTAGTCTGCCCAAACATGTAGTCTGCCCTAATAACATACCATTGAGAGAGGGGGTTGGAAAGTATGGAGACAAAGACATTATTTCCTCTGATGCCTACAATAACAGAGCATAAATGTTTTGTAAGAAATAGAAAAATAACCACCATTTTCTCTTTAGTTCAAGGGAGATTCAAGGAGATGAAGTTCTGCATTATTTCCTTAATGCTCTCACCACAAGTGTGTGGTGTGTGAGACAAAACATTAATCCCTTCCCTTCTTTTACAACTCTCTGTCACTCTGACTTGTTATCCAATCCCCCCCCCTCTTTTTTTGAGAAATGTGTCTTGGCATCCTTCGTTACAGTGAGAAAGGCTAGATTTGTTTCTGCTAATTACATGGAGATCTATTACACACCATATGACAGATTTCATGTTCACTGAATAACAGGACGCAAGAATGTGCAAACACATTTGGAAACAGAAGTCGCACATGGGCTGTTTCCAAATGGTGGCATTGTACTGTTTGCAGCGGGAACTGGGATGAACCTGCATTAGAAAGAATTAACGCAGAAGTACTTCTCGTGCTGCTCACATGTATTTAGTGAATGCATGGGGGGGCAAGAGGGACAATTCCTGCTGGTCACATATCTGATCCCAATGTGACTGCTGCTAACTATGTCACCAGATGTCTCTGTGTTTGGCATTTGTATGTAAGGGACTGCACATTTATTTATCACATTTTTATACACCTTTCCTGCGAGGAGTTCAGGAAGGAGTACATAGCTCCTCCCCTACTTTTGTCCTCACTACAACCCTGTGACGTAAGTGAGGCTGAGAGATGGCGATTGACCCCAGGTCACCCTGGAAGCTTCATGGCTAAGTGGGAATTTGAATCTGACTCTTCCAGGTCTAAGATCAACTCCGTAACCACTACACCAACCTGGCCGTGCATCTGCTTATGAAGGGAGTAAAGCAGGGTTGCGTGCTTGCCCCCACTCTGTTTAATTTATATGTTAATGATTTCACCACCCACTTGCATGAAGTTGACGCTCACTGACCTAAACTTGGCTCCATAAAAGTCCCTGTACTGCTCTATGAAGATGATATGGTTCTGTTCTCCCAAACCAGAATTGGTTTACGGCGCCTGGTTCAATCTAGTTTTACCTCATATTTTGAACAGAACAAGCTCTTTTTAAACTGCAAAAAGTCCAAAATCATTGGTAGATCATGGAAACTCCAGCTCTGGACTTTTAATGGCAAAATGATCAAGCAAGAAAGGAATTCAGGTATTTGGGTATTCTGTTTCATTACAGACTCTTGGAGTATGCACCGGCAGGTGAGGTTTCAGGCTGCAAAATTGTCTACACAGGCCACTGCACATTTTTTCTATGCATGGGACAATTCTTACATCCCTTCTGCCCTGCAAATTTTTAACACTAAGGTTAAGGCCCAAATTTTATATGGCCCAAATACCTATCTGGATGTCTGCATTTGGTGCTAGCGTTGAGAGGATCCAGTCATGGTTTTTATATAAAATATTTGCCCTACCACGCTGCGTTCCATACGCAGTATTATGTTTGGAAGCGGGCCAGCACAAATTAGAAACCATGGCCTCGGTTAGTTTCTGCAAATTCTGGTTGAGGGTTTGCTACGCATCTGAGCAGGATATTCTGCTTAGAGGCTTATTAACTGACCCAATATTCTCCCCGGGCCTGTCATTGTTTCTCAAAAAGGTTCAGGCCATAAGTCTCTCAGCAGATCTGTTAGGAGCCCTCTCTCCAGAGCTGGCATTTAAAACATTGAAAACCCGATTGGAGAATATAGAGCAGCAAGAGCTGTTTGCAGCCGCATCCACCACCTGTTCACCCCTCCAGTTTTCGCTTTTTCCAATCCTGGATAAATGGCCCGCTTACTTATACTTCCTATTCAACTCACAGGAATGCCTTCTCACTGGTGCGCTGCAACGTTATGCCATCTAATTTTACTTCAGGGAGATACAATGGCCTGAGTGTGCAAGCAAGGGCATGTAGTTGCAACACTCTGGACATTGAATCTCTTCCACATATGATCCTAACTTGTACACGGTTTGACGATCTGCGTTCGCAGTTGCTCAAGCCGCTTTTGTCCTCCATAACTGGGTCAGAGGACTTTGTGTTACATTATCTGCTATTATGGCAGGAGGTCTGGTCTAGAGGGTAGAGCCTCCGTTAGCCCAAAGATAACATCAGAAGGTCGCCAATTTGAGGACACCGGCAGCTCCCTGAATGGCTGAGAATGGAGAGACCTTGAAGCAGCTGACAAGCCAAGCTGAGTGATTCCACCTGCTCTTGATGTGAGTGGGAAGCGTCTTGGCTGCCGTGTGAGAGATGGAGCTGCTTGCCAGCCTGCATGGGAGAACCGGAGGCCAGAAGTGGGACCAAACCAGGAAGATCCATTCTGAAATGTTGTTGGTTCTTGAAAGAGAGAACCTCTATGATTGTAAAAATCCCGTTGAGGGATTTAGAAACGCCTGCCTATGTAAACCGCCTTGAATAAAGTCAGAGGAGTAATCCGATGACCAGAAAGGCGGTATATAAATACCGAGTTATGATGATGATGATGATGATGATGATGATCATGAAAGGATGAGGTATGTACATGCCAGGTGGCAAAATTTCTTTATTTAATTTTGAGGAAGCGTGGTATAAGTAAATATGAGCAATGTATTGGTTTGATTTATGGGGGCTGTTTTAGGTATTGTTTGTGCATTGTTCTATGTCTTTATGTTTTATTTTATGCCAATAAAAGGTTCTTGAATCTGAATCTGCTTGTGTGTCAGTTTCCTTCACACAGCTGGGAATGCTATTTGCCTAGAGTTCCCATGCGGATGAAGTAGTTGTATGTTCATAGAATGTTTTATATACAAATGCTGAAGTTGTAAGTACCAGGAGTGCAGTGGCCAGTGGGTGCATAGGCAGTTAACAATCTGGCCACCCTTTCTGCACCACTGGAAGCATCTGAACCCTTCTCAGAGTAGCCTCATATATAATGCATATAATGACACCCAGGCAACTGCAGGCCAAATTCTACCTCAGTGGTACTCAACCACCTATCTGTTATACCCCTATCTTATCTGCGCTGAGCTCCAGGTTATTCGTACACTGATTTTCAAATCTATGCAAATCTATTCAAATCTATTCAAATCTATGCATCTATTCATGACATTCTAGGTTCCTTCTGGGTCAGATGAAAGGGAAAAATAGAGCTACTCTTACCTGCATATTAGTGACAGCTCATCCCAGATCCTCAGACCATTATAAGACCAACTGATCCACTCAAGCAGTTTGCTCAGTTCCAAGTTTGTAAGAAACTTGGTTTAGTAACTGAGGATTCTCCCCTATGGAGAATTTTTGATGGGGGGGGGGGGGAAGAGGGTGGAAGGAAAAAGGAAAGCACCTTCCCGATTTAAGCATAGCATCTGGTGTGCAAATGAAGTCTGGGTCCTGCTTGATCTCCTTAATGCAACGTAATCCTCAATTATCTCTCTTGACACCTAACAAGCATGCAGGCGTCATCCTCCCAAGGCATCTCCCCATCATGCCCTCCTAATCTCCTTATTCCAGCCTGTTTGCTGAGCTTCTGTGAATGACTCGCAGACACTGCATCTCTCCAGGCTGCTCTCTTCATCATGCAATCATAACAATTGTCCTCCCATTATGAGCAAGGCCTAGAAGTAGCATAATCCCCATGTATTTAACTTTCAATAAAATCCACACATGCTTTTAATCTGTGATATAATTGGTCATCAGGAAATGAAATGGTGTATTAATTCTAATCTCCAGTGCAATTGAAAAGGCCACCACAGGGAGTCTTAATGTCTTCTGTGGGTTCTGTTGGAGGCCAAACATTGTCATTTGTTCTCTAGTCAGGTGATTCATGTAGATAGGAAATAGTGTATCCCAGTTTGAGTTTTCAGCATTCAAATAGGTACTGCCCTGTTAGGAACTAACATCCCAGTGTTTAATTGAAAATGATCAGGGACTTGGGATCATTTCTTTCCAGCAATACACACAAATGCTTGCACACAGATGCCTGCAGAAACTGAAGTTTGCACACACACACAAATGCTTGCAAAACACACATACACATACACACAAATGTTTGCAAAAGCTGATGTTTGCTCTGCTTAAGCCTTTTGCAGAAATTTAAACTCTGTCTATGCAAATCAATGGAGATTCTGTGAACCATGGATTTAAATGGGGGAGAAAAGCAATCTATCGCTTGACCTTTGGGGAAAGAAGTCTTTCGTAGTGGGTTGACTTTCCCCATCCCCACACCAGCTGTTTTGGAGCTTAAGGTTTTGCAGCCAGAGGCCATGAGAACCATCAGCACCCATACTCTTGGGCGCCAAAAGACAATAAGCCCTGTGCAGTCTTGGCAAAAGAGGGAGCTAGTCAAGGGAGAGGTACAAGGTGAATCACAGTAGGGTGCTAGCTCAAGTCTGGCAGTGACTTCCTAAATTTTGCTCAAAGTCATTGAAGAGTGCTCTGACAATTCTGAATGTTTACCTTGTCCCTAGAAAGCTGCATGAATAAACCACAATGGCCGAGGGGAGTGAACACATTTGGGTTTGTTGCACTGTTGCTTTCTCTATACTTCTGAGATTTACTGACCTTTCCTTTCTGCCCGCTGTGTGTGGCAGGAAACTTTGCGCAGCTGGAGAAATTTCTTTAATCCAAGATGCCAGCTTAAATATATATGAACCTAAACAAAGACTGCAAAAGAAGAACAGGACTGTCTGGACTGGTCTAAAACTGCTTTCCTTAGTGCACATGTGTTACAGAAGAATGTACTGCATGTATGTCATCATCATAATCAGCCATAGCATGTTGACATCATGCTTTCTGAATGGTGTATGTTTTCACATACATTATTCCTGTAATCTTTGCAATAGTTCCAACAGTTGAATATTCCAACTTAATTGAATATTCATCCCCCCATTTGCCATTCGAGAATAAAGATGCAGAGACAGAGCGGCTTTCCTAAGACCACCTGGTGAGTCCATGGCCAAGATCTGAACTGGAGCTTGCATTAGAAGGAGACATTACCCATTACTCTCCTCTCTTCCAGACTTCCTCTTCCTTTTTGGAAGGAAGTGGAAGGAGCAGTTGAGGGTTGAGACAAAAGAGCATATGGAGGTGGCTGCCCTCCACACCCAGCCCAAGAAGAAATAGTGCCCTAAGCAGCTCCTCCTGATGCTGCCCCTAGTTCAAATCAGAAGCAGAGGAGAGGTGTTGATGATGGCACTGATGGTGGCCATCTTAGCCTGCCTGCCTTCTCCTCCAGGGTGGAGGAAAGAGATTCCAGCAGCGGCTGCCCTCTTAACCCACCCATCTCTCCATTCATTACAAAGAAGGTGGCAGCGGTTCTGTTCCTGATTCAGGGCTACTGCTGCTAACATCACCTCTACCCTACCTTTGCCCCCCAACTTACCTGCTTTCTCCAACTGATTTGAAATATTGTGGTAGAGCAGGGACAAGGAAGGGGGAAGAACAGAAGTGGGGCAGCGCTTCTCCTGGCTTCCATTCTGCTCTACGGCTCAAATTCAAGCCAAAGCATGCCCAAGACAAGAAGGGAGCAAACAGGTAAGGGGGCGGATGGGACTAGGTGAGGTGCCTGCAGAGGTGACCAATGGGCTCCTGTGCCCACCTGTTATCTGCTGCACCTCACCTCCTCACTAGGCCAACTGTGGTTCCCCTCAGTTGGCCACATGGCCAGAGGCTTCCTTACATCTTGTCATACATGTTTCCTTGAGGCTGTGCATTTCGTGAAAAGTATTTACTTTTGTTGCTCTTGAACTTGTTGTTCTTCAGTTGAGAAGAAAGGTAACACATTGCAGAGGCATTGTTCCTCCTTAATCAACATCAGATGCCTTGCTTATTAATAGTTCTGCCTATCGCAAGTCTCTATATACTATAAAGCTTTCTAACTTGAAACTTACATTGCTGGTTAAGCATTAGCCACTTGCTGAAATTAGGGCTACTGAGTAAAAAAAATATTGTCTCTCCAAGACTCTGTTGACAGAGGAAATATCAAATGACAAGACACACTGACCTAAAAGAAAGGGAAATGGTGAGTGGAAGCTGATAGGAGACATTTGGGAAACCAAGCATTATGCTCTAGAACAGGGGTGACCAAACTTTTTGGCAGGAGGGCCACATCACCTCTCTGACACTGGGAAAAAAGAATTAATTTACATTTCAAATTTGAATAAATTTGCATAAATGAATATATTAGAGATGGAACTTGTATGAATGAATGAAGGTCTTGCAACAGCTCAAGGCCTATAAAAGGCCTTGCACAAAGCAAGGTCAGCCTTTGCTGCTGCTGCATCACAGACGTGAAAGAACAGGCAGTGGAGAGAGCCCTTGTCCCACAGCTCACGTGAGAGGTCGAACAGTTGGCTGTCATGCTAAGAGCAGTTGCATCAGGCCAGCACGGGCTCCAGCAAGTCTCCGGAGGGCCAGGCTCATTGGAGACTGGGGGTTCCCTGAGGGCCGGATTGGGAGTCCTTGAGTTCCACAAGTGGCCCCAGGGCCAGGGTTTGGGCACCCCTGCTCTAGAATGTGAGATGGGAAGGTCTTTATTGCAGCTTCCCCACGTGCACAGTTTGGAGAAAGGTGCATCAATTGTGATGCACATCTAAATCGAATCTACACAGGGCTAGCCCAAGACCTCTGGCACCTGTGGCAGCATGCCAAATGCTTCCCCTTTATCTAGAGATGAGCCAACCTTCGCTCCTGTGATACTCTAGCCCAGTGAGTTTCAACCTTTTTCACCTCACGGCACTGGCAAGGCAATAAAAATGGTCAAGGCACACCATCAGTGTTTCTACAATTGACAAGGCATACTGTGCTGTCAATGGGCGGCTCACATCCTCCAATGCCCCTACTAATGAATGACCCTCTCCCAAATTCGCAAGGTACACCTGGGGGCCATTTGCAGCACACCAGTGTGCCACGGCACAGTGGTTGAAAATGGCTGCTCTAGCCACTCAATTCTCCACACTTCCCTTTTATCCCTCTCTTTCTTTTCCAATTCAGGGAAAGGGAGGAGGACAGTCAGGGAGGAGAGTGGACCGAAGCAGATGCCCCCTGCCAGATTGCTGCCCGATGCCACTGCTTCAGTTGGCCTCATGGATCTACTTGTGCATGGTCACAACAAGGTCATGCCTTGCTATCCAGTGGGATTACATTCCAGAACAAAATCAAGCTGTCATCCAAACAGAAGGTTACGATTGGTGGTTCTTTAAGGCTGCTAGAAAAGGTTACCTTGACTTGGGCATGGGGATCATTGGCCTTGTGCCGCTCTGGTGCAGTTCCTGAGAACGTGCAGGAGACAGCATATGAATGGCGGCATGGCCTAATTGAAGAAAGATGTTGACATAGTTTGTCTCAGATCAACCATATCACTATAAAGCCACTTTTAAAATAGAATTTAGATTTTATACGGCCTGAAGAAATGCTTTCCTGGCATGCTCAGCTGTAATTTTCATCTGGTGCCTCACGTCTTTGGAGCCTTTCTACAGGGCGTTTCTTGCTTGGTTTCAAGGGAAATAAGTAAAGTGCTTTCTGATTGGTATGGCTTGGTTTCTGCACTGGATTGGCTAGATTGTTCAAATCCAGCTGGCTCTGAATGATGAATAAATGATGCGGGCCAGTTATAAAGTTATATACTACGTGAAAGGTCCCTGTACACCCCAAACATAGAAGCAACCAATAAATCAAAATACCAGGGATAATTTCCCAATCCATATTAGCTGGCTCTAGGCAGTCATCTAGTTGATATGGGCCAAAGGAGTTCAATGTATTGCACTTCTTAGGGTTCTCTTGCCCAAAATGAATTTGCGTTGGCTTGTAAAACCAAGGCTGATGTAATATCTACGCAGATTTAGAACTACTCTAAACAATCCTCACTGAGCCAGTTAACAGAGAGATAAGTTGTGCAGAAACATGATCTGTGCATTTGCACATCACGTTTGCTCCCAAGAATCTCCTGTTCACTTATCAGGAAAGCAGTCAGAAAGATTTGGGATGCCTTCCAAGTTAGGAAACCCGACAGTATGATCAGATAACACTCTTCTTTCAAGTCTGCCATGGTTTCTTTTAAGCCAGCGTATTTTATATTAAATGAAATAAAATAGAGATTTCAGGAAATGTCTGCGCAGGTCAGCCTACTAGATCTGTATTTCAAATGCTAAGCCCTCTACCCAACAGCTTGTGTAGAGAGGATTTGAGGAATCAGTTGGGAAAGCTACAACTATCAGCAGGAGCTATCAGCAGGCCCTAGGAGCTGCGGGGCCCAACTGGAAACATTTTTTGTGGGGCCACAGGTTCACAGCCAAAGTCTGCAGGATCTTAGAGCTATAAACCTATCGTGTGGTGTTAGGTGTCTATTGCAAAGTGTTGTTGTGTGTATTTGACAAGACTGGAGTAGATAACTTTAGTGCAGGGCCCGCTTAGGTGTGAGGCCCAATTGGGAGCAGTTGGTCGAACTGGCTTAAAGCTGGGCCTGATTGACAGATCTTTTGAATTTATTTATTTATTTATTTAAGAAAATATATACCACTTTTCTGGTATTCAAAGTGGTGTACAACATAAAAGTGAAACAAACAGAAGATAAAAACATTTAAATCAAAGCAGTTAGAATAAAACCATTGAAGTGATTAAACACTATACAAGACCAGATTAAAATATAAAACATCAATAACGTAAAAGCCACATTTAGAACGGAAAGAGAGGCAGTTGTGGAATAGATGAATAAAAGGCCAAACCTGGAACCTACAACAAAGTTACATTCAGGAGTGCTTCCCGGTTTCACTGGGATCGGCTATTTCCAAGTTCTTTCCAAATCTTGTATTTTAGAATACATTTTTAGAAGGGAAAATTCATGACAGCCATTGGGAAGAGCTCTGCACTACCATCACCAATGACACAAGAGAGAAAGAATTGGGGGGGGGGGGAGAACTGCCTGCCAGCAACCATTGGTAAGTTGCCCCTGAAATTCTCAAGTCCCCCTTTGAAATTGTCCCTCCTCCAGTTTCAGCCCCACTGAATGTTGCCAACCACCAGTAGTGTAGCTACAGGAAAGGTGGTGCAGCATTGCAGATGCCACAATGTGTTATGTAAGCCTACTCAGTGTTGGAGCCATTCTAGGCAGCGACAGCAATGTGCTGTACGTTGCCATCACTGCCCAGTATGGCTCTGACGGCGAGTGGGACTGCTTACATGGCATTTTGCACAGTGTCTGCAATGCTGCCCCACTCCCTGTAGCTACACTACTATCCACCACCCCAAATCTGAGGGTAAAGCTTCCTTCAGTGCAAATGTTCAGATCAAGATTAGCTAAGAGTGATGACACAAAAGGCCCTCTGGCCGCACTCTAACTTGGACACAACCACTGCTCCAACAGTTTGGACTGTACAGCCTCTGCTTGCCCCATTCTCTGACAAACTGGCCTCTTGTCTAGCATAGTAGCCCAGTCCATCTCATCACACAGGGGGAAGAAAAGCTGCACCTGCAATCTTACACACTACACAGGACCCCTGTTCCTTTTAGCACTGGAAATTTTAGTCACTATTGGAAGTCCCCTAGATTGGGATGTTCACATGTTCACCTTTATCCTAGGGCAGGGTTTCTCAAACTGTGGGTAGCGACCCACCAAGTGGGTCACGAGCTGATGCCAGGTGGGTCCCAAGAAGGTCCGAGATGCCATCTTGGAACCTGGCAATTTAAGTGGGCGCTGCCATCTTGGAAACTGGAGCCTGGCACCGCTCCACCTTTGAAGCTGTTACAGCCTTGAGCCACTACAAATCCTATACAGATCTACTCAGAAGTCTACTCAGAAGCAAGCCTTACTCTGAGTTCAGTGGAACTTACTCCCAAGTAAGGTGGATCACACAGATACAAAATACAACTATTTATTTAATATAATTTGACCTCATCTTTCCTCCACTTAGGGGAAGTGTAAATAGCCTACTGTGGATTCAAATCTTGCTTGACTGCTTTTCAATTTGGCTTCTGGAATAAGAACAAGAGACTGATACAAATGGGGCAGTCAGTCTGAAGGTTGATCTTTTTTCTTTTTCTTTTTCTTAGGCAAATTGCTGGGAGGGGGGAATATGCATTCACACAAGTTGGAGCTGAAGTGATGCTGAGTGGTCCATGTTGTGACACTACCTCCTTTATCTGCCCACCCCTTTGCCTCCTCTCTCTCTCTCTCTCTCTCTCTCTCTCTCTCTGATTCTGTCAAAAAAAAACCCCCACCTCTGCAATGACTGAACCCTGCCCTCCAGCCCTTTTCATCCCTCTGTCCCCATACCCTAAGACTGCAATCCTAAGCACACTTTCCTGGGAGTAAGGAGTAAGCCAACTTAACACAATGGGGCTTGCTTTTGAGTAGACATGCATTGGATTATTCTGTTAATACAACATGTGCATAGTATGCAATACAACTCTAAGAGACTGGTTGATGACATTGTTCAGAGAGGGATGTGGAAAGATGCATCTGTTGCAAAAAGTGGTCTCTGAAATGCAAGGCAGGCAACAATCCTTCCTTGGGCTCTCTTTGCAGCCTGCTGTTTGTTTGGCTTTTCTAGTTATACTGAGCAGGACACCATTTTCTGAGCCTGACTTTCAATTTGTGGCTTCCTGTGCTCTGAGAAGCCACTGGTAGCATGGGAGGGGGGGAGGACAAAGCTTCTGAGCTGCAATATTTTATTTTATCATTTGCCATTTGAGTTCCTGTGTGAGAACAGTGATGTCACTTCCTGCTTGATGACATCACTTCAGGCACTGGCATAACAATGATGGCACTTCCTGTTTGATTATGTCACTTCCGGTCATGACATCACTTCCAGGTTGATAACATCACTTCCGGTGGGTCCCGGTTAGATTGTCATTCTCAGAAGTGGGTCCCGGCCTAAAACATGTGAGAACCACTGTCCTAGGGGATCACATTTCACTATTAGTGCACTAAACACAATTCGGTACAAGTGAGCATGCCCAAAAACCAAGTCTTCCTTTTCTTGGATACAAAAGAGAGGAAGCTGATTTTTTAAATGAAATAACTCTTTCTTGGATTGAGTTATAATTCTGCTGACTTGATTGCTACTGAAAGCACCATGTAGTTTTAAAGAGGATACAAAGCTACTTGCCTTGCTTCCATCAACAAGATCATTTTTCATTTCTTTGATCTTCCACTAAAGGTTTTCATACAACATGGAAAAGCACTCCACGAAGCACCAGTGCCAGCCAAAACTCCATCCTTAATGAGTTATAACAGTTATAGTTATAACAGAAATAGCTGAATACAGTCGACCTCGGCTCCCACATCAGGATCTTGGATCTTGAGAAACACTGACAACCTTCTCCCCAAAGATGATCAGCTATCATCCCTGTCCTTGAACTAAGAGGCTCTTGCCACACTGAAAGCCATGGGAAAGGCTGGATTTTAAAATGAAAGCTTGTAACCTTGCATGTTATTCTGTTGAGAGTGGGAGAGGCACATCTATAAATAATTGTGAGAGGTGATAAATGCCCTTACTGATTTAGAATGAAGAAATGCCTTAGATTTTTTTTCTTAGCCTCTGCCAGATGTTTGTCCACTTTGATTTGGAGGACAAACACAGTATTTTCAGAACTCCCTCAATTTCCCAAATCTCCCCAGTGCTAAGAGTGTTCATCTTTTTTTCATCTGTCTTGTGTCATCATTCACCACAATGCTTGATGCTCCTCTGCCATCTTTACCCCTTTGGTTCGAGCTTACTTCCTTTTTAGAGGGATCACATGATGAATGGAATGATATCACAATGCTACACTGGGAATCAGATTTGCTTACATAGGAACACCCCTTAAGGGCACAATCCTAATGATCAGTTAGTCCCTTGCACTGGCCCAGGAGGGTAGCAAACATGCCATACAGCACGTTTGTGCCTCCTTGTGCGTTGGCTGGGCTGGTGCAGGGATGCGTGCCTGCCCATGGAGGCTGTATCCAGCCTCCATGCTGATGCAGGGAGGGAAGGTTGCTTGGCCAACACAGCAGTCTGGGGAGGGTGAGGAGGAGGCAGGAACGAGGTGTTCCAGGGTGGGAGAGGGCAGGCAGAGGGCGTTCCAGGGGGCAGGTGGGCAGGGAATGGGAGGTGGGGCTGGGACCCGGCAGTTATGCCAGACCAACCCTGTTCCCCGAGCAGCACAGAGTGGCTCCAAGCCTCTCCATTCTCCTCAGAATTGTGTTACCTCCTGAGGTGGGTGGCATAGGTCAGAGGAGACCCATTTGGCCTGTGGTGGCTTCCCTTTGCTTCTGGCTACGCCGATTCTAGCCCCATCTTGCGCTGGAAACAGGGCAGGACTCTTCTGTTCCAGATCAAGATAGGATTGCGCTATGAGACTGGTTTCAAATGAAGGCAATGATTCCTGGATTGGTCAGATGAGTGATCGTCACTAACCAGGAATGTAAGGAGAAATCAAGCCCACTGAGAGCAGTGCTGCTTCCTGATGAAATGCATACTGTTATTTCACATGCCGCTTATTTTTAAGTCCCATAGCTGCAGCACTTCTAGGTTCTCACTTCCTTTGAAGGAGGAAGCACCAGAGGCTTATGTGCAACCTTTGCTTTATTTACAAATACACAGGTATGAGCATTGGATGGAATTATGTAGCAATGGAGGGAAGCAGTAGGAGCAGCATCAAGTCATATCTCTGGCAGCAGCTTTGGTGGCCAAGGTGCCCTGGTTGCTGACTTGTTGTCTCCAGGTTCTCCACTCCTATCTGCCAGCAATCACTAAGACCAAAAATCTACCTGCCTGCCTAAGATCATACTAGCCAAAACACTGCTTTTCTTCTTTTCTATGACCCAAGATGGGGGAATGATGAGTCACTTTCCCCTCTCATATCTCTTCAATTGACTTTGGAGACCTCCCATTCAGAGAACTCAAGTCATTTACACTTGCTAACCCTCCATGCCTGACAAAGTGGCTGAATTTTTCCACAGGCCTGGCCCTACAGTCGTGGTGATTCAAAAGATCTAGTCTCGCAGCACTATGTGCAGGCCCTTTTGTACCAATCCTTTTGTATAGCACATTCTGAGCATGCAAAGGGCTCCATACAACAACTCTGTAAGGTAAATATTATTAGACCCATAATGCCTCTGTGGCTAATATCGAGGGGCCTGCCTAAGGTAAACTCAGTGTCTTGGTCAGTATGCTACTGCACCTTTCCATGTCGTTGAAAATGTCTGTGGAAATGGCCTCCTTTTCACCTTAGCCCTCTTTTGTACATTCTCCCTCATTCTGGCCTTGCTCTGCATCCCCTGCTCAGCACGCCTCACAATGTCCCATGGTCAAAGAGTCATGGTGTATCAGTCAGTCAGACCCTGAAGGGAAGACAAGCAGCACCACTGAAGACCCACATGGCTTCCAAAATTTCAGCCCAGAATTGAAGGGATGTGGAAGGGATAGTAGGGATGATCCAAGGTCTGCTAAGAAAGGAGTTCTTCTGGGAGGGTGTTCTTTGTGTCATGCTAATGTAATGTTGGGATCAGAGAGCGCATGAAGCTTCCTGCATGCACTGACTTTGGCTGGTAGTGGCTCTCTCAAGTCTTAGGCTAAGGTTTTTCAATCCCTAATACCTTTGATCCCTTAATTCCATATGCCACATATTCAACATGGTACCTTACATGTATTCAAACATACAAAACATGTATTCTTAGCATCGGCCATCCTCATTATTATTATTATTATTATTATTATTATTATTATTATTATTATTATTATTATTATTATTATTATTAACAGTATTTATATACTGCTTTTCAACTAAAAGTTCACAAAGCGGTTTACAGAGAAAAATCAAATAACTAAATGGTTCCCTGTCCCAAAAGGGCTCACAATCTAAAAAGATGCAAAGGAATACCAGCAGACAGCCACTAGAACAGACAGTGCTGGGGTGAGGTGGGCCAGTTACTCTCCCCCTGCTAAAAAAAGCACCCACTTGAAAAAGTGCCTCTTACCCAATTAGCAGGGGAAAAGTGTAGCAGGGGAAAAGTATAAGTGTACTTAGTGTAGAAAATGTGCATAGGTATGGCATGGAATGGATGGACACCTGAATTGTCTATATGTCATATTAAAGATATTCTTCCCATCATGGGACAAAACTTACACTTCTGCTACACAGCAGGATACAGTTAAAATGGTATTGACCCTCAACATAGCAGGCTAAATTCTGTGCCAAGGATGGCTGCCTCATTGGCAATAACAACCGTGCATCATGTAATTGTTACTGTACGTATCTTTAGAACTGGGATGCCAGCAGGACAAAATACTTTTCACAACTGGAACAATATAGTAAAAGGCAACATCCTTTTTCATCCTGTGCATATTTATTCTGAGCTTTACTCCCAGAGAAGTGTGTGTAGGCTCCCAGCCAAAGTTACTCCTACAGAGCAAGTACACAGGCAATTGGACTGTCTGTTTTCCAGGGGATAACTCCGTGTTATGCAGAAATGCATGCATTATTCTTATAATTAATTATACCTATCATATTATATTATTAATTTAATATTAATCAAAATATTTATATGCCACTTTTCCGCAAAAAAAGAAAAAGAAAGGTTGCAAAGAAGTTTACATAAAAAATAATTTTTTAAAAAAATGGTTCCCTGTCTCAGAGGGTTCACAATCTAAAAATATGCAGAAGAAATGCCTGCAAACAGCGAGTGTTTGCAACTGTTTGGTACAAATACTATGCTAGGAACAGTTGTTAGTAAAAGAGATCCACCACTTAAAAGGTGTCTCTTAGCCAGTACACAAGCTAATTGCTAATGGAGATTCAACACTGGCAAACACAAGATTTCAAGTCTGTGTGTCTATGGGGTTGGGCGTATGGGAGCAACTGAGTAGAGCTGATTAAGGGGTTAAGCAGCCCTCTCCCCCAACCATGGAGCTCCGCAGCTGGTCCTGGGGCAAAGCTCCACAATGGTGCCCCCTGCGGGCTATCACTGCCCCCCCCGTGCAGAAATCCGCTCCCCCCACTCACCAGAGGCTCATGGAGCCTCGTGCAACCTCTACCCATGCTGGAGAAACCTCTGTGAGGTTCCCCAGTGCTATACACTGTGCTCCCGGCAAACCAGAAGTAAGGTTTCCACCCCCGTCAGGAGCCGCAGAGAGGCTTCTGCGGGGTCCTAGTGGCCAGCGCCTGGGGCATTCGCCCCATCTCACTCTATGGTAGGCACGCAACTGCTCTCCCTTGCCTTTTCTGTGTTCAAAATCTCCTCCCAAAGTGATTTTTCTTTTTAAAACAGCATTGAAGCGGCTACACATTTTTGCATAATGTGTGTTACTCAGTATGAATGTGGTAAATCTCATATTATGATGGACTGACTTAAAACCACTAGCTCTGTAGAAATGTCAGCTGGATTCCAACAATCCCCATGCTAAGGAAGCTCAAAACCTTGCCATTGCAAATTACAGAAGTCTACAACCTGCCAAGTTTCTCCTGTGCTTCCTGTAAGTCATGTTCTTTCAGCCCTGTATCATCTTTGTTGCTTTTCTTTATCTTGGCTCTGTTAATGTTCAAACTGTATGAAATCAGGTAGCTCACACAATGCTCCTTTTAGACAGAGAGAGCGGCATGAAAGTACAAGCACAAACCAAGCTTCGAGATTTTAAAGGATTTGCTCTGGCTTGTTCTCAATGAAGAGTCTAAATCTGTCAGTGCTGGAGGAACAGAAATAAGTGTAGGACATCCAAAAAAAGTCCCAAATTAATTTGCACATTTTCCACGTATGTTATGGCTTCTGGAAATTATTCCATCTGAAATTGTCACTGGCCATATATTTGATTTTGTATAATTGGAGCTAGATTTCAAAGCTGGTGAGCTCTTGTAGTTATTTTTCTCTAAGTTGCCAGGCAGCCCAATCCTGAGCTGCCCGGCACCTAGGGTTGCAGAGGTGCCGAAAATGGCTGCCACTGCATCCTGTGCAATAACAGGACAGTGCTGGTGACTCTTCAGGAGAAGGGGACTTTCATCCCCTTTCCCCACGTAAAGCAAGTAGCCCTGCAGTGGGGCTACTCGATTCTACGGTGACCCAAGGGTCGGCTCAGAATCCAGTGCAGCAAAGCTCCACCGGTTCCACCTCCTCCAGCCCCGCGCCCTCCCCTGGCATGCCTCCTCCCTGCCATCTCCCCGCCCTCCACCTGCCTCCCCCTGCTCCGGAATGCCTCCTCCCCACCTCACCCCTCGCCCCCACTTACCTCTCTGCCCAGCAGTCCGTGCAAATGCAGAACAGCAGTGCTCCACTGGCGCCAGCACCTAGGACTATTTGCATGCAATAACCTGCATCTACTCAGAAAGCAATGCAGACCTGTATCTGCATTTTCTCTTCTGTTACTCCATGGAGAGTGACTCCTCACCCTCACAGAAGCAGATGTTGGTTGTCAGGCTTGTCCATACCATGCACCTCTTCGACCCATTGGCTGGATTTTTTTACTAATGCTTCTGCATTCTCTTTCACGAGCATCTCCTTTTCAAAACTCCCCCCCCCATTGCCACAGATTGTTGCCTCCTACCGCTACCTTTCCTTCAAATTATTGGTTCTTGGTGGCATGCTTGCCGAATCCTTTTCTTTCGATTACCTGGTCTGTATGCTGCCATTCCGTCCCAAAACTTTTAGTGCATTACTGCAGGGGTACAGCATACATCCATGCTGCCCGAACCCCACCCTGAAAGCCACCTCTTCGAGCATGTGCACACATCCCTGTGGGAGAGCATGATGGGTTCCCCTTCCCTTCTGATGAATGGAGGGTGCACTCTCTGCTCCACACAGCCCAGCATCCCCTACTCATATCCATTTCTTACAGCAGAAGCACAGAGCCAGGAGACTACAAACTGTGCTTGCTGTGAGTCAAGGGAAGGGAGGGCAGACTTTTTCCCCAGACTACTTTGCTTCATAAGCACCAAATAAGGGAGGGGGGGGGAAGAGACATGATCTGGAGCTGTGACAGCTTTGTATTGCTTTCAACAAGTCATAAGAGGACTGGAGGACCCAGTGGGGTGGCAGACTGGAGAGGACAGCAGAACGATGGGTTGGGAGGCTCATCCATTTGCTGCCCCTCTGGGGATGCCACTACACATGGCCATTGCATACCATGGCCTTGCACTGCTGTACTGTGTGTTGTGGGACTTTTTTGCCTGTACCTCCAGTCAGATACTTTGAGGTGACCCCAAGTTATAGAGCTGTATAATGTTGAGAGATCCACTCCATGTTTTGTAAGTAACCCAAATGTGCCAGAAATTCAAGCCAGGTTTTATTCAACAGATACACACTGTTCATCATTTTATAAATCTCGATCATTTCTCGCCAACTCCTAGTCACCTGTATTTTTTTATTTAATTACAAACGTATCCAGTGCTTAGCCTTTCCTACAAACTGGCAAAACAAGAGACAGACAAGCAAGCCATGGTTTGTACTTGCTGCTATCCAAATGAAAGCAATCGCTGCCTGCTTCATGGTCCTTTATCACATGCTTGACATTGCCCTTAATGAACACATGGTCTTCTGTGGCTTCCCTTGAACAACATACTGGAGTTTACAGGAATACACCACAAAGCGGCTGGAAAAACAAACAGAATATGAAAATGCACCCTCTTCTGACTCCTGAATCTGACAGTGTAATTAATTGCTCCGGTGTCAGGCACTTTTCTTGCCCAGTCTATCAATGGTGGCTGTTGCTATTCTAATCTATCACATCAACTTTCTGTCATGGATTTTCAGAACGGCTCAGTGAAGTACAAAACCTAGACCAGTTTTACATATCGAAAGAGCATCACTCATTCTGACCACCCTGTCTGATGAGGATCACCTGGGATTTGTGTTCAGGCTCCTAAATACAAAGGAGTAGTATTATATTTGCAACTGAAGGAACAGCTGTTGTGAAGTCACTTTTTGGGTGAACTGGTTTTCCTGAAGGTAAGGAACTGGAGTAGATTTGTGTAATGTAGAAGCTTCCTTGGCACTAAAGGCTAATATTAGCTTCTACAATTCTCATTCAGATCATGGCATGGAGGAAAAATGGTTACCCTTTTCCTTTGTACTGTGGTCCTTGATTCCCCCTTCTATCCATAGCACAGTTGCTATAAAGCTTTAAAAAAGGACACATGCAGGGCCCAATTATACCTTCTTACTATCAACAAGCTCTTTTGTACAGTACAACTGTTTCTTTTGGATGATTTTCAAGATTCATGGGTGAGCAACTTCTCAAAGTTGCTCCCCCCTTAACTTTTCCATCCCATTACAGCATGGTTTCATGGCACCATATCTCTCCCTTATGATCAATCCAATTGAACGACATGCTATTTCTCTAGCAAGATTTAACCTGCTGCCGCCCATGGTCACAGAGGGGAGGTATAGCAAGGTCCCCTTTGTAGAACGTATCTGTCCCTGCAATCAAGGTCAAATTGAAACCGTCCAACATATTCTGTTTTACTATCCCCGTCATGCTAGTTCCATTTACTTGGAACGGTCAGTACTTAATAGAGAGGGGTTTTCTGATCTAGAGAATCTGAAATTCCTTCTCAATGATTGTATAATCGATATAATGGAGATGGTCTCTAAATTCTTAGTCTCAGTGTCCTCTAAGTACACCTCGTTTATTTGCTAAGCCTACTACTGATAATGTTCCGCACTTTATTTTATTGTACTAATTTTTGTTTTCACATTACTTTGTGTTCATCTATGTGAAAGCCCACCTCAAAAGGCAATTTTTGTGGTAGCAGTGAAGGGCACCAAATGGTCACTTATTTATGGTCAAATCCTATTCAGGATAGGGCTGGCACATGGTGGGGTTTACATGGTTCATGGTGGGTCATAACATGGTTTTTGGCAGTGTGTGCCATGCACCACTGGCAGCTATTTTAGGAGCACTGCCGCATATGGTGGCAATGCAGGAAGACAGTTGCCCAACCCAGATAGGTAAGTCTGGTGATGGTGAATGTGAGGGGTGGGTGGAAGAGGAGGGTAGAAGACAGAATGGGGAGGAGACAGAGGAAGAGGGATGAATTGAGGCTGGGCAGGAGGCAGTATCAGCAGCAGCAGAGTTGCCAATATCCTATCCCCCTTCCTTGTCTCGATAAGAATATAAAAACATAAGAAGAGCCCCGCTGGATCAGGCCATAGGCCTATCTAGTCCAGCTTCCTGTATCTCACAGTGGCCCCTCAAATGCTTTAGGGAGCACACCAGATAACAAGAGACCTGCATCCTGGTGTCCTCCCTTGCATCAGACATTCTGATGTAGCCCATTTCTAAAATCAGGAGGTTGCGCATACTCATTATGGCTTGTAACTCGATATGCCTTCGCAGATCCACTTGGACTTGCACCAGCAAAATATCTGGAACAGATCGGAGTAGACTCTTGCAGGTGGTGGAGGCTTACCCCTGGGCAAGGGAACAAATGTTCCCTTACTCAGAGGAGGTCTCTGGGGCCTGAAACTCCCCTGAGGTATGCTGTGCTTCCAGTTGGTGGACCACATCGGTACAGGGGGAATAAGGTAGGATTCGGCTGTTAGTTTACTATTAGTTTTTTATCACCCTCTATTTTGATTTTCAGCCTCAGGTTCCAAAATGCCTTGGGTTGTTTCTGGTTGACTACTTTAATTAAATATAACCTTCAAATTAACTCATAATTACAGAACAAAACAATCAATTTGTATGTTTGTTTGTTCAACATAGTGTCAGCTCACACTTGAGTGTCCACCACTTGACGATCACAAGTTCAGTTATAATGCATGGATGTTTCTGACGTGTACATTATACACAGAGCACTGATATCATCTGACATTACTACAGATGCCACACTTTACAGCTGACACTCAGCTGGTAATTACTGAATAAGGAGATGGGCTGTAGTTCATTGGTAGAGCGCTTGTTTTGCATGCAGACAGCCCTAGGTCTAGTACCGCCTAAGGCTGAGACTGACAACCCTTTAGAGCCACTTTAGAGTCAGTGTCAACTTTACCGAGCCAGTAGACCACTAGTTTCATACACCTGTTTATGTGAATTTGCCACTGTGAAGCCTTGTGCCAAAGAGGTACCTTCATGCTTGTGGGCAGCTGATCTGATGTCCTGCAACTGGAAAGTAGTTTTGCTATGGGCTGAGAAGAATGTGAAATGGAGACTCTGTGGGTTTGGGGAACAAGGATTGGACTGTTGTGCTGCTTTTATTTGGTGGGAGAACATAAGAACATAAGAACATAAGAACAGCCCCACTGGATCAGGCCATAGGCCCATCTAGTCCAGCTTCCTGTATCTCACAGTGGCCCACCAAATGCCCCAGGGAGCACACCAGATAACAAGAGACCTCATCCTGGTGCCCTCCCTTGCATCTGGCATTCTGACATAACCCATTTCTAAAATCAGGAGGTTGCGCATACACATCATGGCTTGTACCCCATAATGGATTTTTCCTCCAGAAACTTGTCCAATCCCCTTTTAAAGGCGTCTAGGCTAGACGCCAGCACCACATCCTGTGGCAAGGAGTTCCACAGACCGACCACACGCTGAGTAAAGAAATATTTCTGTCCTAACCCGCCCAACACTCAATTTTAGTGGATGTCCCCTGGTTCTGGTATTATGTGAGAGTATAAAGAGCATCTCCCTATCCACTCTGTCCATCCCCTGCATAATTTTGTATGTCTCAATCATGTCCCCCCTCAGGCGTCTCTTTTCTAGGCTGAAGAGGCCCAAATGCCGTAGCCATTCCTCATAAGGAAGGTGCCCCAGCCTCGAAATCATCTTAGTCGCTCACTTTTACACCTTTTCCATTTCCACTATGTCTTTTTTGAGATGCAGCGACCAGAACTGGACACAATACTCCAGGTGTGGCCTTACCATCAATTTGTACAATGGCATTATAATACTAGCCGTTTTGTTCTCAATACCCTTCCTAATGATCCCAAGCATAGAATTGGCCTTCTTCACTGCCACCGCACGTTGGGTCGACACTTTCATCGACCTGTCCACCACCACCCCATGATCTCTCTCCTGATCTGTCACAGACAGCTCAGAACCCATCAGCCTATATCTAAAGTTTTGATTTTTTGCCCCAATGTGCATGACTTTACACTTACTGACATTGAAGCGCATCTGCCATTTTGCTGCCCATTCTGCCAGTCTGGAGAGATCCTTCTGGAGCTCCTCACAATCACTTCTGGTCTTCACCACTCGGAAATGTTTGGTGTCGTATGCAAACTTAGCCACTTCACTGCTCAACCCTGTCTCCAGGTCATTTATGAAGAGGTTGAAAAGCACCAGTCCCAGGACAGATCCTTGGGGCACACCGCTTTTCACCTCTCTCCATTGTGAAAACTGCCCATTGACACCCACTCTCTGCTTCCTGGCCTCCAACCAGTTCTCAATCCATGAGAGGACCTGTCCTCTAATTCCCTGACTGTGGAGTTTTTTCAGTAGCCTTTGGTGAGGGACAGTGTCAAACGCCTTCTGAAAGTCCAGATATATAATGTCCACGGGTTCTCCCACATCCACATGCCTGTTGACCTTTTCAAAGAATTCTATAAGGTTCGTGAGGCAAGACTTACCCTTACAGAAGCCATGCTGACTCTCCCTCAGCAAGGCCTGTTCATCTATGTGTTTCGAGATCCTACCTTTGATGAGGCATTCCACCATCTTACCCAGTATGGATGTTAGGCTGACCGGCCTATAGTTTCCCGGGTCCCCCTCTTTCCCTTTTTAAAAATAGGCGTGACATTTGCTATTCTCCAATCTTCCGGCACCGTGGCCATTTTGAGGGACAAGTTGCATACCTTAGTCAAGAGATCTGCAACTTCATTCTTCAATTCCTTAATAACTCTTGGGTGGATGCCATCAGGGCCCGGTGACTTATTGATTTTTAATTTATCAATGAGGTCTGAAACATCTTCTCTTTTAACCTCTATCTGACTTAACTCCTCGGTTAGGAGGGGCCGTTCGGGCAGCGGTATCTGCCCGAGGTCTTCTGCCGTGAAGACAGATGCAAAGAACTCATTTAATTTCTCTGCCATCTCTAAGCCTCCTTTTATCTCCCCTTTCCCTCCCTCACCATCCAGAGGGCCAACCGCTTCTCTGGCGGGTTTCCTGCTTCTAACATATTTGAAGAAGCTTTTATTATTTCCCTTAATGTTGCTGGCCATGCGTTCCTCATAGTCTCGCTTGGCCTCCCGTATCACATTCTTACATTTCTTTTGCCACAGTTTATGTTCCTTTTTATTCTCCTCATTAGGGCAAGACTTCCATTTACGGAAGGAAGCTTCCTTGCCCTTCACAGCCTCTCTAACTTGGCTGGTTAGCCATGCGGGCACCCTCCTGGATTTAGTGGAACCCTTCTTTCTTTGCAGTATACACCTCTGCTGGGCCTCAATTACTGTTGTTTTAAGCAGCCTCCATGCACTCTGGAGAGATTGGACTCTTTTTACCCTCCCTTTCAACCTCCTTCTAACCAGCCTCCTCATTTGGGGGAAGACTGCCTGTCGGAAGTCAAGGGTTTTTGTTAGAGATTTGCCTGGTGTACTTCCCCCAACGTGCACATCAAAACGGATCGCAGCATGATCACTGTTCCCCAATAGCTCAGTAACGTTTACATCTCTAACCAGGTCCTGCATACCGCACAATATTAAATCCAGAGTCACCTGTCCTCTGGTGTGCTCCGTGACTAGCTGTTCTAAGCCACAGTCATTTAGCACGTCAAGAAATCCGGTTTCCTTATCGTGACCAGAACACAAATTGACCCAGTCAATATGAGGATAATTGAAGTCCCCCATGATTACAACCCTGTCCCTCCTTGTCACCTCCCTGATCTGTTTCCTCATTTCAAGGTCCCCATCCGATTTCTGGTCTGGAGGACGATAGCACGCCCCCAGTATTACATCGCTGCACAAGCCTGGTAATTTAACCCGCAGATTCTATGGTGGAGTCGGACCCACCTTCAATCTCTACTTTGCTGGATTCTATCCCTTCCTTAACATAAACGGCCACCCCACCTCCAACACGCCCCTGCCTGTCCCTCCTGTAGAGTTTATAGCCCGGGATTGCGGTATCCCACCGATTCTCCGCATTCTACCAGGTTTCCGTTATGCCCACTATGTCAATGTTTTCCCTTGTCACCAGACATTCCAGTTCTCCCACCTTTGCTCGTAGACTTCGGGCATTCGCATAAAAGCATTTGTACACGGAATGCCCAGGATGGGCTGCTTATTCGCTCCTTTGTCCCCGCATCCTCTCATTGTGCCAAACCGTCTATCACATCCCATCACGCTACCTTTCCCAGTTTCTTCTCCTACTCTGCCTTTGTCTTGATGATTGATGATGCAAGATGATTGCAAGATGATGCAAGATGGAGCAAGATGATTGATCACCAACAGCATTCCTGGGGGGGGGGGGGAAGGAAACTTGATCGGATCCAATTTAATGATGTTTCATGGTTTGCACTAGCTACATTCTAACAGCTTCACAGGGTTTCACTGTGCTTGCATGATATCACAATGAATAACAGTTGTAGGAGATAGAAATGTGATGTTTATAACAGCAATCCAAAATGAGGGTAAAGTCAACAGAGAGAGAGAGAGAGAGAGAGAGAGAGAGAGAGAGAGAGAGAGAGAGAGAGAGGATTGTGTTATTAAGTGACAGAGAAGAGGCTGGTACTAAACTGAACAGAAGGAATGCAGAGGGGTTGCAGAAAGAACTGGGCCATGTGAGGCAGGCTGGAAAACGTCCAAGAAAGCTGCAAAAATAAAAAAAAATTGAGAATGCCTTGGCTGCTTTCATGGGATGCAGATAACATGGGAGAAAGACACAAAGCTGCTAATTCAGAATGAAACAGCAGCCTTTAAAAGGAAAGGTTGCCTATTTTCAAAATGACTTTACCCTCCAGGTTGGACAGAGCCCTGGGGTAGGAAAATTTGGTCAACATGGACTATAAGAGGTTTGAGTTGTTTTAAATAGGCAGCAAAGGAAAAGTGTGTCAAATTATACATCGCACGGCCGGTTTTACACAGATCAGAGGATAGAAAAGGAGCACTTACAGGAACAGAGATGGGCACGGAGATCAGCGAGGGCAAGCAGAACTGCGGTCTGTGGGAGAACTCTTGGGAATTCCTTGGCACCTGTTTCCTTGTCCAGCTGACTGAAAAAAGGAAAAAAAAATTAGGATTTTTTTTTTTTTTCCTGAAATGAGGAAGTCGATCCAATGCTTTCCCAGGGGGAATCACAAACTGGCAGAATATCTGTCAACAGCATAATTCAGCAATGTGTTACAATGGGAAAAAAATGTCATTATTTTCTACTCACAAGAAAGCTTTAATTCTTTGCAATGGGCATAAAGATGGTTCTCTTATCTAAACAAAATCAACATTAATGTTTTCCAAAGGTGATGAAAAGCACTTTGGAGAAATTAAAGAGTATATTAAAATAATCTTTCATTTCCTTCAGTATAGATTTGCTGGAAATTCGTTTGTTTATTCTTCAGTGAGCCAAGGAAAAGTCTTTTGTTCGGTTAACATATGCTTAAAGTGAAAAGTAATGGATGGCAATGAGAATACTGAAGTTTCAGTGTGTGTGTCTAGATTTCCTAAATAACATCTTTGTAAGAGTAGTCCCTGCCTGATGGACTGGTGTAATTAGCTAAAGGTTCCCATATTTATAAATTCTACTGCTATCGTCTTTCAGCTTATAGGATCTGATGGTTAAAAAGAACTTAAGAAGATGCAGTGAAAGGCCTATCTAGTCCAGCATTCTGCTTTCCACAATGGCCCACCAGATACGTTAACCCACAAGCAGAAGAGGAAAACAATATTGCTATTACCATTGGTCCCCACAACTGGTATGCAGAGGCATTTGCCTCTGAATTTGGAGATCGTATATAACGGAACATCCATAATCATTTCACCTTTAGACATTCTAATTACCCAGACTCCTATATCAATGTGTCCATTGGCAATAAAAAAGGGACAAATCTGCTGACATCTGGGGAGCGGATTTTGTCCAGTACCCAAGTATATGCTTTGCATGCAAAAGGTCTTGGGTTCAATCCCTGGCATCTACAAATAGAGCTGGGAGCCTTCCCTACTTCTAAAACCCTGAATTAAAACTGCCTAACTTAAGTGGACCAGTGGTCTCCCTAGGTCCAAGGCAACTTCTTTTGGTATGGGGTAGGGAGTCCTAGATCACATATTCACTGAACTATCTGAGCTTGTGGTTGCTACTTATAACACGTGCACACATTGCCCTCCGTTCAAGCTGGGTCTGTATACCGACTGCCATGTGCCAGAGTTGGCTTGCCACACACTTGGCTAGCACCAGAAACTCGACAGTGTTTAGTCTTCTTCTTGGCAAAAGTTTAAAAGGAAAGGAAGGGAACAGAATTCCATGAGCCTAATATTTGCTTTAAGACGATACAGCAAAAAGCATTGGGAATGGGTGGGAAAGAGCTGGTTGTTCAACTGATCTCCAGCACCGACAATTCACACCAGAGTTGGCATGAGGATTTCTAGCTCAGGCAGGGCAGATTCTATGCAGGGGTCAGGGAGAAGGTTAAGAATCCCTAAGCAATTTGCTGCACACATCTCCCATGGGGAGGTCCATCTCACATCTTGAAAAACACTCTTCTGGAGCCACACTCAGCACCCAATCCTGTTACAGGCCTCTGTTTATTGTTGGCTTCTTTTTTTTAAAAAAAACACAAAATGAATTCTTTCCCATGCTGAGCTAATTTAATGAAATGTGAGCAGGACAAAAAAGCCATGTGACAAGGAAAGACAGACAGCCCTGTGTTTTAGATTTCACAAGGTCAGACAGCCTTCATTTTTCTTCCTTTTCAAATTTTGTGCTAAAATGATTTTTGAAGTATTGTTTGGAATGCATATTTTTTCCCCTCTCCAGTTTGCTGTGGCAAGCATGGTCTCTGCAATCCCAATTAACCATCTGAAGGGCTAATAATATGTCGATAGTCTGACAACAAAAGTATCTTCTTCAGATGAAACTCTGGCCAAGTTGTAGAGTAAGCATCTGTTTAAAAAGTAGACACACTTTTGGTCTTGTTATAATGTGCGATGTGGGAAAGTCTCTTTAAGATTTCAAAGACTACATTGACAACTGTGAATTAAGTCGAATAAATATGAGTATTAAATCCAAGTAGCAATCAGCCTTCTCCTGTGGCTCAGTGCTGTTTCTGAAACACATAGAATTAGATCCATGGGTTCCCCCACTGGCGTTAAAGTTACAACACCTGGTGTAGCATTGGTAAGCAGACATGACCCCTGCCTGAGCTCTGGCATAGCCCTTATTTATCATCATTACAATAATGCTTCCAGCCCAGCCTCTGGGCAGAAGCACTGTGCCATGCACGGGCCATCACATTTGGCTTGCCAATGAAATATGTCCATTAAATGGAATTCAGCTGAAATTGTGCAGATACATTTGTCACTCTCAATTCTGATTTGAGTATTTTGACATCCTGATATAAAGGTGCTATGCTTGCAATGAATACAATCACAAGTCACCCTGAATGAGGTCTAGCAATACTCAGCATACCTAAATTATTGCAGAATTTCAAGAAGTTTCTGTGTGGTAACCCAACTGTACCCTTTCTTGTTAAAATCTAATACTTCCAAGGAAAACCATCTGTAAAATCTCATTCTTCAATGCATTTTGTACCAGTTAGCATTTTCTTGGTATCAAACCTAAACATGCATTCATAAGAATTTTTTTCAAATGTAAGACTACAAAACTCATGGTGCAGTGCAATCTGCGAACGTAATAGATAGATGCCACAACTTATAAGTGAAGTGGATCAAATGATAATCAATGAACTGATGTGTCACTGATGTGAAATTTTAATTACCTGAAGACATTGTGCCCATTTCCAATCAAATGAAAGAAAATATGCTAGATAGAGAGTTCTGTCATCTGTATTGATAATTTACATGGATGCTACACATTCCAGGATTCAGACCAACTTCAGAAGGTGGATCTACAGGCCCTCTTGCCCTCTAATTGGTCACCAAGGAGAGGTGGCAGCCTCATAGTTTCCTTTAAAAAAAAAATCTAAATTTATTTTAGCACCACATGCTAAAATGTGGTCTGAAAACTTGCACATAAGGTGATATGCTAAAGCCTTCACAGCAGGGCTGGGTCACTGAGGTGGCATTTCAAGAAAGGATGGAGCTTTTGCATGATTTGTACCTCCCAACAGACAGCCCATGTGAGCCTCATTGTCGTTTGCCTTCCAATTTCTCAAAAGGCCTTGAAAATGGTTTATCTATTATAATAAGAGTTTAAACGTAATGAAGTTTAAATATAAGGATAACGCTTTCTCTTGCATTTTAGAGCCTATGCAATTCACAGTGTCTCTCTTTCCTCTGCCAGTACAAAGACTTGCCCCACCACACACACATACTATAATAAAAAATGCTCATGTAAAACATGGTTCCATAAAATGAGACTTCAAGAAAATAGGGAAATCTTGCACGACTCCATAAAAAACCCATAGAGATGTCGGAGCTTGTTTTCACTGCACATAAATCAGCAGCAGTAATTTAAATCATGATTAATGCTCTCTCTTTTTTAATGTATTATCTTAGAGCTCTATACTATTATGCTGCTCCTGTCTCTTTAAAACTATGGCATTTCAGAAAGAGCACTCTGGATATCTTCCTGCTAATAAGGAAGATTTATAACTAGAAGGATTAAAGGGAATGGAGACCAAAAAAGAAAAGGAGTGGAAGGAAAGTAGAGGCGTTTGGGGTCAGGACATCTTAGAACTTGCCTTCCTCCATATAATATGGATTGTCTTCTCCAATAATCGGAGAGGATCCTTTTATGGGTGCTGCCACTCTATGAAGGTGGGACGGGCGGCAGCAAAGAGTAGGGCCTTCTCCATTCTGGTGCCTACTCTATGGAATTCTCTACCTCTCAGTTTAAGAACCACTCCCTCCTTGGAGGACTTCCAGCAGGGCCTAAAGACTTTTCTTTTTATGCTCACCTTCTGAGTTTTGGGCTTTTAATATGGATATTTAAGGTTTTATGCTGATTGTTTTTATGGGCTGCATTTTTTAAAATCATCTGCTGCTGGCTTTTAACCCATTTTTGCCTAGCCCACAAGTGTATATTTGGTTCCTGTTGTGTATATGCAACATTGGGCAGGAATGGCTAGATGAGGTTTTTAGGTCCTATACTGTTTTAAAGTAATTTTAATGTTTTTATTTTTATATTTGTATGAGCTGTTAGCCACTTTGAATGCCCACTTGGGAGATAAAGCAGGAAATAAATAAATAAGTACATAGTTCATTGGAGACACAAAGAAATGTCAATAGGACAACTGCCCTTCTCCTTCTGGTCATAGGTACAGAAAAGCAGGACATGTCAACACTGAAAACTCACAAAAGTATGTTCTGCTCTGCACCAATGAAGCCACGGGATTGTGGCACGGTGATATCTGATCAAGTCAAAGTTCAGACCAACTCAGTGGCAGACTATCCCAGCCCTGTTCCCCAAGGCAAAGGTCCATGATGGCAACCCCTGCGGGATGCCCTCCCTGTGCACAAAGTCACCCCCCCACTTACCTGGAGTGAAACAGAGCCTCACGCAACTCCAGAATGCACCAGGGAAACTGCCTGAGGCTTCCTTGCAATCTTAAACTGTGCTTCTGGCAAATTGGAAGCACAGTTTCCGAGTGGGTCAGGAGCCTCAGTGAGGCTTCCATGCGGTTCTTGAGGCACACGAGGCTCCGCACCCGGAGCATTTGCCCCTTTCACATAATGGCTGGTCCGCTACTGAACCAACTTCACAGTTAGTCAGTGCACACAGATTCTTTTTGAGCATGCAAGCACAGCAAATACCCTTGGTTGAAAAGAACAGAATCCTTTAGAACAGTGATTTTCAACCACTGTTCCGTAGCACATGGGTGTGCCACAAATAGTCCACAGGTGTGCCACAGGAGTTTGGGGAAGGTAATTTATTAGCAGGGCTATTGAGGAATGTGAGTTCCCCTTGCTGGCAGCATGGTGTGCATAGTCAATTGTCCAAAATCTGATGGTGTGTCTTCACAATTTTGGCACCTTGTTAGTGTGCAATGAGACGAAAAACATTGAAAATTGCTGCTTTAGAAAGACCTTCAACGCAAAGTGTTAGTGGAAAAACACTAGAGATACTGTGAGGGTAGGGTGGGAAGAATATCAGCAGGCAACCCAGACAAGAACTACCTGAAAACATTTTTTTAGCTACCGTGCTGAGAGTCTGGATTTCCTGCAGCTAGCATGGTTAACTGAGTGTATCTTCATGCTCAAGCAATATGCCTGTTGCCTCTCTGCGTATCACATCTCTTCCACAAAAATGCCAGTACCACCAAATAAAAAAACATTTTTATCCGTAGGAAATGTGTACCACTGAGGTTAGCAGAATTGCCACAGCACTGCCAGTTTTTAGAACCAATGAAATCTGAGACAACCACAGAAAACCAGGTTCAAAACATTTACGGTAACACTGGAGTTTGAGTCACAAACCTAGGCAACTATAGTGAAACCATCTTAAGTATTTATATCTTACGGTGCTGTGCTCTCTCTCTCTCTCTCTCTCTCTCAAATATAAGCTATGCTATACTATTATTCAAATAGATACAGAGAAAGGAGCAAAAGGGGAGTATGAGGCAGAAATGGAGAAAAAGAAATCAATGCTCCAGACTGGATCTTCCAAGTCATACTAAATTAGAGCATTAAAACTGGCAGCCCTTGAGATAAATCTACCACTTTTGTTGGGCCGTGTGCCTCACCCTCCACCCTGGGCTTGTGTAATATCTTGCAAGAGACAGGAGGCACAATGCAAGGAAGAGGGCTGGTGATAGGTTTGCTGTCCCCTCTGTCTGCTCCATCCATTGAGATTAAAGGGCTCTAGAGATGGTTCTCCTCTCCAGGTAGTGCAGTAATTCATGGGGAGAAAAAAACATGTTCAAACAAAGTTGCTGTCTCTGGCAACTCCTGCGAGTTCTCCATCACATCTGAGGGGGCATAAGTACTATGGGAAGTAGGATAGATTTCCCAAACTCACTTGTTAGCTCCTGGTGAGAATATTCTACACCAGTGGTTCTCAGACTTTTCGCACTGGGGCCCCTTTTTTAGAACGAGAATCTGTTGGAACCCACCAGAAGTGATGTCATGACTGGAAGTGACATTATCAAGTAGGAAAATGTTTAACAATTTCAGGCTGCAATCCTACCCACACTGATCCAGGAGTAAGTCCCATTTACCATCACTGTTAAAAACATATACACAGCAGCCTGTTAAAAGTACAGATCTGTAACATTTCCCCAGATGTAGTCACATACCCTTATAGCAACAAGTCTAATATATTAAAAATAAAATATTGAAATGAATGGGGACCCATCTGGAATTGGCTCACAGCCCACCTAGAATTTACACAGATTTCAGGAGGAAGTGTTATGTGGGCTTACCGTGGCTCAGTTCTGAAGAAAGTCAGTGAGGTGAGGGATTAAAATGAAATGTAGCACACATGAGGTGTAGGGCAACCAGTGCAGGTTGGTGAAGGGTCTGGGAACTTCACAACTTGTGGTTTGCGTGAAGTTATGCAATGACTGAGTGGGGTGGGGAGGCTATCTCAGGACTTGTATAACACTCACAGACCAATGCTATCCCGTCACTCCATAGCATACAGCCACACCAATACAGTACATGCTGTACACTATGGTGGGGGGATCAAATGGCCAGTGAGAAGTAAGTAAAAAACTTACCTCCTCTTAGGCTGCTTGATTGCCTATGGGTCTCCTTGGACCCACAACAAGTATTTTGCTGGCAAAAGTCTGAGAAGAGGAGGAGGGCTGGGTGCATTGGAAAATCAGGGACAGGATCTGGTGTACACTTTTGCCACCAAGATTCACCCCTTCCAGATCGATCCCACCTCCCCTGTCCTGGAACAGAAGATGTGTGTACAGTGCAGGAAACTGTTGAATTTGTAGTCTGAAAGACTACACTGACAGACTTCAGTACATGCTCCCTCAAAGATTACAAGTCCTTTAGTTCTTTAGTTCCCACTGCTATTTCCTATGCACAGGGAGGAGCACCCAATAGGGTGTGTCATCCGACCAACAGCAGGAAGGCAAAGTACCTTAACAATCAGGGAGTTTGTGATCTTTGAGACTGTGGGAGCCAGTGCTGCTGAGAGGCTTCATATAGGTTCTGAAAATGTGCACATCAGTGCCTGAGGGTGGCATGGCAAACTAATAGGGGCACTGCGGGATATCCCCAGCACCCTATTCTTCCTGGCTGTCCTGGGTACTACCATCTTGGGTCGCATGAGATCTTGCACCTGGGAGATCCAGGAAAAAGACACCGCTGTGAGTGTTGTGCCTACAATAAGTTTGGGAACTGTTGGCTTACAGGCTCTAGGAACATTAAATGAGTTAGGATCCCCAAAATGCATGGAAGAACTGACACTAGATCCCAGATACAGGGAACAGTCTCTAAAGGTCATTTGATATTAATATACATACATGACATACTGCCCTGTAGCAGTTCCTGAAATGAAACTCTATTGCTGGTGGTAGCAGTCGTAGCAGCTCATAGATACTACATCCCACTGGAGGTTTCTAAACAGACAGAAGTTGGTTCACAGGTGTGAACTGGCCCATAATGTTCTGGTCGTGTGGCTTGTACATCCTGGACTGACTCCACAGAACCTGAAGTGTAGATGAGCAGATACAGGGGGAGAACTGGTGCAGTCTAGAGACTGCAGGATGCAAATTCATCTTCATTCAAAACTTCTGAGCATAAGGCTACAGCATTCACTTGTGTCTATCTTAATATTCTTGGTGTTCTTAAAAAAAAGTTAGCTTTAAGGCATTTCTCCCCCCCCTTGCAACACATGGTGGACTCTTTTAAGTAGTGCTTTGTTTTCAGACCTCTTTTATATTTACTCCGTCTCAATATTTCTCAGTTTCTTCTCTTTTATGACCTGTTTTGTCCATCACTTTCATTCATGTGCAGACTTGAGAAGCTAGGACTCTTCCAGCAATGGAACGGAGGGCTGGTTATTTGAGTTCTTCTCCTGCTCCCACAGACGAAGCTTATCTCGGGTTTCAGCAAGAGGAGTCTGCCAAGAACTTGATGCCAAGCAGTAAAAGAAATCACATTATTGGCAGATAGAGAACAAAATAAACATCCGTATTCTGTGGATAATATCACATGACTGGCTGTCTTCAGGTTTTACGGCCTACACCCTTCTAATTAGGAGGAAAAAGGTCAGATAAGTGCTCCAGAGCTAGACAATTGTTATGATGTGCTAGGGCACCACTATATACCGCAGGCACTCGGCTATAAGTCAACCCCACAGATAAGTTGAGGGCAGGTTTTGAGTCAATAATCATGGAATTTTCTATGACCTTCGAATAAGGGGGGGTGTTAAACTTAGGGGGGTGTCTGACTATAGTTTTGTCTGATTTTACTCCAGGCCAGATGCTGAAAAATAACCTACAAGTAACTGTTACCTAAGAACTGTAGAGTCTCTAATTTATTTAAAACATAGGAAAAGATCATAAGATACATTTTTATTCTTTTTAAATTCTGGTCTTCACCACCTTTTTTGTAAACATTATCAGAGTAAGTGCACTGTAAACAACATACCAGTTGAATAGTGGTTCCCAACCTGGTATTCATGTACTCCCAGGGACACTCAACAGGACCTTTAGGGGTACTTGAAAAAGAATGGAATAATGGCAGAAAAAGGCAGATCATGCTCCAGAATGCCTTGCAAGGCAGGAATGCCTTGCAAAGACCAGCAAGGCAGGAAGGGAGGTAGCTAGTTGGCTGTGAAAACCCCATCAATAGCTAGTTTTTGGTCATCAATTACTGTATGCACCAGCGATTGAAAACCAGCATAGTAAAAAAGCTGAAACGTAATATGGAAAGTGATCAATCACCCAGAATTTGCACACATCTGGTGCAAAACAGTGCAAAGGCAGAATCTTCTGTACTTCAAACATGAAAAGAGAAAATATGTGATGAATACATGAAGTCTGGGCTTTCTTATACAGGACATGAGGGCTTGTATTATTAATTACAAACATTTTGCTAATATGGAGGGTACAATATATGGAAATGGGCTGCCCAGGGATATGCAAGTGAAAAAGGTTGGGAACCACTGCAGGAGAATCAGGAATCAAATCCACTTTTGAGGTGTCTGGTGTGTTAAGCTAGAAGCTCTACGTACAACATACAACCCATAACACATAACTGGGAGTGTGCAATTCAATTCACAGCAGAGAGATGGAGCTGCATATATTTGCAACCCTTTTTACTCAGAAGTAGACCCACTTACTTCTTAAGTAAGGATGCATTGAATTGTAGCCTGGGACTTTGTTTCAAATGGAAAGGGGATCCCATCCTGGTGTTGGGGGGGAAAAAAAGACCTCTGCCAAATGCAAAGCCTTTGCAAAAGGGAACCAGGATGCAGCAGCATTTGCAAAAGGGGAGAATAAAAGGTTAACTTTGGCTGGAATGTCCCAGGAAAGTTACTATAGCAAGTAGTGAGATGCCTGCCTGAGCTTATGGGAGAAACAAAACTGTTCAGAGTTAAAAGGCTCTGCCCTCTGATTGACCCAGAGATAAGGAGCTTGATTACTTGGCAAAAATTTCACATACTATACATGAATATATACGGTATATATATTAGAGGGGTAAAGAAAGGGCAAAGTACTTTGGAGGACTTATACACACACACACAGAGGAAAATTGCATTCTATAGCTGGGTGGGGCAAGTCATTTTTAAAGGTAACTCTGTTGACCACAGTTGTTCTCTTTCACACTATGGTACATGGCAATATGTAGAGATGTGGCAGGACAGAAACTGTGAAGGAGTAGATACATTCGCTGGTGAGAAAGTGCGTTATGAACATTGTAAGGTTTGTTTCAGTCTTTAACATTGGCTAACAAATTCCACTGAATTCTGAAAATTTCAGTCCAACCCTGGGTGAAGCACATTTTTATCATAATGCGCAAGGAACCTGTGCACGCATGGAACACATTTAGGTGAATGTGTATAAATCTTTCTGCTGATGTCACTTTGAATGTATGATAGTTGGGTGCATTGATAGGGCAAGGTCAGTGGGTGTGACCTTGATTGCTTCCTGTGCATGGACTGTACTTTACTTTGTCTGATCATTTGTACCAAGCTAAAAGATAGGACAGACTCATAGAAATTTGACAGTGGGTGCAGAACTCAGCTTTTTGTGGCTCAACACTTTCTAGTCTTTAATGCTGCAGAGATAAGCTTGATTGTGTGTGTGGGGTGGAGTGGGGAGAGAAGCAGTGCCTGATAAAATGTCTGAAACTGGGGGGATGCCAGTGTTCAGGGAGTGGAGCTTGAATGCCATGCATTTTTCTTTCCCTTTCTCCTGACTAAAAGTGGCATTATAAATTATGCAAAATGCAGTGATATATCTAGTTCATTTATACTTGTGCAGACATCAACTCATTTTGGAGAAACATTTAGGATACCTGAATACATTTCCTTTGGATGTGAAGAGTACATGCAGTTCATCTTTGAGAGCCCCACCATCAGCAAGTCTAACCTCCTCTTTTGACCTATACTAGCAAACTTTGGATTTCAAAAATCCTGGGTCGCTCCCCCCCCCCCCAGTGCACCCAGAGCAGAACCTGATGAATGTGGCAGTGGGTAGGGGCTGGGATAATTTAGTTTTCTGGTCAGTGAGAATGTAATCTGGCAGCACAAGGCAGACCAAGGAAGAACCTAATCATTGCATGGATGGAAACTTGTAGAGCCTTGAGGGTCATGAGTAGGCTCTGGCAAAACCTGGAGTTTACAGACTTTTCAATGCCAGTTACTTTAGAGAACCTGGTTTTACTGGTCAGAACAATTAAAAAAAAATTACTGGTAGCAACCATATTCAGATGCTTCATGAATGTGTGGAGGAGACCGTGCATGCCTGATTTTCATACATTAGTTGCAAGATCTGAAAGTACACCTGGATATATAATTAATTGGGAAACTTGTATTTTCAGGGTCTCTGATCACCTGGAATCCTAGCATATACTATACAGTGGTACATGCTGATGGAACACCCTGCATGCTAGAGGAAGACTAACTGAACATTAACAGGAAGCAGGAATTGTCCTTCCTGTTCCTCCTTCCTGAATGTGCAAGCTAGTTGCCTGCACATTGCATTCTTTAGTGAAGCAAGAATGTTCCTCTGTAAAGCAAGAAACACCCATGCTTCAATTGCTGCTAAAGAAAAATAAAAGTAATCGGGGGCAGGGGCTGCTATTTGCATAGGGTTCCCCTGTATCCATGGTTTCTGTATTTGCGAGGGGCAGGGCGAATGAAAGGAACATAACCCTCACAGATATGGGAGGATTCCTGTACTATTTTGCTAGACAGGTTTTAAGTATGAAATCTGTCTAAGCCGCAAGACAGATTTACTGCACATTTGTCGTTTGCATTATACAGTCTTGCCCCCATACTCGTGGGGGTTCCATCCCGGAAGCCCCTGTGGATACCCAAATCTGCAGATATGAGGGGACACCACCACCCTCCAGAGGTGAAAGGAGCTGGTCCTTCAGAGGCCCACAGAGGCCACAAGTGACCTCCTACGTGCGCCGTGGACCTCAGAATGGCCGAAAAGGACCAAAAAAGCAACTTGCGGTTTTATGATATAATGCCTTATCAGGCATTGGGAGGCATGGAAGTCATTTTTTTGACCTTTTCAGCCATTCTGAGGCCTGCAGTGACCGCAGGCGATCGGCGTGGCCTCTGATGGTCTCAGAAGACACCCCAGAGGGGATGTGTGTGGGGATCCAATCCGCAGTTAAGTGAAACCGTTGATATGAGATCCACGGATATGGCCTTCCCCCTCTCCATATTTCTTTGTTTCTTGCTCTGTCTCAGTTTAATTTCAGTTTTGTAAGGACTTTCCTGATTATAGTCTTCTGCATCTTGAAATCTTAGTAAAGTGCTTGAAACTCCTGAGTGGCCTAATTTATGACTATAGCGTTTAGAATGACTTTTGACAGTTGGACACACACTGGATCTAAAGGGAGAAACAGTTAATTACCCATTTAAGGCCTTGTCTACACATATAGTAGAATCAGGCAACAGTCCGAAGGTGGTAGAATGAACAATAAAATTTTGGGCTGCAGGTGCTGGAATTACATTTTTTAATTACCCTGCAAAACCTTTTATGTAAATAGAAAAGTAGCAAAGTGGAGAGTGGGCTGGAATAGAAGAACCTCTCTCCTGATGTTTAAAAGTAAATGTTGGAAGTTACCATGTCTCCTGGTCTCCACAGATCTGGTTATCCACAGTCCCCTGCTGCTTCCTGCGCCCATTATCTTCATTTATGTTGTTTATAGTCATGCGAAGGAATCGGGTACTTGCTTTAACTAGACACTATAAGCTGAAAGCTTACAGCAAAACAAGCAGGCAGGCAGCCTGCAGCTAGGGGGGATGACTCAATAACTATGTTCCTGTTAACATTCACAGCTACAGGCTGCTTGCCTGCTTGTCTTGCTGTAAGCTTTCTGCTTATAACAACTGGTTAAAGCAAGTACCTGATTCCTTCGCATGATTATAAACAACATAAACAAAGGTGCAGGGGAGGCAGGGGGGAATGGAGATAGGGTCCCCCCACACTTGTGGTATCCTGTATCTATGGTGGGGCCAGAAATGCATTCCCTATGGACATGGGGAAAGCCTGTACTTACATGGGATAGCATTTAAAAATGACACTCCCCCCTGAGTCTGAAGTGGTACAGCAAAATAGTGCTGAACCTCTTTCTGCTGCATGTGTAGGCTCTGATTTACCTCTTATAAATACCCTTAAAATTTGCCCAGATCTGCCAGTGAAAAGTGTCTCCCTTAGGAACCACCAGTTAACTCCTTCAAATAACTGACAACAGTGGTTTTGAGATAATTACAGTTTTAAAAATGAGCAGAAAAAAATCTGCATGCAATTAAAAAAACATTCGCTGAAACCCTTTGCTCACAGTGTCTTCATCATGTTCAAAATGCAAGTTCTTTCCTGATGCACTGATCCTTAGATTAAAAGGGCAACATAAAACTTGTCAAAGGAGATGTGGCTGCTGATATAAAGGAAGATCAGATGTTGAGGTTTGTGTAATTTAAAGTTTCAAAGTTCATCATACTCTCAGGCCATCAGAACATTTCTACATTTCCTTCTAAGAAATCAAAAGAAACTGAGGAGTGTGTGTTTCCTCCCTAGAATAATTGCTAGCTAATTACCGATATGCGACATGCTGGATTTTTATGTGGCTCAATGTTCTTCCAGCAGCACATGTCCCAATCTCAGTTGTCTGAACTCGGTTTGAACCAGGCATATCATGGCATGAGGCTCAGACTAGGCCTTGCCAGCCAGAATAAAGCTAATGGTACACCCAGAACATGTCAGGGACTCTGGGGCCTGAACCAAAACCTTCTTGGACTGTAGTTGAGGCTTTTAATGAATTATGTGAGAATGAGGTGTGTGGGGGTGCTGATGGGGGATACCTGGAAGATATCAGGAAAGCCTCAGGAGCCAGCAGTTGCCCAGACAGGAGTCCGTACCAGCCTCAAAGCTTGTTCCATAGTTCCAGGTGAGGCAGCTAAAGACTGCACCATGCCACACCTCACTGAGGTGTACAAGTAAGAATTCAGACAAACAAGCAGGAGTGTCCAGGAAGGAGGACCATCTGCAGAGTCCAGCAGAGCCAGCAGGACAAGCTCCCATAGGCACCTTGACACACTATGGGATAGCAAACGCTCACTTGCGTTACTTTATCCCTTTCCTCCTTCAAATTGACAGTTGGCCTTGGGTAGATGCCAGGGATCCTCAGCTGGTCCAGAGCGCCAACTAACCATGGGTCCAAGCTGGGATGTTGTGGAGGGCCAGGATTACCCACACCTACACTGGAAGCTGGCCTGGAAGTTTGGACCACCTTTTTATTGTTGGCAATATCTTGTAACTGCTCTGGTCTCTTAAGTTTTCCTGCAGTCCCAGTGTCCTCCATGTCAAGCCCAAATCCTTTTGATGCATGCCTCCCCCCTGGAAGGGGGCACCTGCCAGGTATGTGGATGTGACAAGGAGACTCAGAACTCCCTTCAGGTGCAGAAGGTCCCAGGGATGTGCGAGACCTGTCACTGTGATTGGCAGGCAGCGGTGGCAACTCGGGATTGCTTAGGCCTAGCATAACTACTAGCAGCCTGGTTTTCTGCCTTTCCCTGTACGACCTTTCGCCTGTGGCACTTACAGCCTCAGTGCAGGGACACTGGGTTGGAGAGAACAAACACCCTGGGTCTGATTTGATTATAGCTTCACCAGTCTTGCTCCAATACCAGGAAGAGGTACAGGACTGACAGCCACATCCCACAATGCTTGAATGTAGTTACATTTGAGCAGAGTGAATTCCTTTTGAATATGACCCACTTCCTCAGGTACTAGCCTACAACTCTGTCTTAAGGACACTGAGTCCAAAGCCAGACTAAGCATAGTCAATGAGCACCAGCCCTCAACATGGGGATTTTGGGAACAGTCTTTAAATGTTAACTGTGCTTTTGGTTCAGGGGCAATGGTATGGAGCATTTTGTTCATAACCACGGTGCTTGTTTTAGTTAATGGTGCCGTCGATTGCCCTGGCACGGAGGGCAGGATGTACTGGCACAGTTTATGCACATTTCCTCCGACAGCTGTTTGGTTTTCCTTGCCTGTGCTTGCCTCCGGATCTTTACTTGCGCTCTTAGTCTCTGCATGTTTTAATACCTTTTAACCTTCCCTTTTGGAGACCTATCAATTTTTTCCTGTACGATCTTGAGTTCTTTTTGAAACTCGTCTATTTTCAGTTTTAATAACTGCTTGTAGTCTTGACTGGGATTTAGTGCTCTGTCTTCCAGTTTCCTTATCCTGGCTCAGAAAAAAAAAAAACCCAAAGAATTCCTGTTTCTTTGTTTCTGTAAAAACATGATCCATCCTTTCCAAAAAAGGGGTCAAGCAGAATGTTCCTCTCTTGTATATATTTTGAGTTTCAGTATTTTGAAACTTGTTTCAGAGGAGTGTTGAAAGAATTTGTTCCATCCTGCCAGTTCTTTAAAGAGCATTGAAGAGCTCCAAACTGCAGATTGACTTCTTTGTTTGTGGCCTGAGATTTCCAGTGTCAACTCCTAGGCTGCGCCTGGCCTGGCCTGGCCTTGTCTTATGCTCTGAGGCCTCCATTACAGTGAGTGTCAAGGAATATACCTGGTTGTGCTAAGCTTTTGCTTGACATGCTCTGAGACCTCTGGTGCAGGAAAGAGACGGTGAAAACACCATCCTCTCATTGGAGCAGATGCTTCAGAGCAAATGAGATGATACAGAAATCTGGAAGATGTCAGTGTTTTCTGAAACATGTACAGGTGGGACCTCTTTATCTGCAGATTTGGCACCCATGACTTAGTGTGGGTGCCGGATCAGTACCGGAGTCTTTCTGAGGCCCAGAAAGTCCATGCATGGCCTCTCCAGGCCTCAGAACACCTCCCAGAGATGTCAGAAAGGCACTTCAATTTTCTGAAAAAATGGAAGAGCATTTCTGAAACCTCCAGACATGACTGATAGGCACTTATGGTTACATCCAGTGGTCCTCGGATGGCTCCCACCCATGAATTCCATTTTCCATGGATTTCGGTATCTGCAGGGTATCCAAGAACAGATGCCCCACCGGTACTGAGGGCCAATCTGTACTTCTAATACCTCTTAAAACATGTTTCTTTATTTTGCCCTTGTTTTCTTTGGAATAGCACCCATTTGGTTAGTCTCCTTCTCCTTTTTATTAAAAACAGATATTTTAGTTTCTCTTTGTAATTGTTTTGTTCTGGTTGTATTTGTATTGTATTTTTTCTCACTAAAAGGAAAAATAGAAAACACATTAGTTTGGTTAGCATAGTATTTGTTGTTCATGTGGGCAAAGAAGCTTGTGGCAAAACAATAAATGCTACAAGGGAAGTAAACATTTGAGTCAGAAATAAATTCTATATCCAAGTGGAATGAGCCAGATAAGAAATAATTTTAGAAGGAATTGGATTTTTCTAAAAGATTTGTGGTTTGGTTTTGGGAAGGGTTTCATAGCTGGTTTCTGAAGCATTTTCTCTGTAGCCCTGTCAGTGCAGCCCTTGGTGAATCCATCCACAAGAATGCTTTTTATTCCAGGAAGGACCTGTGGGAGTCACAGAAAAATCTGAGGATATTCCTTGAAAGAACATAGAGAGAGAATCCTAGAGTGAAAGAAAAGAACAACTCAGTGACCAGCTGTTGCGTCCTGACTCCCCTTCAAGTAGTCCACAACTTGGAGCAACTAGTCATTAACTGAAAGCTGACTGGTGCATCCTTCAAAGACCCTGCAGCAATCACAAGTCTGAAAAACGGAAAAAAGTGCCAGCCCATTACATCTCTTCAACAGGAAAGACTCCTCTTCTTGGTCTTAGATTGTATCTGGACACGCATTGTTCTTCATGATCCACTTACTTCTGGGCAATAAATCCTGTTTTTCAAGTTCCTAGCCATCTGAAAAGATTATTGTTAGGGTGCCCTCTTCCCCGCCAGACCCAGACTTACCTTGCAAGGGGGCCAAGGAGACACAAGGGGAAGGCAGCTGGGCCAGGCAAGAGGGAGAGCCACCTGGCTCAGGCAAGTATGCCCAACAACCTCCCACATCCCCAGCTTGTGGGGAGACACCTACTGACAGGGCACTTCTTCCTGACTGTAGCACCTGATGTTGGGGAGAAGGTGGGAGGCCAGAAGGACCTGACCCAGTAAGAAGTCAGGGAGGAGGGAGAGACAAGGGAGGTAACACCAGGAAGAGAGGCCCTGGGTGGGGTCCCTTTTATGCCCTCCCCACTAAGGAAGGGGTGGGGCTGGAGGAGGACGCAGCCTATATGACAGGAGGCCCATGATGTAGGCAGAAAGCCAGGACTGGAGAGATAGAAGGCTGTGTCTGCCTAGGACTAAGTCTCAAGGGCTCTGCCAGGGAGGAGGACCAGGGTGACTTAACCTCCTCCCCCTGAGCCAACCTGAGGCTTCCTGAAAGGCCCCAAACTGGGACCATTCCCAAGCAGAAGCTGTCTTCTCCCACAGCCTGCCTAACACCCCTACAATTATATTGGTAAAGAAAAACCTGTAGTTCTATGGCTAGACCAGTGTTTCTCAAATTGTGGGTTGAGATCCACTAGGTGGGTCACGAGCCAATTTCAGGTGGGTTGCGTAGCACCTAGCTCAGTCCCCTTTGAAAATACAGAGCTGAAAATACATGGTACAGAGGTGCTGGGCAGGGCATGTTCCTGGGGGAGAGAGGCATGGTGCTTTGCCCTGAATAGGTGGGTTGGAACTCTGGAAAGGAGAGAGGGCTATGTGGTTGGAGAAGGATCCAAGTCTGCATTGTGCTTTGACTTCTCAGCTGGAATGTTTGAATTCCAAGCTATGCAAAACAACAGCACCAGCACACTGTGTAATGGAACCTTTGGCTGATTGCATCTTAGATTTGAAGCCTAACCTGATGATGTCATATCCAGCCATGACACTACTTCCAGTTTAATGACATCACTTCCAGTGGGTCCTGACAGATTGTCATTCTAAAAAGGGCCCCAGTGCTAAAACGTTTGAGAACCACTGGGCTAGATTATCCAATCAGTTGTTTATTGTTTGCTTACAGGCTTTCTCATTTTTTTTGGTTTGGAGATGTGGAGGCTGGTGGCCAGGGTCCCAGCTTGCTAGTTTAAGGTTCCTGGCATGATCATTGATTTAATGAAGGCTTCATAATCCCCTTGTATGCACAGCAGAGGTTGGTGGATGAAAGTGAGGTTATATTTTGGGAGGAGACCCCACTTGTGAATGGTACCTCCAGCCCAGATTAGTGAGTATTCTATAGCAGGTGGATAATAAATATAAAGTTCACACTAATGATCTCTGTTTTTCCCTCATCATGATGCTGTTATTGGTATTTCATAATATTTAGATCCCATACAAGCAGTTGTAGCAGTAATTCTCATTTCTTTTTTTGCACCCATCCCACATTAGAAAGCTCTTGGAGCTGTAAATGAGACAGACTGGGAGAGAATGCTGGCACAGTCCTGCTGTGCTGGTGGCAGGACTCGGAACCCGGCCCCAGCAGAAAGCACTGAACCCTTCCATTTGAGTCAGAAGAGTAAATACAACATGATGCCAGCCAGAGCAGAGGCAGATAAAAGGCACTAGACAAAGGTGGGTTTGAAGCCAAAAAGCAAGTCCAAACACAGCAGACAATGCAAGGGGCAGCCAAACCCAGAGGAAAATGAAGCCGTGATCATTGCACAGCCAACAAATCTTTCCAAAAGGAGCAAGAAGTAGGGACTTGAAAGTCAGAGGTAATAGGTAGGCTAAGCAAGAGTATGAGTGGAGAGGAACAGAGCAGGAGGTGGAGGGCATAACAGATAAAGAGTTGCTCAGAAAAAGACCTAGACCTGGCCTAGAAATCTACGGACTCAGCAGAGGCAGCTGCGACTGGTGAGGAGGTCCCAACAAAATGCCCTAAGAAGGCAAAGCTGGAGACCCTCCTCCCTACAGTTTTGCTATCTCACACCAGTGAAGGATTGTGCTCCTCAGAGTCTACCTACATCTTTCTCTCTCTCCATCTTCCTTACCTTTCTCTTAGCAGTTCTGTCTTAACAGCATTTAGAACATAAGAAGAACCCTGCTGGATCAGGCCAAGGGACCACCTAGTCCAGCTTCCTGTATCTTACAGTGACCCACCAGATACCTGAGGGAACACACAAGAAAATAAGACACCTGTATCCTAATGCAGCTCCCTTGTATATGGCATTCAGAGACAAACAACTTCTAAAAAACCAGGAGGTTGCATATACCTATCATGGCTTGTAACTTGTGATGGACTTTTCCTCCATAAATCTGTCCAAACCATTTTTAGAGGCATCTAGGCCAGGTGCCATCACCACATCCTGTGGCAAGGAGCTCCACAGATTAATTACATGTTGGTTACACTTCTATAGTCATCAGCTTTAGCTGTGTTTCAGATGGGCAGGTCACTATTTCATGTTGCAGTCATTAAGTGCTGAACGGAAATGTGATCAACCTGCAGATAATATCGGAAGCGTATACAGCTGGTTGTGTTAATTGTTCCCAAGATACTGAAAGAAGCAGAACTTTTATCACTTCAGTGAAATGCATTAAATAATCTTCTATAAAAAGCCCTTGGTTCTAAATCTAGCTTGGCTTCCTTCCTCTCCCTGTTGAGTCTCCAGCATTCTCTCTCTCTCTCTCTTGCTCTTTACATGCTGCATGCTTAATTTTCATAGGTGGGACTGTCAGGATGTTATTGAGGGTGAATATTCTGTGCTGCTTATCTTTTTGCTAAGCCATCTGGTAGGCTTAGCTGTTAACCAATGAGAGGAGTGTGCGATATATCTTTATATGCATCTCATTAATTACCCAGCAGTTCAGGATTGAAACCTGATGTAAGAAAACATGACTTGCAAACAGATGTAACTCCAAAAAAGACCTCTCCAACAAACACATTGTCAGTCTGTGCCTAAAGGGATAATTTGTTAGACTTCCCTCAAAAGTTAAATTAAGGCATGACAAATGACAGGGTATAGGACTGTGGTGAGGAAATGTAGCAGAGCAGGAAGCCAGAATAAACCCTGCATTGTGTAAATGTGTATCTGAGTACAGCAGTACACCTGGCTGAGCATTTGGGGTGAAACCTTATGGGTGAAGCCTACCTGGTCCAAGGTTCTTGATCGTTCCCTCCATCCCCACCGAATGTTCCAGTTGTGTTTTTTTTTTTAAGTCATTGCTTCTTTTAGTTATTTTTGTTTGCCACTGGTAAACGTACCTCAGACATTGAACAAACTTTTTCCTCCCTCAAAACCTACTCCCACTTCTTCTCCTAAGACTAGGTGAATTATAGCCCAGTTTCTCTCCTTTCTTTTGTTTCTCAGTTGTGTTTGGATTTCCTTTTGTCCAGGGCCAAATCAATTGTTGCTGCCAACATGCAACACAGCCTTTTGCTTTAGGGTCTATCCCCCCGTAAATATACAACCAAAGGAGGTCCAAAGTAACATGAAACCATGTCAGAGAAGGGTACTAGCAATGGGGGGGGGGGTGAATAGCGCTAAGTTTTCTAGGCACCTCAGTGTGCTGTGTAAGTGGGCCTTCTCCCTGGCTTTCAGAGCAAGAGCAATGTGGAAGTGAGGGGCAGCAGCCACTTACATGGCGTGTTGAGGAATCTGAAAAACTTAGTACTGCCCTCCCCCCGGAACACTACTGGAGAAGGGAGACTTTAGCTCTTTGCATCCACTGCAGTTTCTACCCTGATTGTGCCCCACCCCATACATTTTTTTTTTTTTTGGAAGGGGGGGATTCTTCCATTGTCTTCCAATAAGAGATTTTTAATTTTTTTTTAACTATGTTGGGGCTGTGATGGGGATGGAAAGCATTAAAGCCCTGCTGCCCCTCACTGTGGTTTCACACCATTTCAGCCCCCCTCTGGGCTCTGTTTAGAGAAAACAAAAACAAGGGGTCATGTTACAACTGGGTGTTAAATCTGACTTGCCCAATACATTCTTAGTGATCCTTAGAACTTTGCTTTTCAGGCTTACCTTTTGGTGGAAATGATTTTCATTGACTAATTTTTTCTCTGGCTAAACAGCAGTCTGCTTTTCTTCTCCTTGATATAACTTTTATGTTTGCTACACTGGATGATTCTCCTCTTTTTTTTCCCCCTTAGTTTGAACCTGCCTTTAATGATTCCGTTTTGTTTTGGTTTTCTACTTGCTGCTTTAACTCAGTGTTAAATTGTTTCTCTTCTTCAGCTGGGCTTCATCAAGGTTCTATTTTAGGTCCTTCATTTTTAAGTTCTGTTTTGATATTAATTATCAGGTCTCTCTTGCCACTATTTTTCTGCATCTCCAGTTTGCTGTTTTCTTTTGCTCTTGTTTTCTTTTAATCTTGTCTTCCTGGTGATCTACTCCTCCTTTGAAGCAAAATAAGTCCAAGACAAAATGTCCTATGTTGGTGTTCTGGACTTTTCTTTTCCCATTCTTTCTGTTCCTCTGTCAATTGATGTTAGCGTGTCTGTTTTGCCTCAAGGTGCAGATCTTGGTCTTAGTCTCCATCCTTTTCTTTTCTTAGCCAAAGATACAATCTGATGAAAATTCTTGTCACTCTGAGTTGTCCAGCATAGCTCAGATTCCATTGTTTGTTTCATTTGCTGTCTTACAGCCAAATCCTATCCTTGTAATACAATGGTGGATCTCACAGTCCATCACCCAAGCAGCAGTGGACCTCCCCAGCCCTGCGCCCAGGGCAAAGGTCCACGATGGCGCCCGCCCCATGAGCTGTCACCTCTCCCTGCTAAAAAAATCCGCCCCTCCTGCTCACCTGAGACTCACGGAGCCTTGCATGACCTTAGCCTGCATCGGGAAAACCTCTCTGAGGTTCCCTGACACTATGAACTGTGCTTCCAGGAAATCAGAAGCACAGTTTCTGACCCCGTCGGGATCCTCAGAGAGGCTTCTGGAGAGTCCTAGAGGCTCACACCTGGGGCATTTGTCCCATCGGACCTAATGGCAGGTCTGCAACTGCACCTGAGCCACTCTGACAGTGGGTGGCTTGCTACCAACAATGTGGAAGCCGGTAAGCCCCACATCAGTAGCAGCGGGAAGCAGAGGGGGGCACAAGAACAGGTAAGATGGTGGTGGGCATATTGATGGTGGATCAGGGCTGGGATCAGGCTAGCGACAGGTTGGGGGCAGATTTCAGTAGAAAAGTGTCCGCAATACTACAACAGATCTGATAGGTAGATCTGAGTAGGCCAAATAATTTATTTACTTACATCTTCCAGGTTGCCTGGTCCCATAGAAGCCCATGCCTGTAGTGCACACTGTGACACTGAGGCTGCACACTGTAGGCCAGTGCTGGATAGGATTGGGCCGTTGTTTTGTTGTGTTGTGGTTGGGTTATTGTAATGCTCTTTTAGCCCGTCTTACCTAGTCCAGTACCGTTGCTAGGCTGGGGCTGGGCAGGGTATATGCCCTCCCCTGTGGTGGAGTGGCGGTTTCCCACCATTTCCGCTGTGGGGAGGGAGTGCCAGCACTTACGGTTGTTGCACAGCAAACACAGCAAAGTGGGCCCTCATGCCCGCAGTTGGCCTTATACGACTCCAAACGGAGCTGTTTCTGGGGCCAGAGTCTCACACATACAGGTGAGGGGGTGACTGGGCAAGCATGGGGGTGACACGTACCCAGCCCCAGGTACCCATTCCCCTAGCTACACTACTGACCAAGTCCACCTCAAACTTTTTGTTTTACATTCTGCTGTCTACCATATTTATGAACATGTTTTTCTCGATTTTTTTTGCTTGTTACCTTTCTTTTTTTTACACTGGATGATTTAAAATGTTATCTATTTTCAATGTATTCACTTGCTAGTTCCTGCTTTTTCAATAATTTTCTCTGTTGCTTGTTAAACCCACATTATTTCAGATCTTCATGTTTCTCCCCCACCCTGTTTACTGTCCCTCGCTTGTGGTACTTCTATCAGCTGATATTAGTATAATGGATTCTCTCTCTCATAAAACATAAAGTGCCCTGCAACTCACTCATTTCAGCTAGACTGTGTCTAATTGATTTTAGCTTTTTCCTAGAACCTTTTAATGGTTTAGTTTTTGGTTTAGTTTCTTGTTTTTAGATGGTAAGCCCAGATGGGCTAACTTTGTATGGGTTGTGTACAGTGGTGAGTTTTAAGGAGCTATTAACCCTTCCCATATCAGAATTAGGACTTGCACCTTTTGGACATTTTGGATTTCTTGAAATTGCTGCAAAATTCTTAGCCTACCAATCACTTTGTCCTCATTGTTCCTATGGGAAAGGGTGAGCCCCCCTAACTGCATTTTAGAGGATTGGCAGCAATGGGGCTTTCTTTCTGACTTGCCAGCACCAAAACACACTGACCAGTTTATCTCTTGAGTCAAATCTGAAATGACTTATCTTCCCCTGCCAGAAATGAGAGAAAATGATGGAAAAAATGGAAATATATATAATTTTGGAAAAAAATGAAAATATATTTAAAATGAAAAGAAACTCTTCATTAAAAACATCTTCATGCATTCACTTCCCGTGTGCTTCTCTGCAAAAACATGAGTTTTTTGGTATCAACACAACAGTTAAAGGGCTACGCTCATAAGTATTATTTCTGAACTGAAAGTTTATATAACCAACTTTGGTGTGAGGGATATTGTCAAGCCTAAAAACCTGCTTCTTAAGGGAAAAGACACAGGGGGTATCATACGCGATAGTGCATGTAGATCTCAGTCAGGGGTGAGGTTGAACTTTTCCTGGTTCCACACAGCACTACTGAAAGAATGGTGGGGTGGGATAGAATGGAGTGAAGGCATCCTCCTTAGTTGCATAGGTGAGCCCTTTTTATAATTTCCCCTACAAGCTGCATGAGATATGCTTTCTCCACAAAACCGTATTCCTTCTTTCGGGCAAAGAGGGTTAGTGGAACCTAGACTAACAGCCCAATACTATCCAGGACTGAGCTGTTGGGAAGAGGTGGTCTATGACAGCTGAAGAGTCTGTTGTCGTAAAATGGCTGCTGATGGCACACATAGTGTCTCATTAACAGCCATTCTGTGAGTGTTGCCGTAAAAAGTGGCAGTGCCACAGGTTCGCCACCAGACCCCACCACGCATGTTGGACTCAGTAAGTCAGCATTGGGGGTGGGTGGGAAGGGGAGAGGATCTGAGGCTGGGAGGGGGTGGATCCCGTGGCAGTGGTGCTTGCTGGATCTTATTCCCTCCATTTCAAATCTTCCTTCCCATTTTCTCTCCTTGGACATACATCACCAAAAGATGTGGCAAATGTCTGAGGAAATCTGTGGAAGGCCCCAGGGCTTATGTGAAGATATGTCTGAATTTTTTTTCAGCTCCCATTTGCCTTTGGGTCACGCAACGCCACCCCACACACTGCTGAATGGAGTTTGTGCCTTATTGGTGTGGCTGCATCAGTGCTGCTGGCAGGGGATAGGATTGGGGCCCTCGGCATCCAGGGCAGCCCTACATCCATGATGCCCTTCTATTATCATTTATTCCCAATTGTTCTGTCACCAGCTTAGCGTTTTTCCTGTTAAATTCCCTCCCTCAGTACTCCCTCCCAAGGTTTCCCTCCCTCCCAAGGTTACTACCTTGCCCTCTGCAGATGTGAGCATTTCTCAGGTGGCACTAGGGATGTTGGGTTATAGAAATACCAGTTTGTCTCAATTAGAGATGCTTTTTCTGGACTTTTCCTCTACTTTGTCCTGCTGTGCTACTCACTTGAGCAGGGTTTTTCAAACTGGGGTGTCATGATGCCCCAGCCTGTGGGCCCTGCCCTATTTCCCCTTAAGGGGCAGGGGCAGCCAGGAGGCAGGGAGGAGGCAGCAGCACGATCCCCAGGATCGCGCTGCTCAGGGGGGCTCTGGGGTCCACTTACCCGAGCCTCCTGCAGCCTCGTGGGGGTGCGGGGAGCCTTGCGCGACCTTCTGCAGGGCTCCCCACAGCTTTGAAAGTGAAAGCGGAGCGATCACGCCCCACCTCCACTAAAGCGGGAATGTGATTGCCCCAGTTTCACTTCTGAAGCTGCGGGTAGCCCTGTAGAAGGTCGCACTGGGCTCCCCTCACCCCCGGGAGGCTGCAGGAGGCTCGGGTAAGTGGACTCAAGCCCCTGCAGCCAATCTGAGCGGCCCGATCCTGGGGATTGCTCCACTGCCTTCCCCCCGCCCCTGCAAGAACTTAGAGCGGCTCAAACTCTCCCTGAGAGTTTGAAAACCGTTGCACTAGACTAAAAGGGAAAGTGCAATAGATACTGGAAGCAGGGGAAGGAAGAGTGGGAGGGCCACAACTACTTTATTTCCCAATTTAATGGGTGGATTTAAAGATACTGTACAGAGAGAGTCTCCAGGTGCCATTCTGGGCAACCCTACTATCTAACATGTGTCTTGCATGCATCAACTCCACATGCCTCCTGTTTTCTATCTGTCTTGAACACAATGACAGTTTCCAGAAGCTGAATGGAAGAGGAACATGCTCCAAGAGCTCAGGAATTCCAGAATGAATGTTTCTTGGCAGAGAGAAAGATGTCCACAAAATTGTCCAATGCAATAAAGAAAAGTAATTAAAGTGCCATTTTGGATAAGTTCCGGTTTTTTTAATGGAAATGCGTTGTAATAAATTGTCACAAATAAGCGTTCAAATTTGGGCTTTGATGCCTTTGCCTGGCTTCCTTCTCATTAATTTTCCACCCAACTGCTTTCCTTACTCAAGGAGTCAGTATCCCATGTGATCAATGTAGTAAAGGAAGAGTTTATGATTACAAGGAGAAATCACGGTGCAATATGGACAATGCTAGACAGTGTCACACATGCTGGATATTAGACGCTACGCTTCTTCACTCTACTTTTCTAAAACCTGAAAAGATGGCATTTTACATCTCATCACCTTGGAATGTTATACTTCAGTCATATGAGATGCGCTCTGTTGTGCCCTGAAGCCCCATTCCACACACTAGGGCCAACTCGCTTGGTAAGGTGCTCCCTCCTATAGGCATTACACTGGAGGCAGGAAGAGGTGTGGTAATGAAATGAATTTATCTTGGCATGAACAACTTGTTCTCATCATTGCTCCTTCACCTGCCAGAGTTTAGCCTGCCCATTCTGAACTTTGAGGTGTTCCCTGTGCACAACATCAACTTGAGGTATATTGTAAGTGGACATTTGCTAGGGGATATTGTAAGTGGATATTGCAAGGGGACAGGCAGAAGGTTGCCCCGTGCCATCTCACCTTGACTGATGTATGATATGTTTCCATTTAAATGCATAGGCCATTTTCTCACCTCTCAGTGCTTAAAGTGGTTTATACCAGAAAATTAAAATATCATAACACTTGTAAAAAAAAGAGTTGAATGAAAACATCTCATACAAACACCAGCCATTCAGACAACAGAAAACAAAAAAAACATCACTTCAGATAGTGCAGGATGCTTAGGTGAGGTGGAATAAATGTGTTTTCATTGAAAAGCCTCACCAGAGTGCACCTGATGTCTCTTTCTGAGGAAAAGGCATCAGCACTGAAACAGATATCACTCTGGCTGCCAGTACTACCACCCAAATGAGGTTATTTGGTACCCAGGTTCTTGTTTTCCTTGAGATGGGACCACCTCAGTCCTTACATTGCTGGCACGTAGGACGTCTCTTCTGGTGAAGTCTACTTGAGCTGGGGGGGGGGCAATATGTAAAAGCATTTTCCCACTGCAAGTCCCCTTACTAGAGAGTGTGACTCCATTTTGCCCAAACTATCTTAAAAGAATTGCCCATTCTCTAAACCTTCTCTTGACTGGGCCGGGCAGTGAGGCGGCAGCAAGGGGGATCTTGTACATCACCTTGAGTTCGTTGGAATTCACCACATGACCTCACCCGGTGGTTTCAAGTCAATGTTAAAGATCCTGGGAGATAAGGCAGAATGTTGTGACAGTCAACAGGGCAACTCCCATGCAATACAGCAGCAAGATATAGCACTGCTTTCTGGAACATGCTTGCAAGGGAGGAACCGAACCACTAGCCAGCCCATGTGATCACTAGTTGTCAAAGCTGCTGAGAGATCTAGGAGAATTAAGAGGAGCACACTTGTCTTTCTCCTGGTTTGTATGTTCCACCATGGTAGTTTCTTCCTGAGGCTGATATATGGTTTAATAACCTGTACCACTAACTGCCCACTCAACCCCATCAACCAAAAAAAGAAAATTGACTCTGGGCCTGCAACTCCCCAATACAAAGTGATCAAGGAGGCTTCCTCAGGAAAGGTTTCACAAATGCCTCCTTAAGAGAGGGTGCCATCACCATTTATGTGACAGTCAGCCAATCCTGAGCTGCCCAGGGGCTGCTGTGGCATCCTGAGTGCAACTGGGCAGCCTGTGGGGGAAGGGGACTTTTATCCACTTCCTTGGGTAAGGGAAGTAGTCCCACAAGGAGTCTACTCAGTTCTGCAGTGGCTGTTGAGCCGGCACAGAATTGGTAAGCACCGTTTTGGGGTGCACGACCCGACGTGAGGCTCAGGGACCTGCTCTCCTCCCATCCTGCTTCCTCCCCTATCATGCTTTCCCCTATCCTCCCCCTCCCTCCCCCATTCCAGAACTTCTCCTCCCTGCCTCCTCCCAAACACCCCCTCACCTCTCTGCCAGCCTCCCACCCTCACTGGCCCAGCGTGGGCTCCTGTAGGGCCAGCTCTGGCGCTTAGTCGGCCTTAACCCTCGCAAACTTGCTTTATGGCATGTTTGCGATGGTGCAGTAAGCCAGCACACTGAGCTCAAGATTGGGCTCCTATTTATTTAAAAATAAACAATGGATAACACATGGGAAAAGCAGGGGTGAGACTATCGTGTGCATCTTTGGTGGGATGGGGCTCTTGTGAACTTTCTTGAGAAGCCCCTTCATAAATTCCCAGTTCTCAAGATGAAACAGGATGTCAGAAGAGAGCTTCTGTACCAGCCTCAACCCTTGCTTTAAATCTTCCATGAGGCAATTCCCTCAAGATAAGGAGCACATTCAGCAGCTCATCACACAGTTCTGGTGGTTTTCTCCATTTACTGCTAATATAATATCCCTTGAAAGATCTGGGGTGGGAGGAGAGAAGACAATCAAAACCTTGCTGTGACATGCAACATAAGATTGGGTTGCTGAATAGGAGCCACTACAAGGAGTCATTTGAAGCAGATTCTATGTGGCAGAGTCAAACCCACCCAATAAAAAATAAGAACATAAGAACAGCCCCACTGGATCAGGCCATAGCCCATCTAGTCCAGCGGCCCAACAAATGCCCCAGGGAGCACACTAGATAACAAGAGACCTGCATCCTGGTGCCCTCCCTTGCATCTGACATAGCCCATTTCTAAAATCAGGAGGTTGCACATATACATCATGGCTTGTAACCCATAATGGATTTTTCCTCCAGAAACTTGTCCAATCCCCTTTTAAAGCATCCAGGTCACATGCCATCAGCACATCCTGCAGCAAGGAGTTCCACAGACCGACCACATGCTGAGTAAAGAAATATTTTCTTTTGTCTGTCCTAACCCTCCCAACACTCAATTTTAGTGGATGTCCCCTGGTTCTGGTGTTATGTGAGAGTGTAAAGAGCATCTCTCTATTCACTTTATCCTTCCCATGCATAATTTTGTATGTCTCAATCATGTCCCCCCTCAGGCGTCTCTTTTCTAGGCTGAAGAGGCCCAAATACCGTAGCCTTTCCTCATAAGAAAGGTACCCCAGCCCAGCAATAATCTTAGTTGCTCTTTTGCACCTTTTCCATTTCCACTATATCCTTTTTGAGATGCAGCGACCAGAACTGGACACAATACTCCAGGTGTGGCCTTACCATCGATTTGTACAACAGCATTATAATATTAGCCGTTTTGTTCTCAATACCTTTTCTAATGATCCCAAGCATAGAATTGGCCTTCTTTACTGCCGCTGCGCATTGGGTCGACACTTTCATCAACCTGTCCACCACCACTCCAAGATCTCTCTCCTGATCTGTCAGACAGCTCAGAACCCATTAGAACCCATAAATTCCAGAACCCATAAATCTTTCTCAGCAATGCTCCAGACTAGTGTGTTTCCACATGCAATTCAACTTGAGCGCACATTTTGTTGGGGACACGCATACATGCAATTCTTTCGATGTTATTTTACTATGATGAGTTCAGACAGTGAGACTGGGAAGACATATTTCCATGGCTAGACTGCTACAGACTCCCACCCTGTGGACTCAACTGACATCAAGTGTGCCAGATGCACCACGAGTGAGATACCACACTGTGCTTTCCATTGGCATTTCTGGAGTCAAGCGTGTGAGCAGGAATGAATTAACAGGAAGTAAGTGTGGAGGCTGGCTTGCTTATCAAGCTGCTCTGCCTTCAAATCCTCGTTTGATTTATTGTGTTTACTTATTACATAGTGAGTTGAAGCTATTTAAATTATTTGGCCATGAAAAACCCCAGCATACGGCTTCTTCAACAAGCCCTGAGTGCAAGTGCAAACATGAATGAACACCACTCTGAACTGGATTTCTGCTCATCTTTTTCTCTCTCTCTCTGTTTTTTAATGAGTCGGAGATGAATAAATGACCTGGTTTCAATTACATCCTGTAGAAGAAACTTGTGCAACTTAATTCACTAGCTCCCAGGCAGCATTAAATTACATGACCATCACTTGTATACGAAGGTCCTGGTATGTGGCTCGCAGACAGACACCAGCCATGGGACAAAGATCACATTCTTGCAAGGAGAAACTGTCCTTGAACACTTTCTCCAATGATTTAGAAGGGGAAAGGGTCTTTCTCCCCCACCTCCTTCTTGCAAGAATTGGACACCACGGTTTGAGCATGTGCTCGTGCGTGCATGTTTTCACGACTGAAGGCCAAACAAATTCTGGCTGTGATTGTCTATGATTCATACTGTTTTTCATGATCTTATTTCAGTCTGCTAACAGTTTGAGAAACCGGATAATATGTAGCACCGTTTCTCAAAACGATCCCTGCTGCTGGTGCTTCGCTTCTGTTTCGCCTTCACATTTTCAGCGCTACAAGCAAACAATGGAGAAGTGCCCCTCTTCCTAACACAGATGGAACTCCAGCGTACGACAGATCTAGAACATTAATCTTTAAAGATTCAGGCAAACAAAAAAGTCTTCACCAGGCACAAAAGGGACAACAGAGTCAGAGGCCAGGCAAACTTCCTTGTGGTTTGCATTCCACCAACAAGGTGCCACAACAGAAAAGACCCTTTCTCTGTTCATCACCAAAATGTGGGAAAATCTGGAAATGGTCCTCCAATGATTATCGTAAAATCAGGCAGGGTCACATAAGAGAAGATCTGTTAGCAGACTCATGGATTTTGCCTGGCAAGACTCATGAGTGACTGAGCAGGTTTTCCATAGAGTTGTGCCTAGGATAGGATGTATATTCTCTTGTTGTCTAGTGTGCTCCCTGAGGCATTTGGTGTGTGAGATACAAGAAGCTGGACTAGATGGGCCTATGGCCTGATCCAGCGGGGCTGTTCTTATATTCTTATGTTCTTATAGGATACTATAGGATTTTCTCGCTTCTCTTAACAATTAGCAGAAAGAGAATTATTCTATGTAAAAATTCTGTGTTAAGTATCATGCTCATTGATGGTGATCTGCAAATAAATAAATAAATAAATATTTTAGAAAACATTTTGGGTGTATACAAATGTGCTTCATTTGCAGAGTAGAAACTTTGGCTTTTATCAATACAGAACACGGATTTGGCTTTTCACTGTGTTTTGTATACACAACTCTGACTGTACATAGTTCTCTTGCCAATTTCTGATACCAGGCCTCTGCCTTCCATGCGGTTTGGACACACCCCTTTCTCTGCTATTTCCAACTGTGTTTCTGACTCCCTTAACACTTTTGCTTCAAAACAGTGATAACGGTAGCCTGTAGATTCCAACCAGGGACTCAGTTCCTCTCACAGACATAATGGCAAGGCCCTGGGCAGCTTCCTGGATTATTTTGCTATTGATAATAAGCTCAGCCCAATCCTAGACCTGTCTATTCAGAACGAAATTCCATTGACTTCAATGAGGCTTACTCCCAGGAAAGTGTGTATAGGATTGCAGCCTCAGTCTGTTGGGGAGCAGACTCCAGTGCTCTTGTGTTCCTATGTGAGGACCACAGTCCTGCTTACAAGATCACTTTGGTCTCCTTGTATAAACCTGATTTGCTCATTTGCTTAAACTTGCCTGGAGCTACTAACTAAACAAACCTTCAGTTTGTCAAAGTCGCTCATCTTAACACCTTGTTATAAACAACTCTAGGGTATATCCCTGTTTGCCCAGTTTCACCTGGTGGAACTTTATTCTCTAATTTGTGCTTTATGGAGGTATTTGGCCTAGGCTTAAGGGAACTATGGCTTATTCACAGGCTTGTATTCTTGATTCCTCAAAAATCTTCCTAAATATTTTCAGTTGTGCAGAAGAAAAGATAGAAATGGTCTGAGGAGAAGATAGGAGCAAAGGTATTGCTTCTGGAGATTGCCAGAACAGTTTTACGGAGCATGCTGGCTAAAAGAGTCCAACCAACTAATCTGAATGTGTTTTTTGTCACTGTTCTTTTCCAGCCTTGGCTACATTGTGCACAAAGAGCATCAGTTGTCTGACCCAGAACACAATCCTAAGCACTCCCTAGGCTCCCTACTTAGGTTCCCTACACCAGCCTACAAGTGTCATGAATGTATTATAAAGAACATTCACGATGACTTGTGAGCAGGATAGTCCAGCTCAATGACATGCACCAGCCTGCCAATACCAGATCCAGCAGAGGTGAGGGTACGTTTGCACCAACCCAGATGGTGCAAGGGGTGGGAGGAGGGCAGAACAGGGGTGGGGAGGGAATGTTTTTGGACAGGGGAGGACAGTCTGGGAGGCGGGTCAGGCCTGGGAGAGGGGTGGGACTGGCTGTGGCAGCACAGGTTATATCCTAACCCACCTTCCCTGGACCAAGCAGCCTTACATGAGCTGCTTGGATTTTGCTGGTGCAAATCCAAGTAGCCCCATGGGGGTGAACGGAGTGCTACATGAGATAAGGGGGAAAATATGCCCTTACCCTAGGTGGCCCTCCAGCCACCTCCTAACCTGCACTGGATAGAGCCCAGGTCACTTGGACTGCCTGCTCCAGCACAGGTTAGGATTGGACTGCCTGACATCATAAGCACAAACCACAGGTTGGCATGTGATCCTCCTAATGTCCACTGGGATTCAGCTTGGGCTTGACAGCAACTGTTACCCTGCACATGCCCAATCTCGTCTGATCTTGGAAGCTAAGCAGGGTCAGGCCTGGTTAGTACTTGGATGGGAGACCGCCTGGGAATACTGGGTGCTGTAGGCTTATACCATAGTCTCTCGAGACTGAAGGTTGCCAACCATCTTATGTCAAACATGAATTGTGCACCTTGAAATCGAGGCTAGAAATACCCAGCTATTTGCAGATTAATTTTTGTAGCTGACCCACAGCTGTGCGTAAACTCTACTGAAAAGGAAATAAATATTCTGCACCATTCATTAATCCAAAATCATTCATAATCCAAAATCACTGCTAAATTATGTGATCTTTGTAAATTAGGAGAAAGCTGAAAGTTATTGCTCACAAAATAACTTTCAGTTCAAATTTTGAGAGCGCAAAGAAGGGCTAAAACTACCTTACTGCTTTTGCATATTTGGGGAACTTACTTGCAGTTGTCTCAGCTGTGATCAGTGATGATCATTTTTCTGTAGAATGCCCCATGAAAAACTGCATCAGGGTCATTCCAAGAAGCAATGGTATGTGTCACCTAATGCTGTCAGGTTCCCCAGAATGTCCCTCAGAATAAGTCATGATATAATGTTGTTTCTGGGGCATTCTAGGAAAGAAAATGAAGAAGTACAGGTAAATTCTCCCATCACACTTCGCTGCCAAAAATGCTCCTTCATTTTTGCTGCCTGCAGCTGGGTGATCAAAATGAGGGAAACATTTTGAGACACCACTAATGCAAATATATACTTGCTATTTGGGCAATGTTCATCATTCTGCTTTCACTAGTCATGGGGAGAGGCAAAGAGATGTGAAGGGCACTGAAGTCCCTCACCACTGGTGATGCTGTACAGCTACCACCTGATTTTTAAGATTCTACCTAGCACTGTTTATACATTCCCAGGTTTATCTTCATAAGACTGTGGTTACTTTGAGACAGTGGTGTCACTAGGATTTGCATCATCTGGTGTGGGAGGCCAGAACATCACTCCCATTATGGACCTCCTATCATGCAGTGGGCAGGGTGATGTATGGTGCTGTACCATTCCCCCTGGGGCATTCCCCCTGGGGGCTGGGGGATAAGAATAGGCCCTCAGTTTGGCTGTACTTGTCGTAAGAGGCGACTAAACAGCCACTGAGTAGATGGAATTCATCAGCCTGGGAAGGCAGCTCATCTGAGAGAAGGAAAACTCTGATCCCAAACCTCCACTGCCTTGTGGCTACATCCAGTTATGGAAAAGACTTCAGGAGTCAACCTCGAGGCAAAATTTGGAGCCAGAGTCCCTGAGGCAGTTCATGGCTGAACACAGTCACGTTCTGGCAACTCCTGCGACGCCACTGGAACCAACCGTATTGGCCTCTGCCTTTCCATTGGACCATTTCAGCAACATGGAGAGGGGGGATTTGCTGCATGGGTAACAGTCTATCCTCCATATCTACTTAAACCAGGCTTTGCGCACTGGAGAGGACACTCTGTTCCAGAACCACTATTCAGAGTGCAATACCATAGTCTTCCGAGACTGAAGGATGCCATCATTACCCCACCCCACTGGTTTTTTGGCTATACCTTTTGATAGAACATAGATATTTCAACAATTTTTATTTTCTGGTTTTTTGGCCATAACTTTTGATAGAATGGAGATATTTCACTCTGGTTTTTCTCATTACACTCTGCTGTAAATTACACATCAAATGGTATATAACATGATGGTATTTTTCCTAGAAACAACGATTTTAATCACTAGTGTGCCTCACCCCCTCTGTGCGTGTCACCTGGTGCAGCCTGCATCTCCCACACCCCCTAGAGACACACTGCTTTGTGACTCTGATTTGTTTGTCCTATACTCAATCACTAACATGGTGCAAAGCCATCCTGCAGGATATCCAGTTCCAGGAATCAAGTCCCGGAATCAAGGCCAGGAAGGGGGACAGGATGTCAGTGACACTACTGCTGCCAATACCGTCGCCTTTCTGACCTCAGTCTGCTTTCTTCCCTGCCCTGGTCTCCGCTCCATTTCATCCCTCTGCATTCCTTCCCCTGCCCACCTCCTGTGCCAACTACTGGCACTCCCGCAGTGGCCACCGTCATGCAGGCACGGCCACTCACCTCTTGCAGCGGCAGCCAGGCTGTGCTCTATGGTGCATTGCTGTTTGTGATGGCTATAAAGCATGCTGCATCACCAGAACTGGCAGTGCAGAGGCCCAGTAGGATCAGTTTGTGAATCTTCTTTAATGAGTTAGAGACAGCTTGATCCATTTTGCCACAGTGTTAAATCAAAGTGCAATCAATTGTCTCCCCAGTCTGCCACCATCTCCTGCTTTCATGAGTTTGCAAGTCCATCACAAGATGCTAAGCAGCTGTTTTTCTTGGCAAGAGCAACCAGATTGTCTCTCAGCATGTGGCAAAATCAGTGGTGCAGTGGTAAAGTTTCGACTGCTGAAATGGGGCTGGGGAACGCATCAAAGGGATTGACAGTCACTGGAAGCAACACAGCCTCCAAAGGGGTGCTGGCACTCATATCCTAGCTCTCTATACTCTCTGCCCCAAACTGTGCTATTAGATGAAGCCTAGCGGCTCCACCTAATAGCCCACTTCCCCTTGTGAATTATTCAGTCCTTTTTGTGCAAAAGCAAGACTGTTTCCTAACCTAGTTATTTTTCTTTCCCCAAAATGTTCCAGTTTCTCAAGCTTCAATAGCTGCATCACTGTTGATCAAAGTTTTACAACCCACAACCATTGTGGGGGGTATAAACGAGGGCAAAATTACACTGTGTCAAGTGTTGGGCAATTCTTTCAGCTAGACAGCCCCAGACATTGCTGTTTTGATTATAGCTTATCTCCAGCAGTGAGAGTCTCTTAAATAAGACAGTAATTGCGTGCTGTAGAGACATGTCATTATAATGCAAACACAAGATGCATGTCATTTAAATGAAGGAAAGATGAGCTGCAGAAAACGACTTCAAATAGAGACTGACTTCAAAATGATTTCATGGTTGTTTTTTTTTAAAAAAGAATTCTTCCTTCTAAAAGAGGCCTGATGAAATAAAACACGAATCCAAATTAAGGTGGATGCTCTCAAGTTTTCTGATGCGATTGTCAGATGTTATTCAATTTGATAATTAAATTGCAGCTACCCGAATGCTCCAATTATGGAATTTTTATACCTCCCATTATCAATGTAAACCTAAATGGACACCAATCCTTTTTGCTTAAGAAGACCCTCTCACCATCACAATTTAACCTTCATGTATAATACCTATACACCATTTAACCTTTGTGTATAATACTTATGCAAGCCCTTTTTCAAAGACAAGGGACAAAAAACCAGCATAGGGTTCCTGGAGCAAATTCCTCCTTCTCCTTTCTTGCCCTTACCATGGTTTACTTTCATGTGTGCATTGTAGCTAACCAGCTCTAACCAGGATTTCCACTGTAACCAAGGTTTGGGAGCATATTCAAACTGAAATGGGAACGTATTCAAACTGCATGTTTGCAAACCCTTGTACATAATTCAGAAATGGAAAAAGAATGGAAAATTCCTAATGCATTCATTCCACTTCAGAAACAAAACCAGGTAATTAAAGCCCAAATCCTAACCAACTTTCCCACACTGACATAGCTGTGCCAATGGGGCATGTGCTGCATCCTGCAGTTGGGTGGCAGTCACAGGGGCATCCTCAAGGTAAGGAAATATTTGTTATTTGTTCCTATATATAAAGGAGCTGCATTGCCCTTATCTTGGCGCTGGAAAGTTGGTTAGGATTGAGCCCTCCGAACTCTAAGTTCTTGGGAGAAATTTTGATGATGACAATGTTACCAGCATCCGCCAACTGCAACAGTCTCTGCCCAGTCTAATGTGTTCTCACAATGATGTAACAACACAATTAAATGAAAGCATCAGAAGCATATCAGAGAGACTGTCAATAATTATGGGCACGATAATTGCACATGGACATTTCAGATCACAATCTGGGTTACAACATTTCCATACTAGTTACATGTTGTGCTCTCGAGCTGGCAGACTTGTTGCTATCAAGCGAGAAACATCTGTACAATTGAAGGCAATTATTATCTGCCATGGAGTATTACCGTGGTGATGATATCAAGAGCAGTGCCTCTGCAGAATGCCTGATCTACTTGTTATGGCTCAGAAGTAACCTTACTGCACATAGATAGCCATGCTGTCATTCACTCTACACCAGTGGTTCTCAAACTTTTAACACTGGGACCCACTTTTTAGAATGAGAATCTGTCAGGACCCACCAGAAGTGATGTCATGACCGGAAGTGACATCATCAAGCAGGAAGAGTTTTAACAATTCTAGGCAAGCAATCCTATCCACATTTACCTAGGAGTAAGTCCCATTGTTAAAAGTTTGTTAAAAGTATATACATAGTAGCCTGTTAAAAGTACAGATGTGTTACATTTCCCCAAATGCAGTCACATACCATGGTAGCATCAAGTCTAATATATTAAAAATAATATATTGAGATGAATGGGGACCCACCTGAAATTGGCTCACGATGCACCTAGTGAGTTCCAACCCACAGTTTGAGAAACACTGCTCTACGTCTTTTCTTTTCTTTTTGAAAGGGAGCTCGATGAGGGCTCCTGTGTAACAGATGTGTTTTTAATTATTACACATTACAAAAACATTGGAGCTATTAGGAAGCATCATAAATGTGGCTATCAGGGACTCCTCTGGTGGCTGTTGCCTACAATTTTGCTACCTGTATGATAGCTGAACTATACTGTTCTTCTTTTACAGGGTTGTTCTTTCCTCTGATTTTCTGGAAAGGTAAGACTATAAGAAGAGCCCCACTGAATCAGGCCAAAAGCCCATCGACTTCAGCTTCCTGTATCTCACAGTGGTCCACCACATGACTCAGGAAGCACTAAAGCTAATACATGCAATTAATAGTACTGAGCTTTGACGCATGTTCTGGAGGTCAAGAAAACAGAGACGTCACTGCCTTCAGCATACTTTTATGAGAACATCTTTTCAGTAAGTACCGCTGGCACAAGACAGTTGGTAGTGCCCACAGTTCCAGCTCTATCCAAGAGTTATGCAATTTTGGTCGGTACATATTTGTCTCTGCTAAGTGACGAATGCCTGTGCCTGAATATCATCAAAATGAGATCTCCTGCTACTTCCCTGCCTGCAGCAACATCACTTTCTCATTTTCTTTATAGCTATCTTTAAGACACACAGATCGGGAAAAGTCTAAGCTTTGTGGTCAGAAAAACGAACTACTAATCAGACATCACCATATTTATATAGGAATAAAACAGAAGGGTGCCACAGATAATACATAGCTGGTTGAAAATGAATTTTAAAAAAAACAACACTGTTTATTTGCAAAGTACACACTAAGCAAATGTCATTCTGACGTTTCTACAGTCCCAGATAGTACATGTTTTCCTTCAAATCAACCAACTTTCCTGCTACAGAAAACCAGTTTTTTTTTCAGCCATTAACAGACAATAATTTTCAGCCTTTCTAGGCCCGGCTGAGACATAATGCTCCACCATAGCTCAGCACAATGTGAACAGCATAGAGAATCATAGATTGACAAGATTGCCCCATTCCTCTCCTCATGTGATAAAGAAAAAGGAATGAAAGATTCCATATGCACCACAAACCACAGCTCCTTATTATGTAGAAACTTGGGCCAGCCCCAGATTTTGGTAGGGCTCAGCTCCAGGTTACTCCCCCCCCCCAACAGGGCCAGGTTTGACTTGCACCCCTCAGTGGCACCTCTGATGGGCCCAATCAGAAGTCTTCTGGACAACTTTTCTCCAAAGCTCCAAACTCTGTTTATTTTTCACATTTCTATGCCACCCTTCCTCCAAAGAGATCAGGGCTGCTCCCCTCCTTCTGTCCTCACAGCAACACTGAGAAAGTGACTGGCCCAAGGACACCCAGGAAGCTTCATGGCTGAGGGGGGATTTGAACCTGGATCTTCCAGGTCTAAGTCCACCTCCCAAACCACTATACCACCTTGGCTCTCCATTTACAGGAGAATGGTGGTAGCAGTAGCAGTGCATTCTTCCTCTGAACCATGTCCCAGTTTTGGCAAGACAATTAATATATTAAAGGTGCATTCCAGGCACCATCATATTTTAAGAATTCTTTTGCACTGCACTTAATCTTGATCATTTCCATTAGCTAGCAGGAATGCCATTTCAAGTTTTTGTTCAGTTTTGTTTTGTTTTTTGTTCATTTGGAAGTTGCAGGGGAGGCAAAATTCACAGCAAGTTTAAAGGCCTCTTCTTGGCTCTATTCTAGATTAAATTGCAAAAGGAAAAAAAAAAAGAACAGTGAATTTTAAAGCATGTGTTCTTTGTCCTTTATACTGTCGGCAAAGCATTTCACAACATTCATAAAAACATGAAACAAAATTACTCGGAATTGAATTGATACCATCATAAAACAAAGGAAGAAAAATAAGCAACAGCAACTAAAAGCAGCAAAAATAGCCAGTGTCATGAAAACCAAAACATAACTATAGCAGCAAATCATACAATGGCCATTAAAGACCATTGGTGAAGAGAATGATTTGTAATGGGGTGCCTGAATGCATCTAAAACAGGTGCTTCTTTACTTGTCTGGGGAAGATAAGTTTACATTAGTGGCATTCAGGTGCCAAGTTAAATGCCACTCCACGCTACGGGGTGGCAGGGGTAGGCTTGAACTGCTAGACTTTTAGCATGCTCTTTAACTTCCCCAGATGGCAATCTAATTACCCAATCAAGCACAACTGTTACTCCATTGTCATAGACTAGAGTATCCCAACATAGACATCTTTTACACTGATCTGGAAATTCTTGAAAATTTGGTCTTTTTGTATGGGGAATACACTTCATGTGGCTTCTGGCACTGGAAAACTTCTAGTCCTTCATCTGGTGCCATGTTAAGCTATGTTGCCACTTCCCATCTGAAAGTGTTTATAGGAAGGATCATACACAGGCTGACTGAGCTGCCTTGGCACGCTAACTGGTGGAGATAAAATTTGTTCTGCTGCATGAAGTTCTGCTACATGGAGAACTCATCTCCTTTAGACTCCTTTAGACCCATCTCCTTTAGACTTCTTCAGCTCAAGGAAGCAGGAGGATGCTTCCTCCTTCCAACAGGTAGTCCAAAGCCAGGCTGCTAGCTACCAAGCAAGCCCCAGTCTGGGGGTAAGCCATGAAACATAGCCTTTGGAAGCAACCAGAAAATTGTGACTTGGTGACCCAAGGGTAGAAGGAAGGTCTGGTTCATGGAGGTTCACCTGGCTCCTTCCCAGCACCACCTTTCCAAACACCATAACAATTATGTACTGCAATGACTGATGACACATGAGCATTAGAAACAGATAGGGGAAACTGTTAAGGCACTTAATAATTGAACACAGAAATTATACTGGAGGTAAGAGTGCAATACGTACTGCATTTCCAAACTAGTCATGTATTGCACTCTAAGCTGCTATTAAGGGAGACATATTTGCACAATCAAGGCCATGGGTTGTATTGTGTACTGTTTTTAGCTATCGATCCTTCTTCAGTAGGATACACTTAATCACCTGCTATGTTGTGGGGAATTTTTTTTTTGTTCCTGACGGCCTTGTTGCTCACTTGCCACTGGCCATGGGAATGACTAACAGATTGTGATGCACATTGCCCTAAATGTCCATAAACATCGCAGGGGTCCTGGGTGATAGAGTACTTACTGTAATGATTAAACCAGCCTTGGCAAATCTGAGCAGCTGTGTCCTCTGGAATTTTTTTTTTTTTTTTTTTTTGGTCTTAAAAGAACAGCTGGCTCTATGTGAGATGCATGGAGGCAAGGGAGAATGGAAGAATTTTATCCAAGCTGTCTGCACATTCTCACATATCCAATTTAAACAACACTTCAACTGTAATTGCAACCCATTCCAATATTCATGCCAGACTATGAAAATGCAGAATACACACCCTGCAGAAAAATGTGGGTCGGATCCAGCACTGATAAGGCAGATAATGGATTGAATTATGGATAATGGATAATGAATTATCTTGACGAAAGGGGGAAAAGCACCAGCTATTCAGGTGTAGGGGTGCAGTTCTGATGTTTAATGGAGCCTTTCTAAAGGATCTCAGAGCCCAGTCCTGAGCTTGGCACGCTAACTTACTGCCGGTGCGCACCATCACAAATGTGCCATAAATCACGTTTGCAAGAGTTAGTACCGGCCGAGTGCTGGAGCTGGCCCAGCGCAAGACCATGCTGGGCCAGTGCTGGTGGGAGGCCAGAGGTCTACTGCCTGGCACTCATTCAGTCCACTGGGTGGTGAAGAGGTGAGTGGGGGTGTGGAGGAAGGCAGGGAGGAGGTGTTCTGGGGCCGGGGGGTGGGGGGAGGGTGGGAAGAAGGTGTGACAGGAGGGGGCAGTACCATCATAGCTCAGCTCCACTGGATCCTGAGCGCCTTGTCGTGCTGCATAGCCCAACATGGAACTTGATTCTGTGCCGGCTCCAGAGCTACCATAGAATCAAGAAGCCCCATTGCGGGGCTACTTTCCTTACCTGGGGGTAGGGGAATGAAAGTCCCCTTCTTCTGAGAAGCCAGTGGAATCTGCCTTGGGTGCTCTGGATACCACGGCAGTCATTGTTGGCGCCATAGCAGCCCCGCACTCCAGGCAGCTCAGGATTGGGCTGCCCATCTTCCATGTCTACAGCTTTCCTTTTCTATTAAAAAAAAATTAATTTGTAGAAGGGCATAAATTAGGGCTCTTTCAAACAGGCATAAATTAGGGCTTTCTCAGAAGGGCATAAGTTAGGGCTTTCTCTATTAAATCTAATAGAATGTCACCGGCAGTTAGATGGGGAAAATCCACAGTCAGATTGATAAAGGCAGCCAAGTCACCCTTTCTCAACCTCCAGTCAGCTCCCCAAAGAAAGCAGTAACTGGTATTTGCAGTGCAGGATCCGGAGACTTCTTAATCCATCCTTATCAGATTATATTATGTCAGAGTTGGGCCAAGTAGACTTGGTCGAATCTCTCCTCAGCTACGAAAGTGCCCAGTCACCATCTCATTGCCTAACCTCTTTTTCAGGATTGTTGCAAGGATAAAGATTAAGCTGTGTACATGACTATACACCTGTTCCCCATGAGCCTGTAGGGCAGCGGTTCCCAAACTGGTGGGTCAAGAACTCACCAGGGGAATGGGAAATGGGCCATTCCCCCTTAAAGGGAGTGACCTGGGAATGGGTTCCCTGATAGAGCTGCAGCAAGGAGGAACCATTGGGACCCAGTGATATATTAGCAAACCTGGGAGGCTGCTGAAGCCTACATGAGGGTCCTGGAAGCTACAGCAACCTCTGTGAGCCTCCACATGGCTACCTTGAGCTCCGATTGTTGCTCAGAGCGGGTTTGTGTGGTCACAAACTGGAAGTGAGCTTCGATCAGCAATCAGAGCTCAGGGCAGCCACACAGAGACAGGGCTGCAAACCTCCAGGGGCCCTCATGGAGGCTTCAGCAGCCCCTCAGGTTCATTAAAATGTCATTGAACATAAGAACAGCCCCACTGGATCAGGCCATAGGCCCAGCTAGTCCAGCTTCTTGTATCACACAGCGACCCCACTAAATGCCCCAGGGATCACATCAGACCACAGACACAACCTGCCTCCCTGTGCCCTCCCTTGCATCTGGCATTCTGACATAGCCCATTTCTAAAATCAGGAGGTTGCACATACACATCATGGCTTGTAACCTGTAATGGATTTTTCCTCCAGAAACTTGTCCAATCCCCTTTTAAAGGAATCCAGGCCAGACGCCATCACCACATCCTGTGGCAAGGAGTTCCACAGACCAACCACATGCTGAGTAAAGAAATATTTTCTTTTGTCTGTCCTAACCCGCCCAACACTCAATTTTAGTGGATGTCCCCTGTTTCTGGTATTATGTGAGAATGTAAAGAGCATCTCCCTATCCACTCTGTCCCTCCCCTGCATAATTTTGTATGTCTCAGTCATATCCCCCTCAGGCGCCTCTTTTCTAGGCTGAAGAGGCCCAAATGCCATAGCCTTTCCTCATAAGGAAGGTGCCCCAGCCCCGTAATCATCTTAGTGGCTCTCTTTTGCACCTTTTCCATTTCCACAATGTCCTTTTTGACATGTGGTGACCAGAACTGGACACAATACTCCAGGTGTGGCCTTACCATCGATTTGCACTGGGTCTCCACAGCGCTATGATCACTGCAGCGCTGTCAGGGCCACCCCCCTTTGCTTCCAGTGGTGTCGCTAGGTGGGTGCAGGGGGTGCGGGCCGCACCGGTTTGACAGGACGGGGGGTGACTAAAATCTAAGTGCTAAAATCACGGCTTTAGGAGCTGCCACATCATGCCATACACCGTTGGATGTGGAACGTCCAGCGGAATGCAATGCAAAAAACCAGAGCAATATCGCTCATTTCGTCCAAAAGTTATGGCCAAAAAACCAGAAAGAAAAAATGAATGGATCCCTATGGAAAGTGAGAGTGAGCCGTATCACGCATTTACTCGCAAGTAGGCGTACTTGCCATAGTCCGTCAGAAAGGGCAGGCTGAGGGGAATCCAATGACACCAGAATGGTCCCAATCCAATGAATGCAGCCCCCAAAACACCTGAGAAGGAGGTCCTTCCCAGCTGCAGTCTACTGAGCCCTATGGAAAGTGAAGCAGCCTCACAGTCGCGTTTACTCACGAGTAGGCAGATGTGCCTTGGCTTTTGATCAGGCCAGGCAAAGAGGAATGCGAGGCCACCAGAAGGGTCCCAATCCGATGGAACTGGAGTGCAACAAATGCCCCAGAAGGCAGCCCCCCCCCACTAAAAAGGACAAAAAAGAGGCTTGAACTGGTAAGGGGAAGTTTTCTGTTTTGCACTTGCAAAGCCAGGTGGGTCCTTATCTTGATATGCTTGAAGAACTTTGCTTGAAGAATAGAAGAACTTTAAACTGGGCACTGGGAGGGCTGGAAATCTCACTGATTCTTTTTGGGGGGTTGTTATTGCAGGCAGACTACAGAGCAAGCTCCATTGACCACAATGGGACTTACTTCAGAGTAGATTCACTTGGTGGACAGGACTGGCTCCCCCTTATTTAATTATTTCTTTTATTTTAATTTAATTATTTATAATTATTTATTTTAATTTGCTTGATGATGTCACTTCTGGCCATGACATCACTTCCACTGGGTCCTGGACAGATTTTCGTTCTAAAAAGTGGGTCCCAGTGCTAAAAGTTTGAGAACTGCTGCAATAAGGTGTTAGTAAGTTGACAAGGGGTGTGTGTGTGAGAGAGACTCTACAAGTTTTCAAAATCACTAAAGTCAGAGTTTGGAGGAATAAAACCATCATGTTATATATCAATCAGTGCGTAATTTCATGCAGAGAGCAATGAAACAAACCACATTGAAATATCTGTGTTCTAACAAAAGGTACAGCCAAAAAACCAGTGGGGGCGGGCTGATGGTACATCACCACGCCCACCACCTGGTGCATTGCCTCACCCACTGCATGGGGTGACACGCAGGCCTCCCACACCCGGTGACGTGAATCCTAGTGACACCACTGCCAGTTTCAGCAGCAGTATGCTTCTGATTATCAGAAGCAGGAGAAAAATGGTGGGAGGAAAGAATGCCTTCCTCTCTATGCTTGTGGGCTTCCCAGAGGAGGCTGGTGGACCACCACATGAAGCAGAATGCTGGACTAGATGGGCCCTTGGCTCGACGCAGCCAGGCTCTTCCTATGTTCTTAAGGCACTGGTCTAGAGTACCCAATACAGTCTGAGTCAGGGGAAGGCAACTTCAGGTGTTCATACATTAATCAAAAGGAAGGTCACCACATCCAATGCAAAAGTACATATGGCACTGGTGTTGTTCTTGCAGTTAAAGATTTGGCTGGCCATTAAGATTCGCAGTAAACAATGTATGCAATGTGAAATAGATAATTTGCCAACAAAATATCAGCATACAAGAACTCTCATATAAATGATATTGGATAGGAGAACACTTTTAAAAAAAAACAAAACGGAATATACTTGGTACCCTTGCCCATTTAATGGTTTGCTCTGTTTGGTATTATTCAAGCGCTTAGAAGAGCCTTTGTGCCTCATTTTCGGCCTGCATTTTATTTAAATAATCGCAGGCATGATGGGCTTTAACAGTCACTCACAAGGATTTGTTTTTAGCAAATTGCATCCTGTACGGAGTACTAATCATGCTGACGTGTTCTCCAGAGAGGGAACCCATTTAGAAGTGCACATAGGAATGCCTGGTGACTCGCCGGTTTAATTTTGCATTAGCAGGCTGAGATCACCAGGCATTAAGCTGATTGGGAGAGATTCGCTGTCTGTGCTGCTCCAAGGTTTTGCTGAGTGGCTTGATGGGCCCAGAGATTTATGGTGAGGATTTAAAGGGGGCAGCAATATGCTGTCTTTCTGTCCTGAGCCTATACAGGAGAATGTAGCACTGAATGGGATAAAGGAAGAGATGTGATGGTCAATATGATGGTGGTCTCTGAGAAGGTATTTTTGGTAACAGAGTGTTCTTCTAAGGCTTGTGAATTATTAAAGAATCTTTATAAGAATGAATGAAAGCATTGGAAGCAATCCAACTATGCTCCAGGAATGCACAGATTTAAAAAAGGGACACTCATGTACACTCATAATACCATAGCTATTGTGCCAAGGATCACACTGCCTGTGATCCTTGTCCATTATTGCTGAAGATTCTTCTGCTGGCTGTATGCATTTACTTTGGAATTAGCTTGTCTTGTTGGTTAGAGCAGTGCTTCTCAACCAGTGGTACAGGTACCACTAGTGGTACTTGAGGAGGTATCTGATAGTATTCCCAGGACTCCTGAACACCTGCCAACTGGCAGTGAGACCAGGAACATGATGCAACAAACAGTGGTAAGAGACTTGGTTTGGGGGGCAGAGCTCCAAAGAATTTTTTTTTTGCGCTTGAAAAAGCCCTCCCATGAGCCTCTTACTGGTGTTTGTCCTGTCACATCCAGCCTCCCAACCCAGAAGTAATTGGTGGTGATGTCAACACCAGTTACTGCCAGTGGTACTTTGAATAGGCGGGCCATTTGAAGTGGTACAGCAGAGGGTTAGAAGAATGTTAGAAAAAACAAAGAGACTAATGGCCCAGTTTTATTTGGATGCCACATCAATGGCACACTGATGGCAGCACAATGATCACTGCATCCTAAACCCACCCAGGCAGCATCACACTGGCACAGCCTTCCCCATAATGCTGTAACAGGCATTCCCAGTAATGCCAACAGTGTCAGTGGAAACCCCAACAGAGTCCATCATCCATGGAGTAGTATCCGGACATTGGTGTATCATTAGTGTGATGTCCAAGGAGCCAGTCCCTGCAACCTCCCAACCCAAGACCACTAGCCAGAGATGCACAAACAGAGTGAACTGAACAAGAAGTCAGGGCAGAACCAATGAACAGCCATCACTGGGAAGATGCTCCCCTCCAGCCCCTAGGAATGGGCAGCCCACAACAGCACCACCACCAACCATGGGGAGATGCCCCAAGGATATCACACACACACACTAGCACCACACAGGGATTTAAAGGATTTGAATTTAAAGGATTGCCCTTAAAAGAGGATTGGACAGATTTATGAAAGAAAAATCCATCGCAGGTTACAAGCCATGATATATGCAACCTCGGGGTTTAGAGGTAACCTATCACTGAATGCCAGGTGCAAGTGAATGGCAACAGGATAAGAGCATCATGTGGTCTTAAGTGCACCCTGAGGCATCTGGTGGGCCATGTGAGATATAGGAAGCTGGACTAGGTGGGCCCTTGGCCTAACCCAGCAGGGCTTCTCTTGGGTTCTTAAGGATGCCACAGCAGCCCCACCTCCTACAGGAGCTACTGTGGCATCAAAAGCAAAGGGGCAAAAGCAAAACAATCTTATTATGAATAATATTTCAAAACAAACATCATCATTGTTCCTTAGAGTTCAGGTATATTCATTTTGCATGCATGTGTGCTAGAGACCAGATGCATCTGTGACCTCATCTCACACCCAACTGAGAGATTTACAGTCTGATTCAATGGCATCCCACTGCCAGCACTGCAGCCCCAGCCCTGACGCTGGGCGTCAAAACATGCTGTAAGGCACGTGCTCACCACCCGACAAGCAAGATGGAGCCCTGGCCACTGGCAGAGTGGAGGTAAACAGCATGGGGATGATGGCAGGAGGGTATGAGAGAGGACAGAGAGATGGTGGAATGGGGAGGGACAGGCCCAGGAAGGGTGGGAACGGCAGAGGCCTCCTTCATCAAATCCTATTCCCCATGTTCAGCTCAAAAGCCCAACACGGGGCTTCTAGAGTCTGTGCCAGCAATTTAGCTGGCGTAACTCCAGCCTGCTCAATTCCAGCACAGGATGCAGCAGTGAACATGTAGCACCACTGCTGGATAGGATTGGGCTGTTAACTTCTAGAGACCTAGCACTGACTGCAATCCTATCCACACTTACCTGGAAGTAAGCCCCATTTACTACAATGGGACTTACTTCTGAATAGACATGGCTAGGATTTGGGCTCTAAACCTAACAAGTACAGCTTTAATAACTTACACAAATGGATTTCAAAATAGATCCTTCTCTCTCAGATGCAAAACAGGGTTTTCCAAAAACAAATACCAGAAATTTGAAACTGGTAAATTTCCAGTTGGAGTATATGGATCCATGGAAAGTTTTTCTAGAGAATGCACGAAAAGTCCACCTCTGGCTAATTCTCTCCCATTACAATCAATGGGACTGTAAAAGCAGCAGTACTGGCACAGTGGTACCCAATGGCTCTTGCTAAATCCCTCTTTGGCTGACAGTTTTAGAGCAAATGATCAAAGTATACTTGAAGAATAGCTGTCACGACAACACATCTCTGCCTCGCTGGCTACCCTCATGGTTGGACGGCTTTGCAATGACACTGGGCACCCAAACAACATGCTTGATAATTCAAACCAACCATTGATTTTGTTTTCATTTTTCTCTTTCCACTCCTCTGTGGAAATGCTCGTGCTCACTCCTCATGCTCACTTGCCTGCACACACCCAGCCTGGGGCTTGATTAGCTTCTTCTAGCCATGGAAAATATTTTTTTTAAAAACTGCAATGGGAAGTCAGGAATGTGGGGATTCTTACATTGCGTGCATATGTGGTTTGGCAGTGTGTGCCATTTGCACACATCACTTACTGGGGAAGTTAAATCATTTTTGGACACTGATTGCTGCACTTGCTTCCAAAGTGCCATTGACTTCAAGACTTGAAAGTAAAAAAAATCTCCACCGCCCATTATTGCACAGATTCTTGCCAGCTAAAACCATTTTCTAGAAGGATTTTATTTCTTTTGGTTCTCGGGCAATGCTGTCTAAGAACGCTGTGCCTGAAGCATCCATCTTTACTCCAGTGTTGTATAGGGGGAAATGGAGCCAAGGAGCAGCACAGAATGCACTCACCGCTATCCTCAAGTGGGCAAAACTTTTGCCCTTTTTGCAGGTCCTCCTTACAGTTGCCAAATGGTGGGTTGAATGCCAGGGATGGGCCACAGACTCGGGTGACTCTGGACTCAAGTCCCCCAACACGCACATTTACTGACTTGTGCTCGCTCTAGTTCCGTGTGTTAGGAAACCGAAAGTGACTTGGGAGTTTTTCCTGGGAACAAGTGGAGACAGACAATTGATTGGGGTTGACTGGATGAACTGCTTAATTTTTTTCTCTGGACGAGGGAGGGGAGAAGGAGGAGCCCAATGGATGGGAGAGGGGGTTCTTTTTGCAGTATGAACAGACCGGATAAGCCAAGGAAGAGGGCTAAGAAGGTGGGCAAAGCAGGGAGGGAGGAGGTGTTTCCTTTCCAAACTCATGGCTCATTTTGCATTCATGCATGGCAGGAATACACACCTCAACCCATCAACCATCACTTCTGATAAGGTCAGCCCTGCCTGCCTACCCTCCCAGAGACCTCCTGTGTGTGTGTGTGTGTGTGTGTGTGTGTGTGTGTGCCTCTGTCCCATTCCTGCCCACCCATCTGTCACTTCTGTCCCCTCGCTCATTCATGCTTCCCGCCCCCTCCCATCTTGCTGAGCTGGGATGCCCGTCCCCCATTGGTCTGTCCATGGTGTGCTGCTCGCCGCTCCTTCTAAGGTTGGAATCAGGAATCATGATGTAAATGGTGGTGGTGGGGGGGTGTCACTGGGCTTCATAAGGAACCAATTGCCACTTCCTTCACTCACTCGAAGAACAGAGAGCTTTTGTTTACAGATGGGTTGGGGACATCTGGGAAGTGCTAAATTAGAACACACATACACACTCCAGCAGCTCTGGTTTTTCTGTGGAGCTGCACCTGACTCGTGTATCAAAAAGACTCAGAACTCGAGTCCAACAGAGTCACAGAAAAGTTCCCAGCAAGTCCCAAAGGCTGCCCATTAAGACTTGTGCATAAGTCAAAGGGGCGAGGGTGGGGGTAGACTCGAGTCCCGCTATAGTGAATTGGTTCATTCCTGGAGAAAGCTCTTCACAGCCTGCAGACTACCTTCAAATTGACTCTGGTCAACTTACTAACTTTTGAGGCCCAATCTTCAAGTATCTGCTCTTGTCTCTGTTCGGGGTCTGTAACAGAGCTGCATCTTTCCCCCTATGTGATAGGGGATGGAGAGGTGATTGTTGGCTGGGTGTGTAGGAAGGGGGGCATTCCCCCCGCCCACTGATGAAGCTTTTGATGTGGTGATTCTTCAAATATGTAGGTTAATGGGAAAATGTGAAATCTTCTCCCCTTTTAGGATGGAGATGACTGGGGTAGGATGACTGGGGTTAACATTTCCCCAGTCAGAAATTTAGAGCTGCCTGGCACCAGCATTTGGGAGTTACTCCCTTGTGAGCAGAAGGGGAGTAAAGCAAAGGACTGCGTTATCGGATGAGCACACCCTATGAAGAACATCAATCTCGAGGTGACATTTGAAAGTTGATGTGTTATGGAGACAAAGGGCAGATCATGAGTCACAAGAATTAGGGTCCAGTTTGATTGGATGACCCAAGTATAAATTAGTCATTGACTTTCCATTTTTTTTTAAATAGCTGCTAATGAGGGGTCAATCCAGAGTGGAAATGTAGAATAGGTGGAGGGGAGTTTAATCTTTTCCCCAGCAGAGAACCTGCTACTGGCTCCAAGGACAGTTTCCTTCATGTGGCAAATAGCTGCTGACGGGGACATTTTTACTGTGGCTCAGGCTTGGAGAGAAAGAGTTAAAAAACCTTCTTTCTGTGCCAGAGTCCTGACCCAGGTGAGGACTCAAGAGTTCCTATGTTTGAAAAAAGGAAAGATAATGCTATGTTTAATGTTATGCCTGGTTTGGCCCTCAGGGACCACCTTTTCTCAGAGCAACCTCTCCATCCAGTGACATCTTCACCTAAGGCTCTGCTCCTAGCATCTCCATCTTTGGAAGCCTGTCAGCCTCACTTTCACGATAGGAATATTGTCTTGTCTGATGCACGGACCACCTTGTCTGCCGTTTCACATCTCTGCAGCGACTGCTTTTAGATCTTTCCAGGTTCTGCATTGTGCAATTCTCTGTATTGTGTTGTTGCTTTAAACCAGGGGTGCTCACACTTTTTTGACTCGAGAGCTACTTTGAAACCCAGCAAGGCCCGGAGATCTACCAGAGTTTTTTTTACAATGTTCGCGCCATCATAACATATAACATTTATGTGTACAATGTATGTTGGTGTACCTTGAGCCCCACTGAGTATAACAGGACTTACTCCTGAGTAGACATGCCTAGGATTAGGCTGTGAGGCTGCAATCCTAGCCACACTTACCTGGGAGTAAGCCCCATTGAGTACAATAGGCCTTACTCCCGGCATTTCCTCCCAGAGGCACCTGAAGGGGGGGGGGTCGGCACTCCACGATCTGCTCATTTTGCCTCGCGATCTACCAGTAGATCGCGATCCACCTATTGAGCACGCCTGCTTTAAACTATCTTGAGGACACTTTAAGGGAAAGTTGGAGAAGAAATGCTTTCAGTGCATCAACACCTGATCTTCCCAGCAAGTGGTTGTTGCCTCCTTAAGGTAGGAAGGGCTTGACTAGCAGTTTAATTACCATTGCCATTTAAGAATGGAATTACATTCCATCTGGTATCTATAGGCATTACCTGGACTTTTCAACACCAAAATAATTTGAGACAGATTCTTCCAATCAAGGATAACTGGCGAGTGGATTAGTCCAAGAAATACTCAAGATCTCTCATCAGAGCATGTATCTGTGTCCCTTAAATCAAAGCCTTTTGCCGCAAGGAAAACATTCAGGCAAATAATACCATATCCATCATCTGCACCGGAGAAAACACAACCCGACATCTCTTAACAGCCTTGTGTTCAGTGAGAGCTTCCCTGTGGAATTCAAGTACATGTGTGTGATTCAACAATTAAATGTCATCGAAAACCAAATACATGGTTAATAAATCAAAATGTTTTAATCCCCACTTAGCACCATATTTTGTGAGTGCTAATGAGTGATTCTGCTTGAAGGCCCTGAGGCAAAGATCGGGGTATTGTATGTGTTATGTAAACAAGTTTATTTTGGGAGCTTGTGGGTTCTGTGTGTGGCACTTAAACCACATTTGTCCTGGTTCCATAATGACCGCTTGATTCCATTTGATACAAGTGAGAGACGACGCATGCTTTGCTGTCTGAGTAAGTTTGTTTCCATAGGAATGAGCTGGAACAAAGTAGGCTTTTAACAGCATAAGATCAGGCTCTGTGCAGAGTAAACACATTGATTATCTCCCCTCCTTCCCAAGTTGCATGTTCTCAATTAGATTCACCGCATAAGCAACTCTATTTAGTTAGTTAAAAGGTCGGTGCTGTTTGGCATTAAAGTGCTACAACTCACTGTGGAAAGGATGCCATAGAGCTGGAAAAGGCCAACTGAAATGATCAAAGGGCTGGAAAGGCAGGCTGGCAGCCTACCCTCATGGTAAGCTACTAGCCTAGCTATGCTGGTTTAACTATGATCTGTATCCTACGCTAGTCTAGCACAAAGGGGAGGAACATAGAAAAGCTTGAAAATCCCCAGAGAAGTGCAGTCCTTCCAGCCACTGTCCTTCCACCAGCACATACGGCAACACCTGAAGCATGTACCTCAGAATGCCAGATGTTAGGCAGTGGTACCAGGATGCAGGTCTCTTGTTGTCTTGTGTGCTCCCTGAGCCATCTGATGGGCCACTGTGATATACAGGAGGGCCTTTGGCTAGACCCATCAGGACTCTCCTTATGTTCTTATGTACCAATAATGGGATGGCATGCCAAAAATGCTCCCACATGAGCAGAGCATGAAAGGAGCCAGTCAATGCCAGCAGCAGACCCAGTGCTGTGCAAATGAAACAAATGCCCTGGGCTCTGAGTTTGCGAGTCTTTAGGACCGCGCAGAAAGCCTCAGTGAGGCTTCCGATGCAATCAGAAACTGCACTTTCCATTTTGCAGAAGTGCAGTTTAAGATCACAGGGAAGCTTCAGAACACTTCCCCAGTCAGTCTAGAGGTTGCACAAGGCTCCATCATGCTTTGGAGGTGGGGGGCAGTTTTGCACAGCGGATGCAGCTTCGCGGACCTTTGCCCCAGGAGCGGGGAGGGAGAAGTCCACCACTGGTCAATGCCCAGCAGTTTGGAGACAACCCCAAACGTCAGCATGTCACACCTACAATTCACCTGACACAAGGATGCCACAACACCTCCTACCTCACGGTGGCGCAGTCAGCAAGGGGGGAAAACAGCATGTGGTCAAACACCCCAGACTTCAAATCGCCTGATGCTATTCACATAAACACACACTGCCCAAAACTTTTTTTTTTTTTTTACTACAGTAGACCAAAGGAAGAAGGGAAGGCAGCTCCTTTGGGAGAGGGCAGGTGTGTTGAATCAATGCACAAGCCTCTTCAGGGTAAGAGTTCAAGTCTCTTTGGGGGTACCCATCCACTGGAAAGGGTCTTTCTGCCGGGGGAGGGAGTACATGGACCCAACTGCAAGGGGAGTCCCCACTCCCTCAGGCAATGTCGATAACTCACTACCCAGTGACCTAGGCTAGGCACCAGATTCGTGCCAACCAAGAGGATTTCTAGAAGCAAAGCCAAACTCACGTTTTGTGTGACTTTCAGGATTGCCAATGACAGAAGCAAAACAGGAGAAGCAAGCAAGTCCCAAATTTGTGGTGGGTATTCAGCATCCTAGAGTGCTCCCCTATAACCCAGCTATGTATACCAGGAAATCAGAACCTGAATATGGAATGTTGGACCAGTGGAAGGGTGCAGACCCCCTGCAGTGGACAACTCACATTTCAGCTTGGAATGGGCTTGGAGAGGCCACAAATAAATGGATCGGCCGGTCCTGTTGTCGCCCACATTGAGCCAGCCCTGTTCCTACCCATGGAGCCCTGGTAGCAAATCCTTCCCTCCCCAGCAGATTTCTACCCTAAGGTCAGCTAAGATAAGGGTACCCACCTACAGTAGGTAACAGGAAGAGACAGACAGCAACAGCAACACATTGTCTCTGGTACAGGATGCATAGTCTGGGAGAGTTATGTCATCTGAGTGTCCGGCAGTGGCCAGCCCATGCACACTGACCTAGTATTTTGTGACAGCCATAAAGGGGTCCTTCAATAGCATATGTCAATCTGTCAATAGCAAGCCTTTAATAGCATATGTCCTATACATACATTGATACATTGACGGTCTATCCTCATTGGCAATCTTTCCAATGTGTCCCACACTCGCTCCATGTTTTTTGGTCTAGTGTGACTGTTGTCCAGTGTGGCAGTCCCTGTTGTTTAAATGACCTGGAAAAGGTATCTGACCAGCGAGTAGCCGGTCGGCCGAGGGTTCTTTTGACGTGATACGGGATCCAGTGCAAGATTCTGGTGCTCCATCGGTTGTGTGTTTGGCGGATGACATGTCCTGCCCATCTGTGCTTTGCAGGAGCCATGTACTTGAGCAGGTCACGGATCTTGGATTCTTGCCGAAGGTCTTGACTTCTAAGACCATGTTGCCATTGCTTTTGGCAGTTCATCCTGAGAAGGCATCTCTCAAGTGCCCAGTGGGCTATTCGCATGGCAGTAACTATGGTCTTGTTATCGCCCATGTTTCTGTGGCATAGCAAAAAGCCGGAAGTACTATGGAGTCAAACAGATGGGCTCTCAGCTGCAGATCCTGGATCTGGCCGGTGACTTCTCGGATTGATCCCATGGAGCCCACGCAGCTTTCCTTCATTTCCCGATCTCAGTGGTTAGGTCGTTGGCCATGTTCACATGTATCTACAAGTCCCAAGCAGATGTAACTGTCCAGGGTGGCACCACAGAGTTGCACTTTGCCGTTGTCGCACCATTGGTTGGGCATCGTCTGAGTTTTCTTCATATTCATCTCCAAGCCAATAGCTTTGCCTACTTTATTCAGCTCGTTCAGCATCTCGTTCATCTCCGTTGTATTGTTGCTATTAAGCACGATGTCGTCTGCGAACCGCAGGTTTGAGAGCTTCTTTGCATTGATCAATAGACCTTATGGTCCCAATCAAGTTGGCTCATGGAATACTGAAGGGCTGAGGTGGAGAGCTGCGGGGAGATGGTGTCACCCTAAGAACATAAGAACAGCCCCACTGGATCAGGCCATAGGCCCATCTAGTCCAGCTTCCTGTATCTCACAGTGGCCCACCAAATGCCCCAGGGAGCACACCAGATAACAAGAGACCTCATCCTGGTGCCCTCCCTTGCATTGGCATTCTGACATAGCCTATTTGAAAAATCAGGAAGTTGCACATACACATCATGGCTTGTATCCCGTAATGGACACCCTGTCGGACTCCTTTTTCAATGGGGATGCGCAGCTTGTGGTCAAACAATTGGATGGTCCAGAACTGCACTGATCTGAGGGATGCCCCTTTCTTCCCCATTAAAAAAGGGGGGAAGAAGGAGCAACCCTGAGTGGGGCAGTATTGCTCAGATAGTGGCTGCAAGCTCGCAGCTTTTATTGGCGCAGTAAATATCGGAAGTAATTGCGATGATGTGATGACATCACCGCAATTACTTTTGGTCGGGGGACAGCACCTGAACCCATGGCAACAGGGCAGCCAGGACTACCAGCATCTACAACAGGGACTGTGTGGAGGAGGTGTGCCATTCCAATATGATGGCACTGCCGCAGGACCAGGTATATGGAGAATGAAATCAAAGTCATCAATAAACACCTCCTTGAAATCCAGCCTCCTCCAGTTCAAGCAAATAACAGATCAGGACCAGATTACATTGATTTTACACAAGGCTTTCTTTAACTAATGTGACAGCCACCTTCTTCAAGGTTAAAAAGATAAATGATCCAATTTATTTTTGCCCATAAATTTGAATTACAGTACAACTTCATTTTTCCAAACATCCTGAGGGCATATCAAAACCTATTTGGATAAATGAAAGGTTAGATAAAGAGGAGCACTATTACGTATTGTTCCATTGGCCTGCACTTCTCAGGAGAATGCATAATGTCTTTTAACAACCAACAGTCATATAAAGGATATCTATTGGGGGGAAGTGCTTTTCTTCAATTACAATGAAACCTTTTAATGGAATATTTTGCAGCTGGACTGGGGAGGCCAAGGCTAGTAGGTGACTTTAGCCATAGTGGCACAAGCAGTGACATTCTCTAGTTTGAGCTGATATATATCCACCCCCTAAAAGCTTTGTACTGCTGTTCCCAGCTCCCAGGTTGGCATCTTCATTATGTTGTTCTATTACGCCAGTGATTTTCAGCCTTTTTCATCTCATGGCACACTGACGGGGCATTAAATTTGCCAAGGCACACCATCAGTTTTTTGACAATTGACAAGGCACACCATGCTGTTGATGGGAAGCTTACATACCCCAATGACCCTATTAATAAATGACCCTCCCCCAAATCCTGCAGCACACTTGCAAATTTTTCATGGCACATCAATGTGCTGCAGCCACCAGTTTATATGATGTAGTCTTGAGTAAGGAGCTCTCAAGTTCTCCAGGATGGAGGAACAGACATTATTGTTTCTCTGTCCTAGCAACCCTGGGTGCATCCAGAAATTAGTGCCTGGCACCTTCTGATGATGCTGTTTAAGCCTGGGTCAATGTCCCTGCAGGTTTCTGGACTCCTACTACATTTTCAGTTTTCCTTTCCCTTCTCCCCAACCATATGGATACTTTTTACTTTGTTTAACAGCAGGATGTCTGGTCTAGAGAGTAGAGCCTCCATTTGCCTGAAGATAACATCCGCAGGTCGCCAGTTCGAGGCCACCGGCACCGGGAATGGTGAGACCTTGAAGCAGCTGACAAGCTGAGCCGAGTTATTCCACCTGCTCTTTGGTGTGAGCAAAGAAGCGTCTTGGCTGCCCTCCATGTGAGAGATGAAGGAGTTGCCTGTCAGCTTGCGTGGGAGGAAATCGGAGGCCAGAATGTGATACCAGATCAAAAGATCCATCTGAAATGTTGCGGTTCTTGAAAGATAGAACCTTTCTTTGATTGTAAAAATCCCTACGGGGATTTAGAACAGCCTGCCCATGTAAACCGCCTTGAATAAAGTCTGAGGAGAAATCTGATGACCAAGAAAGGCGGTATATAACTACATGTATTATTATTATTTATTATTAACATCAAGCCTGATGAAAAGCGATGGATAACGCAAAATTTTGTGCCACTTTGATTTGGCCCTAATAAAGTCCTGGTTTGGTTGGTTCTAATATATTCATTGTTATATAAATATTGATAGATTTATGTCATTTGAACTTTTTTAATAGACTGAGGGCCTGATCCTATCCAACTTTCCAGTACTGGTGCAGCTGCAATGCAGCCTCAAGGTAAAGGAACAAATGTTCCCAAACCTCGAGGAGGCCTCTGTGACTGCCTCCCCAACCCAGGATGCAGTGCATACCCCATTGGCACAGCAGCACCAACACTGGAAAATTGGATAGGATTGGGCCCTGTCATGGCTACCTGTTTTTAAAAATCAGTTGAAATTTATGCTTTGACTGAGACAAAACAAGGGTCTGCCCCAAAGCTCCAAGGATCTTACAATAAACATTTTTGGGAGGGAGATAACAGGAAGAGAGGAAGACAGAAAAAAAGCCAAGAACATGAGATAACACAATTGTATATACACGGGGCCTTCATTTCCGTGGATCCCGTATATATGGATTCAGTTATCTACAGTTTGGGTACTGGTCCCCCCACACGTGCACAACCCTGCGCCCTCCCCCTTCTGAGTCGAGGGGAGCTCTGTTCCCCTCACCTCCAGGGAGGAATCTGAGCTTAGCAGAGGCCATTCCCAGCCTCTGCCAGGCTCAGACTAAGCTCTACAATAGAAAAGAATCCAGTTTTTCTTTGTATAGAATTCAGCCATTTTGACGTTTCGGTCAATTTTGACATTTTTAAATTATTTAATAATAATAAATATTTTTGTATACTGTATCTCCAGTTGAAATCAGCACAAAGTCATTTACCGTAAAACCATAAGACAAACTTATATAGCCTGCGCGGCTTGTACAGGCCAGGAATGTTATACACAGGGACAACCTTATTATACACAGATTTTTAATACCCGGATTTGACTCAACATGAATGGCCACGGCAAATGAGAAGGAATGTGCTGATCCCTGGAGAAGGGGAAGAATGCAGCCCTTTAAAATGCTTTTCTTGCTGTTGTAGAGGTTTTTATCTCAACATGATGAGAAGGGCCCTTTAAATTAAAGGAAAACAGTACTTTACAATAGTTAGAGAGAGGGTGGCCAGCTGACAATCCATCAGTCATTCTCTCTCCAAGCCACCCTTCCTCCTGAACATGTGAAAGAAAGATAATCCTTTCTAAGGGCCTGATTGTTGGATTGTGTCTTAATGACTCCATCTTAACATTACAAAGGTCATCAAGGCTATTTTTAAATCACTGGAGCAAAGGGACTTTTTAAAAAATTGATTTGCTATAGTGCAATTTTTGCCATCCACATGAGTTTTGGGAACGGAGCCCTCGCGAATAATGAGACTCAACCTGTACTCCAAAGACTTCATGCCCTGTCAACAACATGGCTGCTTCATTTTGTGCCAGCTGAAGTGTCCAGACCATCCGAAAAGGCAGCCCCATGTAAAGTGTGATACAGCACACACTTAAGAGAACACACTTCAGAAGTGTCTGAAACTGTCCTAGCCCAAGACAACCTTGTTTTCACTTCTTAGCAGTTTTTCAGCAAATTGTAATCTTCTCCATACAGTCAGTTCTTTGCATAGCTTTACAATTATTGGTGCTAATGCAGATCTTATGGGATCTGGAGACCTTAAGTATGTGTAGAAGTGCTGTCCAGGCATGTGCTTAATCCAGTGGTAGGTGTGGCTACCAAAAACATCAGCAATCTTTTCTTCACAAAGCAAGGCAGTCTAGGCATTGATGTGTAGGTATTCTACAGACAAAACAGTCGGCCCAGTCCTGTGCACGACTACTCACAAGTAAGTCCCATTCTAGTCAATGGGGCTTACTCCCAGGAAAGTGTGGATAGGATTTGGCTGTTAAATTCTTTATCATTAAATGTTTGAAAATTCGCAATTACATTTTTAAGTGTTCCACAGTGCATCTGGGTATTATTGTTACCTTTCATAGACTTTAGAGGAAAGTGATATACCACTAAAACTCTTTATATTAAGAATTTATCACCTCCTTTAGGTTTTCAGTAGGAAAAAGAGGTTTTCAGCTCTAGAGCATTGGATTGAAGGCTTCTGGAGCCAAATCTATTGTGCTAGTTGTCAGCCACTAAATGAGCAGAGCTACTATGCTTTAGAGAGCACATTTATTGCTTCTTCACTGTTGACCTGTAATTTCCTTTCTTCTCCAACTCAGGTTTAGCATAATAAAAATTAGTGATGGCTGACCTCCTCCTGGCTCACACTGGACTGGTGCCGAAAATAAGCTGAGCTACAATTTAAAAAAATTAGATAAAGTTGAGCATATTTCCTGAGTCGGTCTGCCTTCAGAAGTCATCTACTCCCTCATTCCATCCCATGTGGTGCATCAAGCATTGGGAAAACTCTATTTCCCAAGGTGCTACTGGGGAATTTCTTGCTATGCTACTAGCAAAGTGTAGTGAGAGGTATGGGAGATCTCCTTTTCTCCCGTCAACCTAGCACACCAGGAGTAAAATGTGGGATTGTGATGGATAAGGCAAGATCCCTCAAGGAGAGAGGGTGTGGTGTCAACAGTGGCCGTTGCTCTGGCAGGCAAGCATGGGGCCTGGGCCACCAGGGCCTTAGATTGCAGTGAGTGTGCTGCACAGCTGCAGCCATTTGAAGGCAATAGGGCCATCAGGGATAAAAGCAGCACCTGATGAAGGGAGAGTTTGGTGGGTACAAGGAAAGCTTGGAGGAAGGATGGAGATGGCACTGATGGAGTAATGGACTGAGGAACTAATGGCTGATGGACTACTGGAATTGCTGATAGACTAACTGACTAAAGGACAGATGGGTGAATGGACTTTGGAGACTGCTGGAACAGAGACTGCTGGAGATTGGTGTGTAGCTGTCATGCCCAAGACCTACTGAGACCCAGGTGTTGCTGTGGCTGGAGAAACTGCTGGCAGGAGAGAGGAAAAAGGAGGACCTCTCTAAGTTGAACAGGTGAGCTACCCTGGTGGTGAGATCCAGCAGTGCTGCAGGGCAGAACTAGGGTCATTGTTGGGGAAACAACGGGAGTCAATTGGCTTAAGGTGGGCATAATTCTCTAAGTGAAGCTTGGCTTGGGAATCTGGCAAAACAGGGACACAAGGGGGTTTGTTTTGTTCTCCTTCCTTCCTTTACTCTGTCATCTTGTCATGAACCACTGGACTGTATGCACATCAGTTAAAAAGCCATGTGACTATTGGCAATTGGAGTCTTTTCAAGGGCTACTGTTATTGGATTCAGATCTCTGCCCCTCCCTCTTCCTGTGACTGAAATGCCATCACTGGTGCTGTCTAAGTGTTGTTTAAAGGAAAAGAGAGGGGTTGGATTGGGGGAGAGGACACTGAGTGGGATTTTATTCCTAGCTAGGGAAGAATTTAGAAGCCCTGTAACATTTGCCTCTACTCTGAAATAAGCATAACAAGCTTATATACTGCCCCAAGCCCAGTGAACTTCACCAGCATTGCTGATACTGTATAAATAATTAACTTTTCATAAACCGCAATGAAAAATTTGAAGCAGTGGTGGGGGATTTGAACTGAATGAGCAACTAAAAGAGGAACGGATGATTGGATGTAGCCTTATGGCCAACGGCTTAATCCTTTCCTCCAACAGTTTATGCTTTGCCACCCTGCTGCCAGAGTGCTGCATGCAATGGTGGAGAGATGACCAGATGGTCAGTGAGAGGTAGGTGCAAATGTTTTGTACTTACCTCTCTGTAGGCCACTGGCTGTCAATGGGTCTCCCTGGGCCTGCATCATATCTTTTACTGGCATACATCTGAAGAGAGTCAGGGATAGGTCCAGGGCATAGCATCTAGCAGGGAAGGGAGCACAGCATCTTGACATGTGCTCCTGCTGCTGAGATCCTCCCCTCCTGCTGCCCCCTTTGCTGCTTATTTGATTGATTTTCAATTGCTGTTGCTAATTTCTGTGTATCCCTCATGCACTGCTTTGAAAGTGCAAAGGCAGGATATTTAAATCGATAGTTAAGAACACACATGTCCCCTATGTGGAGCACCACATGCATGGCCAGGGAAGGGGGCTTGAAGCAGAAGACCCGGCTTGATCCCTTTCCCCTCCCCCCCCCCACAATCTTAAAAATATGGACATGGGTGAGAGGCATCAAATGTGCCTCAAATAAGTGTCCGGCCTAGTGGTCTTTAAAGGAGATTGGAGAGATTTCTGGAGGAAAACCTCATCACAGGTTGCAAGCTATGAGGGGCATGTACAGTCTGAGATTAGTTGGTTGCTCATCATGAGGGCTGAGTAGGAAAATTTTTCTGTCATTCAAATTGGCCGTGGATGGCATTTTTTTTTTTGCCTACCCCAGACTGGTGAGGGAGGGAAGTTGTGTTCAGTAGGTTTCATGCATTAAAAATTGGTCACTTGTGTTTAATAAAGTGGCCCAAGTTGAACCCAAGCTGCAGTCTGGTGCCTTCGTGGGAGGGAGGTGTGTGAGGGTAAATAGAATGCCAGATGCAGGGGAGTGGCAGCGAGATGCAAGTATCTTGTGGTGTGTTCCCTGAGGCATCTGGTGGGCTGCTGTGAGATACAGGAAGCTGGACTGGATGGACCCTGGGCCTGATCCAGCAGGGCTCTTCTTTCATTCCTGCGTTCTTATGTGCTAATGATTGACTATACTAGGGACAGGCAGAACTCAAGTTGCACAAAAATGACCTGCTTACCACCATTAGAGAAAGTTAAATACAGCCTGGGCAATGTTGAAAAAATGTTAAAATTTAGCTATGTGATGATGCCATTTAACAAATGAGAAACGCTTCTCTGTTGATCTCTTGCAGCACATGGCTGCTGGCCTTTTCCTGACAGGTTCTGGAGTGATGGCAAATGTTTCACTATCTAGCAGCAGCTTTAAAAGTGTGGGTTCTTATCTGACCTTGTAAGGTGTTCTTCTGTTTTTGCTGTTGCTCCCTGCAAGTTTTACTATCTCATTCCCAGCTAGATTAGCTGCCTAAACACATGAGCCTTGCTCAAGCCTCCTGCTCACCAAGGCCAAGAGACGTCTAAACAGGCCAGTGGAAGCAATACTAGGTCAGGAGTTCACTCTTTAGACGTGATAGTGGAAAGGCTTCAGTGGGATTGGAAGAGGCAACCTCGTGGCTTGGAGCAAAACGCTGCAATCAAGTCCCGTCCCAAATGCAGGACGTCTGAGCTCTTGAGAGCATTTGCTGGAGCGCTGAATTAAATGGAGAGCTGTGCAAATCCGTCTGTGGATTTGTCAGTTTCACCTTTGACCTGGATTTGGAAGGGGATTTGGATGCCTGTCTTGCATTAACACCTGCGCCTTAAGCATTTCATGCTCGCCAGCTAGGAGCAAAAGGATCAGCAAAGAGGAGAGAGCTGATGGGACTGAAATGGTGTCATTGTCACAGTACACTACCTGATCTACCAGTTCTGTATGATATGATAGCCCATCCTAAACTCTACCAGCACTCGAAATAAGGAATTCAAAAGAAAAAAAAATGTGATTCAAGGTAAAGGGTTTCCTGGCAGATCGGGGTTTTAAGACTCGCTGTACCTCTCCATAGTCATTCATTGTTAGCTATGGAATCATCAGGACTGGGACCTCGAGTCAGTGACTCAGACTCGAATCGTGAAAATGCACATTTTTAACTGACTCGTGGACTCGTGAGTTGCGCACGTGGAAGACTCTGAAAAACGCTTGAGTCAGGGCCTCCCTGACTTGGCCCTCATCCCCACATGTGCTGACTTGAGCCTGTCTGTATCTGGGAGTGCTTGTTTACTGTTTTTGTGGGGTGAAAAACCTCATGGGGCCAGCATTCCAACCAGGCGAGCAGCAGGGAGGTTCTAGCCATGAGACAGGGAAGGGTTAATAATGCATCTGAGCAGGAGGGGAGAGGTGGGAGAAAGCTCTTTTGCCCATCTCCCATAGAAAGGAAGGAAGCAATGATTACTTGACCAAGAATGGGTGTTCTGATGGCTTCTTTGGCTGAGGCAGGGCAGGAGGAGGAGCCAAGAGCATTCTTGCCTTACAGTTGGTTGGAGAAGTCCAGGAAGGGTGCAGGGAAGGGGGCGGGAGGCAGTTCATTGTGATCATTCTTTCCTCCTCATGGCTCTTTTGTTCCTTGGGAGGGGAAAGTCTCATTGAATGACCAGCTGCAGTTGGACTGCATCTGAGTAGAGCTGCCAAGGATTGGATCTTTCTGGTAAGCCTCGTAGCTGCTGTGCATGACTCTCCTTCCTCTTGCTGGTTCCGTACCCACTCTCTCGCCGTCCCTGCCACCCCTCATCCTTGTTTACAGATGGGCCAAGACAGTGGGAGTGGTTAAGAGAACTCTGACACACACACACACACACACACACACACACACACACACACACACACACACACACACACACACACGACTGGCAACAGATCCATTTTTTCCATGGCAGGCTTTTTAAAGGGGTGGCGCAACTCAACTCAAGTCCTTTAGAAACACTAAAGGGTGACTTTGTGACTTGGAAAGTGCCCTCATTATAACTCTTTTTTAACTGAGTCATGGGGGAGGGGGAAGTGATTCTAGACTCGACTTGAGTCAAGCCATGCTGGGTTTTCCCATCCTTGGGAATCATTGTGCATCATGTTTCCCCCTTCCCCATTTCCTCCCATTCTGGCCAACCTCAACTCGTTCACTTCAAGCAAACCTCCCAATCACTTCCCAAGGGAGAAGTTGGTGTATATGGAAGTTGTGCCCAAAGGCTTTTAATTATGTCGTAGCAAACCTTACTAGATCAGCTGGTATTGGAGAATAAACAATTGTATTCTGCTAGTGAAACAGGGTACAAATATAGAACAATTCAACAAAGTTCTGCACAGCCATTACATTGGACCATTGTGGGTATACACACATGTATCTGCATCTTGTTTTCAAAGGTTTGAAAGTATACAGTAGTGAGGTGCAAATGTGGCTTTGCCTGCATGAATATGGGGGCAGAGCTTATCTTGCACCATCTCCTTCCAACTCATGTGCTTTGCTTGTCAGGCAGTGATTGGGGGGGATATGGAATCTGGCTGCAGATCTTATCTGCATTGTGAAAAGGCTGACACCATTCCTTTTCCTATTCCTTTTCCTAATAGCCCAATCCTACCAAATGTCCCACATAGCGATGCACCCGTTCCAATGTGGCATCCGCCGCATCTCATAGGGGAGTTTCTGCCTCTGGAGAAGGGAACACTTGCTCCCTTTGCTTCAAGAAGCAGCATGCCCTGGGCATCCTTGGAAGAGCTCTTCAATGACAAAATCAGCCACAGTGGACAAGCTTTCCACCACTTCAAGTGTTTCCTCCAACACGTGACTGCAGGAGAGAACTGAGTGAATTCCTGAGCAAGACTGAGGCTCAAAAAGTCTTAGGCCAGTGCTCCACGTGAACCTGACTACACTCTAGCCCCCCTCCCATTTTTGCACATTGCACAAGGATTCCTCGGCAGATATCCAATGTCAAAAACATTCTGTGAAGGTAGTAAGTTTAAAAACATCTTTTAAAAATTCAAATAATAATCACAGCAAATGTTCTTGGCAGCCTTGAATTCATCCACTAGTGGGCCTTACTGAAACTATCACCTACATCTTTCCCTCCCCACAACAAAATCTCAGAAGGCACCTCAGGACAAAATCCCTCTCTAGATGGACTGCTTTTCTTTTTCCTTTCTTGCAAGTAGCAATGGCCTTTCCTGTGCTTTTGAATTCCTTTAAAAAAAAAAGTGTGCTTGCGTGCGTTTGGTTTTTTGCACTGTGTTTTCCTGCCAAACCGATTCTATCTCCTGCGGAGCACAAATGCCTAAAGGGTAGATATGGGCTGGGAAAAGAGAAACAGGAGGCTGCTTTTCTTTAATTCATTAATATAGAAAAGCAGCTTTCCCTGCATGGTACAGCTTGGGGTCACATTGATTGTTGTGACTCTGTTGCACTACACACTTCGAAATGCCATTTCTGTAATGCTCTTACATAACAGGTCCCATCTGCCTGCTGTCACCAAGGTCAAATCGTACCTGACTCATGGGGAGACTCAGGGAAGTCTTAGCTGCTGGTTGGAGAATATGATTGTCTTGCAGGGTGAGAGTTTTTGCACCACCTCTTGCTTTCCATCAGAAACGACAGAGAAAAGGAGACTCTCATGCTTTCCTTGAGTTGTCCTAGACATGGGTCTTGAGGAGAAATAATGGAAGATGTTGGAATAATGTTGGCCCCCACACAATCAGTGCCAGTGTGTGTTAAGACAACGAGGAATAAACTTGGAGAAAGAGGGGGCAAGAGATGAGGCATTCACCAGAGAGCGACAAATGCTTCATAAATCAATACAAACTTTTTGTGGCCTACATGGAATTTGGAAGTTGAGTTTAATGCAATTGCAGAGCTACCCTGAATGGCTGCCCAGTTCAATTCCAATGCAGGTACTTCTTAGACCATAAAAATATTTTTTTCATGCCTATTCTCCTGGTTTTGTGTTTTTTTTATTACTTGCTTTATAAAAAAATATACATTTTATAACTGCAATCAATCAAGGCTCCTTTGGCCTGCTTCTTAACTCTAAAGCCATACATACCAGAAAGTAAGATATTTGCTGGATGTCAGGTCATGTTCTCTTACTTAAAAAATAAAAAAAAACATGGTTGTATCTGCTTTTTGGTAGCTACACTGTCTGAATCCTGCTTGGCCATTTTATACTCTGCCTCCCCGAGGAGTGAGATTTTTTTTTAACAAATCTTCACACCTGTTCGGTAAACTTTCCATCTTTTGATTTATCCCAAATCCTCCTGGTTGTGAAGCTCACTTAGAATTCCCTTGGAATTCCTAAGTCGTAAAACAATCTGAAAGGCTTTCTTGGCTCATAAATGTTCTTGAATTTATAATGAAAAAGACTATTTCATGCCTGATTAGCAGAGTTTTTATTTATGAAAATGTCACACCATCCAGAATGCTGTGTGATCATGCCAGCTCGATTCTCGGGCAGTGTCTCACGCATAGTAATGAAAAATTCCTGCTTTAAATACAACACACATCCAGAGTCTCAGCACCAGATTGCCTCTAAGCTCCTTATTTCCTAGATAGGAAACTATTTCTCTGCCCTTTTTACCCCCCTCTTTAGAAATATGGTGTGGCTCTTTTCTTTTTGAAATATGCTACTGAATCATAATATAAGAAGAGAAAAAAGAAAAAACGAATGGAAAAATTGTGTGCATCATTCTCATTGTTTTGTACTAGCACGAGAAATATTTTCTAGCTTCCTTCTCGCTTCCAGCAGCAGCAATATGCTGTTTTTCATTAAATCACACATAGCACCTCCCTTCCCCATCCCTGAAGGCTTCCTCAGAAGCCTCAGATGAGAGCCTGTCTCAAACACAAGAACTGTGTGATGCATGCTTTGCTGGATTGCACAAATAGCATTGGGGTTTCACAGTGGGACTTACTTCTATGCAGGCATTCATAGGATTGTGCAGTAACCCACTTGCTCACTGAAACAGTGCCTGCAGCAAGAACTGTACTGTGTGATTTTGCTGCTCATGTAGCCCTGCCCTTGGACGTTCTTACGAGAATGATCTCGTAGATCTGGTCATCAGTACATACAATCTGAAAATCACACCCACGTTGACATTAACATAGCTTACTTCCACTCCCTTCTTGTCTTCCTTTCCTACTATTTGTTCTTTTCCCACTCATCCCTTGCTGAAACAATGGGGGAAAATTAATATGAAAAATTGATAGGTAGTGTACTTGTGGTGAAATTCTGTGATTTCTCCGTATTTCACCTGTTGTTGACCTTTATATCCCCTCAGAGGCTTCTGTGACACCTCTGTATTGAGCCATCGAGATGCAGTCATGATTGTTTCTGTTTTTATTGACTTTCTCCTTCCTCCGCAACTGCCAAGTAAACAAAGAACTTATTCTATCATACAAATAATTTTTTTTTGCATTTATGCCTGCCTGATCGTAGTGCACATGGGAGGGAATACTCCATCTCTAGGCTGCCCGCATTCTATCATTTGTTTTGTTTAAAGGGGTCTCGGTTTTGGGGGAAGGGTGTCCACAAGGTGGCTTTCCAAGGTCTACATACTGAATTTTGGGGTACTAGCAGCAAGAACTACCTTTTCCCAGTTTGCCCAGTTCAAGGAGTGAAACTGGAAGCAGGGAGGTGGGTGTCAGTGTTCCCCGACAGTCTGGAAGGCAGTTTTGGTCCATAAAATGGCAATGGTATGGAATCAGTGGTGTTGCTAGGGGGGTGCGGGCCACACCGGGTGATGCGGATGGGGGGTGACACTACTACTGGCCAAAATTTTTAAAGTCTTGGTACTTTCAAATAATACCATCATGTTATATATCATTTGTTGTGTAATTTCATGCTGAATGCAATATAACAGGCCACATTGAAATAACTCGATTCTATCAAAAGTTATAGCCAAAAAACCAGTGGGGCAGGGTAATGGTGCATCACCACGCCCACCACTTAGGCCATTGCCCCACCCGCTGCATGGGTGGAGGTCCATCATGTGTGTGATATGCTGGCCTCCACACCAGGTGACACAAACCCTAGTGATGCCACTGCAAGGAATTGAGGGCTTTTGAGAGAGGGGTGCAGGTGGTATATCGTACCTGGGCCCAGGGTCAAAAAAGGGTCTCGAGAGTCAAAGGGAGCCAAAAAAGGGGGCCCAAGCTCAAAAGAAACTTTGCGCTCCCTGATAAAATTCCTCTCAGTGGCTCTGATGGAATGGACCCTAGTGGATCAAGGAGCCCCTCAGCAGTGTCATTTACAGATTCTGGAATTTACAGATTCTGAACTTACACCTTGTGCATGCCACATTAATATACTTTAGGCCTTGCATTCCAGAGTGACAATGGTGACCATAAAGGAAAGAGATGAGTTGAGCTGACTAGTGGATCTCTGCAGAAATAGTCACAGGCATGGAGCATATCACCCACCATTTCCTTTTGTGCACCAGCATCAACTCCCAGTTTTCTGCACTGTGGGGGATGGGGGACAAATTGGGCAAAGTCAGTCTATTCATACCTAGGATCGTCCCTCCTACCTTCTCACATCCCTACTAGGCCTTGATGAAGTGCATTCAGAGGCAGGTGAATGACATGCTGTCCAGAAGGGTGTTCTGCCCATCTGAAAGTGTCTGGTCACCCCCAGTCATATTAATCCCTAAAATGGGGGAAGATCCATTTCTGCATGGACTACTGCAGATTCAATACCAACAACCACTCAGCATTTACTCCAAGCCGTCACTGACTGAACAGAACCAAGGGAATGTACCCAAACAAGTCATATCAGAAGTTTTTTAACTGGCTTTATTGTGCTTTCTTGCCATCCTTTTCTACCACCCCATTATTTCCTTTTCGGTTGAATGATCATTGTTTTCTTTATATTTGCATTTTCTCTCTATTGTTTGATTACGCTTTCCAGCATTTTATTAAACTCTCTGCAGTTTTGCTGTTATCTGCCTGGTCTTGGCCCACTCAAGAGGCAGCAGGTTACCACATCTCCCAGACTGCCCAGGTTTTTGGTACTGTTTGATTTTATGGAGACATCTCAGATTTGGGGGATCCTTGTTAATCTGGGATGGAGATTTTCCCAAAGCAGCCCCTGCCGTCTGAGATCCATTGCTTTGGTGGTGGCAGGAAAATTACGTCTTTCCCAGTTCACCCAATAGAAGGATGGAAGTGGGAAGCAAAGAGGTATGTGCTGGTCACTAGCTTCTAAATACTATACTCTTTCTACTTTACAGTCTCAAAAATGCTGGAGAGCAAAACATGAAGCTGAAGGAAACAGGTTCCTAAAGCATTTTTGGTGTATAATGTACAAAACCACAAAGATTTTCCAGCTCCCTTCCAATCCTATTTAAAATTAATGGAAATGAAACATAATCAATGCAGAGAAAAGTCCTGAAGGCAATTCTTGCAGAGAATCAAGAAGTTTATTTAACCCCAAGAGTTTCTTTATACTGGCATATTTAACATGAGAGTTTGCCAAAATCAGTCAAATTGGGCTGCTTCATTCACAAAGAGTCAATGGGTCAAATAACACATTACATTAAACCCATCATCAGCACTGCCAGGTTTAACATTCCTTTCAGCAATAGCAACCTTGGTGAGATTATCTGGATTGGGATCATGTTGGCATGTGTGGCACTAATCCTTTGTCCATTCCACAGTTGCTACCCAGGTTTGCCCCCTTGGGGCCAATATTTTTGATAATAATTGGGTATTTATATACCGCCTTGCTGGTCATCGGATTACTCCTCTGACTTTATTCAAGGTGGTTTACATAGGCAGGCATTTCTAAATCTCTCAAGGGGATTTTTACAATCATAAACGGTTCTCTCTTTCAAGAACCAACAATGGGTCTGATCTCACTTCTGGCCTCCAGTGCCTCCCACGCAGGCTGACAAGCAGCTCCTTCATCTCTCACATGGAGGGTAGCCAAGATGCTTCTTCGCTCACACACCGAAGAGAAGATGGAATAACTCGGCTCAGCTTGTCAGCTACTTCAAGGTCTCGCCATTCAGGGAGCTGCCGGTGTCCTCGAACTGGCGACCTTCTGATGTTATCTTTGGGCTAACAGAGGCTCTAGACCAGACCTCCTGATAAAAAAGTGAAATCCACCAACATTAATGATGGCCTTAGTGTAAGGTGTAGTTTCGCCCTACTCTTCATTTCCATACTGCTAAACAAACCACTTCTATTAGGCTGGCTATGGGGAAAAAATACAGAACAACTAACTTCAAACCATGTATTTTTCTATGACACAAATGTGTGTGGATGCCCTGCACCTCTGTGTTTACATAATCACACAATCTCTCATCTCCTGACGAGGAATATTTTTAGAATTTCAAAATTATGGACTTGCTAGCAAAAGTGTGAGATCCAGTTTTCTAATCCAATTATTTATGTGAAACCAGATCAGAGTGAAACACCTGGACTGTTGTGGTTCTTGAAAGCTAGAACCTTCTTTCAATTGTAAAACTCCCTACGGGGATTTAATCAGCCTGCCTATGTAAACCGCCTTGAATAAAGTCTTGAATAAAGACCAAGAAAGGCGGTATATAAATACCTGTTGTTGTTGTTGTTGTTATTATTTACAGCTGGCCAAACAGGGATGTTCTGCTAGAAGACACAAATTCAGAACACCTCAAACATGGTTGGAAAAGAGCTACCTTAGCCATCAAATCAGTACAATTGGAAGGAAAAGACTACTAGTGGTTTTTGAGTTTTATCCCTGACTTTCATCCCCACATTTTACTTGTAACTCATACCTCTAAGATTGTCAGTGGACATGGAAAAGTACCTTTGCCATGGGTAATGCCAAGCAGACCATGGAGTCCAAACCTGGTTGTGAAGGACACCTTTTCCCTTTGACCCTTTCACCCCTGTCCTCCAAATCTTAGCCTAGGACAGGGCTTTTCAAACTGGGGCGTCGTGACGCCCCAGCCTGTGGGCCCTGGCCTCTGCCCCCTTAAGGGGCAGGGGCAGCCTGGAGGCAGGGAGGAGGCTCAAGGGGCTGCAGGGGCTTGGGAATATTTACCCAAGCCTCCTGCAGCCTCCCCAGGGTGTGGGGAGCCCAGTGCGAACCTTTGTTAGGGCTCCCGGCAGTGGTTTAGTGGAGGCGGGGCGCGATCGCTCTGCTTTTACATTCACTGCTACAGGGAGCCCTAACAAAGGTTCGCACCAGGCTCCCCACACCCTGGGGAGGCTGCAGGAGGCTTGGGTAAGTGCTCCCAAGCCCCTGCAGCCCCCTGAGTGGCGCAATCCTGGGGATCATGCTGCTGCCTTCCACCACCACCCCGCTGCCTCCCCCTGCCCCCGCAAGAACTTACAGTGGCTCAAACTCTCCTGGGGAGTTTGAAAACCGCTGGCCTAGGAGATGAAGAACTGCAACAATCAGGCTGCAATCCTAACCACACTTACCTGAGAGTAAGCCCCATTGAACAAAATAGGACTTACTTCTGAGTAGACCTGGTTAGGCTTGTGCCTGCAGCTTGCAGGTGCTTCATTCAATCTGGTCGTGTATGTCTCAACATTGCAGCATGTTGCAGGCAAAATCTGGGGAACAAAAGAACAAGAGGCCTCTGATCTCAGAAAATCTTCCCCCTTGCATGACCCCCTTCCCAGAGCTGCTAGTTTCAGGATGGTTGTGAAATGATCTCTTCTGCACTCTTAAGTCCTTGGAGTTTGGGGAGCAAATTTAAAAAATCATCTCAAGACTCAGACTTTAGGTCTATGCAGAGCCTGTGACCTGGTTCAGCCCAGAATTAGGCCAAACAGCAGTCCCTGGTCAGACTGGCACAGAACAGAGCCAGACCTGGGGGGGGTGTACTTGCCCCCCCATGGCTCTCCCTTCCAGTGTTTTATCTCAACCATCTCCAAGTCCCTGCTGCTTCCCTCCCATCCCTTCTCCACAGCATGGTTTCCCCTCCAGCCTACTTTCTAACTTCCTTGAGTGTGGCCAGCCATGGACCACTGCCACCAGCTGACCTGACTAATGCTCTGGACCTCCTATGCACAATCCCTGGGAGCAAGTGATTAATGGAACTGGGGAGCAGAAATTGCTCCCTGCCACAGCCTTGCTCCTCAAGGACCAACCAGACACTGACTTCCTGGGGAGCAACCTGATTGATGGGGAGACTAAGGAAGGGCAAAATCTCCAGCTCTGTGGTTTGCTGTCACATTACACAGATTCCTAAAATATAAAAAACAGAGGGAGAAGATAAAGTGAAACACTTGGAGGCAGCTGGTTAGCCAAAATCATGAGCCAAAAAGCATCAGGGGAATTCAACACCACAATACCTCAAATAATGCATTTGGGATTCTTCACGGTATTTTTAATGATGTTTATTAATATTTCAAGGTGGTAAATGCCAGAACCTTTTTTTTGTTTTGTTTTTTGGCAAGGCCATTTGCTGTTGACATTTTCTTTTTGCATATTTATATCTTAATCAGGGGAATGAATGTGAGTGGGAAGGAATTATGTAAAGTTATAATGCAAGGTAAAGTGGAAGGGAAGAAAGAAATGAGCATATGAAATACAGGTTGTGTCTCGGCATCCTTGGGGATTCCATTCCATTCCATTCCATTCCATTTCTTTCTTTCTTTCTTTCTTTCTTTCTTTCTTTCTTTCTTTCTTTCTTTCTTTCTTTCTTTCTTTCTTTCTTTCTTTCTTTCTTTCTTTCTTTCTTTCTTTCACTCAGATTTATTCTAAGAGGTGTTAACTGTCCTAGCAAAACCTGAGAGAGAGTAACAATGGAATCCTGTGCATGCCTACTCAGAAGTAAGCCTCACTGAGTTTAATAGAACTGCTTTTCAGTTAAATGTGTTCAGGATTGCAGCATGACAGCCCAATTCTGAGCTGCCCAGGGCACGGGGCTGCTGCGGTGCCAAAAATGGCTACCTATGTGCTTTGGGCAGCTGCTGGTGGTTCCTTGGGAGAAGGGGACCTTTGTCCCCTTCCCCCAGGTAAACAGAGTAGCCCTGCAATGGGGTTACTCGATTCACTGCAAGCCAAAAGGTAAGCAGTGAATCAAGTGCCTCCATGTTGGGTGGTGAGCATTGCTCCACCGGTTCTGCCATCCTCTCTCCCCACTCCCTTCCCCCAGCATGCTTCCTCCCTGCCCTCTCCTTGTCTCCCAACCTCCCCGTAACACCTTCTCTCAGCCCTCTGCCCGCCTCCACTCACCTCCCCCTTCCCGGAATGCCTCCTCCCCACCTCTCCCACACCCCCACTTACCTCTCTGCCGCTTGGTGGTCCGTGCGACTGCTGAGTGGTGGAGGTCAGGTGCCTGGGCTACCACTGGCACTCGCCTGGTGGTAAGACCCACAAACGTGCCTTATGTCACGTTTGCGTCAATGTACGCTGGCAGTGAGCTAGTGCGCCGAACTCAGGATTGGGCTCTTGAGTCTGCATTTCTAAATCCCAGGAAATCTAAATGTTCATTTCTAAGCCCCAGGAGCTTTCAGCAGATACCTGATCAATACTTCTGGGATTTCTGATGGCTCAGGTTCATGTCTTCAAAAGTTTCAAGCCCAGGAAGCTAGTAGCCAGCAATGTAAAAAGCCAACATTTACTTGTAAATCAAGCAAGGAGACAAAGTGACCCATGTGTTGCGTTGGCAACCTTCAGTCTTGAAAGACTATGGTAAGTGACCCATGAGAAAAAAAGAACACAAGAACATAAGAACAGCCCCACTGGATCAGGCCATAGGCCCATCTAGTCCAGCTTCCTGTATCTCACAGCGGCCCACCAAATGCCCCAGGGAGCACACCAGATAACAAGAGACCTCATCCTGGTGCCCTCCATTGCATCTGGCATTCTGACATAACCCATTTCTAAAATCAGGAGGTTGCGCATACACATCATGGCTTGTACCCCGTAATGGATTTTTCCTCCAGAAACTTGTCCAATCCCCTTTTAAAGGCGTCCAGGCTAGACGCCATCACCACATCCTGTGGCAAGGAGTTCCACAGACCAACCACACAAAAGACCAACCACAAGAAAGACCAACTACAAGAAAGCAAACAAGACAAAAGGGCTATCTATTGGGCTATGTTGGTAGGATTATTTGTTATCACAAAAACTAGCCTGGCTAATTATCCCAAAGAGAGCTATCTTCATTAATTTGTTGCTTGTGTCTGAAGCTCTCTAAATGAACACTGCCATATCTTGTGTCAACTGAATGCATACACTAGCATGGAATGGAGCCACTCAGTAGGCTCATCCCACATGGCTTAGAATAGATGCGCCAAAGATACGGAGTGCTGTGGGAGGGCACACGTGGCCACAGCATGTCAGAACTCAATGGCACAGAAGAATTTTCCAATTGCAATATCAATTTTAAAAACACCCACAGAGAGAAATCGAGTGCAAACACTTAAAATAAAGCTTAGGTTACACCAGGATACAAAGAACTTCCTCACCGATGGAGAGAATTACAGGAATAAGTTAAAACACTCTGCAGAAAGTACGATCATACAAGACATCAGGGAGAGAAATGCATGTATTGTAAATCTGCAGCAAGTCAAAACAGGAAAAATATAGTTGAAAATAACAGTTAAGCCACTTTCTGTCTGAGTGCCTGTTGGAAGGAAAGGTTGTAATATCTAGAATAATAATTATACATTTCCTTTTGATGATTGTTCTAAAGGATTGTGTATGCCTACTTGTCTGCCTTAAAACACTATGTGCTCACTTATTGCATTTTCTGTGTTGGGCCTCCCAGCTATGTACAGAATTGTGCATGCAGGGATGATCCAACTGGGTCTGCTTCCTGATGCCACTGCCTGATTCTACCTCTGCCTTGACACTGCTACCCTCTGTTTTTAACTCCTTATGTTCTGACCATGTTCCTTTGAATCCAGTGCCTGGAAGGAACAGTGATCCCTCCCCTCATTCTGTCCTTGCACGAGGTTTAAAGGAAACCCTGTGCAAGGACAGAGTGCAGGGTGAGAAGTGGGTGATCTGATTTCTGCTTGCTTTTAGCAGCTCTTGTCTGTGGTGGGCTGGAGGGAGACTGCTGTAGACTGGGGGTGAAAATCCACTCTGAATCCTATATGCCTAGTGGTTCTCAGACTATGGCTCAGGGACCCAGCAATGGGTCATGACCCAATTTTTGTTGGGTTGTGAAATTGACAGGGCAGATTAGACAATATGCATCAAGGGTTAAACAAACTGCTACTTGGGGGTGGGGAGCACTGCTGCCCAATCACCATTATAGCCACACGCCTTGGCATTTATAAATCAGGTAGCTACAGCACTGATTTTTCAACCACTGTACTGTGGCACATTGGTGTGTCACAAATGGTCTGCAAGGTGTGCCAAGGGGGTTTAGCAAAAGGGTGATTTATTAGTAGGGCCATTGGGGGATGTGAACCCCCCTACTGGCAGTGTGGTGTGTTGTGTCAATTGTTAAAAAAACTGATGGTGTGCCTTTTCAGTGTTCCATGAGATGAAAACGGTTGCACATTGCTGGGTTAAAGTATGTATCCAGGTGTGCCAAATTTTGGTCTGTGACAAGAATCTGGAAGAGAAGTTTATTTGGCTTCAGTTGTTGCATTTGGGATGAGGTTGCTCAACTGAAATGTAGCCTCACCACGAAGCCACACAAAAAAAATTTTTTTTTTTTTTCTGAATTGAACAAAATGTGCTTGCAGACTCAGGTTAAGATCTGTCAATCCAGTTCACAAGGTAGCTGTCACGTGACTTGAAAATGTTACCTCTTCCATCTCAACCAGCAAACCACATTCTTGATGATCCTGAAAAAAAAAAAACCAGGTTCTAACCTAGAACTAGCATGAACAGTCAAAAATATTTATTTGGTACAGAACTTCTGCCATGACTGCTCTTCCAAGAAAACTTTACTTTACCTTCACTGGAGTAAAATTTTCCTAGTTTTCAAAGAATCTGTTGATCCAGGTCTTTTCACTCTTTCTTTGCACAAAACATTCTGAATGTTAGATCCTAACAACATCAGAGTTTCAGACATGCATTGGAGGTTCTATCAGTGCACACAGAGGGAAACCAGCATTGAGATGGCAGAAGCTCTTTCATTCACAGGATCACAAAATCTCTCTTTGTTTACTGGATGCAGGCAGGGGAGTAGGGCTGCATTCACTGTCCACTACTCTCAGGGACCATACATTCAGCTTTCATGGGAAAGGGGCGACTTTATCTCCATACACCACACTATCAAGAACCCTTTTCATTCAGATGTACTCTGGTACAGCCTCTTTCTAATTAACATCAAGTGTGTGCTGTTTGGGGGGGGAGCATTGTCAGTGAATTAGTATCTGTGAATGGGGTCGGCGGGCTTGGGTGTGCCCCCCATCCCCGTTTACTAGACACAGGAAGAACTTTATGAAAATAGAGCTAGTATGTTCATTAGAACATGTGTAAGGAGGCTCCATAGATACAGTTGCATCTGTGGAGGGGTCCTGATGAATGTGTATTGGGGATGAGTTGCCCATCCCATGTGGATTTAACCTGAAATTAACATCTGAAAAGGGCTTTTGAGAAAGATGAGTTTGGGGCAACAATTGCTCACATTGCACCTCAACCATTGCTCACATTGCACAATAGTGATAGGAAGGAACTGTTAGCTGGGTTGTGGAGTGCATGCAAGCTTACCAACAGAGTAAGCTTTCCAACAGTCAGTCAATCAGTCAGCACCTCCATCATGTGGCATCATATCAGATAAAACCACTTTCACACATTCATTTTCAGAACTCCTTAAATTTGTCCCACAGGTGTAAGAAAGGAAGATTCAAGGGAGAAAAGAGGGTGTGCCTCCTTTCTCTTTCATCTCGTATCCCAAGGAGAAGCTGAATATAAACTAGGACAATTCTCATTATGGCAAAGCCCAACAAGATGCTGGTTTTTCTTTCTGACTTCAACAAAAAAACTGATGCCAAAGATGAAATGCATTAATATAAATGCATATTCATTATTCTGCTAATTCTACCCTTGTGCCTTGGGAATGCCAACAGGTACTATTGTTAAATGAATGCAGGCTTTCTTCCTTTCAGCCCAGAACCTCCCTGCTCATGCCAGGACCCTGACTTACAACTGATGAAGTGATCAAGGAAAGAATGCTTTTGAATGGATACCAAAAAAATGTCCCTCACTGCTTTGTCACTGCAGAGTACATCTGCCCATCTCTGATCAAAAACGTGGCTATGTAGGTCATAGTGTGTGGCTTCTACGCAGGCAGGAGGCTCAGGTGCCCTCTCTTTAGAAACTCTTGGGCATGATGGGACAGCCTGTTCCTTCACACTGACCCTGCCACCAAACCTGATACCAAGACTGCAAGCTGCAGCTGTCCTTGGCTCTCCTATGCAACTCATGTTCAAGCTTGTGCAGGCCTGCTTGGGGTGGGGTTATCAATGGCCTGTTGGGTTGTATCCAATTTGTGCATTCAGCACAAATGTGGTAAAATCTTTCCTGGACTTCAGGCTGCAGAGGAGGTCTCCCCTTGTGATGGAAATTAGTCCATGTACCTAGAAACAATGTCTGCTTGCTATTTTGTCTGTGCAAGGAAAGGTTTTTTGTTTTTTTTTTTAACTTAATGGGTTGTGTCAACTTTTGGTTAGCTCCCAGGGTGTGCACCCCCCCCCCCCCGAAAAAAGGGAAGATGAATTTGAGTGTGACTTTGGACACTAGCTTGGCTAGGGATGTGCTTGGCTACCCCATCACTGGAAACTCCTTCCAGGAATGGAAGGAGAGCTGCACTTACATAAGGGGTCTTTGCGGAAGCAGAATAAGTCATGAGTGCAACTCTCCTTTGGTTTCCAAAAGGAGCTTCTGATGATGGACCAGTGCTATGCCAAAAGTTAGGATACATCCCAGATGCCAACTGGCAACCCCTCCAAACACACACCCACACGCAACTTGACAGCCCAGAAAAAGCTATATTTTGGGATTCTGCTGTATGTGTCAATGAGATAAAAGGAATTTGTTTTCCTTCAGAAATGTCAATATTTTGGAACTCATAGTAGTAAATACTGGAGTAGTAAATGCATGTTATATATTGGTAAAAGTAATACTTCAGGACATGCTACATATTAAAGATATACATAAGGAACTGATGCCTGCAAAATACACACAGTTGTTTGTAGCAACTATTTATGTGTTTTGTGCACTTACACCCCATGATTTACACAGGGAATGCAATCCCAAGGACATGTTGGGTTTGGGGCTCTTCTTTCTTTCTTTCTTTCTTTCTTTCTTTCTTTCTTTCTTTCTTTCTTTCTTTCTTTCTTCCTACTTCTCTCTCAGATGTTAGTTTCAGTTACTGCATTTTCCTATCAGAACTTTTGCTCTGAAAATTTTTGTTCTGAAAATTTTTATGTTATCTATCAGTGGTGTACCTCAAGGGGGTGCAAAGCACTAAGTTTTGCATGTAACCTCACTGCAGTGTGCAAGGGGCCTCTCCCCTTCAGAACCATTTCAGGCAGGGGGTGCAAAATGGAGGAATTTGCCTCTGTTTTGCTCCCCTGGCTGGAATGGTTCCGAAGGAGTGGGGGAGGGGCTGCCTGCATGCTGGGTTGAGGCTCCAAGCAAAACTTAGTTCTTGGCATCCCCTCTAGCTGTGCCACTGTTTGTTATAATTCTAAACAAAACATAATACAGATGTGTGCCACTTAACGACGGGGATACTCCTATCCCCGTTGTTATGCAATTAGGTCATTAAGTGAACATTCAGTCCAATCTATTACCTTTGTTGTGTATTATTATTATTAACAGTATTTATATACCGCTTTTCAACTAAAAGTTCACAAAGCTGTTTACATACACTCCCTGCCAGACACTAGCTGGCTGCACAGGCTACTGGAGATAGATTGCCTCTTCTTTGCATGAAGAGCCTCTCTGTTGTGTAAACAAACACTCTGCTGCAGGCTATGGGAGACACGATTGCCTCATTAAGAGCATCTTTACTGTGCTTTGATCACTGTCATATATGTGGTCTGTCATTAAGTGAATGGTTGTTAAGCAGCACACACCTGTAGTATCATTCTCTGCAGTTACAAGCTGATGTATTGAAAACTTCAGGACTCCTGGTGAATATCCAGCGCAACACGCCTATAAGTCAATCTCACAGATAAGTCGAGAGCAGGCTTTCAGCCAAAAATCATGAAATTTTCTATGATCCTCAGATAAGTCGGGGGCTAAACTTAAGGGGGTGTCTGACTATAGTTTTGTCTGATTTTACCCGAGGTCAGATCCTGAAAAATAACCTACCAGCAATTGTTACCTAAGAATTGTACAGTCCCTGATTTATTAAAAACATAGTAAAAGATCGTACATTTTTATTCTTTTTAAATTCTGGTCTTCACCACTTTTTTGTAAACACTATCAGAGTAAGTGCACTGTAAACAACATACCCGTAAAACAGTGGTCCCCACCCTGGGGTTTATGTACTCCCAGGGACACTCAACAGGACTTTTAGGGGTACTTGAGAAAGAATGGAATAATGGTAGAAAAAGGCAGGTAGTGCTCCAGAATACGTTGCAGGCCAGCAAGGCAGGAAGGGAAGTAGCTAGTTGGCTGTGAAAGCCCCACCAATAGCTAGTTTTTGGTCATCGATTCATGTATGAACCAGTGATTGAAAACCAGCACAGTAAAAAAAAACTGAAACATAATATGGAAAGTGATCAATCACCCAGAATTTCTCAGCACACTTCTGGTGCAAAACAGTGCAAAGGCAGAGTCTTCAGGTCTTCAAACATAAAAGAGAAAATACTGTGATGAATACATGAAGTCTGGGTTCTCACATGGAGGAGATGAGGGCTTATATTATTAATTACAAACATTTTGCTAATATGAAGGGTACAATTTATGGAAATGGGCTGCCAAGGGATATGCAAGTGGAAAAGGTTGGGAACCACTGCAGGAGAACCATGAATCAAATCCACCTTTAAGGTGTCTGGTGCGTTAAGCCAGAAGCTCTGAGTACAACATACAACCCATAACACATAACTGAGAGTGTGCAATTCAATTCACAGCAGAGAGATGCAGCTGTATATATTTGCAATGCTTTTTACTCAGAAGTAGACCCATTGCTTTCCATGGATGTTATTCTGAATTGTAGCCTGGGACTTTGTTTCAAATGGAAAGGAGGATCCCATCCTGGTGTTTAAAAAAACTGACCTTTTCCAAATGCAAGCATTTGCAAAATGGAACCAGGCTTCGTCAGCATTTGCAGAATGGAACAAGGTTGAGCCCTTTTCTCTGGAAGAGAATAAAAGGTTAACTTTGGCTGGAATTTCCCAGGGAGGTTACCATAGAAATTAACAGCCCTCTAATGATCTCTGCATTGCTTCTAATGATCAAGCCTGCAGCTTGAAACTAAACTCAGGACAGGAAGGAGTTGAAAAGCTCCACCCTCAGATTGACCTCAAGGTGAGGTGATAATTTAAGCTTGATTACTTGGCAAAAAATTTTTGCCCTGTAAGCTAGTATCTGTGGTACCTGTTTACTGTTGTATTTTCAAAAAGGGCTTCGGCATTGCCCATCATCATCATAGACACTTTGTTTCATTCATAAGGTTTAGTGGGTGCTCATCAACTGAACTACCGAAGACTCCATTAGCAGAGAGCTTATATAACCAGTCCCAGGTCGGATAAAGAGAGGTTTGCAGCAAAAATCTCACTAGTTTAAACAAGTAAGAACAGTGTGAATTCTTTGTGGGAGCACCACAAATCTCTTGCTGAGTTTGAGAGCCCTGGAAAATTTTGCCAAGCTCTAAGGAAATGTAATGACAGATCATATAAGCAGAACACTAAGGTAAAGGTGATAAAAAATGTATGTTGCATTATTTTCCGGTGGGAGTACTGCAGCACAAGATTCCCTGCAAATTATAAATAATAGAACAAATGTTAGCGCTTTTGGGTAATGGAAGTGATTTGTCCTCCAGTACTTCTGCTGCATGCAGGAGAAAGGAGAGAAGGGTTGCCACCCTATGCACACTTTACTGGAAGGAAGCCCCATTAAATAAAGTGGAACGTACTTCTGTGAAAACATACATAGGCTTGCACTGAACTGTTTGGGTTCCTTTCTTGCATCTGGGATCACAGACATGATGGCTAAATGCTTCCACATGTTTTAGAGACAGTATGCCTCTGAATACCAGTAGCAGGGGAGCAGAGATAGGAGGAGGGTCTTGTCTTCCTGGAGGCATCTAACTGACCACTGTGAGAAACAGGATGCTGGTCTAGATAGGCCTTTGGCCCAGTCTCTGGAACTGTTCTTATGTTCTAGCAATCCTGTGGTTGCCATTGGCTGTGAGAATGTGTGACGACTGAGTTGCTTATTTTGAATGTTGTGGACTTTGGATCTAATTTTCAGTTTGGTCATTTTTTTTCTGGTTCCCTGTTAATCTCTCACAGCATTAGAGTGGTATGCATTTTTTTATGTTTAAAGAAACACAATCCCAAATGAGTCACTCCATTTCAGCAGATGCCTTTACATTAAGAAAGGCCCCGCTGAAAAAAAGTTATCTGGGGCAACTTTGGAGGGCTGTCTGTTTCATTTGGAATTTTTCTCCATTCTTTGCTTCATCTGTCTCCAACTTCCTGGAGCCTTTTCTGCCATATATGTGGGACGACAGTATCCACTGATTTGGTATCCACTGATTTGACTTACCACTAATATCAAGGTCCACTTTTAAATGCCTTGTAACAAGAGAAAAAAGCACCAAAATCCCATTTCCTACCTTTGCACTCTTAAATAACTATAATTTCATTCCAATCAGTTTTATTATTTACCCCATTTAGTGACTGAATATGGTATAGTGTCTATACCAATGCATTCTGGGGCAACAGCAGAGGAGCAAGAAACCTGGAAGTAGGTCTTTAAAGCTATTTTTCCACTGATTTGTTATCCACTCTTTTTTTTTTAATCCACTAGAGGTTCTGGAATGGAACCCCAGTGGATAACAAGACACGACCTGTATATGGGAGACAGCTTCCAAGCAAATAGAGAGAAGTCAGGTCAGGTCAGGGGCAATGTGATTAGGAAGCTGTCTTCTACTGAGCTTAATATTGATGCTGGCTGGCAATTGCTTTCAGAGAAAACTTTTTTTCTCTGCCCTACCTGGACAGGGCTGACCTGATGATGAAGCAAGATGAAATGCATTAAGCTGTGGAGTAGCTTAAGTGGCTTTGAGCAGCTATAGACTTGGCCTACCCTGGGGATCTCATGGTGGAGGCCAGCTGTATCCTTTGGTTTCAGCAGCTGCTCAAGGCAAAGGGTAGGCCTGGCCTCCACCTTGAGATTCCCTTGAGTTCTCTTGGTGGAGGTCAGGTCTACCAACCTCTCAAAGGTAGATCTGGCCTTTGCCAGGAGATCTTGAGGTGCAAGCCAGGCCTACCCTTCACTTTGAGCAGCCTGCCATAGGTGTCCAATGCCCTAGCTATGCCACTGAGTCTAAAAAAGTGTGAATAGGATTGCAGCCTTATTTATAGGTGCACAGGCAGCCCTCTCCAATGCAATGCTGAGGTTGGTGTCAAGGATGGGGAGGGTTGGAGGCATTACAAGGTGGGGAGGGAAGAGGGTGGGGCAGGGAGCAGACTGGAAGGGGAGGATCTCATGGCAAATGTGCATGCCAGATTCTATCCCCCATTTTTCAACCCATCCCACCCCTTTCTGTCTGCAGACTTATACTATCTATATAGCTGGTATGGGTGGAAACCTATAAGCCGACAGGGGACTACGCAGAGGTATATTTTTACTTACCTGACCCTTCCTACCATTTGAGGTGGCGCTACACGTAGAAAACCTGCTGTCTGGAAGCAGTGCCACATTTGGGTATATATAGACCTGCAGAGAGTTGTTGAGCTGTAACAGCCTTATAAGGAAATACAGAATCACAGTGTGGCTGTATTTTTGTACAATTCTAGCTACCACAATTTATGTGACTGTGAGTGGCCTTGCTCTCAGGCTCTTCTGTAATAACACAGGGGGCACTGAAAGCAAGGCTGATTTGCTGGGAGGAAAGGAGCAGGTGCCTTTCCTGCTCCTAGGATGCATCTAGGATGGGAACTACTTTCTCCCTTCCTACCAACTGGGCTTGCTCCAAGGTGGGGGAGTGAGCCAGGGCAGATGGTAACAGGATTCCTCTTCCAGCCTATATGGGAAGGGGGGAGGAACAACCCCAAGCCACATTGTAAGCTGGACCCCCTGGAAAGAAGATGAAGATGCCATGAAGACACCCTGAAGAAGGCCCTGTGTATGTGCAAGGCAATGGATCATACTATGTTCAATGACCAATGCAACCCTTGTCCAGGAGAAGGGTTGTAGTCTAGCCTAGCCCCAAACATGCCAGTTTTATATGTGCAGGAGCTTTATCGATAGAGAAGCATGAAAGCTTGTAAGCTCACCACCTCCAGCCTGTATAGGTATACCCCACAAATGGTTTCTCACCTGATCAGTTGATGCTAGAACTAAGCCAAACTAGATGGGATGCTGGGGGCTGGGTGTTTAATCTCTTCCTTTCATGGTATTTCTCCCAATCTAAATAACCCCTGCCCCTCAAAGCTGCTATTTGCCCTGGAGAAGAAAACATACCATACAGGTGTCCACAATTTCAGAACTTCATTAAAATGTATATAAAAAAGGGAAGGGTATGCAGGCATGAACATCACCAATAGCAAGAACAAGTCTGCATGCCCTATGTATGCTTTAGGATTGGAGAAAATTCAGCATGCTGGTTTCATGGAGCTGCATCCAAAAGGAAATTGATGTGGGCTTTGGAGAACTTAAAGTTTGCAAACCACCACATCCTCTCTCTTGCTGACTTAAAATACTGGGTTCTCAGTATATAAGAGTAATAGTTTAGTAAAGAATCCCGAAGGGAAGCAATATTATGGACAGAATGCAAGAAAGGGCCCTTTATTAACAAGCCTCTAACACTTGGCCTATAATACCCTCATGGTTTCCTTAAATGCACATGGGTGGATAAAAGAACTGCTCATTAAAGTAACCTGATTGGTTTCACGTACCTTGAACTGTTCCTTCACAGGAAAATGCAGAAATAATCTCCCAGGGTAGAGGTGTTGTGTTTTTTTTCCTGAGAGCACCTGCAATTGCTGCTGAAATCAATAGGATTTTCAAATCAATTCCTAGATGGGGAAAGCTTCTATTGTGTTCCTTTTTTAAAAAAGCAACAACAACAGTGCCTGTTTTCTCATCCATAGCTGATTAGTGGCAGTGGAAGAAGCCAACAACGGTGGCAATTGTGGGTTTCTCTTTGTCTCCTTGGCACTCAGCTTTCATGCACAAAATAGACAAGGATAAACAAATGTTCCCGTTTCAAGTGTAGAAAAGTAGATTAACTAATGGGTCTGTCATGCTCAAACTGGGGCATCTGCTCACATGTTCTTCTTTGACACAAGTGCCCCTTTGTTTTGACATACACAAACACACACACTGGGGCTCTTTGTCATCTGGGATCAGTGTGTCCGTCCTATGCAGCAAGAGTGGTCACATTCTTTCCCCCCATCTTTCTTTGGATCTTTGTTGCAGCCCAAGCTGTGGGCAGCAAATGAAAAGGAAAACCTGCCACAAGTTTAAAATTGCCTGTATTTTATAAAAGAGAATTATTTGCCAGGGGAATCCAGGCCTGGAAAACTGACAGGGTTTTCAGACGTACAGGGTGGGATCTGTTCCTTCAGGCATGCTCAACTAGTTAACATGGAGAACTTGATTTAAGATAGTATCATCCCAATGTTTCAACTCTAGGAGTACCGGCTCTGTAACTTACCTCTGCCCTCAAAGCAGTCAAGTCTGCTTCTAAATACATGGACTTCTTTGTGCATAGTTAGTGCGATTGTGAAGAAAAGATACTTTGCATATGCTCAAAGGCACCTCTTCGATTGCATGCCTCTTATATTCTGATAGAGTCCATGACCTGAAAATAGGTTGCTCTTCAGATCTAACTGAAGAATTTTGACTTCTTTTCCTATGGATTCTTTCCCTTTTTTTTCAAAGAAGCAGGAAAAAATGAGAAAACACCTCACCTTGGCAACACATCTGAAACAGTGTTTGCTTAACATAATGTTTTCCCTTCTCAAGTTGTGGTGTGTATTTTAACAGAAAGGGTAAAGTGTTTCACAAATCGTTAAAAACCCATCCTCAAATGCATAGAGAAGTATTGGAATAGGCTTGGTGAATATATATATATATTTAATGAGAACATCCCCTTGGGATATAAAACTATAGCCAGAAAAAACTGTAAAACTACCTACAAATACATATAAGAGGGGGTCTTGGACAGGGCTAGTCCAAGGCCTCCTGATGCCTGGGGCAGCGTGTCAGATGCTGCCTCCCTTAACTGATGTGCCTGGTCCTTCCATTCCCCAAGGTTCTAGGTCAGCAGTCTCATCTCTCCACATTTCTCTTCCTCTCCGCCCCCCTCTTCCTTTTTTAATCCAGAGAGTGGAAGGAGGAGGAGAGCAGGGGAAGCAAATAGGTGGGCAGTGATAGACACACACCCCCCATCTGCTGCCTGGCTTTCATGGATGAAGCTTCATGGATGAAATTCTCAGGGTCTGGTCTGAAAGTATGTGAGGCATTGAACATGTCAGGCTAAGCACGTCTGGATCTGGCTGCCTGTAGCCTGTTCCTAGCAACTGTTCCTGAGCCGCGTGGAGTAAGCCGCTCCACTCTCCTCGGACTTATGCCACCTCTTGAGGTGGTGTAAGTTCAAGGAGACCGATTGGGACTGCAGTGGCTTACCTGGAGGTAAGGGGAAGAGTTTTCCCTTACCTCCAGTTGAGCCATTTTGGCCCCCAATCTTGCGCTGGATACAACACAGGCCTGCCTGTTCCAGCAGAAGATAGGATTGCACTGTAAGGCTCCCTTCTCAAGCCATTTCTGGGGATTGCCCATGAAACTACACATCCCTCAGAACTAAACCCTGTGGCTCGAGGAGAGAAAAGGGTGCCAACCTGGTGATTCCTTGCTTCTTTGTGACCTACCTGCATGCAGAATGCTTTTAAAATACAGAAATAGTTTACTGAAGAAAAAGCACAGAAGGAGGTGAAAAGGTGGTAAAGATTTTGACTGAATCCAAAGTGGAGCAGTCCAGGTTTGGCTTTCATTAGACCTCTTATCCCTCACAACTTCTTGTTTAGGCCAGGAAGTCCTGATAACACCTTTCGATTGTCTAACAGGCAAAGGGGGAGTGAAACAGTACAAACTGTGGGAGGGAGAATAGGGGGTGGGCAGATCAGGGAGGAGATGGGGTGGGGAGGAGGACAGTTTAACCCCTATGCCACAAATTATTTTATCATTTCTTCAGTGCAACACATACTTACTTTTTCTGCTCATTACAACACTGTGGGGTCGAATGAGATACTCAGATTCATCCAAAGTCATTATTGAGCTTCACAAGAATGACCATACTTAAAAAAAAAAAAATCCAAGGGAGATTTTTCAAGTTTCACAACTCAAGAGGTTTAAACTGAACCTCTGCAGTAGCGCGTGTGGCCTCTGGGACACCAAGTGCCTCAGGAACGAAGTGCCAGGTAAGGCACTGCGAGTTTAGCATCTGTGCGAGGAGAAGGGGAAGGCAAGTGGACCTCTGAGTTTTGGAGAAGGAGAGGGAAGACTCCCTGAGTTGTGAAGAGGAGAGGAGGAAGAGAAGGAGAAGGTAAGTGTACTCTTTCTAACTCTTTGTCTCCTAACCTTAAATCAGCCTTAGATCAACATTGAAATTTAGCTTTAGCTTTACCTAAGCTTTACATAAGTTAGCACCTAATCTAACCAGAGGGAGGGATTCTAAGGTCCAGCAAGTTGGGGCACAGGAGCTAGGTGAGGGCAATAAAAATAAATACGTAAGTGCGTACAGAGGTCTACTCTGAGCAGGAGCAGTGTCCTACTTGTGAGTAAGAGCCCAAGGTACAGGCACTTAGAAAAATAAATAAAACAGAGGAGGATAAAGTGGGAAGCAAGTTTTTCTACTTGGTTTAAATTAACCCTATACTTAACCCAAGTTAAACTTAATCTAAGTTAGAACATAATCTAAAGGTTCAGTAAATTAGGATGCAGGATCTAGGTGAGAGCAATCAATCAATCAATTAAAATTATGGTACACATTTAATAAAAGCTGGATTTTAGCAGGGCTAAACAGGATTTAAATCTTAGTGTGTAAGTTCTGCCAAGCCAAAAAACTCTTAAACCAGTGCAGTTTAAACTCAAATAAAAAACCAGCTTGAGGTTAAAAAACAGTCCGGCCTAAGAGAACTGAATTAGGAGGGTAAGAACCTAGGAAGGGCCAGTTCCCACCCAGCCAGGGCAATTTAGCATAGTCATTGTCCTTTAGGTCATAGCAATTGACCTTTAGGAGTTGATAAGTGCCCCATTAGGCAAATCCAAGCACCCCATTCAGGGAAATCTCACCTGGGAAGACCAGCCCCCTTTCAATCAGCAAGGAGGGAGGAGCTGGCTAGGGGTATAAAGCTAGTGCCTGCCACTGCGTGAGCCTCTCTGCAGAAGCACGTGTGGCCTCTGGGACACCAAGTGCCTCGGAAACGAAGTGCCAGGTAAGGCACAGCGAGTTTAGCATCTGTGCGAGTTCAGCAGCAGGGCGAGGAAGCCAGGGCCCCAGACACTGTCCTTCTCTTCCCTTGAGAAGAGGGCTGCTAACCAGTGTAGGGTTCTTCAGTACTCCTAAACAAACAAACAAACAAACAAACAAAGCTATGCAGTCAGACAGCCAGCAGCAAGGTGGGGGCTATCCAGTGTTTTGCATCAAGTGCCACATGTATGACTATATGCCTTGGGCATAAGTCATGGGTGTGTCCTTGGTGCAAGGAGCTCCAGGGACTCAGGAAACGCATCCACTCCCTTGAAGCCTTGGTGGCCGACCTGGAGAAGCAGAGGCCCACAGAGAAGGGCTGTGGGGATACTTCCCGGAACGATCAGGCTTCGTCCCAACCTCAGGCGTGCAGCTCCTGAGCTGCCCGGGTGGGAAGTCTCGGGGCTGGAGGACGTCATCCTGGAGATGAGGGAAACAATCCCCTAGGGGGGAACCCCTTCTCCAGGGGACGGGCCCGTATCCAAACACACTCAGGATACTCCTCGGTGGGAGCGGGGTCAGGGGCTTCTTGTAGTAGGGGATTCGATTATTAGAAACATAGAGAGGGGGGTTTGCGACAGATGTGAGGACCGCATGGCAACTTGCCTGCCTGGTGCAAAGGTTGCTGACATCACTTCTTGTCAAGACAGGCTTTTAGATAGTGCTGGGGAGGAGGTAGCAGTTGTGGTGCATGTCGGCACCAACGACGTGGGCAAGTGGATCTGGGAGGTCCTGGAGGCCAAATTTAGGCTATTAGGTAGGAAGCTGAAAGCCAGGACCTCAAAGGTAGTGTTCTCTTAACTTTAAAACTGATCCCTTTAAATCCCTTTAAAGGTAGGCTTTAAAACTGATCCCTGGGGGAAAGCCAACAGGAGCCGAGGGGCATCCGGTTCAGGACTCCTCATCCCTATGGGACGAGGATGGGGAGGTTAGAGAGCAACAAGATAAAGGCAGAGTAGGAGAAGAAATTGGGAATGGTAGTGTGATGGGATGTGATAGACGGTTTGGCACAGTGAGAGGATGTGGGGACAAAGGAGCTAATAAGCAGCCCATCCTGGGGCATTCCATGTACAGATGCTTTTATGCAAATGCCTGAAGTCTCTGAGCAAAGATGGGAGAACTGGAATGTCTGGTGACTAGGGAAAACATTGACATAGTGGGCATAATGGAAACCTGGTGGAATGCGGAAAATCAGTGGGATACCACAATCCTGGGCTATAAACACTACAGGAGGGACAGGGAGGGGCATGTTGGAGGTGGGATGGCCATTTATTTTAAGGAAGGGATAGAATCCAGCAAAGTAGAGATTGAAGGTGGGTCCGACTCCATATAAATCTCTATGGGTTAAATTACCAGGCCTGAGGAGTGATGTAATACTAGGGGCGTACTATCGTCCTCCAGACCAGAAACCGGACCTTGAAATTAGGAAACAGATTAGGGAGGTGACAAGGAGGGACAGGGTTGTAAACATGGGGAACTTCAATTATCCTCATATTGACTGGGTCAATTTGTGTTCTGGTCACGAAAAAGAGACCGGATTCCTTGACATGCTAAATGACTGTGCCTTAGAGCAGCTAGTCATGGAGCCCATCAGAGGACAGATGACTCTGGATTTAATATTGTGCAGTACTCAGGACCTGGTTAGAGATGTCAATGTTACGGAGCTGTTGGGGAACAGTGATCATGCTGCGATCCGTTTTGACATGCATGTCGGGGGAAGTACACCAGGCAGATCTCTCACAAAAACCCTTGACTTCTGAGGAGCAGACTTCCCTCAAATGAGGAGGCTGGTTAGAAGTAGGTTGAAAGGGAAGGTAAAAAGAGTCCAGTCTCTACAGAGAGCATGGAGGTTGCTCAAATCAACTATAGTAGTGGCCCAGCGGAAGTGTATACCGCAAAGGAAGAAGGGCTCGACTAAGTCCAGGAGGGTGTCCGCATGGCTAACGAACCAAGTTAGAGAGGCCGTAAAGGGCAAGGAAACTTCCTTCCGTAAATGGAAGTCTTGCCCTAATGAGGAGAATAAAAAGGAACATAAACTGTGGCAAAAGAAATGTAAGAAGGTGATACGGGAGACTAAGAGAGACTATGAGGAACACATGGCCGGCAGTATTAAGGGGAATAATAAAAGCTTCTTCAAATATGTTAGAAGCAGGAAACCTGCCAGAGAAGCGGTTGGCCCTCTGGATGGTGAGGGAGGGAAAGGGGAAATAAAAGGAGACTTAGAGATGGTAGAGAAAGTGAATGAGTTCTTTGCATCTGTCTTCACGGCAGAAGACCTCGGGCAGATACCGCTGCCCGAATGGCTCCTCCTGACCAAGGAATTAAGTCAGATAGAGGTTAAAAGAGAAGATGTTTCAGACCTCATTGATCAATTAAAGATCAATAAGTCACCGGGCCCTGATGGAATCTACCCTAGAGTTATTAAGGAATTGAAGAATGAAGTTGCTGATCTCTTGGCTAAAATATTCAACTTGTCCCTCAAAATGGCCACGGTGCCAGAGGATTGGAGAATAGCAAATGTCACATCGATCTTTAAAAAGGGAAAGAGGGGGGACCCGGGAAACTATAGGCCAGTCAGCCTAACATCTATGCTGGTTAAGATGGTGGAATGCCTCATCAAAGATAGAATCTCAAAACACATAGACGAAGAAGACTTGCTGAGGAAGAATCAGCATGGCTTCTGTAAGGGTAAGTCTTGCCTCACGAACCTTATAGAATTCTTTGAAAAGGTCAACAGGCATGTGGATGCGGGAGAACCCATGGACATTATATATCTGGGCTTTCAGAAGGCGTTCGACACGGTCCCTCACCAAAGGCTACTGAAAAAACTCCACAGTCAGGGAATTAGAGGACAGGTCCTCTCATGGATTGAGACCTGGTTGAAGACCAGGAAACAGAGATTGGGTGTCAATGGGCAATTTTCACAATGGAGAGAGGTGAAAAGCTGTGTGCCCCAGTGATCTGTCCTGGGACTGGTGCTCTTCAACCTCTTCATAAATGACCTGGAGACAGGGGTGAGCAGTGAGGTGGCTAAGGTTGCAGAAGACACCAAACATTTCCGAGTTGTGAAGACCAGAAATGTTTGTGAGGAGCTCCAGAAGGATCTCTCCAAACTGGCAGAATATACAGCAAAATGGCAAATGCGTTCCAATGTAAGTGTAAAGTCATGCACATTGGGGCAAAAAAATTAAAACCACATATAGGCTAATGGGTTCTGAGCTGTCTGTGACAGATCAGGAGAGAGATCTTGGGGTGGTGGTGGACAAGTCGATGAAAGTGTCGGCCCAATGTGCGGCAGCAGTAAAGAAGGCCAATTCTATGCTTGGGATCATTAGCAAAGGTATTGAGAACAAAACGGCTAATATTATAATGCCGTTGTACAAATCTATGGTAAGGCTACACCTGGAGTATTGTGTCCAGTTCTGGTCACCGCATCTCAAAAAGGATATAGTGGAAATGAAAATGGTGTAAAAGAGGGCAACGAAGATGATTGCTGGGCTGGGGTACCTTCCTTATGAGGAAAGACTACAGCGTTTGGCCCTCTTCAGCCTAGAAAAGAGACGCCTGAGGGGGGACATGATTGAGACATACAAAATTATGCATGGGAAGGATAAAGTGGATAGAGAGATGCTCTTTACACTTTCACATAACACCAGAACCAGGGGACATCCACTAAAATTGAGTGTTGGGAGAGTTAGGACAAACAAAAGAAAATATTTCTTTACTCAGTGTGGGGTCGGTCTGTGGAATTCCTTGCCACAGGATGTGGTGATGGCATTTGGCCTGGATGCCTTTAAAAGGGAATTGGGCAAATTTCTGGAGGAGAAATCCATTACGGGTTACAAGCCATGATGTGTATGTGCAACCTCCTGATTTTAGAAATGGGCTATGTCGGATGCAAGGGAGGGCACCAGGATGCAGGTCTCCTGTTATGAGGTGTGCTCCCTGGGGCATTTGGTGGGCCACTGTGAGATACAGGAAGCTGGACTAGATGGGCCTATAGCCTGATCCAGTGGGGCTGTTCTTAAGTTCTAACCCCCAGAGTCCATTGCCAATGGTGCCACTTAAGGAAATTGGAGGGCAGTCCACTTTCCCCATTAATATGTATGGCCAGCTCACAAATTGCCACAACGTATAAAATGGGGTTATGAGCCGGATATGCAAGGCAAACACCACACACACCTCCCTCCCCAGAAATAATTAAACTTTCTTTACATATGCAAAGGGGATTGTCTTTTGTGGGTGATCTTGCTATAGAAAGAGGTATTATTATTATTATTATTATTATTATTATTATTATTATTATTATTATTATAAACAACAGTATTTATATACTGCTTTTAACCATAAGAGACAGGGGTATAATAGGCAGGGATGGCCCAGGCATTGGCCTGGTCTGAGATCCTAAGCCCACCAGAGGAGCCACCCAGTCAGCCTGACCCCCTGAACTCTCAAGTGCTAGTGCTAGTGACCAATATGCCATGAGGGGGCAAAAGAGGGATACCATGGAGGAGCCCAGGCAGGGCTTTGCAACAGGACACTGATAAAAAGTAACCAAAGTACAATTTCATCTTGCTTTCAAACAGTAGGCCTTTGAGCCTGCTGACCCTCTGAAATAATTTGTGTGTCGTCCTCCCCGCCCATTAGGAAAGGGTTTCTGGGTGGAAACCCAAGCATAAAAGCAAGTATTACGCATGAGACTGACTTCTGAATTAATGTGGGTGAGATCAAACTCCAAAGTGGCATTTATATAAGAGAGTCATCGTATAACAACAAAATGGGGGGGGGGGGGGAATCCAAGGGAGAAAGATGACTTCACAATAACAAGAATGTGGTTGTTAGTGGAATTTGACCTCCACATACATAGTTTTAAAGGCCATCGCCAGAAATGGTGTTTTTTTTAATAGTGTTAGTCCTTCTTCAGTTGTAGCTTGGGAGGTCCGCTACACTTAAGAATGGAAAGCAAATCGGTATGTGAAGCGCTGTTTGTTAATAAACTCCATGCTTGCGTCTATAGACAAGCAATAAGTAAGGTAAACCCAATCCCTGGAAGATTTAATAGTTCACTTATTTATTTTTGACAAAAATACTGGAAAGTCATTTGTGTGCTCTGGCATATCCGCGCTACTCCTGCCCCAGCTTGTAGCCACTTCTGCCGTTTTTGCCAGGATCCAAAGGAAAGGCAACATTTCTTAACCGCTGCACTTGAATCCACTCCAACAAAGCAAAATAAATGTTTCCTAAGTGCTAGCAGTACACCCCACAAAGCCAGCAAATGATCCATTTAACCCAGGAAATTATAGAATACTTTCTCCAAAATGGGTCGGGAAAGAAGGAATCGGGAAGAACAATGGGTGGAGTCAGGAATGCAGTTGGGGGGCAACATTCAAAACAATACATTTCTTGTTAGGAAGGTGGCTTGAGAGAACAAGAATTCACTTCTTCATCAGCATGACTGAATTTACGTGAAAAAGAAGGTGATGGGTTTGATAATGTCCAATTTCCGGACAGTTTCTTCACCTTCACCACAATTTGTACTTTTAATTTTCTTGACCTCTGCTGGTGACAGAAGACACATGTATGTTGTTAGTGGTTTTCTCTGCTATTACAAAGTGGTTTCAGTTCTTGGTCTTGATTCTAACCTGGAGTCTTTGGACACGCACTGCTACACATCTTGAAAAACCCATGACATAGAAGTAATAGTGGGTTTTAAGTAAGCTGTTCTCTGCTTCTCCCCTCCCCTAAAAAAGAAAATCTTCCATTACTAGGAAGACAACTTGGCTTGTAAATGGAAGGGGATAGATTGCTTTCTTTTTTTTTATCAATCACGGTGAATTTTGTAACTTTCATTAACAGGCAAATTGCAATCTCTTGTATTTTAAAGGAGCTTTTAGCTATAGCTGAAGATGAGGCATTTCTAGAGGAGTACACTCTGTGCTCTGTATAAAACAGCATGAATGACCGAGTGTGCTTTTTCAATTTCAGCTGACCTTTGATAATTTAGCCAGATGGGAATCTCAACAAGAATCTAATTGGATATGTACTTTCCACATCCCCAGCCATTCAGCCCATTGGCAGAGGGTTCAGGAGGCTTTTATTACACCAAAAAGCTGCATTAACTGTCTTTCTAATCTAGCTCAAGCAACTGGAGCAAGTCAGGATGCACTAACATTTACAGCTCCCTGCAAGCTCATGTTAATGCAGCAGGGCTAGTACTGCTTCACCAGCACCATCATTTACTTTGAGCCAGGGCTCAACCTCCTAATAAGGAGCCTCTGAGCATGTGCGATGTTCCTTCAGTTGTGAAGATCCACTGAACATGTTTCTGTAGGAGGATTAAGGACCCAGTCCTATCCAGTTTTCCAGCAGCAATGCAGCTGCAATGCAGCCGCAATGTAAGGGAATAAACATTCCTTTACCTTCGAGGAGGACTCCGTGACTGCTCCCTCCCACTGCAGGATGCACTACATGCCCAGTTGGCATTTCTGCATCAGTGCTAGTAGAAAGTTGGATAGAATTGGGCCCTAAATCAGTTGTTTCGTTTTGTTCATCAGCAACAGACATGTTAAAACTTCATTACTGAGAATGCCCATTCTTTTAAAAAAATGATACATTCCGCTTTCTGTTGTTAACAATGTTCACTCAGATACACACATGGCTCAAGAGCAAACCACATGTGAATAAAATGTGTCAGATATTCCTACCTACAAATAGAAGTAGTTTTCGAGGCTGGCATGAATCCAGATTCTCTAGTAACAGCCATTATGGCCAGGTGCAATGCAGCGGCACCATGCAAAGATGTGGTTTTGGGAAAATAGCCTGGCCAACACCGGAGTGGAACAGTGTGGGCAACTCACCAACACCCTTAGGTTGCGATCCAGCTCAGAGGTCAATGGGTTAAGTTCATAGATTTCAAGTCTGCTAGAACTGCTTTAAAAAAATTGCATAGAATAGGTAGGACAGCTTGTCCCTTGCATGATTATCAGAAGAATGTAAAATAAGCTCTGAAAAATGTCAGTTTCATTTGCATAATGCCAACAGTTTGCAGATTCCAGCATCCCTTGGCACTGAATCCAACACTTGGATCTTTCAAATTCCGGCCACTGGTCACAAATGCTGAACCACGGATTCTAATAATGACTTTTGCTATTGAAAAATTTTAAAAAAAGAAAGAAAATTCCAAATTGCTTTCACATGCTCAATTGCTCTATTAGGGTGAAGTTCGACATGAGTGTGCGCTGCCAAAGAAGGAAGACCAGCAAGCTCTGTACTCAAAGAGGCATACATGTCTACGGAAAATTAATGTACAGTACATTAAGTGTCCAAGTACAGTAATGGCCAACTGCAAATATGTCTTGCAAATGAAATCCTCATGGGGGTGGTTTCTGCATATGTAGGGAAAGGATAGAATCCAATGCAAACAATGACATGTTTTGAGCCCCTGGAATCAAAGTGTTCAGCATAACCACAACTTACAGAGTCCCATCAATGCAGAGTGAGTGCTTCTTGCCAAACCAGTCTTTTATCCATATTTTCATGTTATAGTCACCACACTGGCTTCTTGTTCAGCAGAACTCGATCCTACATACACTGTGGTTAAGTGAAAGCATGTGACCAACGTCCTTAACATTTTGATATCCCCCAACCTCCAAGTGAACTGTGATACCTATCAGGCATCTGGGCTTGGTCCAAACCAAACAAGTCAGTGAGGCGATTTCTTTTCTTATTTGATCTTGTTCAAACGGAGGCAAATACTGTTATCTTGACAGGCTTTCTCCATACAGAGTGGCCCATTTTATGAGCCACATCTATATGTTGTATTGAATTGTTTTACAGTTGCTTTCTACCTCTGCATCTGGGTGCTCTCCATAACTAAAATATTTGCATCAAAACAGGAAAAATACATTATTTGTCTTGGTTGTCTTTAACAGTCAAAAGGCAGCACAAATGTGCACTTCACATTCAGGAGGGGTACTCTTCTCGACTAGAGGCCTGCAGCCAAGAATGTGGTGGGTTATTTCCAAAAAACAAACTTCTCCCCTTTAGTTCCTAGCCATGTGCACCATGACCATTCTCTTGCCAGCTGACTTTCCTCTTTCAGGCTCCGTCACCTTTGGACTTTCACCCTTCCAAGACTCCTCTATGCACTCTTGGCATCCTGCCTACTCAGGCTCCTGACACCCTCTTTCCTAGTTCTTCCATTTCTTCTACCCCCTAAGCCAGTGTTTCCCAAACTTTTTCAATTGGCGGTGACCTACTGGGTGACAACCTACTGCAGTGGTTTTCAAACTCTCATGGAACGTTTACACCACTGTAAGTTCTTGCGGGGGCGGAGCGAAGGCAGCAACGCGAACCCCAGGATCACGTCGCTCAGGGGGCTGCAGGGACTGGGATGCACTCACCAGTCCCCGCAGCAGCCGTCCTGGGGTGTGGGGAGCCCTGCGTGAGCTTCTGCAGGGCTCCTCAGCTCGTTAGAAGAGAAAGTGGAGTGATCACATTCCACTTCCGAAAAACTGGAAGTGGAGCAGAATTGTTCCACTTTCACTTCTAACGAGCTGGGGAGCTCTGCAGAAGGTTGCGCAGGTGAGATGGTGAGTGCATCCCAGTCCCTGCAGCCCCCCTGAGCAACATGATCCTGGGAATCGTGTCGCTGCCTCCTCCCTGCCTCCCCCCGCCCCTTAAGGGGAAAGAGGACAGGACCTTCAGGCTGGGGCCTCACGACACCCCAGTTTGAAAACCACTGACCTACTGGGATACTGCACCTTCCCATTAGGATTACAATCCTATATATTGTATAGGTTCGGTGGCATAGCTAGAGTGGTGCAAAATGGTAAATAGTGTAGGCTCCTGAATGCAAGTGTAAGCTCCCCCTCCCATTCACCCACATTGTTGCCTGAATGGGTCTGAGGGCAAGAGGGAGGCGCTGCTTGCACTCACATTCGGGAGCCTACACTACTTACCATTTTGCACTGTTCTAACTATGCTACTGTATAGGGCAGCAAATTTTTCATGAGGATTCTGTGACTCCATGGGCGGCCACGGCTCACAGTCTGGGAACCACTGACCTAAGCTCTTTTGCTTGCCTTAACTTCTCTGATTTTATTTTTTAATTGTTGCACTTTAATCCTACAGTTTTATCCAGTGCTCTCCCACTCGGATTACTGACCTGTATCTGCTTGGCTTCAGTAATGCTTCAGCGAACGCTCCACTCCAGGAATGTCCCAAACCTGGATAAGAATAACTCAGTCCATTATAGCCAGAGGCCTCAGTACCACCAGCCCAAAATCTCTTTTGCAGATGGTTAGAAGTTGTCAAAAAGGACCTGTTTTGACAGTCCACAGTAAGCCTGTTTGGCCATTTAAGGAATCTTCATGGTACTTTTTCCTATAGCTGTGCTGCTCTGATGCACTACCCACAAATATGCCAGTTAGTGCAAAGTGACAGCATAATATTGTATCTCCTTTTCCACATGCACAGAGGTGGATTATTATAACAGCATGTATCCTTACTTCATGCAATTATCAGAGTTCTCCTGAGAACAACAGTTGTTGTTAAACTACAAATCAACAACTCTGGCTTCTTCCTTGCACTGTGTAATGTTTTGTGCCAGGATTACTAGTCACTCACAGGGCTGATTCACACAGTGAATCTGTAGGCAGTACACAAAATGGAACACAGGGGTAAATCCAGTGATTCTCCCAAAACACACACACACCTAGACACAAACACACTGTAGAATGTAATGTGCAATCTGAAGCATAGGCTTTTTCCTGAACATCCTGGTTGTGGATAGATCACACATACAATTAAGCACATACGCATCTTGCTTAACACATAAAAGTGTATACACATGGTATACATACTATGCATGCAGAAGCCTGTTCCACATCTGTGACAAGGCCTACATTTCCCTTGCATTGTGGAGCAGAGCTATGGTTCATAGGAGAAGAGAAGTCGTGCAATGGATGTGATTTACACTGCCTTAATTTCCTGTACAGATGAGTCACTCGCGTCACAATCTAGTCCAAACTCTCGAGAACAATGGATTCATGCCCATACAACACCTGCTTGCAAAGGAGTGACAGGCGTGTCTTTCGAGTGCATCCAGGACTCCAAACATTTGCCTTAAATTAATTACAAGGGTAGTTGGAAAAAATCCACAAGAATTAATTTACAATTAGTGTTTCTTGCAAGGACCAGAGTTGCTGCCAGTATGGTACACTGTCTCCCCTGCAGGCAGCCAACTGGTCCTGCAGATCAGAGGCAAGTGAAGCCCTTCAAAAAGTCATGTGAAGACAGGCATGTGCTCCCAAGATGATCTGGCAGACACATAGGCAAATCCGCCAGAACCTTATCTGTCTATGCAGCCATCCTCATTCACCACAGAGCCAGTATATATCAGAAAATAATTAACTTCTCAAAGGTTGTAAGTTGATTGCGTGGTCAAAGTGAACCAATGACAATTAATTTTTCCAAAGATGGGTAGCCCAGTCCTGAGCTGCTCGGCACACAGGACTGCAGAGGTGCCAAAAATGGCTGCCGCTGCATCCAGCATGCCCTAGGCAGCTGCCGCTGCCTCCTCAAAAGAAAGGGAATTTGTCCCCTTCCCCTGAATAAAGCAAGTAGTCCCGCAGTTGGGCTACTCAATTCTACGATGACCCAAGGGTCATCGTAGAATTCAGAGCCTCTGTTTCAGGCGGACAGCCCAACACGGAGGCTCAGGATTTGGTGGCGCAAAGCTCCACCGGTCCCACCACCTCCCCACCCCATTCCCTCCCCTGGAACGCCTCCTCTCCGCCTCTTCCCATGTGCCTCCCCTCCGTCGAGCAGCAGAGCTCTGGTGCTCTGCCAATGCTAGCCCCGTGCTGGTCAGTGATAGGCTAGCACTAGATCTCTACCAGTGCTAGGGCCTGGGCGTGCTGGCGGTGAGCCAGTGCACTGGTTAGGATTGGGCCCAAAGTAATGAAGTTCATGATTTCAAAACATGAAAGTGTTTTTGGAGAGGGGCAGCAAGGATGAGTAGGCAAAGTAGTGGGGCAGTTTAAAGTTACCTATCCATGCCGTTTCAGAACCAGGGACCATTGGAATGCAAACAAAATGCCAGGCAACTTCCTAAGGAGGTGTGTACTTTGCAGTTTGTTAAATGGCAGATCAAACTATCGGGTGCTGGAGTCTGTAAATCTGGACGCTGGGCTCTCTCTAGCAATGCTCTACCCCCCCCCCAATTAGTGTACTTATGAAGTTGCCTTATACTGAATTAGACCAGTGGTTCCCAAACTGGTGGGTCATGACCTGCCAGGTGAACCAGAAATGGGCCATTCGCCCTTAAGGGGAGTGCATGCCCCAACAGTGCCACTGTGATCGTGGTGCCGCAGGAACCCAGTTGCTCTTTTCTTCTGACCTGAGGGGTTGCTCTGCTAACCTCCTGTCCGCTTCACAGGACTCCAATCATGGATTGGAGCCCATTTTCATTTTTATATCAGAGCTCAGAGGAGGATGACTGGCAGGGACCAGATCAGGGGCAAGAAAGGGAGGAACTCAGTGGCAGCAGCACATGCTGAAATCCTAGCCTCCTTTTCCCAGCCCAACCTACCCCCAACTCTCCTTGGACTTCTGCATCTGTCAACGAAGACCTAGAGAAATGTAAGTAAAAAGATTTGTATTTACCTCTCCTGAACCATTGCCATTCACTAGAGGATTGCCATTCGGAGAGGATTGCCATTCACTAGAAAAAAAACAATCCTTTTCCAGTAAGTTTATTACGGGGACGAATGATAGGAAATAAGGGGGGTGGCCTGTATCCATGGATCCTGTATCCATGGATTCACTTATCCACAGATTGGGTCCACGGAGTGCTGCTGCGTGCATCCCCTCCAGAGGCTCTGTTTCCCTTGCCGCAGAAGGGTCCTCTGAGCCCAGCAGAGGCTGCGCACATCCATCTGCGGCCTTTGCAGGCTCCGACTGAAACTTACAATGAAAAAATGTGACTTCCAATAATTTCTTAAAACCTAAAGTGATGTGTTAATGCCTTGTAAGGCATTAGGAGGCCTGGGGAAGCCCTGAAGGGTGCCTTATAATGCCTGCTTGGACCTCCCCAGGCCTCCTAATGTCTTATAAGGCATTAAAAACATCACACCCAGTTTTATGAAAAACTGGAAGTCACTTTTTTCATTATAAGGTTCAGTCTGAGCCTGGCAGAGGCTGTGGATGAATGAGTGCTGCTTCTGCTGGGCTCAGAGGACCCTCCAGAGGTGAAGAGAGTGGAGTTCCCCTCAGCTTTGAAAGGTAGGGGGGCTGTTCTCTCGTATCCGTGGTTTCAGTTAACCATGGGAGGGAGGGTCCAGAACGGAAGTCCCATGGATACCAAGGCATGTAGGAGTATGAAATGAAATCACCTCCTTGACAAGCACTGCACTGACTCCAGTTTGGATGAAAGAGGCTCTTTTTTTTCTTCTCAAAGTACCCTTCACAGCCAAAAAAAATCAAGGCCTACAAGAGAATGGCATAACTACGGTCCCATTTTTTTTGCTGATCTTAACATCCATATAACATTTGTCCAAATGTCTGCATTTGGACAAATAAAAGTGACTGTATATAGTGTAGGGTAGTAGTATTCAAACTGGGGCATCGCAACGCCCCAGCCTGTGGTTCCTGGCCTCTGCCCCCTTAAGGGGCGGGGGCAGCCAGGAGACAGGGGAAGGCAGCAGTGCATCCGCAGGGTTGCGGAGCTCAAGGGGGCTGTAGGGGCTTGGATGTACTTGCCCAGGCCTCCAGCAGCCTCCCAGGGGTGCGGGAAGCCCTGCACGAGCACCTGCAAGGCACTCCAGGTCAGGGAAAGGGAGAGTGGGGCGATCGCACTCCGCTTCTGCTTTTGCGGAAGCAGAGCAGATCGCTCCACTCTCCCTTTCCCTGACCTGGGGCGTCCTGCAGGCGCTGGCGCAGGGCTCCCCACAAACAGGGATGGCTGCTGCAGGGACTGGTGAGTGCATCCTAGTCCGTGCAGCCCCCTGAGCGACGCTACTGCCTTCCTCCTGCCCCTGCCGCCTCCCCCCCTCCCCACAAAGACTTACTGCAGGTTTCAAACTCCCGGAGAGTTTGAAAACCTCAGGTGTAGGGGAATGGGAAAAGGCCCATTAGTGACTGTTTGAACTAAGGAAAATGGGACCACATATTCCATGCCTAGTCATTTACTTTCATTTTCTCTCTTAAAACAATGGTTTGAATACGTATCCCATGTAAATCAAGTGGTTTGGCCCCATCACTATTCCAGGAGGTGGCATTGCATATAAAGTTTCCAAAAATGCATACCGCCACTGAACATTTTCAAAAACATATCAGTTACATATACATCTTAGAGCAAAGAAGGAATCCACAGCCAAAAAATAATATGAAAACAGTGCAATACAGTTTTGTGGTTTCCAGCTCACACACATCCATCTAAAGTTACTTTCTGGTGGCTTCACACAAGTTTACATGAGACAAATAATCTCTCTGAACTGTTTCATTCCTGCAGTGTAGAACTCTGAAAAGATGGTCAGCACTGTCAACTGTGAAAGGATTGCATGCCAAGAAAATGGATTGTGATGGAGTCAGGAATATCACCCAGCGAGTGAATACTTCATTGGTACAAAATATAAGCATCAATACAAAACTCTGTATATCCTTGTCTGCTGTGTTCAGGACTTATGAGAGGAATTTTATCAGGAGGTACGAATTTTCTTTTGGGGATGCAAAGTTTCTTTGGGGCCCCTTCCCTTCTCAATTGGATTATAATTTCATAAAATCTTTGGATCATAATTTCTACAAATTCCAATATATCAAACTATGCAGTTTTACAAAAAAAATGTGAATACTAGGTTCCACACACACACACACACACACTGTATGAAAATATTTTCTGAGATCCCAGGAAATTTGTGGCTCCCCTCCTTTGACTCCTAAGCCCCTTTTTGACTCTGGGCCCAGATATAAGGAGCTCCCTGCGTCCACCTCTCATGGGCCCTGCTGCTTTATAAAACTAATAGCAGATATCAAAAAGCAAAGCACTTGAGACACCAGGGAAAGTGGCTCTGTCTCTCCAGGGGATTGTAACCCCTTGCATTGCAGCTTTTCTTTCCCATCCTATCTGAGCAGCTCTGCAAGTGATTTTTTTTTTTTTTTTTTTTTTGAAGGGGAGGTAGTGTCAATAGATTGTCTATCTGGGGAATGGCATCAGATTTTTCCCCTCTTCTCTAGCAGGGGAACAACTGACCAGCAATGGGAGATTATGACTAGCAGACATCTGGGGCCCATAAATTCTGGCTGCCCAGTGTCCAAATGTCTCTCCAGATTCACTGTCAAATGAGAACTCTTATGAAAACCATGGAATCATGTCTAATTGCTAGAACTGTCCATGGTAAAGCTGGAGAGAAAGAAAAATATTTTATAGCTTTTAGGTCAAACCATAAGCCAACTGCAGGGATAGACTGTATGTTTCATTATTGGGATCGACAGAGGAATCCTGACAGGCAACAGATTATAGATTCCCCAGCTGAAGTGTTAGTGTTTCAGTGGCTACCATTTAAAGACAGAAAGTCAACAGTGGCTCTTATTTTCAAAAGAGAAAATGAATTCTCTTAATTTGACACAATCATAATGTACTGCCAGCAATCATTTTGTACTTGAAAGGAGAAGTTACTACTGTCTTCTCTCTACCCGAAGTGCAGGCAAACAAGTATAAACTAGCACTTCCATGCTGTATAAGCCAAGCATTTCATCACATTCATGTTGGTTAGTCTGCAGTCAAGTGTCTTTTTCACTTAACTCCACTACTGCAAAGAGTGAGTTTAGGAATGCACTACGAGAGACAGTTTTATTATTCTCACAGTGAAAGATGACACAAATAAATAGAAGTACTACGGAGAAGTTTGACCGGCTGCTATACAATTAAAGGCCCAATCCACAGCGACATAGGTCGGCCCAGCACTGGCACACAATGTCGCAAACTTGCCATAAGGTGCACCTGTGACAGTCTCTGCCTGTCTGGTGCCAGAGCAGATTCAGCGTAATACTGTGCTGAGCCAGCACCAGGTGGAGGATGGCGGACTGGTGCCCAGAGTTCCAGGCGAGCACTGGGCAGTGGAGAGGTAAGTCTGGGTGGGGGGGAAGGTGTTTCGGGGCAGGGGAGGGTGGGGGAAAGGCATGGCAGGGGATGGAGCGGGGCAGGCGGAGATGGCCTAACTCCCCTCCTGGCCCAGGAGATCCAACATGGGTCTCCTTGAACTGCGCCCACACAATAGCGGGCACAGATCTGAGGAGACCCATTGGGGTCATCTGGGGTTTACATGGGGTAAGGGAGCATAAGCTCCCTTACTCCAAGCAGCCCCAGTGGTACTTCCCAGCTCCTTGGGATGTGGCAGTTGCCATTTTGGTGCCACTGCAGCCCTGGATGCTGGGAAGCCCATATGCTATATATTTTTATTCTAAGAGAGCAGTCATTAGTCCACCATGGGTGCAATCCTAACCCCTGTAAGCAATGTAGCTCTGAGGTAAGGGAGCAAACATTCCCTTACTTTGAGGAGCCCTCCATGAGTGACACCCAACTGATGCAGCACATGCCCCATTGGCACCACTATGCCAGTGCTGGAAAGTACTGACATAAGGGGTTAAGATTGCGCCCCATGTTAGCTAGAATTTTATACCATAGAACAAAATCCCATGATTCTTCTAACACAGGTAATTTCTTCTGACTTCTACAGAAGATTTGTCCTGGGAGCCCTCACAAAGGAAGAGATGATTCTGATACATTCTGATGAAGGATATGAAGAAGCAAAACAGGAACTTGATGAAAATGTCTTGCACTTTTGAGGTTATTTATCCTTAGGAACCAGTCTGCAATGCCAGAGAATGAACTCTGTGAAAGCTGCTTTCCAAATAGCGCAGTGTGACAACACAATCATTTTTCTCCTTTTTCACAAGTACAGAGCTGGACCAACCAGTCTAATAACCCATAAAGTCTTGGATGTTTGCATGTTCACAACAAAGAGGACCACTTGGTTGTCACATGAGACCTGCACTGTGGAATTCCTAAACTCTTCCAAATATGAGCAGTGATCACAATAGAAAAGAATGCCAAAGAAGTCATGTCCGCAACAATACCTTCACTGACCCACCCTTTGGTCAGTGTGCAGTGCTCCAATGCCCCCTAAAACATACAGTGAAGCCTGTTCCACCTACAGCATTGAACTAGAACCTGGAGTTCTGCCTCAAGCAGTTACTCAGACCTCCAAAATGAAAACCAGTTGAAATCATAAAAAAGTTCGAGTCAGGTGGCTGAGTCACCATGTATATTAGCTGTGACTTGGACCCAATGGTGTGGCTGAGACACAGCAGTTATTGCACTGCACATCCTTCTCAAGAAGGCTCTTCCAGGCACAACCACACTGCATATGAAATTAAGGTCCCTGATGAGTTACTGGAGCTGGCATAATAGTAATCTTCCTTACCGAAATGCAAGCCTGCTGATGAGGGCACCCAGCTTTTTCTCAGGCAGCTAGCTATATCACTAAATTTTATTGAATTTGATACCTAGAAAAGTCAGTTTCTCACATGGACCCCCAGTCTTTCCAGCTGCCAGGGGAATACCCAACTCAGTTGTGAGCCTCTTGAAACCATCCAACAGCTTTTGGCACCAGCCAGAACTGATCAGCCCCATAAATAGGGTTACCACATACGTACAAAGTGGAATAGAGCACCTATACCTTTAACCAGCAGTTTTCAATCTTGCTCGGAGAGTGTGAACTGCTCTAAGTCTTTGTGGGGGCAGGGGGAGGCAGCGGGGGGGAGGGGGGAGGCTGCGATGTGATCCCCAGGATTGCATCAATCAGGAGGCTGCAGGGGCTTGGCTGTACTTACCAGAGCTTCCTGCAGCCTCCTGGAGGTGCAGGGAGCCCTTTGTGACACACTGCAGGACTCCCTGGAGCTTAAGAAGTAAAATTGGAGCGATTGCACTCCACTTCTGGTTTTGTGGAGGCAGGGCATGATTGCTTCACTTTCACTTCTTAAGCTTCAGGGAGCCCTCCAGACAGTCGGGAAGGGCTCTCCGCACCCCCAGGAGGCTCTGTTAAGTACAGTGAAGCCCCTGCAGCCCCCTGAGTGATGCAATCCTCAGGATTGTGTCGCTGTCTCCTTGCTACCCCTGCCACTTAAAGGGGCAGAGGCAAGGGCCCTCAGGCTGGGGCATCATGATGCCCCAGTTTGAAAACCCCTGCTTTTAACCTTGCCCTGCCTTGTATAGAAGAGGGAATTTTGGAAGATGCAGCTTTCTAAACCCTTCCATGAAAAAGCTGCACCTGCCAAAATTCCATCTTCTACACTATGATTAAAGGTATAGACACTCTGACTCACTGTATATGGTATCCTAACCCATAAACAAGAAATCATGCCGTGGTGCTCAGCCCAGTCCTATACTACAGTGCCCATGCTAGCATGGAGTTTCTCCAGTGCTGTAAAGCCTATTAGCAAGAGACTCTTGCCCCTTCTTCTTTCCCAGCTTTTCTTGTACTCCTTGGACTTTTCCAAGGCCTCCAATCTGACCACAAGTTCCCTATGGACCCCACATTGTCCTCTTCTTTGTCCAAGGGGAGAGGGCTCCATGGAGGTGCTCTGGGAACTCTACCATCCATTTTCTGAGCTCCTTTGGGTATTCCTTCAATTATGTAACAGGATTTCTGTTATCTATTCAACAGAACACAACTCCAGTTGTGGGACTGCTACAGGTGAAGCACACGCTACTGGTAAAAATGCCTAGATCTGATTTCCCTTACTCCAACCTTTCTACTACACCCCTTGTTTGTTTGTTTGTTTGTTTGTTTGTTTGTTTGTTTTAGCATTAAATTAAATACCTTGGACAGTCATGGCGGCCAGGCTCTCTTTATTCAGATAAAAATGGCCGAGGGGGGGCGGGGGGGGGGAAATCAAAGCTGCCACCAATACCCCTAGTGGAGGGAGTTGCGTTTTATTCATTCATTCATTGCATTTTCAACAATTTCACCTCTTGGCTAATTTCTGAACTGGGGCGTTCCCAGGTCAACAGGCCACCCTACGTGGGCAACGCAAGGGAGCTCCCACCTCATTTCCTCTTTACCCTGAAACATGCATGTGTGTATGTGTGTGTTTGAATAAAGGATGCTGGGAGCCAAACTCTCAGTTTCTTTGCAGTACTCAATGCAGTACAGTAGATAAAAGGGATGCAAAACACTAAGTTTTGTCATGGCACCTCACAGCATGCAATATGCCCCTCCCCTTTGCATCCACTCTGGGCTGCTAGAGCATTTGCATTTGAAAGGAAGGGGGAGTGGCCACTTGCATGCTGTGGTGAGGCCCCATGCATAACTTAGTGTTTTGCATGCCCTTTAGCTACGCTACTGTCTGAATGCCTCTTCCAAAGTCCTGGGGCAGTCCCACAGCTGTCTGGTTTGTGTGCCACCTCAAAGAAACTGAGGGCCTGCTCCTATTGGGCCTGTGGCATTCTTGTTGGCAACCTTCAGTCTCGAAAGACTATGGTATCGCGCTCTGAGAGGTGGTTCTGGAACAGCGTCTCGTGTGGCTGAAAAGGCCGATTCGGGAGTGACAATCCCTTCCACACTGGGAACAAGTGCAGTCTGTCCCTGGTCTGTCTCCCTGGCTATGGGCCTTCCTCCTTTACCTCTTTACCTCAGTCTGTTGGCCAAGTGTCTCTTCAAACTGGGAAAGGCCATGCTGCACAGCCTGCCTCCAAGCGGGCCGCTCAGAGGCCAGGGTTTCCCACCTGTTGAGGTCCACTCCTAAGGCCTTCAGATCCCTCTTGCAGATGTCCTTGTATCGCAGCTGTGGTCTACCTGTAGGGCGCTTTCCTTGCACGAGTTCTCCATAGAGGAGATCCTTTGGGATCCGGCCATCATCCATTCTCACGACATGACCAAGCCAACGCAGGCATCTCTGTTTCAGCAGTGAATACATGCTAGGGATTCCAGCTCGTTCCAGGACTGTGTTGTTTGGGACTTTGTCCTGCCAGGTGATGCCGAGAATGCATCGGAGGCAGCGCATGTGGAAAGCGTTCAGTTTCCTCTCCTGTTGTGAGCGAAGAGTCCATGACTCGCTGCAGTACAGAAGTGTACTCAGGACGCAAGCTCTGTAGACCTGGATCTTGGTATGTTCCGTCAGCTTCTTGCTGGACCAGACTCTCTTTGTGAGTCTGGAAAACGTGGTAGCTGCTTTACCGATGCGTTTGTTTAGCTCAGTATCAAGAGAAAGAGTGTCGGAGATCGTTGAGCCAAGGTACACAAAGTCATGGACAACCTCCAGTTCATGTGCAGAGATTGTAATGCAGGGAGGTGAGTCCACATCCTGAACCATGATCTGTGTTTTCTTCAGGCTGATCGTCAGTCCAAAATCTTGGCAGGTCTTGCTAAAACAATCCATGAGCTGCTGGAGATCTTTGGCAGAGTGGGTAGTGACAGCTGCATCGTCGGCAAAGAGGAAGTCACGCAGACATTTCAGCTGGACTTTGGACTTTGCTCTCAGTCTGGAGAGATTGAAGAGCTTTCCATCTGATCTGGTCCGGAGATAGATGCCTTCTGTTGCAGTTCCAAAGGCATGCTTCAGCAGGACAGCGAAGAAAATCCCAAACAAGGTTGGTGCAAGAACACAGCCCTGCTTCATGCCGCTTCAGATGTCAAGGGGGTCTGATGTGGAGCCATCGAAGACAACAGTGCCCTTCATGTCCTTGTGGAAGGATCTGATGATGCTGAGGAGCCTGGGTGGACATCCAATCTTGGGGAGAATCTTGAAGAGGCCATCCCTGCTCACCAGGTCAAAGGCCTTCATGAGATCTATGAAGGCTATAAAGAGTGGCTGTCGTTGTTCCCTGCATTTCTCCTGCAGTTGTCTAAGGGAGAATACCATATCAGTGGTGGACCTGTTGGCTCGGAATCCGCACTGTGATTCTGGATAAATGCTCTCTGCAAGTACCTGGAGCCTCTTTAGTGCAACTCGGGCAAAAAACTTTCCTACAACTCTAAGGAGAGAGATGCCACAGTAGTTGTTGCAGTCACCCCTGTCGCCTTTGTTCTTGTACAGCGTGATGATGTTTGCATCCCTCATGTCTTGCGGTACTCCACCTTCTCTCCAGCAGAGACAGAGGATTTCATGCAGCTCAGTGACGATGATCTCTTTGCATCACTTTAGGACTTCAGCAGGGATGCTGTCTTTTCCAGGTGCCTTGCCAAAGGCAAGGGAGTCCAGGGCCACGTGAAGTTCTTCTAGGGTTGGTTCACTGTCAAGCTCCTGCAGCACAGGCAGGCACTCAATGTTGTTTAGCGCTTCTTCGGTGACTACATTTTCTCTGGAATATAGCTCAGAGTGGTGCTGCACCCAGCGTTCCATCTGCTGCGTCCGATCCTGGATGACCTCGCCTGTGGCAGACTTCAGAGGAGCAATGTTCTTCTGCGTTGGACCTAGGGCCTGCTTGATACCATCATACATCCCCTTGATGTTGCCCGTGTCAGCTGCTATCTGTATCTGCGAGCAGAGCTGGAGCCAGTAGTCGTTAGCACATCTCCTGGCAATCTGCTGGACTTTGCTGCGAGCACCTTGGAGGACTGCAGGTTGCGCTCACTGGGACAGGCCTTGTATGCTGCTTGAGCTCTCCTCTTTTCCTCAATGACTGGTGTCAGCTCCTCAGAGTGGGCTTCAAACCAGTCTGCCGTCTTGTTGGTCTTCTTGCCAAATATGGACAAGGCGGTGTTGTAAACGGCATTCTTGAAATGTTCCCATCTGTTGGATGTGTTTGCATCGACCGGGCCTGGAAGAGATTCCTCAAGCGCTCGTGCAAATTCCTCAACTTTTCTCTGATCCCGGGTCTTGCTGGTATCAATGCGAGGTCTTCCTTCCTTTTTCATGTGGTACAGTCGCTTTGTTTGCAGTTTCACTCTGCTGCACACCAGGGAGTGGTCGGTGTCATAGGCAGCACCCTGATAGCTGCGTGTGATCTTGATGCTGGGAAGGCTGGAGCGTCTGGTGAGAATCAGGTCGACCTGGTGCCAGTGCTTTGATCTTGGGTGTCTCCAAGAGACTCTATGTTGGGGCTTCGTGTTGAAGAACATGTTGCTGACACAGAGACTGTGATGACAGCAAAACTCTAGCAGGCGTTGGCCATTTTCGTTCATCTTCCCAGTGCCAAACTGACCTAAGCAAGTGAGCCACGAACTGTGATCAGCACCAACTCTAGCATTGAAATCGCCGAGGATGAACAATGGCTCTTTTACAGGGATCTTCTTGATAGTGGTGGCCAGGTCATCATAGAATTTGTCTTTGGCTTCTGCTGGGGACAACAGAGTCGGTGCATAAGCACTGATGAGAGTGATAGGTCCTGCTGATGACTGGAGCTGTAGGGACAAAATTCTTTCACTTCCTACAGTAGGTGGGATGATGGATTTCAGCAGGGTATTTCTGACCGCAAAGCCAACACCATGTTCCCTGGTTTCGTCTGGTGGTTTTCCCTGCCAGAAAAATGAGAAATTTCTCTCCTTGACAGATCTGGAATCTGGCAGCCTAGTCTCTTGAAGGGCGACGATTTGCATTTGAAGGGCGATTTGAAGGACGATTTGCATTTGAAGGGCAATTTGAAGGATGATTTGAAGGACGATTTGCATTTGAAGGGTGACGATTTGCGACACTGCATGCTCTTGAAGTGGCATGCAGTGTCACAAACATGCTGTAATGCATGCTTGCGACACTTACTGCCCGGCCAGCTCTGGTGTTGGCTCAACACGAGCCCGTGCTAATCTAGCGCTGTATTGGAATCACAGAAGATATGGTGAGGAGATAGGATGTGGTGTCAGCAGTGGCCCTTTACTCTGATGAATCTGGGGAACATAGGGTTAAGGCCTGGGCTTTCAGCAGAGGGTGTGCTGCACAGCTGCAGCCACTAGAGGCAGTCAGTATATTACAGTATATGAGGAGCACCTGGGGCAGGAATAGTTTGTGGGTTGAGAGTAAGAGTGAGTGGAGGTGACTTGCTGGCTAAATGAACTGACCTTTTTGGCTAACTGGTCAGTTAACTCATGGCTCTGCTTATTAGACTGACTCTCTGGCTAATGACTTACTGGACTTTTGGACCGATTAACTGGCAACCTGACCAATGGACTGGTAGACAAACAACAAACTGGCCTATTGACTAATGGACCAATCAAACAGAGACTGCAGAGTGGTGGAGAGCTGCTGTACCTGAAAGGACTGCTGCTTGAAGAACTGGAAGGAGGGACCCTGCAGACTCACAGGCAAGCTACCTACTAGTCTCCTTCCTGCTGGTGCTGGGGTTCAGCAGTAGGCATTAGCTGTACTTGAGCTGGGGGAGGGGCTGAGTAGCCTGAAGTGGGTGTAAGTTCTCTAGGCCAAGGTTAGAACAGGAATTTGGCAAAACAAGTGCCGGGTGGAGGAGTGATGACTACTGCCTGGAGCTCTGGCCAAGTGCTGGGTGGTGGACTGGTAAGTTGGGGTGGGGGAGGTGTTCCAGGGAGTGGGGCAGAAGAGGGTAGAGATGGCAGCAGGCCCTGCTGCCATATCCTAACCCCCTCCCAGCCCAGGAGACCAGAAACAGGTCTCCTGAAACCTGGGCCTGCTTGATAGCCCTGCACTGCTTCTCAGCTGCATGCAATATAGCTTTAGTTATTTCAGCACAACTGCAGCCTTGGGTGCTGGGAAGCACATGATTGGGCTATAAGAATGCTAAAGGGAAGGTCAGTACATGCCTGCCTTAGCCTTGCCCCTCAACCTCCAACCAATCAATCCAGAGCTAAAGAGTACTCAAGCCTCGTGTCCTGGGAAGGACCAGACAAAGCCACCTCTGCCACCAATGTGAGTCTGAAGAGCATTATTCTGAAGCTAGAGAATTGTACCATGACATTTAACAAAATGTACATATTCAATATGAACAGACTACTAAGTATTTCTATATCAGCCTTTGAAATACAGCTAGTTCACTGGTAGAATGTAGAATCATTCCATTTGGCATGCAGAATCAACTATTCCATTTGGGAATAACAGATCCTGTGAGCGGCCCGCTTGGAGGCAGGCTGTGCAGCATGGCCTTTCCCAGTTTGAAGAGACACTTGGCCAACAGGCTGAGGCAAAGAAGGAAGGCCCACAGCCAGGGAGACAGACCAGGGACAGACTGCACTTGCTCCCAGTGTGGAAGGGATTGTCACTCCCAAATCGGCCTTTTCAGCCACACTAGACGCTGTTCCAGAACCACCATCCAGAGCGCAATACCATAGTCTTCCGAGACTGAAGGTTGCCAACAACAATCCTGTGAGCAGACCTGCTAGGAGGAAAAGCTGTAAAATCTCTACTCTGAAATCTCACGTTAAAATCATTCATACGGCTTCTGTTGCCATCATAAATGGTTTACATTTAAAAGTGTTCAATTCAAAAAACCAAACTATGTTTGTCTTATTAGCATGTGCTTTGCAAGCTGAACACACTGAGTTCTCCTCCTGTACCAAAAATATAAGGTATTATGGGTATATACAAGACAATCAAACTCTATGTAATTTAGATGTGCAATAAAGCCAAAACCATTCTAAGAATGTGGAAGAGATTAGGGTTTAAGACAGAAAACCATAGTTAATCCCAAAAAGGCAGGGGGGAGGAGAGAAAAAGAGAGAGAGCATGTTTGTGTTACTGTAGCCACCCTGAAGTTTCAGCTGGTCAGTCCCCAGACACATCCAGATTGTCTTCCTTGGCTCTGAGGAGATCAGTACCATCTTGCCCCATCTCTTAATTTTTCACCATTGTGGATAAACATTCTCATGCTGGTACGATGCTTGTAAGGTTACAAGCTTGACAGCTGATATTTTACATCTGCTGTTCAAGTGCCCTTTAAATTGCTTTAATTGCCATTCAAAAGAAAATCACTGCCCAATTGTTTTGTGTTAACTTTTGGAAGATGTCTTTTAGCGAAGGAAAGGTGGGATCTAAATATTTGTTATAAACAAAACAAATTAGCAGGGGTCAGAGGACCAGGAAAGAAGCAGCAGGAGGAGTCCCTGAGTGAGGAGACAGGAGGAAGAGAGAGAGATGGGAAGCATCAGTACAGTATTCTTCACAAAGCTTTTGCCTGCACTAAGAGAAGCAGAGAGTAAGAAAAGAACAGAGCCTTTGTACAGGTGAATAAATTCTGGAAATAAAGACTGCACCTAGTAATATTGCTTTTCCTACCTAACTACATCTGGTATTTTTCTCTCAAGCTCTGGCAAAGAGCACTCAGCACATTTATATGTGAGCCCTTTTGCTTCTCATCAGACATCAACACCATCCTGTAGAAGCTCAAAGGGCAGGTTCACAAACTTTCCAAACCAGGTATTCTGTATAGGTAGTGAGGAGAAAGGCATAAATATTTATTTAAAAGTATTATAACCTGCTTTTTTTTAAGCCAAAGCTTATGGAAAAAAGTCTCCCAACATGCGCACAGTGTACTGTCCAGTGCAGAGAGATCAAACATACAAGTCCTGCACCAGTTAAGCAGTTATTCTGTGGGAAATTACACCTGTGAATTTGCAACCACACATTTACTCCTATCTAGGGGTTTATCTGTGCGAAAAGCTGCACTAGTCCATACACCTGAGTTGTCAATCATACTTTCATTGTCTTTGCATGTCTGCATGTATCCCAGCAGTGCTTGTCTGCTGAAAGGGACAGGAACTTCCTCCTGAGCACTTGTCCTTTGGAGGCAGCAAACTTCCTGGTCCTGCAAACCCTCCTTTGGAGTCTAGGATGTTGTGTCTCTCCCGCTGAGGACACAAAATTCACAGATATCAAATAAATGAGTTTTCCAACCAGATGTTCCAGTCTCTTGTGGAAGACTCTGAACTCAAAGATTAAGAAGTGAAAAGCATACTTGACTTATTTGGTGGGGAAAAACTCATGGAGGACACACGGATAAGGAAACCAAATGTGTGCCACATCAATAGGAATGTTGATTTCAGCATGGGAGTTTGCCCATTTGTTCCACACAACATCCTATGGATTCATCAAATAAAAAAAAAATCAAATTTTCAAATATAAAAGAATTTCAATAACCCCTTTCCATTCACTTTGCCAATATAAGAATCTCAGGTTTATATTATGTTATTAATTTATGTACAGTATTGTCGTTCAATACAAACTATCAAGGCAACAGACAACACAAAGATGCAATAACGCTATAACAATACACAGCATACACATTTTACACGTTAAAAACAGCAAGATGAAAGGAGTTAATAATTAAACTCAACGTCTGATAAATGTCTGGGAAAATATCAAGGTAGTTAGTGCCAAAAAGGCAATAGTGCAGATGCCCAAGCAAGTCTCACAGGAGACTTTATTTATTTAAAAAGTTATACCCCACCATTCTTAGACTTGGGACAGCTTAAAAAATTGAAAACAAAAAAATCAATGTCAAAGCAAACAGGGTCAGAAAACCCAATGCAAAACAGTAAGGGAAAGATCAAGCAAACCACAAACTAGGAAGTAATTACAGCTGGTCAACAAAGGCCTGCAAAAGAGGCAAGTCTTTGCCATTGAAAGATCAACAGCAAGGGACTCTACTGCACCTGACAGGACAGGGATTCAAAAGGGCAGGGGAGAATATCCTCCATTCCGCCACTCCTCCTCGAGGAATCCCGATCGCCCCCTTTAAGGAGGTGATTGGAGTTTGTTTTGTCTGACCAGGACACGAGAGGTTGGGCAGCTACGGTGGTCCTTTAAAAGGGGACGAGACCCAGCCCCCTTCCTCCTTGTGCACGTGGGCACCGTGGGAATACCCACCCGCCCGCCCTAGAGACAGTCTGAGTTTAACTGGTCGCCGTTTGGGGCCGGGTAGGAATTTTTTGCTGCCTGCCAAGATTGGCCAAAGGGCAGGCAGTTTTTTCGCCTACCTCAGACTGTTATGGGCTAAGGGGTTACACCCCCCGGTTTGCAAAGCTGCCATCGGTCACTTTAAAAGGGCAGGTGGTGCGGGTTAGGAGGTGTGAATGGGACTCTGGCATGCACCTTCAGGCGGCATAGGCAGGGCAGAAGCCTATTTCAGTCCTCAGGGGCTTGACGGCACGAGGACTTAGACGGGGCCCTGGCTGGGATCGCAAGGCACACCTCAGAGGCTTAGCGGCTCGAGGTGGCGCAGTCTGCTGTCCGGTTGCCTTCCCCTTAAGGGATAGACATGGATGAGACGCGCCGTCCCAGCAGCGGGGCGCGACTCGGAGTCGGGTGCATGCAGAGGGGGGCATGAGGTTTCTGGTACCGCCCAGAGGTCCCTCCCCGCACCACAGGGGCTTTCGCTGCCTCGGATACTGCAGGTCTCAGCCTCTGCTCCTCTTGTTAATGTGCAATAAAGTGGCCCTTTCTTCCATATCTGTTGTCTCGAGTGTTCATTGGACAGTGCGGAAACAAAGGCTGTAGCTCAGTGGTAGAGTGCATGTATTATTTTTCAGGTACATATTTTACCTCACAAAGCTGTGTATGAATTTTGCAGTTGAAAATTATGGGTGGGAAAAGAGTCAAGCACCCTCTTCCGCACCCACAATTTCTCATGGTGTACCATGTGTTTTGGGGGGGGGCAGTGGAGGAGAGAATTATGGCATTAACAGAATCCAGCTGATGAGAAGAGTTGAACTTGCCTGTGCTGCCAAAAAGACAATGGAAAATAGCATTTATAGGGCAAAAAGGACAGCTGCAACCACCACTAACCAGTGGTAAGCATTAATGGCTCCAGCTAGGTTTACGCTGCCCACCACTTCCACTCTCCAGCCCTCGAAGGAAGAGGTTTCATTACAGATTTCCAGTCTCCTAGAGAAGCTTTTTATACAGCCAGTCTAATGTGAAACATAAACAAGAATTAGGTCAAAAATGAGCACCCTGAACAGCGCTTGCAATGTTGTTGAATTGGCTTCAAGGGAAATATTTGCTGCCTGCTAATGTTCTCCAGGAACGAAGTTATTGCCGAAATAAACTCCGCAGTTCTCAGGCCTCCGAGAAAGGAATATTGCTTCTATCCATCTGCCTTCTCATCTCTTTCCTCATATGAGCAATTTCAGTATTTACAGTTTTAGCCGCCCCCACAGCCCAAGTCTACGTCCGTTTTTCCATGTGAGTTTGTACCGAAGCACTGATGTGAGAGTTCAAACTGAGTAAAAATGCACATTTGCATGAAGGTAGGATACCAGTTATGGGAGTTAGCAAGAGGCAGAGGCCCTGACTAGCCCCTGGCTAGTTCATATAGTCCATGTTCATGATGAGCCACCTCATTTTGACCAAGGCGCTAGGATGCTCACATAAGTATGATCATTTCAGTGGTGTGGAGTTCCACTACAAATGAGTCATGATTAAAGTGCATGACTTCTGTTGCCCGGTGGCATCTGTAACATTTAGAATCTGCTCACATGAAATGGTGCCATATTTGCTCCAGAGCAGTGTGTGTGAATGCCAGAGCGGCCAATCTTATGGACAGTGCCGAGGTATAAAGTCTCTGTGGTTCTTCTTCAAAGGACTAGCATCCTGTCACTGCCTGAGCGTAGGGCTGACAACCCGCCACGGTTGGCATGGGGTCTCCAGGAATTTGTATCAATCTTCAGGTGACGATGGAAAGCAGTTCTGGAAAATTTGACAGGGCCTCTAGGAAAGACTATATTATCATATTCTCATCATGTGGGGAGGGGAATCCCCAGGAAAAAAATGTATATTCTCATTCAACATATATATAAAATTTTAAGCCCCCCCCCCCCCAAAAAAAAAAAATCTGAATTTTTTTTTAGGTCTCTGAAGATTGTGAAGCCCTAAGTTGTACCTGTTTAGCTTATGCCTAAATCTGGCACTGGCAATAAACCAACTCAATTTGTCATGAACTTGGGGTGAGGGCAGTGGGATTTAGAGTTCCTGGCTGTAACCAGGACTTCATGCTATTGTGTGATTTTACAAGCTCTAGAACTATATTCAAACATCTGCACTTAGATTTTCCAAATCTTGATGGTGGCAGGTTAAGCCATATCTGTGTATGGTGCAAGAAGATTGCATTCACAAACAGGACATGTTAACACTTTGGTAACACAATGAATTAGAGTAGTGGTTCCCAAACTGTGGGTCATGATGCACCAGTGGGTTGCAGGCTGATTTTTGGTGAGTTGCAGCTGGCGCCGGCTGTGGTACCACAAGGCATTCAAAGGCGCTAAAATTTTGGGAAGCACTGAGTTTGAGGATTACGTATCAAGGAGCACATTCCCAGGGATGCCCAGGAACTCACATACCTCTAACCCATAAATATTGGTTGCATTTCATGATCCACCTTATGTAAAGATTCATGCTGTGGGTCAGTGGCTCAGGCTAACATAAGAACAGCCCCACTGGATCAGGCCATAGGCCCATCTAGTCCAGCTTCCTCTATCTCACAGCGGCCCACCAAATGCCCCAGGAAGCACACTAGATAACAAGAGACCTGCATCCTGGTGCCCTCCCTTGCATTGGCATTCTGACATAGCCCATTTCTAAAATCAGAAGGTTGCATATACACACTTTCCTGGGAGTAAGCCCAACTGACTCTAATGGGACTTACTTCTGAGTAGACATGCATAGAATTGGGCTCTGAGGCTGAACTCCTATCCCCACTTTCCTGGGAGTAAGCCCCATTGACTCTAATGGGACTTACTTCTGAGTAGACATGCATAGAATTGGGCTCTGAGGCTGGACTCTTATCCCCACTTTCCTGGGAGTAAGCCCCATTGACTCTAATGGGACTTACTTCTGAGTAGACAGGCATAGGATTGGGCTCTCAGACGTGTAAAGCCAGGTGGGTCTTTGTATTGATGTGCTTGAAATAGGACTTTAAACTGGGCACTGGGGAGGGCTGAAGATCTCAGTGATTCTTTTTTTGGGGGGGTGTTGTTATTGCAGGCAGACTACAGAGAAAACTCACTTGGTGGAACAGGGCTAGCTCCCCCTTATTTAATTATTTCTTTTTTTAATTTAATAATAATAATTATAAATTTTTTAATTTAATAATTATTTATTTTAATTTGCTTGATGATTTCACTTCTGGCCATGAGATCACTTCCAATGGGTCCTGGACAGACTATCATTCTAAAAAGTTGGTCCCAGTGCTAAAAGTATGAGAACTGCTGCAATAAGGTGTTAGTAAGTTGACACAGAGGTGTGTGTGTGTGTGTGTGTGTGTGTGTGTGTGTGTGTGTGTGACTCCACAAGTTTCAAAATCACTAAAATCAGAGTTTGGAGGAATAATACCATCATGTTATGTATCAATCAATGTGTAATTTCATGCAGAATGCAATGAAACAAACCACATTGAAATATCTGTGTTCTATCAAAAGGCACTGCCAAAAAACCAGTGGGGGCGGGGCGATGGTACATCACCATGCCCACCACCTGGAGTGTTGCCCCGCCCACTGCATGGGGTGATGCAAAGGCCTCCCGCACCAGGTGACGCGAATCCTAATGATGCCACTGGCTCCGCTGCATCTTTTGAGCAGCCAGAAACCATGCAAGGGGCGGACAGGTAAGTAAATATCTACCTGTGGATCTACACAGGACTGTACCACCTAAAATTCCAAAGTTTGAATAGAAGCAAGGGGTGGGATGTGGCTAAAATGGAGAATTTTGACTGAGTCATCATTGCTGATACCTGTCCTCTGCCCTCCCTGGATACTCCAATTCCTGCCCTCTCCCTGCCCTCTCCCTGCCCTCCCCCCACCTGTCTCTCCTGCTTCCCCCCCCACACCCCCACTCACCTCTCCGCCACATGGCAGTCCCAGTGATGCCAGGCGCCGGAACGTGGTCCCAGTACCAGAGCTGGCCCAGTGTTTACTCGCGCTGGGCTAGCTCCAGTGCTGGGCCCTTGGAAGGCTCACAAATGTGCCTTAGAGCATTTTGCAATAGAGTGTGCCAGCAGTAAGCCAGCGCACCGACTCTAGATTCCTTAGATCCTTCTCTGTTTTGCTTTCTACTTCTTGTTTCCTGTTGAACTTCTGGTTCAGTTAAAGGAAGCTTTCCAGGGCTGTTGGGTGCCTATGAATTTTGGGGGAATTGGCAACAGTGATTCTCTGAACCACACGCATCACAAAATTTAAAACATGGAGAGATAATTAGGAGATGGCATACATTCTATGAAGAACAAGTCTCAGATCCCTACTGGTTCTGGAAGGAGAACAGTAAATTGAAAGAGTAGATACAAGAGAAACTTGGCAAATACTTCTACCTTTGTGAGACCACACGTATTGCAAAAAAAGTGTGGGTGTTTCAGCACACGTCACTGCAGAGCCTTGGAGCCAGACGTGCTTTATAATATAGGAATAAGAAATCTTCCTTGCTGCTTCCAGTAATGGAGGAACTATGTCCCTTTGCAGCCTCTTGACAGAACCCTGTGCTCCCCCTTCTGCTCCCTTGTGAAGTTAGCCCTGAATGTTTGTGTCAGAGCAGGTCAAAAGTGTCAGATGACACGCTTCCCGCTCTGCCGTCCCTTTCGTAGAAACTGTGCTTCTGAGCACACCGAAAAGAACACACAAGGTCAGGCAATCATGTGCTGTGCTGGTCCTCCCTTTCACAACTGATTAATGTGGCTCACAAGCTCACAATGTGGCCACCAGAGGGTCTCTAGGCAACAGGTGACTTGTATTACATTCATTTGGATTTTTAACACGATGTTCTCCAACTGCAGCTTAACCACTAGGGAGTAATCTTCTCTCTGGATACTCAAAATGCATTTCAATCACGGAACCCTGATAGGATTAGAGAAGATATTAGAGTAATTAAGGTCAGAGGGACCGCTATTTACTAAAACCCTAAGCCCAACTCTAAATATTATTATTATTCAGGAATATTGCAGGTCAAAGGGTCAACTGTGATAGTATATTGCTCTCTCTGTCTGGCCATAACATATGGGAACATTTTTTTTTTAATGCAGACAGTTCCAAACTTACAATAAGCTGGGTGCTTTTTGTGTCTGCAAATGAAATGCAGAGTAATGACTGGGGGTAGAGATTGTCAACAATGGCACAGGCATATTACAACCCACCTGGCAAAACATCTGAGGAAAATTGTCTTCCAGATATCTAGGTGTGGAGCTCCAGGTCAGACTTTTAAGTGCACCTCAACCCCCAAATCAGAATTTAATTTTTGGCAATGAAATAAACATCTCGCTTCCCAAAATATGTGGACCATTAATCATTTCTCCTGTGAATTTCTTCAGAAGCGCATATCAAGCTGAAATAGTGGGAACAGAGCCCTTCCCAAACCAAAGACGTATCAAAGGCAATGTAAGTGCCTTTGAAATTTCAGGAAAGAACATGTGAAGAATCAATCTCACAAATCAGCTGATGTGGATCTCTAAAACAAGTTGCCTTTAAACTTGAAATCCAACCCAAGGGCCGAGCAAAGCAGGTAGTGAGGTTTTCCTTCCTTGCATGGTCTGTTTCTGCTTTTGGAAGAGAACCATGAGACAGAAAGAGCACACTGAGTAGGCTTTTTGTGAAGGGCACCCAGATCCTGCCACTCCCTGTCATCCATGCTCAACACAATCTGCATCACCTACTTAATGGCTGGCATAAGCGCTCTTACCCCAAGTAGCCCCGGTGCTGCTTTCCAGTCCTATTAGATGCAGCAGTAGCCATTCCAGCAATGCTGCAGCCCTGGGAAGCTCAGAATTGGGCTGCCCGGGTCTGTAACCGTAAAAAGGTTAAGAAACCCTGAGCTTGATAGACCAATGGCCTGATTTAGCAGAAGGTTGCTTCATGTGCTCAAATGAGAACCTCCCCTGGTACAGACTCTCTTCCAGTGTTCAGAGTGATGTGTGCAGGTCAGGGGCAAAGCCGGGTGTCCCGGTCCTGCTCCCCCACCCACATGTGTTTGCTGTACCCTGAATTCTTCAAAGGGCTTCTGTCTGTTACACAAGGCTTGACGGAATGGCATTACTTTGGCAAGTATACAGAACGCATTCAGGTCACACCAACAGGAGATAATGCTACTGCTTGTCCTTTGTCTCACATGTCTGTGCAGGCCCATGTTTTCCTGCGGAAGCCGTCCTCATATAGTTATTTCAATTTCTAAGCCACCCTATCCTCTAGGCCCAATCGGGTGGCAATTTAAAAATATCAAATATGCTAAAAATATATAAAGCATATCATTAAATATATATATATGAAGCATACAATTAAAATAACCTCACCTAAAAATAGCCTGTCTTATTCCTGACTACTAAATGCCTGCATTCAGGGTTCAGGACAGTAAAAAGGGGAGGTGTTTACTGTGGGCTATTACAGCTCTCATCATGGGCGGAGGACCTTTCCTCTTATCGGCATTCTGCAAGCCTGCTCCGTCGTGCAACTACTGCATCCTCCAGTCACAAAGTCAGAGAACTATTTTTGTCAGCCCAAATCTTTGGATTCTTTCTGAAAAAAATAAAAAAAGTTGTGTTATGAAATGAACTGGGGAGCAATCGGGTAAATAGGAGAGTGGCACACTTATGGTTTGCAGGTTTTTCTCACTGTCACATCACATCATTTTGCATGTCTCTTACTGGATGGTCAGACCATTGTCATGCCAAAATCAGTGTCCCACTAAGGACTAACCCTCCCTCCAGTAAGGGGGTGTGTGTGTGTGTCCTCAGTGACGTCATTAGGGTTTGTGCCACCTGGTGTGGAAGGGTAACACATCATGCCTGTGATGAACCTCCTCCCAAGCAGTGGGTGGGGCAAAAACCCAGGTGGTTGACGTGGTGATGGACCATCGCCCCACCCCCTCTGGTTTTTTTGGCCATACTTTTTGATATAATAGAGATATTTCAAAGTGGTTTGTTTCATTGCATTTTGCTGTAAATTACACATCAAATGGTATATAACATGATGGTGTTATTCCTACAAACTGATATTTTAGCTATTTTGGTCACTAGAGGTGTCACCCTCCCCCAAGGGTATCACCTTACTAACACCTTATTGGTTCCATGCTGTGTCTTAATAACATCTCATTGGTTCATTGAACAAACAGTCTCATTTGTCCTTTTTGAATTAAAGAAATGTACTTTTTTGTTACATAAAAGAGTTGCATTTTTTGTTTTCTGGTTTCTTGGCCATAACCTTTGATAGAATGGAGGTATTTCATTCCAGTTTTTTCACTGTATTCTGCTGTAAATTACACATCAAATGGTATATAACATGATGGTATTATTCCTAGAAACTGTGATTTTAGCTCATGACCCCCCAAAGCACGTCACCCCCCTATGCACATCACCCGGAGCGGGCCGCACCTCCTGCACCCCCTAGTGATGCCACTGCCCCCCCAGCTGCTACTCCACAACTGCTTCCTGCTGTTACAACACTGCAGGGCTTCAAGGCAAAATAGTTCTCCAGGCCAGCAGTCTACCATCCCTATTGGTGTTTCAGACTGCAGGCTCATCTAGCCTAGCATTTTGTTTCTAGCAGAAGCTAGTCAGATGCAGCACATGATGGAAACAGCCTTTCCCTTGTTGCTTATTGCCAGTCTCTGGTAACCAGAAATCTCAAATCAGGAATCTCATAAGCCATCAGTTGTCAGATGTTGAATATCATAGAATGCCAACAACTACATGAGGTCCTTTGTAACAAGCAGTTGAATATTGCAATGAAACATGAACTGTAAATAACAGATGTTGAAATCAGGTATCAAATCAAATTCAGACATGAAATGTTCAAGGAATTATCAGATATTTAGAGCCTGTCTAAATATTTTATATCAACATTCACAGAGAATTCTCAGGATAATTTTTGAGAGAATGCACATTTCAGTTCTGTGCAAGAGTATGAGATCTGCTGCTCCATGTAACTCCTCTTTCAGTGAGAAGGAAAGTAGTGTCCACCATTCTTTCTAACGAGCAGAAATGTAACTGATACAAATTTGTTAAATTTTGCAAAATTCTGCAAACAGTAGAGACTTTGGCTACACTAATGCACATAGCAGTAGCAGACAAGCTCACCAGATGGCTGCGCTGATTCCACTGTTGGGAAGAAACATGAAATAATTAATTATGTCTAAGGACCTCAGAGTGGTGTGCGTGGTTCCTCCCCTTATTTTGTCCTTATGATAACCCTGTGAGGTAGTAATAGTCATGACATGAAATGAATAATAATAATGGCCAGAAAATAAATGCAGTGAATATTTCCCCACAAGCAATGGAAGAAATTGTGCATCAAATGGTCTATAACATGATGGTATTATTCCTAAAAGCCACAATTTCCTCAGTTTTGGTCATGATGATGTCATTCCCCCCCCCCCCCCGATGTCTCATTGGTCTGTTCTGAGTTAAGGCAGTGGTTCTCAAACTTTTAGCACCAGGACCTGCTTTTTAGAATGACAATCTGTCCGGGACCCACCAGAAATGATGTCATGGCCGGAAGTGACATCATCAAGCAAATTAAAATAAATAATTATAAATAATTAAATTTTAAAAAACAAATAATTAAATAAGGGGAAGCCAGCCCTGTTACACCAAGTGAATTTTCTTTATAGCCTGCTTGCAATAACAGCCCCAAGCACACACAAAAAATCAGTGAGAATTTTAGCCCTACCCAAGTACCCAGTTCAATATAAGTCCTTATATTTCAAGCATATTACTTCAGGAGCCACCTAGTTTTACAAGTCTAAAATAGAAAAAAATTCACCTTCCCAGTTCAAACCTCTGTTTTATTCTTTTTACGGGGGGGGGGGGTGCCTTGTGGAGCATTTGTTGACCATGGGGACCATCCTGTTGGCCTCGTATTCCCCTTTGCCTGATCTGACCACAAGTCAAAGCACGTTTGCTTACTCATGAGTAAACGTGGCAGTGTGGTTTAGTTTTGCTTTCCATAGGGCTCAATACATTCGTCAGCTTGGAGGGAAGGACTTTCTTAGGTGTTTTTGGGGGGCTGCTTGATCAGATCGGGACCATTCTGGTGTTGTTGGATTCCTCTCAGCCTGCTCTTTCTGATGGACTAAGGTAAGTCTGCCTACCTGTGTAAACGAGTAGGCGTAAACATGAGTAAATGTGCAATATAGCTCAGTTTCACTTTCCATAGGGCTCCATGCATTTTTGTTTTCTGGTTTTTTGGCCGGACCTTTTGATAGAATGGAGATATTTCACTCTGGTTTTTTTCATTGCATTCGTACATAAATTCCACATGGAATGGTATATGACATGATGGTATTATTCTTAAAAACCATGATTTTAGCAATTTTGGTCACTTGTAGTGTCACCCCCCCCCCAAGGCTGGCACCTAGGGTGGACTGCCCCCTGCCTCTCGCTAGCTACGCCACTGGCCCTCCCATCTCTCACTGGTAACTTTGGAATACTCAGCAGCCCACTTTTCTCCAGGCTCTGCCCCCTGACTTTTACTCAGTTTGGGGGAGAAAATCAACTGCTGGATAGATGAATGTGAGATGCAGAGTGGCAGTCTGCCTGGTATGCCAGTGATTTAGTGATGTACAAAGATGACAAGATGGAAAGTAACAAGATGACAAGATGGGAACTGGAGTCTTATAAGAAACCAGCCTTCACTATGTTCTCCCACTTTCACAAGGTTCAGAACTGCAACCCAAGAGTTCTGTGGGGCCAGTAACTTGGGTATTTTTGAACAAAAGAGCTACAACGGGATTTTTTTCCTCATCACTTGCTCCTTCCTAGCTGAAGAATAGTTGGGATTTCACAGCCTGACAGAAAGTGTTGTATTGCATAGCAGGATTAAAGGTCATAATTGTCTGATTTGAACACTGATGACCAAGACAGATTGGATCATCAATGGATTGCAATTGCAAGTTTCTGAAATCCTTGTATGTTGGTCCTCAAACATGAGTAGCATTTATTTGTCTTATTCCTGTGCAGTTGTCTCACTCTTAGAATACAGTCCTGAGACTGGGGCTGTAGTGGCTCTCCTCAGGGCAAGGGGAAGCGATTTGAGCCCCAAACTCATGCTGGATATGGGGCAGAACTACCAGCCTCCCCATTCTAGCACAGGTAAGGATTGTGCTGTTAAAGTTATTTTTCTACTCCATTTACAGTACTATTTTTCCTGACTTGAAGTTCAACTTTTTAACATGTAATTTAATTGTGTTCCACGATGAATTAAACAGCACCAAACCAAGTTTTATCTTCCAAGGGATACAGGCCAAAACATTTCACATTCTCATGGTGCAAATGAAGCCTTTCCACAAGTCCATCACTAGGCTCCAGAGATGTTTTTGCTACATTGTGGTTTTGATTTCGCAACGAGCCCTTTTGAAAATCAGGGAATGCAAATTTGAGATATAATCTGACAATTGTCTGTATGGTTGACGTTTTTATTTTTTTCATTTTAATGGGCTGATTTACTACTTTAGGCACTCAGTCAAATCTGGGACAACAGCTAAGAACGCTCATAAGACTTAAAAGGGCCTTCTTAAAAAGTTCATTTGTATCATTAGAAAATGGACTTTGAGCCATTTCAAATACCTGGCAGTGTGTTTTGCCATCTTGGTAGTGAACGTATTCTGTTGGCTTAGCTGTCATAGCTGCCTGCCAAGATTATGGCGACATTCCTTTATTGCTGACGATTTACTTTAATGCCATTTTGTTGCTTTTAAAATTTTAACCCCAGTTAGTAAAATCCACACCATGTCAACATGTTCAATACAAAACGCTTCTATCAGATGTCTCCTCCAAGGCAAATAAGGAATTAAAAACTACAGCCTGATCCTTGCAGTTTTTAATTCTTTCAGTTGCTCTAGATAACAATCCATTCTTCAGCCACATACCAGTTTTAGGAGGGTACATCTATCTGATGAATTACTTCCCCTGTTTCCTAATTCTCTCCAGGCCTCATGCTCTACCAAGTTTGCAGAATCTTAAAGATACACACACAATTCTTTAGAGGCCACAAGTTCCATCTGTATACCACTCAAGCAGTGAGAGCACTCTTGTAACAATTTTTTTCAATGAGACATCCTGCACAAGTAAACCAAAGCTCTTGCTATATTTCCTTTTTCCATTTAGTGGACTTTTACATTTTCATTTTTTTTAAATGGCTCTTTAATGGAAGCATGCTCTATCTCTCACATAGGCGTTCCATAGTTATGATGCTGGATTCAGAAGCCACCAGAAATTACTAAATCAGATACTCTGCTTTGTTATATTAGTTAAACAAACCACATACATATTTACAAGAATAACTTAAGAGGCACAATAGCAGCCAAGCAAACTGTCTGTATTGCTAGCCAGAGGGAAATTCCTTGCCTCTGATTCTTGACCTTCCTATTTTCAGTCTGCCCACTTTCTCTTATATAGAGTTAGGCTCCTCCTCTCCTCACATGCTGCTTCCAAGGAGGAGACACAACCACACTCACTCCTCAAATCACATAACACTGTGATTCAACAGTGTGACCTGTAACAGGCTCTTCTCCAAGGCAAGCATTAAGGCTTCTGCTTCTAGGCCATACTTAAAAAACAAGTAACCTCCCAAGAAGAGTATGGTTCTACTCCCTTCACCTCCCACAGGAGAAGAGTGACCAGATACAAGAAGACAGAACCAGTGGTATAGCTAAGGGGGGGGGGTACAGTGCCCTGGGTACCACACCTTAAGGGCTGTCAAAAGGCTTCCTTGCAGCCACAATACAGTACTGTCTCCTGCACACCCCCTTGCAGGCACTCAGAGTGGTTGCAAAGTGTTTTGAGCAGCCGATCACTTTCTTCACCTTATTCTTTGATAAACGTCAGTCACTCAAAAGTAGCACACAATCGCTCTGAGTGCCCATGACCCTGAAGTAATTGGCAGTAACATCATCACGTCACTGCAATTATTTCCAGGTCAAGTACTTCGGTGGGGGGGGGGGTTTGACACTGACAGTCATGGCCCTAAATGCCAGCGAAGCCAATTATGCCACTAAACAGAACTTCTTTTCTCCACCCTTGTATATATTGTGCTTCATGACCATTCAGCCAGCATAGAAAGTAGAGTGCCATTTAACTATGCAGTCACTCCTTATCAACAGTTCAAAGTGCGAGTCTTGACCTATTGAAATCCTACATGGTTTATGTTCTGTTCCTTTCATATTGAGAGAGCTGTCCTTTAATGGTATCTTCGGTGCACTAAATTGGGGTATCTCTTATGTCTATGTCACAGCTGTGTCTAATTTCTCCCTCCGAAAACTACCCAACACAGTTCTAATCTTGAGGCTTGACTTCCCTAACCAAGTAGCACCATCTACAAATGTTACCCACTTTGGTACATCCCCGTCCTTACTGCATTTTCAAAAGAGCAGGCTGTCTGACAGATTTGAGGTGCACCCCCCTCTGTTTACCTCCCACTGACTCAGAGAACAGACCATTTAGGTCTGCCATCTGTTTTCTGTCTTTTGCCAGTTTACCACCTGTAGATCTACAAATGAATATTCCCAAAGAAATGGTTAATGCAGAATCTTTGCAGTTTTCCAAGATCTATACAGACAGCTCTGAAATAATAGCAATCCTCTCAGCCAGGAGAGATAAGAAACATCTGTCACTAGTGGCCTATGCAAAGACTTGGCCATAGATGGATTCAAATTATTTACCATGTTGGCCCCAGTATTTGCAGTATAAACCAGATGAGGTTAGCAGAACCAGACTCTAAGGATGGGAGCCAAAGAGCTACTCTACACTAGCCCAATGGCATGGACTCAGGAGTTTTGCTTTTTAACACTGAACTGCAGACTTGGACAACGTTGTATATCAAACCTCTTTGCAACATCTCTGAATTTAAAATCCCTTGTGCTATGAACATGATGGCGGAACTGCTGCCCGCTTTGGGTGCACAGAACATATTGGAATGTCAACCAGTTAAAGAATTCTTAGTTAATGAAATTTAATTTTGATTGATGAAGACTGTGTGAATTTTCATATGGCAAAAACAATCGTTCTGAAGCAAAAAGCATACTTTGATTTTAGGTGATGCATGTAGAGATTGTAGGAATTAAAGGGGCATTCTGTCTTGTGGCAGAAGTTTTAGAAGTACTTGCATTAAAAATGATTAGCTTTTTAAAAAGATATTCTTTTTTATTATTTTAGTTGATTTGAAAAAGCTCTTAACCGTGTCATCTACTGCTCAATCCTATGGGGTTTTTATGCCCCCAGAATGTGTGTGCCAGCAGCTTAAACTACTTTACAGTTGTTGCAAATATGACAACACCAGCAAACATGGCCTGACTTAGGACATGTCCATAATCTACAGGAGGTTTAGGATATGACAGCGTTTCTCAACTTTTGTCTCCTGCCGTATCACTTTGCATGGTCTGTCCACCCATGAAGTCAGCACCAGTTCCTTCCGGACTGGGAGGCAATATGCAACACAACAAATGCCAGTAAGAGGCTCAGAGCAGACGGGAAGGCTTTTCTGAGCTTGCGAAAAGTGCATACTGGAGCTCTGCTGAGACTCCTACTGCTGCTTGTCATGTTACATTGCTGGTCTTGCTGCCATGGGTCAGGGATCTGGGGGTCCCACGAGTACCACCGGACACCGCCTCAAATACCATAGGTGGTACAAGTACCACTGGTTGAGCAACACTAGGATATGGTGTACAATGACTCCTCCTCATTCCACCTACATCTGTCCTATATCTCCATCACATCTGGGAGTTTACACTAGCAGTAGTTGTGCTGGCATTGTAGGTACAATTTGCAATGTTGAGGTGGTGTTGGGGAGCATTCCATCAGCAGAATAGGGGACAAAAGCAGGACTCGGCTGGCATAGTTGTTGTGCCAGCATCCAAGGACATGTGCCATATTCTGATAGTCAGTCGGGCATTTCAGAAGTACAGGCACGCGCCACTTAGCAACCATTCGCTTAACAATGGGTCGCATATATGATGGTGATCAAAGCACAATAAAGATGCTCTTAATGAGGCAACTGCATCTCTCATAGCCTGCAGCAGAGTGTCTGTTTACATCACAGAGAGGCTCTTAATGCAACGAAGAGGCAATCTCTCTCCAGTAGCCTGTGCAGCCAGCTAGTGTCTGGCAGGAGTGTCTGTTTACACAACAAAGGCAATAGATTGGACTGAATGTTCACTTAATGTCTTAATCACATAACAATGAAATTTACTGAGCAAATGGAAAAATAAATAAATTTTATCCCAGACTTTTGGGGTCAGTGGCAAATATTTAAATACAGAGATTTTTTAAAAAATTAAAATAAAAAATGAGATTTAAAAAATTCCAGATAAATACAAAAGATATTTTAGAATGCTGTCTTATGCATTTTCATTTACTTCTGAGGCTTGAGTCTTCTGGGGTCCTTCATCCAATGAAATGAAGGATACATGCCCCCACTCCTCCCCTTGGCAGGGCATGATCAAGACATACCATCTCTCCTCCAATTTGTTTGACCCCCCTCCCTACCCTACCTACCCAAACACACTCCTCCCCTGTCTGTCATTTGCATATCTGATTGCAGGGCAGACTGGTACTTATGCCCCAAGCTAGTGTCTCTACCTCTTCCTGAATGGGACACGCTCATGTTGGTGACACCACTGCTTCAGTTGTAGGAGAAGTCCTGGTGCTGCCCTCCAACCTGCCTCCCTCTGCACTCCTAGGAATATAAATAGAGGTATTTTAATGATCAGAATCTCTGGGAAATTCCATTAATGCTTAAAAAAACATTTTTTAACCAAGGTCCCTGAACACAAAGGGAAGGAGTATTATTCTGTTATGATTTTTCTGGGTCTTATGATCCACATTTCATTTGCATGTCTTTAATTAGGCCTGAGATGAGTCTTTTAATTATTCTGACAAGTTGTCAAGGCTGTTTGGAATACAAAAATAGCAGTCAAGGCCATGCAGTCCTAAATCATCATTAATGAACGTTCTCCTTTTTTATGTAAAGTTTTCTGGGGTGCAAAGTTCAAATTGGATTTTTTTTTCAACAGCTTGATTCTGTCATGGCATTAACTCTTCTCCCAGCTAGTGTAGTGGATGCCCTTTATTTAATCTTGGTTAGCTTGAGTTGCTTCCACACTACCAGTCTGAGCAATGTGTTTCTTCAATTAGCTGGATGAAGAACTAGAACAGCAGTTCCACAAATGCTTGAATGTAGCACTATAGTATCTAGCAACGCCCTTTCCCAAGGCCAAGTTCCCCTTGCAATTTTTTTGTTGCAAGTAAGTTCTGTTCAATAAAGGCCCCTGGGAATGTCAATGAAAAATTTACTGCTTGAAGGTCCAGCCCATTTTATTGCTTCCTGTTGATCCTAGGTGGGGAATTAGAGATGAATAGCTCATTAATTGTCCCTTGAATTGCTTGTCTTATTTGCCCCAGTGTCAGTTGCCTCTTGTCGAGGCTATCCAGCAACAACACATTTTTTCTGAGAAGCATTCCATGATATGAAATGCTTTTGTTTAGAAACACCTGCAGCATGTCACAAACCAAGCACATCATGTGTTACTGTGCCCAGGTACAATCTTTATTAGTTTGTACCAGGGTATAGCCAGGGTATATAGCCAGGGTATATACCAGGGTATAGCTATTACCCAGTGGTGTGTGGTAAGTACTGCAGGCACCATCGCAATGCACCATGTAAGTGGCCAATCTGGGCAGTGATATTGCGGCACCTGCAGTACTTACTGCACTACCCCCCTGGAGTTGCTACAGTACTTACCTGGTCCATTCAATGGAGGTATAATCTGTGCACAGCACACATGGATTGTTGACTTGTAAGAAGTGACGTCTGGTACGGTCGCTCACATGGAAACATGTTATGTCAGAATGCCAGATGCAAGGGAGGGCACCAGGATGAGGTCTCTTGTTATCTGGTGTGCTCCCTGGGGCATTTGGTGGGCCGCTGTGAGATACAGGAAGCTGGACTAGATGGGCCTATGGCCTGATCCAGTGGGGCTGTTCTTATGTTCTTATGTATTCAGGTGTAGAAGCCTTCATTTGGATACAACATAACAGAGAGCAGACCACCTCGGAGACCTCAAATTTTGGAGCCTGCAGGTTGACAAGCAGGGATTAAATCTGTGAGCCATCACTGAGGCTTGACCAAAGGAAGGATCTACAAAATGGCCGTCAGATCAAAAAGAAGCCTCTCAAAATCAACAGACCTGATCTCATAAAAGCATTGGGGTAATAGGCAGACATGAAGGCAGATACAGGTCCATTAGCCAGAGTGGTCTCAGTTGAAAGGGTGTTCTTTGGTGAGCTACTGGGTGACAGACTCACCTACTGCCACTTTGAAACCCACCACTAGTCAAAGAACAAGAAAAAGGTAAAATTAGGTGGATTTTAAGTCATCAATTGGCCTTAGCATTTAATCATGGTAGGAATATAAATAAAGTTGCTATAAATAAAGTCATTCCAATGAGGTTGAAGTGAAATTGTCAGAAAGTGATTAAAAGATGTGCGTTTATGGAAAGAAGATGCAACTGCCCTCAGTCAGACGGTGGGGGCGTCAAGGGTCTCTCTTACTTGATCTGTTTATAAATGAATGTCTACTTCCAATAAAGCCACTTCCTGTTGGTTCCTGTTAAAATGCCTCAGAGGTCTGCTGCCTTGTAATGTTTGGAAGGCTGGAGCTCTGTTTGTCATTTATCCAAATCTAAACAGCTTAACCTCAGCAATGTTCAGTTTAAGGATACACAAGATGGGTATAAACAGTGGTTATAGTAACAAGCTGCACAGCTCTGTCCGAGCAAGGGTGCATTTCCAAACAGTCAGAATTTCAGACATCAAGAAACCTCCTGCAAATCCTACTGAACAGGGAGGAGAGAGATTGAAACAGAACAAAGATGTGGCAATTTCTTTTTAGCTGATTTCCTAATGAAACAAGTTCCAAGAAGCTTTATCTTCCACCCAATACTGTAAGAAAATCAGCATTGTTTCATGGATGGACAATGCAATCTTACAGCTCAATCCTGAGCTGCACGGGGCACCCAGGCTTGGCAGCGCTGAGAAGGGCTGCCGCTGGATCCTGCACACCCTGGGCTACCACAGGAGGCGCCTTGGAAGAAGGGGACTTTCGTTCCCTTCTCCCAGGTAAGGGAAGCAGCCCCGCAATGGGGCTACTCACTTTATAGTAAAGTAGAGTAAAGGTGCTTGTGTAGGGCACCAAGCCCTACATGAGCGCCTTGGATCCTGCAGAGCAGAGCTCCGTGGACCTGCCTCCCCCCTCCCCTTGGCATGCCTCCAGCCCGCCCCTCTCCCCACATCATGCCTCCATGTCAAGTCTTCCCCCGCCCTCTCTCCGCTCTCCACCCCGCACTGGCCTTCCCCCTCCCCAGAACGCCTCCTCCCCCCAGCCCCCGCCCCTGCCCCCGCTTACTGTGCGTCAGCTCAGCAGTCCATGAGACCACCGAGCCGCAGAGGCTGGGCGACTGCCCTGCGCTAGTCCAACACCAGCCGGCACTGGGCTGGCATGGGTGGGATCCCGGAGGAGAGGCTCACAAATGTGCCTTATGGCATGTTTGCGGCAGTGCTCAGTGGCACGAAGCCATGCTGCCGAGCACAGGATTTGGCTCACAGACTTCACCAGAGCTGGTGCAGCAGCTAATGCACCAGTGCTAGCCATCACAAAAGTGCCATAAAGTGCATTTTGATGACTTGTAAGTAAGGAGCACTGGTGAGAAAGCCTGCACTGTCCTGCCGGCACCAAATGCAGAATGATGGCTGCCGGAGCAAGTCAGAGCTGCTGCATGCAGTACAGGAGTGGGAGGAGGGTGGGGGAGGACAGGAAGGGGTGTATTGGGGGGAAGGAGGAGAAGGCCAGATCAGGCCCAGGAGGGAGCTGGATTAGCAAAACCGACTTACTCCATATCCTATACTCCCTTCCAGAGCCTGTTCCCCTGACACAGGCTTCTTGGACTTGCGCCAGCTATTTAGCCAGTGCAGATCTGAGTAGCTCCATGGGGCACACTGGGGCTTTACCCAGTGTAAGGGAACAAAGGTACTCTTGCCTCAAGTAGATCTCCAACCTGTGCCTAATCAGCATAGGATACAGCATGGGCCGCTTGACCCCGCTGTGCCTGTACTGGTTAAGATTGCACTGGTTAAGATTGAAACTACAGTCAATTGTGGGAAGAGCACTGCAATATGACAGTGAGCAGTGGCAGGCACCCTTTCCCTCCTGCAGATAGTATCCACTGTCACTGGGCTCAGGAATGGCCCATCATGCAAATAACCTGGGCTGTCATGTTCTTTCCACCATGTTGGAAATGGCCTTGTGAACTGGGCCTTGTGACTGCACACTTATGTGAGGAGTCTGCCTGGTTCACAGTGGCTGCTCGGTGAATGGTGGAGGGGAGGATTTTCTATCATTCTCTTGCAGGTCTGCTCCTGACTGAGTACCTGCATGAGAGCCTCGGTTCATTTGCAATATACGGTACAACACTTAAACCATAACAGTTCTGAAAGCAGCACAAATTCCTGCATAGCTATGAAGCTCACTAAGTGGTCTTGGGCAAGGCACCGTTTTCCCAAGCTAATCTAATTAATCAAACTAACTCAATAAATAGTTTAGTGCTGAAGAATGGGAATGTTTGAAAATGTGTGCTTGCACTAGTTGCTTCATTTTATCTCTTTACTTCCAATTATTTATGTCCTGCTTTCCAACATAGGTCAATGCAGATCAATGCCAAATTCAATTTATGCAACCACCCCATATACACATACACACACCATCTATACTTGGGACACAGGCAAATAAATTGGTCAAAGTCAAAATTGTTTATTGTATTAGCTAACAGCCATCACAATGAAATAAATATATCAGTCCAGTCCATCAAAATACAAACAGTAATAAAATGGAATAAAATCAAAATCAAGCACTAAGGGACCTACACCCATCATATTAAGGAGTCTCCTTGACAGTCTACCGCTATTTCCTCCAGGTAGTTGGCACGAATAGTTCTGGCAGCCTTAGCAAACAACGTTATGCTATAAGTGACCGATGGGTCACAGTCAGAAAGTAACCAGCACAATTTCATTTGTGGATGCTCCCCTTGTAGGGTAGCCAAATTAGGGGTATTTCATAATGCTCTTCCTGCTTGTACTGTTTAGTGGTATAGTCCAGATTCTATCTGCCAGCTCACTTTGCTGCAGATGTAGACCAGAACTGATATGACCATTTAGAGGTGGAAATGGATTGGTTCAAGAAAATTCTTCAGTGTGGCCCCACTAATCAGAGACTGAATTCTTGGCATCATGAGGGATAAACAGATCTTTAAAGAAATTCATTGGCATGACACCTGTAAACCATCCAGAGAAATAATATTGTGGAGTATTCCTTCCTAAATGTACAGCCTGCATGAATATATTATTTGAAGATGCAAAATTAATCATGACTAATTTGCTGTTATTTATGTTTTAGAGGTTTCTTCCAAATTACAACTGCAAGTCACAGATATAAATGAAAAAAAAAAATGTTTGGGCCATTGGTAGATTGCGAATAATGGATTCTACACCACTGTTGATAGTCTTATTCCTCTTATTTTGCTCTTTGCTTTGCTTACGAAATCATGACTGAAAAATGGCATTCTCCTTTTAGTTACATGTACTTAATTAGGTGTCTTCATTCTGTGAGTAAATAAATTCTGACACATTTTTCAACTCCCAACTCATGTTAAAAAATAAAATTGTGTCTCATCTGGTTAGTGCCCTCTGTCTCACTTGTGTCAGTCCAAAGTGTGCTTTTACAAAAAGCTGATAGCTGGGAAAATCACTGTTAATGCACTGTGGTTGTTTAATACCTTCATGGATATCAACTGCTCACAATGGACAAGTAAGATACCCCCTCTCTGGGGGGAAGTTCGGTTACCCCACAAAATGTTACTAGTCTTATAGAAGCTTATCTGGCTTCCCTTCAAAATTATCAGCTTTATCTTCTCCTTGAGTGAACCCTGAAATTTGCTCTAAGCTTCACAGTTTTCAAATTTCAACATCAGTAGTACAGTAGACACTTACAGCAGAATCCTATCCCCCCTTTACACTCGCAGAGCACATGTCCTGGCAGCTTAGGCTGTCGCAAATGTACTGTAAAGTACAGTGGTGCTGGCAGGAAGGCCTGCATTGTCCTGCTAGTACCAGATGCAGATGGAGTGCATGCCAAGGGAGAGAGCAGGTAAGGGCTGCTCAAACCATGCAGGGGTGGTGAATGGAAGGGGTGTAATGGAGTGGGAGAGGGTGCGATGGGGCGGGGATGGTAGATCATGTGTGGAAGGGGGAAGTGGTGTGTGCTGTATCCCACATGAGGCAATGAGGGCTTGTGTCACCTATTTAGCTGGCGCAGGTCCCTGCTGAAGCTGCTGTGGCTTACCCCAGGGCTAGAGGACAAGTGTTCCCTTGCCTCAAGGAGCCTGCCAGTATTGAAATGCAGTGCAGCCTATGCTGGTGCCACTGCATCAGCATGGAGGAAGCTGGATAGGACTGGGTTGCCCAGGTCAGCCAGAAACAAGACAAAACAAAAAAAACAGAAGTTAAGAATTGTGGAGGGAATTCTTAGGGGCACAAACAGCGGCTGCAAATCCATCCATAAGGAAGCAAAGTTCCTCTGAGACTGCGTGCTTATATGAGGTCATTTCTGATAAACATCTGGAGAGAACATGGCAAGCTCTTAATGAGAACATTGATAACATGCAACTGCAAATTATATCCTGAGCTTTTCTGGGGACGCAGTACCCATGAGGCATGCAGCTGTACACAGAGATCACAAGCAAGAAAGAAAGACGGCACTCTTGACATTTGGGAATTGCAATAAAGAGTCCAGAAGGCCCCCAAGGCTGCAGTCCAATTTCACACATGGAAAGAGGAGGCCCTTCAGTCATGTGACGGAGATGGTGGGTTGTCTGAAGCTTTCCTTGCCTCCTGCCAGCATCACCATCAGCTTTTAAAGTTCATTTTCAACCAGGTGCTAATCTTAGCCAGGCAAAAGAATGAGAGGGGCTGGGGCAGTGCCTGCCATTAAGAGGCCAGACCAGAGTCAGGGATGGGAACTGAGAGCTAAGCTGATTTTGTGTACGTGTCAACTTTCATGTCAAAATTGCATGCTGAGAACTTTTCCTTGAACAGCGAAGCAAATGACCCCAAAACTGCTGTTCCTTTTTTCATCTAAGTGCTGGGCACTAATCTTCCTAGGTCAGACAGGACGTACAAAAGGCCCCAAAAGACTGATTGATAAAGCTTCAGGGAACTGTATTGTTCCTGAATGAGCCCACAATGCACAGTTCCTGCAAATTCCCAGGCAGTAGCATAGCTAGAGGGGGTGCAATGCACTAAGTTTTGCAGGTAGCTTTACTGCACCATGCAAGCGGTCCCTCCCCTTCGGAGCCATTCCAGGCACTAGAGCAAAACAGAGGGATTCACTTGGAATGGAATGGCTCCAAAGGAGAAGGGGTGTGGCCACTTGCATGGCACAGTGAGGCATCTGCAAACTTAGTGCTTTACATAAGAACATAAGAACAGCCCCACTGGATCAGGCCATAGGCTCTTCTAGTCCAGCTTCCTGTATCTCACAGCGGCCCACCAAATGCCCCAGGGAGCACAGCAGATAACAAGAGACCTCATCCTGGTGCCCTCCCTTGCATCTGGCATTCTGACATAGCCCATTTCTAAAATCAGGAGGTTGCACATACACATCATGGCTTGTACCCCATAATGAATTTTTCCTCCAGAAACTTGTCCAATCCACTTTTAAAGGCGCCCAGGCCAGTTGCCATCACCACATCCTGTGGCAAGGAGTTCCACAGACCGACCACACGCTGAGTAAAGAAATATTTTCTTTTGTCTGTCCTAACCCGCCCAACACTCAACTTTAGTGGATGTCCCCTGGTTCTGGTATTATGTGAGAGTGTAAAGAGCATCTCCCTATCCACTCTGTCCATCCCCTGCATAATTTTGTATGTCTCAGTATATGTCGCCCCTCAGTCATCTCTTTTCTAGGCTGAAGAGGCCCAAACGCCGTAGCCTTTCCTCATAAGGAAGGTGCCCCAGCCCCGTAATCATCTTAGTCGCTCTCTTTTGCACCTTTTCCATCTCCACTATGTCTTTTTTGAGGATCTGCACCCCCTCTAGCTACACTATTGCCCCCAGGCCTTGGAAGCAAACTGAGTTGTGCAATCCCGAGCTTGTCTGACCAACTTGCAATGTTTTTGTTCACTCAAGGGAAGGGTCAATCTTGTGCGAGCTTGTTCTTCTCACATTGCACTGCAAAGGCAAGATGGGCAGAGACCCCCCCCCCCAACATTTCACTTGTGTCATAAAAATTCATATGGCGGCCTTTGAACATTCTTAGATGCAACTCCATGGAAGGACCCCTGGAATGCATTTTGAATGCCAGCCCTAAAGAAGTTCACTTATATGAATTTGGAAAAAGTGGCTGAACCACTGCTTTAACGTGGACAATCTTGGACACTGCCTAACAATCTTCTTAAGCTTATAAAAGTTCTCAATTCAGAACAGAGGTGTGAAAGAGGGAAGAAATGGGTGACCATTTCAGCAGGATGCCATCATGAAGGTCACAATTCATCAATCCATTTCAAACATACCATTTTTATGAATGGCTGCCATGCAAATGTCTCATTAGTTATTGGAGTTTTAATTGTATTGGCTAGTAACATACTCATATGTTTTCAACCAAGGCTAAAGTTCAGGCTAAGAACTGTGGCATAATATGCCAATGCCTTTTTTTTTTTTTTTTTTTTAAGCAAGACTGCCAAATTCTGCTGTGTTGATTCCAGTGTTTTGATTTTATATCCTAGCAGTCTCTTTACAAAGAAAGCAGGGCTTTTTCCCCAGTAGAGACTGAGCTGATCTTTGTCCAACTCTTTCCTCTGTGAATGTGTGTGTGTGTCCATCCATCCATCCTTATAATCCTATGGAGAAGCAATATGAGAAAAGAACAAATTGTGAATTCCTGGCAGACAAGAATATAATTTTGGTTGCGGAAATATCATGCACCCTATAACCAAAATATTTTGTGTCCTGTTGCAATCTCTCACTTGACTCAGTAGTTACTTCCTATAGAGGTCATGCACAACTAACAAAAGCCTTCACTCAACAAGAGCCAAGATTTCTCTGGAGAACAAGCAACAGTTTCAAACACTCCCTTGGCCTATTGGGCCATTGGACACAGCTCCCCATTAAGGCTACAATTCTATACACTATATAGGACAGATGGTTTATCAAGAGGATTCTGCAGCTCCCTTGGCTGGTTTCCACAGCTTCCTGGGGAGCCTTGACTCAGAGCTTGGAAACCCCTGGTTTTAAAGAGTTCTTACTTGTGTGACCTGGCAACATTCAGCTATACTGCCATACATTCAGCTAATTTAGCAAACCAGGGGCTACTGCTAGAGATATGTCACTGTCATTCAAGCCAGCCTGGAAAGTGCATATTCTAGCCTGGAAGTCTAGTCTACTGCCTATGTACTGGGGGAGGGTCCCTTGGGGTGGGAGTTTGAGTCACCTGAAGGTGTCATGGCAGCCCAGAATAGTGGGAGTGAATCAACAGCAGCAGCAACCATCATCTGCAAAAAGATACAAAAAGAGAGTACAGTTTCTTTGTGCACTGGAGATAACTGTTCAGTGTGGAAAACCGTGTAACTTTGGTCTGAAGCATATGGTGTTAGTCTGGTTCTGGAAAGACCGTGGACATGTCACTTAATGCCTGAAAGGTGAGCTGCTTTCCTGAACAGAAGTTTGAACCCAGGTCAGGCTGGATGATTTGGCATTTTCTCAGCTAAGGAAACTGTAGTTGGCACAAAAGAGATTGCCTGAGAGGCTTTCTCCTTGAACCAACAGGACCACTAAGAAAGCAGCTTTCTGCTATCGTGAGACCAGGCAGCGGGGGACACAGTAGACCAGCTTCACAGATTAGGTGCTGGGAGAAAACCAGACATTGTTGATACTTTTAAAGCAATAGTGAAAACAAAAGAGACTTCGCTAAAGGCAAATTGGGTCCAAAGTGGGCCATCTGCTACAACTGGTGAACAGGAACACAAAATTCAGAAAGGATAACTCTAAATATAGGGGAAAGACACATATAAAATGGAATGGAGCATGAAGTTGAAAGGGGTACAAAATTAGTATACCCACAGGAAAAACTGGTATGAGGGGACACCAGGGACAGCTTGTGGCACCACTGTGAGTGAACTGTGGTGCCCTAAGGCTCCACAGCACACCATTTGGGAACCATTGGCCTATACTACAAAACAGGTGGCTGTGCAAAACATGAAGGCTCGGTAGTGTAGCTAGATGGGATGCAAAGCACTAAGTTTTGCAGGGTGCCTTATCTCGGTGTGCAAGCAGCCCCTCCCCTTTGGAGCCATTCTGGGCCAGTGGAACACAACAGAAGAACACCTCCGTTTTGCTCTAGCAGCCCAGAATGGCACGCTGTGATGAGGCATCCTGCAAAACTTAGTGCATTACACCCCCTCTAGCTACTCTACTGTGAAGGCTGAATTTTTAATAAAATCTTTCCCACCTCCCATCAAGCCCCATTGTTGGTTGAAAATGTTTCAGAAAAAATGTTTTAAAATTAACAATCTCTAAGCTACAGGGTGCAAAAGCATCTCACTACCCTGTGCTATAAACTATTGTTTCACATCTTTTGGTGATAAACCTTCAAGTTCTACCATTGCATAACCATAGGTATTGCATGTGATCAAAAAAACCCAATTTTCTAGGCCAGTGTTTCTCAAACTGTGTGTCGGGACCCACCAGGTGGGTCATGAGCCAATTTCAGGTGGGTCCCCATTCATTGCAATATTTTAATTTTAATATATTAGACTAGATGCTACCATGGTATGTGACTGCACTTGGGGAAATGTTGCAGATCTACTTTTCACAGGCTACTCTGTATATGCTTTTAACAATGATAGTCAATAGTACTTATTCCTGGAAGGGTTTTTCATGCACAGTACTTGCATAATCAGGGTTGGATCCACAGTGAGGGCTAAGAGGTAAAACTTCCTACCTGCCCACTCTGGTTTTGCAGCATTTCATAGCCCACCTCCATTGGTTAAAAGTTTAAAAAACTCCATTGGTGTAAAAAAAAAATGGGGGGATGGGGGCAAATTCATGCATTCTTCAAAACATTCTGTAGTTTCACTCTCTGTATAAGATAAAAATTGCATCTATATATAATGGCATTGACTCAAGTAAGATAAGTTTGGGGATATTTGCAAGCACCAAGTTCTACCTAGATCCAGCCATATCACAGCAAGCAGGAATGTGTCAGAAATGTGAATGATGAGCGGGTTCCCACGTTAATTAATTAGGCTGCTGTATTCACCCAGCTGCAGGACTGCATTGCCATGTGTTATTTCTCAGTAAATCAAGAGATTCCTTTGAGAACCTGTGGGCAAAATTTTCCAACTCTTGTTCAGCTGGCAATTCCTTTTGCCTGAGGGTTCTTCATGTCTGTCTACGCCTGATCGCAACTAAAGGAGAAATGTGCTAGGCAGAAACAGGGAAGAAAATTCTTCCTAAACCATCATGTTGATTTTATTATTGGCTTATCTTAAGCTCATTTGACTCAATTTTTTGTGTGTGTGTGCACTAATTCTGCTTAGAAACACTTGGATATTTATAGAATTGCCACCAACATATTTATATACAGCAATTATCTCTAGCTCTTTGATCAAAGATAATTTTCCACTCTGCTTGCGTCTCTGGAATCAGAGTAGAGGAAATGACTTCAGACCCCGACTAAGAGCATCCTAGGCTTCTCTGGGTACGCGGTAAGCTATGCAGGATTGCTTAAGAATAACAAGGATCTTGAGTGAAGCCAGATGAGTCTGCACACAAAGTTCTTCCTTGCACACTGCAGAAATGAATGCCAAAACTAATTAATAATCGGATGTTTAGCATTGTGTAGCTTTTCCTCAGTGTTCAAAGCATGTCACAAACTCAACAAGCCTTACAATATCCTTTTAAGGTAGGTCAATAGTAGTAGTAGTAGTAATATTTTCATATTACAGAGGTGGGTCATGAGGCTTAGAAAACTCAGGTTTACTTCTTGCCATCTAGTGGATTCAAAAGTAATGTGAGATTTGAACGTGGGGTTACCCAGATGACCATCTTCGATATGATGCTAAGACCAGCAGATGGCATCCAGATGGCATCACTTACTATCAAGCAGCCCAATCCTGTCTGGTGCTGGAACAGGCAGGGCAGCTGACCTGCCCCATGTCCAGTGTGGGGTTGGGGTTTGCTGCTGTGCAACTTGGAGTAAGGGAAATTAATTCCCCTTACTCTGTGTTGCGCAGCAGCCATCCCAAAGGAGCTAATTGAATCTGCGCCAGTGAAATTACTGATGCAAATTCAGGAGCCCCATGTAAGGCGGACTGAACCAGGAACAGAGTTTGGATCTGGCCAAAAGGCTGGAGGCCAGTCCCACCCCCCTCCCCGGGCTGGTTCGTCCACCAACGCTTCCACTGCCCACCCTCTTCCCACCCAAAAAAGCCCCCCAACCTCGCGTGTCAGCCACTCTTAGTCAGCACAACTTATTGGCAGAAGTCCAGGAAGCGGCATGGGAAGGCCAGCGCACATCCTTGTGCCAGCCTTCCCAACACCTGAGCCATCTCAGATGTGCCTTACAGCAGGTTGCGACACTCCTTGGCTGGTGCAAGAGACTTATGCCAGTCAATAGAGCGCTTGGAATTGCACTTTTAATTGGAAAGTTGCATGATGGATTCTTTCAATTGCCAGGCTGCCCATGAGCTTGAGGTTTTTTCTTCAGTCAGTGCTCACTCCTTGGGTTTTTCCCACCTATCATGCAACTTCAGACAGCATCTTGGTGGTCTTCCATCTGACCAGCCCTCAACATGCTTAGATTCAGCATGGATAATGCCCCTTCAGCCTTTCAGGACCAACACTGAGGTGTTGTGCACTATGCACAAAGTTCCAGGATCAATTAAAAAAGTAATGACAATCTCTTCCCCAACTGCTCATATACAATCTTATTAGCAATTATGCTGAGCAAGATAAGTTTTGCAAGAGCTGAATTACCAGATTAAACTGGACACCTTGCCAAGAGGCTTCAAGAAACAGAAATGCCAGCAGTCAGGCCAGTAACCAAGTACTGCCGTAGCCATACCATGCTACAGTTGTATAATGTTTGGCCAGGAAACATTCATAGGTCTGAGCTAATTTCTCTTCCTCAAAGTACATCCACTTTAAAGGAACTGGAGAAAACAAATTAAAAGGAACTGGAAAAACTCTCCGGTGTCTTGCTAGGATATTGTATAAAAACACAGGAATAAACACCACTGAAATTGGCTCTGGTGCCAAAGAGTGTGCTGGTATATTTTGCCAGTCTCCGCTGGCTGAACTTTAGCCCTGGTTACACTGGCATATAATGATGGAAATCAAAATCAGTATTTTACATTCCAGCAACAACAGGTCATGGAATGAAAGAGTTTCCCATTTCCACCCGCCTGTCATACCTCTTTGATTTGTTGAGTAGCAATGAAGATGTTATAATGGAATGAATAGAGAATCTAACAGGCCATCTAGGGAGGAGCTGCAGCTCAGTGGAAGAGCATCTACTTTGTATGCAGAAAATCCCAGGTTCTGTTCCTGGCATCCCCAGGGAGGACTGGGAAAAATGCTTATCTGAAATCATGGACAAGATGGACCCATTGATTTGGGTCAGCATAAAGCAGCTTCATAAGTAACCCCAAACCGCTAGTCCCTAGTGCTGCCGTTTTTGTAGTGGTGCAATGCTTTGAAAATATCACTTCCTGATAAGATGCTCAAAATCAACCAGGTGAGCACATTCAACAATAAATGTAATCCAATCTATATTTGTGCTACAATCTCTTGCCCATAGAGCAGACAGTTTGATTTGGGGATCTGCAGTATGAATCCTCCTACCTCCCTGGAGCACTTTGTGCCAAACCAACTTCTTTAGATGAGGGTGGATTCTCAAGTGTGCTCTAAATACATAATGTACATGCTGCTGCTAAAGGCCAAGAAGCCTGAAACGCATCCAGGACTGATTTTCTAATTTGTTGAAATAGCAGTTTTGATAAGATGCACACATAAAAATTTGGTGTGATTCGGTTTTATTGCTTTTATATGATAGGAATGTATAAATAGGTACTGTAGAAGTATGGTTTAACTTCAGGTTAGACTCTGAGGCATGCAAATTTGTGTTAGTTTAATGTTAGTAACAGACAGCTATCTGACAGGTACTGAAATCAGTCACACACATTTCTTGCGTGCAAGGCTGATCATATTTGTGGAGGCCATTTTGAACTTTCTAAGTTTTGACTGAGGGCACAGTTTAGTAGAAGAGCACATGATTTACATGCTGAAGATCTTAGTCCCAGCAATCTAGAGTTAAAAATATATCAGGTTGCAAGATCACAGAAAGGCCTCTTCCTTAGAATTGACAGCAGCTGACTCTACCATAGAAATTGTTGTGCAAGTTGGACCAATGATCTGACTCAGCTTCATATTTCAAACTTATTTACTGAAGCCCAGCAAAAACTCTTTAACTAGAGACGATTGTGGAACACAAGAAGCCAACATGTGATTGTCAGTGCAACGGTGGTGCAATAACAGATCCTATTATATTTTCTCTCAGTCTTTGAAGCATCATGTATATTGTTTCTCAAAACATCAAAACATCATGTTTCTCAAACTGTGGGTTGGGACACACTAGGTGGGTCATAAGCCAATTCCAAGAGGGACCCCATTCATTCCAATGCATATGAAATGGCTAAAATGTGGATAGGATTGCAGCCTTTGGGATGTTCGGGGAATTTTTTCAAAACAGATCAGCAACTGATTAGCAGGGTTAGGAGGCTTCTTCTTTATTTTAAATACATTTTTAAATTTATACTTATTGTAAACATTTAATTTACTCCCTTAACTGGATTTGATTTTGTTGTATGGGGAGGTGTTAAAAATTTTCCTTCCTGATGATGTCACTTCTGACCATGACATCACTTCTGGTGGGTTCCGACAGATTTTCATTTTAAAAAGTGGGTCCCATTGCTAAAAGTTTGAGAACCTATTTATACCACTCCATGCTGTACACCAGGGGTACCCAAACCCCGGCCCTTGAGGCCCCTCAGGGAGCTCCCAGTCTCCCAAGAGCCTCTGGCCCTCCAGAGATTTGTTGGAGCCTACACTGGCCTTACGCAACTGCTCTCAGTGTGAGGGCGATTGTCTGACCTCACACGTGAGCTGTGGGATAAGGGCTCTCTCCACTGCTTGTTGTTTCATGTCTGTGATGCAGTAGCAGCAGCAAAGGAAAGGCCAGCCTTACTTTGTGCAAGGCCTCTTATAGGCCTTGAGCTATTGCAAGACCTTCATTCATTCATATAAGTTCATCTTTAATATATTCATTTATGTAAACTTATGCAAATTTATTCAAATTTTAAATGTAAATTAATTCTTTTTTCCCCTGGCCCCTGACACAGTGTCAGAGAGATGATATGGCCCTCCTGTCAAAAACTTTGGACACCCCTGCTGTACACCTTTTAGGGATCTTCACTCAGGGTATATATACATGTATGGCAGCTAAAAGACTGAGAAGCACATCAGGATGTTCCTGTTTTGAATCTCACCTCTGCTATGAATTCGCTAGCTGCCCTTATGCAAGCCACTCCCTCTCAGCCTCAGTTGGGGAAAACCCCATTTGCAATAATACATAGCAGTCGTATAGCACTTTCTACATGTGCAAAGCACTTAAGATAATGTGACCCCTGCAACAGTCTTGGAAAGGAAGCCTTATTGGACTCATATTGCACAGGGAGTGGTTTGCTTAAGGTCACCTAGATTGCCATCCTATGCACATTGACGGAGAGGACAGTGAACACAGTAGAAGACTCACCTGAACACAGTGGAACTTACTTCTGAGTAAGTAGAATTCATAGGATTGTACTGCTAATGAGATCATGGCAGAAGTGAAATTAAAATGAGGGCAGTCCAGATTCACATCTCACAACCCACTCCTGAGCTGCCCAGCACCCAGAGGAGCAGTGACAGTAAAATGGCTGCTGCTGCATCCTATGCACACCTATGCATCTCCTTGGGGGAAGGGTGAAATGGGACTACTAAAGTTTGCGCTGGCTAGTTTGCCGGTGTAGAGAGGCCCCATGTCGGGTCAAAAGGCCTGACGCAGGGTTCTGGATCCAGCAGAGTGGAGCTCTGCCAGTCCTACCCCCCTCCTGCCCCAGTCCCTCCCACCACTTTCCCCTACCCTGGCAAACCTCTCCATCACCCGGAGCTCTTCCTTTGCTCCGGGCGGCGTGGGGTGGGATTCTGGCTTGTGCTGGGCTCAGTACTGACTGGTGCTGAGCCAGTGCCAGTGCTGACCTGGCATTGAGTGTTGTGGGTGTGTCTTATGGCACATGTGTGACACTCAGCGCTGGTGTAGGGCTGGCGCGCTGAGCTCAGGATAGGGTTCTCAGGGCCCAAGCCTATCCAACTTTCCAGCGCCCGTGCAGCTGCAGTGCATTCCTGAGGCAAGGGAACAAGCATTCCCTTACTTTGTGGAGACATCCGTAACTACCTTTCCACCACAGGATGCAGTGTACGCTCCACTAACACAGCTACACCGGGGCAGGAAAGTTGGATAGGATTTGACCCTCAGTCTCTTAGCCATTAAGGGATACCAGCCATATAGGGATAATACCTTACAACGTTGTAAGAATAATAGCTGGATAATATATACGAAATGCTTTGCCTTTCAGAAGCAGTATATAAATTCTGTTGTTGCATGTATATAAATTCTGGTAATTACTGTTTTAGGATAGTATTTTGTCCCATGAATGAGAAAAATATTAACACTGTTTGGCATAACAGTATACATTTTTGTTTGTTTTATTTCCCATCAGCAGTGATGACTTCTGCAAGGATGACAGAGGTCAAGTCATTTCTCTCTTCACAATGAAGCTAAATTAAACTCCAAAGGAATAAACTAGAAATAAATGAATCGGCAGTGACAAATGAAATCCGCCAGAGGATTGGGAACATGCAACAAATTTGTGCCAGTCTGTAGTTTTTGCAGGGCAAATCTCCCAAGCTGTCTTAAGATTCATCTGTTCCCATCCCGAACAGTTATGCAAATCTGCATTCTCATCAGCAACATCAGAGAAAGCAGATGGAAAGGCCCCGAGGGAAGTTGGCATACAGCAAATCTCATGTGTGCCTGATCATCTCGGAAGATGTGTCTGTGTACAATTCCCATGGCCTTACCCTCCTGGAGTGATTGCCTCAATATAGTGAAGAATGCAAATGCTAAAAGCTGGGTGGAATTTCCTACTGCTTCCTCTAGGGATCTGCAGAAAAAACCTTGAGAAATTGTACTTGCCTTACTAGAACCCTTCACATTCCTTGCATGTCTCACCCAACAGGTACTGTCAAGTTTACCCGGAGATTTCATTTTCAACACAAATCACTGGAGACATAACCTTCATCCAATATTCAGGGCAGTTTGGAAAACTTTGCCATCTCATCATGATCTCTGCACTGTCTTACTGTTTAAATATCACTTGGCATGTTCACAGCTTTTGCCATGATGACTTCCCCTCCATTTTCAAAATTTCAAACACTCTTTGGGCACCTTAAAGGTGAAAGAATATTTATTTTTCACATGTTTATACCACTAAGGAGCTCAGGATGGTGCCCAAAGTTCCTCTCATCCCTTTGTTCTCACAACAACCAAGTGAGGTAGGCAAGTCTGAGAGGTAGGCAAGGCTTTTTCACTGACACACACACACATTTGTTAACCAGTCAGATTTGTAAGGGTTCAGCCTCCTGTAAATTTTCACGATTCTCAGGCAATACTGAGCCAAGACCTTCAGTTCCATATTATACACCAATGTAGATCATTCACAGTACAAATCCTAACATGTGCTGGAAAAGCCAGCCAAATGGCCTGCACTGTATCCAACTCAGGTTAGGTGCAAGCTGGGGTGCAACTTGGAGTAAGGGGATTTATGTCCCCTTACCCCGAGTAATGCCGAGTAATGCCAGCCCTATGGGACTACTTGGATTTGTGCCAGTTTATGTGCCAGATCTTGGTCCCATGCCCCTCCCCAGGCCAGCCCGCCCACCTCCTTCCCCGGGATATCCCTGTGCCTCCCACCCTCTCCAAACCTCTGCACTGGCCTAGAAGGCTGGTGCAAACTCATCCCATCACATCCAGATTTGGCCTCCGCGAGCCAGTGCATGCCTTGCACCAGCCCAACCAACTCACAAGGAGGTAGAAATGTACCTTACAGCACATTTTCAACACTCCTGGGCCAGCACGAGAGAGTTGCACCAGCCCAAAGTGCTCCTAGGAATGCGTTCTCAGTTTGTCAGCAATCATCTGCTCCCTAACCTTGAACTCAATGGCAGGTTAGAACATGACATACTATCTATTTGCCATCTTGCACATTTCTTCTTAGAAACAACCTCTATCAACCACTACCTCCAAAATACTACAACTTATTCTGTCAACACATCCTATGGTTATTAATCTACAATATTTTAAAATTAAATAACTCAGTACTTCCATTCTCACCCCATCCTCAAGTCAACAGAGAAGTAAAATTAGAAACACTGGCTTACTTATACTACTTACTATTAATAATATAGCACCATCTGGCTACATAGCAGTTAACAAGTAATCAGAAGAGTGGTCGGCACCTCAGAAGCAGAGCCCATGAGAGAGAAGTGCAGGGGGTAACTTGTACCTGGACCTGAGGTCAAAAAGGGGAGGTGGGAGCCAAAGGAAAGGGGCCCAAAAATTTCCTGGGATCTCAGAAAATGTTTGCATATATTGTGTGAAGACTAGCAGTCACATTTTGTATCAGCCTACATAGTTTTATATATTGTAATTCGTAAAAATTATGATCATGTGACATTAAGAGCCAGTGGAGAAGGGAAGGGGCCCCAAAGAAACCTTGTACCTCCTGCTAAAATTCCTTTCAGGGGCCCTGCTCAGAAGCCTAACAATCCAAAATTGACCCAGGGGAGACAACAGAGTAGGGGAAGGGAAGGCGAAGCAAGGATCAACTGGGGCAGAATATTCAATTATTTCATGGTCATTTATTTACAGTCCAATCCTATCTGCTGGCTTCTGCCAACAGAATGTGCGTTCTTCTGGCTGAAGTTCTTCCACACAGTGAGTGCAGTTGCTGGCAGCCACACAAGTGCACCAGAGGCAAGGCCACCATCTGCCAGGGCAGGTGAGTTGGCCATAGGGACAGGTGGTAGAAGCGACAGGGAGGGAGTGGGAAAAACAGGGGCACATTGTCTGATTGTGTCTCCCCCCCTCCCCCCATTATAGGATGCATCCCTGACATAATACTGCATGCTTGTTCTAAGGAGCAAGTGGAATGGGTACTGAGGGAGACCGTTCTAGGACGAGCCACAACCGTCACTTGTTTCAGCTGACATAGTGGCCGTGCTTTTTCATAACTTTCTTTGCTGCGGACAGAGAGAGTAGCTGCTGAGAGAGACAGTTCAGAAGGAGGAAGAGCCAAATGCCTGTTGTCCCTGGTGAGCTGTGTGTGCTCGCTCACCTCTCTGTCAGCTGCAGCCAGGTTGAATGGCTGCTAGTGGAGACAGGAAGGGAAGGTGACCAGTGGTACTTGTCCCAGCCAGGCCAATGCAGTAGGCCTTGCTGTCTTTCCCTCTGAAGCAGCCAGTTATACCGAATCAAACTGCATTACTGCTTAGTCTGCCTGCATGTCCAGGCCAGCCCGCATTCAAGAACTCATATGTTTCTCTGGTCCTTTCTTCAAATGAAATGGCTCCTTCAAATGTTACCTTGCTTCAGCCCAAGTACCGAGCAAAGGGGAATGCAGAGTTGTTCCCCTTACGCATTCCCAGATTAAGCACACATCATAAGCACAGCAACTCTGAGCCTCGGTTATTTTTAGAGAGTAGTTTCTTACAGGAACAGACTTTGATGCAATACAGCTGTGCTCTTGCTAAAGAAATAAAAGGAACAGACTCATCTCTCCCCCGAACCTGGTATATGTCAAGCGTTATGGCAGGTGTCTGGCCAGCAAAATGAAAGAGATTTCACTGGTGGTGAAATGTTTTCACAACAGAACACAGACCAAGAGTCTTCAAAGCTTTTAGTTCATCAGCATCTACTAACTGGGAAAAAAGAACACTAAACATTATTTTTAAGTAGAAAAGAAATTCTTTTCACATTGTGTGTACTTGCGTGCCTGCATTGCTTGGCCTTAGTGTTCTGTGGTAGACATGGCAGTTGAAGATGCTATGCATGTACTCCAAATTGACTCTCTTACAACCAGAACTGAAACACCAACATACCACTACATGCAAAAGATGCACATGCCAATTTACTGAGAATAAGCTTCCTTGTTCACTTAATGAGTGAATCCAAGACAAGGCAGCCATAATTTAAATGTCCTCCAGTTGAGGCAACCATTTATTTTATACCTTGAACTTTTACAACTTGGAAAAGTGTCCCTTCAAAACCCAAACATTGATTCAGCAAAATAATCTAGATTTTTAAATCATATTGGAATTTTACTGTGCACATGCAGCTGGCATGACCATGGTCCTATTTCTGTTGATGGTATACCATCTAAAAGTGCAATCTGATCTGTGCACTGGGCTGGTGTAGCAGCCACTGTGCTGGTGGAAGGAATCCACCTGGCCAGTAAGCAGCACTGGTGGAGCGACCTGCACCACCCTACCAACACTGTGTTCGGAGCCCTGGCCACTGGCAGACAGGTAAGGCAGTGTGGGGCGGGGAGAGAGAATGGAGGCAAATCAGGCCTGGGATAGGACAGGATTGACTGAAGCCTCCTCTGTTGTATCATAACCTCCTTTCCAGGCCAGGCAGCCCTACATAGGGCTGCTCAGATTTCCCCCAGCTATATAGCTGGCGAAGATCCAAGTAGTCCCATAGGGTAGACTGGGGCATTATTTGGGTAAGGGGACAAATATCCCCTTACCCCAAGGAGAACTCCAGCTGGCTCCCAACTAGTGCTGAATATAGCACAGACCATGTGGCCCTGCTGTACCAGCGCCAGTTAGGATAGAGCTGTAATCATCAACCTTGTTGTAATTGCCCATTGGAAGTCCAACCCCATCTTTTTTAATGTGTGGCAGTGTTGTACTCGAGCACCACAGAGCCTTCTGAGCATTTCTTAGAATTGTGTACATCACTGATATGGCGATGCTTCTGCATGCATGTATATTGTATTGGCAACCTTCAGTCTCGAAAGACTATGGTATCGCGCTCTGAAAGGTGGTTCTGGCACAGCGTCTAGTGTGGCTGAAAAGGCCAATCCGGGAGTGACAATCCCTTCCACACCGGGAGCAAGTGCAGTCTGTCCCTGGTCTGTCTCCCTGGCTATGGGCCTTCCTTCTTTGCCTCTTAGCCTCAGACTGTTGGCAAAGTGTCTCTTCAAACTGGGAAAGGCCATGCTGCACAGCCTGCCTCCAAGTGGGCCGCTCAGAGGCCAGGGTTTCCCACTTGTTGAGGTCCATCCCTAAGGCCTTCAGATCCCTCTTGCAGATGTCCTTGTATCGCAGCTGTGGTCTACCTGTAGGGCGCTTTCCTTGCACGAGTTCTCCATAGAGGAGATCCTTTGGGATCCGGCCATCATCCATTCTCACGACATGACCAAGCCAACGCAGGCGTCTCTGTTTCAGCAGTGAATACATGCAAGGGATTCCAGCAGTTCCAGGACTGTGTTTGGAACTTTGTCCTGCCAGGTGATGCCGAGGATGCGTCGGAGGCAGCGCATGTGGAACGCGCTCAGTTTCCTCTCCTGTTGTGAGCGAAGAGTCCATGACTCGCTGCAGTACAGAAGTGTACTCAGGACGCAAGCTCTGTAGACCTGGATCTTGGTATGTTCCGTCAGCTTCTTGTTGGACCAGACTCTCTTTGTGAGTCTGGAAAACGTGGTAGCTGCTTTACCGATGCGCTTGTTTAGCTCGGTATCGAGAGAATGAGTGTCGGAGATCGTTGAGCCAAGGTACACAAAGTCATGGACAACCTCCAGTTCATGCTCAGAGATTGTAATGCAGGGAGGTGAGTCCACATCCTGAACCATGACCTGTGTTTTCTTCAGGCTGATTGTCAGTCCAAAATCTTGGCAGGCCTTGCTAAAACGATCCATGAGCTGCTGGAGATCTTTGGCAGAGTGGGTAGTGACAGCTGCATCGTCGGCAAAGAGGAAGTCACGCAGACATTTCAGCTGGACTTTGGATTTTGCTCTCAGTCTGGAGAGGTTGAAGAGCTTTCCATCTGATCTGGTCCGGAGATAGATGCCTTCTGTTGCAGTTCCAAAGGCCTGCTTCAGCAGGACAGCGAAGAAAATCCCAAACAAGGTTGGTGCAAGAACACAGCATCATCAGATCTTTCCACAAGGACATGAAGGGCACTGTTGTCTGCATGCATACTGTTTTATGTTTAATAGCTGGCTTCCCTGATTAAAATATGTCAAGGGACTGGATTAGGAAATGTGATGTTGCTGTTACCACTAGGAATGAGCCAATCAAAAAAGACTGTCCTGCTCAGTTGGATGGTCCAAGCACCTGACTTAGGATGTTACAGTGAATGTCTGAAATTTAGAAAATGCGGACAGTAACTGCTGGCAATTCCAGGGATAAGCTTGTGACTGTCTGAAATATTGTGCCACCCTTGAGACATAAACAAGTGAATGCTGACAAACCCATTTAGGTGACAGTCAACATTCACCCTGTCACATATACCCTGCCTTGACATGCTGAGATATCAGCAAAAATGGAATAATCTGGGGACGGAGTGTCAAGTCAATATACTACCACTTCACCAAGCGTACAACCTCAGCTTAGATGAAATTGAGCTGCATTTTCAATTGCAACTGGAGTGAAAACAATCCCCATATATTAATGCAAGGACCTTTCCACATGACCCTCAGGCACATCATGTGTTGCTTCAGGGGAAAAATCCATTCCATGTCCTACCAATGGTCATGGGTGTCAGACAGAGGTCTGAACCGTTCTGTAGTGTTGCCACACACAGTGAAACTGCCAGTTTATCAACCTCAAAGTACAATTTTGCACAGAGAACTTTGGCATGAAGGCTTTTTATATAAGTGTACATTTAAATCTGCCTTTGAATCAGCACGCACCGACAGAACATATTCTTAAGTAACCGCTAAGATTTAGCCAAGCTGATTGCTTTGCAGTTTTGCACAAATGACAAGTTGTTTCCAAACTATGATTTGCTCTGCCAAGTTCAAGCCTGGAGCAAGCCAAGTTCTAACTTCCTGCAAATGAAAAGTCATTATGAAATACTAACATAAATTATCCAGAGCATGGTGCGTGGTACAGATAAATGATATGGTTTTCTAGAACAAAAAGAGTTGCACCTGAATTGTCACAGTATAAAACTTTTTCCCCTTCATCCCATATTTTATATTTGGGCCATGATTTTAATTTACATGAAGGGGCATGTATCTGCATTCATTCATTGGAAAGCTATGTGATGCAGTGATTATAGGGTTTAACCAGGACCTAGGTTCAAATTCCCTTTCAACTATGAAGCTTTCTCAGCATCACTAGGCTAGCTCCTTAACCTACCTCACAGAGCTGTTGTAAGGATAAAATGGCAAGGGCAGCCATCTTTGCAGCCCTGCCTGTCCAGAATAGGGTCAAAATGTAATCAGTCTGGCACAAACAGCTGGAGGCCCTGTGCATGCACCATTGACTCACCCAGTCTGCATTGGAGCAGGCAAGGAGGTGGCAGAGTCTTCGGCAGGCAGTGGGAAGATCTCAGTAGCAGTGGCAAGATCCTAACTCCCTATTCCTGGCCCAGCATGCTCCCTGAGGCTCCTTGGTGTCAGTCCAAGGATACCCATTGGGGGACAAGAAGCTGACAAGGAGTTCAATAAAAATCACTTTTCACTTTCCTCTCCAGGCCATCTGGTCACACCCCCACCGCAGCATGCAGCGCACACTCCATCAGTGCCACGGCATCGTGCAGGCTGCTGGGGTATTGGATTGGGTTGCCTGAGTTTTATTAACTTGGTCAGTATGATTCCAGGGTTTCTATCATGATAGCTCTGGAGTGGTCATTTTTATCCAAGTTCAGGAGTAAACTGCTTTGCTTTCTTTCTCTGCTCCATCTTTATAGCTCAAGAGACAGACTGACCTCTCAAACTTCAGAATGCAAAACTACAGTCAGTAAAAGCTGTGGCATCCAGCACTTGATGATCCAAAATGCTCTGTAGAGCTCAGTAGAGCACAGCAGAGCTCACCAGCTCCTACTTCTGGTCTGCAGTTGATGCAACTGACAATAGCAGCCACTCCATTCCAAGTGGCTCTTGCGGTGAAAATGACAGCAGGGACAGAGCCTGGAGTGAAACTGGCAACTGCAGCAACGGAGACATTCTAATATCTTGAAAATTACAATATCCGGCAACTGTTCACCCCGAACAGTTCACCCCGTTCACCTCTGACAGCCGTGCTATCAGTGACCCATTCCTAGTCTATTCTCCTTAAGGGAGAATGACCCATTTCTGGTTCCCCTGGTGGGTCACAACCCACCAGTTTGGGAACTGCTGTTTTAACCAATACTCAATTATTTGGGGCAGACTTTAGTACAGTACAGTACAGACTTTAGCACAACAAAAGTTGTGTTGTCTGGTACTGCCAGGAATGAACAGTACCACAGCGATCCTGGCACCACAGGGACATCATAATATACCTGGGGGCATCCTGCAGCCTCCTAGAAGGTCCTGCAGTTACCTCTGCTACCCTCTGCACAGGATATATTTATTTCAGTATTTCTATACCACTGGGCAGGCTAGTCTAAACCATTTTCAATGGGTTTTTTTTTTTTACAAATATATTATGTGAATCACAGAATCCTCAGTCACCAGGTATTGCCACAGTGTGGTTATCTCCTCTGGCTCCCCACCATTGAGCTTCAGTAGGCAATCGTAAATCAAGCCTGGACAGGTTCTCAAGGTCACCTGGCCTTCTCACACACTCCCACTCTTCTCTCACTGCATGGCTAATCAGCTCAATAGTGACTCCATCCTGCCCCAATGGGTACTGCAGCTTGGCACAGCCTGGCATTCCATCTCCCATCCAGAAACACAACCACAGATTCTCCTGCTTTGCTCTTCAGGCAGTACTGGCAACTCAACCCACAGTCCACACCTCCTGCCTAGTTCCTAAACCTCCAGTTGCAGCTACATCCATCGCTGTCCAAAATGTCCACCTCAAAAAGTTAAACTTCTAGCATTAGCCCTGTGATATCAGTTCATTATTTTTTTTACAGCCAGGTCCCACAAAGCACTTAGCTTACAACTTGGAATTGCCCCATGCTGTCCTCAATCTGTGGGTGGAATACAGCTCTCAAAGCTGCCTAAAACGTTGTGCATGACACATGTTCCCTTTGAGTGAGTGAGAATTTATTTATTTATTTTAAGCATCAAGTAGTAGTAGTAGTAGTAGACCTTTAATGGCATAAATACATCTATAACAAATTCTACAAAACAATAACACCGAAAAGCGACACACAACACACAACACAAGCGACACACAACAAGGAAAAATCTATCCACAAAGATTACACTGTTCAACCAACCAATACTAATACTCTGGAATCATGGCTTAGGATCAACTATAAAGCGTTCTGGAAATTCCCAGAGCAAGTGAAAAACAAACAAACAAAAAAACAGGTCACACATTTTGTGAAGACAAGTTAACTTGTCTAAAAGCAGGAGTTTTTGATAGAACAAGAGCCAGGTATCTGGCAACAGCAAATGTCAAGGATCCAATAGCATCTTCCTTAAGCATCAAGTACAGCGTTTTATATTTAAAATTAGAACAAATAAATAAATAATTTTTTTTTAAAAGAGTGAGTGAGAATAAACCAACAAGGAAGATAATTCCAAATTCCTCCCTAAGCATGAGCTATCTTACCTCCGATTTCTTAGTTTCTGAGCAAAGGCCAAAGTGTTGCTACTCTGTGGATGCTAAAATGGCTGCAATACCTACCAGATGCAACCGCCTCTGAAAAGGCCCTTGTTCCTTTCCCTTCTCAGCCTCACTTTTGCTCGGGTGGTTTGCTTTGCTGGCTGAATTTACTTCGGTTCTTATCAAGATGCCCATTAAAGGACAGTAAGTGTCAAGGTTCCTACTTGATGCCTGCAGTGTGTCTTTAAAATATGTGCAAAGAGGATATGTATATACCCTCATCCTTTGCAAGGGAAGGGAATGAGTTGGTAAGCTCTCAGTTGCTGGATTAGTCAAAGCACACTGGAAAGTGCTGAAGAGATGATAACAACTATCCTATTAAGGACTGAATCACATGACTGGAAAAAAAAAAAAGTCTGCGAGGACCAAACTAGCTGTTACTTTATATGTGTGAGTGAATACTACTCTTGGAATTTCCCACATTTCTTTTTAAGCAAAAGCAACTCCAGAGGGAGGGGGGATTCCAACCTCAACTTCTGTATGGGGTTAAACCCCCCCCCCCAGCAGCTGCTATTTGCAGCAAATATCAACTTTAGAAAGTGCTTTTATCCCCACCCACATGGCCAGCCTCAGATCTCCTGTTGCCTGAAACACCATGCCAAACGCTGTCCCCCCATACCTGATGATGTGCCATCCTGCACTCCTCCCACTCTCAGTGGTCTAGCTCAGCAGTCTCTTCATCCCATGCAGGGCTGACCTTAGGGCAATGTGGCCTTTGTCTTGACATTGGGGCCTGTTCTCTGGGCAGGCCTGCCCTGGGATGGCAGACGGATCTCCCACTGCTGCAGCCAGCATCTGGCAGCCTAGCAGGGCAGTGTGGTGAGTGGAGTGTGGGCTTGCTTGCCCTCCCCTGAGACTGTTTGACCTGAAATGGGCCTCTCCGAAATAGTTGGTGGTGACTATTTCTGGGTGGCATGCTTTGCACACAGCACAAGTATCTGGCTCACCGTTGACTGGCTGCAGTTGCCACAGCTGCCTGGTGAGTTGGGGGGGGCTTGTACGAGCACCCCACATTGGGCCCCACCAGTACCAGTCCTGAGGCCAGCCCTGCCTCCATGTTTCCTCTTCGTCTCTGTCTCCATCTTCCTTTTTCAATCCAGGGACTGGACAGAGAAAGAGAAGCAGTGGAGGCAAGTAGCTAGACAGAAACCCCTACCAATCAGCTACCTGATGTGACTGCTTCAGTTGGCCTCAGAGATGGGTCAGCCCTCCCCTCTCCCCCCCCCCACTCACACATACTCTACACCAGTGTTTCTCAAACTGTGGATCGGGACCCACTAAGTGGGTCGCAAGCCAATTTCAGGTGGGTCCCCATTCATTTCAATATTTTATTTTTAATATGTTAGACTTAATGCTACCATGTATGTGACTGCATCTGGGGAAATGTTACAGCTCTGTACTTTTAACAGGCTACTATGTATATTCTTTGAACAATGACAATAGCACTTTGAACAATAAGTGTGGGTAGGATTGAAGCCTAGGATCGTTAAAAATTTTCCTGCTTGATGATGTCACTTCTGGTGGGTCCTGACAGATTCTCATTCTAAAAAAGTGGGTCCCAGTGCTAAACATCTCAGAACCTCTGCTCTACACAACAGTCCCAATCCAGATTAGGGGGCCTGTTTCTGCTGGAGGGGGGGGGGGAAATGTGAGAACTCTAAGTAGAGGATTTACCTCCTGTCTAGCTTAGCACTAAAATTACATGTGAATCACTTCTCAGGTACACATAATAAGGGGCCAAGGGTGTCCTTGAATGAGTAGAAATTGGAAAAGAAGCGCAACAGTAATTATCACTAAATTTGGAATGATTAAGATCCAGAGCTCTGCCTTCCAATCACTGCAATTTCCTCTTGCATAGGAAGAGGGGAAACTCTCGTTTTAGAAACTTAATTCATGCAACAGAACCTCTTAATGCCAACTTTCATTCTTGATTAGCCTTAATGAGACTTTAAATCTTTATTATTTTTGTAATCATCTACAGCAATAATTGTATCCTTCTTAGTTTTAAGTTCCTCAGCATTTCTGCCAGGAATGGTAAAAAGAAAAATGCCAAAAGCAGCTGCAGCATGCAAGCACTTGTGAGAGCAAATGAGAATATACATAATTCAATTACCTGGCTTCTCCTGCATATTAGCATTGCTTCATATCATAAGTGACTTTCCCTACACACTGTGAAGCCCTGGATTTAATGGACCTCAGTTTAACAGACTTCAAAATCAAGAGGCATTTTCTACTTCCTTAAAAATTAGTCATATACATTGTGCACATGTGCGTTTCCACTGTCCAATGCTTTCAAATTTAATAAACTTTCAGTATTAACAGACTCCCTTCTCCACATTAATCTGTTAAATCGAGGGTTCACTCTACAAATATAACGTCTACATGATGGACAATTTTCAGCCATGCTCTTTCCTACTTGCTATCATATGAGGTCCTTAGACTAGTATCTATAAACCTACCTGTGTATTTACCCAGCATGTAATTAATCTGCAGAACTCCTTGCAACAGGATGTTGTAGTGACATCTGCCCTGGATGCCTTTAAAAGGGGAGTGGACAGATTTATGGAGGAAAAGCCTATCACAGTTTACAAGCCATGGTGACTATATGCAACCTCTGGGTTTTAGAGGAGCAAACCACATTGGGCGAAACCAATGGGGAGGGCAACACCAAAATGACTTGCCCGGGGGGGGGACAACATCTGCTTCCATGGAGCTCAGCCGCATGGTTGCTATTGCTGCAAGAGGCTCTGTTCCCCCTTCCTTGTGCCACACCTACATGTTCTGAGAAGCACAGTGGAGGGCACACAGCTTGGAGCACTACCTGGCCGAAGCACACAGCATCAGCCAAGGAAAGCTCAGGGTGCCCTCTCCTTTTAAACACACTTCAGCTAAAACGAAGTGGCGCATGTCGGCTGCCCAGGGCACCTACTGAGTTGGAACTCTGTAGCCCCAGACAGCCAAGAGAGGAGAAAGAGCAATGATCTGAGCAGGCACTATGTGAGGGAGGAGGTCCAAGGGGGTGAAATAATGAGTTACCGCACTGGATGACACCAACCCTTGCGAAGCCACTGGGTGGGGGTAGTTCAGAGCTCCTGGTTGACTGAAGGTTATCAGTTCAGTCTGCCTGAAAATCCCAGAGAGCTGTCTCCAGTCAATGCTAAACCAAATGGTCTGATGAAGAGTAAGGAAGGAAGTTCATGTGTTCCTTTAAAACTCACAAGTGCACAGCAGGGGGATCTAAGGCCTGTGGCTTAGCATGGACCTGAATTATGCAATACTGCAGTGACAGCAGCAGCCCCTTTGAAGCTGGAAGGAGGACAGAACGTGCCTGCACCTTAAACTGGGAAAGTGCAGCTTGCTTGTGAAGTGTTCAGTTGAAGGAACAGATCAATGGAAAAGGTGAACAGATAAATGAAAAGTACACACGTGGCAGGCATACAATCATGTCATTCAGAAGGAAGTTGTTAAAGAAATAAATCCAATCATGTTCTACAGTCATAAAATATAATAGGTTGTCTTTTCAATTGCTTACGTCAGTTTTTAAGATCTCAATAGAATCCATATTTGGTTCCCATCCCACTCTCACCTTTGCTGTTTGTTTCCATACCTACTGTTGATCATTCTGACATGTGTGTTGTGTTATCTGGGGGAGAGGGGTGATTGGAGACGTCCTTTGAAAAGAACCTTATTTCTTTTCCTAAACCTTTGTTTGTCACCAGTCCACTTAAATTTTCTGCCTTCAAGCACATAAGTATAGTATGAGGTCATGTTCAGTACTTGAACTGGAGAAGAGAAATTAATGAAATCCACAAGCCCATCCACTGATTCTTCCCAATTTTAGCTAAATATGGCCCCTGCAGCTTTCTGAAAACAAGAGTAGGCATCACAAATGTTAGGAGTGCAGCCCCCTTTCAGTCCCCATGTAAACTGAGCACTGATCGTGGCACTGAAGTACATAGATTCCATTTTCATAATGCTGTTTTAACAACACTTCCCAAACATTCATTTGCATGGCAATTACAGCTTAGGAATATTTTCCAAAGGCGGTTTTCAGCCAGGGTCAGGCTGACCCATAGTATAAATTCCAAACCTCTCAGGATTCATTCACACTGAACTGATCACACTGCCTTCCAAGAGAATATGGCGCACCAACCAGGCGTAGCACCCAGTAATTAGTGACTGACGCAGCCAGCTCTGCTTCTCTTTAGCAGCTGAGAAAAGGTCATCTTTTCTGCCATTGCCTAAAACTAGAAAAACTCAGACAGAAGGAAGCTGTTTTAAGAAGCCCCTTCAAAGATTCAGGCAGGTCCCCTTAAAATCAAAAGTAGAGGAGTCTGGACAGGCCAGTAGATGCCCCCCACTCCCCCCCCCCCCCAGGAAAGGATCTTAAAGTACAAGATGCCAATAAAACAAAAACTCTGCTATGACTAACTTGGTAGGATTCCTGCATTATTATGGTGTTCCAGAGTCTTGGTCCTTGTAGCTGCCCTTGCAGCAAGGTGAGTAGGCAAGTTTCTGAGAAACATCAGATTCTGCCGATGTTGGATGTGTCTGAAACTGCAGAGGGGGGGTAATGTGATCCTGCCTTTTTAACCTTGTGGATTTCAACCAGGTTTCACTTGGATTGGGTACTTTGGGGGGGAGGGGTGGTCATCTGTGTGCCCGAATTTTCTGCTTCTGGAGCTCAGGTGACCATTATAGGTCAATAAAATGGCTTAAAGCCAGGTCTTTTTTTTATTTACTCAATTGGGAAAGAAGGTGATGCACAAGAATAAGGGCCACAGCATAGCTAGAGCAGTACAAAATCTTAAGTAGTGCAGGCTCCCAAACTCGAATTTAAGTAGCCCCTCCCACCTGCCATTGAAGTCATTCAGGTAGCAACAAGGGCTGCTTACACTCACGTTCAGGAGCCTGCACTACTTAACATTTGCACCACTGTAGCTACACCACTAAACAACGGTAATAATTACTGTACCTCAGGAGCAGATCCAAAGAGGGGAAATGGCTGCATCCCCCCCCCAACTGTCCCACCAGCAGTGAAGGGTGCCTGCCAGGATGGGGAGTGAAGTCAGATGCCAGGGGAACACACACTGGGGTGGGGCACCAGCAGGAGGATTGTGCCCAGCTGACGAAGCCAAATCAGAATGGGAGCCCAGGTCTACCCAACAGGTAGATCTGAGCTCCAAGTCCAGGCAGGAGCCCAAGTCTACCCACCCAGCAAACCGTGGCCATGGAGGCCAAAGTTCAACCAGGAGCCTAGGTCTACTCTCTTAGTTGACCTGGGCTCTGGAGTTAAAGTAATGCTCATGGCCTCCTCCTCCCAACACAACCACTAGATCCACCCCTGCTGCACCTAGACAGCCTTTTGAGAAGCCTCTGGAAAGCCTCCAGAAAGGTGCAAAGCAGATGAAATGAGGGGAGCAGAAGTTAATGTCACTGCAGGGCTACAACTGAACTAAACAGTGCACAAGGCTCTTCTGTGCCGAGATGAAACTGGTCAACTACTGTCATTACATGTCTTCATTATGACTTGGGGAATGCCCTGCTGTTCTCTGTGGTGAGCTGTCATTTTCCTGTCGGGGCTGCTGCTTCCGCATCCCTGTTGGGCGCTGAATGAGGCAGGTGTTCTAAAAAAGAAAAAAAAAAAAACAATCCACCGCCACAACCATGAGCTCATGTAATCAAAGACTCATTTGATTGTGCCTAAACACGAGAGTGTGCCTAAAACATACACTGGTATTCATCCAGCGTGTACAGGTCTTTTCAAAAAAGAAATCAGCGTCAACCGGAGATTACAAAAGCTGTCGGAGCAATTTGAACATCAGATTCTCATTCATGCCGTCCAAATCAATTACATGGTTTTAAACGACAATAACTGCTTGCAGCACTTAAAATGCCTGGGAAGTGAGTCGTCCGCTGCGGGTTTTGTAAACTAGCTTTTTTCTAAGAGCAAAACATTCCACTTGCCTCTTACGACTGCTGCGCTGGTGGAAGTGTTGTTGGTTTATTTATTTTGCTCATGGCATTGTGATCTATTTTTGCTGGGGGGAAAAGAAACCACCAGAACTCACAGGAGCCAGACCCTCGGAGTGGTTTATGAAAGGGGGACATTTTTTTTTTTTTACTTCCTAGTGGCCATGGTGATGATGGACTAGAAATAAAAATTCTACAAGGTCATCTGTTTATTTCTGAGTTAGATTTTTTTTTGTGTGAATGTTTGCTTCTGTGGGTTATATTTCAAAAAACAACCCCAGTGATGCACACATTATGGGCCCAGCAATGTTTTTAAAATCTTCAGTGTTTCAAACAGATCTATTTTATGGTTGCCCCTATTCCAGTTCTCCAAATCTGGGTAGTTTAATTTGCATGTTATGCAAATAATGCTTTATTTATGCAAACAGAGTGATTAGGAGACATAGGGCGAAATCCTAACCCCAGCTTCCAGCACTGACATAAGGGCAATGCAGCTCTGAAGTAAGGGAACAAACATTCCCTTACTTTGAGGAGGCCTCCGTGAGTGACACCCAACTGCAGGATGCAGCACATGTCCCATAGGCACTGCTATGCCAGTGCTGGAAAGCACTGACATAAGGGGTTAGGATTGCGCCCTAAGCTGCATAGGCTGCAGTATTCTTTGTAATCTGTTCCTCCTCTTCTTCTGCATGGAAATGCCTTACTATATACTTCATTGAATGAAGCTTGAGTAAAATGGGGAAATCTGCTTCTACTACCCCTGTCTTTAACCCAAAGGCCACTTTACAGACCCCACTCCCTCCACTGTTTTGATACTGCTGAAAGCCTTCCTGAGTGTGCATTTCTCCTGCAGTCATTTATACTCCAGTGATTTACAACCCAAGGGCAATTATTCTGGGGCTTAGAGAAATATTACAAAAATATCATTGTCCTATAATATGTTACATGGCAGCAGCTGCAGTGCGCCAAGTAGCAGGTTGTGCTCGGCACAGTGCCTTGCTGTTCACATGCTGTGTTTACTGGCATGTGCGTTAGACAGGATGCATTCAGGCTGCCACTCTATGCAGACTTACGTTTAAAATGGTTTTGTTTGTTTTAAAAGATTTTAACCATTTAAAAAATGCCATTACAATGCCAAGCCCAATTCAGCATTTTACAGGTTAGGTTATAGGTTAGGGAGCCTGCGACTTATGACAGCCTTGTAATGTGGTACTACATTAATACTGCAGGTTAGGTAGAGCTAAGCCAGGTTTAAATTTCCAGCCAAAACACTTCAAAAGCGAAAATCACAACTTTAAAACATATAGGCCTGAATTGGAAGCAGTCTAAGCTCTTGTCTTCACTACTACCTTTTTGGTGGAGAGGGGAAGATATGGTTGCCCAATCACAGCTATGCTAAAATTCTCATAGTACATGGAAAATCCATTGTAGTCCATGGAAAAGCATTGCAGCTGCCATGCTCACTTACACCCGAGGAAGCTCTCTTTACATCTGAGAAAGCTGGTATAAGGAGAGCCTCCTCGGGTGTAAGGAGGTGGGGCACCTGCAGTGCTTTTTCCACCTCTGTGTCAGAGACACTAAGGGCCTTCAGTCTAGATCAGAAGTTCCCAAGCATTCTTGGTTCATGGCGCCCTGAGTGTCTCTGGAGTTAGTGTGTGTGGCACACAGTTTGGGAACTACAGGTCTAGAGGTTTGGGGCCTGTGGGGGTTGCCAGTCGCTGGATCTCCTTGGAGCACCATCCAAACAGTTTGCCTCTTTTCACATCTCCTGAAGTGCCCACCCACTGAAGTGCCCACTCAGCTTTGCAAGTGTGAGCAGGCCGTGTATTACATAAACTGGCTTTGCCAGTTTTTGATCATTTTGATATCGCATATACCAGAGTGTAGGATTCTTCAGCAATCTCTGAAATAACAAATATTCACTCTAAATGTATTGTTTTTTTATTGTGGGGAAAAAATGGTAGCAAGCTAACAGGGTCATATTCTTTACTGCTGCCAGGCCAAACCTTTATTTGTTTTAGAAGTTGCATCTATTGTTGAGATTACTTGATAGAAAAAGTACCTTAATTGTATTGTAAACTGTTCACAGCAAGAAGTAAGAGAAAATGTTATTGAGACTGTGGCATGATTAGGACCAAGGCAAAAAAAGGATTTTCAGTGCCTGGGTTTCTGTTTTTTGAAGACATTTCTGCCCAATGTTGCATGTACGCAACAGGAATCAAATGTGTACACCTGTGGTGCTGGGCAGAAATTGGTTAAAACCATCACAATAGATGGAGCAGAATCAGTATGTGTCTTGTTATAATCGCTGAAGTGATTTTCCAAATTCATCTTGAATACCTCCAGAGAAATGCATCTTTAAAAAGCTCCCTCCAGTTTTAAATTACAGTCAACTTGATTGATTAAAACAGTGCAACAAGCAAGAAGGGAAGTTTTAAAAAATTCTGCACGTCCACATCAACTGTTTCCATCCTTAGGCAGGACAGATGTATAAAGCTGAATTTAAGTGATCTGTATTCCATCAACACTGCTTCTGTGACCATTCCTCTAGATTAATGATGAGACAAAATCAGTCTCACTTCCATGAAAATGACCTTCCCTCCACTCAGAGGTCATCTAGTACATACAACATGTTCTGAGAGATGTGATCTGGTACCCACTGCTAAAGGCAACATGAATTTAAGGCTATGTTACAAGCCTTTCCCCTTAGGTAGCGGGAGGGGGGCTCTGTCTGTTTGCTGACAGCCTTCCTGAGCTGAATTACTTGGGTGAGGGCGAAGGAGGGGGAAAGCATTTTGATCAACATTCCCACTTAGCTTCTCTCCCTCTCTCTCACATTTCCACACACTTACTTATATTCTTCTTCCTGGGTAGTGTTGGTTGGGTAAGGCTGAAAAGACATGGAGGCAAATTGAGCTTTAGGTTAAAGCAGAGTGAAGACCAGTTGCATCAAATAATGAATAAGTTTATTGGAATAAAAGTGGGGGGGGGGGAGAGTGAAAATGGACAAAGTGGTGGACGTCCCTTTGACTTGATGGTGCAAATGCCCCAGGCGCAGACCCCTGGGAGGCACTCGACAGGGTCAAAAGCTGTGCTTCCAGTTTCCTGGAAGCACAGTTTAAAATGTCGGGGAAACTTCAGGAGGCACCATGTGCTCCAGGTAAGTTAGGGGTGTGTGTATTTGCACACAGGGGTGGTCGTGGCATCCCGCAGGGGGCGCCATCTCAAACCTTTGCTCTGGGGCGCAGGAGGCTGCTAATGAATAGACAGTCAAATTCTGTCCTGGAACAAGAGGCAAAGAAAGAGGCAAAAGAAAATAAACCAGGTTCTGACTAAAATTTCCCTGATTGATAAGGGTTTATTCCCTGTCAACCCAACTATGAAACCACCTGATGAGACTCACTTCAGAGTAGGTGGTGGGAGTAGCAATGGATTGGGGTACCCTTCATCCTGTGATTGCCTTCCTCCAGCCCTCCACAGACACAAGTTGCACTGAGCCACTTCCCACTCCATCAAGGGAAAAACTGATCATCTGCCTCCTTCCTGTACTCCTTACATGGTTTTCTCAAATCCAGCTGCATGGGACTTCTGGTTTTATTTAAGGGACTGCTCAAATGAAGGATCCCACCCCTCCCCTCAGAGCGCCATGCAGAGGTTGCACTGCTTCTGGATTTATGAGTAGCTTTTTGAGCAGCATCTCCTTCACCAGAGAGAGAGAGAGAAGCATCTTAGGGGTTAACCCAGCAGTTTTCAAACTCTCAGGAGTTTGAAAACCATTGTAAGTCCTTGCGGGGGTGGGAGGAGGCAGTGGGGGTGGGGGAAAGGCAGCAGCGCAATCCCCCAGATTGCACCGCTCAGAAGGCTGCAGGGGCTTGGCTGCACTTACCAGAGCCTCCTGCAGCCTCCCGGGGGTGCAGGAAGCCCTGTGCTAACGTCTGCAGGGCTCCCTGAAGCTGCAAAAGTGAAAGTGGAGTGATCGCACTCCACTTCTGCTTTAGCGGAGGCGGAGTGTGATTGCTCCACTTTCACTTCTAAAGCATCGGGGAGCCCTGCAGATGGCTGCGCAGGGCTCTCTACACCCCCGGGAGGCTGCAGGAGGCTCTCATAAGTGCACCAAAGCCCCTGCAGCCCCCTGAGTGTTGCAATCCTGGGGATTGTGCTGCTGCTCCTCCCTGCCTCCTGGCTGCCCTCACCCCTTAAGAGTGCAGAGGCCAGGGCCCACAGGCTGTGACATCATGATACCTCAGTTTGAAAAGCCCTGGGTTAACTGTGTCCTTCTAGAGAGGGAGTACACCAGGCATTCCTCCTCACTTGTCTGGCACCTTGCAAACTGACTTGCCCAGGGTCAGTTCCTTTTCATTCCTTTTTCAGAAGGCTGCCTCCAGGCACTTATATTTCACTTTAATGGACCTCCAGATTTTTTACTTCCAAGTCAGGTGTAACCTTCCAAGTCTCACCTAGGAGATGAGTTGCTCCAAAGAACCAAAGTTTGCCTTTTATCCCAGGGTCTAGTGCACCCTTAGTTTCTGCCCTGGGTCACACATTGTATCCTGGGTCATGCACTTACTGTGCACTCAAGATGATTTACACATATGTGTTGAGCAGTGAGCTCAGAGGAGAGGGATTGTCATGGAGGAAAAGGAGACTTGTTCAGGAGAGCATCATATGGTATTTTCAGTCATACCCTGGAAAAAGAACTCCTTATCACTGTTCGGAAAGGGGGAGGCAGTGTCAACAGCTCCCTGAAAAGGAATGGCTCTCCCTCCAAATCCATGCAAGTCCCCAAACTGTTTTCATTGAGGAAGAAACTGTGCCGGTGAAACCTTCTGTAATGGAAATGCACAAGATCCTTCAAGGATCAACAGAAGCCCCTTGCTCTGGCAGCATGGGGTTAACACCAGGGCCTTAGATTGCAGTGAGTGTGCAATAAGGCCCTTAGCAATAAAAGCAGCACCTGGAGGAAAGAAGTGGGTAGCAGAAGGAGGAAAAGTTGGAGGAAGAAGAGAGGACTGATTGATGAATTCACTGACTAACAGACTGAGGGACTAACGGACTGGCTGATGAACTACTGGACATGCTGACTGACCAACAGATTAAAGGCACAATCCTAACCCACTTTCCAGCACAGTCATAAGGGCAATGCAGCTCTGAGGTAAGGGAACAAACATTCCCTTACTTTGAGGAGGCTTCTGTGAGTGCCACCCAACTGTAGGATGCAGCACATGTCCCAATGGCACAGTAATGCCAATTCTGGAAGGTTAGGATTTGGGCCTGACTGGTTTACTGATGAATGGACAGGTGAATGGACTACCGAGGATTGCTAATGGGGATGGCTGGAGACTGCCGGGCAGTGGAGAGCTGAGGGGGCACTGCTCTACACAGAAGAGCTGTTACTTTGAGAACCAGGAGCAGCGAACCTGCAGCCCCACAGCCAAGCTACCTACTGACTACTTTCCTGTTACTGCTGACGGTCAATAGTGGTTTCGTATGCCACTAGAGCAAGCCAGGTTTGAGCCAGGGGAACTAATTAGCTTAAAGTGGGCATAAGTTCTCTAGGTAAAGCTTGGAACGGAAATTTGGCAAAACACCTTCCTTCTCTTGTTGAGGCGCCAGGCCAGCAACCATCTGGCAGTTGCAGAAGCAGCCAAGCCAGGAGAAGAATTAAGAAGTGTAGGCCATGATAAATGCACCATTTGAGCAATTGGGCCTGAATCATTTTATCACTTGTGCATCCATAATCAGAGGGCTTCAGGTTATGCTTACTGAATATGTGAGAAGGAGCACACACCAGACCTTTTCTAATAACTCAGTTATTCATTGTTTACAAGTCACTGAGAAACATAAAACTTAATTAGTTGGAGGAGGAGTCTGCAAGATTTATCTGAGGATTAGTTTCTAGTCCATTTGAACCTCAAACAGTTAAGGGTCCTGTGAAAATCATATAGGTTCCTACTGGCCACAGCTGTAAAACAGAACCTTTCCCCAAGTCTCCCTCACATCCTGAGGTCACCCAGCCTTAACTCTTAAAGAGGCATTGCCCAACAATACTCAATAGACCTACAAAGTTAGGAGACTGCATGAGGGCGCAATCCTAACCCCTTATGTCAGTGCTTTCCAGTACAGACATGAGGGCAATGCAGCTCTGAGATAAGGGAACAAACATTCCCTTACTTTGAGGAGGCCTCTGTGAGTGACACCCAACTGCAGGATGCACCACACTTCCCATTGGCATCGCTAAGCCAGTGCTGGAAAGCACTGACATAAGGGGTTAGGGTTGTGCCCTGACTTGCTTAAAATGAGGATTAACATTTTAGCTAAATGCAGCTGGGGGATCAAGGGAAGATTCTTCTAATTTAAGGGCCTCACTGAAGATAACTTTTTTTGCATTCATATAAGGTCCTTTATGAGATGGTATTTGTTTTATTTGAATGAGTAGTTATGGCTGCATATGTACGTAGCACATGAAGCAGGCAGCAGCACATTGTATTTGTGGCTTAATCCATGATTGTGGAGGAGATAACACCAGTGACTCTTCTGCATAAACCCACCACAGCCTTAAGCCATTTCTGCCCAACGTTGCATATACACTATGGGGATCAAATGTGTACACCTGTGGGCTGGGCAGAAATGGGTTAAGTAAAATAAGTTTTGGAGCAATGAACGAACAGCCCCTCCTAACTGAGGAGTTAAGTCAGATAGAGGTTAAAAGAGAAGATGTTCCAGACCTCACTGATAAATTAAAGATTAATAAGTCACCGGGCCCTGATGACATCCACCCAAGAGTTATTAAGGAATTGAAGAATGAAGTTGCAGATCTCTTGACTAAGGTATGCAACTTGTCCCTCAAAACGGCCACGGTGCCAGAAGATTGGAGGATAGCAAATGTCACGCCGATCTTTAAAAAGGGAAAGAGGGGGGACCCGGGAAACTATAGGCCGGTCAGCCTAACATCCATACCGGGTAAGATGGTGGAATGCCTCATCAAAGATAGGATCTCAAAACACATAGATGAACAGGCCTTACAGCATGGCTTCTGTAAGGGTAAGTCTTGCCTCACCAACCTTATAGAATTCTTTGAAAAGGTCAACAGGCATGTGGATGTGGGAGAACCCGTGGACATTATATATCTGGACTTTCAGAAGGCGTTTGACACTGTCCCTCACCAAAGGCTACTGAAAAAAACTCCACAGTCAGGGAATTAGGGGACAGGTCCTCTCATGGATTGAGAACTGGTTGGAGGCCAGGAAGCAGAGAGTGGGTGTCAATGGGCAATTTTCACAATGGAGAGAGGTGAAAAGCGGTGTGCCCCAAGGATCTGTCCTGGGACCAGTGCTTTTCAACCTCTTCATAAATGACCTGGAGACAGGGTTGAGCAGTGAAGTGGCTAACTTTGCAGACGACACCAAACTTTTCTGAGTGGTGAAGACCAGAAGTGATTGTGAGGAGCTCCAGAAGGATCTCTCCAGACTGGCAGAATGGGCAGCAAAATGGCAGATGCGCTTCAATGTCAGTAAGTGTAAAGTCATGCACATTGGGGCAAAAAATCAAAACTTTAGATATAGGCTGATGGGTTCTGAGCTGTCTGTGACAGATCAGGAGAGAGATCTTGGGGTGGTGGTGGACAGGTCGATGAAAGTGTCAACCCAATGTGCGGCGGCAGTGAAGAAGGCCAATTCTATGCTTGGGATCATTAGGAAGGGTATTGAGAACAAAACGGCTAATATTATAATGCCGTTGTACAAATCGATGGTAAGGCCACACCTGGAGTATTGTGTCCAGTTCTGGTCGCCGCATCTCAAAAAAGACATAGTGGAAATGGAAAAGGTGCAAAAGAGAGCGACTAAGATGATTACGGGGCTGGGGCACCTTCCTTATGAGGAAAGGCTACGGCGTTTGGGCCTCTTCAGCCTAGAAAAGAGACGCCTGAGGAGGGACATGATTGAGACATACAAAATTATGCAGGGGATGGACAGAGTGGATAGGGAGATGCTTTTTACACCCTCACATAATACCAGAACCAGGGGACATCCACTAAAATTGAGTGTTGGGCGGGTTAGGACAGACAAAAGAAAATATTTCTTTACTCAGCGTGTGGTCGATCTGTAGAACTCCTTGCCGCAGGATGTGGTGCTGGCGTCTAGCCTAGATGCCTTTAAAAGGGGATTGGACAAGTTTCTGGAGGAAAAATCCATTATGGGGTACAAGCCATGATGTGTATGCGCAACCTCCTGATTTTAGAAATGGGTTATGTCAGAATGCCAGATGCAAGGGAGGGCACCAGGATGAGGTCTCTTGTTATCTGGTGTGCTCTCTGGGGCATTTGGTGGGCCGCTGTGAGATACAGGAAGCTGGACTAGATGGGCCTATGGCCTGATCCAGTGGGGCTGTTCTTATGTTCTTAACATTCACCATAGATATTATGAACAGCCTATTAGGAAATGGTCTGTGGCTGGCTGCTTGGTGCTCTGGGATGAGTTCCTTCTGACCTGTCAACTCCTGAAGAAATCCTCCCAAGAAATCAGCCTTGCCAATATTCTAATCCCATCATGCTGGCGACGCCTCGAAAAACACCTGTGGCAACAAACAGCAGCTGGGACGATAAAGTGAGAGGGTGCATGAAATCATAATTGGGTTATCTCGATAATCAAATTCCAGCCTGGATGATACGTTATCACTTTTTAATGACTTCTTAATCAGCTTATATGGAAAAAATGGTAAGCAGAGAAAGGAGGAAACAGAAATAAAAGAAGGGAAGAGCCCCTGGCAGTATTTCAGCTCTCTTGTGGAATTTGAAGCATTTAGAAGGGCTTGACTTTAAAAAAGCGCACAGGTGAACTGTTGCAGCACTTCTTTGCTGCTTTGCTTTTTCATGCACATTACTACATACAGACTTTTAAAAAGAAAACTGTGTTGCTGTAACTGCCCAGAATGGCTCTGATGGCAAATGGAATGGGCTGCTTACATGGCATCTGCAATACTTACTGGACAGCCCCCTGTACCTACACTACTGGCTAGGAATCTGTGACATAGCCCCAACCCCCAAGTTATGTGAATTGTGCTGACATTCTTAAGTTCACTCAAAGTTTTGTAGGTGTTGCATCCAGATGCAAACCTTGAGATTCATTTTCTTAGTGAACATTGCTTAGGTGGACCAAAATTGATGCTTTGTGCTCCTTCAGCCTCCCACCCCCACCCCCCAATTTTACCAGTCCTCAGAACTAAACACCGGAAGGATAAACACGTCTATTAAAAATGAAAGCCACTGAAATGTCAAGCCTGCACCTTATCATAGGAGCATACAAAACTGCCTTCTTACTGACCCAGACCACAGGTGGCTCTTGCCCAATCCTGTCTATGATGGTTGGCACAGCAGCCACTCTGTGAGGTCTCAAGCTGGGCTTTTTCCTCACCCTGGTGCTGGAGATTCTTTGAACTGGAAGTGCCTGGCTCTGAACCCATGCCCATCTTTTTACCTGCCATCTCCCCTGTGTCTCTTTAAACACAGGTCTCTCTTTGTGCAGTATCAGAAGCAGAAGGGGAAGTTGAAAAGTGCTCCAAGCCCTCCTTCCCCTTTGGCCCCCCAACTTCTTGCAAACATACAACTGCATATTTTGTCATTTCGCGGGCTCACATCATGACTTGCAAACCACACTTCAGTTTAGTATTCAAGCCATGTTTCCTCAACTCCCCTTAAACGAGCACCAGCAGTTTGGAGTTAAGGGGCACCTCCCAGTTGGTGCGTATAAATCATTCTTCATCAAGCTCAACACATCTTTGGGGGCAGCTGGGCTCCTCCCTTCTAATTTCCTCTGTGTAACACTGCAGAAAGTTGCCTGAGTTGTGGCCACCTGTCCAACAAGCAGGAGAGACATTCACAGGCCCCATTGAGGCTTTCTGGTCATCAATAAAAGTGGACAGGGTTGCTACCCAATGCTACTGTTGTTGTTGTTGTTGGAGTAGAATGGGCGTTTCTGAGAGGAGAAGATCAATATTGCGTCACAGTCACTGGAGCCCTTGGAACAGTGCCTAGAAAGCCTGAAGAGACACCTCTTGGCCTCAAGCAAATCACACCAGCTCAGCTGCAGAAAACGCCATTGCTTGGAACAGCAAGACTCCTGAGGTGGTGTCTCTGTGATTCTCAGGATCTTGGCTAGGTACCAAATTGCAGAATATAAACAGCACAGCTCATGTGATGTATACACAATGCATGTGATGGGATGCCACTTGAAAGGAACACATTCTTACACTTGTGCTACAATCCTATATATGCTTTCCTGGGAGTAAGGCAGTGAACACAATGGTAGATATGCACAGAATTGTGCTACTGATTATGGATGGTTCCCAGAGTAACTTATCACATCATGCAAGACATATTCATGTGTGGTTCTTTGGGCCACTACGGCAAACAAAGCAATGATACATGAAAGATTTTTCTCTATCCGATCCCAAATGAATGGCCTTCTTATCACCATGTAGGAATCACAGTGAGTCAGTTCATTGGTTCGTCTGTTTCAGTCTTGTCCACACTGGAAGGCAGCAGCTCTCCAGGGTAATAGACCGGAATTTTGCTCTGCCCTGCCTCAAGTTGCTAGGGAGTGCTCTGTCAGTGAGCCTTCTCTATAAGAAATCTGATGCAGTCTGTATGGTATTATAAGAACATAAGAACAGCCCCACTGGATCAGGTCATAGGCCCATCTAGTCCATTTTCCTGTATCTCACAGCGGCCCACCAAATGCCCCAGGGAGCACACCAGATAACAAGAGACCTCATCCTGGTGCCCTCCCTTGAATCTGGCATTCTGACATAACCCATTTCTAAAATCAGGAGGTTGCACATACACATCATGGCTTGTACCCCATAATGGATTTTTCCTCCAGAAACTTGTCCAATCCCCTTTTAAAGGCGTCCAGGCCAGTTGCCATCACCACATCCTGTGGCAAAGAGTTCCACAGACCAACCACACACTAAGAAATATTTTCTTTTGTCTGTTCTAACTCTCCCAACACTCAATTTTAGTGGATGTCCCCTGGTTCTGGTGTCATGTGAGGGTGTAAAGAGCATCTCCCTATCCACTCTGTCCATCCCCTGCATAATTTATATGTCTCAATCATGTCCCCCCTCAGGCGTCTCTTTTCTAGGCTGAAGAGGCCCAAACGCCATAGCCTTTCCTCATAAGGAAGGTGCCCCAGCCCAGCAATCATCTTAGTCGCTCTCTTTTGCACCTTTTCCATTTTCACTATGTCTTTTTTGAGATGCGGCGACCAGAACTGGACACAATACTCCAGGTGTGGCCTTACCATCGATTTGTACAACGGCATTATAATATTAGCCGTTTTTTTCTCAATACCTTTCCTAATGATCCCAAGCATAGAATTGGCCTTCTTCACTGCCACCGCACTAATCCAAATATTATTAAGAATATTTATGTCCCCATTTTCAACAGAAGAGTTTATAGATAAACAACAAAGCAGTTTACAGATAAAATCAAGTAACTAATAGATATGCTGCCATTTAAGAAGGGGGATTATTTATCACTGTTCAAATTACAAGGAATATTCAATAGTCAGGTAACTGCATCCTCAGAGCTGTATAAAAGATGAACTCTGCCTTAGTCTATGCTTTGATCATCAGGGAAGAGTATCCATTGCCCTTGATCCATTGCCCTTTAATCAATGTATTTGGTTAAAAGGAAAGTGATGGGAGTGCTACCAGTAGTCAGGTGGCTTTCTCAGCTACCCAACCCATACATAATATAATCTGAACTCTGTATTAAGACCAGGGTTTTTACAAAAGGAAGGTCTAAATTCAGTTCTAGGATGGTATTATAGGAATTCTTCTAAAAATTTTGCAGGTTGGCCAGAAGCTACACAACAACTGAAAGCCTGATCAAAGAGAACTTTTGTGCCTTTCTGGAAATGATACCTACAAAACTTTAAAGAGCTTTCAAAATGAAAAAGGTAGAGTATTACAGCACAATCCAAACATGCCCCCTGAGCCAGCACAAATTCTTTGTGCCAGCTCCCAGCTGCTACGAACATTCTGTAAAGTATGACACAGGATGACACAGGAGTAGGATATGACACAGGAGTTCGTGATGACACAGGAGTAGGATAGAGCCAGCCCTGCGCCTGGAGGAGGCAGATTTGTGCTGGTCCAAGCAGACTGGCAGAGAGTGTGGAGGGAAGGAGGAATGGAGGCAGGGAGAGGCCATTTCAGGGTACGGAGAGGTCAGAGCAGGGTGGTTTGGGTCCAGGAGGGAGTGGGGCCAGTGGTGGCAGCACAAGCCAGATCCCAAACCCTGTCCCAGGTCTGAGTGGCATTACTCGGGCTGCTAAGATTTGCACCTGCGAAATCATGGGCACAGATCCAAGAAGCCTCAGGGTAGGGGGACTGAAATCCCCTTACTCCAAGTTGTGCCTCAGGCCACACAAAATTTGCACTGGATACAGCACAGGCCAATTGGTTTTCATGTTCCAGCACAGAATAGGATTGTGCCCTTAGTCATCGTACCTGATCTGTGTGACTGAACTTGTAATGACTTTAGCCACAATAAAATTGTTGCTTTCTTTAAAAAAAAAAAATCTTTCTTCTGGAGACTACAGACCAAAGTTCTTATTAATCATTTCTTCATGCCAACATGATATAAGCAACATGGTAAGCCAGCCATGCACAGTAGTCAAACCTGTAAATCTGAAAATCAGTCATCATTACTATAGTAGTCCACTCCAATACATGCAGGGTTGTTTGAATTCAGACTCCTGCCTTCCAGTTGTTGGAAAGGCCCAGTCACCTTTCAAAGACTTATTAATCAAAGGAGCTAAGCTCTTTTGCCCTGACGTACAAAAGTTGACTGTGTATAATTTTAGGCATAAATTACAAGGGATTAAATTCTATTCTGCAACTTTTTTTTTGTCTGCCTAAGTCAGCCAAAGTAAAATTCTTTGCATAATTTCCTCTACCAATCTTGTGGCTTTAGTTTCCAGATCGCCTGCTTCACATTCTGGTGTGCCGACAATTCCTCAGGATCCACACCTTACTCATAGTTACCAAGTGCTACATTGTCAAAACATTCATTTTGCTTTGGGTCGTTAAAAGAGCAGCAAGGTTTTGGGTTAGATAATTAAGCCATCAAGACCTGAAACTTTTCATACAATTCTTATTTTTCTTGGGCTATGAACAAAGCCCTAAACAAAGTTATGATCACTATAAAATGGAAAAAAATGAAACTTAAAAAACAAAGTTGCAGAGCACAGAGTGTTCCACACATGAAGCCAAGGCCCAATTATAACCTGAATGGAACACATAATTTGCACATATGGAAAGGAACTCATGCCCCAAGATCTTCCACACTGCCAGTGGGTATCACATGACACATTATGCTGAAGTATTTTCTTCGGAGGCTATCAGCGAAGAACCAAAACAAAACCACTAGGAGGCCTTGGGAGAATTACTGGTCTCACCCTCTCACCCCCCCCCCAAGTAATGTCAAAATAATAATAAAAGTGCCCTGTTTCACAAGGTCACTTAGGGTCACTTAGAAACATTGTGAGGAGAAAAGTTAATCAACAGTACATGAAGAATAAAGTTGGAATATATGTCAAAACCAGTGAAACTAAAAGCATTTTTGTTCTTTTGCTCTTTCATGAAGATAGATTCTGCCCACATATGTGTAGCATTCGTAACAGGCATTAGAACAGGACCTTTCAAACTGTGGGTCGGGACCCACTAGGTGGGTCACGAGCCAATTTCAGGTGGGTCCCCATTCATTTCAATATTTTATTTTTAATACATTAGACTTGATGCTACCATGGTATGTGACTGCATTTGGGGAAATGTGACAGATCTGTACTTTGAATAGGCTACTATGTTTATGCTTTTTATTCCTGGGTAAGCGTGGGTAGGATTACAGCCTAGGATTGTTAAAAATTTCCCTGCTTGATGATGTCACTTCTGGTCATGACATCACTTCCGGTGGGTCCCGAAAGATTCTCATTCTAAAAAGTGGGTCCCGGTGCTAAAAGTGTGAGAAACACCGGTAGTGGCGTCACAAGGGTTTGCTTCTCCCAGTATGGGAGGCCAGCACATCTCCCCTATCACGGACCTCCTCCCATGCAGGAGGGGGGCAACACCCCAGGCCCGCTGGTAGTTTATTTTTTATTTTTTTACTATAACTTTTGATAGAATAGAAATATTTCACCGTAGTTTTTTTATTGCACTCTGCATCATTGATATATAATGGTATTATTCAAAAATACCAAGATTTTGAGAATTTTGGCAAGCAGTGGTGTCACCCCCCAGTGTGCATCACCCAGTGTGGCATGCATCCCCTGTACCCGGTTAGCAACACCACTGTAGGAAAATAACCCTGTGCATGAAAGTCTACGATGTTACAAACTTGCCAATGCAAAGCAGATCTGACCTACCAGGGTCTGCCTTGTATGCAGTGTGTCTAGCTTTGTATAGTCTAAATGTGCTGGGAGCGCTGGCCTTCCTGGGGAGGGGCAATGCTAAGTTTTGCAGGCTCCTGAACACCGGTGTAAAGTAGCCCTTTCCTCTCACCTTCAGAGCCAGTCATGGCTGTGATGCTCTACACTGGAGCTCAGGAGCCTGCAATACTTAGCATTTTGCCCTGGCCCCCTGGAACACCAGTGACTGGAAGGGGCTCTTCTGAGTTTCAGCCCACCTGGAGCTGCCAGGGATTGAATCTGGGGCCTTCTGCATGGAAGATAGATGCTCTACCACTTACAAGCCCCCCCTTGAAGAGGATGGAGGGCTCCCTGGGCTGTTCTATGTACCACCAGCTGAAAAGAGAGACAGGATATTAAAGTGTCATAAAATAAAATTCATGGTTGCCAAAGCAGTAAGGCCTACCTTTACAGTAACTCCTTTGAGTTAGAAATGGAAAATGATTGTGGTTCATCCACTCAATGGCCCCCCCCCTTTCTTATAAAAGAGGATTATAGCTTTTTGTTTGGCATAGTTCTTTACCATCAGAAACCTGAAATGGGCTATAACTCCTGCAGATGGTGCGTGTCGAATCCCATTAAAAAGTTACAGGAGCAAACATTCTTCACAACTGTCCTTCAGGTAACTTGTAAACAGGATTATAACCATAATGAAGAAAGACAAAACCTCAAGCTCCTGTAAACCACCTTCTCCCATCACCATAATTAAGAAAGTGTTTCTGCTTAGTGGACAAGCATCTCTGCCCTTAACAGTTGCCCTTGTGTCATCTGAGACAGAGGCTCACCTTTCCCTCCTACTGGTATATTAGACCTGGAACAGGACACAGTGTCCTTCCTTCGTGGTTCACTTCAATGAAAGGGTGCCGAGAAGTCAGTCACTAGAAGCCAGCCATGGCAGTAAATCAATTTAATCTAGTAGGAATATAATTATAAGGGGAGAAGCTCTTAACATTTTTATTGCAGTGATCAGTGCCTGCCTGGTCACGAAGGAGCTTTGAACCATGTGGCATGTGTTGTTTTTTTTCTTCTCCTAAGCCTCTTTACCTTGATAATGTTTCTGCTTGTTTAATTGACAAGTTCTGTTTTGCCTCCCTTCACTAAACAGTGGGAGGTTTAGAACAGCTGTGGCAGGCTCAGTTTCCTTTGGACGGGAGAGATCTGGCATGCTAAAGTGTTGGAGTGGTACTGTGATTAGATTGAAAGTTGAGAGTTCTTAGAGTTGCTTCTATTTTAGTGGGGAGCCAAATGTATTCTGAACTTTCTCCCCTTGAAATCAGTGGGATTCATAGCCCCAACCCATTGGTGGGATCCTGTAGATACAGATTGAGAGAGAATGACAGGGAGACAGGAACAAGTACTATGTCTACATTGCAAAGACAGTCTGGTTTGAAACTGGCTCTCAGCAGTCATGGCTTTCCCTTAGTTATAGATTAAGAAAATTGTGAACTTGGTTATATATCCAGGACATTTTATCAGAGAATTTTCAGTACCCGGGGGGGGGGGGGAGTGTAGTTCATGTGGCTCCTGTGGGGAAACCATGGTGGTTAAACCATTTCCAAACCTAATCCAATATAAAAATGTCTGACCAACATGCAATGAGTGTGGCTGCAAGAATACATCTGCCAGGCCTCTTCTTTCCTGTTTATTATAAAACAAGATTGTACTCCTATAGCAACTACTAGGAGGAAGTAACAGTGATGTGCCAGTGCAATACAGAGGAAGTTTGGAGTTATTTAACTCTCAGTGATTTCAGTAGGACTCTCACAGCCCAATCCTATGCATGTCTACTCAGAAGTAAGCTCTGTTAGAGTCAATAGGGCTTACTCCAAGGAAAGTGTTGATAGAATTGGCCTGCAATCATATCCACATTTTATGGGAGTAAGCTGTATTGACTATAACAGGACTTACTTCCAAGTAGACAAGTACAGTGGTACCTCGCATAACGAATGCCTCGCGCACCGAAAAACTCGCAGAACGAAAGCGTTTTGCGATTTTTGGTGACTCGCACAACGAATTTTTATGACCCGTGCTTCGCAAGACAAATTTTTTTTTGGTTTGTTTTAAGGGGGGGATCTTCATGCCAGTTTATGCTCACATTCACCCTAAGGAAGGGGGAGGATCGTCATGCCAGTTTATGCAGTTCACCCTAAGGAAGGATGATGAGTTCTTGGGGTTTCCTCGAGCAGCAGCGGGTCAGTCAGCATCCCTCCCTCCCTCTCACACACACACTTACGCTCTCTTCACCACCCCTCACTCACTCACTCACAGGGCCAGGCTCCTGTGTGCCTGTCAGGGGTTGCATGTTCTTGCTCCCGCCCGTTTTTGTGCCCCCCGCAAGCCTGGAACATCACAGCCCTCTCTCTCCCCAAGCCTGGAGCAACCCAGCCTCCCTCCCCCCAAGCCTGGAGCATTGCAGCCTCTCTCTCCCCCCCCACCCCAAGCCTGGAGCATCACAACTTGTCTGCAACACAAACACTTTCCCCCCTCTCACACACACAGGCTGCCCCCTTCTCTTACACACACAGATGCTCTGCCCCCCCCCACACTCACACAGCAGGGGAGGGGTGCCTTCACTCACCTCATCCAGCATCTGAATGTAAGCCCCCCCCCAGCAACCTGCCATCGCAGCCTCCCACCCCGCCGCAAGCCTGATCCCATTCACCCTAATAAGGGGGGATCTTCATGCCAGTTTATGATCCCGTTCACCCTAGTAAGGGGAGGATCTTCATGTCAGTTTATGTAAGTAAGCCCCATTGTGCTTGCTCCCAGGAAAGTGTGCACAGGATTACAGCCTTCAAACTCCCCACTCAGCATCCCCCCCATCGCTCATTCACCCTCTCACTGCCCCATTTCCTTCACATTTCCCCCCATGATCATGGCAAAAGCAAGCAATTGAGTGCAGCTGCTCTGTCCTCCTCCCCAGCTTAGAGCACAATCCTGTGCGTGTCTCCTCAGAAGTAAGTCCCATTGTGCTTGCTCCCAGGAAAGTGTGCACAGGATTACAGCCTTCAAGCTCCCCACTCAGCATCCCCCCCCCGTTTTTGAAATCCTCAGTACAGTATGTATGCTTTTAAAGAGTACTTAATAAACACTTTGTAAACCAAATTTGACTTTGTTCTGACTTTTCTTGCCCATAGGAACGCATTAATTAAATTTCAGTGCATTCCTATGGGAAAACGCGCTTCGCAAAACAAAAAACTCGCATAACGAAAGGACTCGCGGAACGAATTAATTTCGTTATGTGAGGCACCACTATATAGGATTGGACTCTAAAAGTCCCAGTGATTGGATCTGACTCTGGATTTCAACCATTCAAAAGTATTGCAATTATTATTTAAGGTAATAAATATTTCATATGGAAAGCGTTGTTTCTTCAATACAGATTCCCCCCCCCCCAATTACTGCAGTGCATCAATGGATCAATGCATCAATAGATCAATGCATCAATGGATGGCTGGCACTGGGAGCAACTCCTAGAAATAGACATCTGCTTCCAGCCTGTCTTGTCCTGAAACTAGTTTAAACTGGGATGATAGTTCTTGCTACCACTACCCAAGTCCAAGCAAAAGCAGGCAGAAGGAGGCTGTATTGGGAAAACCTCCCTCCTAGTATAATGGAGATCCCCAAAACCCCTGGGGCGCCCCTTAAAAACCAGACAGTAGTAACGGCTGAGTGAACTAAGATCCAGCAGGTTTACAACAAAAATGCAAGGCTGTGAAAGGTATCAAAACAATGGGGGGGGGGGGGAATACATGGCCATAAGAACATAAGAGCCCTGCTGGATCAAGCCAAAGACCCATCTAATCCAGTGTCCTGTATTTCACTGTGGCTCACCAGATGCCTCAGGGAGCACACAAGACAATAAGATATCTGCATCCTGTTGCCATCTAGCATTCTGAGGTAGCCTACTTCTAAAAGCACATACCTATCATGAACATGCCTATCATAGCTTGTAACCTGTGATGGACTTTTCTTTCAAAAATCTGTCCAATCCTGTTTTAAAGTCATTTAGGCCAGATGCCATTACTACATCCTGGGGCAAAGAGTTCCACAGACTAATTACATGCTGGACAAAGAAATATTTCCTTTTGTCTGTCCTAACTCTTCCAACACTCAATTTTAGCATCTGTGATGCAGCTGTGGCAGCAAAGAAAAGGCTGGCCTTGCTTTGTGCAAGGACTTTTATAGGCTCTGAGCCAGTGGTTGTCACATATTTAGCACCAGGACCCACTTCTTTAGAATGAGAATCCTTCATGACCCACCGGAAGTGATGTCATGACTGGAAGTGATGTCATCAAGCAGGAAAATTTTTAACAATTTGAGGCTGCAATCCTACCCACACTTACCCAGGAGTAAATTCCATTTACTATCATTGTTAAAAGAATATACATAGCAGTTTGTTAAAAGTGCAGATCTGAAATGTTTCCCCAATGCAGTCACGTACCATGGTAGCATCAAGTCTAATATATTAAAAATATTGAAATGAATGGGGACCCACCTGAAATTGGCTCACAACCCACCTAGTGGGTCCCGACCCACAGTTTGAGAAACACCGCTCTGAGCTATTGCAAGACCTTCATTCATTTATACAAGTTCCAACTCTAATATATTCATTTATGTAAATTTATTCAAATTTGAAATGTAAATTTATACTTTTTTCCTGGCCCCCAACACAGTGTCAGAGGGATAATGTGGCCCTCCTGTCAAAAAGTTTGGACACCCCTGTTCTAGACGGAAGAGCACCAAACACTGCAGCCTTTCCTCATAAGGGAGGTGCCCCAGTCCAGTAATCATTTTGGTTACTCTTTTCCAAAAGCAAGCACAGGTCATCCAACAAAAGGAGAAGGGTGATTGTAAACATTGGCAAGGAGGTTAAAAGGCAAGCTGAAAACAAAACACTAATACAGCTTACTCAGTATTTTCCACACTCTGTATACTCACATTAGTCTATGATCTTGGTCCTTACACCTACACCTAAAAGGGCAGGCTGCCAATCATCAATGAAGCATCACGTGCTTCAGCCAACAACCAGGGTAAATGCACCAAGGGTGCAGTATGACTCAATTCGCTATAACCTATAGAGGGGTTTGAAAATGGCTTTATTTAATTTTATTCTGAAGTAAGCCCATTGTTTTAAGTAAGATTTAGGCTGTAATCCCATTTTACCAGAAATAAACACTTCTGCCTATGAGCAGGTTCTTACCTGTTGGGATAGTTGGGATAACCATTTGAATTTCCTGCTCTTGGGAATCAAGTGGCCTTCATGGTCCAATGAGCTGGTTCAAAGCCATGTTCTTTGTTTACCCTATTGGTTGGGGAAGAAGAAAGTGGTCAATAACAAACAGCAGATGTGGAACAGTAGCAATTGCTGCCTTGGACTGGTTCAACAGCCCTTCAGGATGCTAAGCTTGACATGTCCCCTACGTGATAAGTGCGTTCAAAAGTAGGGAGAAATCAGGGATTTTTGCCACCAGAGGAAATGGACCATGGCATGTTTTACATTTTGACACTTTCAATTTTCCTTGTGAATGTATTTATTTATTTAAATTATTTGGATCTTGCCTTCTCTCTCCAAAGTAACAGAGCATACTGACTTTGATCAGAATGAAAAAGTTGTAATAATGAAGTAAAATATATTGGGTTGCCAGCTTTTGAATGGATAGAGGCTCTGTGTTTTTATGAGTTCTATAACAGGCCAAATCTGTCCCTTTTCCCCAGATGGAGCTGCACCTCTATCAGGCACCATTTCAGAAAGAAGGCAGAGATATTTGGGAGCAAGCTTTACAGAAAAGGCTCTCATTGGGTATACTTAAAACTGCAGTATTTTTAAAAAGAGTATTCCAGTGGTTATTTCAGAAGAACCAGAGAGATGAATAGAAGAATCACATGCAATCTACCAAACAGTGGGGATTGCAATCTAACATACAGGAGTACCATTTCACTGAAAGACACTCACTGCCTCTATTATCCCAATCACCCAATTGAAGGGTGATCGGAGTTTGTTAAGCCTGGCCTGGAACACAAGAGTCTCCTCCCACTGGGGGAGTGCAATAGGGCTGGAGCTGGCAGCTATGAGGGACCTTTTAAAAGGCACAATATCCAGCCCTCTTCCTCCTTTGCACGTGGGCGCCGTGGGAACAACAGGATCATCGGTTCCCACTGCTGTAGTGGTAGGACATGGGGGCTTCAGGTGGGGGATGCATGGACAAGGTGGTTCATCTGGCAGGAATGGGTGACTGGGGGTTCCCCCAACCCCTTCCCTTCATCACATTCCCCGTTGCCTGGGGGCGACTTTGGCCCTCGTCACCCCCCGCCAGCCCATTCTCCGGCTGGTCGTTTCCACCCCATCCCACCGCTCACATCCTGTTCCAGCCGACCCAACCCCATCCAATTCATTGGGGACCCTGATGTGCCCCCTGGCCCAGCCTACCTTGCTGCACGGGTGAGGGCCGCCTCAGTAGCCAGCCTGCTAAGAGGGCCGGCTGCCCCAGCTGCCTGCTCGCGGTGGGGGCCTGAGGCCTGTGAGCTGGTGGGGGGCTGCCCTGGCCACCACCCCACTGCAGGGGATGGCCACCTCACCAGCACAGGTGAGGCGGCCGCCTCAGCAATCAGCCGCCGAGAGCAATCGGACAGTGGACACCTGATTGCCAGGAGCACTGGTTCTCGCTCTGCAGGACCGGCTCAGACAGGGGCATTGAGCTGGCAGGTTCAATCCCCACAAGCTTGCTATGAATATGTCTCCTCTGGGCATTGTTCCAGAGCGAGCTGTATGTTCCAGCACACTTGCGGCCTGTGTGGCGCAAGCCACGCGCTCACCTCCTGCCTGAGGGGTAACGGGGCCAGGAGATGGAGGGGCCGAGGCTCAGGTCAGAGGAAGGGAGGAGGTGCAGACGAGGCAGCCATTTCCAAAGGGGCCAAGTCTGATTAAGCTAGCAGAGTTGGCCAGGCTGCTGAGCGAGTACCCTGATCGCTCTGCGGCGGCATTCCTGTGGGAAGGATTCATGCAGGGTTTTTGCTTCCACTCGCCACACCCCAAGGGTGTGATTTTAGCTCAAAACCTGAGGTCGGTCACGGGCATGGAAGATATTGTCCAGAAGAAGATTGCCAAGGAAGCGGAGATGATGAAAGTGAATGATGGCATTCCCAACCAGTTCTGCACGGTCCACTACACCTCTTTTGACCAAGCAGTTTGCATATTGAGACGCTGCAGGCCGGGTGCTCTTATGGCAAAATGCGATATTGAGTCCGCTTTCCACCTGCTCCCAGTGCATCCAGGGGATTTTTGCCTGTTGCCTGTTCGGGGGGCCAGTTCTATTTGGACTGGTCGCTACCGATGGGATGTTCGCTGAGTTGTGCCACTTTTGAACATTTCAGTACTCTGCTGGAATGGGCACTAAGGAGGCAGTGTGGAGCATGCGCTACCACTCATTACCTTGATTACTTTTTTTTTATGGGCCCAGCCGGCACAGGACAGTGCCAGATGCTGCTAGACACTTTTGAGTCCCTGGCACGCGATTTAGGGCTCCCGCTGGCTAAGGACAAGACTGAGGTGGGTGGATATGGTCATCTGGCTCCGATTCCTGGAAGAGTTCAATGGGATTTCATTTTGGCGTTCAGAGCAGCTGCTTAGGGCGGACCTACAGGTGTATTCAGATGCAGCCAGGGGTCTTGGGTTTGATATCTTCTTCCGTGGTCGCTGGTGCGCTGCGCCGTGGCCCCAGAGCTGGGTGCATGGTGGCATCATGACTGACCTTACATACTTGGAGCTTTTCCCAATAGTAGTAGCAGTGCATATGTGGGCACAGGAGTTTAAGCATGCCATGGTGCGCTTCTGGTGCAACAATCAGGCAGTCATGGCAGTAGTGAACTCCATGTCTTCCAAATCGCCCAGGGTCATGACACTGGTACAGCAGTTTGTCCTGCAGTGCCTACACATCAACGCTCTTTTCGTAGCTCAGCACATTCCTGGGGTGGAGAATTGCATCACAGATGCTTTGTCTCGATTTCAGGGGGAACGTTTTCGGGAACTCGCCGCTGGGGTGGCACTGTCCCCGGACAGCATGCCTCCCTGGCTCTGGGACCTTGGCTTGCAGAAATAAACAAAGTCATATGCGCCTCACTGGCGCCCAGCACACAGCAGGGCTACTCCTGTAAGGTAACAGAGTTCGCAGAGTTTAGACAGGTGGCCAACTTACCCAGCCTCTGGCCAGTGCTGGCTGAACACCTGCTGCTCTTCTTGCTCCACCTGTAGAGGTCCGGGAGGGCTGTTAGCTCCCTTCTGGGCTTCATGTCTGCTTTAGCCTTTGTTTCCAAAGCAGCAGGATATCCCGACTCCACACAGGATTTCAGGGTGCGGAGGATGTTGGAGGGCTTCTCCAGGAGAATACCCCCTGTCCAGGACCGCAAGTGTCCTATCACCCCTGAGTTGCTCGGGGGCTTCGCAGGGACCTTCATGGCCATCTGTTCGTCACCGTGCGAGGTTCGACTTTTCAGGGTGACCCTGTTTAGGCATTCTTTGGCACCTTTCGACCCAGTGAGTTTTTAGCGAAAAGCAAGGCTGATAGATCTGCCCGGGCCCTACAGAGGGCAGACCTAACTTGGGTGCCCGGAGGTGTTCCATTTACTCTCAGAAGGTCTAAGATGGATCAAAGGGCCCTAGGTTTTGTGGTAACCTTTAAGGAGGTAGTGGGGATGCCCTTGTGCCTGGTTACGGCATTGCTCAAATATTTAGTGCTCACGGGGGAGCCCTGCTCTAGCATATGGATGGTTCTCCTCTCACCTTATTCCAGTTTCAGGCAATTTTTTCACGCACCTTGGAGGCTTTGGGGTTGCAGCTGAAGGAATTTGGCCTGCACTCCCTCTGCATTGGGGCAGCCTCTGCGGCAGCTGATTTGGCTTTATCAGGGGAGCACATTCAAAGAACAGGCCGTTGGCGTTCGTCAACTTACAAGCGTTACGTGCGCGCTTGATTCGGGTTCAGCAATCAGAGCATCCCCCAATTGTGGAAGAGCAGCATCAAAAGGGGATGCCTTGCAATAACCTCTCTGCTTTCATCTTGCTTGACGCTATGGTAGCCCAGTGGGCGTGTTAATCTGCAGCCACTCCATTGTCTTTTGGGCCTGCGAGAGGGTGGCCGCAAGCTTCCTTGGATCACAACTGGGCCTCAGCCCAGGTGCAGGTTGCCTGGTTGGCCAGGTGGGGGATGCAGTGGGGCCAGCTGCTGCCCGCGATGATAGAATTCCTGAATGCGAACCCTCCGCCAGACGTTTTGGTGCTCCATCTGGGTGAAAACGACCTGTGCAGGATGTCCAGTTTGGTTCTGAAGAACAGAGCATGTGAGGACATCGCCACCCTTCTGGGTTGGCTGCCCGGTACTACTCTGGTCTGGTTGGATTTACTGCAGTGTTGTGTATGGCGGAGGGCCTACTGCTGTGCTATGCTTGAAAGGATGCTCAGGAAGGTCACCAGGGACATTGGCCTGTTTGTGTCCCGTGCTGGTGGCTGGGTGGTATTGCATCCTGCAATAGTCTTCTCGTTACCTTACCTATACAGGGGCGATGTTGCTCATTTGTCAGAGGAAGGCGCAGACATCTTTCTGAGGGACCTGCGGGATGGCCTTAAGGTGCTTCTTCCCCTGGTTGGGAGCGGGGGGGGGGGTCAAGCACTAGGCTGACCCCTCCTGGTGGCAGGTGGTGCGGGTTAGGAGGCGTGAATTGGACTTCAGGCATGCACCTTCAGGCGGCATAGGCAGGGTAGAACCCAATTTCAGTCCTCAGGGGTTTGGCGGCACAAGGACGTAAATGGGGCCCTGACCGGGACCACAGGGTTCACCTCAGAGGCTCAGCGGCTTGAGGTGGCACAGCCCATGGTCTGGCTGCCTTCCCCTTAAGGGACAGACATGGATGAGCTGTGCTGCCCAACAACAGGGCATGACTTGGAGTCAGGTGATGCCCGCCTGGGGGCAGATGTGTTCTGGTTCCGCCCAGAGGTCCCGCTTCCGCACCACAGGGGGCTTCACTGCCTCAGATGTTGCAGGTCTCAGCCTCCTCTTGTAACTGCTAAATAAAGTGGCCCTTTCTCCCATACCTGTTGTCTCGAGTGTTCATTGGACAGTGCGAAAACAAAAGGCGGCTAGCAGCCTTTAGAAAGAATGATGGGCTTGTAGGAAAGGAGGCTCCCATCTTTAATGAGCCTGATTACTCAGATAAAAACATCCAAAGATCTAGACTAAAATGATCCCTTGACATCAACCTGAAAAGTTCAAGACCAAGAAAAATGTGGCGACTTCATAACTGCTTCCAATAGGATACTGTTTTGGGAAGATCCCTGGCACTCTCTTTTATGGTCTTCCACAACCAAGGAATTTGAAAAGTACAGGAAATGGGAATAGATGTCATTTTTTCATTTTGTTTTGGACTGAGGTTTAAGCAAAGGGTTGGTTTAGTTATACTGAAACCAACATTCAATCCCTAATTTTCGTCAAGGATGTTGCTGGCTTTTAATAATAGAATGATGGAAACAGTAAGATGCTCTCAATACACAACTTTCTCCTGGCCTTTTTCCTAGTTGTAAAGGCTAGGACTGAGACCTTTTCAGGCTGTACTGAATGTAGATCTGAGCAACCAGAGACTTTGCAAAATGAAAACAATTCCATTTCATTTCAAAGTCAGGAGAGGTTCCAAAATGAGTTAATTTCCATGAAAATGGCTCCACTTTGAATTAGATGCTTAATAATAGTTTCTTCAAATGGAAGAGCAATGGATTTTAAACCTTGTGCCTGAATTTATCATGGTCCGTTCCCGGAACCCTTGTAGATGCCAAAAACCGTGGATAATGAAATATGTGGTCATGATAATGAAACATGTTTTCTGAGGGTGGTGAGGTGTTCACAAAAACCATGCATAGCCTCCGCACAATTCAGAAGACCTCAGAAGACTTCAGTCACATCCAGGAGGTCCTCTGTGGGTCCTCCAGCTGCAGGTTCAGAACCAGCAGTGGGTCAAATCCCCAGGTTCTGAATCTGCAAATAAAGAGGACCCACTGTATTCTTATATTTCAGTCCAAAGTACCTAGGCCCAATTTAGGTCAAAAGCAATTAGTCAAAAGCAAGGGAGTTGCTTGAAGCTCAGCTGCATAGATGCAGCTCTAATGGAAATATTTTTACTTAGTCTCTGTTTTCCTGTACAGGTTGAGTCTCATTATTCGGGAGAGTTCCATTCCCAGAACTCAGGTGGATGGCAAAAATTGCATTAAAGCAAATCCATTTAAAAAACAATGTCCTTTTGCTCAGTGATTTAAAAACAACCTTGCTGACCTTTGTGGTGTTAGAGTCATTAGGTAGACAATTCATCAATCAGTCTCTCTCCAGGCAATTAGAAAGGCTTCACTCCTGACCCCTCCCTTCTAGTCTAGTTGGCAACCTTCAGTCTCGAAAGACTATGGTATCGCGCTCTGAAAGGTGGTTCTGGAACAGCGTCTAGTGTGGCTGAAAAGGCCGATTCGGGAGTGACAATCCCTTCCACACTGGGAGCAAGTGCAGTCTGTCCCTGGCCTATCTCCCTGGCTATGGGCCTTCCTTCTTTGCCTCTTAGCCTCAGACTTTTGGCCAAGTGTCTCTTCAAACTGGGAAAGGCCATGCTGCACAGCCTGCCTCCAAGCGGGCCGCTCAGAGGCCAGGGTTTCCCACTTGTTGAGGTCCACTCCTAAGGCCTTCAGATCCCTCTTGCAGATGTCCTTGTATCGCAGCTGTGGTCTACCTGTAGGGCGCTTTACTTGCACGAGTTCTCCATAGAGGAGATCCTTTGGGATCCGGCCATCATCCATTCTCACGACATCACCGAGCCAACGCAGGCGTCTCTGTTTCAGTAGTGCATACATGCTAGGGATTCCAGCATGTTCCAGGACTGTGTTGTTTGGAACTTTGGCCTGCCAGGTGATGCCGAGAATACGTCGGAGACAGCGCATGTGGAAAGCATTCAGTTTCCTCTCCTGTTGTGAGTGAAGAGTCCATGACTCGCTGCAGTACAGAAGTGTACTCAGGACGCAAGCTCTGTAGACCTGGATCTTGGTATGTTCCGTCAGCTTCTTGTTGGACCAGACTCTCTTTGTGAGTCTGGAAAACGTGGTAGCTGCTTTACCGATGCGTTTGTTTAGCTCGGTATCGAGAGAAAGAGTGTCGGAGATCGTTGAGCCAAGGTATACAAAGTCATGGACAACCTCCAGTTCATGCGCAGAGATTGTAATGCAGGGAGGTCAGTCCACATCCTGAACCATGACCTGTGTTTTCTTCAGGCTGATTGTCAGTCCAAAATCTTGGCAGGCCTTGCTAAAACGATCCATGAGCTGCTGGAGATCTTTGGCAGAGTGGGTAGTGATAGCTGCATCATCGGCAAAGAGGAAGTCACGCAGACATTTCAGCTGGACTTTGGACTTTGCTCTCAGTCTGGAGAGGTTGAAGAGCTTTCCATCTGATCTAGTCCGGAGATAGATGCCTTCTGTTGTAGTTCCAAAGGCCTGCTTCAGCAGGACAGCGAAGAAGATCCCAAATAAGGTTGGTGCAAGAACACAGCCCTGCTTCACGCCGCTTCAGATGTCAAAGGGGTCTGATGTGGAGCCATCAAAGACAACAGTGCCCTTCATGTCCTTGTGGAAGGATCTGATGATGCTGAGGAGCCTGGGTGGACATCCAATCTTGGGGAGAATCTTGAAGAGGCCATCCCTGCTCACCAGGTCGAAAGCCTTCGTGAGATCTATGAAGGCTATAAAGAGTGGCTGTTGTTGTTCCCTGCATTTCTCCTGCAGTTGTCTAAGGGAGAATACCATATCAGTGGTGGACCTGTTGGCTCGGAATCCACACTGTGATTCTGGATAAACGCTCTCTGCAAGTACCTGGAGCCTCTTTAGTGCAACTCGGGCAAACAACTTTCCTACAACGCTAAGGAGAGAGATGCCACGGTAGTTGTTGCAGTCACCCCTGTCGCCTTTGTTCTTGTACAGCGTGATGATGTTTGCATCCCTCATGTCTTGAGGTACTCCACCTTCTCTCCAGCAGAGACAGAGGATTTCATGCAGCTCAGTGATGATGATCTCTTTGCAGCACTTTAGGACTTCAGCAGGGATGCTGTCTTTTCCAGGTGCCTTGCCAAAGGCAAGGGAGTCCAGGGCCACGTGAAGTTCTTCTAGGGTTGGTTCACTGTCAAGCTCCTCCAGCACAGGCAGGCACTCAATGTTGTTCAGCGCTTCTTCGGTGACTACATTTTCTCTGGAATATAGCTCAGAGTAGTGCTGCACCCAGCGTTCCATCTGCTGCACCCGATCCTGGATGACCTCGCCTGCGGCAGACTTCAGAGGGGCAATTTTCTTCTGTGTTGGACCTAGGGCCTGCTTGATACCATCATACATCCCCTTGAGGTTGCCCGTGTCAGCTGCTATCTGTATCTGTATCGGAACAGAGCTGGAGCCAGTAGTCGTTAGCACATCTCCTGGCAGTCTGCTGGACTTTGCTGCGAGCACCTCGGAGGACTGCAGGTTGCGCTCACTGGGACAGGCCTTGTATGCTGCTTGAGCTCTCCTCTTTTCCTCAATGACTGGTGTCAACTCCTCAGAGTGGGCTTCAAACCAGTCTGCTGTCTTGTTGGTCTTCTTGCCAAATATGGACAAGGCGGTGTTGTAAACGGCATTCTTGAAATGTTCCCATCTGTTGGATGCGTTTGCATCGACCGGGCCTGGAAGAGATTCCTCAAGCGCTCGTGCAAATTCCTCCACTTTTCTCTGATCCTGGGTCTTGCTCCTATCAGTGCGAGGTCTTCCTTCCTTTTTCGTGTGATACAGTTGCTTTGTTTGCAGTTTCACTCTGCTGCACACCAGCGAGTGATCAGTGTCACAGGCAGCACCCTGATAGCTGTGTGTGATCTTGATGCTGGGAAAGCTGGAGCGTCTGGTGAGAATCAGGTCGAGCTGGTGCCAGTGCTTTGATCTTGGGTGTCTCCAAGAGACTCTATGTTGGGGCTTCGTGTTGAAGAACGTGTTGCTGATACAGAGACCGTGATGACAGCAAAACTCTAGCAGGCGTTGGCCATTTTCGTTCATCTTCCCAGTGCCGAACTGACCTAAGCAAGTGGGCCACGAACTGTTATCAGCACCAACTCTAGCATTGAAGTCGCCGAGGATGAACAATGGCTCTTTTACGGGGATCTTCTTGATAGTGGTGGCCAGGTCATCATAAAATTTGTCTTTGGCTTCTGCTGGAGACGACAGAGTCGGTGCATAAGCACTGATGAGAGTGACAGGTCCTGCTGATGACTGGAGCTGCAGGGACAAAATTCTTTCACTTCCCACAGTAGGTGGGATGATGGATTTCAGCAGGGTATTTCTGACCGCAAAGCCAACTCCATGTTTCCTGGTTTCGTTTGGTGGTTTTCCCTGCCAGAAAAATGAGAAATTTCTCTCCTTGACAGATCCAGAATCTAGCAGCCTTGTCTCTTGAAGGGCGACGATGTCCATCTGCAGTCTGCTCAGCTCCATGTCGATGACAGCTGTTTTGCGTGCATCATCTATTGCTTGCAGGTCATCAGAGAAGCCAGGTGTCATTGTCCTTATGTTCCAGGTGCCCAGCTTTAGGGCAGGAGTTTTCTGTTTTCTATTGCATGGTGCAGAGTTGTCGATCCGCTTGTCGGTTTTTACCCTAAACCCCACACACCCCGTGAGGTTAACGGACCGTGGCGAGGCAACACCTTACTGGCTGGGGACTGCCCAGCTTAAGGCGGGCGGTAGCTGCCCAATGAGATGCAATGATCTCTCCCACCGTCGGAAGCAGCCCTTGGCGTCATGCCCTACGCCAATCGAGCAGACTTATAACCGGTAACTGCTGCTTCCCGTGTTGTGCCGACGCCGTATGGCGAAGTTAGAGTGTCCTCTCCAGTGCGCGAAGCCTGGGTAAAGAATGTATGGAGGATAGGCTGTTACCCATGCAGCAAATCCCCCCTCTCCACGTCGCTGGAATGATCCAATGGAAAGGCAGAAACCAATACGGTTGGTTCCAGCGGCGTCGCAGGAGTTGCCAGAACGTGACTGTGTGCAGCCACAAACTGCCTGAGGGACTCCGGCTCCTGATTTTGCCTCGAGGTTGACTCCTGAAGCCTTTTCCACAACTGGATGTAGCCACAAGGCAGTGGAGGTTTGGGATCAGAGTTTTCCTTCTCTTAGATGTCTCCCTATTCAACTTCCTGATAGCCACAAACCCCTCTCGCGCCCCTCCCCCTGCAACCCGTCTGCCTCACCACTGCTCCCTGTTCAACTTCCTGATACACACAAACCCCTCTCCTGCCCCTCCCCCTGCAACCCGTCTGCTTCACCACTGCTCCCTATTCAACTTCCTGATACACACAAACCCCTCTCGTGCCCCTCCCCCTGCATCCCTTCTGCCTCACCACTGCTCCCTGTTCAACTTCCTGATACACACACAAACCCCTCTCCTGCCCCTCCCCCTGCATCCCTTCTGCCTCACCACTGCTCCCTGTTCAACTTCCTGATACACACAAACCCCTCTCCTGCCCCTCCCCCTGCATCCCGTCTGCCTCACCACTGCTCCCTGTTCAACTTCCTGATACACACAAACCCCTCTCGTGCCCCTCCCCCTGCAACCCGTCTGCCTCACCACTGCTCCCTGTTCAACTTCCTGATACACACAAACCCCTCTCCTGCCCCTCCCCCTGCAACCCGTCTGCCTCACCACTGCTCCCTATTCAACTTCCTGATACACACAAACCCCTCTCGTGCCCCTCCCCCTGCAACCCTTCTGCCTCACCACTGCTCCCTGTTCAACTTCCTGATACACACAAACCCCTCTCGTGCCCCTCCCCCTGCATCCCTTCTGCCTCACCACTGCTCCCTGTTCAACTTCCTGATACACACAAACCCCTCTCCTGCCCCTCCCCCTGCATCCCGTCTGCCTCACCACTGCTCCCTGTTCAACTTCCTGATACACACAAACCCCTCTCGTGCCCCTCCCCCTGCATCCCGTCTGCCTCACCACTGCTCCCTATTCAACTTCCTGATACACACAAACCCGTCTCCTGCCCCTCCCCCTGCATCCCGTCTGCCTCACCACTGCTCCCTGTTCAACTTCCTGATACACACAAACCCCTCTCCTGCCCCTCCCCCTGCATCCCGTCTGCCTCACCACTGCTCCCTGTTCAACTTCCTGATACACACAAACCCGTCTCCTGCCCCTCCCCCTGCATCCCGTCTGCCTCACCACTGCTCCCTGTTCAACTTCCTGATACACACAAACCCCTCTCCTGCCCCTCCCCCTGCATCCCGTCTGCCTCACCACTGCTCCCTGTTCAACTTCCTGATACACACAAACCCCTCTCCTGCCCCTCCCCCTGCAACCCGTCTGCCTCACCACTGCTCCCTGTTCAACTTCCTGATACACACAAACCCCTCTCCTGCCCCTCCCCCTGCAACCCGTCTGCCTCACCACTGCTCCCTGTTCAACTTCCTGATACACACAAACCCCTCTCCTGCCCCTCCCCCTGCAACCCGTCTGCCTCACCACTGCTCCCTGTTCAACTTCCTGATACACACAAACCCCTCTCCTGCCCCTCCCCCTGCATCCCGTCTGCCTCACCACTGCTCCCTGTTCAACTTCCTGATACACACACAAACCCCTCTCCTGCCCCTCCCCCTGCATCCCGTCTGCCTCACCACTGCTCCCTGTTCAACTTCCTGATACACACACAAACCCCTCTCCTGCCCCTCCCCCTGCATCCCGTCTGCCTCACCACTGCTCCCTGTTCAACTTCCTGATACACACAAACCCCTCTCCTGCCCCTCCCCCTGCAACCCGTCTGCCTCACCACTGCTCCCTGTTCAACTTCCTGATACACACAAACCCCTCTCCTGCCCCTCCCCCTGCAACCCGTCTGCCTCACCACTGCTCCCTGTTCAACTTCCTGATACACACAAACCCCTCTCCTGCCCCTCCCCCTGCAACCCGTCTGCCTCACCACTGCTCCCTGTTCAACTTCCTGATACACACAAACCCCTCTCCTGCCCCTCCCCCTGCATCCCGTCTGCCTCACCACTGCTCCCTGTTCAACTTCCTGATACACACACAAACCCCTCTCCTGCCCCTCCCCCTGCATCCCGTCTGCCTCACCACTGCTCCCTGTTCAACTTCCTGATACACACACAAACCCCTCTCCTGCCCCTCCCCCTGCAACCCGTCTGCCTCACCACTGCTCCCTGTTCAACTTCCTGATACACACAAACCCCTCTCCTGCCCCTCCCCCTGCAACCCGTCTGCCTCACCACTGCTCCCTGTTCAACTTCCTGATACACACAAACCCCTCTCCTGCCCCTCCCCCTGCATCCCGTCTGCCTCACCACTGCTCCCTGTTCAACTTCCTGATACACACAAACCCCTCTCCTGCCCCTCCCCCTGCAACCCGTCTGCCTCACCACTGCTCCCTGTTCAACTTCCTGATACACACAAACCCCTCTCCTGCCCCTCCCCCTGCATCCCGTTTGCCTCACCACTGCTCCCTGTTCAACTTCCTGATACACACAAACCCCTCTCGTGCCCCTCCCCCTGCATCCCGTTTGCCTCACCACTGCTCCCTGTTCAACTTCCTGATACACACAAACCCCTCTCCTGCCCCTCCCCCTGCAACCCGTCTGCCTCACCACTGCTCCCTGTTCAACTTCCTGATACACACAAACCCCTCTCCTGCCCCTCCCCCTGCAACCCGTCTGCCTCACCACTGCTCCCTGTTCAACTTCCTGATACACACAAACCCCTCTCCTGCCCCTCCCCCTGCATCCCGTCTGCCTCACCACTGCTCCCTGTTCAACTTCCTGATACACACAAACCCCTCTCCTGCCCCTCCCCCTGCATCCCGTCTGCCTCACCACTGCTCCCTGTTCAACTTCCTGATACACACACAAACCCCTCTCCTGCCCCTCCCCCTGCATCCCGTTTGCCTCACCACTGCTCCCTGTTCAACTTCCTGATACACACAAACCCCTCTCCTGCCCCTCCCCCTGCAACCCGTCTGCCTCACCACTGCTCCCTTTCAACTTCCTGATACACACAAACCCCTCTCCTGCCCCTCCTGTTCAACTTCCTGATACCCCTCCCTTCACCCAGAGCAAATCATTATTTCAAGTGCTCAGGGAGAAGGGAGGGATTGCTTCTCTTGGAGTGAAGCTAAGTGCTTGGAGAGAGAATCATTGCTGATTATCAGCCATCTGCCCTCTCTTGCATTAAGGAGGCTATGACTGTTAAATTAAATGACTGTTTTTCTTTAATTTAAAGGGCCCTTATCACCAGAAGATAGAAAAATCCATGGATAATTAGGTTACACCTGTAATGGCTTGCATGACTGTCTCTCTACAACAGTAAAAAAAAGCAGTTTTTTAAACTGTGATTTTAAAGGAATGCATTTTTTCGCTTCTCCAGGGATCAACACATTCCTTCTCATTTGCAGAGGTCATTTGTGTTGAGTCAAATCCGTTTATAAAAAATCCATGTTTAAGAAGGTGGGACCCATATTGCCTTTTGTCCCATCTTCTTTCCTTTCCCTAATACATCAGCCACTCTGTTGATGCACCTTTTCACTGTGGTTTACAGAACTGATATACTGCCTAACAATTGGACAAAAGCTATAATTGTCTCAATTTATAAAAAGGGTTACCATAGCACACCATATAACTTTCACCCTTTGAGCCTTTTATCAGCTCTAGGGAAGCTCTATAGTAAATATCTTTATAATAAATTGATGGAATGGATCAATGATAAGGCCGTCTTAGGCACTGAACAAATTGGATTTATACAGGGAAAATCTACACTAGACCGTTGTGTCATATTGTCCTATATTGCTGGAAAATTGGTTAAGAGAACTAACTCTAAACTGTTTGCTGCCTTTTTGGATTTAAAGGCTGCTTTTGATTCAGTGGACAGGTCCATACTCTGGAATAAATTTACACATCTAGGCACAGAGAGAAGACTTCTTCTCCTAATTAGAAAACTATGAGGTTTAACTTCCTTTCCTGTATCTGTAATGAATAAATAAAATATATTTAAAAAGAAAGAAAGAAAAGAAAACTGTATGAGAACACTACGTGTCAGGTTAAGGTTACACATCAAGAACTATCAGAGCCTTTCTCAACAAACCATAGTATTAAACAGGGTTGTATTCTCTCACCCATCCTGTTTAATCTCTTCTTAAATGACTAGCAGCACAATCCTATCCAATTTTCCCAGTGCCGGTGCTGCTGTGCCAAAGGGATATGCACTGCTTCCTGTGTTGGGGTGCAGTCACAGAGGCCTCCTTAAGATTTGGGAACATTTGTTCCCTTACTCCAGGGCTGCACTGCGGTCTCACCGGTGCTGGAAAGTTGGATAGGATTGGGCTGTTAGCTCCCACTTAGCAGAGGTTGATGGTCATAGCCCCAAACTGGGCTCATCCCCTGCCCCCTCTTGCTCTATGCCAGGGGTCTCCAAACCCCGGCCCAGAGGCCAGATGCGGCCCATGGCGAGCCTCAATCCAGCCCGCAGCCAGCCTCTTGTCCCCTGAAAGCCTCTGGTCCACTTGGCCGAACATGATTGGAGCTGTGCTTTGGTTGCATCTGGAGGGTGTTCTAAGTGCCAGAGAGGTTGAATGAATAAGCCTATTCATTCATTTATTCACTCATCTAAGTTCCATCTCTAATTTATTTATATACGTAAATTTTATATTTAAATTTTTTTTCTGGTCCTCTACAGTGTGCCAGATATTTGATGCGGCCCTCTGGCCAAAAAGTTTGGAGACCCCGCTCTATGCTGATGATGCAGTTATTCTCTCTAGGACATACAAGGGGTTGAAACGATTGATATCGAGCTGTGTGGAATATCTAAAGAAAAATGACCTTCAACTCAGTTATGACAAGTCAAAAATTTTAGCTTTTAGCAAATCTAAAAAAAATCTAATTGGATTTTTGAAGGCAATATGATCAAACAAATGAAACAATTTAAGTACTTAGTCCTCTTTCGGCATAATCTCTCTTGGACCTCCCATTGAAGAGCAATTCGTGCTAATGCTAAAAATACTGCTTTAGCTATTGCACGATTCTTCTACAACAGAGGAAACTCTTATGTTCCTGCAGCTATTGAGGTATTCAGAGCTAAAATCATTCCTCTAAACCAGGGGTGCCCAAACCCCGGCCCTGGGGCCACTTGCGGCCCTCAAGGCCTCTCAATGTAGCCCTCAAGGAGCCCCCAGTCTCCAATGAGCCTCTGGCCGTCCAGAGATTTGTTTGAGCCCACGCTGGCCCGACGCAACTGCTCTCAGTGTGAGGACAACTGTTTGACGTTTCACGTGAGCTGTGGATGAGGGTTCCCTCCACTGCTTGTTGTCTCACATCTTTGATGCAGTAGCAGCAGCAAAGGAAAGGCCAGCCTTGCTTTGTGCAAGGCCTTGAGCTACTGCAAGACTTTCATTCATTCATAAAAGTTCCATCTTTAATATATTCATTTATGTAAACTTATTTAAATTTATTCAAATTTTAAATGTAAATTAGTTCTTTTTTTCCCCTGGCCCCCAACACAGTGTCAGAGAGACCATGTGGTCCTCCTGCCAAAAATTTTGGACACCCCTGCTCTAAAACTTTATGGAGTGCCAATTTGGTTAGAAGGCTGGGACCATACCTTGGAGCAGATCTAGGGTATGTTCTTATACAAAATACTTGGCATGCCGGGCTGTGTACCTTATACTGCGCTTTGCCTTGAAGCAGGGTTAGGTCAGCTTGAGACAGTGGCCTGGTTGAGGTTAAAATCTATTGGCTTAAAATCTACTATAACCCTGACCAGAATAGCCTACTCTATTGTCTCTTACATGAACCTGAGCCTTCGAGAGAGATGCTCCTCTTTAAAAGAAAAATTAAAACTATAGGACCCGACACTAACATTATAGGAGCACTCCAACTGGAGCAAGCTTTCCATCTGATCAAACAAAGACTCCAAGACATTGAGCAGCAGGAGTTGTGGTGTCTGGCCAATAAGATCTGCTCGCCCCAATATTTTCAGTTCCCTGTTAGATACGGGCATATGACTGATTATTTCTATTTTTTTAAATGCCCTAACGAGCGCAGAGCCTTTGCTCTTGTGAGAAATGTTTTACCTTCTGAAGTATTATATGACAGGTTTAAAAGAACTCCACTGGAAGCAAGAACATGTGATTGCTCAATGAATGTAGCTGAATCTTTACATCATATGATCCTGCATTGCCCCCACTATAAAGATTTTACCAAGCATATTTAAAGGAACTTCTCAAAAAAAAGGAGAGGTGGGCTGCTCATTCCTTGCGGGTGTAAATAGCAAATTAACTGAGAAAGTGGCAATATTTTTGAAATTAGTTGTTAAGAGAAGGACAGTATGTTCTACTATAACTTTATCTAAAGCAGTTGAGGATTTTTAAAGTTGTTTTTTTTTATGTCATATTTCTGTATCTTTATGCCAATAAAGGTAATCTGAGTCTGAGTCCCTAATACATCTGTTTATGTAAACCAGCAGCCAGGATTTTGTTGTTATGAATTCGATGTCTCATACTGTGCAATGCTTTAATTTTAGGGGCTTAATAAAGACATTGTTATGATGATGACGACGATCAGTTCTCCCATGCAATTTCAGCCATTCTCTCCATATAACTACAAAACATCAAAACTGTGTGGGAGCTTGAACTAATTTGCACTAATAAATCACCACCATGAACTGTATTGTATTTTGTTGTATTTTTCAAGTTGCTTCCATGTTTGTCTGTGAATGAGAAGGAAATGGATTTTATGGCACAATCTTCTGGTGCCTCTGTACCTACGGAGCAACCCGCTCCACCGGCGCAAACTGTCACAAACATGCTGTGAAATATTGCGACAGCACACAATCTGGACCCACTAGCAGGAAGGCCAAAGCTTTTACGCACTTGCTACTGCAAGGACCAGTGCACCCCAGGAAACATAAGTTCCACAGAGCAGTGTGGAGGTGGAACGGGGTGAGAGAGGGCAGGGAGGAACTGTAACAGAGAGGGAGAAGGCAACAATGGGAGCAGGAGATTGGCAGATCAGGCCCAGAAGGAAGCAGGTATAGGACTGAGGAGCCCTATTGTGTCTGCTGGGGCTTACCCCGGGAAAAGGGGTCAAATATCCCCTTACCCTGCTGAGACCTCTAGCAGCCACAATCCCTGCACAGGATGCAGTATAGCCCATGTTGGCTCTGCTGCATGGGCACTTATGTAGCATTGGACTGTTACTCGAATATAACAGTCATTGAAACCACTGGGATTTAATATGGCTAGATGTCAACGTGGGAGAGGCATTTCAAGTTTTTCATTTCATTTTGAACATCAGCATGAAATATCAACCTTGTTAAACAACCTCCAAATCCATACAGAAAATAAGAGAGAAGCTTACAATAAAAATTTGAAACCCAGCTAAAGTTGGAAAGAGACTGAGAACTGCCTCCACCATTGCATAGCAAGGAAATGAAAAAGTGCAAGTGGCCAAGAGCTGAGAAGAGATAACTAACCCCCTCGGTCTCCTCTTACTTATGAAATGGACATCTGGGTCTGGGTCAGGTTACAGGCCGCGGTACTAAAACTCAAGTTATAAGTTATTTACCATATGGAAGGGAAATCGCTCTTATGGTAGTATATGTGAATGAATTACAAACTCGTCCCCGATGATTTGTGACAAGTAAATGAACACAGTAAAGCAACAGAAACAGAGAAACCATATACAGTACCAGTCTTTACTGAGAAAAGGGAGCACTGATAGATGTTCAGTGCCTCTGCTTCTCGCAATCTGAGCTTCTTCCAGAAGCTTATTTTTACAGATTTTTCTCTGTAAACCGCTTTGTGAACTTTTAGTTGAAAAGCGGTACATAAATACTGTTAATTAATTAATTAAAAAAGCCCTCGGAGCACAGACACATAAAATGATTTCATATTTACTTTGTGCTTAGACTCAGAAATAGTTCTATAGCCAATTGCTGTCCAAGTTAAGAAGCATTGTATCCACCATTGTATCCACTGGCTGGTGACTGAGAAATTTCAAACATATGAAATTGTCTCTACTGTCACACCATTAGTTAATCCAGCTCAGCGTTACCTTGCTACCACAGATGCTCTTGGAGACTCAAGGATAAACATGGTCCGCCAACATGTATGCTTTTGGTTCTTTGACTTCCGAACCCCACTGCTGCTTGAAGCAGTGTGCAAATTTCACACTTTCCCCCTGAAAAAAAATCTCATTGCTGCCACCTTTCTCACTATCATTTCTTAGGAAAGCAGTCAGAGAGAACAGCAGTAGTGAAGCAAGTGGGGCAGTCCATGCTGGGCCAGGGGGCATGAGGCCCAGCCAAATTAGTGGCAACCATGCCACTCCAAGCCCAGCCATGTTTTAAAGAGGAGTACCTTGGGCTGAATTGGGCATGGTTGGAAGGACCGAGGGTGGCCAATGCAGAGGAAAGGCAACACCCCTCCATCTCTGGAGACACTGTTTCCTTGCAAGAACACAAAAAAACAACTCAGCCAAGCTCAGATCGGCCACTTTTTTGAATTCTGCAGTAGCCCAGCCACTGCAAAACTCGGAGTGGGGCAAAGAAGCAGTAGCTTTGAGCTGTGGCTCCTAAGCCAGAAGTAATTGGAAGTGACATGAACACACTGCCAATTACTTCAGTGTCTGTGCACTTGGTGGGGTCAAGCCATGAGTCAGCACCCTGGGTGAAAGAACAGGTAGCAACTCCACTGGTATATGGGTCACTCAATACACATACACGTGTTTTGCCAAATTCCCTTCCCAAACCTGGTCTAGAGAAGTTATGCCCAAAGCTAATTAGTTCCTTTCTTCACTCAAAATAGCCCTAATCCTGCAGAAAGCACAGCTGGACCCCACCACTAGGGTAGCTTGCCTGTTCAACCAGCAGAGTTCCTCCTTCTTCCACCAGCAGCTTCGCCAGTTACTGCAGCAACATCTTGGTTCCCAGCAGCCACACACCAGTCTCCATTCATTCAGTCCATCATTCAGTCCATCAGCCAGTCCAATTTCTTGCAAGCTCATTCCTTCTGCTCTCTCAATCTCTCCAATATCTTTCCAGTCTCTCCAAGCTCCTACCTTCTAAACCAGCCATTTCCAACCATTGTGCCATGGCACACTGGCGTGCCACGAATGGTCTGCAGGTATGCCGTGGGAGTTTGAGGAAGGAACATCTATTAGTAGGGCCATTGGGGGACGTGAGTCCCCTGCTTGCAGTACAGTGTGCCTTGTCAATTGTCAAAGGACCGATGGTGTGCCTTGACCATTTTAGTACCTTGTCAGTGTGCCCTGAGATGAAAAAGGTTGAAAAGCACTGTTCTATACCCACACCCTTTTCTTTCTTTCAGGTGCTACTTTTATCCCTGATAAAAGTTGTTGCCTTCTAGTAGCTGCAGCTGTGCAGCACACTCACTGCAGTCTAAGGCCCTGGTGTTAACCCCATGCTTCCCAGACCTGCCAGAGCAAAGGGCTTCTGTTGACACCTCACCCTATCTCCTCAAGAGATATTGCTTATTTCTGTTACAGTATGGTATTTGGGACCCCTATTTACTTTGTTAGATTAACTCACAACTCCACAAGCACCATTCATGTCAGTGTACCTTGGACACTGACTTTCCTTCATTAGGACACACATATTGTGATCCACTGTCAGTCTTGATAAATGTAGTCTCAATACAAGAGAACTGGCAAAACATCCTCCACCCCAATGCAGTCTAAAAATTCACATGCAAAATAACTTTCCAACAGTATTCTGAAAACCTGTGAAAAGACACCCTGGGATTTCTCCCCCATCCCCTCCCTTACCCTCAAATCTTGAAGCAGATGGCCATCCTCAGATAGCCCACATTTGTTGTAAGCCATACATCCTTCCAATTTAAAGACACAATATTCCCTGCATAAAGAATACAGATTTTAATCCTGCAAGAATAAACAGGGAGTGTAGAAACCATCACATGTTTTCCCTTGAGCATTATTAACTCAACACTGAAGACAGACATCTGCATTTTGTTATTCCAACGACAACAGCATAACTGCAAGCACATGATCACCATGAAGATGATGTTTTGCACTGAGATTCTAGAGGCAGCACAGTGGCTCAGTGGTACAGCATACACTGTTTGCAAATAAAATTCACTCGTTCAAACCCCATTTTTAAAATTGGCATAATGTCAGCTGAAGCTAACTTTGCACACAGGCATAGTTCTGATCTCATGGCCTATGATCTCCACAGGGTATAAGAGCAGGGGGAGGAGCTGTAACAGCACAGTGTTATACCACATGTTTTGCATGTAGAAAGTCCCAGGTTCAATCCCCAGCATCTCCAGATAGGTCTGAAAAAGATCCCCCAGAAAGCCTGCTGTCAATGTAGACCAAGGATGGCCAACCTTTCAACTTTAGGACTCCTGGACTTTTAAAATTGAAGAAAATAGAAGAAGGAATTTCAGCAGGTGCAGCTTGTCATCTCACATACGACAAGCTGCACCTGCTGACATTCCCACCTCTACACAATTATTAAAGATTCAGGAGCCCTACAGTTGAAAGGTTGGCCACCCCTGGTGTAGACAATACCAACCTAGATGGACCAATAGCCTGATTCACTATATGGGAGCTCCATACAAGGCTATATAATTCACATGAGACTGCATTAGGGAGTGACACTTTCTGGATTCAGGGTGTCTTTAAAAAATGTGCGGCTTATGTAAACTCTATAAAATATTTGCAGAAGAGTATAGCATGCTGTTTCCCACCTACACATGTCTTAACTCCTCCACACTGTTCCCAATATTTAGAAAACAGGTTGTGATAGGTAATATTTTAGCCAAGTGTGGTTTAATTAGAAATGGTACATCCAGATATATAACAAAAGATAAGAAAGTGTGCTTGGGCAGTGGCTTAGGGGAGTGCTTTTGTTCTGATCCCACTACCTGGAATGGCTCTGAAGGGAAGGGGGAGGGGCCACTTGCACGATACGTTGTGACTTCCTGCAAAACTTAGTGCTTTGCACCCCCTCTAGCTATGCCACTGTGCTGGGGTGCAGGAGATCTTCTTACTCTTGCACGGTTTCAAGGAGCAAGTGGGCACGCCTAGGCACAATCTCAGTCTACATGTACCCTTCCTGCTCTTCGGCTTTTATTATTTCTCCATCCATGAACAGACCAGCAAAGTACGGGGCTGACTGAGGCAAAAGAAAACTGCCAAGAGACAAAGAAGTGTTAACTCTGTTAACCTTACCAATTAGCAAGCAATACTTTTGATGGGCAACAATATTTTCTAACTCCCCACCCCTTAACTGTTGCAGACCTACCATTAGGTCAGATGGGACGAAAGCCCCAGGCGCAAGGCATCAGGACCCTGCGGAAGCCTCTCTGAGGCTCCCAACAGGGGTGGAAACTGTGCTTCCAGTTTTCCGAAGCACAGTTTAAAGCTTTGGGGAACCTCACAGATGTTTCCCTGATGGGTCGCACGAGGCCCCATGAGCCTCAGGTGAGTAGGGGGGGCGGATTTCTGTGGGGGGGGGGTGGCAGCAGCCTGTGGGGCGTGCCACCACAGACCTTTGCCCCAGGCGCAGGGCTGGGGAGGTCCGCTACTGCCCCAAATTTAGAAGATGTTCACCGTTTCAATCCCACTTACTCCCTTGGTTTCACCTACTCACTGGTGCTCCAGCACAACCTTTTCCTTCTGATTATCATGTGCTCCTTCTCAGTTATCTATTTATTAAAACAATTAATTTCTCACCAGTTGGCACCATATTAATCATATGAGTCAATCCAACCAATTGACAATCTATTGACAAAAGTAAATAGGCTTGTGTCTTAACATTACAGAAGCCATCAGATTTGACCACTTCTTGATGCAATGAGAACAAAGGTAGTTCAGAGTGAGGGCAATGTATTGGTATAAGTGAGAATGAACTTTTTCACCTTCGTTTGAAGCATTCACTGAAAAATCAATGAAATGAAAGGAGTGTTTCCACACTGCTGAAACCATTTAGAAAGTGCTTTTTCCTTTTGTGTCCATCCTACTAAAAATAATTATGATGTAATTATTACATATGACAATAGCAGCCCAAGCTGTAAAACAAATACAATACCCATAAAATAAAGCCTACCTAGACCACAATCCTATGCACGCTCTCCCACTGAATATAATGGGACTTACTTTTGAGCAGACCCACTTAGGATTAGGCTGCAAGTTTCTTAATTCTCTCAATATCTGCAATGCAGGATTGATCTACTGTGCTTATTTTGTTTCCTGGATGCTAAAAATCTGAAGTTCCTTGTGAATGGCAGTCATTTAAATGCAGAATAAGGGACAGTGGTGGATTTGGAATGCAGGTGCACACTCTAACGCAGATTCCCTACAATGAATATCCGGATTCTAATTTGATCAGCAAACAACAGCAAGGGTCAAAATGGGCATTATCACTAAATGGATTGGTGACTGAATATAAAGCTCCTTGTATCCACGCAGCTGGTCCAATGACTGCAGCGATGGGATGCTTCTGCAAACTGAAACTAAGCAGAATGTTTGCTGCCTGTTTGTGGCTTGATGGGGAATTTTCTGGAGTCGGAAATTTTTTTCCTGGAGCCTGCTTTTTCATTCAGAGCACCTTTTCAACCCTGATTGGTTGCTGGTTTGGTAAGATTTTTTTTCCCCTTTTCAGATTAGGTTTTCTTTTCCCTAGGAACAAGTGATGTCACACAGCCAATCGGATGTGGCTAGCTCACAGCATCACTTGTTCCTGGGGGAAAGGAGAGCTTGCTGAAAAGGAAAAAAAATGCCCTCCAACCAGCCACCAATCAGGACTGTGAAGAGGCTCACTAGTGCTATCACTACCCAAAGCTGCTGCTATCACTACCCAAAGCTGCCGTGATGCCCCAGGTAACAGAGATGGAAAGCTGAGCAGGCAACTGCATATTAAACTCTCCTATCAGCCTTTTCTCCTCCCTCACAGAAAAGCCAACACTTTCAGCAAGTGAGAAAGCTTCAATGGGAAGGACCCTCTCCCCCTTTTCTGCCCAGCTACAGCACAACTTCCAATGAATGCCAGCTTCATTTCCTTAAACACCATTGTTGTTGGGAAGGCTTTTTTGCAGGGGGCTGCAGCAACAGAGCTGAGCAAACTGACCGAATCACGTCTTTTCTTTTGGAAGGATGATGTGGTATCAATTAGATCTGAGGCCCGGCAACAGGTTGCCGCATTCACTTCAGCCCACATGGTTTCTAAATCCTGGAGTCATCAGTGCACATTCAGGCAACTAAGGGCAGCAAAGCCTCCATCTGTTTCAAGTGAAATAAAAGGTCAAATGTATAACAACATAGTCTTCCAGGGCTCAAGCAAACCTGATTCACAACATTAAATGTGCTTTGAAGCCACAGAACAAATCTGTTTTTGCACATCTTCTCACCTGGGAGTGAAGATGCTTTTGACCACCATGTCCCCTCCTCCCCCATCTCCATCAAGTAGATCTTTTGTGACTGCCTACCCCTTGCCTTGCTTCACTGTCCAGCATCATCAAGCACTAGGGTGGGGGACAACGACAGGAGCAGTATATTGTTATTGCCTTTGTGGTCTGGCTGGGTGTCTTGGGAAGCCTCTGACTAAGAACTTTGGGACACAGGATACTGGACTAAATAGATCCTTGCTTTATCCAGGAGGATTTCTTATGTTCTTAATGTTCTTCCCTTCCTTCTTTTGCTACTGAAACTAAGCAGCAGAAGCACAAGTTAGTGCTTTGTTGCAGTACGAAGCGGACACCGCAGCTCCAGAGACTCAAGGTCAGGCAGATACTCCTGGTAAATAACGAGGCGCAGACACAGCAATGCTCCACCACCAGATGTCCTTTACTTGGAGATATATACAATATTTACAGTGCAAAGGCAGTTGAGCAAGCAAACAGCAAAGATAGCACTTTTCTCAACTCTCAGATCACCAACTCCACCAACGTAGCTTCCCGCAGACACTCCACATAACATCTCCCACACAGCAGCTTGCACACGCTGCAATATATATTGGCACTGGCCAATGAGAGGCGGGCTAGGATCTGGTGACTGCATGACTCACTGTCTGGTGACGTGGTATTGCAGGGTATTGCATCATCCCTGCTGTGCCCTGTTGCATCAGCCAATCCCATGATGCACCTGGGCTATACTACATGTATGCAGGCCAAGACATCAGGGCCTAGCCTTGCCCTATCCAGCCTGTAAATTGACTATAGGCCTGGGGCATATATCATAACATGCTTTTTACCTGTTGAAGTTCAGCAGTCCTGACCTTTACGAAATGTTGCCCTACACCAGTGATTTTCAACCTTTTTCATCTCACAGCACTATGACAAAGTGCTCAAATTGTCAAGGCACACCATCAGTTTTTTAAACAATATTTTTCATAAGAATGTTAAGATACAGAGATAAACAAAACTCATTAGCGCAAACTTACATGGAATGGCACACACAATCCAAATAACAGCTGACTGGAGAATGACACAGGTTCTGCCCTCCCTCAAACTCCCACAACACAACACACCTGCAGACCATTCATAGCACACCAATGTGCCACAGCACAGTGGTTGAAAATCACTGTCTTAGGCAGTCATCTAAGATCTCCCAGTGGTAAGCCTGGGACTGGAATGAAGATATTTGAAGGACTTTTTGAATTGCCCTGGCCTTGAGAGCTGATAGGCCCACAGAGAACTTCAGAAAGTGACATGGCAGTGCTGCAGGCACATGTGATGCACCACTGTTTAGATACAAGCAAATATTCCAGGAAATATATTCAGGAATTTACCTGCCCACAGTTATCACCATGGCTCCTGTAACAAGTTTATGCTGACTGTGCACCACACGGGTGAACTGGGCCCTTTAAAGCTTTCAGTATGATTTAAACTTCCATGCAATCTATATAGGTCAAGGAAAAACAGGCCATTTTTCATGCCTTGGTTTGGACGAAGTTGCCTGTTTCAGCACTTAATTAAAAGCCCCCATGATATGGTTATAAAGCTGTGATGTTTCTAAGCTCTAATGCACTGCCAAATATCATATTTCTACGTCAGTGTCTACCTCGCTATTTTGAAAGAATAAACATATATGTATGTTTTATTAATTTTTTTTTAAAGGGAAATGTTTTACTGACTTCTGACAAAAAGGTATTTATAGTTCAGCTCCCATCTCTGTCACCATGAAACAATAAATTTGATCAGGCTAGTCAGGCCGATAAGACTTTTTAATGACATTTTGGGAACAAAAAAAATAAATGTACTCCACTGCACTCTATTTTTAAAAATTAGAGCTGGAAGCTTGCCTTTGTTTTAAGGCTCAGTTGGGAAAATTGGTTTCAACTTGGGATTTGTATGGACAAACTGTTCTGGGCTGGGCTGGTGGCTTTGGTTAAGTAATTTTTATTGTTTTCTTTTGATGCTGGTGGCCAATGTCACTGTAGTCTGAAAACCACCCACAACGTTCTGACAGGAAGTTATGAGTGTGTCAGAGATCAGACCAAGAGTCTACTGGACCTCAAAATCAACAATCAAAAAATATTGTCATCATTTTTTTTAAATCAAGGATCAATAACTGGCAAAACAGGAGAAGAAATTCAGCAGTGGCCCTGGCCCATCCCTTGTTTTCAAAAGGTGTGTTGCTTCAACTAGTTATGTATCGTCCTAGAACAATGTATTTCAGTGAGATTATGCTGAGCCAGTATAGCACTGCCGGTGTACAGAAATTTCACTTGTTCTATCCAACTTTCTACAATCAATGCAGCACAACATGAGGGAACAAATAAGCATAACAAATATGCTTTCTAGCATCTTGAGGAGGCCTCCGTGGTTGTCATCCCCCCCATTGCAGTATGCAGCGCACGCCCCATTCGCATGGCTTCATTGGCACTGGAGAGGTGGATAGGACTGAGTCTTTAGAGAAAGTTGTTTCGGTTACCTTGAAAATTCGCAAATGTTTCCCCAAAAGGAAACTTGAATTTTGCTGGAATATCACTTTTTTGAAATTTGGGTACCAATTTTCATTTGTACAGACTTTGTTTTCATTGCATCAGACTGGTTTTCCTTGGAAATCACAAACAGCAAACAGTTGCTATAGGAAGAATTGCCTGACCAGTTATTTCTTCCAATCATTTTTGCAGGCATGCACACATCTGATTGATCAGGAAGCTGAAGAACCCTTTACTTTCCAGGTATTGCCCATGCATGCAACATTATGGTCTATACACACATACCTCCTTTGATGTTTTGGATTCATGGCACTGAGTACCAATAGCAACAACTTATTTTTCACCAAGGCCTGACCCTCAGAGATCATAAACTGCAAACCCTAATAGTTTCCTATTTCTTTGATCTGCTTGTTCCTGGGTCTGGGCTAAGATTAAACTCTACCAAATGAATTCTGTCTGATCTGCTCCGTGTCATCTAAAGCTGAATAATTGTTTTGCTTATTTGTTCCTTGATACAGAAACAAACAAAATAGGCTTTTTTTATATAGGAGGGCTCACTAGGACATAGCAAAAGAAATTAATGCAAATTCCAAACCTGGTGCAGAGGTGGGGTTTAGGCAGAAGCACTTATCTTATATCCCACAGAAATTTGAAATTGGTGAAAGACCTTGATAATTGAATTAAATCACCTCCAAACAAGAAGGTGCCTCACCTACAGACAACACAATAAGCATTATTTAAAACACAAAAAATACACACAGATATTTATTGATCTGTAAAGCATTAGTTAATCATTGTTGGCTCCATGGAATGAAAAATGAGGTGGTGACTATTCTTGTCCTCCACCCACCATCAACACCATCCCAAAAATAAATTTTTAAGAACTGTTTCACCAGAAATAAATGTGGACTCTCAAAAATGGGGTATGCGGCTAACCATATTCCTACAGACTGCTCAAGCTGGAAAGATATATCGCTACCTGTCCATCCCTCTATAAATCTACCCTTGACCTTTAGTTTCTCCAGAGATGAAATTTCTGATGTTCATATGCCTTAAGTTTCACTGCCTGTTCTTTAAAGGCCATTAAACTATGGTAACTTTTTCATGAGCAGTTTGACAGGCTGTTCTGTGAACCGGCAAATCAACACACACACACATATCTGTGCTGCCAATGAGTGTAGATGTGTAGAAAGTACAATCACAACAAACTCTTCCCCTTCCCATTACATGGTCAATCTTTTAATTCTGTTTGTTTCTTTAAGAGCATGATCCTAACACACTCTTCAGCCAGCACAAGTCTCTTGCGCAAGCCCAGGAGTGTCACAAATGTGCTGTAAAGCACATTTGCGACTACTCTGGAGTCGGCTGGGCCAGCACAAGGACATGTGTTGGCCTATGAAGGCCACAAAGACAGTAGCAGAGGCCACATCCAGATTGCAAGGTTGTGGCAGCTGAGAGCAACCGGTTGGGTTGGGGAGGGTGGTGGGAGGGTGGAACGGGGCATTTTGGGGCAGAGGAGAGTGGAACGATGAGGAGGGTAGGCCCAGGAGGGGGGTAGGACCAGCTTCTGGCACTTTGGCCAGATCCTAACCCTGCTCCTGAGCAGCCCAGTTTTATACCAGTCTTCTCAGATCTGTGCCGGCGATTTCACTGGTGAGATCCGAATAGCCCCATTGAGGTGGCTGGGGCATTACTCGGGGTAAGGGGATAAATATTACTTAACTCTGAGTTGTGCTCCAGCCACCTCCTAACCTGTGCTAGATATGGCACAGGCCAGTGGGCCTACTCCAGTGCAGGTTAGGATTGGGATCTAATTCAGGCTATGTAGGAGACATGCATCTAGACATGTGTACTTGATGCTGGGAGAAGGAAGGGAAGGTTTTGAGGTACAAGGGAGAAAGAAGGGGGAAGGTTATTCAGGTGCTGCAAAAGGCTTGGTTTTCAGCAGTGGCCCAGCGGCACACAACAGTGGCCTGGCTTTTGCACTGCTGTAAAGGTCCTTGCACTGTTGCTTAGGAAACTCCGTATTCTTTGACTGAAGGAAGGATGCAGGATTTTAAAAACCATCATTATTAGAAATGAGTATCCAGAAATTTCAGTGCACTATTATAGGGTTACAGCAGTTGGCTTTTGTTTGCAGACTTCACTACTTTCACTTCTATAAAGGGCTACACAAGAACCTTCACCCTTGAGTGTTACAATGAGACAGCATCAAGGATTTTTATGATGATCAAACCTAAAATAATATGACTTCAAGCTGAATCCTAATGGCCAGCTGCGCCACTGGAACTCACAGTCTGGCAGCGTTGCATGCTTTATGGCTGTCACAAGAAGCAAGCCTGGCTGTGGCGGCAAGCAGTGAGTGACTTGGGCTGCATTGCCAGTTACCTGCCAACACGTCCCAGCAGTGTAATGGGCGGGCAGGAGATTGGGGTGGGCAGAACAGGCATGAGAGGGGGAGGAACAGGGTGGGTTTGGGGTGAGGAGGGGGGGCAGTTCATGGCCAGGAAGGGGTAGTATTGGCGGCAACAGTTCCACTGATATCCTAACCCCTGTCCAAGCCTCAATTCACTGACCCAGGTGCAGTCAGACATGTGCCAATAAAGTAGCTGGCTCTGGTATGAGTAGATCCATCATGGCATCCCAGACATGCTCCAGGGAAAGGGAAGAAATATTCCCTAACCTCAAGGAGGCCTCCAAGGCTCAATACTCCCCCCATGGGATTCAGTGCACTTCCATTGGCTCAGCGGCATTGGTATAGGGGGAATTCAGTTGGGTTGGCCTGTTAATAGATCATGAAACAGATTCGATATCATAGAAAGTGAAAGATGTTGAGACACTATAGCAGTGGTTCTCAAACTCTCTGGGAGAGTTTGAGAGCCACTAAGTATTTGCAGGGGAGGGAGGGAGGCAGTCGGGGTGGGGGAAAGCAGCAACACGATCCCCAGGATCGCGCCGCTCAGGGGGGCTGCAGGGACTGGGATGTACTCACCGGTCCCTGCAGCAGTCTTCATGGATGCAGGGATGCAGGGATGCAGGCCACTTTGAAGTGAAAGTAGAGTTCTCGCATTCCACTTCCAGTTTTATGGAAGTGGAGCGCAATCGCTCTACTTTCACTTCAAAGCAGCTGGGGACCCCTGCAGGTGCTCGGGCAGGGCTCCCCGCACCCAGGGAAGGCTGCTGCAGGGACTGGTGAGTACATCCCAGTTCCTGAAGCCCCGTTAGCGGTGTGATCCTGGGGATCTCATCCCTTAAGGGAGCAGAAGCCAGGGCCCTCAGTCTGAATACCACTCCACTATAGTGTTGTTATGGATGCTATTCAATAGGTACCTGTTCAATTATAAAATCAGACTCAACTCACAATGGCCACTGATGCACTAACACGGGAAAATCACATTTTCCCAGGAATTATTTATAGTATTGTGGTTTGAGTGCTGGGGAAACACAATTTCCCTGCAACAAAAGTTCTGCCATGAAGAAAGATATCTGGAATTGTCTCAAAACGTTTCTGCTTTTGCAAAAAAAAAATACTGGGGAATGCTCTAAATTCATTGCTGAAGAAGAATGGAAAAACATAGGCTGAAAATGCAGAGCACAGCAGCTGATAAAATGTGAGGGCAAGGTATTATTTTTGGCACATACTAAGCTAGCAGTGCATGTCAAATTGTACTTTACAAGCTATGCTGTTTCTTTACAAATATTTTTGCCCTGTTTAGATGGCAACTTGCTTCCAGTAACTCAACTTTGCGTGCAACATCATACCCATGGAAAATGAACTCCCATTCAAAGTCAAAACAGCTGCAGCTTTAAATGTGATGAGAAAAGGTGTCTTTGAGCCATTTGGGTGGATTTTTGGCAAAGATGTATGCAATCAGATGCGAGAGAGAGAGAGAGTTCTCATACCATTTATGAATTCCATATGACAAATCTCCCTTGAACATGGGCCCTCTCCCCTTTGGTGGCACTCTGAGAAAGATCTCCAGAAATCTTTCTGGACGACACCACAAAATTCAGTGAAAGCAGCTCACGTGTCAGAAGCACACCAACAGATATGGGGTTTATCATGGGATCAAAGTCAGAGCTGGCAGGATTTTGCAGTGAAGATTCAGATACATTTGCAGGTGTGTAGTTACCCACTAACAACTACCACAAAAGTGCCACATTCAAGACTCAAAAGAACAAGTGTGCTGATATAGGCCCCTAATATTCTCAAAGGGCAGAGCTTGCCGAACGTTAATACACCAGCAGTTTTGATAAGCTGTAATTTGTTTCCAAAGTGATCTGAATAAATGTATCTTGCTTACATTTTTTTCTTTTTCTAATTTTCTTCTCAAGGCATCAATATTCTTTTGTTCAGGTTCTGATATAAACATTTTTTTTTTCAGTGAAGAGCTACCTGGACTTTTGCATGTGCAGTGACCCAAGTACTCAGTTTCTACTTCATTGCTCTTGGGATTGAAGAGTGGAGAAGGGGACAAAAGCATACATAGGCAGAGGCATAAATAGGGTAGAGCCAGAGGGGCATGTGCCCCAGGTGCTATGCCAAGGAGGGACACATGACTGCCCCTCAGGTTCTGCCCTAGTTATAGAGGAGGTGCTGACAACTTTGTGCTCCTTTCCTTCTCATTAAAAGGGGAGTCTCTGCTTTGAAGGAGAAGGAATAGGGGTACAAAGCCGCTACAGCAAGTGCCACATCCGGGAAGATGTGCAAGGCAGTCACTTCCAGGTTCTCCCTGGAGGAGGATGTGCTGGCGGCTTCACACACCTCCATTCCTTCTCCTATGGAGGCTCCTCTCTACAGGAAAAGGAATGGGGAGCACTAAGCCGCCAGCACCCCACCCTTAGGGGGTAACCTGGAAGTGATGTCACAATGTCACATGACATCAGGTCATCACTGCCAAGGCAGTGGGGCATTGCATTATGGTTGTGTACATAGGAATATACAGAGGTGCTTTCCCCTGTGAGACCACTAGTCCATCTAGTTCAGTATTGTCTATTAGTCCACTGGGAGGTAGAGTCTCTCCCTGGTTTTGGAGCCCTACCTGGAGATGCCAGGGATTGAAACTTGTACCTTCTAGTTTACATGCAAACCATGGAACTATAGGCCCTCCTTGAAGTGGTGGGGAGACAGCCTCCAGAGTGAATTCAGGGCAACAAATAGCTCTCACTCCTGTGGTCTGCTTTTCGTTGCACCTACTCTTAACTGTTGCATAAAGATGCTCACAGCAGCTTGAAAACAAGGATTAAGGAGCTGCTTGAGCACTACTAGAGTATGCAGAGTGTACTGTCCATTCATGAAAATGAGCCATAGATGCAGTAAATTAATGACAGAAAGGAAAAATAGCTGGGCGGGGGTGCCATGACCTAGTCTTGGAAAAACTAGCTTCTTCCTTGAAGTCCAAAAATTCCATCACTCTCCCCATGGAGTGTATTTGCAAACTGACTTGTCATGAGATGACCTGTGTTTTAAAAATTGAAAATCAATCCAGGATAAAAACAAAAATTGCAGAGTGTTTTGCTTTATCTCCTTTGCAAGATCTTTTTGTCCAGTAAATACAGTAATCATGCTTTGCCTCTGTATAGCTCTCTGGAATACTCATGCACTCAACTGCAGACTAAGTGGATGAAGTACAGATCATGTTTGTGGTCCAGCCGTCTTCTCTATGATCGGAGTTTAGCACAATCTTTCACCACTTCATTTGGGTCATGTGATTGTCTTTTAATCCACCAACGGCCGGCTTCTAAGTATGAATGCAAGTAGCACTTGACAACCTGAATGACTGTAATCAGTCATCGCAAGCAATTGTGAATAATTGCTTTTTACACCTTCAGAGACAAATCCTCAAATATGAGCCAGCCTAAGAAGTGATGAAAGGTAATCCAGCATACCAATGCTTGAGCCTGGAAGACAACCACAAGTTCAAGCACTTGCCTGCAGGCACAGACCGAGTGTGCAGCCATTTAAAGACGCATCCACCTTTCTATGGCACTATGTAGTTGTTAGAGAAATCCTATACACCAGAGGTTCTCAAACTTTACTTCTTCAGTAAGTTCTTGCAGGGGAGGGGCTAGGGCAGCGATGCGATCCCCAGGATCACGTCGCTAAGGGGAGTGAGGGAGGGTGCTTTGCACTCACGTTATGTAGGCAGGGCTGCAGCAGGCTGCAGGAGGTGAAGGGAGCCCTGCGTAGCCCTGCACAGCGCTCCTTGAGGCTTGGAACGTTCACTAAAAGCAGGCGCAAAGCACCTCCTGCAAAACGGAAGTGCTTTGCTCCCACTTTTAGTGAACGTTCCAAGCCTCAGGGAACACTCTGCAGGGCTGCGCAGGGCTCCCTGCACCTCCTGCAGCCTGCTGCAGCCCTGCCTTCTTGAAGTAAGTGCAAAGCACCTCCCCTCACCCCTTAAAGGGACGGGGGAAGCGTTACACTAACTGGTGGGTCGTGACCCACCAGTTTGAGAAGCACTGCTATAGACTATGCATGCACATTTTGTCTACATATGGCAGTATCAGATTTAATAAAAGAAACAAAGCCAGTATTCCAAGCCTCCTTTACATCAAGGCTCAGCACACAAGTTCTCACTGACATCAACATATCCAGAAAATCTCCTGGGAATTTACCCTGCAGTCTTCTGGGGTTAGAGCAGGACAATCTGCTATGGAGATTAAAAGATTAAACAAATGTATGTATTCTGTGTGTGTGTGTACGCAAACAGCAAAGTTGAAATCAGTAACTGTCTGAAACAGACCACAAATAATTGACTGTTGGCAGTTAGAAAGACTGGATGGAAGGGAAAGCAGAGATCCAGTTATCAAAAGCTGCCAAGGGACAGAACAACAGGCTTAGCATACTTTAGTCTGCAGTGAGAAAATGCTCTTTGCTCACTGCCTAAATGGTACATCACGTATAGTCTAGTTCTTTGCACAGTGGCAAATGCAAGATGCAAGTTTTAGTCAGTCTTAACGGGAGAAAAAGAACTGGAAAGAAGAACCTTGTTTTCAGAGTTAAAACCAGTGAAGAAGCCTAAGTTAAATGTATTCAAAATATCGTTATTTCCAAAAACAGTCTTTTAGTGAAAGATGTACTGATTCTCATTTAAGGTGTCTTCCACATGAAATTGGCTGAATTTTAATTGTTAAGAAAACAACTGGCTTTTAATATACCGGGACTACAATAGAGGTAGGGTGACCTATAGCAGTGTCCACATAAGGTCTGAGTTCAGTCCCTGACATCTCTGCAGCTAAAGGTTGTCAGCCAATAGCAAAGCTGAAAAAGCCTCTCAGCGGTGGGTCTAACTAAACGTTAGATTCAAACATGTGAACAAAATCCAATGGCCAAGTTTGGGAGGCAAGTGATTTAAACAGAAATGTGGCTTTGGGAGGAGGCAATTTCAGTCACAAAGGAGTGGGAGGAATGAAGTGCTTAACACACACATCCTGCAGGGGTCCAAACGAATGCTTACCTTTGCAAACAAGCGCTTGAAATGGGGGCAGAATTTGCATAACATAAGAAGAATCCCGCTGGATCAGGCCATAGGCCCATCTAGTCCAGCTTCCTGAATCTCACAGCGGCCCCACCAAATGCCCCAGGGAGCACACCTGATAACAAGAGACCTGCATCCTGGTGCCCTCCAACATGCAGCAGCTGGGAAAAGGATTCAACTTCAAATTGCCACTCTTCTATCAAGGCAGCTTTTCTGGTTAAGAAACCTGCCTACATTTTGTTACATGCATTTGCATGCACAGTAATGTTTAGATGTGTGAGGGCTGAGGAGGGGGTTGTCGCCACCTAGTGTCCAACAGTCCTTCCCATCCTCCTGCTCCACTAGGCAGCTGGCAGCCAGACCGCACGGGATGCTGGAAATGACCTGTTCCTGCCCTGAGCCTCTTTCCAGCCATTTCCAGCATCCCACGTGGTCTCTGGCATCATCACCAGTCACTTCCTGGATACACACACTGTGTTCACAGAGCACAGAGGCATCACGAGACACTGAAGTTTGGAAAGCACTGCCTTACTGGGACACTCTCAAGCCACCTCTGTCTGACCTCCCCCCCCCCCCAACGATAAAGGGGTCTTTTTCTTTGCATTGCCAAGCTTACCTCAGAGGCAAGTTGGGGAGGGGTTATCTGCACCCTTATCTCCCTCCACTTTGGGACGTTAAGGCTTGCCTCCCCAGAGGTGTGGTCACCTGGCACCTGGCTCAAGGCATCCTGGCCATCTCCTGTTGCTCCATGCTCTGGGACAGGGGTCTCCAAACCCTGGCCCGGGGGCCAGATGCGGCCCACGGAGTGCCTCTATCTGGCCCGCGGCCAGTCTCTGATCCCCTGAGAGCCTCTGGCCCAGTTGACCAAACACAACCAGAGTTGTGGGGTGGGGGAATGGGGGTCCATTTAAGTGTGTGTGCTTTATTTCTTGGGCTGTATTGGTGCTTGGAAAAATCCTGACATTTGAGCCCATTCATTCATCCATTTCAGTCATTCATCTAAGTTCCATCTCTAATGTATTTATTTAAAATTTATATTTAATTTTTTTCCAGCCCTCAACACCATACCAGATATTTGATGCGGCCCTTCAGCCGAAAAGTTTAGAGACGCCTGCTCTGGGAGAATCTGTCCTGCCTTCATCATGAGCCTGGCTCTTATACTCCTCTGGGGCCACATCGGGGCTCAGAGGCTGCCCCACTCGCTGCAAAACAGCATCATTCCTCTGGGATTTATCTGTTAGGCAAATCTTTTATATGGGAGAATTAGACCCATCTCCCAGGCCTCCACTGGCCCCTTTCAGGCCAGAGTTGGGTTGCAGAAGCTATGGTGAACCCAGAAGCAGCTCTAATCTGCCTCAGTTGCCTTAATGCCTCCCTGCAGCCCTGCTCTGAAGTTGAGGGACCACAACATGCAATCCATGTCTGAGCTGCTGGGTCCAACTCAACCCTACCACAACCATCGTAATTGCCAGACTGTTCATTGGAGGGTAAATCTAACTACAGACAAGATAGACCCTGAGACATTGGAGAGTCTCTCAGAGTAGACAGCAGTGACTGGGATAGATGGACCAAAAATTAGATGGCGTAAGACAGCTTGATAACAACAGTTTCTGCAGATGTCCAATTTTGGTTTATAGCAGACCTGCTAGAGAGTGACCTAAGATCACTGAGGGATGCACCCTTTCTTGTTCTCCTCGCTTCCTCTTCTGTTCCAACCCCTCTTCCTTCATAAGTGAGAAGGTTTGGGGTCACAAGAACTGGAAGGGAGTTGGCCTTGAAGAACTCACCGCATACTTTTCTAATTCACCAACATCTTGACCTCTACAAGGAAAGGCAACTGCTACACAGCATCACCTACAGACAGGTGCCCCGGGCAAATGTTCTATTTGTCCAACAGCATTAATTGTCTATTATGCAACTGCACATTCTGATATTCTCATTCTGCTTTCAAGCAACAACAAGCAAACAACTTCACTGTAATCCTGTCCTTGAATATTCATATGCATGTATTGCGAGTGTTTATCAGGCAGCATTAACAGGTAGTGGGCAGGCTTTCAAAGAAAAGAATTGGTTCTGCTCGGAAGAATAATCAAGTACATCAGTGTTCCCTAGCCACGCTTTCCCTTGATGTTTCTGCTCCCTCTCTTGAAAAACACACTCCCCCAACACATCATTCAAAGTTGAGAAATCTGAGCTTTGTCCCTGTAGTCTATCCATTGTATTACAGGTTCACTGGTGTTTGTTTTCTCTTAATCCCTTTTCCAAGTTTGGTTTGCAAGGCAGCTTGCTTCAGATATGCCCCTGCAACTCTGACTAGAATGACCTCTATAATTCTCTACATTTTATGTCTCCTATAAAAAGTTGCAGAAACTTGAGGCTGTGGTATTCTTCACTTTTTAAAGAATAACAGTGGAAAGTGCCTTCATGGTGACATTCATATAGCTACCTTGAACATGTCTAAAAAACCTATTGGAGACAATTACTGTGACTTTAAAACTGAAGATTTTTTTTTTAAATTGAAAATGATGTACTTTTGTTATATAAAGCAAAACCAGCACCAGAGGCAAGACATCATTTCAGTGGGTGGGTGAAGATTTACTGTAAGGTTCCAATTAGCAATGGGTGACACACACCCCCAATTCAATTGATCACTGGACTCAGCAAGGTGAGCTGTTTTCCCAATCTCCAAATTTGATTGCAGACTGATTTTTAAACCATACTCATGAGCTCCCGTATTTTGCACAAATCAGCTTTATCTGAGAGGATTCATAAGGACTGCCAACTGTCGTTTGGAATCCTGACTCGTAGAGGGTGTTCAAATCATTGGTGCCAAAGGTAGCTTTTTCTGGGTTAAATAGCATCCAGATTTGGAGAGGAGGTTTGGATCAGACCCATTTTGGATGTAGCATTAAAATCCCACCTTTTACTACTATGGTCCTGATCAAAAGGGTCCCTGACCTTACTGTTGTTAACTAAAGAAAAATGAAGCCCATCAAACTTGGTAACACTTTAAATAAGTAGTTTGATCCTAAGCTACTCTTGAGGAATATTCACATGTTCTGACATGTTAAATGACTGTGCCTTAAAGTAGCTAGTCATGGAGCCCACCAGAGGACAGGTGACTCTGGATTTAATATTGTGCGGTACTCAGAACCTGGTTAGAGATGTCAATGTTACGGAGCCATTGGGGAACAGTGATGATGCTGTGATCCGTTTCGACATGCACTTCGGGGGAAGAATACCAGGCAAATCTCTCACAAAAACCCTTGACTTCCGACGAGCGGACTTCCCTCAAATGAGGAGGCTGGTTAAAAGGAGGTTGAAAGGGAAGGTAAAAAGAGTCCAAACTCTCCAGAGTGCATGGAGGCTGCTTAAAACAACAGTAACAGAGGCCCAGCAGAAGTGTATACCGTAAAGGAAGAAGGGCTCCACTAAGTCCAGGAGGGTGCCTGCATGGCTAACCAGCTAAGTTAGAGAGGCTGTAAAGGGCAAGGAAGCTTCCTTCCATAAACAGAAGTCTTGCCCTAATGAAGAGAATAACAAGGAACATAAACTGTGGCAAAAGAAATGTAAGAAGGAGATAAGGAAGGCCAAGCAAGACTATGAGGAACGCATGGCCAGCAAGATTGAGGGGAATAATAAAAGCTTCTTCAAATATGTTAGAAGCAGGAAACCTGCCAGAGAAGTGGTTGGCCCTCTGGATGGTGAGGAAGGGAAAGGGGAGATAAAAGGAGACTTTGAGATGGCAGAGAAATTAAATGAGTTCTTTGCATCTGTCTTCACGGCAGAAGACCTCGGGCCCTCCTGACTGAGGAATTAAGTCAGATAGAGGTTAAAAGAGAAGATGTTTCAGACCTCATTGATAAATTAAAAATCAATAAGTCACTGGGCCCGGATCCACCCAAGAGTTATTAAGGAATTAAAGAATGAAGCTGCTGGTCACTTGACTAAAATATGCAACTTGTCCCTCAAAACAGCCACAGTGCCAGAGGATTGGAGGATAGCAAATGTCATACCAATCTTTAAAAAGGGAAAGAGGGGGAACCCGGGAAACTATAGAAATGGGCTATGTCAGAATGCCAATGCAAGAGAGAGCACCAGGATGCAGGTCTCTTGTTATGTGGTGTGCTCCCTGGGGCATTTGGTGGGCCACTGTGAGATACAGGAAGCTGGACTAGATGGGCCTATGGCCTTATCCAGTGGGGCTGTTCTTATGTTCTTATGTTCTGAAGCACAGGTGAAAAGCCCTAATACTCCACTTATGAGGTGGCTGATCCTTATTTTTTGGGCTGGTCCTCTTAGCAGGGTGGTCAGATACAATGGATAACAGAATGCCTACACCTTTAACCATTGTATAGAAGAGGGAATTTTGGCAGGTATAGCATAGGGTTTAAAAAGCTGCACATGCCCAAATTCCCTCTTCTATACAGTGATTAAAGGTATAGGCACCCTGTCCTCCATTGTAGCTGGTCACCCTGCCTCTTAGCTACTGGTTTCTAGAACTTGCAGAAGGCAGCCTTGGAAATTCGGATCTGTGGCTTGTAGGTATAATTAAGGCGCCCTCCAAACCCCCCCCCCCCATAATTCACATACTTGAAAGGCCACTCCCACCTCCAAATGGCACCCTTGAGGAGATCCATTTCACCCTGCAAATGTAATCACAATTGTGGTGCATATAAGGAAAAAGGCACTGGGGTTGTAAGAGTAACAAAATCCACTTTTTTCTGATATGTTATAAGAAGGGGAATAAAATCTTTTTCAAAATTACTTCCATTAATGGAAATGTCAGTTGTGATTACACACTCTATGGAACCGGCAAACGTGCTGGGAACAAATACAGAAAGTAATTCACTTCCCAGAGTAAATCATCTGTGCAAACATCAATGCCAAGGGTAATCTGCATTTCAAATAATGTGCTAAGAACAGGTCATGTTCCCAATCATGTCACAGTTATGACGGAGACCTGAGGAACACTCATTCCAAAGCACGCCAGTTTGGAGAATACAACTCAGCACAGCAGAGACAGGCAGATGCTCTTTCCCTTTAAGAGGGGGACAACTGTGCAAGGCTGGTTGGGAAATGTTCAGTTGCAGCTGTTCCAATTCCTCTGTTTATATTTCTACCCCAGATTTCACTTAGATATCTTCAAGGTGGCTTACAAAATTAATAAAACAATAACACTGCAAAAGCCAATTGCAAGACCATAACACAGCAGAACGCACCATTTAAAAAAAGCCACCAGCAGAAATAAAATAGTGCAATAGTAAAACCCTGGTTAGCAAAGCTTTCAACTGTTGCCTCACACCTATCAGAGTAGGCATTGGATGAGCAGCCTTGGGCAGAGCATTTCAAAGCCAGGGTGCTCTCAGGAAGAGGGCCCAACCCCTATTTTCCATCTGCATAACCAGTAGCATACCTACGGGGGGGGCAGCATGGTAAGAATTGCAGGTGCTGCAGCATGTTGTGTAAGCAGCCCCTCCCACTTGCAATCACATCAGAGACATTCTGGGCAGCAATGGCAACACAATTGCCATTGCTGCCCAGAATGGTTCCGATGGGGAGTGGGAGGGTGGATTACACAGAGCGTTGCGGCACCTGCAATACTTACCACCCCGGTAGCTATGCTACTGTGTATATCTCCAGGTAGAAACACCCTGAGAATGGTCTCTCCATGTGGTCTCAACAAATGGGCAGGTATGGTGATCCAGTGAGGCTCAAGACGTGCTTAAACCTCTCCCCATTAAAATGCATGGGACTCAAATGTGATTTCAGTGTAGATTGTGTTATACTCACTATATCTGATTTTAAATAATTTTGGCAGTACGGGTCTTGTCTCGTTATTCACTGGCATCCACTGATTTAACTCACCACTGATACCATGATCCAACTTGCATGATCCACCTTGCACCGGTTGCAAGCTTCTCGGGATTAAAGATAGCTTTAAAGAACAGCCTCCAATTTTCTTGCTCCTCCATTGTCGCCCCAGAATGCGTCAGTACAGACCAGTGATTTTCAACTTTTTTCATCTCACGGCACACTGACAAGGCACGAAAATGGTCAAGGCACACCACCAGGTTTTTGACAATTGACAAGGCACACCATGCTGGCAGTGGGGGGCTCACATCTCCCATTGGCCCTATTAATAAATGACCTTCCCCCAAATTCCTGTGGCACACCGGTGGACCACTAGCGGCACACCAGTGTGCCACGGCACAGTGGTTGAAAATGGCTGGTATAGACATTATACCGCATAATTTCATTATACCGCATTATATCAGCCATAATTTCATTCCATCATATTCCATTATTCGCCCCATCTAGTGGCTGAATGCAGTATAGCCTCTATACCAATGCGTTCTGGGGCGACAATGGAGGAGCAAGAAACCTGGAAGTGGGTCTTTAAAGCTATTTTTTTCCACTGATTTGGTATCCACTGATCTTTTTTTTTTTTTTTAACCACTGAGCGTTCCAGAATGGAACCCCAGTGGATAATGAGGCACAACCTTCATGCCTATTCTTTCAAATAACCCCAAATTCAACTATCTGTACGTAGAAGAGGTGACAGTTGCCCAACACTGTAATTACTTTTTTTTTTTTTTTTTTGTGAGCAAATGCACAAGGTTCAATTCCCTTCTACAGTCGATGTGGTCAATTCCCATTAGTGGTAATGGTAATGGATGGCTCAAGATCTTTTGCAAAGAATAAGGAATGGGAAGTGGCATAATTTTACCAGCCATGCCCTGCCAGCAATACACTGCATTAAAGTAAGACACAAGATAAGTTAGAACTTTTCTTTGAAAGAAAGAAAGAAAGAAAGAAAGAAAGAAAGAAAGAAAGAAAGAAAGAAATCAATCAATCAATCAATCAATCAATCAATCAATCAATCTAGCACCAGCCTGACCTTAAACACAATCTACATGTGCTTCTGCAGCTTCTGATTAACCCAATCCTAACTAACTTTCCAGCACCAATGCAGCCATGCTAATGGGGTAAGTGTTGCATTGTATGGTAGGGAGGCTGTGACAGAGGCCTCCTCAAAGTTTGTTCCCTTGCCCTGGGGGGTTGTATTGTGGCTACATCACATTTCAGTAGTTGTGAAATTGCTTTGCTTCATTTCATAAAGTGATATCCCACCATTCAACCTACAACTGCTCACAGAGTTTAAGTCAAAAGAAAAGCCACATAAAATCAAGAACAACAACCAAAGCACAACCAGACACAACAGCAAATAAAAAAAAAACAAAAACATAGCAGACAGAATAATCTAAAAGCATGGGAAAACAAAAAGGTCTTCACGGAAGACAGGAATTACATCAGAGTAGGCTCCAGCTCAATGTCCCTGGGCAGACTCAGAAAAGTGTCTCACTCCCATGATGATTGCAGTGTTTGGGCAGGTGGGTCCATGCAGTGCCCTTGGAAGCAGTGCACCTTGTGGGCATTGAAGAGTGGCAGCCTAGAAGAAAATCCTGGAAAAAGACTTTAAAACATATGCTGGAATTACTGCACAAATGCAGACAAAGCCTAAGTAACAGGTAATGTTCCTTAATTAGTCACGCTAATCCTTCTTTTTTTAAAAAAAAAGCCAGACAATTATGCCATGCATTCATAGCGAGTCCAGCTTAGTCACTGGCAATCTTCTTACAGAGTGCAGCTGAGACAACCCAGCTGTGTCAAGGCCTAAAGAGATTCCAGGTAATAAATGAAAAGTAAGCTCTTTTTCAAATCACACAGAGAGTTTATTCATATGCAAACCCGTTCATTTTCAAATGAGGGAACATATGACAAGCCAGTAAAAAATAAGATTTGCTAGCATTTTCAGTCTAAAATAAAAGGGAACTTTATGTTTATCAATGTCAATTGCAATGACACTGGCGAGCAAACTTGGCCTTAGGTGAGGAGCAGCTAATATTAGCCAATCTGGGTAATTAAACATAAAATCAAGACATTCCTAGTAATGATCTGAGCCCCAGGCAGACTCTAAGCTGCTTCCCACACAGTCTGGCTAGAGTAAGCGGCCACACGGAAGTTACAACACAATATCCATTCTGGAGATTAACAATTAGAAACAAGAAATGTTGGATCTTGCTATCTACAGATTTGACACATCATGGTCCTCCAATCCTCATTGAGGCCCAGCCTGTACCTTCCGAACACAACTGGAGATCCAATTCAGTTGCATTCTGAGATGAGGGGAGGTCGCGTATTGACTCCTCTTGTGTCTGGGGACCTGAAGAAGCCTCTAAGATGCACATCCTGTTTTTCCAAAAAAATCGAACTTGTGTCTTAGACACTTCCCGCAAGGCATTCTGAGATGCCCATTCCTCAGAACACTCTCCAAATGCAATCGGAACACAGCTCTGGTCACGTTCAGAGGGTACAGGTTGGGCCAACCATGGATTTCTTTATCCGTGGTTTTCAGCAACTGCGGGGGTTTTGAGAACAGAACCCCCAAAGATATTGAGATCCGACTAGTTTGTGTTTTTTGGGTGGGGGGGAGCAGTAGTTTCTTTTTTGGGGGGGGGCGGAAGCAGAAATCCCTACTCATCTCTGGTCTTATATTGTTTCCAGAAGATGTTCAGGTTTTGCAAGACCTCTGAAGGAAGGTCACAGTTAGGGTGCTGCAGGTGAAAATGCTTAGTGGGAGCCCAAGAGCAATGGGCTCCCGAGGCACCACATGTTACCTGTGCCCTTGCATCTCTCTGTCCACCACCACCTTACCTGCCACCATCCTCATACTAACTTCTTGTGGCAGAATCAGCACACACCAATCTGCTCCAACCTCATTATGCACTTGTTCAATTTGTAAAGGAAGAAAACAATGCGGAAAAAATAAGTGTGGCCTCGGCACCTTACCCCGTGTTGCTAGGATAACCCTCAGGTGAAAACAGATCTATTTTAGCTGTTGCCCAGATCATGACCTGAGAAGGGCCCTGCTGCTCATCCAGCCAGGTGAACTATGGAATCAATAAGGGCCTGGCTGTTCCTATATATATATAGGATCCACCCAGTCATCTTCCTGATCCAATGAGGTACCCACTTCTGCCCCACCCCCAACCTCTGTCTGCCTGCTCTTAAACCTACTCAAATCAGATAAGAACATGCAGGGCCAGCCTTAGGAGCTGTGGGGTCCAATGCAAAACATTTTTGGAGGGCCCTAGCCTCCATGGGCCAAACTACTCATTAGGATGAGCAGCAGAAACAAGGAACATGGCAGTCGCATCACTGCCAACTGCTTCTGGGGAGCTAATTTCAAGCAAATCAGATACAGAGGCAGGCAGGAGGGAGGCCGCCCAGTGGCAATGCTCCACTCGCTGTGTCCTCCTTGCAGTGCCTCGGCCTGAAAGACTCTATGCTGGAGCATCAGCTACAGAGTGAGGTGCCGAATGTGGCTATGAGTGCTCTGCTCACTGCCCCAGAGTGCCCCCACAGACACACCACTTTGGCCAAATTGGTCAAATTGCCCCAAGGACCTGACCATTTATTTCTTCCGTTTTCTATTTCTTTTTCAAGCCTATTAGGGTGCAATCCTAAACATGTTTCCAGGACTTAGGTAAGGGCAATGGAACTCTGAGGTAAGGGAACAAACATTGCCTTACCTTGAGGAGGCCTCTGTGACTGCCCCCCAACTGCAGGATGCAGCACATGCCCCACTGGCACAGCTATGCCAGTGCTGGAAAGTTGGTTAGGATTGCGTCCTTAGAATCATAGGAAGAATGAGTTGGAAGGGAGCTTGAAGGTCACCTAGTCAGATATCCTGCTTTGTGTCAATGACTAAAGCATCCCTGACAGGTGACCTCTCAATCTCTGCTTTCACAACCTCCAGTGAGGGGCAACCCAGAACTGCCTGGGGCTGCAATCCTAATCTCACTTTCCTTGGAGTAAGTCCCATTGAACACAATAAGACTTACTTCTAAGTAGACTTGCTTAGGATTGTGCCCTGAGTCTGTTGCAATGCTGGAGAGCTCTTACAGTCAAGACATTCTTCCTTATGTCTTGCCTACATCTATTTCCTCTTACTTTTCTTCTATTCTTGCTCTTTTTGTCCCCAAGATGGTGGCTTACCCCAAAGCAGCTTGGCCTGTCACTGAACCGGAATGAGACAAAGAAGGCCAGAGTGCAAATTCTCACTCCTCCAGGAAGCAAACTGGGGAAACTGCTTCAGTTCAGAAAGTTCCGTTCATGTTCCAGGGACAATGATCTGAGCCAATTCAAGAGAATCAGCAGGGCTCCCTCATCACTACTTCTAGGGTACAAGGATAATACCACCCCAAGTCCACTCACATTAATAGAGCAGTTTCCTACATCACTTAGGGTATTTTTCTTGCTCAGTCCTTCTTTTCAATCATTAAGTATATTTTTTTTCTTTTTCAAAAAGGTATTTAAATCTAAAATTAGGACCATGTGTGTATGTGCATATCTTGATGACATTTTCTTCCATTATATAATTATACTTTCTCATCCATTTCTCCCAAGAGCCTGAGAACAAACAGAGCTAGAGGGTTTAGCTGTTATCCACATTAACTACTCTACTTAGCCTCTGCCTTCATTAAGAGCCATTGTATGCCCTGGTAAAGGATCAATGTTAAATTTATCCCCATTCGAAGTTTATTTTTAACTTGCCAGTGTTTTATAAAATTGGGAATTAATGTCAAAGAATAAACAAATTAAAAATCTTAAAAGTCAAGCCACAGTGAAAGCATAAATTAACATCATGCTTTCAAAATGGAGGAGGGGGACTTTTCTATATTTTAGATGTGAACTCATGCACGACTTTTTGAAAAGCAGCATGGAGACATAATTAAGTTTATGATGATTTTTCCCCCAAGGCCATTTGAGTTCATTGTGTGGAACCAGGCAAAAAACTTCCTGTAACATTTTATAAGTTTTCCGTTCATTGTCGATTTGACTCCTGTGGTACTACTTAGTCTGCGATTAGTAGTAGGGCAAACTATGGCCCTACTGTCTAGGTAAGACATTTTACCATGGAGCAAATGTAATGGTAAAACAAGGCTGTTGCTCTTTTTATTCCATTTTAGTATGAAATGAGCAGTAGCAATTGTAACAGCGTGGCCAAAATTATACGAATCCCTAAAGGTCAAACTAGATGTTACTGTAAGTAAAGTAACACCCCTAATAACACTACTTCCATCAGTGCCACTTCATTACAGCATCCTAGGTTGATTGGCAGTTACTACAGCCAATGAGAGCAGTGTATTCTGGTCAATTAGCATCAGTGTCCTACCTTGTAGTCAATGGCGTGTCTAATGCTGTCTCCTATAGTTCCAGACAGTGCTCTTTTTTCTAGGAACATCTCCCCATGTCATTGGAGATATTACTGGGCATGCTTTGCAAGCATATGGTTGCTTTTTGTATTGTGAAATAGCTGCCTTGGCAGGTCAGGCCCAGAGCAATGAAAGGGCTTTAAATCCCTCTGTGGTCCTGACTCAGGCTTCCGTCACCATTATTAGCCAAGGAAAAATGCTCCCATTGGTGTCAAATAGCAGCCACAAGTAGTGGCTTCATGGAGGCTGGATGGAGGCTACGAGCAAGGATAGCATTACAGTTCCCCTCTTCCCACTGCAGTCCTGCTCCAGCAGCTATTTGACAGTTTAAAAAGTTATGCACTTACTAATGCATACTAGTTTGACCTCAACAGACATTAAGGATGCACACAGGCAGTAGTTCCTATGCTGGGCAATAAAATCTACAGCAGATTCATGTATAGCAGGGCTCTCCACAGACTCTGGCCCACGGGCTGGATCTGACACCTTTCCAAAGCCACCCCCCATGTGAACAGCACTTACAGTTCCACAGAGGAGCCTCCACAAAGTACCTCTGTGTGCTCCCATTTCTTGCTGTGTCCAGCCGCTTCCAGCTTCTGACGTCCTGGCAGTCTTTGTACCTGGATTTACCGGCGCACCCCCCCAAATAAATGCACCAGTCTGTGGCTTGGGTTTAAAACTGGGCCACTTTATTGAGCATTGAGTTACAGCAGGGTGACTGGGGTAGTTGACTAAACTCCCAGTCCTAAGTCGTGCGGGGTCATTAATAGGGGGAAACGAACCTAGCCGTCTACCTCCCCCAAGGTCAAAGGGTGAAACTGTCCGACTTGAGGCTGTCACCAGACCTGCAGCCTAGGACAACCTGTCAGCGTCGCCCAAATTGTTAAAACAGCAGGACTGGTGGCCCGCAGGTCAAGCCTTGCCAGGCGTGCCAATTCAGTCAAAGGGGCTTGCCAGCCAGCCTCTTCGAACCAGGAAAGCATCATGTGAGCGGAACTGGCTCCCCCCTTGACCTTGCTGTCTTAGACGGACACTGGGGTGTGTCTTCTTACCGTGACCCTGCACACTTCATGCTAAAGCAACCAAATTTACCATAACCATGGGAAAACCTAGCCACGACAGTCCAGGGTAGGCGAAAAAACTGACAGCCAAAGGCCAATCAGGATGTAAGCAAAAAATTCCTTCCCAGCCCCAACAGCAGCCAGGTAATCTCAGACTGACGAATGGGTAGGAGGGCGGGGGTCACCTCTCGCTCCCGGACTGAGGCTGGGTCGGGCATTCACCCGACTCCAGCCTATTTGTCCCATCCCCACAGCAGGCGGGCCAATGGGGGACAAAGCCCCAGCCTGTCTGCATCAGGCGGGGGGGCGGGGTAAACACTGTTAGCGCTGAAGGCGCTAACGGTCATTTCTGATCAGAAGCCTAGAAATGGGGACACATGGAGGCCCTTTGCAGAAGCTCCCCTACAAAACGGTAAGCACTGTCCACACTAGGGAAGCCTTTGCCAGTGTGCAGCAGTCTCCACTTTGGAGACCGCTGATGTATAGTTCAGTTCCTGTCCTTCCTTGAGGGAATTATGTAAAGCTAAGATGGTGACAGATACAGGAACTGGCCTGCTTAGGTTCAAAAATGTAACTGCATCATGTGTGACCAAAAACCATTCTCTTGGATCCACCAGAGGGATTGTGGAAAGTGTCCTGGGAAACAATTTTATCTCCCTAGGACATCCCCTCCCAGGTGACTCTGAAGTCAGCTATGCAGACTGCACAGCGGAGCTCATGAGGATTGCCTAGGGATCAGCATGAGCCAAGATCTGGACTGCAAGGATCAGCAGTGCTGAAAGTGTGCTCTTCATGCCAGGGTTAGGGCTAGTTTACACATGCATATTTATCATTGGGGTGACTGTTAGGTCAAGCGGTGGCTTGCATGGGCGAATGAGCCATTAAAAAAACCACAGAAAGAACATTCGTATCACCTCACTTTACGTCAAACGCTACTTTCCAATGGAGTCAGCTTTGTTCAGCGGAACAAATGTTCAGCTCTGAATAATTGCTATGAGGAATATTCCATGCATATGAGAGCAAAGGCCTAAGACTGGCCCAATTGTAAAACTTCCGTTCCATTGCAATGAATGGGATTGTTGTCACTCTTCTCAACTGTGACAGGATAAGCTCCCAATCAAAGCTTGCAAAACACCCCTAATGTGTAATGGCTGCAACATTTAGTCAATCCATGAAATTAATCCACAAAAATAGTTAAATCTACCACAAAGGTACACCCACAGGATCAGGGTCAAATAAAAAATATTTTATTAATTTTTTACAATTTTATTGTTAAAAATACATTTTTGAAATTTCATTTTTATAATAAAAATATTCTAAAAATATTTTAGTACAAGTACTTATTTAAACTGCTGACAGCAGAAGCATAAACTTATACGAGGCATTCTCTCTTGTGTGAGTGAGGAGGAGGAGTGCCTTTTTCTAAGACGATGGCTCCTCAAGACACAAATGTGTATCATCTAAAAACAATGTATGCTTTTTTTGTTTAGAACTCTTTTTCATATGCAGATTAATACAGATTTAATTGATCTGTCAATTAAGCAACAAAAGGCATGCAATTAATCAAGTAAGGGCGCAATCCTAACCTCACATTAGGCTGGTACAAGTCCCTTATGGCTGGTGCAAGCCATAAAGCACAGTTGTGCCTCCTCAGGAGGAAGCTGCACAAGCACATGAAGGTGTGCTGGAGCATGGAGGCTGCAGCCAGGCTTCGTGGCGGCTTGTGGATTGAGCCTTGAGCCAAGCTCAGCCAATGCAACGCTCTGGAGTAGGTGGAGAGGAGGCGTTCTGGGGCAGAGGCATTCTGGGGCGTGCGGGTAGGCAGAGGCCGGTCCTGGGGGCGTGTGGGTGGGCAGGGAGCAGGAGGTGGGGTCCAGCTGTTATGCTGGATCCCAACCCCTGTTCCTGAGCAGTGCTGAGTGGCTTCAAGCTGCTCCACTCTCCTCTGACTCGTGCCACCTCCTGCAAATCCGAGGATACCCATAGGGGCTGGAATGTCTTACTTGGGGGTAAGGGGGAAGAGTTTCTCCTTACCTCTGGCTGAGCCACTTTGGTGCCCTATCTCACGCTGGATACAGTGCAAGCCTCTTGGCCTGCCAGCTCCAGCGCAAGATAGGATTGCACTGCATGAACACAATCCTATGCACATCTAAATCAAAAGCAGGCTCCATGCGGTTTAATGGGACTTATTGCCAGGTAAGTGCGTATAGGGTAGCTACTTGAGGTCCCAATCCTAGCCAACTTTCTAGCACCAATGCAACTGCAATGCATCCCCTAGGTAAGTGAACAGACATTTCCTTATCTTCAGGAGGCCTCTGTCGCTGCCCTCCCCCACTGCATGACGCAGAGTACACCCCATTGGCACAGCTGCATCAGTACTGGAAAGCTGGATAGGATTGGGCCCAGTGACAGGACCATTGTGTCCGGGACAAATGCATCCTGGTATTGGACATTTGTATCCATTCTTTTTGCATTTCAGACATTTGTGTCCCAATATATACCCCTGGTGTCCCTTGGTGTCCCCCTGTATCCGTGGAGGATAGGTTCCTGGGTCCTTCCCCTATGGATACCGAAACTATGGATAAAAGGGAAACTTATGCTTCCTTTGTCACCAAGCACTCCTGTCTCTTCCTCTGCAGTCTGTTATAGAACGTGAGAAGCAGTCAGTCGAAACACTGGAGGACAGAGACTAAAAGAATGCTAACAGGAAGCAGCAAGCTTTCTCCTATGATGCAGTTGGATGACATTATTTTGGGTGACTTTGCTGCTGTTTTTTGTTGGCGCTTCTGCTTTTACTATTGTTTTGTATTTGTGTCATTTGCTTACATTGTCTTATAACTTTGTTGCAAGTCACCTTGGTTTGTTTCTATGAAAAAGTCAGGATATAAATGTTGAATCATGAATGAATGAATGAATGAATGAAGCTCTACTTCAACAGTAATGCCTGGTTCACCAAATAAAAGTGTTTCTGTTACCAACACCAAAACATCCAGCTGCTTTTTCCATCTGGAATACAGAGATGCTCCCGTCTGAATTTGTAGGTGAATTTGCTGCCTGGTCTCCTCCCCCCCCCCCCCCCACTTTTCCAACCATTTTTGAAGGAAAATGTCTGCAGCTGTTTACATTGCACGGAGCTTGCCAAGTCTTTGAAACACAATGCAAATGAAATAATTAGGACATGCTGCTTAGCTAGAACAATGACTGGACCTTTGGTGGGACGGAATGTTTTCTTTTCTCCCATGTTTGAAGTGAGCCCACAGGGGAGACGTGAAATCCTCAAACCAAGGGGTGGCAGGGAGACAACCCACCACTGTAACAAAACATTCATCTACCAGCGCGTACATTTGAACACACAAAAGTGCCTTCTGCTGAATCAGGCCATTGTTTCATCCAGCTCAGTGTTGTCTACACAGACTGGCAGAGGCTCCCGGGCTTTCAGACAGAGGTCTTTTCCAGCCCTACTTGGAGATGCCTGGGATCAAATCAGGACCTTCTTCATGTGTTCAGTCATAAGGCTACAGCCCCTTTGCTTAGCTTCTGCAAAACCTACTTTCAGCCATTCTTAATAATAGCTAGGTAGTCTCAACTTTAATTTGACAATCTGAAAACTGGGGGCCCAATGTTATCCAACTTTCCAGTACCGGTGCAGCCACAATGCAGCCCAAAGAGAAGGGAACAAACATTCCCTTGCCTGGAGGAAGCCTCCATGACTGCCCCCCTATCACAGGATGCTGTTCATGCCCCATTGGCATGACTGCATCAGCACTGGAAAATTGGATACGATTTGGCCCTGGGGTAATAATTTGATGTTTGCCTATGGTCTGAACAGGAAACATCCCTTTAAATCTTAACACTGATTTTTTTTTAAGGAAATTTAAATTTCCATGACAACTGAAAAGTAAGTGCATCCTATATTGTCACTTCTTTATACCATCACTCTCATCATAGATGTGTAGTAAGTCCAGCCTGTGGTATATCAGTTATGCAGAGAAAACGATAAAAATAGTCACAGCCCAATATTGCTGGGAATAATAAAATAGATATGTATACCATAGGTCTATGAAAACAAAAATGAGCAAAAACAGCCTATGTGATTCTCTTTATACCAGCTAGTCTATGTTACAAGCTCTAAGGGCTTTTGTGCTGGTAAGTGGTAGTAATGAAAGTTCCAGCTGTCGTTGGCTGAGTTGCCTTGATGTCATAGAGAGATCGGATGAGATGCTCTGTTTTTAAAGTTCCCTGCCTACCATTGGCTGACTTGTTTGGATGCTATAGATAAGCAGGGGACAGGCAAGTAGGCTAAGAAATAAGGACTTACTGATAAATCAGCAAGCATGGGAAGCATGATGGTTTAGGAATTAAGAGGGAAAAGGTCTAGAGAATAAGTAGGAGGAGTGGCCCATAGGCAAGAATTTGTAAAAGGGAAAGAAAACAGAGAATAGAAAGCAAATAGGCAGTATAGGCAAAGAAGAGAGTGACACATGGCCAGGAATTTTCAAAAGGAAGAAACTGAAGTCCATACCTTGCTATGAAATAACAAGCAAAACATTGGGCAGCTGCCAAGGCTTGAGCATCCTGGTGGGAGCCATCATTGATTCTTGCCCTCGTGTCTCCTGGACAGGATGGTCAGCAAGCGTGTGGAGAAAAAATGGAGGCCACAAAGAGGAGCAACAAAAAATGGTAGCCTCTCTACTGCAGCCGAAAAAAGACTCACCACTAAGGTAATCCCCCAACAAACTTTAGGTGGGGTATTGGAATCAGGGTGACCAGATGCAATGGAGGACAGAATGCCTATACCTTTAACCATTGTAGAGAAGAGGGAATTTGGGCAGGTGTAGCTTTTCAAACCCTTCTATGTTGAGCTGCACCTGCCCAAATTCCCTCTTCTCTACAATGGTTAAAAGTATAGGCACGCTGTCTTCCTTTGCATCTGGTCACCGTGACTGGAAGACACTTCATGATGGGTTACCTCAGACGTGGAGAAACCTGTTTCTTCATAACACTGGAATGATAAAATGTGGGAAAGATGTAAAAAAAATACTTACCTGTAAGACAGTTATGGGTAAGCCAAGCACAGCCATGACTTTCTCACAAACAGGCCTTCGTGTGTAAATCGTTCTCAAAATACAATCTCAGATATGGAGGAGATGTGTGAGAATACATCCCTCACTTTAATTGCAGGGAGAAGAAGACTGCAAAAAGACATTGGAAGTCACTGCATTTGGCCCAGCATCTTTGAAATCTTGTGTGTTTGACAGGAGTCCACACTGAGAACGCAAATTGCCATTTGCCACTTTCATGGTATTTCAGGAGTTTTGACATGTATCATTTCAAGTGGGAAAGTGGTCACAAGGGACATGAAACATGTATAGCGAAACCTTTTCTCTCATAATAGTAGTCTTTGCCATCCCTTTGCTCCCTGAACAAGTTTGAGTCAACAGTGGTCCCAGCTGCCAAGCTACCAGTGGCATAGCTAGAGGGGGTGCAAAGCACTAACTTTTGCAGGGAACATCACCACAGCATGCAAGTGACCCCTCCCCTTTGGAGCCATTCTGAACAGGGGGAGCAAAACGGGGACATATGCCTCCATTTTGCTCTCTCCGACCAGAATGACTCCGAAGGGGGGGAGTACACTGTAGTAAGGCTCACTTGCACACTGCGGTGAGGCTCCCTACAAAACTTAGTGCTTTGCAGCCCCTCTAGCTACGCTAGTGCAAGCCACCAAATGACATAATGATTAGGGAAGGGAGGCCTCCTTTTAAAGAATAATATCGGCATATAGGATTAGTTCTAAGTGGTAAAGTAACGGAGATTGGGATCAGTGTGTCTGTTAGACAGCAGTGAGGCCACTTCTGGCTCTTAAGGTTCCCCAGACATTGTTAAATAGATGAATGGACAAAAACAAAAACATCCGATTCAGAGGTTTGCTATGCCCTGGACTGCACCCATTGTAAACACTAATAATTCATAAAACCAAAACATGCATCAGTCCAGAAATGATACCGAGTTCAACTAACACTGGAGGGCATTCAGGTTTTTCCAAGGCAAGGCGGAAACATCAGTTATCTAAATTCCCAAAGAAAACTTCATAGTGACCACTGCCCACCTTACTCAGAAAACTACTGTTCCTACAGTTGTTGAAAAAAGGAACAGCTGTGTACCAGCTGCCAATACACAGCAAAAAGCAATTGGAATAGCTGCTACCACCTGATAAAATAGACCTCCTTCATTAACATGCTCAGAAAAATTAGCTGCCTGGGGAAAATTGTTCTTGATGTCAGTATAAAATCCATTTAATTCCAAAGCCATCTACTAAACTCTTTTAACTGATCTGTTATGGCGGGGAACTTGGCCTTTTTAGTATTGTTTCAATGCCTGTTTATGCTACTGAAATGATTTTTAAGGTACAGTGTGCAGTCTTTTCCTATTTCATTGTAAACAGCAGTAGGGTTTACAGGATTTTTACATCATCTAAGTTAGGGATCTCCGAACTTTTAAGTATAAGGGCCACTTAATAGGTTTTTTACATTTTCATGGACCAAAAAAAATCAGGGCGGAGGTGAGCAACACACAGCACGCTGTCTCTGCCCCAACCCATGGTTGAAACCAAGTTTGTTATGGTTTGTTTACACATATGCAAAAATGACGCTACTTTCTCACCGCAATCATTTTATGGCATTGTTGAAAAGTCAACATGCAGAAACCTGATTTTTTTTATTGGCAGGGGTGAGGTTAACATTGAATAATTACAGCGTTTGTCCAGGTGACTGAAAATTAGGATTAGCCTGACTGACACCATTCTGGCCATATGGAAAGAATGCAGTGGACAGAACTGCAGTGTTAACTGTCCAACCATGTGGTTGGAAAAAAAATATTTTAAGTTACTGTGGGCCAGATAAAATCTTATGGTGGGCCAGATGTGGCCCCAGGTCATAGTTTGGAGGCCCCTGATTTAAGTGATAACAATAATGCAGCTAGTCGCATTGTGTTGATTATGAAGCACACTGGAATGGCAGTAGGGGTCGGCCAGGATGGGCCCTAATGGAGGGCTCATGCTCATCAGAGAGCTGACTTGATCAAGCCAGTCCATAAACTCCCAGCACTGGTAGTAATGACCCACTGCGTCATCAGGGAAAGGGGAGCATAATGCTGTGAGCCATCTCTTGCGTAGAGCAACTGAGAAAGCTGCCATGGATGAAAGCTGCTCTTTCATGACCATATATGGTGTAATAGGGGGCCTGCACTGGATAAGAACATAAGAAGAGACCTGCTGGATCAGGCCAGAGGCCATCTAGTCCAGCTTCCTGTATCTCACAGTGGCTCACCAGATGCCTCAGGGCAGGCCCAGGGAGCACACAAGACAATAAGAGATCTCGATCCTGGTGCCCTCTCTTGCATCAGGCAGAGGTGCTGAGTTGTCCTGGGCCTGCAACATGCAGGCACCCATCAAGGGACAGCTCTGGCTGTGAGGACCTATTGCAGGACTTTGCCCCAGTGCCTTCCCCCCCATCAACCTGGTGCCAGCTCTGAACCCATCTTGTAGTCACTACAGCTGAGGCTATCCTGCTATCTTTTTGAAACTGCATTTCAGCTGACACAAAAGTATTCCATGGAAACTATGAGTGTGATAGCTTTTTTCATGATATACGTAGAGAGAACATATTGTATCTGATGCTATTGTCCTTAATTCTGAGACCAGTGCTGATGTGCCATAATTGGGATAGAAAAGCACAGTAAAATGTTTTAAAATAAATAGATAAATGTGAAGGATTGGTTAGGATTGTGCCCCTAAGGTTGTTCTTCCTCCAACCTGCATACATTCATCACATATTGAATGTACTGTACATATACATGTACAGTACAAATTGTGCATGTATAGATTTGTCTATACAAGTGAGTATCCTACTTTTTGTAAGATCCAGCTCTCTCTCTCTCTCTCTCTCTCTCTCTCTCTCTCTCTCTCTCTCTCTCTCTCAGTCTAAAAGGCAGGACTTTAAAACAAGGGACCAAACCAGACCCCTCATCTCCCCAAATTGGCTGCTGACTGTTCCTGTTAAAAGATGAATGGATGAAAACATCTGATTTAGAGATTCTGGGCGCAATCCTAACCCACTTTCCAGCACTGGCATAGCTGTGCCAGTGGGGCATGTGCTGCATCCTGAGGTTGGGGGGACAGTCATAGAGGCCTCCTCAAGGTAAGGCAATGTTTATTTCCTTACCTCGGAGTTGCACTGCCCTTATGTCAGTGCTGGAAAGTTGGTTAGGACTGCAGCCTCTATGATTTAACTACATGCTGAAATGCACCCATTGTAAATAATAAGTAAAATATGCCATGGGAAATTTATTTCCGGGGTTCACAATCTGTGCAACTCTGACAAAGAGGCAATGATTCAAAAAACAATTTATTAAGATTGACTACAAAGTCCCTCTCCCAAAAAACCTTTAGAACTATTTCAGCTCAATGACCTAATTGCAGAAATTCATATTTACTCCAGAGGGTTACACTTTAGTTATTTGTTTCTTTCATTTGTAATTATTGTTAAGCAAAGAGCATATTGATTGAACCTGAAAACATTGGACTAAGAAACTTCCTCCCATGTAAAAACAATCAAATGAAACTGCAGTTTAAAAATGCAAAATGAAACTAGAGACAATGGTAGTAACTCTATCAGCAAGTGCCTGTAGATTTTGTTTAGAGGAGAAATTGTACAATAGGCATCATAAAGTGCTCTCAGAATTTTTGTGGAAGAGAATCCCAAAAGCAGCACCTGGTTTTCCATTTTTTAACATGCTTCCAGCTTGTTTTATTGGCAAAGAAGGCATGCACTGCTAATTGTCCCACATTAAATGGGAGCTATGCTGTTAGGGCCCAACCTCAATGCAATACATTACTGCCATATATAGTAAATAGAAGAAGACAGAGGTATAGATCAGCCTGTGAGGGGAGAAGAGAGTTGAAAGATGTAGAATGGCTTTCTCTCTGCCTTCTGGTTGCTGTGATCACTGAAGAGGCTGGGCGAGTGGAGATGCATTAATGCTACAAAGCAGGAATCTAATTTATGGCCTAATCGTATCCGATTTTCCATTGCTGGTGCAGCTGTGCCAGTGGGGTTTGCGCTACATCATGTGGGGGATCACTGGGGCCTTCTCAAGGTATGGGAACATTTGTTCCCTTACCACAGGGCTGCATTGTAGCTACACCAAAGCTGAAAAGTTGGATAGGATTGGGCACTTACACACCAGTCCAGACTGCAAAAAGAGTTTGATGGGGGGGGGGGGTCGCAAAACAAAAGAATTACAATTTTTTTCCACATGGCTTGTGCCAGTTCTGATTGGGATCATTCACTCCTCCATGGTTCCCAAGAATCTTCCTATATCCAAACTTCTCACCAACTTCCCCACTCCTACTATTCTTCAATGGTATTTAGATAACAGAGATAAGGAGGTTAAAAAGTTGCAACCAATTAAACAACTGCTTCTTCTGTTGGCTGGAGCTTCCTAGCATTAGAATCCTTTGTTCTTTTGTTTGTTCAAACAGACTTATTTAACTGTGAAATCAGACTGTGATCGTTGTCACCATCTGTATGCCATGCCTTTTGTGTACAGGCAGAACTTCAGAAAAGCTATGGTCATTTTGGGAAATTCCACCATGTGGTTTTTCATGGGGAAGGGGGGTTTGAGAATGAGGAGAGAAAAAATGGCTTTTGAACTATGCTTGAGTTTCATGCTCTCCTGGCCCTAACCCTGGGTCAATTTTATCTAATGGCCAATATAACAGTAGGGGTGTTCTGTAATAGCAAGTGTCACTTCTTACATCTTTAGAACCCAATCCTGTGGTCCGCTCTACGCCTCCGCACTGCAGACCACAGTCACAAATGTGCCATAAGGCACGCTTGCGGGGCTCACTGCCAGGCTCCCACTAGAGGTGGCTCAGCTCCAACAGGCGCTAAGCCAGCGCCTGGCGGGCACCCGCATTCCACAGCTCGGCGGTACCTACGACCGCCGGGCTGCAGAACGGGGAATGGGGCGGGGACAAGGGCATTCCGGGGGGGCAGGCCAGCGTGATGTGGGGACGGGGGGTGTGCCAGAGGCGAGCAGGAGGAGGATCCATGGAGCTCCGCTCCGCAGGATCCTAGGCACTCGTGAAGGCTGCATGCCTTACATGAGTGCCTTTACTTTAGTGGCGCCACTAAAGAGAGTAGCCCCATTGCGGGGCTGCTTCCCTTACCCAGGGGAAGGGGACGAACATCCCCTCCTCCCAAGGCACCTCCAGCATTAGTGCGGTAGGCGCTGGATTCAGCCTTGTGGCACCACTGAGTCGGGGAGCCCCAGGCAGCTCAGGATTGGTCTGCCCATTAGGATTGGGCTGTTAGACAGCAATAATAAGGAGATAATTTTAAAAAAAAAACACTTTGAAATGATTAGCTCAGCAAGATTTTATTTTCCCTGGTAAGTATCTAGGCTTACTCATGCACTGGGCATTGCGGGCCCAATCCTATCCAACTTTCCAGCACCAAAGCAGCCGAATGCAGCTCCAAGGTAAGGGTTCAAATATTCCCTTACCTGGAGGAGGCCTCTGTGACTACCTCTCCACCAAAGAATGCAGCACACACCCCACTGGCACCACTGCACCAGCCCTGGAAAATTGGATAGGATTGGGCCCTGGATCAACTACCAAGTCCTCAAGAAACATCATGCTAATATGTGGGTAGTCAGTTGTCACACAGAAAGCCAGTACAGTAGTTGCACAGAAGAGCTTCCACAAGTAACTGAAATCTGGGAAAGCAGGCCAAGTGGCAGTTCAACTCACTGAACAGAGCCCACTGATGCCTGTTTCTTCACCCATTGGAACAACCATGTCTTCTATTTAAATGGCTACTCTCAAGGCCATTCTCAAGTCCATATGATACCATTCTAACACCACAACATAAATGATTCAGCTTATCTTCACTGTATTTCATGCTAAGTAAGTGCTTCTTCATTCTATTGCTGCCTGTCTATGACCTCCTGTCTCCAAGAGGAAAAGTTTGACTGTTCTTTCACACATTCTTCATGAAGAAGGGCTAAACTGGTTACCATTATTGAAAAGAAATGAAAAAACCACAACAGAACTCATTCTTGAACATCTAACAGAATTTGATTGTCCTGATGTCACAGTGTTCTGTCTCAGTACCCTCACCACAACATTGGCTCCCACTGGGGTAGGAAAACATGGAATATGGTAGCCCATTTCACATCTTTCCTCCACGTATATATTCAACAGACCCATTGTCCCTTCACATTTTCAGCAGAAGGATCTTCCACACAATGGAAAACCCAGGCTTCTTGAAGATCTTATGTGTGGAACCATTTTAAAGATCTTATGCGTGGAAAACTGTATATTCAAAGACTTACACACTTTCTGCTGAACACAGAAGTTGGGTGCATAGAGGTCAGGGGGCAGATCAGGTGGAACGATCCCACTCCCTTCCACATGTTCAACAAACACATGGAGGTAAAGTATAAAAAAGGGTCTGGACTTCTGGGAATGAGTGAGTTCTACAAGGGAAGGGAAGAAAGCAAGATACACACAATATTTAATATAGCATCTACTTTGGCACTAAATCCAACAAAACCCTGACGATTCCCAATGAAAGTGAAAGCTGAAAGATATGAGCTTATTTAAAAAAAAGAGGAGCACATAGCCCTAGTCTCCCATTTTGAATGCAACACTGAAAAGCACTTTTCAGCAACTCTCCATTTGCTATCCAAGAGACCCTCCACAGATGGAATAGTAAGGATAAATAATTCCCTTTCAGTATGTTATTCTTACATTAAAATGTTTGCTCTTCTGTCCTGCAGAAAATCCTGCTCATGGAAAATAATCCTTTCCCACCCATTAAAATAAACCACATCAAATGTAGCATGTGGGGCCGGGTACAAAAGATCAAAAGATAGATTTTACTGTGGGGCCAAATTCTGCCATCAGAAACCAATACTTGGTTCCCACCAAAGTCTTCCTTGTTGCATGTATCAAGTTCAAAAGGGGTCTGTGTTTAGTAAATAGGTACAAATGACAGCAGAAAGCTAATTAAGATGAGCCTAATGCCTCCGGAATATCGCTCTGTCTAACAGACTTGTTTAAGGAGAAGCCGGGGTAGATGAAAACATAAAAGCCGTGCTCTGCTCAGAGAATGTAGCCCCAAATAATAAATAAATGTTTTAGAGAGCATGATTAAAAGTTGTCCTGATGTTCTGAAATTTTATCATGATGTTCCATTCCCACAAAAAGAGTACAAAGAATTGCATGTTACATTGTGCCTGAAGGATTGGCCTTGTAATAGTAACTATAAATAGTGTGCCAGTTTGTTTTTTGTTTTTTTAAAGTCTTTGCGGTGGAAAGGTTAAACTCTGCTGCTGCGTGACTAAAATACTATCTCCTGTGAAGCCAACTTCAGTGTTATTATTTTTGAAACGAGTCCAGGCTCCAGATCCTTTGTGAGAAAGACAACTTCAAAGCCTTCATACCAGTTTAAAGTCATAGGGTGAAACAGGAGACTTAACTCTTCCAAAAACCTTTATTTACAAGCAAATACTGAGGTAGGATGATCGAGATGAAAGTGACAATAATCAATCTGGTTGGAAGATTCAGACTGGAACAGATGGTTGATTTCAGCATTGATTGCCATAGTGTGAAAGCAGCTGAATCAAGCACCGTACCCTGCACTAGAGTAAAGGACAAAGAAAAAGTTCAAGAGGGCCTATCTGGGCACCATGTTTTTGCAATGAATGAGGATCACATTAGACATCATGTGGCAATCCATGCATTCAGGAGGGTTCAGGTTTCCACTTCTTTCACAGTAAGAAAAAGTTAGAATTCAACCCACCTTATAGGAAAATGAGACAGACATAAGAAAAGCAAGCATTATTATTATTATTATTATTATTATTATTATTATTATTATTATTATTATTATGCTGTATGTTATGACTATGTAGGTTTTTAAGGGATTTGTAACTTGGGCACTCTGTTGTAGGGGGAAAGGCAAATAGAAGTTGACCAAATAAATGAATTATGATTATAGACTTTTCCCAGCTTTTTGGGCCACAGTTGAAAGAGGGAAGGAAAATACATTATCATTACTTCCCTGACATGTAAATCCCAGTTTTCTTTCAATGCCTACAACAGCGGGCACCAAACCCTTGTTCCACAGGTCAGACCACTTGCAGTCCTGGCCCCTGTGCCACCTGGAGCCAGAACTGCATAATGCTACCCTCCCCACCACTCGCCCCCCCTTACCTTCGAGTCCAGGGCCGCACTCACTATTTTTTTTCCTATATGTGTACCTGCTTGTTCATTTTGTGGCAATAAATACTTGAGCCAAGCTCAAGGAAGGCAGTGTAACACATTTTTTCTAATTATCTCAATTTCAGAAAACTGTTATGTGTTTGGAAATTCTATACATCCCAGCATTTGTGTTGGACTGTGTTGCCTTTTTGGTGTAAGCCTGTGTGTTTTCTTAATGATATATACAGAGCTATCAGAGTCTGAAAATGAACCTTTCCAAAATTCTTTGGTAGAAGTACACCAACTCGGCCTCTCAGAGGAAGTAGCTTGCCAGCTCCTCCACTATGGTCATGATACAATCCCACTGAACATAAATCTATTTTACTTATTTCCATCTGACCAGTATTAGACAGTATGTGCCATCATGGGTTCCTCTAACTTTGCAAAAAAGCATTCGCTAATTATTTCCCCATCTTTCACATCCACAATTTCTCATGAACAGAGGCCAATTGGCAGCCATCAGATATACACTTGATATTTTATAGTGCTTGCCTAGGGCTTGAAACAAGAGTGTTCTGAGGTTTATTAACTAGCAGTTATAAAACGTTTTGGATTCTTAGGAAGAAGAAAGAAACTGAGTGCAAGGAAGATCCCACTGGCTTCCTTAATTTTAATGACAACATGTAACTGCAAATCATATTTAATCATTCTATCTAAAACGAGTGGAGAACCATAGGGAAGGACAGATGGGACCTGACTGTAGCTCAGTGGTAGAGCACATGTTTTGCTTCATGGCCAGCCCATCCATGAGGCCAACAAAGTGGTTGCCTCAGACAGCAAGTTGGTGGGGAGCACCTATCTCCTACTAGCCTCCATTGTCTCTCCTCCTCCATCCACTTCCTGGATTGGAAAAAGAAGAGGTTTACACAGAGGAGGAGGAAATGTAGAGAGAGGAGAGTGCCAAGTTAGACCATTGGAGAGTGGGAGGTGTCAAGGCTGGCACATGTTCAGGTAAGGGGACAGCATTTGACATGCTGCTTCAGGCATCAAGCAACTGTTACCCTGCACATGCCAGATCTTGTCTGATCTTGGAAGCTAAGCAGGGTCAGGCCTGGTTAGTACTTGGATGGGAGACCGCCTGGGAATACCGGGTGCTGTAGGCTGATACCACAGTCTTTCGAGACTGAAGGTTGCCAACCATTTCAGGCATCAGGAGGGCCAGCCCTGCCGCCAGGCATCTCCAGTTAAGTAAGACCCCTGTCTGATTGTCTGAAACCTTGGGCAACCAGTGCCAATCAATGTAAGTAGCATTGACCTTACACCGACTAACAGTCTGACTCAACATAAAGCAACAAGATGAGCTACCATATTGGTATAGCTTAACCACATTTTTGCAACCCATCATCAACTAGACATGGCTAAATGCAGTCAAAGCTACTATTTGTCCAGTCAGCTTCATGACTTTTTGGGTGTGAATTATGGCAAACAAACTGGATTGGAAGAGAGTTCCCAAGAAAAAGCAGGCACATTTTTTTCACTAATCATTCCCTTTTATGCCCAGGAAGCCATCATGTGAATTGCACAGCCCATGAGTTTCTGTGTAGACTCTGGAGCCCAACAGGGATCCGTGTAGGATGAACTGTACTCCAGGTCAAGACTGTTGGGGGTCACCATCAGTACAGCATTGTCAATCCCTGCCATTTACATTATCTGACAGCTTCTTTAAATATCAGGGCAGACATTTTGGCTACAGCAGCAAAGGTAGACTCTACTGAGGACAAGCCTACTTGAAAGCAATGATGCCCTTGTAAAGTACCTTTTGTGTCTTCAGAAAGTCAGTGACTCATCTATAGACTATAAGCAAAAATGGAAACAACTTAGATACAAGATCATGGTTATTCACACCCCAAAAAATAGATACTGTAGCAACTATTTTAATCTACCAGTGTCTTAAATTAATCTTTAGAAGGCACTCGTGTACTCAGTGTTATTTTTTCACCTATTGAGATGGGTTATATTTCAGCTGGATTCTGTTTCCATCAGTACTAAACCACATTTCATTCCTAACACAAAATCCTAGTGTTAAAGAAATCTTGGATTCTGTCATCCAAGCCAAATTGAATCAAACCCTTCGTGAACTTCCCTACTAGGTTGCTGTTCTCAAGTAACATTAAGGATGTGAATTTTCTAGTAGCAGGCCTGGCTGGAGAGACACAGATGAATCAGGGATTTCTCTGTTTTCCTTTAGAAAAATATGATGAATTACCACTAGATTCTGAGTTCTTTTTTGACCATTTTTTTTCCCAACGTGGTGCCCATATATCACCCTGCTTTTTTTGTTTGTTTTCTTGTACATGCCACTGTTGTCTTCTCCTCCTCCTTCATCCACTGCAAAGGTCCTTCAAAATTGGATCTCCTCCCTGCCTAGCCACTGAAGACATGAAGGAGGGCAAGAGCAATTGGGAACAGGATCACAATAGCAACATGTATCTCCTTCCCACCACCTCCCCCATGTCATCTGCCAGCAGCTCCAGAGGAGGAGGTCAGGAGAGCAAATGAGGAGAGGGTGAGTAAGTGGCTGAGTGGATTGGTCAGGCATGCAGCAGACTGAGGGGAGGTGGTAGGTGAGCATGGAGTGGAGAGGGGTACTCTAGCCAGTTAGCGGAAGGTCCCCATCCCACCACTCAAAGCCAGTGCTTCAACCCATCACCTGGATGAGCTAACTCTGCCTCATTTCTTTCTGTATTGTGAAAAAGAAAATATTTTCTAATTTCTATTCACATTTTTAAAAAACCATTTGAGGGTTACTTTTCAATAGCAGATTATTCTGAAGCATTCACTTCATGTCCAAAGGACATCTCTATGGTAGATGTAAAACAGTAAGGACATCTGTATGGTAAGAACACCTGTATGGTAGATGTAAACAGTATGTACATGACAAGACAGGGTTTACTCTGTAAGAACCTTTCATCTTTCTATACACACTGATGCACATGCATATACATCTTCACAGACATAGACAGATCCATTGCCACTCAAAACTCTGTCCCCCAACACTGCCAACTTCTTTCCTGCATGTGGAGGGATAGTGCATTCAATCTAGCCTATATTGTGTTCTGTGGAACTGCACATGTGCTGATATACGTAGTATCTCCCAATTCGTCCAGTATTATTTACATGTACAGCAAGCATGGCAAAAGAAATCACCCCTTCCACTTATTTTGTGTTCAGCTTTGTAAGCATCCATTTCAATGATTTTTAACCCACTTTTCAATTGGGATTCTCAAAGCAGTATATGTATATTGAAAATACTGGTTAAAATAATTCAATAAAAGCAACAAAGGGACAAGTCATTATTCAGTACCATAAAAAATTGCTTGAATGGGACAAGAGCCTGAATTTGTCACACTGTGTCAGGGAGCTGATCTCATGGCTTAGAGGCCACCAGCAAAACATCTGCCTCGGTGCCCAAGAGATTCTCAGTGCCAAATAATAAAGAGCAGGGAAGCTTATCTAGAAGAAGGTGCTCCCTCCTGTAACCTTAACTTGAAATTCCTGCATATTCTGTGCAAGTGTTTAAATACCAGGTTTACATATAAGTCTAAATTTGCATCATCAAGCCCACTCAGTGTAATCAGATACCAATTACATACAGGGAGCTGGGTCTGTCAGACAGCATATCACAAATGGCAGAAAGCCACAGAGAACAAATATAAGTTAACTAGACACATGCAGAGGTCCATCTCAGATTGATAAACTGTTTCCATTCTTACTTAAATGAGGCTTTTACACTTCTGCAAATCTGTCATTACAATGCTCACCTCTCTTGATTCATTGATTAACAATTTCCACAATACATCTAGTTTCTTAATACATTGCTGTAATTAAATTATTAAGAATAACATGCAGCAGACATCTTCTATCAAAAACTGCATTTATTGGAAACCTGAGCATTTGGGATTTTGAAAATCAAACAAAAAACACCTCAATCACAAAGAGTCATGACAGAGGTTTATAAAATAACAAGGCCTGTGAAATTGATGACCAAAAACTTTTTTAAAAACAATTTATGATGGTTTCATATGAATTTGGAGTGCTGATTCCAAAAAATGGCATCAGTTTTGCCCTATCACATATAGTTTCAGTGATATGGCACAGTGGAGAAAAGTGCTTGAACCATTCATTGAGACTATGCTGTATCTCCAAAACTAGACATGACTGGGCAAAACCAATACCATTTTTGGAATCAGTACCCCAAATATACCTAGGAATAGGTCTAACTTTTTAGACAGCAGTATTAATGGTTTATTAATGGATATGGATAAGAGATTTTCCCCCTTTCATTTATTAGATGACCCCACTTTCTTTTTTACACTGAGATATTCAAACATGCATCCACACATCCTCTGCCTACAATCTAAAATGGTATGCCCAGGCAAGAATGTACCATGTGTTATTTCCACATGTTTGAATTGGCCGTAATATCATTTGGTTCGCATTTTGGCCACAGATGAATGCTGTCTGGATTCCATAGCCGGTTGCCTACAATTGCTGTCAGCTGATAGCCAAATAGAATCGATGGCCCAAGTTCAGCTGAAAATCTGCTCCAGACAAGAAAAAAGGTGTATGCATAAATTTAAGAAAGCATGCAGCCGATAGCTTCTCCTATCTCATTGCCATGGGACATGTTATCTCTAGACTCTAGTCCTCTACTCCAACTTTCTCTCTCATGTACATATTCTCACTTAGAAGGTTTCCTAACAGCCCATTTATATGGTGATAAGAGAACCATAAACAAGTTTTGTTCCCACTGAAGGAAGAAGATGCCCCATTAGATGCCAAGACCATGTCACAGTGAATCATGATGCGAGAAAATCTTCAGGCAACCAATGTGATCACCACCACAACAGGAATAATTCCTCACTCTTGGCAATATCCCTTTATGCAGGGATAGACAAGTCCAGCATGGCTTGATGTGAGTCGAGTCGCCGAGTCACTGCTCCCCACGACTCGACTCAAAAAAGAGTCATAATGGGCACTTTCCGAGGCATCAAGTCATCCTTTAATGACTCTAATGAATTTGAGTTGAGTCGCACCCCCCCTTTAAAAAGCCCAATGTGGAAAAAATGGGGCTGCTGCCAAGGAGTGTATGTGTGTGTCGGACTTCTCTTTTCTCACTCCCCTGATGTCCCGGCCCATCTGTAAACAGGGCAGGTGGGATGGGAGGGACCACGAGAGAGCGGGACAGAAGCAGCAAGAGGGAGGAAGGTCACACGCAGCATTTGCCAGACTTACCAGGACGACCCGATCCTTTGCAGCCCTACTCAGAAGTAGTCCCACTATAGCTGGTCATTCAATGAGGCTTCCCCCTCTAACTTAACAACAAGCCCATAGAAGCCACAAGGATCATGATTGCTATGAACTGCCTCCCCCCCCCCATTCCCCACCTCCTTTTTCGCCTCTCCAGCCAATCATAAGACAAGAACCCCTTTGGGCTCTTCCTCCTGCCCTCCCTCAGCCAAGTACCAGACTGCCCATCCTGCATCCAATGATCATCTGTTCCTTCCTATCACAAATGAGCAAAAGAGCTTTTTCCTGCCTCCTCCTTCCTGATTGAATGCATTAAACCTTCCCTACATCATGGCAGGCACTCCCTACTGCTCACCCGGTCCCACAAGTTTTTCCATGCCGCAGAAACAGTAAGCAAGCATACCCAGACACAGGCAGACTTGAGTCAGCATGCGAGGGGATGAGTGCCAAGTCAGGGGGGCCCTGACTCGAGTGTTTTTTGGAGTCTTCCATGCGCACAACTCATGAGTTGCCAAGTCCCTTAAAATCACACATTTTCGCAACTCAAGTTCCCAACCCTGCCATTATCAGCCATGCCTTCACTGCAGACAGAACTGCAGACTTCCACTCAACCTTTGTGATGAAGAACAACTTTGCCATATGAAATCTCATGCGGTGACGCATTATCTGCTGATCAAAGGATTCATTACAATATTCATCCCCACCATTTGCAAAATAATTGTTAGAGCTTGATGGGTAAATGGAAAACATTTCCCACAAGAATGTACTAGAACTGTTTTTTTCTCTAAAACTGAAAAAAAAAAATTGACTGCATTTATTTTTATCCTAATTTTTAACCCATAATTTTCAAAAGAATTAACCCAGGCACAAAAAAAAATGAAAAATGCCATGTGTTCGATCTGTAGCCAATTAATATACTGAGAAACCAGTGCCTAATGCATATGACTGAAATGGATGCTGAAGCCAAACACCAGCAAGCCTCCACAGAAACTAATCAATGATTCAGTTGCCACTATCATTTGGCGGATAGATGATGCAGCTCTGGGGGGACTCACCTTATGTAAAGGTCGATTCTGTCCTAGATACCGGTATAGCCCTGTAAATTGAAGCTATTTATGTCTGGAAATGGTGCTACCAGAGACTGGAAATAATGCTGCTCATAATCCTAGCATAAGGCACCAATACGAATAACCTTTCTTGACATATTCCACCACTAAAAATTCATTTCAAGAGTGGGTCAGAATAAGTCCTAGTTCTACATAATCACAGGCCTCTGTGACACCTGGTCACTTTGTTAAAAAATGTCTTTGTCCCACATTCATATTCCATTCTTCACTTCTCTGTACTCAAAAAGTCTACTCCAGCCTGTCCATAAAAGTAACAAACAAACCCAACTTGTTTATCCTGCTTGATTTACCACAAACATAGCATGTATTTTTGACCCATACCTCCAGAAGATGACTTTCTATGTCAGGACCATTGGACCATTTCAGCGACGTGGAGAGGGGGGATTTGCTGCATGGGTAACAGCCTATCCTCCATACCTACTTTACCCAGGCTTCGCGCACTGGAGAGGACACTCTGTTCCTGAGCCTCCATTCAGAGCGTGACGCCATAGTCTTCCGAAACTGAAGGATGTCAGGATGTATTTTCATGCTTTCATTTAAAGCATCTTCCACAGTGTCTATGTCATCAGCTATCTCTCTTGCTTCCAGCTTCTCAACAGGTGTCCTGAATGCCAGCTACTCAGGGACCACCACCACCCCAATTCAATTTCTTTTTTTACCATTGCTAGGTAAAAAGTTATGCAAGTGCCCCAAGTTCCCTCTCATCTGTGGAATTGATGAGTCCCATTAGGTTTATGGGAGTGCAGACAGTCTCCATTCTCTCACCAAGTTCAGAAGCATGGTTGCTTGAACAATATGGCTTCTTTCACAAACCCATCCTAGGAACCCACCTCACAGCTTCAAAAATGTTTCTTGCTCATCAGGCATGACAGGATATGTTCTCAGAGTGTGATATGATATCCCAACAGTAAGTCCTAGGATGGGCAATATGATAAATAAATAATAATAACAACTTTATTTTTACCCCGCCTTTCTCCCCAAAGGGACTCTAGGCAGCTTACAACAAGTTAAAACAGATTAAAAACATAATTTAAAATGATGACCTAGCAAGTATCATTTCCATCCATGCAGGGCCTAGGAGAGGGGGGTAAAGGGGATAATTTGTACCCGGGCCCAGGGTCAAAAAGGGGACCCAGGAGCCAAAGGAGAGGGCCCAGAAATTTCCTGTGATCTTACATTTTCCTGTCTTGTTGCCTAAATGGGATGCTGGGGACACTACCACAAACATGCAGCTGCAGCTATTGGCAAGCCATATATACTTAGGAGTGTGTTTGGTTTTCTGTATTGCTGTATTTATCTGCCAGTGCCACATGGCTGGGCAGACCAGGGCTCAGAAGACTTTTCCAGCTGTCTCCACCCTCCCCCGATCCTGTTTCCCCCCCCGTCCCCATTCTGCTTGCCCATCATCACCCTCCCCCACTCTGTTTCACCCCTCCCCCTTTGCAAAGGGGCCCAAAAGAAACTTTGTACCCCCTGATAAAATTCCTCTCAATTCTATGCTTGGGATCATTAGAAAAGGTATTGAGAACAAAACAGGTAATATTATAATGCCGTTGTACAAATCGATGGTAAGGCCACACCTGGAGTATTGTGTCCAGTTCTGGTCGCCACATCTCAAAAAGGACATAGTGGAAATGGAAAATGTGCAAAAGAGAGCGACTAAGATGATTACTGGGCTGGGGCACCTTCCTTATGAGGAAAGGCTACAGCGTTTGGGCCTCTTCAGCCTAGAAAAGAGATGCCCAAGGGGAGACATGATTGAGACATACAAAATTATGCATGGGATGGACAGAGTGGATAGAGAGATGCTCTTTACACTCTCACATAACACCAGAACCAGGAGACATCCACTAAAACTGAGTGTTGGGAGGGTTAGGACAGACAAAAGAAAATATTTCTTTACTCAGCGTGTGGTCAGTCTATGGAACTCCTTGCCGCAGGATGTGGTGACGGTATCTGGTCTGGGTGCCTTTAAAAGGGGATTGGACAAGTTTCTGGAGGAAAAATCCATTATGGGTTACAAGCCATGATGTGTATGTGCAATCTCCTGATTTTAGAAATGGGCTATGTCAGAATGCCAGGGAGGGCACCACGATGCAGGTCTCTTGTTATCTGGTGTGCTCCCTGGGGCATTTGGTGGGCCGCTGTGAGATACAGGAAGCTGGACTAGATGGGCCTATGGCCTGATCCAGTGGGGCTGTTCTTATGTTCTTAAGTAACTGCTTCCACTATTTTGGTGTGATGGAAGCTATGACCACCATATGATGCTAATAGCTCTTATGAACCTGCAGGAGCTGGCACACAAATCAGCAGATTCCAAGATTCATTGATTGGCAGTTAAAACAAGTCCACCAATTCAGGATTAAGGGAATCAATGCTAAGCCAGACTCCTCCTCCTCCAGATCACACTCTGAAAATAAAAAGAGAGTGAATTCTAGAAGATGTCACAAGCCCAGATGGCTGCCAGTTACTTCCTGATGAAAAGTATATAACACTATTAGAGTCTAATACTATTATTTCATATTAAATTATAGAGCCTGACAAGAGAAGTCCCCATCTAAGTGGAAATTTGGAATACTGAACCAAGCTGTGTGAGGAGGGGGAGGAGATTTAAACAGAAGGCTGTAAGATTCCTTAGGTGCAAAACTTTGCTCCTCATGGAAATCACTAAGGAAAGGGCAAATATGAACTGTTGTGGGGGACATAGCCTTGCAGAACCATGAAGGACTCCCATGCTAAGGAGCTGAGATTGCTGCAAATCAGCACATGCAAAGAAGATCATATGCATTTAATTCTCAGACAACCTACTACAAAGTACTTTTTTATGAACTACATAGGATACACACGTATCTTCCATTGTACTGTTGCTCTCATGGGTCAAACATTTTCCAGCATGAAGGGCTCTGCCAAGCCAGTACTAAGTAATGAAGACCCTCCAGAGTTCCTTGGCAGACAAGGCAGATCTTGGCATCAGCACAACTCTGAGGTTGCATAAAAGGGAAAAAAACAGTCACATTTTTCCACTCCAGGAGACAACCTCAGTGTCATGCTACAATCCCACCCCTGAGACTCCTCATCTCCTATTCAGTTAAAGTGTCCCCTCAGTCTTACTCAACTCCTTGTAGATCACGAATTGGGTCGTTTGATGCCTCAGAATTTCACTCACTCACTCTGACAGAAAGTGTGTTCTTCTATCAGCCAAGAGAGGTAGCTGCTGGATATCTGTCCCACTGTTTACCTCTCTCTGCTAACAAAGCAGGATGGAACCTTTTGCTCTTGCTATTTTTGTTTACTGCTGAAAGAAAATATCAAGCCACATTCCTTCCAGTGGCCAGTTCTAATCTGAAATGGATCCAGGAGACAGATGTAAAAAAAATCCAGTATTTGATCCCCACCATACTCACACCAATTTTGAAATCACCCTCTTATATTCATCATTTGCTTTTAAACTATAAGAGGAGGATTATAGGACACACATATGCAAGTAAAAAAGACTGTGCTCTTTTTTGCTGCTTGTTTACAAAACGTTTTTAGTAACTTTTTATTTTATTTTATTAACTTTTTCATTTTGTTCCTATTTATATTTATTTTCATTTTTCTACTCATTGTCCATTTTTTAAAAATTAAATCTCTCTCTTACTTGAAGAGTTAAAAGTAACTCTTGACAGATCCTCTGCCCAGTTGCTTCCTTGCAGTAGCCATTATTACCTATATTACAGGAAAGGGGTTTCATTGTGGGGCAATGTGGGTAATTAAAACGGCTGTCACAAGGAGATGACAATATGAAGGAATTTCCACTGGGAGCAAGTAAAACACATCCTTTATTTTATTTAAAATTGAATGATAACGCATTTAAACCTGAATGGCAACAAATGAGGGTTCTGAAACAGAACCCTGTTCATTGCAGTTCACTCCATTTGTTCCTGGGTGTGTTTGTTTTGGAATGAATAGAACTGAATGCAAATGGGGGGGGGGCATTCTTATCCAGTTTCATCCATTCAGGCACAATCCAAATCCCCTTTCCTGCCGTTAGTGTTGGCAACCTCCAGTCTCGAAAGACTATGGTATCGCGCTCTGAAAGGTGGTTCTGGAACAGCGTCTAGTGTGGCTGTCTGTCCCTGGTCTGTCTCCCTGGCTATGGGCCTTCCTTCTTTGCCTCTTTGCCTCAGACTGTTGGCCAAGTGTCTCTTCAAACTGGGAAAGGCCATGCTGCACAGCCTGCCTCCAAGCGGGCCGCTCAGAGGCCAGGGTTTCCCACCTGTTGAGGTCCACTCCTAAGGCCTTCAGATCCCTCTTGCAGATGTCCTTGTATCGCAGCTGTGGTCTACCTGTAGGGCACTTTCCTTGTACGAGTTCTCCATAGAGGAGATCCTTTGGTATCCACCCATCATCCATTCTCACGACATGATGGAGCCAACGCAGGCGTCTCTGTTTCAGCAGTGCATACATGCTAGGGATTCCAGCTTGTTCCAGGACTGTGTTGTTTGGAACTTTGTCCTGCCAGGTGATGCCGAGGATGCATCAGAGGCAGTGCATGTGGAAATCGTTCAGTTTCCTCTCCTGCCACACACACACATTTACAACCCAATTTAGTGCGAATATCCATACAGTAGTGCAGGCTGTGTGGTATCTTGAGCAGAAATTCCCGCTGCTGGAGGTCTCCTTGAGGTAAGAGGACATTTGCTCCTGGGTAAGCACCAGCTACTGCTATGCCATCACAAGGTGCTTTATGGCTCACAACAGCAAACATCAGTACAACACGCATTGTGGCAGGGCACTTGGTGCGAGGAGTGAGCCATTATACATGCAGTGGCCACCCACCCAGGATTTAGGTGACCTTCTCTTTCAAACCAAGCCCACAATTGCTATTTATTCAGGCAGTAGAACATTTTCATGCACCTTTAAAATATTTTCACTATTCTTTCAGGCTTAAAAGTGGCCCGCCTCACATGCGTGTTTTTATAAAACTAATTTCATTCTAATGTTTATCATACTGGACTCGAATGCTAATGTCCTTGAGGGTTGCTAAAACCAGATGTTCTCTATCCCCCACGAAAAGTTAAACTCAGGGCATTGCTATGTGACTAAGCAAACATCCTTCCATCCGGGGTTACACAATTTCAATAAAGCAGGCAGGATAGAAAGTGGCTGCACTTAATGATATCCTTCATATCCCACAGAGGATGCAGTGGGACAGTATTACATTTCATGCAGCAAGACAAAAAGAGGTGCCATCCAAGAGGTTTCTTCTGGTAAAGGAAACAAGCGAGGAGCAAAGCACAAGATCTGCTGCCACTAATCCAGTTAACCAGCACAATTTCAAAATGAAGGAAATGCCAGAGTTGGGCACAGAACAGGCAGGGAAAGTGAGAGAGGCTTAGAGGAGCATTTGTTCAGCCAGTTCAATCTGCATCTCCAAGACTGTAGTTAGTTTCACATTTTCTGTGAACACAAAAGCAGGGAGTATGTCTGCTTGTAGTTGAAAGTCTGAATAAAACTGATTTGTGTACAAGTTGCCTAGAGCAGCAGAATGCCTGTGGGAGAACATAAGAAGACCATCTAGTCTAGCTTCCTGTATCTCACAGTGGCCCACCAAGTGCTTCAGAGAGCACACAAGACAACGAGATGCAACCTGCATCCTGGTGCCCTCCCCAGCATCTGGCATTCTGAGGTATCCTCCCCTGCATCTGGTTTTTTGGAAAACTGGAAGTACATCTTAGATGCCTTCCGCAGGCGATCTCTGAGATGCAGAGAGGCCACACATTACTTCCTCACACCTCAGAACACCCTCCGGATGCATTCGGAGGGTACAGGTCAACCCTCAGTATGTGTTGGGGCCCCACATTGAGTCAAATCCATGATTGCAAAATCCACAGATGACAAGGTCTGCCCTGTATTATCTTTCTTTCCATAGCATGCATGAAGCACAGAAGAGCTGGGGAAACTACTAACAGATTATGACTAGCTAAGTGTTTCTCAGTATTTGTACTCCACCGTAGCACTTCACATGGTCCACCTATTCGAAATACCACCCAAAGTAACTGATGATGAAATCATTGCCAATTACTTTTGAGTTGGGAGGCCACCAGATGCGATGCAATGAACACCAGTAAAAGGCTAAGGGTGGACAGGAAGGCTTTTTGGAGCACAGAAAAGCATGCTTTGGTACTTCCTAATTCTGTTTGTTTTGTCATGTTCCTGGTCTCACTGCTGGGCAGCAGGTATCCAGGGGTCCTGTGAGTACCACCAGACACCACCTCAAGAACCACTGGTGGTACCCATACCCAGGAATGGGAACTTGAGGCAGGTGACTCAAGCTCGAGTCATGAAAATCAGCATTTTTCGTGGACTCATGGAGACTCAAGTCACCTGCACCAATGACTCTGACATTGAGTCTGAGGCCATTGACTCAGAACTCAGTTCCCACTTGTGCAGACATGAGTCTGTGTCTGGGTGTGCTTGCTCACTTTTTTGCGCCGTGGGGCTATCGTTCAGACCAGGCAAGCTGCAGAGAAGTTCCAGCCAGGAGGTAGGGAAGGATTGGGTCATTCTGGTAAGCCTCACAGCTGTTGCGCATGACCCTCTTCCCTCTTGTGACTTCTGTCCCCTCTCTCATACAGTCTATCCCACCCCGTTCCCCCCTTGTTTACAGATGGGATGGAACAGCAGGGAGCAGTTAAAGAGAACTCCAACACACACACACACACACACACACACACACACACACACACACACACACACACCAGCAGCAGCAGCAGCCCCATTTTTTTCCATGGCTGAATATTTCAAAGGGAATGACTCGAGGCTAATCTTTTTGAGTTGCGAAAATGCTCTGAAAGACTTTGAAAGTCCGCCTATTAGGACTCATTTTCATGGGGATGGAGACTCGGGACTCAACTCAAGTCAAGCCGTGCTGGACTCACCCATCTCAGTCCATACCACTGCTTGAGAAACACTGGTCTGGCTTGTTTCTTTTCAAGGACACAAGATCTAGGAATGGGTTTTTCTTCTTCTTCTCCAAGTTAGAAAGGAATCAATAAAGAGTCAAATACAGCATCAGCAATGCCAGTGCAGGCTCAGGAAGCACAATGTCTCCTGGCCAGCCTTAGCTTCCAGAATAAATGGTAATTGCTGCCCAACAGATGTGTGCCTAAATACAAAAAAGAGACACTGATAGACTCATTTCATTTGTTTCCCACATTCTGCTGAGAAACCATCCCCGTGTTAATTGCATGGTTTGCATCTGACCTGTTCATGACCTAAAGGCAAGATTATCTGCCGCCTATTTTGAAACCATGAGCTAAATCCAGTTGCCCGCACTTTTATTTATTTGTTCTACAGATTACATGCTGAATAAAACTGCTCTGTTGCCTGCATTGCACATATGATAGTAATCGCTAAATCTTTTTGTGGGGAGCACTGAATATAATGTATGGTCAAAATTTTGGAAAAGAAATTCCATTGAGAAGTTTAGTCCAAACTTCTGCTTATAATTTGAAAAAGGAGCATGAAATAAGTGAAAATATGCTATGAAACCTTGGAAGAAATGACACACATTCCCAAGCAAATGGTTTTCAAAACATTTAATACCAATTACCACCCTCTACAAATATTTTTAAATGTAGCAGTTGCGTCTATTTAAGCAATCAAATCAATACGACTCTAAAGCATCCGGACGTTATTTTGCTTTAAGCGGAGCTGCTGTCATTTGGAATTAGGACAGTAATCTTTACTAATCTGAAGGTATTTAAGATTACTGTGGAATAATACTGGAAATATCTCAGCAAATGATTTATTACCTCGGACCATAACTGCATTCACAGAAAGGTCAATGGGTAGAATTTATGATGGATTTATGTGTATAAACTGGTATTACAGAGCCTGAGCCCAAAGCATTCCAGTTGTTTTTTTCTGTTTTTGCCTTTTTTAATATGCAGGTGGTCACATTTTACACCCCAATAATTCATCAGTGTATCCCTAAAAAAGAAGAGGGGTTTGGAGAAATGGTCCAAAAAGAATATGGAGGGAAGGGATGAAGAGGAACACAAAGAAATTCGTGGAGAAAGGGCTGTGCAAAACCCAGACTTTTTCATGTTCAACACAACAGCAGAAGAACACTGGTAAAGAATGTATCATCATCATTTGTGTCTCTCAACTGCATCATTTTTTCTTTAAGAGAGCATTAAGACATACCCTTCTTTTCTAAAGCTATGACTGTAATCTCTTGCTACTACTTCTCAGAAGTGACATGAAGAAGGATGCAAGGTAGTCACTCTGTGGTGTGATTGTACAGGTCTAGCCTAAGACCTCCAGATATCTGAGGCCGCATGCCAAATTCTTACCTGTTGATGCACCAAACTTTGTTCCTCCTAAGCCCTGGACTTGAAGAGGGGGACAGAGCAGGAGAGGAGAGAAAGTGGTGGGCCAGCGCAACGGTGGGCAAACTTTCAACTTTGGGGACCCTGGACCTTTAACAATTACACAGGCCTACAAAATTGGCCTTTCCCAGTTTGAAGAGACACTTGGCCAACAGTCTGAGGCAAAGAGGCAAAGAAGGAAGGCCCATAGCCAGGGAGACAGACCAGGGACAGACTGCACTTGCTCCCAGTGTGGAAGGGATTGTCACTCCCGAATTGGCCTTTTCAGCCACACTAGACACTGTTCCAGAACCACCATTCAGAACGCAATACCATAGTCTTTTGAGACTGAAGCTTGCCTACTACAAAATTGAGGGTCAGAAAAGTTTTCCCCAAACGTTATGGTGGTTTGATATGAATTGGCGTACTGATTCCAAAAATGGCATTTGTTTTGCCCTATCACGTCTAGTTTTGGAGATATAGTATAGCCTCATTAGTGAATGGTTCAAGCAGCTTCCTCATTCACTAAAGAGGCTATCCTATGTCTCCAAAACTAGATGTGATAGGGCAAAACGGATGCCATTTTTGGAATCAGCACCCCAAATATACCCAGGAATTGCTGTAACGTTTAAGAAAGCAAAATGTGTGTTGGCCTGTGTTATATAGAAGAGGGAATTTCAGCAGGTGCAGATCTCACATCTCACAGATAACAAGCTACACGTGCAGAAATTCTCTCTCTGACACAACTGTTAAAAGTCCAGGATCTCTAAAGTTGAAAGTTTGCCCACTTCTGGGCTAGAACATCCCCCTCCTCCTTTTACAATCTAGGACCTGGGAGGTGGAGGAGCAGTGGAGGTGAGTGGGCAGATAGCCGAGGACATTCAGACTGCTGCCCATCAGTTGGCCTTACAGATGGTCATAGACATGGGTTTTTATTTTAACCCTTTACCTTCTGTTTAACATTCCCACCAAAAACCCTTTGTCCACAAAGTTGTTGTGGAGTTCCACTTTAGCAAAATCTACCTATGTAGGTCCATAGCAGACTAAGGGCCCAATCCTATCCAACTTTCCAGCACTGGTGCAATCACAATGCAGCCCTGTGGTAAGGGAACAAATGTTCCCATACCTTGAGGAGGCCTCTATGATTGCCCCACCACAACAGGGTGCAGTGCACGTCCCCTTGGCATGGCTGCACCGGCACTGGAAAATTGGATAGGATTGGGCCCTAAGGGTGCAATCCTAACAAACTTTCCAGCACTGGCATATCTGTGCCAGTGGGGCATGTGCTGCAACCTGCAGTTGGGGGGCAGTCATGGAGGCCTTCTCAAGGAAGGGCAATATTTGTTCCCTTACCTCAGAGTTGCATTGCCCTTATGTCAATGCTGGAAATTGGTTAGAACTGTGGCCTAAGTGAGATTTGGGACAGAAAGGTGGTGTGAAGGTAAAGAGTTAAACAACCCCATAGTCCTTACTCAAACTGGGCCCCCATACAGTTGCTACTTTAGAGTAAAAAAAGTCCCTAGGCAAGTGATTTTTATCCTTTTTCATCAAACGACACACTGACAAGGCACTAACATTGTCAAGGCGCACCATTAGTTTTTTGATAATTGACAAGGCCCACCACACTGACAAAAGGGGCTCACATCCCCCAGTGACCCTACTAACAAATGATCCTCCCCCAAACTCCCACAGAACACCTGTACACCATCCGTGGCACACTAGTGTGTCATGGCACAGTGGATGAAAATGACTGCCCTAGGCAATAGTGTGTTCCGGTGCCATATCTAGGTTGACTGTAAGTCAGAAGAGAAAGTGTTGACACTTCTAGAAAAGGTAGACTTTCTAGAAAGGTTTACACTATCATCAGGGTAGTATGACTGCACATGACAACGGATGTCAAGGCTAACTCATCATCTTCACTGATGCACAGACTAGAACAGCGGTTTTCAAACTGTCAGGAAGACTTTGAGCAGCTCTAATTCAAGGGCGGGGGGAAGGGTGGGGGGAAGGCAGTGATGCGATCCCCAAGATCACGTCACTCAGGGGGCTGCAGGGGCTTGGGCTGTACTTAGCAGAGCTTCCTGCAGCTTCCTGGGAGTGTGGGGAGCCCTGTGCAACCATCTGCAGGGCTCCCCAAAGCGTAAGCAGTGGAAGTGGAGCGATCGCGCCCTGCCTCCGCAAAACCAGAAGTGGAGCACGATTGCTCAACTTTCACTTCTTGAGCTTTGGAGAGCCCTGAAGTCTGTTGCGCAGGGCTCCCCGCACCCTCAGGAGGTTGCAGGAGGCTCTGGTTAGTACAGCCAAGCCCCTGAAGCCCACTGAGCGATGCAATCCTGGGGATCACATTGCTGCCTCCCCGCTGCCCCCACCCCTTAAGGGGGCAGAGGCCAGGGCCCTCAGGCTGGGGTGTCACAACACCCCAGTTTGAAAAACCCTGGACTAGAATGATAGCATATCAGCCACCCTGAACTTCCTTAATAAAAACAGCTTTTTGCCACAAAGAAGAAACTATGAGTGGCTGCTGGTTGCTGAATAAGTATCTTTCAGAGCTCAAAAGATATTTAATTCCTGGGCTGGGGGTAATAGAAAGGAAAATCGCTCCTCTTTTGGGATAGCTGTGTTGGAATGCCACATATTTTATAGCCACAGGATTTGAGGAAAGCACTAGCCCAGATTAAGGAAGGCAGAAACCTAGGTGGCAGTAACATGATCTATTCCCGAGTGGCACTTCTGTCACAGTTGCTTATTTCAACAAATCTAGTCTTTTTTCACCTAGTATCAAAGTGTTTTTTATGCGTATTCACATAGAAAATGCCTGCACTAGCCCATTAGGTTCATTTCTGTCCTTACTGATAGCTACTCAGACAAACGTTAGGGAGAGACCATCCTCCATACAAACACCTGCATTAGTATGCAGATGAGAGTATTGTCATGCTGGCAGAAAATTTGTTATTTGCTTTCAGGTTTTTTTGTGGCTTATCAGAAATAACGAATCAAAGGCTGAAGTAGCTCATGCACAGGGAGCTTTCTTTTGCATAAATGGTACACTGAAAATGTGATGTTGCTGAATGAATATGTAACATCAAGAAGTAAATAAAGAGCTTGTGCAAGACAAGGACTTGCATTAATTTACTATCAAAACTACTAACTGCTATTGTCGTTAACTAGCAACATTTCAGTTGGGACAGTGCAAGCGATTGCTGAAACTGCTTTGGAAGAAGCACCCAGCAGGGCTTCAGCTCTCTGGAAGGATAAACTGTTGAGATAAGAACTTAGGATGAGTTTACACAATCCAAAATCCATGTGTGGTTGTGTTGTATGTGACTGTATACAGTTGTGTTGTACATACAACACATACAATTGTGTTGTCGCATACAATTGTGTTGTGCACAAGGAACTGTGTACTTCCTGCTTCCATTCAGCTCATTTTGTACACCTTTGTACTACAAGAAAACATAATGTGAGCCTCTGTTCAGAGCAAGCTATATGTATAAACCTGTTTACACGTATAACCTAATTGGTTGGTTGGCAACCTTCAGTCTCGAAGGACTATGGTATAAGCCTACAGCACCCGGTATTCCCAGGCGGTCTCCCATCCAAGTACTAACCAGGCCTGACACTGCTTAGCTTCCAAGATCAGACGAGATTGGGCATGTGCAGGGTAACAGATTTTTCACACACAGTTCTCGATGAGGAGTGCCCTTTAAATCAAAGGAAAAAAAGATGCTTAACAATAGCCTGGTTAATGGGGGAGAGGGCAGCCCTTAGAAAATCCATCCATCATTCTCTCTCCAGGCATTTAGAACAGCCTCACTCCCAGGCAAGCGACCCCTCCCTTCCCACTGAGGATTTGAAAGAATGCGAGTCATTATCACCTCCTCCATTATTTCCCTGCTGGACTCCCAGGAAAGGGAGGGGTCGCTGCCTTGGAGTGAATCCTTTCTAAGCGCCTGGAGAGAGATTGATTGCCTCTGTGTTCATTACAAAAGGTCAGCAAGGCTGTTTTTTAAATTGCTGAGCAAAAGGACATAGTTTAAATGGATTTGCTTTAGTGCAATTTTTGCCATCCACATGAGTTCAGGGAATGGAACCCTTGTGAATAAAGAGACTCAGTCTGTAATAAATCTGTTATGCTGACAACATTGGCATGAAATATTAATGATCAAACCTACTTTTTTTTTCAAAGCAAGCCAGCAGCCACTCTGAGCAGTCACCAGCTTCTTTCATTTTGGAAAAAAAGCAGACAGCCATTCAAAGCTGTGCACTACCACTCCAAGTGTGTGCCACAGGGGCAGTGAATGGTGCCAGGGGGCACACAGGGACACAGGATCCCCCTTCAAGTACACTAGTGCATGAATATCTCTTTATTCAATCCTTCATTTTTCAAAAGTTGCTTCTGTAGCGCTGCTTGAACAACATCTAGCACTGCAATCATGCTTGCTGAGCAAGTACAAGTATTGTAAACAAGTATACGTGTACAAATATTGTACAAGGCAAGGGGTAAAATAGTCATATATTCCATAATAGAGTAGGTACACATAAGTGAAAAACCTAAGCTTAACATCCTAAATGTGAATTGGTCGTGTACCTGTTCACCAGATCTACGTATCTGCAGTATTGTACCTTATTTAAGACAACTCATTGACTGTATGTCTTATCAAGTGTTGTCTTGTATGCGAGAATGAGCTCCCAAATGCTAATTCCAAGAGACAGAGATTTCATATTTCAGTTAGCATCAACTTAAAACAGTTTTCACCGAGACCACACATTCAGTGGTGTGTCTATGTGCGAACCAACCATAGGTCATGACCACTGTAGGAGCTATTACTCTTAATAGATAGATAGACAGCAGCTATGATCCAGTATGGTCATTCCTGTATTTAACATGACCAACTTAAAAGTTCAAACCCTGCAATCAATTTATTAATGTCAGAAAGTGCAAAAAAAAAAAAAAATCAAATGAATTCACTGTAAGGGTGGTCATTACTGTGGTGAATATGTACTTACAAAACAATTCCTTTTTTCTTTCCCGGATAATCAAATCAGAACCCATAGTAAGTATACAGATTTTTCTGGCCAAAACTCTGTTCCACACTAAGAAATATTTCTTGGAAACTGAAAGTGCTGGGTACAGTTTCAGAGGACTGGGTTTCCTAAACTTTTAAGCTGAGTGCTGCTATCTATGTACATTATCTGGTGTCAGTTGATCCAATTGCTTTGTTGCAAAAAGATTTCCAGCAGGGCTTGTGAACTTGTTACCTGTTAGGATAGTATTTCATGGAAATAGACTGAAAAGTTAGAGGCGAGAACGTGCAATTCTAAGAAAATAAAATAATGCCTTCACTGGGAATAGATTGAGGGCTTATAAAACAACTTGAAAAAAATATAACAGAGCTGCTTGCCTGATAAGAAACTGTTCCTTTTGAACTGATCCTCCTTTCATTCATGTCACATTGCTCTCACTCTGAGCCTGCTTGCTCAGAGCATGAATATAAAACCTAATTTAATGGAACTTCCGCACAAGATATTCTGGTGGGATTGCATCCAGTATTCTCTTCCAAGTAAAATGATTCAGTGCAGACATGCCAAGATTTTTAAAGCAATTATTTAGAGATACACTTTCCATTCATTTCTAACGTACCTTGTGCAAGATAGCTGACTCTCGCTCGGTGCGTGAGGCCTGATTCTGCCATATAGAGGCTGAACTCTTCCAAGTAAAATGATTCGGTGCAGACATGCCAAGGTTTTTAAAGCAATTATTTAGAGAGACACTTTCCATTCGTTTCTAACATACCTTGTGCAAGATAGCTGACTCTCGCTCGGTGTGTGAGGCCTGATTCTGCCATATAGAGGCTGAACTACTGGAAATAAAAAGCAGCAGAAATATTTGTAAATTATAATGATGTTATTCTCTTGCACAGGAAATAGCCATGCTTCAACATTGCAGGAAAACGATGTTCCCACTGTCCATTGCACTATGAAACTATTTACCATATTTTTCGCTCCATAAGACGCACTTTTCCCCCCAAAAAAGTGGGGGGAAAAGTGTGTGCATCTTATGGAGCGAATACTGCCAAAAAAAAAAAAAAACCCTCCACCCCAGCCCCGCCCCCTGCCCGCTCTGCTCTGCTCGCCTTCCCAGGAAAGTGTGGGTGGGATGGCAGTCTTGCTGAGCAAGCCCTCCTGTCTACTCAGAAGTAAGTCTCAGAGTCACTGGGGCTCACTCCCAGGAAAGCGTGAGTGGGGTGGCAGTCTTGCTGAGCAAGCCCGCGTGTCTACTCAGAAGTAAGTCTCAGCGTCACTGGGGCTCACTCCCAGGAAAGTGTGGGTGGGGTGGCAGTCTTGCTGAGCAAGCCCCTAGAGCAGGGGTGCTCATTATGTTGATTGAGAGCTACCAGTCGATCTCCAGGCGAAATGAGTCAATCGCAGGTTTCTCTCCCGTCCAAGCATCCCTAGGAGTGAGCCCCTGGCAGGCTTGTGAGCTCAGGGAGGAAGCCTAGGGAGTGAGTTCAGGGAGCCCAGGGAGTGAGCACCTGACGGTTCTGTGTGCAAGGGGTTTTGCACTGGTCTTGCTGTGATGTCTATACAGAGATCTTCCCTTCCCCACACCTTTCCCCTGCTTTTGCACTGGTATGTATGGAGATCTGCCCCCCCCCCCAACTTCCATCTGTTGGTTCTGTGTGCAAGGGGTTTTGCACTGGTCTTGCTGTGATGTCTATACAGAGATCTTCCCTTCCCCACACCTTTACCCTGTTTTTGCACTGGTCTGTATAGAGATCTGCTCCCCCCCCCTTGTATTGGAATCCAGGAAGATCTGGTGAGGAGGTAGATGTGGTGTCAGCAGTGGCCCCTTTAAGGGTAAGGCCTGGGCATCCAGCAGAGTGTGCTACACAGCTGCAGCCACTGGAAGGCAATAGGGCCCTCAGGGATATAAGGAGTACCAGAGGCAGAAAGGGTTTGTGGGTTTTGAAGGAGTGCAGGTTGGAGGTAGGAGAGGAGACTGACTGGGTTTATTGAATTTGGAATCTGACTGTGGATTGTGACTGGACTTGGATACCCTGATGGATTTGACTGACCTACCTGGAACCTGACCTTGGACTGTAATTTGGCTTATTGGCTCTGGACTCTGATTTGGTAACTCTGATTGATGGGACTGATTTAGTTGGCATCTGTGGACTGGAACTGGACTCACTTTTGCTTGCTGCACTGGTGAGTTGCACAAGGGGGACTGATCAGCCTTAAGCGGGCACGAGGCCTAGTGGTTTGGAATTTGGCAGAACATCATTGTAGCAGAAAGATAATGTGATCCCCTATTTGTGTGCACCTGCTTTTGTGAGCTTCATAAATTTTGACTCTAGCGATGATGAGTTCTTGGGGTTTCCAGAAAACTAGAGTACTCAAACCTTTAAGTCTCTCCATTTGTTAATGACAGTGATAATGATTCTTAATGCCACTGTTGACTGCTGTTCACTTTACATGGTTCAAATGTTATTCTGTTATAGTTTATTAAATATTTTATTACACTATTTGGTTCAGAATATTTTTTTCCTTGTTTTCCTCCTCTAAAAACTAGGTGCGTCTTATGGTCAGGTGCGTCTTATGGAGCAAAAAATACGGTATGTTGTCATGCATTCCAATACATTCTTCTATACCAGTTAATACTTGGTTCTCGGTTTTAATACCTAGTTCTTCTCCCCTAAGCAGTTAAGTGCCTGTACCTGCTTGTACATGGATGTGATGGTCAGGTAATTTGGCTGATAACTCTTGAAATAGACATGCTGTCCCTTTATTCAGCCTACTGAAAAGATGTGTTGTGGTTGTTAGGGCAGAGAAGTAATTATAGAATAAATAGCAATACCACAGAAACCTCTGCAGACCATATCCAGTCATAACTCTTGACACAGACGAAGCTCATGATGACCTGCACTTATTTTGGGGTGTGGTTGATACTAAATATGGAGGCCTTTTCAAAACACACACTTTACAAAAAGTCATAATGACATAGTTGCACTAGCAGTGAATCCCATCTAATTATTTTGCAATGTGTGAGGATTGGTTGACCCAAACATTTAAGGACTGTCCTTAATTGTCATATTGAACAGCTAATGAAATATTTTGACCTTAGACCACAACAGAATATAGCATAAGCCTAGTTCAATATCTGTGAGAGGCAGATTTAGGAACCACTTCTGCCATTATCAATTTATTGTGAAGTAATGTCTATGATGCTAATCTGTCTTTGAATAATTCAAATGGATACTTTATGCAGAATAATCTTGTTCACCCAGCTCCTCACCCCCAAGAAGCTTTTAGATAGTCAATCAAACCAGTGATTCTGTTCTGCATTTTTTTTTTTGCAAGGTTAAATGGGCTCTCCCTGTGAAATTACAGAAATCATAATTATTATTAACAGTATTTATATACTGCTTTTCAACAGTTTACAGAGAAAGATGTATATAATACATCTCCCAGAAAGCACAGGCTTATTTGATTTGATGAAGTGTAATTAGGATATATTTCTCTATGACCATTACTTTGGAATCTTTATTTTATGATTTATGTTTCAAGTAGACTATCTATACTCACCTTTCAGTTTTATTTTATGGTACTCTACTGATGTACTCATATAGGGCCCATGAGAGGGAGATGCAAGGGGTACATCGTACCCAGGCCCAGTTTCAGAAAGCAGGCCCAGGAGACATAGGAGGGAAGCCAGAAATTTCCTGGGATCTCAGAAAATGTTTGCACATGTTGTGTAATGACTGGCATTCACATTTTGCTGAGAATAGTTTTATATATCGTAATTTGTAGAAATTACGACTCAATGATTGTATGAAGTTACGATCCAATTGAGGAGGGAAGGAGCCCAAAAGAAACTTTGTACACCCTGATAAAATTCCTCTCAGAGGCCCTGTGGACATGCACTCCTGAACACTGAAATGCTGTGTAAAAAGTATCTTGGCCCAGCCATATACCATATCAAAAAATGTTGTGGTGTTTATCAGTGTGCCTCATAATGTACAAGAAGAAAGACTCAAAGGAACTGAAAGTCGTGGCAAACTGTACCTACACACACTGCTTTGTACAACATTGAGTAATAAGAAAGAACAATGGAGGATTTCAAATGCATATACCGCTTTGCTCAACGCACAGAAAGAGCACCTGTAAACAGGGTTGAAAACAGAAATTCAATCCTGTATTTCAGTGTTTCTCAAACGGTTGGTTGGGACCCACTAGGTGGGTCATGAGCCAATTTCAGGTGGGTCCCCATTCATGTCAATATTTTATTTTTAATATATTAGACTTGATGCTACCCTGGCATGGGACTGCATTTGGGGAAATGCTACAGACCTGTACTTTTAACAAGCTACTATGTATATTCTTTAAACGATGGATAGTCAACAGGACTTGCTCCTGGGAAAGTGTGGGTAGGATTACAGCCTAGGATTGTTAAAATTTTGCTTGATGATGTCACATCCGGTCATGATATCACTTCTGGTGGGTCCTGACAGATTCTCATTCTAAAAAGTGGGTCCTGGTGCTAAATGTGCGAGAACCACTGCTGTATTTTGACCCAATATTAAGTATTTTTGTTAAGTCCTTTCCTTTCCCCCCTCATCTGCTCTTAATAGCCAACACTCATGAATATTTGAGGAAAAAGCATCTCCCTATTTTTTGAGACATTGCCCCACCCACAGAAGAAACTCTGTATTTTTCACCACTTTGACCAAAGATAGATTAAGCTTTTAATGATGTGATGCGGAATGGAACAAGAAGGCTGGATACTGCTGCAAATGTCTAGCCAGAAGAGAGAAAAGGAAGATCTTCCCATGAGACACTTCAAGACCCGTCTGGCTGACCACACTAAACTTTTCTTTTTCTCAAAGAATTAACTTTCATCCAAAGAGCTATTATATGTATCACTCCTGGCCATACCTACCATTTTCCACTTACCACTTTTTGCTGTGTGGGCTTCTACTCTTGGCTAACTTTCTGCAGGAAAGCAGGCCTAAACAGGTACCATGTTTACCACTGGCTTGCCTACCGCAATAGTCATGTGCCAGGCTTGAGCAAATTCTTTCAGAAGTGGGCAGGAACAAAACAACAGTACTTGGTAATTGTTTTGCATTTGCCAGCTGAAGACCTCAAAGCACAGACAGCAACTATAGTACCATAGTTCAGATAGCATTTGATACATATGGTAAATTGTTTTCTTCCCACTGTTAAAAGGTTGTGGGTAGATACTGAGTTTGAACCAAATAGTGTTGATTACCTGCCAGTCACAAAATCTGTCCTGTAGAGTAGGCATCCAAGTCAGCATCACTGGGCCCAGAAAAGCCCACTACTGATCCAGGTAGACTTCATGTGATGTGTCAAAGTGACTCTTGGGGGTTCCACCAAGGTAGGAGAAGGAGCATAGAGGGCAAGTTGCCAACAGCTCCTGAACAGGGCTGGCCTTAGGCGCTGTGAGACCCAATGTGAAACATTTCTGTGCCCACCCACCCCACAGGATGAGCAGCAACAGCATGCAAAGTGTGGCACCTGGATGTAGGGGGGGGGGTGACATGATAACATAACTGCCAACTGTTTCGGGGAGGGGGGCTATTTCAAGTCAATTGGTTCTGGGGTGGGTGACAGGTACATCCAGCAGCAACATTCCACTTGCTGAGCTGTCCTTGTGACACCTAGGCATAGAAGTTTCCATGCCAAAGTGTCAACTGCGATGCAAGGTGCTGGCTGGGCACACCCTGCTTGCTGCTCCAGTGTGGGGCCCCTCTGGGAGCAGGGTCCAATTTGGCCAAATCGCCCTAATCGGCTCTTGGACCAGATGGGAAAGGCATGCTGTGCAAGCTTTGTAAGCCCTTGCTTGGTCCAGGCAGCAGCTCTTCCTCCGGCTTGGCACAGTGCTGTCTGGAAGTGATCTCTCAGACTTAGGCAAGTGCCACGATCTGCTGGCCTAGCACGGGGGCTCCATAGGAGAGGGGCCCAATTTGGCCAAACTGGCCTAAAGTTGGCCCTGCTCCTGAAACTTGCAGCTGGTACTTTTTTCTGCTACTGGCCAACTCCACCAAAATGCTTACTAGTAAGTCAGACAAAACCTCAGGTTGCTGAGTCACACCCTGTTGCAGTTTTTGTTTGTTTTTTTAAACACTAGAAGTAGCTTGCTTTATGCTGCAATCACAGTGTCCCTTAGAAAGATAATAAGTCCCAGGGGACATTGCAAATTTCTTTCCATTCCTGTGGCTGTAGACAGTGTAGAGCAATGCAGGGATGACAAAGGAGGGTGAGAGAAAGGAAAAGAAACCCTCTAGCCTTCCAAGTCACTACTGCATAAGAACATAAGAACAGCCCCACTGGATCAGGCCATAGGCCCATCTAGTCCAGCTTCCTGTATCTCACAGCGGCCCACCAAATGCCCCAGGGAGCACCCCAGATAACAAGAGACCTCATCCTGGTGCCCTCCCTTGCATCTGGCATTCTGACATAACCCATTTCTAAAATCAGGAGGTTGCGCATACACATCATGGCTTGTACCCCATAATGGATTTTTCCTCCAGAAACTTGTCCAATCCCCTTTTAAAGGCATCTAGGCTAGACGCCAGCACCACATCCTGTGGCAAGGAGTTCCACAGACCGACCACACGCTGAGTAAAGAAATATTTTCTTTTGTCTGTCCTAACCCGCCCAACACTCAATTTTAGTGGATGTCCCCTGGTTCTGGTATTATGTGAGAATGTAAAGAGCATCTCCCTATCCACTCTGTCCCTCCCCTGCATAATTTTGTATGTCTCAATCATGTCCCCCCTCAGGCGTCTCTTTTCTAGGCTGAAGAGGCCCAAACGCTGTAGCCTTTCCTCATAAGGAAGGTGCCCCAGCCCCGTAATCATCTTAGTCGCTCTCTTTTGCACCTTTTCCATTTCCACTATGTCTTTTTTGAGATGCGGCGACCAGAACTGGACACAATACTCCAGGTGTGGCCTTACCATCGCTTTGTACAACGGCATTATAATACTAGCCGTTTTGTTCTCAATACCCTTCCTAATGATGCCAAGCATAGAATTGGCCGTCTTCACTGCCACCGCACATTGGGTCGACACTTTCATCGACCTGTCCACCACCACCCCAAGATCTCTCTCCTGATCTGTCACAGACAGCTCAGAACCCATCAGCCTATATCTAAAGTTTTGATTTTTTGCCCCAATGTGCATGACTTTACACTTACTGACATTGAAGCGCATCTGCCATTTTGCTGCCCATTCTGCCAGTCTGGAGAGATCCTTCTGGAGCTCCTCACAATCACTTCTGGTCTTCACCCCTCGGAAAAGTTTGGTGTCGTCTGCAAACTTAGCCACTTCACTGCTCAACCCTGTCTCCAGGTCATTTATGAAGAGGTTGAAAAGCACCGGTCCTAGGACAGATCCTTGGGGCACACTGCTTTTCACCTCTCTCCATTGTGAAAATTGCCCATTGACACCCACTCTCTGCTTCCTGGCCTCCAACCAGTTCTCAATCCATGAGAGGACCTGTCCTCTAATTCCCTGACTGTGGAGTTTTTTCAGTAGCCTTTGGTGAGGGACCGTGTCAAACGCCTTCTGAAAGTCCAGGTATATAATATCCACGGGTTCTCCCAAATCCACATGCCTGTTGACCTTTTCAAAGAATTCTATAAGGTTCGTGAGGCAAGACTTACCCTTACAGAAGCAATGCTGACTCTCCCTCAGCAAGGCCTGTTCATCTATGTGTTTTGAGATCCTATCTTTGATGAGGTATTCCACCATCTTACCCGGTATGGATGTTAGGCTGACCGGCCTATAGTTTCCCGGGTCCCCCCTCTTTCCCTTTTTAAAAATAGGCGTGACATTTGCTATCCTCCAATCTTCTGGCACCGTGGCCGTTTTGAGGGACAAGTTGCATACCTTAGTCAAGAGATCTGCAACTTCATTCTTCAATTCCTTAATAACTCTTGGGTGGATGCCATCAGGGCCCGGTGACTTATTGATCTTTAATTTATCAGTGAGGTCTGAAGCATCTTCTCTTTTAAACTCTATCTGACTTAACTCCTCAGTCAGGAGGGGCCGTTCGGGCAGCGGTATCTGCCCGAGGTCTTCTGCCGTGAAGACAGATGCAAAGAACTCATTTAATTTCTCTGCCATCTCTAAGTCTCCTTTTATCTCCCCTTTCCCTCCCTCACCATCCAGCTTCTGTTGGTGCACTGCATTGCCCGTGGGAAGGGAGAAAGAGGAAGAAAAGCATCCCTTCTTAGTCTGTGGTTGTGGCTCCCATTTGCCCCACCACCCCCCAGTGACTATGCAAAAAGAAGGGAAAGAAGAGAGTCAGATAACTTCTCCTCTTGGAGAAGAACTTTGAAGGACCTGAGAGTTTCATCTCCTTTGGGTTCTTCATACCTCTGAAATTCTCCTTAGAAGTTGAGTTTCACAAAATTCACTGGCATCCTCACTCAAAACCTCCAATTTCAATTTTATGTTTTAAATAATTGTTTTTAAGACATATTGCAGCAGAACATTGTAAAACAATATAGTATAAAGTTTTTAAAATGTCTAGCATTCTTGCTGTCTGCCTGCTTCCTCTGCTGTCCACTTCTTGTTCGTGTCACCACCTCAAGCATTCCTCCAGCACCTGCGAGTCTAAGTTCTCACTGTCTGCTTCCTTTTCCAAAGCGTTCCAAAACAAAGGAAGAAAAAGCTTTCATTTGCAACGCATTTGCAAACAAAGAGGAGAGTCATGAGCATGATGGGGGGGAATATGAGAAGGGTTCACTGCTATCCATGATATCTGCGAATATCTGCATGATATTGGGGTATCTGCAGTAGCAGCAGGAATGTGTCCCCTGCAGATACAAGGAGACACCTGTACTATGTCATGCAGCTGTGCTTTGTTTCCATCAGTGTCTGGAGCTTGGCACAAAACAAAAACTAGACAGGCAGCCCAATCCTACTGTCATGCACTTTGGAACTGCTGGAGGTCTATGGCCAGAGACCCCACATGCACCAATGGTTCACCTAGGGAGCAGGTAAGGTGATTGCTAGGGCGAGTGAGAGTGGATCTTGATGGAAGGATTGGATCACAAAGGGGGGCACTTTGGGATGGATTTCAGTGGCAGAAATGCATGCCGATCCCTCTTTCCTCATTGGGACCCACCCCAGGTTGGGTGCAAAAGAGCTCATGCAGGTCTGAGGAGACCCACTGACAGTCAGGTGGCTTACTGGGCGATAAGTAAAAACTATCTGGCAACCCCCCCCCCCACCATAGCATGCAGCACACATGCTGCAATAGTGACTACATCATGTAAACTAATAGGGGTAGGATTGGAGCATAAGTCACTGCAGGGAGGGCCTTGTATCCATAGATCCCATATCCACAGTTTCACTTATCTGCGGTTTGGCAGATGCAAGTTCCCCCACATCCCCCTGCACCCACCAGATGAAAGGACTGCTGTGCTCCACTTGCCTATGGAGACTCTTCCGAACCCCAAAAAGGCCACATGCGTCTACCTGCAGCCTCTGCAAACCTCAGAATGGCCATTTAGGCTGAAAAAATGCTACTTTCATGTGTTTTTTTTTTCTTCATAAAATTGGAAGTGGCATTTTTATGCCTTTAAAAAGTATTATGAGGGCCAGGGAAACCACTAGCCCTCATAATGCATTTAAAGGCATAAAAACATGAATTCCAGTTTAATGGGGAAGAAATGGAAGTAGCATGTTTTCAGCCTAAACGGCCATTCTGAAGCCCTCCGATGCCATGGGTAGACGCGTGCGGTCTCGGCAGGGTTCAAAGAGCCTCTGGAGGCAAGGGGAACACAGGTTGCCTCATGAGGCCAAAGGCGCGATGGTGCCCCCATATCCATGGGAGGGTTTCAGAACAGAATCCCCATGGATACTGGGGCACCCCTGTACCAGCTTTTGTCAGGACTATTACAAATATGACTTTGGAAGTACTGTGCAAAGTGAAACATTGTTTGAGCTGACAATTAGCATTGACTCAACTTGCGGAATTTCAACCAGATGCTCTAGTATTTTCCAACCTCATGGAGAAGACAAAATGATTGTGGTTTGCGCTCAACAATGTTACTGTGGATCGCTGCTCTTTATTCACAGACTCTGGCAACCATATGCGGAGTGCAGTTCCAGTGCGTAGCAACATCCACTCTGTATTTGGACAATCCATGATGCCTTTGATAACTGCATAATAATTCCATGGCAATAGGAGAATGTCAGAAATGTGTTACAATTTTCCTAGCAACTGTCAAAGATTCAGCAACTTTCTCATTTGCTTCTTTAATAGCTTTCGTCACTACCATATTGAAGGTGAGAGTGATGCGTGACACTTAATCAAACTCGTCATTGCAGACTGCCTTTAGAAATTTGGCACCACTGTCAATGATCAATGCGTCCTAGAGATTCATGTTGCAATATTAGTCAGTTTTCTGTAATCTCATTTAATTTTATAATTACATCCTCTATGTGCCTGCCCTCAAAGGGCAGAACAGCAAAAGCTCCATTTTGTCTCTCAAGTATTTTGCATACTAAAATGGTAAAGGGACAGTGACACATATAAATGATTTACTTTGGGTGGTATTCATCAAAATGTCATGGATTAAGTGAACCACACCTCTATAGGTTTTATTTAAATCTGTCCTCAGTTGACACTTTGATATGAAAATATTTCATTACCCAGTGTGTAATTAATCTGTGGAACTCTTTGCCACAGGATGTGGTGATGGCGTCTGGTCTAGATGCCTTCAAAGGGGGTTGGACAGATTTATGGAGGAAAAGTCCATCACAGATTACAAACCAGGATGGGCAACATGCAACCTGGTTTTGGAAGTAGGCTACCTCAGAATGCCAGGTACAAGTGAGTGGCAACAGGATACAGTTATCTTGGTTTGTGTGCTCTCTGAGGCATCTGAGTGCTCTCTGAGGCATGATATGGTATTCTCCCTTAGACAACTGCAGGAGAAATGCAGGGAACAACGACAGCCACTCTTTATAGCCTTCATAGATCTCACGAAGGCTTTCGACCTGGTCAGCAGGGATGGCCTCTTCAAGATTCTCCCCAAGATTGGATGTCCACCCAGGCTCCTCAGCATCATCAGATCTTTCCACAAGGACATGAAAGGCACTGTCGTCTTCGATGGCTCCACATCAGACCCCTTTGACATCCGAAGCAGAATGAAGCAGGGCTGTGTTCTTGCGCCAACCTTGTTTGGGATTTTCTTCACTGTCCAGCTGAAGCATGCCTTTGGAACTGCAACAGAAGGCATCTATTTCCGGACCAGATCAGACGGAAAGTTCTTCAACCTCTTCAGACTGAGAGCAAAGTCCAGAGTTCAGCTGAAATGTCTGTGTGACTTCCTCTTTGCCGACGATGCAGCTGTCACTACCCACTCTGCCAAAGATCTCCAGCAGCTCATGGATCGTTTTAGCAAGACCTGCCAAGATTTTGGACTGACTATCAGCCTTAAGAAGACACAGGTCATGGTTCAGGATGTGGACTCACCTCCCTGCATTACAATCTCTGCGCATGAACTGGAGGTTGTCCATGACTTTGTGTACCTTGGCTCAACGATCTCCAACACTCTTTCTCTCAATACCGAGCTAAACAAATGCATCAGTAAAGCAGCTACCACGTTTTCCAGACTAACAAAGAGAGTCTGGTCCAACAAGAAGCTGACGGAATATACCAAGATCCAGGTCTACAGAGCTTGCGTCCTGAGTACACTTCTGTACTGCAGCGAGTCATGGACTCTTCACTCACAACAGGAGAGGAAACTGAACGCATTCCACATGCGCTGCCTCCGACGCATCCTCAGCATCACCTGGCAGGACAAAGTTCCAAACAACACAGTCCTGGAACGAGCTGGAATCCCTAGCATGTATGCACTGTTGAAACAGAGACGCCTGCGTTGGCTTGGTCATATTGTGAGAATGGATGATGGCCAGATCCCAAAGGATCTCCTCTATGGAGAACTCGTGCAAGGAAAGCGCCCTACAGGTAGACCACAGCTGCAATACAAGGACATCTGTAAGAGGGATCTGAAGGCCTTAGGAGTGGACCTCAACAGGTGGGAAACCCTGGCCTCTGAGCAGCCCACTTGGAGGCAGGCTGTGCAGCATGGCCTTTCCCAGTTTGAAGAGACACTTGGCCAACAGTCTGAGGCAAAGAGGCAAAGAAGGAAGGCCCATAGCCAGGGAGACAGACCAGGGACACACTACACTTGCTCCCAGTGTGGAAGGGATTGTCACTCCCGAATCGGCCTTTTCAGCCACACTAGACGCTGTGCCAGAACCACCATCCAGAGCACGATACCATAGTCTTCCGAGACTGAAGTTTGCTAACAAACATGAGGCATCTGTTGGACCACTGTGAGATACAGGAAGCTGGACTAGATGGGCCTTTGGCCTGAGTCAGTAGGGTTCTTATTATGTTCTTAGGATTACACAGACATGGTACAAGTTGTGTTACTGCAATAATATCTGCTGGTAACTTTCCATCATGGTACCATGTTTTTCATTAGATCAGTGAAGGCTTTGCTATCTAACAAAGCAGCCCTGATCTGCACAAGTAGGCATGGTTGAAGCAGATCTGCTACCTGAATTGGGACAGATCCACATCCCTACTGGTTTATAATACCCCTTCATTTTAAATTAAAGACAAAAACCTTGTGTGCATTAGCTTGAACAGTGTTGGCACCATAAAACATTTTACAATGCAATGATATACATGTCTACTCAGAAGCAAGTTCCATTATGTTCAGTGTTGCAGTGTTATAGGATTGCAGCCCTAAGTTTCTGGATAGTTTTGGGTCCAATTTTTTTTTCCCGTTAGCAAGGGGACTCATACTATTGCTTGTACTATTGTCACCTGAGACTGAGATTATGCATGAAATGAACAAACACTTGTAGATTTTGATACAAGGCATGGGTGATGGATGGCTGTGTGGCTGCACAACACTGTTGTACTAATTTGTTCGCATTCACCTTCCTCACCAAGGTGAACTGTGACACCTCTGTCGTATGACAAATGTGTCAACTCATGTAAAGTGCTGCCAGGGGAATGATTACTTTACTTTTACTGTTAGGATTTGTTTTTTCTCCAATGTGTTACATTACTTCTGCATCTGTAGGGTCAGGGGAACACTGGTTTTTGTACGCACAAACAGCAGGAAACCCAACAGCAGACATTGCACTAAGTTTACAAGCAGTTGCTGCTTTTAAAAAAAATCCATTTTTACTTTCAATACCCACAAAATTACTGTTTTCAATAATCTAAGTCAGGAGTGACCAACTTTTCAACTTTAGGGCTCTTGGACCTTTAACAATCATTTTCAGCAGGTGCAGCTGGTCTTCTCACAGATGACAAGCTGCACCTGCTGAAATACCCTCCTGTACACAATTCTTAAAGGTCCAGGAGCCTTAAAATTGAAAGGTTGGCCACCCCGGTCTAGGTTGTTGGCAGCCAGATGATTTACAGCCCAATTTTAACCTGCCCTAGAGCAGGTAGCCCAGCTGGACTGAGCTGCATCCAGAACAGGGTTGAGTTGGGTTGTTGAGCAACTTGGAGTAAGAGGAATTCATTCCCCTTACCACATGTCATGTGGCAGCTGCCCCATGGGGCTACTCGGATCTGTGGCACCTAAATTGATGGTACAGATCTGAGCGGCCCAGTGTAAGGCCAGGTCTCTTGGAATGAGTGTTAGGATCCAGCCTAAGTAACAGATCCTGGTCCCACTCCCCTCTTGGCTGCTCCTCCCAGTGGTCCACCCACTGCCTGCCCTCCCCCTGCCCCAGAACGCCCCTGGAAAGCCCTTTCCCTACCTTCCCAGATCCCCAAGCTGTACCTTAGGACAGTGCCGCAGAGGCCAGCACACCTCTTTGCATCAGCCTGCTTACTCTCCAGGTGGTGCCGAAGTACTTATAGCACTTTTGCGATATCTGGAGGCCAGCACAAGGAACTTGCACTGGTCCAAGAGCGCCTTAGGATTGCACTCTTAAACATTGGGCCTTCATTGTCCTCAGCAACTATATGTATTGCATTTACTTCCACAAGCATTAAAACAACAGGGTCCTTGTGCATTAGTTTGGAATGAACTAACAGAAGTGAAATTGGTGGTTACAGTTTCTTACTCTTTTTTTTAATTATAAGATCAAAAGTACTTACTGTGGCATTTGAAGATGGTAAAAATCACACAATCAGAAGATAACGCAAGTATCTCTGCTTGATCATTACTGTGGTCAACAGTTCCAATCTTTTCCCCCACTAAACTCAAAGAATTCCTTGCTGTATTATTCTGTTCCTTGGCTTCTTCTGGCAGGGTTTAAAAAAAAAACTAGTATGGTTGCCTTATCTACTATGAAGAGGTTTTTCCAATTTGCTAAGAAATGGATCATTGCTTTCTTCAGATTTAATATTTCTTTTTTCCCCATTCATGCTGTGTTCCCCCATGACAAAAAAACTCCAAGAATAAAGGTAATTCTCTACATTGGATATATAATGGAAGGAAACCCAATAACAAAACTGGCCAGGGAATGGGAGGAACAGGGGGGTGGCAGGCTATTTAAATCCCCGTAGGGATTTTTACAATTGAAGGAAGGTTCTATCTTTCAAGAACCATAACATTCAGATGTTTCTTTCTGATCTGGTTTCACATTCTGGCTCCCATCCTCCCACGCTCAGGTGGAATAACTCGGCTCAGCTTGTCAGCTGCTTCAAGGTCGCACGGTGCTGGTGGCCTCGAACTGGCAACCTTGTGGATGTTATCTTCAGGCAAATGGAGGCTCTACCCTCTAGACCAGACTTCCTGCACAGGGTAGGGAAGCAGTGGGAGTGGGAGGATCCAGGGGCGATGGTACACACCCTCCATTAAAAGCCTTCCAGCCCCCCTTTCTTTCTTTGGACTTGTGGTAGCTAAAGAGCTGGTGCAGGTCCAAAGAGACCCATTGCTGGTCAAGGGGCTTACAGGGAAGTATTGCCCTTTGCCTCTCCCAAGCCTTCCAATCCACCCCCTCCCTACAGGATAGGATTAGGCTGTTTACCAAAAGTACAACGTGATCAATGTCAGGTTCTCTCAAAACAACCCAACTTTTTTTTTTTTTACATTGGATTGTGTCCAAGATAACACAACTTGAGATTTAGGCTGTTAGTTCATCTCTAATTCTCTTACGTTTAGCAGCAGGAGGACAACTGTCCAGAATTTACCCCAGTATAGCATTTTACCAGTGGCTGTGCCTTGGTGCAGTTGTGTGCCTGCCATAGACCTCCCTGGGGCAAATGCCCCAGGCGCTGGCCACTAGGACCCCACGGAAGCCTCTCTGAGGCTCCCTACAGGGGCGGAAACTGTGCTTCCAGTTTGCCGGAAGCACAGTTTATAGCGCCAGGGAACCTCACAGAGGTTTTCCCAGCATGGGAGGAGGTCGCACGAGGCTCCGTGAGCCTCTAGTGAGTAGGGGGAGTGGATTTCTACATGGGGGTGGTGATAGCCTGCGGGGGGCGCCATCGTGGAGCTTTGCCTCAGGCGCGAGGCTGTGGAGGTCCACGACTGCCCTGCTGTCTCCCTTGTGAGCATGCTTTGGAAAAGGGAAGGTGCAGAATCACAGGGGGGCCAACAGTAGCAAAGAACCCCCCTCCCATATTTTCCTTTTGCATTATAAGTGGTCTGCCCAAGCCCTACAAGTGTGCCAAGTCTCACATTAACATTTAAGAATGAAAGACTCGTAGCTAAAGAGACTTTCCAGAGACATGGCGTTTCTCAGTTGTAATCTCTACACTGTAGTCGGAGTCACTGATGGTGATAACATTTTTTGACATCTTGATTACAGATGGCCAAGTTAATCTGCTTGATTACGAGACTTCAACCACTATTTTAATTGCCAAGAGTTTTGATGCAGCTTTTAAAATAAATGATCTATGCTTTTGCAGTGCTTGCTGCTCGGAAAGCAAAGCTACCCTATCATCTTATAGTAAACATTAGATTGTTAAGCTGCAGACATATAATTAAGGCAAGTAGACATTGAAAGGGGGGAGTAGAGAGAAATGCCCAGAAAATCCCTTGTTTGTCAACCCACCACTCCCACAATGGAGTTTTCTCTCAGACTATCTCACAGGCTGTGCGCTCCCCAGTCAAACCTCAAGATTAACCTGGCTGAAAACAGAGTCTGGTCTTTCCAACTGGGCTCCAAGATGAAAGGATATGGTGCTTCTGTACATTACAGCTAAAGGGAATGAATTTATAGAAAATTAGGATTTCGATATAAATATTCCCATAAAAAGGTACACAGCTCATTCATTATGATTTGAGCACTAAACCCACAGCAAAACAGAGATGAGCTATTGAGGGCATATCAGAAAGCATCAACTATTTAAAATGAATACTCTCATGGACAGGGTTTCATTTCTAAAAATATAGGTATATCCTTTCCTTCCAATTAACATTTACTTGTTTTTGCAGCAGATCGGCACCTAGTTCCATTCATTCTTGCTGCTGTTTCTGTAAAATAGCAATAAACAAAATGTTTAATAAATGTTGGATGTGTGGAAGATACCAGTCTCCCTGATCATTTACCCAGGTGCCTGCAGAGAGGTGGCTTTTGGTGAGGTGTTGGTTCCAAGGCCAGCCCTGGGTTCTGAGGAGGCAAGCCAAATGCAGTTCTCCTTACCTAGCAGGACACCAGCAGCTGCTGCACCTCTCCTTTAAAAAGAGAGAAATGAATTGAAAGTGTGAAGAGGAGAGTCAGGGAAGAGAGTAAGGCCGGTGGTTGCACACTGCAGCCTCCCCTTGTCACAGCTGATCTTCACAGCAATTCTCACTGGGCAGCCTCTTCCACTGCCCACTGCCCCAGAAGATTCTGTGCCCTGACTTCCTGGCAGAAGTGGCTGCCCAGTGCAGGTTGCTACAAAAAGAGGAGGCTGCAGCATGGAACATAAAACCTTCACCACTGCCACACCGTGCTCAAATGAATAATCTTAGAGCTCCAGATCTGGTCCGTGTACTGGGGTTTGGCGGCTCCTGCTCCAGGCCACCAATCTCCCTTCCTTTACATCTCCACTTCTGTTCCCCTCTTCTTTGTCAAGGAGGAGCAGGAGGACGAAGAGCAAGAAAAGAAACACCTCCAGCTTAAACTGCTGCCTGAGATGACTGCCTCAGTCAGCTTCATGGGGGATTCAATTGGGTGATGCCATTTCAAAGGTGGCAGGAAAGCTCCAGTGTATAAAGGAAACATTATGAGTTGCAGTTGGGATCTTGGCCAAACTAATTCTTAAGGAATATTTACAGTACTAAGCCCCCGTCAGAGTACTTTTGTCTCTAAATCATAATGGTTGGTAAGATTGGAAGAACAGGAAAAAAAATTGTTTTATATAAATATCCATTTTTTCATTTACTTCTTCTTCACATGTGTTTGTTGTCTGGTTTATTGGATATGTACCTTGCTCTGTCCCATTGGCTTGGAATAGTCTTGTCATATTATGGACCCCAAAAGATAGCAAAGGTCAACATTGTAATAACGAACTATCCTAAGACAGCAGTCCTATGTGCACATACCTTGGTCTAAACCCCATTGTGAGAGCTTCTTCCTAATAAACATGCTTAGGATCGTACACTAATGAATTATGGAATCAACACCATTAAATTGTACACTCAGTGTGCTTTTAAAAACACGCACACACTGACACACTACCATTGAGCATTGCCTTTTCTCTCCATGCCTTCTCAGAGTCCTTCAGAAGGTCAGCAAAAATGCACAGCACATCCACGGACTCCAAGAAGATGCTGCTTCTGCTTCACTTGAACATTCTGCAAAAATTGGAAAACATTGAAGCCTGTCGCCTGGAATTAAAAATACATCTGGAGAACTTTCAGTGACTTGTTTAAACCAACAAAGAGGTTAGCATAACATTACGTCTCCCTATTTGTCCTGAATATGCAGAGCCTTTGAGTTCTTTATAAAGAGAGCAAGGGCTAATGTTTTCCACGTTGAGTCTAAGCAATTCCTGTTCCATGAGTTGAGAATTCAGTGCAAGCCAGTTTAGAGGTATGTACAATTTGGAGAGTAAAAGCACATGAATGCTATTTTGTCAGCTGTGCAGATCTCTCATTCACAATCTAGAGATATGCAGAGCAATTTCCCAGTAGGTAATTTCATAATCATAGTTCATGTTTACACAACACTTCCTAAGTATGCAAAGTGCTTCACAGGTATCACTCTTTACATAGTCCTTACAACATCCCTGCAATGTGTGTTAACTATAATTATCCCCAGTCTGAAAGATGAAGAAGACTGGCAGCCCAACCATATCCAACTTTCCAGTGCTGATGCAGCCATGCCAACAGGCTGCACACTGCATCCTGGGGTGGGGAACAGTCCTGGAGCCATGGCTAAGGCAGGATATGAACTGAGGAAGTTCTGATTGGCAGCTCAGTATCTTGTCCACATCAGCTACTTCTACAGCTACTTCTACTTCACTTAACAATGGGGATAGGTTCTCCTATCCCTGTTGTTATGCGATTAGGTTGTTAAGCAAACATTCAGCCCAATCTACTGCCTTTGTTGTGTAAACAGACACTCCCTGCCAGACACTCACTGGCTGCACAGGCTACTGGAGACTGATGTCCTCTTCTTAGCATTAAGAGCCTCTTTGTTGTGTAAACAGACACTCTACAGCAGGCTACTGGAGGCTATGGCAGCTATTAAGAGCCTCTTTGTTGTGCTTTGACCACCATCATATATGCGGTCCATCATTGTTAAGCAGCGCACACTTGTATTTTCTATTTTAAAAGACGTGCTTTCTTTCACAGAAAATACCTCTGTCCTGATGAATGAATACAGCGCTTGGAGTTAGTCGCATGTCAAAGTCAGATGCAAAACAATGGAAGTCAACACCACATTTGAAAATAGGTTACATGACAATAAATAAGGGCTTTGATCCACAATCTGCAAAGATTAGTATTGTAGTAAACTACAATATACAATAGGGTTGGTGCAGTGTAGTGGCTAAGAGACTGAGCTGTAAATCAAGAAGTCCCTGCTTCAAATTTGATTCTGCCATGAATTAACTAAGTGGCCTTAGGCAGGCCACTCCCTCTCAGGTTCAGCTGCAATATGGATAGAATACTACTTACCTTACAGGGTTGTTTGTAAGGACTGCATCAAGGTAACACAAGTGAAGCTTTTTCCCTGCCCTAAAGTGTGAATGCTGAGTGCTGCAGTCAAAGCAATGTAATACATGCGTTTATGGTCATATAGATTCACTCCCAAACACTTGCATTCTGTCTCTCATGATTGTATCACTTCTCAATCCCAACACAACAACAGCTATTTAACTGATTCCAACCAATTCTCCTGTCATGACAAGAACTTGCTTTTTGCACTGTTTACATCTGTGGAAAAGCTCTGATGGTGCAACTGGAGAACTCTACAGAATTTTCTTTTCCTTCAGTGATTTTGACATGACCGACTCTCACTATCCATGAGATTCCCCATTGTCAGGACATAGCAGAATCAAAGGCAAATTGTGTGGCTGCATAAGCTAGAGAGAGCATATGATGGTCCAAAGCAGGGGTGCCCAAACCCCGGCCCTGGGGCCACATGCGGCCCTCGAGGCCTCTCAATGCGGCCCTCAGGGAGCCCTCAGTCTCCAATGAGCCTCTGGCCCTCCAGAGATTTCTTGGAGCCTGCACTGCCCTGACACAACTGCTCTCAGTGTAAGGCAATTGTTTGACCTCTCACATGAGCTGTGGAATGAGGGCTTCCTCCACTGCTTGCTGTTTCACGTCTGTGATGCAGTAGTGGCAGCAAAGGAAAGGCCAGCCTTGTTTTGTGCAAGGCCTTTTATAGGAGCAAGACCTGTTCAAGACCTTCATTCATTCATATAAGTTCATCTTTAATATATTCATTTACTTACGTAAATATATTCAAATTTTAAATGTAAATTAGTTCTTTTTTTCCCCGGCCCCCCAACACACTGTCAGAGATACGATGTGGCCCTCCTACCAAAAACTTTGGACACCCCTGGTCCAAAGGACCAGAAGCACATGACCTGCTCTAAAATGGGCTGGTAGTCAGATTCCAGAGCAGCTCAGCAGCAATTAAAAGCAACACAAAATAAGTATTTTCAGAGGCCATGGCTGCAAACTCTTCATTAGCTATTTAAAATTGGTCTGCATTGCCTATATCACAATATTGCACACACTGACAGCCTAGTTGTGATTATCACAAACAGAACACTTTCAACACTAGTTCTATGAAATATGTCCTGAGTAAATATTTCATGGGCTCCCTACAACCTTGAATGAGATTTGAGCAGAACATTGGCATTTTATCAGCGTGTCCCAATGAGAAATTCAATCCAGCAAGCTCTTTTCCAACAAATCTAAGATGATCCACTTAAGCCTTGGGAACCATTTTCAACAACTCACCTGTTGCATTGCCAAACTGGCACAAGTCGGTAAAAGTGAGTCAAATTTCATGGAATGCAATGGAATGGGACTAGACGACAGTGGAAAGCCAATCTAGATGCAACTTTAAAATCATTTTGACCCTTCTGACTTGGTTGGTTGGTTGGTTGGATGGATGCTTGGTTTATGTAAGAGACGCTGCCAAGGATTCAGATTGGGATCAAAGCATGGAAGAGGGTTTTTTTTAAATCATGAAACCCTGCACTGTAATCCTGATGAAAATTCACTCATTTGAATCTGTGACTTGAATCCTTGAAGGAAGCTGCAACAAAGGTGCTTTGTCAATAGGAGATTGACATTCTGCCCCTACCCTTTTCTTTCAAGATGCACCCATATTCTTTCCATGTCCCCAAATACTTCTTTAACTGAATAACCTTATGCACTGTGTTTTTGCTCCTTTTGCCTTTCGAAAAAGTTTGTACAACTGACGGACTTTGGGGACGGCTCACTCCACCACGCCTTTTCAGTTCTGCAAGCTTTGCGTTAGTTTTGTAAAAGATCTCTTTTATACACAGTGTTTTCCCTATATCATCAGTCTTTTAAATTCATCTAAAAAAACCCCCTCTGATACAATATTCACTGTTCCTATCATTTGTTCCTAGATATATTAGCTCCAGAACCTTCTATATCTTCTCCCAAATTTGCTTTATATTATTTGAGAGAATAAGTCTGCCGTAGATGATGCAGTTTCTCTTTGTATTACTAGCAATCATATTCCATCTTCCTGATCTTAAGCATTTATGTTGCCTTTCATAGGGCCATTTTCTTTCTTTTGCCAGTGGAAAATCACGTGCCATTCACATTCATGTCAGGGAACTTTAAAACTAATTCTGCAAATGTCTAAAAAATTTCCTTCGCTAATGTTCTTCAAATTGGAATCCAAAGATCTTTCCTGGTGCCAAATGAGTCTCACCAAATCTTTTTCTTCTTCATCTTCCTGCCAATATCACTCTATCAAGAAAAACCCCAATCATTTATAGAAGCCAATCTCATTGCTTGAGAATGGAACTTGATATTTGGTACTTCCATTCTACTCTCAATTTTCTTGTACAAAATTTAAATTGCAACCTGTTTTTCCATTTGTTTCAGGATGGATTGCAAAAATATGTAAGATAGTACTTGCAATAAAATGTATTTATTACACAAGAACACATGATTGGCAACATAAACAGGCTCATAGAAAACTGGACACTGTTTGTAATGTTTGGGCATAACAAGTATCAATACGGTAAATGTGTGTTCTTTACTGTAAAAAATTTATGGGAAATTAGGAACTTCGTAAATACGTATATAACAGCAATGTATTCACCTGGATTTGTTGTATGTCGCCAGGTGCTGCCACCATGATACACCCATTATTCCTTGCCACATGCTCTGTTTCTGTGCCAAGAAAGCACTCGTACCAAAGTAGCACAGGGTGCCTTTCATCTGCTGTGACAGTAAAAATACTTTTTTAGTAGAATGAGTTGACCTGTGCAGTCAGTTAATAGATCCATTTCTACGATGCTTGTTCAGAATATGTGTACTTAACATGTGTATGAACCTAGTTCTGTGTCCTGAGAATGCATCCCATAGGAACCATAATTGATTGGGAAATTAGTCTAGTGCTAGAAGAATGTTTCTCCCTTTGCAGCCCTGTTTCTACATCTGCCAAAGAGATAGAAGGCTATCTGTATGTTAAAAAAAACAACAACACACAATTAAGAGGAATTTAGCATGTGTAACCAGGACGTACTGTCAGTACCAAAGTTGGGAAAAGTAAGGGAAAGTCTTACATTGGTGCCCACCCCCCACCTATGGCACCCTTGATGCACACTGGGCATTACTATTTTCACCAATACTGAGGGTACAAGTCACTCTGGCTGGGTTGACCCTCTGATGTGTATGGACCCACATCAGCGCTTGATCTCAACAACCTCTGATACCACCACCACTAAGCAGGGCCTCTGAGAAGAGTTTTATCAGGGGGTACAAAGTTTCTTTTGCGCTCGTTCCCAAAGGGAAAGGGGGTAATGGGGGAAGGCAGAATGGGGGGGCAGAATAGGGGAGGGTGCTGACAGCCAGAATAGTGTTTAGAGCCCAGGCCTACCAGTCTTCTTGATGCAGAACCCAGGTCTACCCAACCATGCGGCATTCGCAGCTAGATAAAGTAATATGAAAAAACAAACACACTCCTAAGTCTCTTTAAAATCTTTGAAATTGAGAAAATCATTGCCAAAAATTAGCATCAATGTATTTAGGCTCACACTAGAATGGACAGTGTCCTGTGTGCACCAAAACGTACTTCTGCAGCGGTTGCAGCCTTGCAGCTGTGCCCCTGAGCCCCAGTACCGTTCCTCATGGTTATCAGATCCACAAGCCAAAGAGCAGGCCAGTTTACTCCCAGACCTGACACTGTGTTAAGGAGGGTCATGGATGCATTTCTGGGCTGGGTGTATATGGCTTGCAGTTGTTGTGCCCCCAGTATCATGCATAGGCAGTGAGTTTGGGTGAGATAGGAAAATGTTTCCAGGCACTTTCTGGGCCCCCTCCTTTGACTCCTGGGCCCCCTTTCTGACCCTGGGCCTGGGTACAAATTACCCCCTTTACCCCCCCCCCCCTCCTAGGCCCTGCCACTAGGACCCTGGTCTATACTATGGATTATCACACCACCTGAGATGTCAAGACTTATCCAGACAAGAAAGTTGCAGTAAAGAAAAGGAGGATACAATCCTGTGAGCCAGGCTCAAAGTGCCTTTTTCTTCCTGTTGCCTCCAACATTCCCCACACCTTAATTTTGTTGTTATAAGCAAAGCCTGAATAGGAGCCAGTGTGCTAGTTTCCCCAAAGTGGTTATAACATCCAAAACACACCCAGAACGTCTGATCAACCCTTAAGATATTTAGAAACTCTGTGCAAGTCAAAACAAGGCCATTTAGGGCCAAGATGGAGCAATGCACTCAAAACTAGACATTCCCCCCCCCCCAACCAATCCCCCTGATTCAATTTGCACTTGCCATGGAGAAGGACAGTGCCCAAACCCTTTTTGGGAGCAATCCTGGGTTGCCCTTGGGCTGGCACAAGTCCCTTGTGCTGGCCCAGGAAGGTTGCAAGCATGCCGTAAAGCACATTTGCACATCCTCAGGAGGAAGCTGCGCCAGCACACGGAGGTGCACTGGAGCATGGAGGCTGCATCCAGCCTCCATAGCAGCTTTCCCCAGGTAAGCTGCGTTGGCCGAGCTCAGCTGATTCAGAGGTCTGGGGAGACCGGGGGGAAGCCAGGGAGGAGGCAAGAGGGTGGCTCCAGGGGCAGAAGGTTGGTTCTGGGGGCGGGTGGGCGGGGAGTGGGAGGCGGGGCTGGGATCTGGCTTCTATGCCAGATCCTAGCCCCCATACCCCAGCAGTGCAGAGTGGCTGCAAGCTGCTCCACTCTCCTTGGATTTATGCTACCCTAGGAGGTGGCGCATGTCTGAAGAGACCCATTGGGGCTGTAGTGGCTAACCCAGGGGTAAGGGAAAGAGTTTCCCTTACCTCTGGCTGAGCCACTTTGGAGCCCTACCTTGCACTGGATACAGCGCAGGCCTCCTGGCCATCTGTTCTAGTACAAGGTAGGACTGCACTGTTTGTTAAGTAAGGAAATGACCACTTGCTCCAGTCTTAGCTCAGTTAGCTACTAAAGAGCCGGCAAGCCCAAACTTCAGGAACTGGGATGAAACCCAAACCCAAGAGCCAACTTTAAAAGACAGTAGGATTCCTGGGTGCTATGGGGGAGTTTCCCCACTGCTAGGGTTTGATGACTCATCATCAAACAGCTCTGGTTGACCTGTGGAATGAGGAAATGGCCAAGGAGATGGATCAGATCACTCCTGAGTGGCCTCTGCCAGACTGTAGAGATGGCTCCTTGGTTCTCTAGGGAGCTCCATGCCATGAAGCAGCTTGGTAGATGCCTAGGGCAATGGTGACGGAACACTCATGAGACTGATTGAACTTAGCTGCACTCCCTCTGCAGGAACAGGTTTACAGTTTGGAAGTCTTCCTGTCCTCTTTGCTGCTCCCGGACAAACAGATGGCAGAAGTGGGTAGGACAGCATTTGCCCAGCTTCGACTGGTATGCCAATTGTGACCTGAGTAGATCAGACCTAACCACTAAGGTCCACACACTGGTGACATCAAGACTCAGTTATTGTAACATGCCCTATGTGAGGCTGCCCTTCCAGGCCATCAAGAAATTGCAGTTAGTGCAGAATGTGGTGGGACTCTGTTGAGCCACTGTTGTATCAAATGATACAATCTTAACTGCATTCTGCATGCAAGCATATTTGACACTACATGGACCACACATGGGTGTTTGTGCTGTCACACACACACACCCCCCACGCACACATGTGCATATATCCCTAAGGTATACACAATTTGTTCCCAGGCATAGTCTCTGCTTCTTAACCAGTTGGTATCTCAGTGCCGCCCTGTGTTGAATGAGGTGCAGAAGAAATGCTTCAGTATCATTTCTTTGGCGTGTCAGAAAAACAGCACTGTCATCCAGTTAAAGCAAATTACATCCAGTAATCGGTGTCTGGAAATACGGAAAGAAGGGGTGGGGGTTGAGACACCCCACTGGGGATATGCGCAGTATAATTTTAATGTGGAAAACTGCTCTCTGCTGAGAACTAGGTCAGACCCAATAGCAAAAAAGAAAAAAAAAGTGAAACTATGCCTTAAATGGAAACAAGCTGCATGACCCTGAAAAGAAAATGACCTGGCAATTGGAGGAGATATACATTTTAAATCATCAGCCAATGTCTGGCAGCAATCAGAAAGAGCAAATGGATTACTGGCTTGTGTCACTGGAAGACCAGATCATAAATCAAAGATCGTTAAGTGTGTGGCTCGGAGATTGCAGAGTGCAATGGTGCCTTGAAGGTTGCAAATGCACACATGTACACACGCAGATGTACAGATCAACATATTGTTATGCGCTCCCTGCTTCCCTGAGTGGTGAGAAGTTCCAGTGCTACCCTTCTGTTGTTTTTGTAGTAGTGGGTTCATTTATAAATATACAAATTGAGCAGCCGCGGAACCAAGGGGCTTGTGCACTTCCCCTCAAAGGCAGCAGGTCTGCTAACCCACATCGGAGCTCCAGAGAGAGGTTCTGCACTCCAAGCTCTGTTTGAATCTTCAACTCTCTTTCTCTCTCTCAGTCCACCCACAAACTGCAAACTCCTCTTTCCTTACAGTCACGGCTTGCATCAGTCCGTCTCTCCTCTCTCTCCCCCTTAGTGAAGAAGGCAGTGGCTTCACTAAGGGGGTACGAGGGGGACACCACGACTCGCCAAAATTTTCAAAATCTTAGTAGTTTCAAATAATCCCATAATGTTATATATCAATCGATGCATAATTTCACACAGAATGCAATGAAACTAACTACACTGAAATATCTCTATGCTATCAAAAGTTATATAAAAAAACCCAGCAGGGGCAGGGCAAAGGTACATCCCCACACCCACTGCCCAGAGTATTGCCCCATCCACTGCATGGGAGGAAGTCCATCATGGGGGTGACGCACTGGCCTCCCATACTAGGTGATATAAGCCTAGTGACACTGCTGGGGGAGAGGTCACTTCCTCCAAGCTCTGGTGGCTTTTCAGATTTCAGAGCTGCCCTGTATAACTCCCAGCCATCTTTAATTAAGAAATCACTGCTGACCATTAAGTAACATTAACTCAGCCCCCTTACAAAAAAAAAACAACTGCAAGCCAGCAGCCCATAAGTCGTACACTGCTATAGTACGTAACAAAAATATGTTCGAAAGCTTCACAAAAAGTTATACAAAGTTTTTTTTTAAAAAGTGATATATGGTCAAGATACACAATATGTATTCAAATCAGCAATCAACTAATGTTTAAAGATAAATCAAACCACCACATATTCTGAAAAAAAATTAAACAAGTAAAAAGCTCAACTGATTTAAAATCACTCGGTTAAAGGGCAGGAAATGGATTTTTGTGTACATAAAGGTGCGAAGGCTGCAAAGGAATGATAAAATATGAGAAAGCAATTATAACAATAAGATGAAGTCAAGGAGGAGAGGAACTTTATCCCATCCTCACAGCAAAATAAGTACTCCTTTCATGATAAATGAAAAGAGATTTATTGTATTGACGCACAGCAGGGCAAATAAGGAAGGGCCCAATCCTAAGCAGTGCAAACTGGCTTGCTGCTGACGCGCATTGTGGCAAACATGCCATAAGGCATGTTTGTGAGGCTTAGCAGTGGCCAAGCCCTGGAGCTAGCCCAGCACTAGTAGGCGCTGGGCTAGTACTGTTGAACTGCCAGTACTCTACCACTCAGCAGTTCCCTGAACTGCTGGGTGATGGAGAGGTAGGTGGGGAGGTGGGGAGGGTGGAGAGAGGGCAGGGAGGAGGCATGCCAGGGGAGGGAGTGGGGCAGGAGGGAGCCAGGACTGGTGGAGCTCAGTTTCACCAGATTCTGATCTCTGTGTCAGGCTCCGTGGCCAGACACGGAGACTCTTATTCTATGGCAGGGGTGCTCAATACGTGGATTGCGATCTACCAGTCGATCGCAAGGCAAAATGAGTCGATCGCAGGCTTCTCTCCCGTCCACGCATCCCTGGGAGTGAGCTCCTGTCCACGCATCCCTGGGAGTGAGCCCCGTTGACTCTACTGGGGCTGACTCGTGAGTAGACCTGGAGAGGAGCCGCTGGCAGGCTTCTCTCCCATCCACGCATCCCTGGGAGTGAGCCCCATTGACTCTACTGGGGCTGACTTACCTTTCCCCTGTTTTTGCTCTGGTATGTATGGAGATCTGCCCCCCCAACTTCCATCTGTTGGTTCTGTGTGCAAGGGGTTTTGCACTGGTCTTGCTGTGATGTCTTTATAGAGATCTTCCCTCCCCCACACCTTTCCCCTGTTTTTGCACTGGTCTGTATGGAGATCTGCCCCCCCCCCCCAACTTCCATCTTTTGGTTCTGTGTGCAAGGGATTTTGCACTGGTCTTGCTGTGATGTCTATATAGAGATCTTCCCTCCCCCACACCTTTTCCCTGTTTTTGCACTGGTCTGTATAGAGATCGCCCCCCCCCCACACTTGTATTGGAATGAGGAAGATCTGGTGAGGAGGTAGATGTGGTGTCAGCAGTGGCCCCTTTAAGGGTAAGGCCTGGGCATCCATCAGAGTGTGCTGCACAGCTGCAGCCACTTGAAGGCAATAGGGCCCTCAGGGATATAAGAGCACCTGAGGCAGGAAGGGCTCCACTTATTTATGTGAGTCAGCCTTTTCCTACTTGAAGATCATTAAGTCCAAGTACCGTTCCACCATGACTGATGAACATTTGGAAGTGTGCTTGAGGCTGGCTGTCAGCAGCTACTGTCTGGACTATACACCCTTGGCTGATTCACTTCAGTGCAAGTCATCAAAGTAAACTCAAGTAATTACAAAAAATGTTTATAGTTAATTATGTTGTGTTGTGCAATATTGGCTCATGCGGTTATGCAAGGTACACCAACATACATTGCATACATAAATGTTATGATGGCGCGAACATTGTAAAAAAACTCTGGTAGCTCTCCGGGATTTGCTGGGTTTCAAAGTAGCTCTCGAGCCAAAAAAGTGTGAGCACCCCTGTTCTATGGCAACCCAAAGTAGGCCTTCTGGGGCCTCCAGAATGCCTAAAAACATAACTTTCACTGAAAACCAAAAGGGACATTTTTAGGCCTTCCTGAGACCTCAGAAGGCTCCCTAAAGCTCGGTAAAAGGGCCTAAAGAAACAAACAAAACAAGTGTCAGGGGAAGGGATTGCAATGGTGTCCCCTGCTGGGTGGTGCCTCAGACGATTTGCCCCCCTGACCCCCCCCCCAGGTATACCAGTGGATGCAAATGGATAGCAGATTTCACCATAAATCTAGCAGTGTTGGAATAGCTGCAGAGGTGTCAGCGACTGTGCTGCTAGAGGTATTGTAAGGAAGATCAGCATCAGGCAACAATTCTCCCTCATATGACACCACCCTCATGTGACGTATGACAACGTGCAACTCTAGTGAATGTGGAGTCACAACACCATATGTGAATGTGCATTGTACACACATATCCTAAAGATGTCACATTGGCATCTGTATTGTGACTGAGACCAGCCATCAGGATATTGCATTGTAGCAAAGCTCTTGGCAGGATCTGTTACATAATTATGGTGGGAGATATTTCATTGGCTGTTGGAAGAGATTAGTCATCCGGGGTATATGTGTGTGTGCATGTATGGGAGTGAGAGAGGCAGGGGCGGGAGAACATTATTTGTTCAATTTGTTTCAGTTGTGTGACATTATTTTTCTCATGGTCTTCCACGGATTAGCAGTTCGAAAGCATGTAAGAAGGCGAGTAGATAAATAGGTATCACTTTGGTGGGAAGGTAACGGCATTCCGTGTGCTTAGGCATTTAGTCATGCTGGCCACATGACCACGGAAACTGTCTACGGACAACGCCGGCTCTTTAGCTTAGAAATGGAGATGACCACCGCCCCTAGAGTTGGAAACGACTAGGCTTAACGCCGGGGGGAAACTTTACCTTTTACCTTCCACAGATTATATTAGGCCTTCCAATAATTCTCCTCCCAAAGCAAGATGATGCTATGCTCAGCGGCAGGACTAGACTGTCCCTTAACCAACAGATTAACCATTTCCCACCCTGTCTAGCACCATGGTTTCCGCTTGTTTATACAGCGCCATTTATCTCTTCCTGTTGCTTTTCCCTAGAAATGTCACTGATGTTATCAGCCTATAATGCAAACATCGCAACCTTCTGTGTTCTTTTCCAGCTCAGATTTTAATCCAAACTGAAGAACTCAATTTCTTCCCTTTTCCACTCACCTAACAGTCTCCAATCCCTCTCCCCTTTGCAATCTGCATTCCTAGTTGCAGCTCCAGAAGAGATGCAAGAAGGAAAGAAAAGAACACAATGATGTCACACTGAGAGCAAAATGGAGTCCAACTTATTATAATTTGGTTCAGTATAATCCATTTTTTTCTTTGTGAAGGAGGCATAGCTCAGTTGGCTGAACCCAATTATGGATCAATAGGTTGGAAAAAGAGTTCACCCATCTTTACATTTCCTTCCTTCGTAGAGCTTCCTAGTGAACTTGAGTTATTCCATTTAGGGCATAGTCCTAACCAACTTTCCAGCACCGAGGCAAGGGCAATGCAGCTCTAAGGGAACAAACACTGCCTAATCTTGAGGAGGCCTCCATGACTGCCTCTGAACTGCAGGATTCAGCACATGCCCCATTGGCACAGCTACGACAGAGCTGGCAAGTTGGTTAGGATTTGGTCCTTATTTACTCAATGAGCCTGATGGTCTTCCAATTTGGCCTTATTATATTATTCAGGGAAGTGATGGCAAATGAGAGCAATGTAAATGAACAGGCAACATTTTCATGATGAAAAAGGAGTGCCATCAAGAACATCTTTCCTTCCTTATTTTCTCTCCCACTGCTGATTCTTCAAAACAGCTGGCATGGGGAGGGTCCTACCCATGAAGACATGACAGCTGGTAGGAAGGTAAGGAGTGGGCAGCAGCAATAGCAGTGAAGATTGCACTGTATGCAAAAAACATGGAGAGCTGGCAGAATTGGCCTCAGGCAGCACTTGAGTTCTGCCCGGGTCTGAAGAAGAAGGCAATAGTTATTTTACTTTTGGATTCAAATCACTGGAGAACACGTGCCTTTCCTTCATTGTAAATTATCATTTGCTCAGCACAAAGTCAGGAGCTGCTGCTCATGAGAAGGCTCACTGGTTTACAACAATGAACTTCCATAGCGAGTCTACTTCACAGGTGATCCTTTATCCCACAGTTATTGTTATGCAAGCCATGACACTGAAATCCTAATTTGTCAGCACATGAGTGAGCCAAGAGGAAAACCTGAAGACACTTCATTTATCATACTTAATTAGCAGAAGTGTCCTACGTTCACACACTTGTCATAAAGAAGATTAGTGGGTGCTGAAAAGCAGCCATCAAGTGGTCAGTGGGTGAAAATTACAGTGGCTTACAGAGGCATTCCAAAAATCTCCAGGAAGATGAATCATTGTCAAGTCACTACGGACGCCTGCAGTAGGTCAGGTAACCTGGAGTAGGATGAAGTGATTTCTCAGAGGGATCCACAAACCCAAGAAGTATGAAGCTGACTTATAATGAGTCACACCAATCGTCCATCTTGGTCCTGTTGCCTGCTGTGACAGGAACTGGTACTCCAAGACCTCAGGCAGAGGCTTTTCTAGTCAGACTACTTGACATCTTTTTATATTACCGATTTTTGCCTTGCCCTCAGGGATACACATGGTCCCTGTTACGTATATGCAATGTTGGGCAGAAATGACTTAAGTGCAGGGGAACTAAACATGGGCACTTCATGTGCAATGTCACTAAGCTATAGTGCTTCCCACAGAAGAAAGAGTGCCAGAGCAGTGAGTTCAACCATTGATGTTCATGTTCTATACGACTGAGCTATCCAGACCATGTCACATATTTCAAAGCCTTTTGTGCTCTCCTCTTGTCGCTTTTCTGTTCTCCTCTCTATGCATTTCTCTTCCCTGGGCCACCAATCTTATGAATCTAGGGCCTTGTCAAAACAAAGTCACAGCAGAAATGGGGACATACTGCTTCAAAAGGCCAATTGGCCTCCTACAAATACTCAGTGTTGTGGGAGGCCCATATTTTGCACTCCAGGCCAAGTGCAAGAGGCTTGCATACATAACAGCCCTCATCACACACATCCACTTTTCCTTCAAGCAAAATTGTTTGATAAATGGGATACAAAATGAAAAAAAGATTTCCTCAGGTTGCCAGAGGTGCCTTTTCCATTCCAATTTTAAGACCAGTGCCAAGCTGTGGTAGGTTTCAGCGAGGAGCGAAAAGGGCTCCAAGAGCAATCCCCCTCTCCCCCGACTCTGAGGCAAATACCTTATTTTTCTTTCTTTCTATGCTCTGAATGGCTTGCTTTGCACTCAAGTTAACTCATGTACTGGACTTTGTCCAAGTACATTTTGTCTTTTGATAGAGGGCCAGCCTTCACTCAGCTGTGGTGCCGTTTTCTTCTCGCTCTCACTCTCCTCCCCTCCCCGGCCATCCCGTCTCTATGTTACGATTCTCATTACTTACTGCAGCTGAAGAGGTAGAAGAAAGTGGGGCAGCCCCATATCAGTGGTGAAGCCAACTGTTCTAAATCTATCTGGGACCCCTCTGGCCCCCTCCTCACGACCATCATTTCTGTGCATCAAACGTCCCAAGCTGAGCTCCAGCGCTCAGAAGGTATGCCTGAGACCAGCTGAGGCAGAAAGCATTTGAACTCTACACCCTGCCAAATAGCTTCCAGATGTGTAAGATACAGCCTCACTCTGTGCTGTGACTGAGGCTCTGCCAGCATACGTCTGCACATTTCTGGTACACGGGGAACATGAAAGAAGATATTTTACAACATCTGCTGCCTTTTCCCAATGCTCGCTCTGTGTCACTCTGCTCTTTTTTTGCTCTCTCTAGTTCTTCCTCCTCTATTTTTTTCCCTTCCAACAGTAACTGAAAAAAATGTTACACATCTTTCCACTGACTCACTGAACCCTCTTAATCTGTTTCACACCTTTGTAGACGGGGCTTGTATAAGCCACCTAAAACTTTTTATTGCCACCTAAAACAGTAACCAGGGGCCTGATCCTCCCATGAAACCCCATGCATAGCTTCTGGGCCCAACTGAAAGGCAGAACCACAGGCCACATGAAGGTCACTGTGGGGCTTAAAAAAATGTTCCCCATCATTCTCAGAAATTGAAGTCAAGGCATAGTTTAAAGACAGAGCGAGGGTCCTGCTGGATTTTGACCACCGTTTTGTCTTTTCACACATACACTACTGTGTCAAATTTCTAACCAGCTGAATGAACTTTTCTGCCCAGCAGCTCTACCTCCTAAGGTTTTAGAAGCAATCTTCTGCTTTAGACTCTCCAAAATTCTGTGAGTTGATAGCTCACAGTGAGACATGAAGAGATGAAACTACTTGTTGCCAAGTCAGACAACTACTGAACCCTTGGCCTAGTAGGCTCAGGTAGAACATAGGTTCACATGGCTTACTTGATACATTCTTAACTGGAGATGCCAGGGGTCAAACCTGAAAAGCATGTATATTCAAAGCATGTGGTTTCTCATCAAGCCATGGGCATCTGTGAGAAATACCCTGCTGGATCAGGCCAAAGGCCCATCTAGTTCAGTTTCATGCATCCCATACCAGATGGCCCAACAGATGGATCAGGGAGCACACAAAAATGCAGCTTCATTTGATCCTTCTAAAATGCAGCTTCATTAAATGATCAACTACACAACAGCCCCATATACGGGCCAACTTCTATAAGTGGGAAATTTTCCACCTTGTATATCTTAGGATTTCAGTCAAAACAAATGGAAATCATAGTGTTACGGGTTACAAGCCATGATGTGTATGTGCAACCTCCTGATTTTAGAAATGGGCTATGTATCAGAATGCCAGATGCAAGGGAGGGCACCAGGATACAGGTCTCTTGTTATCTGGTGTGCTCCCTGGGGCATTTGGTGGGCCACTGTGAGATACAGGAAGTTGGACTAGATGGGCCTATGACCTGATCCAGTGGGGCTGTTCTTGTGTTCCTATGTTCTTAGAGTGAACACATCACAATATATTTGCATGAGGGGACTTATTTACTGAGGAACATGCAAAGCTTTTGTACTAGGAACTAGATTCATAATTATTTACCTCCCAGTCCCCCTTTGTGGACTATGAATACCAAAAAAAAAAAAAAAAAAAAAGGATGACCACAGGAGGAAAGCACATAGAGAATATTAAAAAAAAAAAAAAAGCAGTTCTACTATGACAGGAAGTGGCACATTTTGCTTTCTTTATTCCGTTATTCACTACACATGTCTAAATGTCACCCTTGCCAAATTACAAATGTTATGTACATAGGCCACAAGCACGCGAAGTCATTCCGCTTTGTCAAAGCGTTCTCCCAGTGAGGTCAGGGAGAATGTCAGCAAGGATGTGCGGGAATTGGCCGACGAAGAGACCACATTCTGCAAACAGGATGGAGTGAATTAATTTGCAACAAGAATATGCAACTGAGCTTGCAAGTCATTCTAAGTTTCAGCCCACCACAGTTTATAAGGACCAGCCCCTCTCACACATTTTGTTTCATCTTTGAGGATGTCTAAATGGACATACCTCCATTTCACAGGGCTATTGTGTGTATCTAATTTGTCTGGCCTAGCATCATAGTGAAAAACCACAAAGTGGGGGACAAAACAATGCTCTGTTGTGCAGGTTTTTGCATACTATTTACAGAGATATTCGCAATCCAGAATGGTCCAGATTTTTGCTGAATGTGGGGAGCCCACCCTCTGTGAATTCATTTTAGACCGCATTCCAGACATCTCAAATTCTGTTAGTGGTGAACTAGCCTGCTTTTGATTAGCACTGCTAGTCACAGAATTGCAATAACAGCAGAGCTATACATACTCAGGGCACAATCCTATCCAATTTCCAGTGCTGATGCAGCCATGCCAATGGGGCATGCGTTGCATCTTCCAATAGGGGAACAGTCATGGAGGCCTCCTCAACCTCCAGGCTGCATGATGGTCGTGTTGGCATTAGAAAGTTGGATAGGATTGGGCCCTAAGTCAGAAATAAATTTTGTGTAATTCATTATTACAAAAAAATATAAAAATTAAGCATTGATATATCGAAAATATTGAATATACTGAATTAATTCCCTGCCATTCTCTTGCTTAAATCCAAAAGAACCATGGTTAAGGACAATGCCTTCTTCTTTAACAGGGGTGTCAAACTCGTTTCCTACCATGGGTCGAATAGCGTTCCCGATGCCTGCTGAGAGCCAGAAGTGATGTCATTTCGCAGGTCAAACAAGCACTTTTTTCTCACTGAGAAACTCACTAACTGCAAATGACAGAAGAGAAAATACACAAATATTGATAATATTTTCAAGATATGGGAGAGTCCAATTATGAATGCTGCCCTTTCAGCAATGACACCTCAGCACAACTCAGCAGCTGAGAGTAGATGATGCTGGTGCTGAGAGCCCAAGGGCCAAATAAAGAGATTCTGTGGATCATATCCAGCCAACAGGCCTTATGTTTGACACCCCTGCTTTTGAACATGCTGTGGTGAAAAGTCATTTTATCCAGCATCAAAGATAAATATCAACTTGTTATGCAAACACAAAAGATAAAATTATCATTAAAAATATGATAGTAGATTAAAACAACTGCAAGAGGCATAAAATAGAAAAATGCATTATATCAAAAATGCCTAAGGGAGAAGTACAGTTTTTGTTATGCTGAAAAAATGGTGGCACCAGGTGTATGTGTCTTGGGAGGAAGCTCCAAAGATTGGAGGCCCCCACCATGAAGGCCCTTTCCCTAGTCACCATCTGCTTCACTTGTGAGGGTTAGGACCTTCAGAGAAGGACCTCTTGAAGATGACCTTAGTTCCTGAGCAGGTGCATACTAATAAGAGCAGGTTTTTCTTCACATACAGTGACTCCAATCAATTTGGCTTAATTTTCCAATACAAGTGTCAAGAAGTGCAAAACACAGGAAGCATAGGTCAATTATACTTCCTGTTCCTTCTCAAAACAAAATCACAATTGCTCTCTAAGATAAATTATTATTAGCAGTTTTGTCCAATATGGCAGGAGGTCTGGCTCAGTTGGTAGAGCTGCCGCTTTGTATGCCTGAAGATCTGATGCTGCCAGTTCAAAACAACCAGAAGTACCCGAGAACTGACGACACGCTGATATACTGATGAGCTGACCCTCGGTGGCAGAGAAGAGTTGCCGTCAAGTGGAACATGGGAGGCGAAGGGCCAGAGAGAGGCCAGACCGGGAAGCAATCCAGCTGGAAGGAGGAGTTCTATGAAAGACTAGAACTATTCAATTGTAAAAATCCCTACGGGGGTTTAGAACAACCTGCCTATATAAACTGCCTTCGATTAAAGTCTGAGGAGAAATCTGATGACCAAAAGAAAGGCGGTATATAAATACCTGTATAAATAAATAAATATGGTAAAATATGCATGACAAAAAGTCATTCATTGGTATCATAACTGTTACAGTTTACTCCCATGTAATGAAGAGACTATTCTCAATGATGAACTATTAAATACCTAACCTATGAGAATGAGAAACTAAAGAAATACTAAAAAATGGGGCTGGGGAAGGCAAAGAGGGGCGGGGATGGGTGGATCAGGCCCAAGAGGGGGCAGAATTTTGACCTTTAAAAGCTTCGGACTGGGGTATCTGATGAATCACCTTCTTCCATATGAACTGCCTTGTCCCCTGAAGTTGAGAGAGTGCTTCTATGCTGAGGTTACAGAGAGAGAGAGAGGCAGTGCCACAACATTGGAACTCCCTCCCAATTCAGTTGTGAACTATATCCTCACAAGTGGCCACCCTGCAGAGTTTTAAACTGTTTTATTTCAGCAGTGGTGTAGCTGGAGGGGAAGCGGCGCAGTCAGCCTGGTAGGGAGGTGGGCAAGCGGCCCCTCCCTTCAGAGCCATTCCCAGCGGGGGGGGAAACGGAGCCGTACGGAGGGGCCACTCACCCACCTCCCTGCCAGTCTGACTGCGCCGCTCCCCCTCCAGCTACACCACGGTATTTCAGTTACCTTCCTGATCTGAATTTCTGTTGGCTGCTCTTCTTTTACTAATCTAGTCTGCTGTCTTTTTGTGGGTTTTAATGTTTTATTTATTGTATTGTTATGTATTTTTAATGCTGATTGTTTTTATTGTGATTTGTTTTTTATGGTTGTAAGCCACCCTGATGTTGGGGGGGGGGAGGGAGGGAGGTTATAAATCTTTTAAATAAACATCTGCACAAAACAGCATTTTAATTTAATCGTATGACAGCAACTGTTACCTTGCACATGCTCGATCTCATCTGATCTCAGAAGCTAAGCAGGGTCAGGCCTGGTTAGTACTTGGATGGGAGACCGCCTGGGAATACCGGGCGCTGTAGGCTTATACCATAGTCTTTCGAGACTGAAGGTTGCCAACCATCCAGGATACCATACTGTGAAAGTTCTGTGCCACCCCTCCCTATATTGACATCTTTTTGCTCCAACTCTCCCCAAACCTGAAATGGTACTCCTAGCACAGGGAGAACGATGGATGAACATTTTGACTCATTCATTTTTTATCCATTGATTTAGCACGCTTGATGCGGCCAAGCATTTTGTCTACCAAAAAAAAAGTGAGCACACACACCAAACCACATTCTTTCAGCTAAATATTCACAGCTTTCAGCCCTGCCTGGTCCTCAGAGGCTTGTGTTATTTAATATTATTTACTGTGGAACATAGTGACCGATAGCAGGCTTAGTTTACCAATTCAATAAAAGCACATCACAAGTTGCCAGCAGAAATTATCACCACCTAACAGTTAACTTCATTGGAACTCAATATACACCAGTTGATCTGATACAGCATCCCCCAGTGAACAGACCAGATACGAATCATACTAAACAGAGAGAGAAGAGGCCCTTGGTTTAAGAAAAATGAACTTCAGGCTGAGCACGTGCAGGCCACACAATCGCCAGTGAACTTGGACCTGAGAAATCTAGGTGAGAGTCCCACCCTTGTTATGGATTCAGTGAGTGGCTTCCAGCAAGTCACTACGTCTCAACCTCAGTTGCTCCTCCAAAATGGGGGTGGGGAGGGGGACTCATCTCGGATTATTTTGATGGTAACAATTAGAAAGCACTGAGGAAATTGCATTTGAAAATTATTGACAAAAAATAGTTATGAATAATCAAGAAATGAGAAACCTACGAGCATGAAACCTCGTACATGCATGATTCTACAAGGATATCCCAATGACTTCCTATACTTCAACTATCTTGGCTTACCATGGATTGATTTCTGGTCCCTGTAGCCAGGCCTGACTCAAGGGAAAATGGCACCCCCCTCTTCTTTCAGCATAGGTGATGATATGCGGCCACTACAGCATACCATAGCAGCTGTCACTACAGCAATCCAGCTGCCTTCTCATCCTCCTCTGCTTGCGGGGAAGAGGAGGAGAGAAACAGCAGCAGCCCCCTTGTAGTCTAGCTCACCCACCCACCACCTCCATCTCCCTCACAAAATGCTATTGCCGCCTTTCTCCTCACCTCAACATGGGGGTGGCAGTAGAGAACCATAGCTGTGCTGCTATCTCCTCTTCCTTTTCCTGTTTTCATTTGAGATGGGCCAGTTTTGGCCCAGCACCACTTTAAGGACAAGTAACGTCTATCTGACTTTAGCATCTGCCCTGAATCAATATGTATTAGTGAAATAGCTGCACTGTATTGTTGCAAGTGACATGTTGGAGAAGGGGACATTTCCACAAGTAACCCCTGAACTAGAAATGTAACATTGGAGCTGTGTTAAAAACATTCTGCCAAGCAATAGGAACAATAGATTTCTGCATTTATTGACTGCTGCAAGGTTTTGCAAGGCCCGGGAAAACTTCAGCAATTCCCACCAGGATTAAGTGGTAACAGGAAGTATGGATTCTGATGAAACTAGCTGCTTATTTAAGAACAAAGAGTTTCAAAAAGTCTGTGATGCATCGAGAACAGTTCTCTAAGGATATTCCAAGTAATGCTGGTCATTCATAGATGTGATATTGAAAACTGGAATCAGGTTTTTTCTTGCCCAGTACAGTTATTGAACTGTGCAACTTATTGACTCCACCATAGCTCTGTTCAGACCATTCAAAAGAGAGGAATGGAGGACATTGTGGGACGAGAGTACAATCAGTGTTGGTACATCTGATGCTGGAAGAGAGTTTTGCCTCACATCACACCAGTGACATAGCTAAGTCATCTGGTACCCAAGAGCACAACAATTTTTAACCTCCGTATGATTTGATTTTCTCATATGTCACATACAAGAAAATCAAATTTAACACACACCCCCAGTTGTGTCTGGGAGGTGGTTTGAAATGTGGGGAAGCTGCACGTGGCTTCCCCGGGCTTCAGAAAGCCTCTGGGATGCCTTAGATCAGAGGTGTCCAAACTTTTTGGCAGGAGAGCCACATCATCTCTATGACACTGTATTGGGGGCCAGGAAAAAATATTAACTTAGATTTAAAATTTGAATAAATTTACATAAACTTACATAAATGAACATATTAGAGATGGAATTTATGTGAATGATTGACAGTCTCACAACAGCTCAAGGCCTATAAAATACCTTGCGCAAAGCAAGGCCAGCCTTTCCTTTGCTGCCACTGCTGCTTCACAGACATGAAACTGCAAGCAACGGAGGTAGCCCTCAGCCTGCACAAGAGGTCAAACAGTCGGCCCTCATATGAGTAGTCACGTTGGGCCAGCACAGGCTCCAGCAAGTCTCTAGTGGACCAGAGGCTCTTTGGAGACTGGGGGCTCCCTGCAGGCCGGATGGCCGCAAAAGGCCCCCAGGTCGGGGTTTGGGCACCCCTGCCTTACATGGTTCAAAGAATGTAGAACATAGCAGTTCACCCACTTCAGCTGAGGAAGGGCCAAAGATGCATTATCTCATTTATACTAATCTCCCATTATTTGTCACACATAACTAACTGCCCAGTTCTGAACAGTGCGTGCCAGCATACCACCAGTGCGCACTGTCGCAAATGTGCCATAAGGCATGTTTGCAGGCCCTACCACTGGGCGAGCGCAGTGCTAGCCCAGTGCTGGCTGGCACTGGGTTAGCGCCAGGCGGCTGCTGGAGCTCTGCGGTTCAGCAGTCGCACACACTGTTGAGCAGCGGAGAGATAAGAGGGGGCGTGGGGGGAAAGCGGGGAGGAGGCGTTCGGGGGAGGGGGGAGGTAGTGGAGGGTGGGGAGAGGGTGGGGAGGAGGTGTTCTGGGGAAGGGGGAGGTGAGAACAGGGAGAAGACGTTCTGAGGAGAGGGAGCAAGGAGGAAGGGAGGAGGGACCAGTGGCGTAAAGCACTACTGGATGCAGAGCCTTTGTGTCGGGCTCACTGCCCAACATGGAGGCTTTTGATTCTATGGCAACCTTTGTCATATTCTAAGTCCCCTTCTCCCAAGAAGCTGCCGGCGGCTGCTTGGAGTGTGCAGGATGTGGCGGCAGCTGCTGTAGCCCCGGGCAGCTTAGGATTGGGCTGTAAAGCTGCTGGCTTGTGCCCTGTAGAGAGCTAAGATTCCATCTTGTCCAGATTGATTTCTACTGTTCATGTTGGCAAAGGCAAAAGGTGCACTTGCCATTGTAAAGGCCACAAATTTCTTTCAATATGAATCTTGGTCTATTCAAGTTTATGAAATCCAACCAGGAAAAGCTGGCTCAGTTGCTGGGGTTGTTAATGTCTGTTCCAGGTTGTTAGACAGCCTGTGCTTTAAAAAACAAAAAATCTCTAACCCCAGCAGATCACTCAGCGACTTACCAGTTCTACAAACACATTGTGAAGCATTGAAGATTTCCCTCTTTGGGCTGGCCTTTGAGACTAAGGGTAGAATAGGAAAAAGGTAGCTAAACATCACACAAGTCAATCAAATCTTACTCCAATTCATTGTTCTTTGCTTTCATTACCCACCCTAACACATTACTCCACTCAAGATGGGGCAGGTAGGCTATATATCCAGATCCAATATAGTCCACCTTCCCTCCAGTGGGGACAAGGCCAACAACAGAACCACCCACCAAATAGCCAAAGGGATGCTGGGGAAGCCGCAGCAGGAACCAGTTGGCAATCCTGTCCACTTCATGAGGACTGAACCTGGCCTCCGCAGAAGGAGCAAGGTTTCTTGTTCCCACCCCTCCATGGTCACTGAGGAAACTAGGAGACAGGAAGGGTGGAAAAACTGGGCACAGCAGGCAGTGGGAAGATGCAAAAGATCAGCCATAACTGATAAAGAGAGTGGAAGAACAGGCCAATAGAGACTTCAGGTGCACCTAAGGCACAACAAAGCTGCCTTATGGAAGAGGACAAGAGCAATTCAACCCTCTCCCACCAAGGAATCTGAGGCACCCACAGGAACCAAGGTGCACAAGGTAGGACATAACCCCCTGTACCACATTACACAAGCATACAAAATGCTATTCTTCCTACACACCTTAGTAGGTGTCTTCTTCCCTACATTCCCTCTCTTGGGCTTAGGTCAAGCAAGATTGCCTTTTTGAACTGTCACATCTAAGTTCAAAGGCAGGGGCCATGTCGAAAGACTGCCTCACAACAGTGTGAACTCCCTCTTCTTGTGCCAACTATAAGGTTTTCTAAGAAGCCAACTCAACACAGCCAGATTACTGGAAAAAAAATACTTGGGGCCCAATCCTATCCAACTTTCCAGCACTGATGCAAACATGCCAACAGGGTGTGCTCTGTCTGTATCCAGGAGTGGGGAGGCAGTAAGGGAGGCCTCCTCAGGGATACCTTGGGTTTGCATTGTGGATGCATCGGTGCTGGAAAGCTGAATAAGATTAGGCCCTCACTTTGTCAGGTATTTGCATTGTTTTGATGCCTGGCATACTTTGTTCCCCATGTAGCTGTTGTTTCTTGGTTTCAGCTTCTCTACATCATTTGCTTTCACTATTCTTGTTTTTATTAGTCCACGCTGTCCTTTAATTACAGTGCCACAGCCTGTCCATGTGATTTGGCTTACCAGCATCTGTGATGTCCATACATTTGTGAGGTACTGTTCCAATGCCATTGATAAAAGTCACCTGGGTCAATGCAACCAAGTGTATCAAAAGCCGGTATTGGTTCAATGAGGTTGATGGCAAAGAAGGAAAATGACATTGGTTGGTTGGCAACCTTCAGTCTCGAAAGACTGTGGTATAAGCCTACAGCACCTGGTATTCTCAGGCGGTCTCCCATCCAAATACTAACCAGGCCTGACCCTGCTTAGCTTCCAAGATCAGACAAGATCAGACATGTGAAGCTACCTTCTACAGGAAAGCACAGAAAAAAATGCATATGTGTTTTGTGAAGAGCACTCAAAATTGCCAACACATGGGAGGCCATTTTTGTTGTGAAAACAAACACAAAACTAGGTAAGTTGCTTCAAGTTCAGCCCTGCTTTTTTTACTGATTCTTTTCAACCGTTTTTAACACGCCCTAAGGATAGGATAGGGAGAGAAGAGGGGAACTGACATTTAAATAGAAAAGCATCCCTTGGTCGACCTGGGATTTGGACCAAATCTCCCAGGCTTCAGTTCAATAGCCTTTTCATTCTCCCAAACTGGCTGCCTTTACCTTGGAACTGAGAAGCAGGAGCTGTAGCTAAGGGAGGGCATAGGTGGACAGCATTGATCCAAAATTCAATTACCCTCAAGGAAAAAAAATCAAGTCATCAATGCAGAGTACAGCACAAATTCAGTCCTAGAAATACTCTGGCTTCATTAGGGCTTAATTAACCTTCACAAAAGCAAAGCTCCATTCTATTTCTGTGGGCATTTTTTTCTGCAGTCTTCAAAAGGCTGCTGTTTCTTACTCACGATGCAAAATCCAGCTCTCTGATCTCATAACTGCATACAATCATGTCTTGCTTGGCAGGTGGAACAATAACCTCCTCACACAATCGATTCCCACAGGCATTAAAACATAGTGACACTGTTCTAAGTTGACCTCGTAACTGACCCTTCTCTGTGTTGGCGCTTGCCATCGACACAGTCTTGCATGTGAAAAATGTGGCAAATGCACCTTTTTCTTTGTATGTCGGAACACACCCAGGAGCTCATTTCACATGCAAACTGTAATTCAAATGTCCTTTCACCTTGTGAAGCCTTGAAGGCTAAAACACGAACACCTGTTGGGTTTTATCTCTCAAAGGTGACCCAAGGAACGGAAGACCCAATCCTATACAACTTTCCAGCATCAGTGCAGCCCCGAGGTAAGGGAACCAACGTCCCCATACCTTGAGGAGGCCTCTGTGACTGTCTCCTCACCACAGGATGCAGCACATGCTCCATTAGCACAACTGCACTGGTGCTGGAAAATTGGATAAGATTTGGCCCTGAATTACTGGCCACAGGTAGCAGAAATGTGAATTCCTACCAAAAATGCAAGCCAATAGAAACAGAAAGCTATCAGATGTATAGTATTGACTATTTGCAAACCTCTGCCTGTTCCACTATTGGGGTCAGCCAACCCAAGTAGCCCTGCTCACTTAGCTCCAAAAAACCTCCATTGTCCAATGCTGTCTCAGGTCTGCGGCCTCGGTATAATTATTTAAAAAAAAAAAAAAAAGATAACCTCTTTCCCCACTCCTGGCACAGATTCTTCAGTCACAGAAGTGCAAGACTTGGGATCCTGCAAAAGAAGGGACTGCTTCATTTGTGTGGTCCCTGTAAATCCTTGGTTCTCAAACTCCTCGGGAGTTTTAGAACTGAGATAAATGTGTGTGAGGGCAGGATTCCCAGGATTGTGCTGCTGCCGGGGCTAATTGAGGGGTGATTTTCAATTACCTGATCTGGCTCCTACCTCCTGGGGGTGTGGGGAGCCCGGTAGGGTTCCTGAAGCCTCTAAAAAAGTTTTTTAAAAACACACACTCAGAACTCGTTTTCTGTTTATGATCAGAAAACAGGAAGTGGGTTCTGATTTTTTTTTTACTTTTTTTTAGAGGCTTGAGGGCCCTAGAGGCTTCTGCAGGCCTCCCCACATCCCCAGGAGGCAGGAGCTGGCTCAGCTAAGTGAAAATCATACCCTTTCAGTGGCATGATCTTGGGGATCATGCTGCTGTTTTTCCTTTCCCCCGCCTCTTAAGGAAACAGAGGCAGAGCTTCTCAGGCTGGGGCATTATGACACCCCAGTTTGAGAACCTCTACTGCAAATCAAACCAGAAGACCTGTACTTCCACTTTTGAAGATTGTGCACCAGTAGCAAGGTAAGGAGGTGGTGATCCACTTTCCGTTTGCAAGTAATGGATGGAAAGTGAATCACAGCAGGTTGCATTTAAGGCAGGCTAGACAAAGGTGACAGCAACGGCAGACTCAGGGTCAATATCACCCCAACTCCCCCATCCTCTCACCCCCCACAATCTACCACTGACGTAGCCTACATCACCTCACTTAATGGAGTGGCTGTCCCTGCTTGGTACAAGAACAGGATGTTGCATAGAGTTGGCTCCAGATTTCAGATGGCTATTAGCAAGCTGCCTTCCTTGGGCCCCCACCTATTTGTGTGGGCCCCAAGAGTGTCACTCTGCTGTCACTGCACAAAGGTGATGGATAAAGGGTGGCTTCAGGAATCAACAGCAGACCCCCTGAGGATCTTCAGAGCCCAATCCTAGGCATGTCTACTCAGAAGTAAGTCCCATTATAGTTAAAGAGTGTTACTCCCAGGTAAATGTGGATAGGATTGCAGCGGCCTTCATCCCTAGCAGGTCCCCAGTTCTGCCAACCCTTCAACCCAAGCCTTGAATTAAGTCCCTCTATAATGAAGGGAATCAAAATTCAAGTCAATGGTCAAATCCTGACCATTCAAATGCAAACCCTGTATGCAGTCAGGCAATGAACAGCAAGGCGGTAAGCACTGCAGAGAAAAGCAGTGTCTGATAGGGAAGGGTGAAGAAGCTCTAGGAAGACAAGGGCAAACCAGTTGAATTCTGCATTGCAGCAAATGGAAAAGTAGCCAAGCAAAACCTCAGCCATGCGTCTCAACAAAACATCAGCAGTTCAAGTGAAGATAAGGAAACTGAAATGTTATAGAAATGCGTGTGTGTAATTTGAAGAAGCTGTCATTTCAGACACTTCACATTTATATTGTGACTTGATGTATCAATTCATATATATTCCCTCAGTAGTTTTTGCAAGTATCAGACCCATAAACGTAGCGAGAACTACACGCATATTGGAAAGGACATGGGACATGGCGACAATAGCTCTTCTCAGCCTTCCAACCATGGAGAATGAGTGATGGGACAAGGAGCAGACTCCACTCCAACCTGCGTGCATCCAACAGTGTCTGTACAAAGTCCTCCACTGTGGATTCCCAGATGTATGCAAAGACCCCTTGATGCATACAGTTTCAATGCAGGTCTACAGAAGATGGAGCCTGCTGTCAAGATGCCAATGCCCCCTTCCAATGCACATTACTTATCCACATCTGCAAAGAGCTAGTGGCATGTTCTAAGATTACCTGCTGAGTTTGCAGCTAAGGCTAGATTTGCTCTAGAGCAGTGATTTTCAACCAGTATGCCATGGCACATAGGTGCGCCATGAATGGTCTGCAGATATGCCTCAGGAGTTTGTGACAGGATAATTTATTAGTAGGGCCATCAGGGGATGTGAGCCCCCACCAGCATTATGGTGTGTCTTATCAATTGTCAATAAACTGATGGTGTGTCTTGACAATTTTAGGGACGTTTCAGTGTGTCATGGTGTGAAAAAGGTTGAAAATCTCTGCTCTAGAGCAGTGGTTCCCATCCTTTAGGAGCCTGTGGACCACTGAGGCATCATTGTGGACCACATGTAACCACCCACTCCCACCCCTGCATGCAAATATTATAATGAAATTTGCAATAGAGATTTATTAATTAGATTCTTTTATTTATAGAGAAGATCTGTGGGTTGCTGATTTTGTAGCCAGCTCTCTGGTCGTCTTTGGGGAAATATCTCTCAAGCAAGCACTCCCTTATGGACTACCAGAGAGAGAGAGAGAGGATAATGGACCACCTACAGCCACAGGACACTTCATTGTGAGCTGCAGGTAGCCTGTTCTCTACCTTCTCTGGTGGTGCGTGGGGGAGCGCTCACTTGGAGAGATGCTGGAAGTGATTGAAGGCAATCTTCTATTTTTCTGAGACCTCATGGACCACCAACCATAGGTTGGGAACCAGTACTCTAGAGAGCATCTAGGTTCACACCTCAGACTCTTCACCACTATGCTACAGCTCCCTGGGAATTGATTGTGAACTGATTTTAATGACAGGATCCAGAGCAGCAGCGGAAGTGCACAGCAAGCCGTGGACAAAACCCTGTTACTGCAAAATCACAATGCCAGTGATATGTGACAGATTATGCTTAGAATGGCAACATTTGTCTCTAACACACAAGAACACAGATGCATACACATGTACACTTAATACTTTCCAGGATGTTGTTTACTTGTGGTACAACTTGGCAAATGTCTAATAAGGACCAAACCTATGGGATAATTTACTCTGTTCATTTGGCTTCTTTTCAAGAAGTCATTTTCTTATATGAGAGCAATATATATGCACACACACATAGAGGGAGGAGAGAGTGTGTGCATAATCAGCATTAATAAAACATTATAGGAGAAATCTATCCTCATAGCTGGAAATCATATTACCCTTATTTATATTGCTGTAAATTTCACAGTGGCATTAATTAGCAACCACGTCAATATTCTCTTAAATTATCATAACCAACTGTGCCATTATGACAATATTTTGTTATGGGCATGCAGATCTACCAGAACAGAGAGCACTATAAACATACCCACAATTAGCAACAAGCACCTACACATGTATGGGCCTGTCGGTGTGCTCGTTCTATCCAAAACCGATCGGTGTAAAGACCCAGCTGCTGAAGGAACAACAAAACCTTGAGGGTACAATCCAAACACATGCCAGATCGGCGGAAAAATAACACTCTTAGAGCGTTTGGTGCAACTGACAGCAACTCTGAAAATAGTTTTGTAAGTTGCCTGTGAGGCAACGTTAGGAGGTTGCTGTGGTGGGAAAAATAAGACAAAAATGCCACTGGCAATACAATCTCTCCTCAAACACTTCAGATTCCACCATCTCGGTGATTATCCCGGGCCTGGCCATGGTAGGGAATAGGACAGGATTATGTTGGAGTGCTCCAGTATCTGTCCTGGCTACCCAATTTGTTTTCCAGACATAGTTCAAAGTGCTTTATCTGCATACTGTATAGCCTGAAGCATTTGGGTCCTGATAGATCTTTGCGTTTTTAGTCCATAAAATAAACATTTGGATTCGAAAACAAATAGAAACTTTGTCCCTATGTCATGTAAATCGCTGTGGGGTTTCAACTGAACCTTGCAACCAAGTCGTAAAGACCTTGCCAGCTTGGTTATATCTGGATGATTTTGCAAAGGGTGTTTCCTGCTCTGGCCCATCCCCCAAATGGCCTTCCACCAATGCATCATTGCCTGGCTCAAGAATTGTGGGCCTCAAGTAAATGCACATCCAAATGCATCTAACTGCAAAGCTGTCCAACCGCGTTGCATCGCCTTCAACAGACGCCATGGGATGTGCATCTCAATGACAATATAAATTGGGATGCCCATTTGAGCAGTGACAAACTACAATTTTATTTTTAATATATTAGACTTGGTGCTACCATGGTATGTGACTACATTTGAGGAAATGTTACAGATCTGTACTTTTGACGGGGTACTATGTGTATTCTTTTACCAATGATAGTAAATGGGACTTACTTCGGCTATGTGTGGGTAGGTTTGCAGCCTAGGATGGTTAAAAATTTTGCTGCTTGATTATGTCACTTCCAGTCATGATATCACTTCTTTTTTTAAATAATTATTTATTTATTTTTGTTTAAATTAACACACACAGACATACAAACATACTTAGGAGTGCTAAATACCATATACCATTACTAATTAATCACACTATATCTTCTAATCTACTTACTCATCTATTTCTACCTCTTATTGATTTATCCATTTATTTATATAATATACAATAAATTTTCCCTAATGCCCTATACTATATTTTCTAAATATTCACTTTCTACCAAGCATAAACTAACTTCAATTGCTCATTAATATTAAAACAAAATAATCTACTTACCAAATTATCACCTCAGCTATTTCAACTCCAATCTAATTCTCCAATTACACTTTTTCTTTGACATAATAACCACATATAAAATAATTCTTCCACACATTTACATTTCCAGCTATATTTTTTAATACATTCTAATTCATATTTATCAATTTCATACGTATTCTTTTTTTTTCCTTCAAATAAATGTGGGCCATTGTTATTAGCTGAATAAATCCTCCAATTTTCTTTAACCCTCAGATTACCCCTCAGGGTTCTTTTTCTTTCTTACTTTCCATTTTTTCTCCTGTAATATCTTTAAGAATTTATCTCTATAACAGAATCTGATAAATCCACACTTTCTTATATAGGGTGTGTTCATTCTTCCAGTTAACTGAGATATATTTTCTCCTTGTTCCAACAAATTTTGTGATTTGTGCACTCCTGTTACTCTGTCCATCTTATCTTTCTTGAACTCCATCAGCACCTCTTCTTCGTCCTGTTGATCATCCTGTTGATTTTCCTCCTTGTCCGCTTTTTCACTCCCTTGTTTATCTTCTGCTTGTTTCTTCACATCTTCCAATTGTTCCTTACAGACATCTATCTGTTGGGAAAGAGTCTCCAGACTGGCTTGAATCTGCGAGGACCAATTCAGCTGTTGTCACTCCATAACAAGCAATCTCTCTGTATTACTCTTCTGTATCCACATTTCTAGAACAAAGTCCATTTTGCAATTTCTCTCTAGTCCACTAGATGTCCACAACATATTATTCTCCTCACTTCCACCACATCATTACTACTCTGCCATCCGCATTCCTTACATACCTCTTCCAGATAACAGTCCAGTGCGGTTAATGGAGAGAAAAACAAAATGAAAGAAAACAATCTCACCGTCTCTGGTGCAGAGAAAACAAAGCTCTTTCAAATCTTGTTGGCAACCTTCAGTCTCGAAAGACTATGGTATCGCGCTCTGAATGGTGGTTCTGGAACAGCGTCTAGTGTGGCTGAAAAGGCCAATTCAGGCGTGACAATCCCTTCCACACTGGGAGCAAGTGCAGTCTGTCCCTGGTCTGTCTCCCTGGCTATGGGCCTTCCTTCTTTGCCTCTTAGCCTCAGACTGTTGGCAAAGTGTCTCTTCAAACTGGGAAAGGCCATGCTGCACAGCCTGCCTCCAAGCGGGCTGCTCAGAAGCCAGGGTTTCCCACCTGCTGAGGTCCACTCCTAAGGCCTTCAGATCCCTTTTGCAGATGTCCTTGTATCACGGCTGTGGTCTACCTGTAGGGCGCTTTCCTTGCACGAGTTCTCTATAGAGGAGATCCTTTGGGATCCGGCCATCATCCATTCTCATGACATGACCGAGCCAACGCAGGCGTCTCTGTTTCAGCAGAGTTTCTGTTTCAAATCTAACGAGAATTATATTTATATCCAATTATGTCCAAGAATAATTCTGGATTTTAGTTCACACCCAAGTTATAGTTGTAATTATACTCCACCACCAATTTATTCCACGACAGAGAAAAAGAGCACTTTAAACCTCCTTAAAAAGTCTCTCGTTAACGCCTCCAATATATCCAGGGCTTTTAGCCAAATCAGTCAATCAGAGCCGGGGACAATATTAACACTTGCTTATCTTAAATTTCCAGCTTAAACTTTACACTTCACGCTTTTTTCCCCTCCATATGGCATCTCAGCACGGAGCCAGCAGCTTGACTGCAGATCACTGCACCTCCCCCAATACTGTCATAAATGGTTAGATTCCTCTGAGAAGAAAGCCCCCCCCCCCGTCGGGCTTTCAGTTTCCCAGATACCTGCACTGATGAAGATCAGTGCAGATCTCTCTTTAGGAGAGATCTCTTTGTTAGGAGAGATTTGTCTCTCCTAACAAAGATCTTCAGGTCCTCTGCGGACCTGCAGTAATACCAGCAGTATTTGGAGGAAAACAAACAGTCTCCCAGGAGCTCCTGGGGACCTGTCAGTTCGTCCACTGTTGGCTCCTCCTCCTCCCAGTCATGACATCACTTCCAGTGGGTCCTGACCGATTCCTATTCTAAAAAGTGGGTCCTGGTGCTAAATGTGCGAGAACCACTGGCCTAGAGACATATGTGCTGGTAAAAAGTCATATTCAGTCACTGGAAATTCAGAACAGGGCTGGGCAACAGCCCCTACCTGAAAACCTAGCAAAGTAACACTGGTCAGCACTGACAAGGCTGAGCAAAGACTGACCACTGTGCAACTCAGGGTATGACCATTTCCTCTGTTCCAAAGATCAAATGTCTGAAAAGTAACTTTTATCATCTTTCTCATAACCAAGCAGGCTGAATTCTGAGCCTTAATTGTGGTCCTGTTATTATATCTTGAGGAAAGGAGAAGGAAAATATTTATAGGCAGCTCTTTAAAAGCCACTTTGGACATGGCTAAGTTAGACAGCCTGAAAATCAGCATATAAAGCCTGCTGGGCCTCCTCCAAACAGACAGAAAACTGAACAGCAAAGAACCCCTGTGCATCCTGGCCACAGCAGTGCATCTGCCTCTGGCAATAAACTGGCAACAACGAATGAACCAGCAATCCACTCCATTGGCCACTGCAAACCACAAAATGTCCTGCGAAAGCAACTTCTGGTTTGTGTCCATGACTTCCAATTTGCTTCCGCAAGGTATTCTGGGGCCCACTGAGGCCAATGGAGTGGGTTGCCGGCCCAGCGTGACCCGGGACTGACCTCCAGTGGCTCCCAGTAATGCTTTGCAGCACGACAGCAAGCATCAGGGCACAACCCAGCATGGCACCAAATTTGGGAACCACTGAACTAACCAACTGAACCTTCAGTAATCGTGGGACACTGAGCAGGATCTCCTCCAGATATTTGAGAGGGCAAGCAGGAATATGCAGGAGGAAACTATCCTGGTTCTCAGTGGCATTACATCTCAGTGGCAGACCTCCCATTACTCCTGATGGGGCAAATGCCCTGGACGTGAGCTTTTAGAACTCTGCAGAAGCCTTCCTGGGGCTCCAGGCGGGGTCAGAAATGGTGCTTCCAGTTTTTGGGAAGCACAGTTCAAAACTTCGGGGAAACCTCGGGAAGCTTCCCCAGTGCAGCCTGGGGTTGCATAAGGCTCTGTGAGCCTCAGGTAAGTGGGGGGGATAGAAGCATCCCACAGTGGGGGCGCCATCGCAGTGCCCCGGGAAACAGGTTTGGGCCGGTTCGCCACTGCTGGTTCTATGCTTGAAGGTTGTTGGGTTCAAATGGGCTTACTTCCACAGGAATTCTGCTAGTATCACAGCAGAATAGCTTGATCCTAACTGTATTTATGAAGAAAGTCCCACTGATTGTGATGAAACAGAATTCCTATAAAGAAAGTCTTTGTGTGAAGCAAACATCTAATAGTTTGCATGCAAGAGTACACTGTACATCATTCGCCCTTAACTCACCATAGTATCTGGCAATATTTCCTTGTCTTCCTGACAGAGAAATGCAGTCACACTGATCAGAAATGCAGATATGTCCATGGGATTCAGAGAGTCAGTAGTTTCAGAAATAGATGACATTTTGCTTTCTCCCATGTCACTTTTCAACACAACCACATCCAAAATGGCAGCCAGTAAACATCTATTTTTTTTTAAAAGATATATAACCAATTACAGCTTATCCCCCCCTTATCCAGCTCCAAATCTCAGTGTTAATGATTGCAGAGAAACCAGAGCCCTGAAGTGTTCAACCAGTGCCATCTTGTGGACTTTGCTTTCAAAAGCCTGGTAAAAGAAAGAATGCAATAAGTTCCCAGACAGCTTTCCTTTATCTGACTTTGGCACAGATGTTTATGTGCTTAGCCCTTCAACACATTTATTTTGTGCAAATTCACATTGTAGCTTGTTTTAGTCCACATAAGCAGTCCTGACACTACTCAAGTTCATTTGATGAAATGTTGGGGCACTGGTAATTTTTAAAATTTGTATTAATGGCTCATGTGAGCACCAGGGTGACTGATATCATTAAAGAAATGCAACACCCTTAAAATATGGAAACAACAAAATAAAACAAAAATACTTTGAAGGAGCAATAGAAACCAGGACAAAATCAACTTGTTTTAAATAGGATTTTTAATTTTACTCTTCAGGTAAAATATAAATCCAGGCTCATAAATCCAACTGCTGGCCTTCCTCCCACCCCTGCCCCTCCCCACAGAATTCCCATAGCAAGAACAGTTTTAAAATTCTCCCAAAGTGCACAATTGTTCGAACCTGACAGTCTCTTTATGGAAGGCGTTCTGGTGCCCCTCCTGACAACGCCCTGCCTCTTGTGTGTGCCAGCCTGACTCAGACAATCTGATACCTGGGGCAAAGCCACACCGATATGCTCAGTGCACAGAAGACTTCACATGGGGAGGGGAGTGTTCCTTGTGGGTGTATGCGACATCTGTAGTTCCACAGTAATCTAGACGGGCAGCGCAGCAGGCTCTCTAGTGGGACCAGTTATTGATGGGCAATCCACCCACTCCTGGCATAAGTAAGCGAGTCATGGAGTCTTCGCTCACAACAGGAGAGGAAACTGAACGCTTTCCACATGCGCTGCCTCCGACGCATCCTCAGTGTCACCTGGCAGGACAAAGTTCCAAACAACACAGTCCTGGAACGTGCTGGAATCCCTAGCATGTATGCACTGCTGAAACAGAGATGCCTGCATTGGCTCGGTCATGTCGTGAGAATGGATGATGGCCGGATCCCAAAGGATCTCCTCTATGGAGAACTCGTGCAAGGAAAGTGCCCTACAGGTAGACCACAGCTGCGATACAAGGACATCTGCAAGAGGGATCTGAAGGCCTTAGGAATGGACCTCAACAAGTGGGAAACCCTGGCCTCTGAGCGGCCTGCTTGGAGGCAGGCTGTGCAGCATGGCCTTTCCCAGTTTGAAGAGACACTTGGCCAATAGTCTGAGGCTAAGAGGCAAAGAAGGAAGGCCCATAGCCAGGGAGACAGACCAGGGAAAGACTGCACTTGCTCCCAGTGTGGAAGGGATTGTCACTCCCGAATCGGCCTTTTCAGCCACACTAGACGCTGTTCCAGAACCACCATTCAGAGCACGATACCATAGTCTTTTGAGACTGAAGGTTACCAACATTGGATTGGTCTCCAATGACAGAGCTATTTTTCTAAACAAAAGTCAAGAAATAGTTTGGTCATTTCTGAGCCAAACCAGACCCTGTCACACTACTGGTGATGTCACTGAGAGCACACTGGCTAGTTTCACCAATTGACTCTTGAAAATTCAGAGCTGCTTGGTTATGCACACAGAACATCACAGCATTAAGTAGGACCAACTATATCAGAGGGCTGTCAAGAAACTGCAAGGTTGGTGTGATTACAAAAAAAAATTTCAAAGACTGATTGATTGGTTCATTAGTTTACTAATAACAGAGAAGGAAGATTTCCAGTCCTGGAACATTTCCAGGCTGCTGACCTGTTGTGCGGAGGATGGAGTGTGGAACAGTCAGCTGGCAAAAAACAGAGAACATCCCTGAGAAGCTGATCTGAAGCTTGAATTGTAGCTGCCTGCGAGAGCTGGGAAAGCACAAGAGCCAGCAGCCAGGGTGATAATGACTGCACTATGAAGGGAAACACTTGAAGAAATGGAGGTTCTATGAGATTGTCTCATCAAATAATATTTGTAAAAATGCCTTTGGAAAAAATGGATTTATGTTCAGCCTGTCCATGTAAACCACCTTCAATCTACTGTGAAAGATGGTATATGAATATTGTCATACATACATACATCCTTATGTGAACACTTAATTTTGCAACAGTAATCTAAATAAAGCATACATCTATACTCTTTTGGAAGTACAGGTTACGTTTTGGAACCCCCAGTGAATACGCAAATCCACAGATACGAAGGATGCCTCCCCCCACATTCCAGAGGACAGGGGAGCTTGGTTTTGCCAAAAAACTGGAAGTGACTTTTTTCCCTTGTTACACTCATTCTGAGCCCAGCAGAGGCCGCGGGAGGATGCGCACAACCTCTGTGAGGCTCAGAAGGCTCTCCAGAGGGGGAGGCCCCAAAGATTCCTGATCTGCAGATAGGTGAAACCATAGATACGGGATTTGCGGATATAGGGCCCCCCGTATATCTAAAATACAAGCACTCAGTAGAAAAAGGATACATGTGTGCATGCGTGTGTTTAATAAACCTGGTTATTTAATTCAAGCAGCACACTAGTATACAGTATATGGGGAACTCAACAAAGGTGCAATGCTAAATATACCTCTTCAAGCTGCAGGAAGTTTGCTCTCTTTAGGCATGTGCATGTTGGAGTTGGTGCAATGCTGTCTGCTGTCCAGAGAGGGCAGGATGCTGTCCAGAAGGGGTCAAGCTATAGCCCAGTGACCTGACCTTTCTACCTGTTCTCTCTGTGATCCTAATGAGGTGTGGTCCTAACCCTTTATCCTTCCCTTCTCCTCTGAGTACTTCCTCTTGTCTTCTGACCACTGACCTGTTAAGATGCGGACACCAGGGCTCTAATGCCCAGACCATCTTCAGCATAAGGCATGCAGGGCGAGGCAGCTCCAGGGCCTTGTTATCTGTAAGTATTAGCTGATCCTCTAATCCTAATCAGATGCTGTAAATATACACTCAATGGAACTGTAGGTAAATAACTTTTCTTTTTTTTTTTTTTTTTGGAACTTTAACAAGCCATTGCCTTTTTATCTTTTAATTGATTAGCAGTCAGCCTAGTGAGGGAGGTTCCCTGGGGTGATATCCAAAGGGGGGGTCTGCTGCTTAAGCTACTCTGCTCCCCCCATCACCAAAGAGGAAACTATTTTAATTTCCTCCAACAATGCATACATACAGAAGGCCACTACTGATGTGTGGTTCTCCCAGATAGACTTTTAAAAGCAATTATGTGAAAATGTTACAAGGAAACTGTGATCATTCAGTTTCAACTGAATCATGATCATGATCATTCAACTGCGATCAAGGCTACTAAAAAAACTCCACAGTTAGGGAATTAGAGGACAGGTCCTCTCATGGATTGAGAACTGGTTGAAGACCAGGAAACAGAGAGTGGGTGTCAATGGGCAATTTTCACAATGGAGAGAGGTGAAAAGCAGTGTGCCCCAAGGATCTGTACCGGGACCATTGCTTTTCAACCTCTTCATAAATGACCTGGAGACAGGGGTGAGCAGTGAGGTGGCTAAGTTTGCAGATGACACCAAACTTTTCCGAGTGGTGAAGACCAGAAGTGATTGTGGGGAGCTCCAGAAGGATCTCTCCAGACTGGCAGAATGGGCAGCAAAATGGCAGATGCGCTTCAATGTCAGTAAGTGTAAAGTCATGCACATTGGGGCAAAAAATCAAAACTTTAGATATAGGCTGATGGGTTCTGAGCTGTCTGTGACAGATCAGGAGAGAGATCTTGGGGTGGTGGTGGACAAGTCGATGAAAGTGTCGACCCAATGTGCGGCAGCGGTGAAGAAGGCCAATTCTATGCTTGAGATCGTTAGAAAAGGTATTGAGAACAAAACAGCTAATATCTTAATGCCGTTGTACAAATCGATGGTAAGGCCACACCTGGAGTATTGTGTCCAGTTCTGGTTGTCACATCTCAAAAAAGACAGAGTGGAAATGGAAAAGATGCAAAAGAGAGCAACTAAGATGATTACTTGGCTGGGGCACCTTCCTTATGAGGAAAGGCTATGGCGTTTGGGCCTCTTCAGCCTAGAAAAGAGACGCCTGAGGGGGGACATGATTGAGACATACAAAATTATGCAGGGGATGGACAGAGTGGATAGGGAGATGCTCTTTACACCCTCACATGACACCAGAACCAGGGGACATCCACTAAAATTGAGTGTTGGGAGAGTTAGAACAGACAAAAGAAAATATTTCTTTACTCAGTGTGCGGTCAGTCTGTGGAACTCCTTACCGCAGGATGTGGTGACGGCATCTGGCCTGGATGCCTTTGAAAGGGGATTGGACAATTTTCTGGAGGAAAAATCCATTATGGGTTACAAGCCATGATGTGTATGTGCAACCTCCTGATTTTAGAAATGGGCTATGTCAGAATGCCAGATGCAAGGCCGGGCACCAGGATGAGGTCTCTTGTTATCTGGTGTGCTCCCTGGGGCATTTGGTGGGCCGCTGTGAGATACAGGAAGATGGACTAGATGGTCCTATGACCTGATCCAGTGGGGCTGTTCTTATGTTCTTAATGCACTGGCTATATAAGGTGGCATTCAAGCACAGGTTGGCCACATGTTGAAGGACTTATTCAGTGTTAAGCTTGTAGGATTTCAGGGACACATTCTAGCAGCCGAAAGGATTCTGAATTAGCCACCAGTTACAAATGATCCCTGGAAGATTATCCTGTAGCAATGCTATGGAGCTTATCTATAACACAGGCCAACACACATTTTGCTTCCTTAAACATTACACCGATTCCTGGGTACATTTGGGGTGCTGATTCCAGAAATGGCATCTGTTTTGCCCTATCACGTCTAGTTTTGGAGATATAGTATAGCCTCATTAGTGAATAGTTCGAGCAGCTTCCTCATGAGGAAGCCTACACCATGGCTACATGGAATCGGCACCCCAAATTCATATGAAACCACCATAAAGTTTGGAAAAAACTTTTCTGACCCTCAATTTTGTAGGCCTGTGTAATTGAAAGTGGGGGTGAGTACCATTGGGGGCACAGCCAAAAGCAAACAACTTTTTCTTCTTCTCAAGAGCAAATCATAAAAAGCACACATCGGTTGTTACCACCGTGTCCAGATGCCAACCTATATTCTCCAGCAAAAGCTTGCATGACATAAAGGGAGAAGCCTGTCCTTGATACAATCTCAATAAATATGCAAAATAGTCTATTTCTCCCACTTTCAGCCCCCTGAAAAAAGCAGATATAAAACATGAGACAGATGAACCAAGTTGTGTACTAAGGCATCTCAATACTTCATTTTGTAAGAACACAAAAGAACATGAAAGCGACAAGAACACTACATTAATGGCTCATAACAAAATATAACTAACAGCACAATCCTAACCTACGCAGGATACAGCGCAGGTCTGGGGCACAACTTGGAGTAAGGAGACTTTTGTCCCCTTACGCTGAGTAACACCCCAGCCAGCCCTATAGGGCTACTTGGATTTGTGCCAGTGAAGTCGCTGGTGTAAATCTGAGAGGCCATGTAAGACTAACCAGACCAGGAATGGGGGTTAGAATCCAGTTTAAGTGCTGGATTCTGGTCCCAAGCCCCTCCCTGGGCTGGTCTGTGGTGGAGCATGCTGGCTCTTCATTTCCTGTTCTGTTTAAAGAGCCCACACAGCCAGGTGAGCAGGCAAGATCACTGTATTGCAATCATCACAGTTCAGTGAATTGGTCTCCTGCCTGCCCATCTTGGTCTGATCTCTAGAAAAAAGATGCCTGAGGGGGGACATGATTGAGACATACAAAATTATGCAGGGGATGGACAGAGTGGATAGGGAGATGCTCTTTACACTCTCACATAATACCAGAACCAGGGGACATCCACTAAAATTGAGTGTTGGGAGAGTTAGAACAGACAAAAGAAAATATTTCTTTACTTAGCGTGTGGTTGGTCTGTGGAACTCCTTGCCACAGGATGTGGTGCTGGCGTCTAGCCTAGACACCTTTAAAAGGGGATTGGACAGGTTTCTGGAGGAAAAATCCATTACGGGGTACAAGCCATGACGTGTATGCGCAAATTTCTGATTTTAGAAAAGGGCTATCAGAAGGCCAGATGCAAGGGAGGGCACCAGGATGAGGTCTCTTGTTATCTGATGTGCTCCCTGGGGCATTTGGTGGGCCGCTGTGAGATACAGGAAGCTGGACTAGATGGGCCTATGGCCTGATCCAGTGGGGCTGTTCTTATGTTCTTATGTCCTTTCTCCAACAAGCTTTTAAGCAATGCACTAGTTTAGGGCCAGATTGCAAAGCTCCGAGGACTGGAACCCAGCAATCTTGTTTGTTCCTCTAAGGGGGCTCTTTAAACAGAGCAGGAAGTGCAGCAAGCACAGGAAATATTCTGAGCGTGCTCTGCATTTCTTGTTTGGATTAAAGAGCCTACACAGAAGAAAGGACAAGTAAGAACGCTAGCTCAGTTCACAGAAGACTGGAGGGAGGCAGTGGGCATCTGCTTGCTGCCGCCTCAGTTTGGCACTAGAGGTGAATGTCATCTTTCACATTACGTACAGGCTGGCCATGGTCACAACAGACATAAAACCATTTATAGAATAGACAACCAAGTTATTAGGTAAAATATAAATAAAATCAAATGGTTTCCAAGTTCAAAATCTTTTTAATTACTTCTGGCTATACATTCAAAAGAAAAAGCCATTCACATATGACTTTTCCCGTTTCCCAGGTTCTAAAAAAAGAATTTAGTACACCATCACAGTGTTGGTTTCTCTGGCAGCAGCTATGTGGTGCAATTAAAATTTGGTTCCTTAAAAGTGGCCTGCAATGTTTTACAATGTTGTATACAATGTTATACAACTCAACTGTTGCAAGAGAGTCTAGAGAAAACAACTCTATGGCTACATATACTTCTGACCTCTCCCTGACAGGACCACCATGATGAAGTTGGTGGAATAGGTGGATAGTTGGCGGAATTGGCAGACAGGACCACCATGATGGAGTTTACTTGTCTTTCACACCTAATTCATCTGTTACAGGGGCCAGCTGGAAGATGTCAGTCTCAGGTCTAGTGGTCTTTCGCTGTATACAGGTCTTTCGCTGTATTTTAACTGCAGAAGTAGAGTAGCTATAGCTCAGTAGCACAGCCTGTGTTTTGAACGAAGGTGTGTGCATGTCTAAGGCTTACTCTTTGGAATCTCCACTTGAAAGGAACTCAACTAGCAAGACTGAACAGTGCCACTGTCCAATTCTGGGAAGCCACTGCCAGAGCTATCTGATATGAGGCAGATATATTATCGTCTAGAGCAGGGGTGCTCAACACGTCAATTGCGATCGACTGGTCGATCACGAGGCAAAATGAGTCGATCGCAGAGCCCTTAGTCTAGTCTAGACTCTAGTAGTCTGCCTCGACTGGCGCTCCTGCTCCTCCACCTGCCAAGTTCCTCCTTGTCCAGGGAGCCTTTCTCCGCCTCACTGGGACTCCTCCACTTCTTCCCCATCTTCCCGGCATCCCAGCGAGGAACGGGGCAGCCCTCCTGTCCGGCCTCGTGCACCTTCTGGAGAGAAAAAGCAGGTCCCCCTGGAGTGGCGTGCCACAGCCAGCCAGAGCACGCTCCTCTCCTGCAGACACTCCCCGTCGTTGCTGCCTGGGCTGGGCTGGCAAAGCGGCGGTGGAGCCACAGCGCTCCCACACCTCCCGCTGACAACGAGCACCTGGCTGGCGCAAGCTGGGGTCCTGCGCCCTCACCTTCTACGGCACCTGGGGCATGCGCGGTGCCAAGTGCTGCCCCAGCTGGATTTTTTAATTAGGTTGCTAAGAGACTGGGGGCTGGAGGCAGGCAGGCAGGCAGGCAGACGCGAGCGCAAGGCTCCTTCTCGCTCTGCCTCCAGCAGCTCCTCGCTCAGGTGTGGAGAGGGGAAGCAAACAAAGCAGGCTGCCTCCCTCCCCCCCGCCCAAAAGGATGCAAGTGCGCTTTAGCAGCAGCAGCCGCAGGCGTGGCAATCGAGCCACGCTTTCCTGGGAGTAAGCCCCATTGACTATCATGGGACTTAGTTCTGAGTAGACAGGCATAGGCTTGGGCTCTGGGGCTGGAATCTGAGCCACACTTTCCTGGGAGGAAGCCCCATTGACTCTCATGGGACTGACGTCTGTGCAGACACGCATAGGCTTGGGCTGTGGAGCCAGGAGACATTCAGCGCCTCATTTGCACTCCTCAGCTCAGACGTTGACTGGTGCTGGCAGGTGCATTGGTTATTCCCTGAGAACTGAGACGCCTCAAAGGGGAGCAAGCGGGACACACGGATGGCTGCCTGGCAGGCCAGCCAACCCCCCAAGTTGGCTGCTCAGCCACCAGCCAGCAGTCAGATTAAAGATTCCGCAGGGTGTGTGGAGTGCAATCAGAGGAGGGCTCTGCACACCTGTGTTTTGCAACCTGTAGGAAATACTCAGCGAAAATATGTGGTCTTTCAGCCCAGTCCTGTACATGCTAACCAAATACAAGTCCGACTATGTTCAATGGAACTTAGAGCTCAATCCTGTACATGTCTTCTCAGAAGTAAGTCCCACTACAGGCAATGAGGCTTACTCCCATGTGAATGTGGATAGGATTGCAGCCTTACAGCCCAATCCTGAGATGCCCCACAGCCAGAGCTGCAGCAGCACCAAAACAGCTGCCACTACCTCCAATGAATGCTGGGCAGCTGCTGGTGGCTCCTGATGGTAAGGTGATGGTAAGGTGGCTCCCAGGTAAGGGACAAAGCCCCGCACTATTTAGCTGCGAACATTGTAAAAAAACTCTGGTAGATCCCCGGGCCTTGCTGGGTTTCAAAGTAGCTCTCAAGCCAAAAAAAGTGTGAGCACCCCTGGTCTAGAGTCTTTCAGTTTCCCTGCACATGCCCGATCTCATCTGATCTCGGAAGCTAAGCAGGGTCAGGCCTGGTTAGTACTTGGATGGGAGACCGCCTGGGAATACCGGGTGCTGTAGGCTTCTACCATAGTCTTTCGAGACTGAAGGTTGCCAACGATTATCGTCGATTCAGGGATTTTCAACCTTTTTAATCTCGTGGCACTTGAGAAGGCCCTAAAATTGCCAGAGCACACCATCAGTTTTTGGACAATCGACAAGGCACACTGCACTACTGGCCAGGGGCTCACATCCCCAATGGCCCTACAAATGGTCCAAGGTCCCACAGCACACCTGCAGACCAATGTGCCGCAGCACCGTGGTTGAAAATTACCGGTCTATACGTATTCTGTATAAGCAATAACTTAGATCTTGGTCCAATGGCAACAGAATCACATTGGTATTGTTAATGCAGCTTAGAAACAACAACTACCACAAAAGGAATTAATAGAAGCAACTGATAAAGCTGGAGGAATAATTTATGAGGCAAGCTGTGAAGATGTTATCACTGGAAGCAATTATTTCTCTTCTTTATTTCTCACTTCCCATCATTTATCACTATAAACCTCCACTGGTGAGAAAAGGCTCGTCCCCAAAGTGCAATTGTGCCTCTTTTCATTTAGTCATGGTAAGCAAATCCAGGGGAAAAAATGCTAAACAGCGACACAATGGCTTATTAAGACCCATTGATATTCCTTGCACATTGGCTCATGAAAGCGCACAGGTAGTTTGGGAGCAACTGGTCTGTTTATTAAGTGTGATGTGGGTCTCCTGCCACCTCTTGTTTGCCTTAAGAACAGCTTTTCAGGCTGACGAATCCCTGTTCCAGGAAGCTATTCAGAAAGGCGCCTTTGCAGATTGACAGCCACTTCTCTCTCTCTCTCTCTCTCTCTCTGTCTTGGCTTATCTCCAAGCTCTCCGAGAAGGATAAGGAGCAGCTTATATTTTCTGGTGGGAACAACTTGTATCTTATAGCGCATGTTCCCAGCTCTGAGCACATCACCACAGTGGACAAGAAAAGCACCTGTTAGGGAGGACAATTTGTTGTGGAAAGTGGTGGTTTATGCTTCCTTAAGCTGAGAATGAAGGCACGAAGACTGGTGCTTAAGAGAGAGAAAAGAAAAACCATTGTGGATATATTAACATCAAGACATAGTGGCAGTAACGGAGAAATTTTGTGGCTCAATTCTGTAGACAAGTGTCCAGAAAAGGAAAGGTCCCCTTTTCTCTGATTACTTGAGAGATGCCACAGAATGACCTGAAAGAATATTTATTTCACTTCAGTTGTAGCCTACCTTTTGTCTGTCATGAAGCGAAGACAATATACATGCACATTCCCAGATGGTTTCTCATTCTGGCATTCACCAGACTTGCAGCCCAATCCAGCACAAGCCCCTGCGTAGCGATGCAGGGGCACCGGCATGGGATCACACGAAATGGATCTACTTGGACCCGCCTCACCAAAATGGAGCACGGTGGACCTGAGTGATAGCTGTTGTCAACTGTCTTTAGGGTATGGAGCACAGTGCCTGAGAAATAGCATTGCTTTGGCAGCCAATCTAGATTGAAATGCAGGAATTAAATCTAACCTTTAGAGTTTAGACTGCAACTGAACATTTGCTGTCAGTTATTCTTTTTGTTTTATTTTATGATGATGATGATGATGATGATTACATAATTTGATCAATGTGCATCACCTTGGGTGCTTTAGAAATAAAAAAGAAAGGCCAGATAGGAATATTCCTAATAAATACCAAAATTTTGTGGATGATATTGGGGTCCTCTCATGATATGCAGAAAGATAGACTGCCTGTCCCTTTTCTCTGCAGCTAGAACTGCCACAAGAGTTTCTAGGTTTTCTCTGTCATAATTCCTTGTCTGACTATGTCATGGTTCAGAAAGGAAGATCACAGCAGTGCATTCTTAGATGCACATGATAATTAAATCTGCAAAAATCATTTCTTCTGTTAGCATATACATGCGCTATACCAGGCCATCTATGGGATTGCGCTAACCTGTTAAGATCTATTTGTTTGCATTTAATAATAGATCCCCACCTCTTTGACCAATTCCTCTTCACCAACCCCTCCCCCCAAGAATTTGCCCTACAGGGCTATTCCAAAAACTCAAGTCCAAAGCCCTATGCCCATCCCTGCAAATTGGTATGCAGAACTAGTGGCAGTTATTCAGATCCTGTCCAAATACACTAACAAGGAAAAGTGGCTTCTATAATGTTATTCAAGTGTTCCCACTGCTATAATAGCAACTGCTTTTTTATTTATAAAAGAGAAACCATTACCATTGGCCCAATTTCCATATTCAATCATTCAATAATATTGGTGACAGGAAGACAAAAAGAAAAAAGGCAACACCGCTTCAGATTATGAAGTTCGTTGTGAGCTCATTAGCAGCCAACAACTGTCATCCCAGCGATGTCTCAAATGAAATGCTGACTTCTAAGGGATGATGACTCATTCTTTCATCATTGTGACTGATCAAACCATGTGTAAAGGAGGTTACTATTTCTGATTCAAGGTGAAATCACTGAGGAAATGTTAGATGAGAACAATCTCGGTAAAACAGGGTAAAGGGAGAAAAAGCAGAGGGAATCAAAATGGACCCAGGCCACTACATTCAAAAACAAGCAGAGCAACCCTTGTTGTCCGAAAGGCTGTTAATTAGCATATCATAAAGATTTCAAACAGTGGGAAAAGCTAAGGGGCAGTGATCGAGAAGGAAGGGACTTGTACAGACAAATGAGATCAGCTCTGACCTCACAAAGGTCAGATCATTGGATCCTTTCTTGGCTTTTTCCTACTGGATCATTTCCTGACTTTTTCCACATTCCTTTTAAAAATCAGCATTACAGTCTTAACTTTCCAACCCTCTATAGAAGCTAATTTCAGGGACATAGATACTTTTGAAATTCAGCCACATCCCAGTGAATTTTCTTTATTTGGGTGGTGGATGCTGCCTGGACACTTTCACTAATCCTAGAACCTCACCTCTTGTCACTTTTATTTGACCAGTTTCTGCAGATTCTCTCCATGAAAAAGTCAGCTTAGGCCTGGGTATCTGCCAAGCATCTTCTGAAAACTGATGCAAAAAATGCATTTACCTGCCATGCAGACAACTTCTTTTCCCTTGGCACGCCTTTTACTTTACTCTTGTCCAATTGTTAGCCTAGCCCTTCTGATGCATGCAAAGAAATGTTCGTTGTTGGTCTTGATATTTTTAGCAGTGTGTTCCTCAAGTCTTCTTTGGCTCACATTAATTTATGTTGGTTTTGCCAGAGGTTGTGTTCCTTTCAGTTTTCATTTGGGAAAGACAACTGTTTTCTGACAGAAACCCTCTGGCCTTTTACAGCTTTCTTGACTCTGCTTGCCAACCATACTGACATTCTCTTGAACTTGATGATACCCTTTCTAATTTTGCCTCTCCCAGTCACAAAGTACTCTATTCAAGATTAAGACCATATGCTATCCTCTATGGTGGCAGCAAAGCAAAGATAAATCTTAGACAGAGATTTCTCAGGCAGCATGATAACGGTTGAGCCTAATTCCCACTGTACAATGTCACTAATTGTGACTGAACACTAGATGGCAGTAATGCCAAACGTCTGTGCCTAAGGAGTATTGTTTTCAAATGCATGCACTTAAGGCGCTGACATTTCAATTACAGAGAATCATAAGCAACCTTTCCATTTTAATACCCAATTCCAGTTGTATGTATGGGTCACTTCACTATAAGACAGTAAGATTTAAGCTTCTAGTTATTTCAAAGACTAGGACTTTGGAACCACTGGTTTTAATGGCAAGTGTTATTGAAATTCCGTTACATTCAGTTGGTAGCACTGAACGTGTGTTGTGATCTGATCCCTGGACAGCAGGATAACTTAGCAGTCCGACCTTATTCTGCTCTTGCTGAGTATGTTACAACACCCTTTCAGAGCTGCAGGGATGAGTGGCCAGACTACGGTGACCTTAAACAAAGATTTACTATTAGTAATGTATACAGCTGCCAAAACCAGATTTATAAATGGAAAGAAGTCAGAAGCATTTCAAATACAGTCTGATTTGAGATGTCACCAGAATACCCAGTTTTAAGACATGTCTTAGCACTTAAAGCCAATTAGATACATTCATTATAAAGGGTGTAGGGGAGTGGCAAAGAGATACCTCCTTGTGTGCAACTGTATAATTTTATCCTTTGACATTTTAATAATTTTGGAAGGCGTATTGAGGGACTCTGTCCGAAAGATGAAGCAGCTGTATTTTAAATTAACAAAAATATGAGCTACGTTGTCTCATGTTGAAAATCTCAACTTAGCCACAATTTACTATGTGGCTTGCTTCAAATCACAGCTGTGCAGCATTATAAATCCCCCATCTTTGCTATGGGGATAAGGAAATGAAAGCATTGTACAGAGTTACTGAAGGTCAAACTAGATATGATGTAGGAGGTCTGTAATTAGAATTCTCAGTGATTCCTTTAAGAAAAGGGGGGAGCAGCCAAAGGAAGAACTGGATCAGGGCCAAGGTGTTGGGGGGGGCTGTTGACCCTCTCCCCTACACAACATTTTTCTCATCTAAGGCTGTAATCCTAACCCACTTTTCAGCACTGACACAAGGGCAATGCAACTCCAAGGTAAGGGAACAAACATTGCCTTACCTTGAGGGGGTCTCCATGACCACCCCCCAAGGGCAGGATGTAGCACATGCCCCACTGGCACAGCTATGCCCATGCTGGAAAGTTGGTTAGGATTGCATCCCAAGTTGCATACCACATCCCCAAATCTTGTACTTGCCCTGCTGGGGAAAAAAACATAGTACCTGTTAAGTACTCTGAGCTGAGCACATCACACCCCACAATCACAAGATGGGGGATGGGGAAACAGAAATAATGGTGCTGGAAGAAAGGGTTAAGTCCTGCTAGCCAGCACCCCGGTCCCATCCAATTCCCCCACTGGCACACACAGGGTCGTGTGGTAGGACAACCATGCTCATAATTATGTTTGTGCCCCTTGTCCATATTTCCATGTCTTGGACATCAAGGAATTTTTAAAGTAAATTAGTTCCAAAAAATTTGACAGTTGATTATCAGTGGTAAGATGCTCTCATCTATGTTTATCAAAACAATGACTAGAGCCTGCAACCAATGTGCTGGCTGAGAAATACCCATTCTCACAATGTACTCACCAATTAACAGAATATGGGAAACCTCTCCCATGCTGTAGTTGTCACCCAAGACACAGCAGGGATCCCATATGGGTTTTGAGTCAAGAAGCTGTTAAATTCCCATTTTTTAATTCTGTCTACATGCATCAACATCTCTGAATTGTATTTAATCATTTCATTTCTAATCAAAGCTCTCAGTGCGGAATCAGGAACTGCAAGCAAGGCACTGGGAGGACCTAATTCCCCTTCATAACATCATAGTGGTTTTGCAAAGGAGTTGACTTCTCTGGCTGATGTTGATGCTAATCTATTTGCCATCTCTTATCTTCCTAGATCCATTTTCCTGACTATGCTTCTGCAAGAGGTTGCACAAACTCTTGTGCAAGCAGAAGAGCATGTTTGGATTTCACTTCACTTTTCTTGCACAAAGAGCGAGGCATCCCTTTCAGGGGCATCTTTGGATTCAACCCAAGGAAATTGCAAAATTAGCAGTCGCTTCCCACAGCGCCATTACCCCAAAGCACGTGATCAACTGAGAGAGTCTTTTGGTGGAGTTACAAGCTTTCTGCAAAACCACCTTACAATGATGACATTTTTATAAAATTATAATTGCAAAATTAGGTTCCCAGTGTCTTGCTCGCAGTGCCTAGTTCCTTAAGCTACAGTGAAAGCTTTGCTAAGAGGCGGAAGAGAAATGAAAAAAACAAAATTCAGAGTTTTAGAGGGAGTCTGAATAAAAACATGGGATTTGAACAGCTTCAATCCCCAATATGCAAAGCTCCAGAGTGCCCCAATTCCAGACTCAATTATTCATTTCGGACTGCTCTTCCACTACATTCCAGCAACTGGAGACTTGAAAACTCTCGGTTTTACAGTAGACTTCTGGTCTAGGGTAGATCGCAGCTAGTTCATTATGCATATTTGAACTTTCCAGAAATATGCTATTTTCAATGGAAAATGCATTCTGATTTAAAATAATAATAAAACCAATATTTCAAGTTAAAGACTGAAAGCTACACCATTTATAGGTCGACCGGACCCTGATTGGCTCCCTCCAATCAAAATGGAAGATCTTCCAGTTCCACCATGTGAAACATGATCCTTCTAACCTATTGAAGCAGGGAAATGCCTGGTGCTTGCAGGTTGAAATTATTTCAGTATAATTAAGAAAACTTGTCAGCATGAGTCTGGCTGCTGGCTGCAGCCTACAGCCTATGGGACTAAGCATGCATGTCCTTGGCATTCAGGAAGTCCAGATGTCTTTATCTTCTTGGGCAATAAGTTAGATTCTGTCCAGATGGTGACTTGATTGCTTGAAGCTCAATTGGCTGAATTAGTGAAGCAGTTTTCTGTTCAGCAGTTTAGGTGCCCAGGACTCCCATCCGTCGTCATCACGTTAGACTTTGTTTGCCAAGTGCCTGGTGGGAGGGGAGATCAATAACTAACGACTCTGTAGCATTTCTAAGTGTGTGTACTTAACAACTCAGCTCTGGCCTGGAGAACACATTCATATGGTTCCTGCTGACCTTGACATGGATGGGCAAATACATCTGGTGCTTGTGCAACAGAAGGCTCACACTGCTTTGCATTTCAGGCTCATTGAACAATATCCTCTATGCAAAACTTGCAAGGCCTTGGCAACACCTGCTGTCAGGCCACCACGCCAGGGATCAAATCAAGCAGCAATATTGCAAGAGGCTCCTTTGAAGGGATCACAAAGCAGGGATTCTTGGTCCAGAGTCGGTTGTTCACCTCCAGAGTCATTAAGCAGGGCTTTTACAATGTCAAAACTTACAAAGCAATCAGATTGCATGTCTTTTCCGAACAAAAGCAGTAAAGACCTCACAACAGTAATGGCCTCATTTCCCTTCTACTGAAGTAGGGCAAGGTAATCATGTTTATTTAGCACAGTTGATCTAGCACAGTTCAGTACTGACTGAAAAGGATACTGCTATCAATCACACACAAGGCATCAGCCACTGATTTAGCGACAGAAAAAGGAAGTTAGCTTACTAAAGTTAGAGGAAGAAGCTGGAGCTTCCAGCTTGACCAAGGTCAGAACTGTCACTTGCTCTGACAAATTATCTAACAAAAAAATAAAAAAATAAAAAAAGATTGCTTGACCAAATGCTGTCTTAATAAATCATACTGATTAACAAAAATGGACACTGAAAACTACATTCTAGCACAGGGGTGTCAAACATAAGGCCTGCGGGTTGAACGTGCCCCCCCAGAAGCCATTTATCCACCAACCCCTCCTCCCCGTTATAACTGGGCTCGCTCATATCTTGAAAACATGAACAAGATTTGCACATTTTCTTTTCTGTCATTTACAGCTCATGAGTTTCTATGTGAGAACAAATCTGACCATCATCTGCTTAATGACTTCACTTCCTGCTTAATTATGTGTCTTCTGGCCCATAGCATGAATGCTATGAAGGACCATGAATGCTAACATTGGTCCTTTGTATGAGCTTGACATCCCTGCTCTAGCACAACCAACACAGATGGAGCGCCTTTGTTTCCCCCAAATTATTGGTTTATCTGTTATTTGCTGCTGGAGCTCCTCATGATTCACTCAGGAAAATATGGAATTATTTTCATGGGGAAACAAAAAGAGGGACACTCACCAGTGACAGGTTCTCAGGGTTTGATGATTATGGAACCTACAGCTTGCTTCAGCTGGAATGCTCACCCAATGAGTATAGAAGCAGCCTATTCTTTGTACATCTGTTCTGTAAGTTCACCCTCTTTCCTGGAATGTCCCCATAGTTTCCATCACTTTATGCAACAGGAGTGGCATAAAGAATCTGAACTAGGGAGTGAAAGAAGGAACTGAAAAAGTTCGTGCTTTCACTTGTCTTCAAGAGGAAACTTTGTTTTACTTGCCACCACCGTGCAGCTCAGTCAAGCCTTCAGTTTAACAAAACTTTCGAAAGCCACGTTCTAGAAAATTATTTTTCATCTGACTTCCATTACTGAAGCGCGTCTGTGTGGAGAAGCTAATAAAATTTCTTAATGGCCTGCCGCATGTACTGCTGGGTGCTGATGGGGCTTTTAGGTGTTAGCTGCAAAGTAACCAAGCCAGCAGATAAGATGTGCACTGAGGTGAGTGATAACTTATTTGTCTCTCTATTGGGGCAAAAGCGTCTTTCAGAAAGAATCAATAATTAATCTGGAGTGGTGAATACTTGCATGCTAACATGAGAGAGAGAGCGCAAACACTGCCATGGATCAATCAGAAAATCTCAGTTGTGGCTTCAAAACACATTCCCTGAACCTGGCAACAGACAGGAAAATATTTTCTAGGGGATTCTTCTTTGTCAGAAGGTCAACAGGCTTTGCCCCCAGTCCAACTACAATTAATTGCAATTATATCTAAGTGAAAGCTATGGTTGGATCCCACCATTGGGTTCAATGCAACCACCTAAAGATCCACGCACACTTACCTGGGAGTAAGCCCCCTTTTTGAACACTGTAGGACTTACTTCTGAGCAAACATGCCTGCAACAGAGCAGCCTGTTTAGCTGAATCGGGGCCAGTGTCTATTTTGGTATTGATTGAGGCACGTTGAAATCACATGTGGTGCGTGTTAAAAATGGAGACAAGCAAAAAGATACCCTCGGAAGTATTGTCTCTATTTGTGGTCAAGAGTGTGTATAGAGATAGATCTTCTCTCCCCCACTCCCAATCCTTTAAATTTCTCACACTAGAACTTTAAAACAAGCAATGCATAGGAACGAGTGAAGAAAATCAAAAACCTCTGCTTTGTTGCAGTTCGTATAACATTTTCCAGGGCGGGGGCGGGGGGGGGGGGCAGAGGGAATGCCACAGACCAGTGGTGCCTTTAATCTGTGTGCAGGGTGGGCTTTGGAACAGATGCTTGGTTTTATATGCAGTTTAAGTGTGTCTCATTTCTGTAGAACTAGACCTTGGAGGAATGCTTTTCCCTTTGCACGCTTTATGCCACAAGCAAGAAAGCTTTTTTTTTTTTTTTTTTTAAGTGTTATTGTAGAAGACAATTCACATCCACATTGCCAGCTCGGGACAGCTTTCAGGGCTTCACCTCATCAAGCTATTACCTGCGTGACATGCAGAAAGAGCAAAAGGAAGATTTGAGCGTTACATTTGCATATATTTTAAAAATCACTTTTAAGAGGTGGCAGCTTTTCATACACTAATTGTAAAACACTACTAAATGTCTAAATGTGAAATGTCCATGGTACCAAAGTACCATGAGATGCAAAATCAGGAGATGCAATATATTTGTGCGCTTCTTTTTCTCTCACTATATTACGATATTTTGATCTCATGACATCTGTTCTTTCATTACAATAGAAGAGCTACATTATGAAAGGAATGCAGTGCTTCTATATGCTGTTTGCTCATTGCCCTTGCTGTCTCTTTCAGCTTGCCTGACTTTCATATGATCATCACCTGCAAAGATCTCATTCCAGTTAAATAGATCTCAGTGGGCTGGGAGGAGAATAAGGGGCCATAGGGCCGGCTTTCAGGCAATTGGGGAGATTTTGCCCAATTGGGGCCCACGCATGGTGGGGGCCCTGCACTGCCCTTTTGCCCATCGCTGCTGCCACTTGGCCCAAAATTGGGTCACTTCAGAAGCGGCTCCCGCCCACAGCTGCTTCCAGTTATCCCCAAATTGGGTCACTTCGGAAGCAGCTCCCACCTACCACTGCTTCCAGTTGGCCCAAAAATTGATGCCATGCAGGCGGCAACATGCGTGCCTCACTCATTCCCCACCCGCACAGCTCCCAGCACCACCCTCTCCCCCGTCTCACTACAGAGCAGGTTGCTGCAGACTGGGCAGCAACAGGCGAGAGTTAGAGAGCACTGTGGGCTGGTTGTGTGCTCCCTCCTCCCTCTGGCTGCCCTCCAAGGCACCTATTCTGTACAACCCCGAAAGGTACAGGAGTCCTATCCGTTTGCACAGAAGTAACAGATGTTTCTTGTTTGGTCTGGCTCCATTCAAGCTAAGAGCTAAAAAAAATTTAGTGGAGGGGCCCTGAAAAATTAGAGGGAGCCCCACAGAAGTATTTCCAATTGGGCCCTGCAGCTTCTAAGGCCAGCCCTGAGGGGCCACCCCCCCCCATCAAACACCAGAAGTCCTGCCCCTGACAGTTTTGTGTTCCCCATGTCATCAGGAGTCGCAGCCCCCGCAGGATGTCATTTCAGCTCCCCCACTTTACATCACAGAGCAGTAATCAGCAATAACCACAGCATTTAGAGAAGATCCCTCTGTGAACTCTGTCATAAACCAATAGAATTGTTACCCTGCACATGCCTGATCTCATCTGATCTCAGAAGCTAAGCAGCATCAGGCCTGGTTAGTACTTGGATGGGAGACTGCCAGGGAATACTGGGTGCTGTAGGCTTATACCATAGTCTTTCGGGACTGAAGGTTGTGAACCATTTGATGTTTGGAGTCATGGAACCAAAGACATGGCTGGAAATGGCACTCACTAGGTGGGCATTTTCTTTCACTGTATGATCGCCCCTATGAACATTATTTTCCTTCTCCCTTATTAGTGAATAAAGAAAACAACAACAAAAGAAGGAAAAAATACATAACAAATGAAACACATAAAAATTTCAAAGAATATTAATAATCAATATATAAATCTCTTTTAAAAGGCTTCCAAATGAAGGGAGGCTCCCAAATTGGGGGGGGGGGGTGTTTGGTGGTGGTTTACAGATTTACATAGAAAATTAAATTTTATTTTGAATTCTCAGTTTATATCTGTATATACTAAATTTTCCCTTCTCAGTTTTGGATTAACTCATGTTTCTGATTGAGTTTAACTATAATAAATCAAGCTTTAACCGCTACAGCTTAGCTTAAAAGCTGGAAGTTGCTAACAAACTGACTCCTTAGGATTCAGTTTCTGACAATCAGAGCTCTCCCTTCCTCTGCACTCATGTAAATATCTGTTAATTACTAACTTGGCACAATGGGGTGCATTATGTCAAAAGCAACACCCAGTGTCTTTGCATGAAGTAATGTGTGTTAATTCTATTATTTTCACAGCTTGTTGCCAACAGAAGCTATAGCTGCGAAGGTTTAGGACTGAAAGAGGTTCCAGAACAATTGCCTTCCATAACAGAAGTCCTTGATTTCAGCTTTAACTTTCTTTATTCACTTCAACATTCAACATTCACCAAGCTGAAGGACCTGGTGTATTTAGACTTAACAAGGTATGGTAGACTGTTGTCATCTCACAAAGCAAGTTAGATGGATACTCTCAGTTTTTCAAGTCAGTGGCCTTTCCTGTTAGCCACCAAGTTTCATAAACTTCAAAACACAAGGACATGATGTAGTCAAACGCTCATCTTCTAAAACCTGCCTTCATTACAAGTTATCGTATGATTTTATCATTATCAGAAACTTATTTAATGACTTGACACTAACTTTTAGACACAATCTTCACAATAGATGCTGTTATATTACTAATACCAGACCATACTAGTAGTATGGATAGAAAAAGTCACCTGTTCTGACAAATGCATTTAACTCTAATTAAAGTGCTATCTCCCTCTTACATTCCAACTTGCTGGTGGAGATGGAGCAAGGTTTGGCTTTTGAGTTGGACAAGTGAAATCCTATGCCCCATACACATCTGCTTATTTACTTTATTGTGGAGGTAGGAAATGGATCTCCAAAGAAGGGAGAGAGTCTCTTTTCCTCTCTCCATTCTATAATGGAAGAGTAAGCAGATGAGGGGGATATGGGTAGGCAGCTAGATGAGTGGAAGAAGGATAAAGTCCTGTCACACCAAATGATATCATCAACATCATGGATGTGGCAGAGTCTATGTAGTCAGAATAAACTGAGCTATTTCTCCAAGGTTAGGCAAAAATAATTCTGTTTTCCGAGACTGAGTTATTGTACTTTTATTTTAAGGTGTCAGATCAATTGGGTATACGGAGGCTCCTTTGGAAGCAACTCTCATCTGGAGACCATTGTGTTGACTGGAAACAAGATTCTGTTTCTGGCAGATGCGGCATTCACAGGACCATATTCTCTGAAGCATCTTGACCTAACCCAAACAGGACTTACCAGTTTAACATTTATCCCAATGCAGGACCTAGATAACTTGGAGACTCTGATACTGGGAGGCAACCACATCCAATCATTACAACTCCCTTCCAACTTTCCAACTAGGAATCTCAAATATTTGGATTTTCAGATGAATATCATACAAAAAATATCAACTGAAGATATCATGGTACTTAAGCAAGTCAGCAATCTGACTCTCATTCTTAAAGGCAACAACATTGCATATGTTGAAACTAGGGCTTTTAGTTCCATTTTTTTCTACAGTTTGGACTTTGGTGGTTGTGTTAACATTTCAGTGATCTTGGAAGGGTTGCAAGATGCCAGAGCGACAGCTCTTTGGCTTGGGACTTTTGAAGACAGTTTGGGGGATGACAGCATCAGCGACACCATGTTGCAAAACATCTGCAGTATCTCTGTAGACTACCTCAATCTGCAGCATCGCCATTTCCTTGGCCTCTCTACCAATACATTTCGTTGTTTGGCCAAGCTTCAGAAGCTGGATTTGACCCACACTTCCCTCACGGAGCTACCTGCTAACCTCGTTGGGATGAACTTGCTGAAAGAATTAAATCTTAATAAGAACAATTTTGAGCACCTTTGCAATATCTGCTCTTCTGCTTTTGCATACCTTACTCATCTCTACATCTCTGGGAATTCTAAGTCGCTGGATTTGGGCTCGGGGTGCTTAGAACCCCTGTCAAAGCTTGAACATCTTGACTTGAGCAACAGTCACATAAAAAGCTTAGACTGCTGTAGTAAACAGTTCCATGGTCTGAGTAGCTTGCAACACCTCAACCTGAGCTATAATGACAAGCTTTCATTCCATGATGTAGCCTTTAATGAATGTGCCAACCTGAGAGTTCTGGATCTCACATCCACACACACTTTCACTGATGCTCCCCAAGGACCTTTCCGCAATCTGCATCTTTTGCAGATGCTGAACCTTTCTTACTCTCAAGTTGGTCCACACATTCAGCAAATCTTGCAAGGTCTAGGGAGCCTTGTCTTCCTGGCTCTGAATGGGAATGACTTTGAACACGGCATCTTGAATGACCACCTCTTTCAACAGACACCCAATTTAGAAGTGCTGACTTTATCTTCCTGCAAACTGTCAGCTATACAAAGCAAAACATTTTATGCTCTCAAGAAACTAACACACGTGGATCTGAGTCACAACCAACTTACTGCATTCAATTCAGAGGCATTTTTCAGTCTCAAAAACATTTATCTCAATTTTGCCAGTAATAAGATCCATATCATCCCACGTGATACGTTGACTACCCTATCTGGCCAGAGCGTAATCAATTTAAGTTACAATCCACTGGAGTGCACCTGTTCCAATGTGGGATTATTAACGTGGTACAGGCAAAACGTAGATAAAATTGAAGACTCTGAAGTCACATTGTGCTCGGAGCCCAAATCACTAATGGGCACTCAGCTCTTCTTTGTAAATCTGTCCTGTGGGTATAGTACTGCACAAGTAATATTGATTATTTTTGTTGTGACAATAATACTTGTAGTGACCTTCATTTTGCTCATATATTTTTTTAAGAGAAAGTACCAGCGCATTTAAGGCTCTTGGACAAAGGCATATGACAGCAATTTCAAAGAACAAATTATTAGGAAGATGCATATAAAGAATTACTGCAAAGTTAAAAAAAAAGTCATATTATGTTCTTCATTTCCCTTACAGAGCTGCAAAGAAAGACTTGGTGATAGAGTAAGAAACCACAATCAACCGTAGCAGGATGCACAACAACCCATTCCAATTAGTTGGTCACCTAGGTGGCAAAACAGCTAAAAAGGCTAAAAGTAATTTTTGTCTAGAGGTCAGTCCAGGTTTGATTAGAAAGATTGTATTGCACCACATTGCATGCACCGTTGCTTACTGCAGAAGACAAAAGCTTGAGAAAACGTCAGGGCACTAGAAGAATGACTCATCTGTCTTATGTCTGTCTGGGGACCTATCTGGGCCCATGATGAAATACACCACAAAGAACAGCATGGGACCTACTTTTTCTTCATTTTTAAAATGTTCTCTCCGAGGAGAAAGTGAGGACAATTACTATGCCAAACCAGATGTGATAGCAGCCATCTTCTGTCCCATTAATACACAAAGTAAGGCACAGCAGATCTCCACTGCATCAAGCACTTCCATCCCCAGCCTGACTTCTGGTTTCAGAGATGGGCTGGATTAAAAATGCTTCAAAGGAAGAGTGTAGTGAGGTAAGATGGTGCAGGCTTCCTCTCTCAATCATTTATACATCTGTAGTTCATGTATACCTCCTCCCCCGCTTTATATATAAACATGTGATTAGCATGTCAGGGCCACTGGCTGTAGTCCCTGTCTCTTAAAAGTTAATGGCAGAATACATGTACTACAAAGCTTTCTGGAAGATTCTATGAGAGAACTTCTCTATATGAAGGATGGCATAAAGATCATGATGAACTGCTGTTGTATTTGGTCATGTGTATCTGTCATAACTAATACACTAATGGTGATGTATGTGAAGCCATAATCGGGTGACAAGTTAAGGAAAAGATTTTCATTCAACCATGTATCCCCTGCCAGGTGATGAAAGAGTTACCCATCTCCAGAGGCTTTAAAATGAAAATTCCCTCTTTACTATTTATTTAGTACAAATTAACCAAATATTTCTTTTGTGAGCAAGTGAAGAGTGAGTGTGAATGAAATTTTTTTTTGTTTTATTTACATTTGGCTAATATTCCTTAAAGATCAACAAATCTATTTTTTCTTAACTTTAGACCGGTAACAAGGTGCTTCTTTAATGAAGCTTGTGCAGTGTTACCAGCTACAAGACTTTAGAATGAGGAACCATTTGCATGTTCCTCAGTGTTATTTCTAAACTGTCTTTTTCTTCTTAATAATATTAGTGTTTCAATTCCAATATTTAAAAAGGACAATAAATGTAAAGATGAATCTTACAACAAATGCTACATATATTTCAGCAGGTCACAGATATGCTCTATATTCCTCCTTACAAAATGTAAACACATTTTGCACATTAACAAAGCAGCACATCAACACTTTCTCGTAATCACACTGTAAAAGCAGAAGCAAGACCCTAAAGGGAAAAAAAATGGACTCAAAGGTCACAGTGTGTCTGTTTCAGATGATTTTATGCACAAAGTTGTGCATGGTTTTGTCTTTGCAAAAATGCAACTCAGAAATTTTAATTGACAAGCTTCCAGTAGTGGGAAGGTTTGCTCAGCCAAACCGAAACAATCACCACCCTTCATCTAAACACAAAACTACTTCTTGTGGCAACATCACAGCTATCATTTAACCATGAACGCAGTACATGAGCAATGTCTTACAGCAAGGGTGTCAAACTCTTTTCATATAATTGGCTGAAGAGCATTCATGGCACCTCCTGGTGGCAGGAAGTGACATCATTAAGCAGATAATTGCCAGAAATAAGCATTTTGTTCTCACATAGAAATGCATTAGCTGCAAATGACAGAACAGAAAATGTGCAAATCTTGTTCATAATTCCAAGATATTATGAACAATTATGCTGGGAGAGCCCAATTATAATGGGGGCTGGAGAAACTGCTTCCGGGGGACACATCCGGCCCATGGGCCTTATGTTTGACACCCTGTTTTACAGGGTGGGGGGGGGGGAGAAACTGAACAGACTTCACCATGCTGCTGCTTCTTTCATGTATATTAAAATCATATACTTAAGCTATTTCTGCCCAGTGTTGCATATATGCAACAGGGACCAAATGTACATACCTGTGGGCTGGTCAAAAATGGGTTAATGAGAATTCAAGAAACAAACTCAATTCCCTTTCATGCTTAATTTTATTTCAATGTTCTGCAACTGCATAAGTATAAATATTTTTATTCAATATCCAATGGTTCTGACATCCATGGGGATTTCTTAAAGAAAATAAGACTGCAAACACTTTATTGCACAGATCCTAACAAACTTTTTTTTTAATAATCTGATAATCTACAGTAGGAAGTACTACAAAGGGAACATTTTAATATACAATCACACAAAGACTGACAAAAGAGTACACACTTAGGAGGATCTCCAACAATTCACTGTAAGGTATACATCAATGGACAAGGACTACATGAATACAAGTTTAGGTCTACCACATTTCTAAAATGGGGGAAAATATTTGGCAGAAGTGGTAAAGCACTATACAAAATATACATTAAAAGATACATTTGTAAACAAGAGAGCTAAATGTGCATTAAAGGAAATGAGTGGAAGATTTTTAAACACAAGCAGCTGTAAACTATGAAAAACCTCCCAGATAAAAATGTCATGATTTTGGAGTGCATTTGTGTTCGATTTTTTCAACTTCCAAAACACAGATAGAGACAGTGACTGCTAAGACCCTCATTTCAAAATGCTTTCTTTTCCCTTCCAATTATTAATAATTCATGAGTGCATGGAAGGGAAATGAGTGTACTAGCACTGCATGGAAAATTACAGGGACTTGTCAGTAATTTTATTTTCTTAGCAAAGGCCCTTAAAAATGATCCAAATCCCAACTGGATTAGTTCCTTTTCCCCCAAGGAAATGCATTTAACACACTGGTTGTAGTTTATAAGTAACCAATTCATAACTATGTTCTGCTTAGATGAATAAAATTAGGGAAACAAGGAAAATATGTCCTGGAAGGGGGTCAGTATTAAATTATCGTTTTGTGAAGAAATACAGAACAAGGAAACCCTCACAAATTGGTTTATGGATCCCAATCATTTCAGCATATTTATCTGTATACGTCTTTCTGGAGTGCTGCTGTCCAAGTTTCCAACCAAACTTCTGCTCTAAATTCAATCAGACAGATTTGACATATTTCACAATACACAAAATTCAAATAAGGCTTAGCAAAAAAAAAAAAGGGACACTGACATTCTAGCACCAAATAGCTCCAACAGGTCCCTTCCTTTTGTTTTATTTTATTTTTTTTACAAAAATCCCAGCCTTTTCATTAAAAAAAATTACATTTACTACGTCTTTTACATACAAATAAAGACCATAGTACAAGATGTACAGAGCTACTTAAAGTATTTCAAAAAGAATGCAAAACCTAGGATGACTTGCTAAAAACAGCAAGCTACAACATAAGGCCCCAGCTAGGTAATATAATGTTATCAGATGTTATCTAGATATGAGGCTGATAACATTCTCCCCCCCCCACTTCAACCAGGTTTATCATAAAATAGAAAAGAAAGCTGAATCGCTAAGTGTTCAAATCTACCTATGATGATAATGAAGATTACTCAAATTCATTAACTTAAATAGAAAATTTAACACATGTGCTTTGATCTGCACCCCACACCATAAAAGGCCTGAATCTGACCTGAATCTAGAGAACAGAAATTAAACTCAGTAAGACTCTGAAGTCTCTGTCTACGACAAGATGAAGGGAAAAGATACACAGGGAAGCTCCATTTGACCAGAAGCCATACTGTGAACTGGATGGATTGAGAATGATTACAGAAACTCTTCCCTTCATCTATCACCAGACAATACCCTAAGCAAAAGGCAAATCACGCATATTGAAGAGCTGCAGTCAGTGTTCCCTTCAAGCAGCATGGCTGGGAAGCCCTGGGAAACCGAGCTCCACACAGCTTAGACCTCTTTGCTCCCAGAAGTTTGGTGATAATGCATGACATCCTCACTAACGGCTCCGTTGCAGCAGCCAAAGGGGTCTGCATACCAGCACAGTCCTCTCAGAGGGATTATGGGTTATAGTTTGGTATTTCAACAATACTATCACCTTCCAGCTCTTGATTAATACACAGATACCCCCTTGAGTTATAATTTCTTAAACATTCAGTAGACCTTTGAACAAATGAGGCACCTCTGTCCTTCCATCAAACCTGTATAGTTGTGAGTTCAGCCTAGGCCCAAGTTTTAGACATTCTGCTTCTTCTTAGATTACGGCAAACCCAGTGGAGAAAGCAATGGTCATTTAAAAGGTAAACACTGCAGACAGCAGAAAAGTGGAGGGGCAACATTCAAAACAATGCACGCAATTAAGTATGTACAGAGAATTGGTTCCCCTCTAATGCGTCTTTTAAATTGTAAAATTATTTTTTGTACAAATACAGTATATGTTAACAGTTTAACCGGTTACATTTGGGAAGGCATTTTGAGGAAAAAAAGTGTCCTTTCTTTACACACCCTGCTTAAGCGGCGCTGAAAGTTTCTCTGCAAGAAAATACACACAGTGCTGATTTCTGAAGGTAAGACAAGACAGGGCAGGGCAGGTTTTCGCAAAGAAGTTCCATTTGTCCTTTTTGCCATCAGGCCTTTTTGTGAGGACTGCTTCGTGAGGTGTCTTTGCCTCGCCTCTGCCGGGCAGAGTCTTTGTCAGAAGGAAGTGCATGAAGAGAGTCAGCTGGAGTCCCTGGCTTTGGCAACTCTTTACCTACATTCTGTTTCCTTGCAGAAGTCTGAGGGGCCGTGGGCTCTTTTCCCTTTGTGTCCACAGTGTTTGAAGAGTGCGGCTTCTCTTGGCTTTTCAGTTTTCCCCCTACATCTGAAGCAGGGACATGCTCTTCCACAGGGGGAGCAGTACAACGCAGGCCCAACAGTGAAAAGCCTGCAGTTATTTCAGCCAAGTCGTCTGCTAGAGAGGCGCTGGTTGGGTTTTTCACTGCCCTGCTGCTCACTGCAAGTGGTTCCAGCGGCCCCAGCTTAGCCTTTGCTGAAGGCAAAACAAGGGCTTCCTGTCTGCTTTCGGGGGAGGTGGAGGGGCAGTCATGCAGCTTTGTTGTGACTGCAGCTGCGCGACATGAACTCTGCAAAGCTGCTGAAGTCGACTGTTTACCTGTGTGCTGCTTGTTCGCCTCTGCAGGCTGTTTGTGACTCATGTGTCCTTTTCCCTTAGTGTCTTGAGCGTTCCTGCCACCCAGGACTGCCTTTTCCGCTGCTCTCCCCCTGGCATCACAGTTAGTAAAGGAAAGGCTTGGATCGGATTTCCCATGATCATTCTGAAAATAAAGTGCATCGGTGCGTTTTTTCCCTTCAGGTTGCCTTTCTGCAGAGGTGCTCTGGTCGCCTGGGGTCTTGTCTACCTGTTTGTTCAGCAAAGAAAACTCTTTTGTAGCTGACATCTTTGAAGGTGCGCTTTGCTTGGTGCGCATGCAGAGCGGCTTTTGATCAACAGGGTCGCTGCTGCTGGACACCTCTTGCCTCTGAAAATGCTTAGTGTTCTCTGGCACTAATGCTGCTGCTGCTTGACTTCTGCTGGAGGATTTAAGATGTTTTTCAGGCCCAGCGCTATTGATTTGGACTGGGGGCTCTGACCCATGTTCTATAACCAGATGCCTTTCTACCTGGATATGCTCATTATTTAGCTTTCTTTGAGAGCTTGCAGGGCAGGAAAGAGAATCAAGTGCAGTCTTATTGACACTTTTGCCTTCCTTCCTGGAGCCAGCCAAAACCTGAACGCTCATTTCTTTCTCTTTTACACTTGCAGCTATTTGTTTTTGTGTCAATGACAATTTGTCAAAATGTTTTGATTTAGAGGAACAAGTGTCAGGGACTTGCCTAGATTTAACAGTGCTATTTTCCGCACAATATGCAGGCCTGACACTATCTTGGTTGCTAAAAAACATAGGACCAACTGGTACAGATTGCCTGTTGCCTGTTTCCTTTACAGATGGAGCATCAGAATTACCACCTTGCTGTCGAGAAGCAAAGCCAGGGCCTTTGTCCCCAGTTGGAGGCTGTGCATTTTTGGACTGCTTCTGTTCTTTTGCCCCCAAATCTCGAACACTTTCCTTTTGCAAAGCTATACCCAAGATAGGTTTTTCTGTTCTAACATAATTAGCATCTGATGGTGTTTGGAATGACTTTTGAAGAAGAGAAGCTTCAGGTTTGAAATACACATTAGCTTTCTGTATGCCAAACTCAGATGCTGCAGGTTCTCTAGTTGTATTATCATCCTCTTTTACAGACTGTTTGGGCACATCTTTGGACTTCACCCTTGAGCCCGTTACCTGCACTTTTGCTGTTCCGCGCATTTGTAGATGAGCAGCTGAATCAACAGAGCACTTCTGAATGCGTTTAGTGTCTTGGTTTGGGGTTGTTTCTGTAACAGATCTCTTAGCTAGTGAATCATCAATGACCTCAGGCTTTTCTGGAAGCATGTCATTGCTCCGTTGAGCCCTTGCATGGCTGTCAAACACTTCTTTTGAGGCGCTCTTCTCTTTTGGTTTGGCTTTTTCAGAGATGCTCTGTGCGGCGACAGACCTGCTGGCTGTTAGGGCTGAACTCTGAGTTGGGGGACAAGTAGATTTAGTCTCATTTGCCGTAAATTGGATTATCCCTTTCTTTTGGTTAGCCATTCTCACAGAAAGGTCACAGTTAGCACCGAGACTAGTTTTTTCTGACTGTGGTTCAATGGACACAGCTGTTGCTGGTGAGTTTGGAATACTTTTAATTGGCTTTGAACAGTGGACATCCAATAGATCAGATGCGCAAGACCTAGATTGCTGGAAGGTGAGTGACTTTGCTTTCTGATAAGTTGACTCAACTATCACACTGTTGCCACCTTGGCATCCAACTGGTAGGGCACACCTAGTATCACTTTTGGCATTCTGGCCTCCTGAAAATGCACATGAAGACACCTCTGTCTTTGAAGCCTGGGGCCCTGAAAGTAAAGCAATATCTAATGTGCCTTCAATTGGTTTCAAGCAAGATACAGATCTCCCTTCCAGTTTATACTCAGAAGGACTCTTTCTAACAGGAGACTCAGTGGAAATCAGCGGTGGTTTCTCCATGCCAGTTTCTGCTCTACCATTCAGGACTTTGAGGGGAACAAAAGGAACAGAGCTCATCTGAGCTGCAGGAGCACAGCTGACAAATGATCGGCTTTCAGCTACCAAGCTGGAATCCTGCTGTATGCTTATAGGTCTGATTGCATTGAGCTGATGACATTCATGTACACTTGAAGTCAGTTTGGACTTTAGCGCTGGGCAAGGGCAATCATCTTTTTCTTCAAAGGACATTTTCTTCCGAAGATAATCAATATTTGCAACCTTATTATCTAATCTTTCGAATTTGACAAATTCTTTTGTGGGGGTGGTTTTATCTCCACTTTCTCCCTTTCCATTCAACACATAGTCAGGTGAATGAGGCAGTATATCTTGCACGGAACATGGAGGGAGAAGTCTTTTGAAGTCGTAAGACAAATGACTGAGTTCATTAAGTGCATGTCCGTGACATGGGGTGCATGCATCTGAAGCAATACTGTCATTTGATCTCATATTTGCGTTCTTTTGAAGGGTGTCTTTTAGCATGTCACCTACTGATTGGGTCTCCAGAATTGCTATTTTCATTTCAAAGTGATTTGATCTTTCCAAAGGTTTCGGAAATGTCTTCTTGCTTTCCCCCTGGCATGTGGTAACAAGATTTTCTGATTCGCCAAAGTGTTCGTGTATGCTGCTTGCCTTTTGCAAATGTTCTTGTTTCTCACCCAGCTCTTGTTTTTTCATAACTATCTTGACCTTTAATTTTTCTCTATCCAGCTCATCAATAGATTCTTGTCTGCCCAGCTTTCTGGAAATGGGGCGTTTCAAGCAACCTTGTTCAGCAGGTCTCACTCGAGTGAGCGATGGGGCATCCAACACATTCTCCTCCAGGCTCTGAAGAGTTATATCTCGTTGAGACACTTCTCTATTAACTTCTTCCTGAGTTACTTCCAGGCTATGCTTGCGGGAGCACAAGTGTTTCTTGTCACAGCCATAAGAAGGAGCCAGTTTCTCTTCAGACTGAACCCTCTTGAGCAAGGGAGACCTTGGAGGCTCAGCACTCTTCGGTCGAACTATGTGCCTGACAATCGTGGGAGGGGAGTGCATTTTACTAGGGAAGGCCTGAGCTATTTTTGTGTTTCCAATTGAGTGCCCTAGCAAAGGCGATGGGGACCGCTGAGGAGATGTTGGCTGAGGTGTTGGGGAAGGAGTCCGTGCCAAAGGTGATAGAGGAATGCTGCCAGCTGATTTACGTCTTCCTGATCTGTATCTTTGCCCACCAAGTTTGGGACCCAAACCATGAAGTGTGCTGGGTCTGATATGCCCTGAGCCAGCTGGAGAATTGGGTGCACTTGAGCTCGGGGAGCTACTCTGAGAAGAATTTGTACCTGGGAAGAGAAACAAATAAAACTTAATTAGCTTCTTCACTCCACGTCTGGAAAAGAATGACAAAAGAAAGTTTTTCTATACAATGTACAGAACAGGAAAGCATTTGTCAAAGGCAGTACAGTTTGCAAATTAATGGCCTTGAACATTTGTACAACTTGGGATTTCCTTGTTTGCTTTTCCCCTTTGCGTTTGCATGACTGAATCTGACCTATTTCTGACTTGATCCATATTGCCTCCTTTAATATATGTATAACCTGTGCCAAAAATATGGATTAGTAGCTCTTTCAGAAGCTTTAATAACATGACTGAGTAGCTTAGCCTTTGGTCTATGAAAGTAGAATCTTGGACTCTGTTCACTGCTAAGAACTTCCATAATTTTTGACAGAAATCTCTGGGCAATGAAGTTAAAAAATAATAGCAAAACACAAGCACTTGCATTGGACTAGGTTTTGCTAATGTAAGAATGTACAGGGGCAGCTCCTCCACTAGGTCAGATTTCAAAGCTGGTACTTTTTACTCTCTAAAACTTAAGCTCTATTTCCTGAGGGGATAGCAGATTTATCTGCTCCACTAAAGTGAATGGGGAAACCTGCACAACACTTTGTGAACATCTCTCTCTCTCCCCCCCTCTTTTTTTTCACTGAGTATTTCCATTCTCACAAACTTACCTGAGGGGAAATCAGGGGTGGAGCGGAGGCTTGGTGTTGGTGAACGAGGAGACAAGCTATGAGTTGGAGAGCCAGGCAAGCTCTCTCCAGACGAGAGAGATCGGTTCAGGCAGGAGAAACTCCGACTAGTATGAAGTAGGGGTGAAGGTTGTTTGGCCAGCTTTTTGAAGAGAGATCTTCTCCTAATGTGAAGACAAAGAACTTTTGTAAAACATGTGCTCCTTGCAACATATCACAAGCTGAAGCATCATATCTCAGTATTATTCCCTCTTCCTAAAGGAGCAAGTATTATAGGACTGCCAGATGTATTCTAACCAGATGCAAAATTTGAGTGACAAAGGTATTCTCTTTCAACCCGTTATTGCTGCAGGCAAAAACTGAAACAAAATAAATCTCCAAACTCTGAAAAATGTCTGCCAAACAACTATGTGCCACTACATTATATAGGATTCAATCCAGGCACCAATGCTAAGTGCTAAAAATTATGGATTTCTGCTCAGTGGTGGGGCAGGAAACTCATGCTGGCAACATATTTGTTTACTTATAATAAAATCGCTCCAATCACTGCTAGTGGTGCAATAGCAGGGATAGGTGTTTTGCATTATAGATACATTAACATGATAGGCACCAGCAATGTGACTGAAGAGCACACTGGATTGCCACTACTGCCAAAGAAAACTACCACAAGGGAAAAGCTCATCTTGACAGCAATGGTAGTAGCAAGGAGGACTTCCTGGAAGTCATCATTTTTTCACCAAGGCCTCAGGTGTTTGTTATGGGTCCTTTGATAGCCAATCCCAAAAAGATTTTTTTTTGTTCTGTGAAATTTAAGAAAGCATTTGTTCAGTGCTGTAAAAAACGCATGTAACAAGGCATGTCTTATATGATCTACAATATAAATGTATAAATATATAAAGCATAATACACATTGTGAGATTCAAATATAGAAGCGTTCCTAGTTTGAAGATGTCTGCTTCAACATGCCATTCAATCTGGAAGATTTTAGAATATATTTAAAATGAGGAGGGTGGAAAATCTAGTATATATTTGAATGGGAAGATCATCCATGCCCATTGTGGGAACAACCTGAGTAACTGAAAGGGGGATAAAAAACCCTCTCCTTGAAGATGCAGAAACATGCTTCCACAAACATTAAGGATTGATTATGTACTAAGCAGCTAGTACTCACCGTTCCAGACTCTCCTTCTTTTTTGTTTTCTTACTGCGTCTAACCATTCGACCCCTGTAGCTATTTTTTCTGGCTGGTCCTGTTTTTATTGAAGTATTCTCAAAGGGAGTTGTAGTAATCGACACTTTATTACCACTCTGCCAAAATAAAAATTTCCAAGGAGTAAGTCATTATTGTATGATTTTTCTTTCAGACAGAACAGACTCAAGGGATGGGTGCTGTTTCCAGTTGATGGCCATTCATGGTTGATGGCCATTTCTGTCTTCAAGAAATTTTTTCCTGGGTAACTTTCAGCTAGCAATCCTTGGTCTTTATTGGTCTCACCCAAACTACCATCCCCCTTATTATTCTAGTCCAGGGGTGTCCAAACATTTTGGCAGGAGGTCCACATCATCTCTCTGACACTGTGTTGGGGGCCAGGAAAAAAGGAATTAATTTACATTTCAAATCTGAATAAATTTACATAAATGAATATATTAGAGATGGAACTTATATGAATGAATGAACGTTGTGCAATAGTTCAAGGCCTATAAAAGGGCTTGCACAAAGTAAGGTTGGCCTTTTATGTCGCTGCCACTGCTGCATCACAGAAGTGAAATAGCAAGCAGTGGAGAGAGCCCTCATCCCACAACTCATGCGAGCGATTGAACAGTTGTCCTCACACTGACAGCAGTTGCATTGGGCCAGCACAGGCTCCAGCAAGTCTCTGGAGGGCCAGAAGCTCCGCGCAGGCACTTGGGAGTCCCTGAGGGCTTAAAAGTGGCCCCTGGGCCAGGGTTTGGGAACCCCTGTTCTAGTTCTTGACCTGGCTATGTTTAGGTACAGCTTGTTCAGTCCTGCCTCTGGACTACAACATACTAATTATCTGCAATAAATGGTAATGTATAATGGCAATAATATAGGGAGGAATACTTCAAGCGCCAACAAGTTGAATGAGATTGGTTCCAGCATTAGATTTCATTAGAAGAAGCACTGAGAACCTGACTTCATTTGCCTAGTGCAGACATTTGCAGGTCTGAATGTTTTAATGAGAGCAATGGGGTTTTTTTGTTTTTCCAATATTTATGTGATCAGAGGGATTCTGAAAAGCAGTGACCTGAATCCAAAGAACTGCACTAGCTCTTCATGCCTTTTAACTTTGGAGCTGTATTCCTTGCAGACCAGATGCACATGCTGCATGACAAATCTCTTTTGAAATGGAAGGGACTTTTGCAAACATATTGTGATATGCCATGGCAGTCTGCTATTCAAAGGAAAGAACATTCCATTGGTATGCTGGAGTATTTTGGTGCACACAAACTAAGCACGATACCAGTCACAGAAGATTTGAGTCACACAACCTTGTCAATGCATCACTGCTGCCAGTAAACACTCAAATCCACCACACATTGAACAGTTGACAGTATTTTGACAACTGTTCTGCAAACGAAATAGCTGTGGTCTGAGCATACTAAAGGTGAAATTACATTCATATGTTGACAAGTTCATGTAACTAGGCCCTAAGAGATATTCAATTGCCTCCATATCCACAGATCTGGCTCCCCTGGACCCACGTTGAGCCAGACTCTGGCCCCACCTGCACAGGAGCACCTGCACTGGGAAGCTACAGAGGGCTTCCCTGGGGCTCAGAATGCATTAAAAGGCATAAAAACATCACTTCCCATTTCACTTGAAAATGCAGCTACCAAGGCCCCACCTCTGCACCATACAAAAACCCTATTTTTAAAAAGGCAAGAACCCTGTCTGTAGGCTTTCATTAAAGAAAATGATCTAGATGTAACAGCAGCAGGAGTGAAAGTATAACCACCAAAGTACATGCTTCATATTTTTTCTCATTAATACAGAACATACAGTAGGAACAGGGTGTGGACATCTTCACTTATTTAGAGGAAAGAGTACATAAGAACATAAGAACATAAGAACAGCCCCACTGGATCAGGCCATAGGCCCATCTAGTCCAGCTTCCTGTATCTCACAGCGGCCCACCAAATGCCCCAGGGAGCACACCAGATAACAAGAGACCTCATCCTGGTGCTCTCCCCTACATCTGGCATTCTGACTTAACCCATTCCTAAAATCAGGAGGTTGCGCATACACATCATGGCTTGTACCCCATAATGGATTTTTCTTCCAGAAACTCGTCCAATCCCCTTTTAAAGGCGTCTAGGCTAGACGCCAGCACCACATCCTGTGGCAAGGAGTTCCACAGACCGACCACGCGCTGAGTAAAGAAATATTTTCTTTTGTCTGTCCTAACCCGCCCAACACTCAATTTTAGTGGATGTCCCCTGGTTCTGGTATTATGTGAGAGTGTAAAGAGCATCTCCCTATCCACTCTGTCCATCCCCTGCATAATTTTGTATGTCTCAATCATGTCCCCCCTCAAGCGTCTCTTTTCTAGGCTGAAGAGGCCCAAACGCCGTAGCCTTTCCTCATAAGGAAGGTGCCCCAGCCCCGTAATCATCTTAGTCGCTCTCTTTTGCACCTTTTCCATTTCCACTATGTCTTTTTTGAGATGCGGCGACCAGAACTGGAGAGTCAATACAAACATCTCATACCTTGTGAAAAAAATAATGGTTGCGCTCTTAGCTATATTCTCAAATACATACTCTTTCACCACCTGCCGGATTGAAGCTGTATCTACTTTAGAACAGTCATCTGAGTAATCTATTTTCAGTAAATATCAGAAACAATTGTTTCTGTTGTACAAGGTGACAAAACAGTAGAGGTCATCCACTATTCAATCAGCAGCTGAAAAAGTCCTCTACTGTTTTTGTGGTAGCGTGAAAGCATATTACAGCAAAGTTATATCCAGCACATGATTGCTACTAAAAGGGAAAAGATCAGAGTGCAACTGAAAAGACCAGCTGTTGAACACAATACAGCAGTGATATTTGTCAAGTGATATCAGAAACACTGAATGAGGATAAAATAGGATTACACAGTCCAAAAGATAGATAATTGCAAGGAGGAGTGCTTCATTTTATATCATTACACCTTTGTTAGTTTTCTCTTCATTGACTTGGGAATGCATCACTAGCTCCTTTGCCTGCTGCCTGCCCTGTCTTCAGGAGGGGAACATTTAGGCCTCAGCTTTATTAAGTGTAAGTGGTTTTACCAATTCTTCAACTTCTAGCAATTTTCCAGTTGACTAGCCAAATACACCGAGATGTTGAGGGCAACTAAGGAAGTGTTATAACAGAGTTATTTATAGTTTTTGAAAGCTCCTCTAGTTTTAAAGAGATATGTGTGAAAGACACACACAGTTTGAACAAAACATTCAGTGCAACTTTTCTAAATCTTTTATGTTTTATATAAATCAGGGCAAACATGCTTGGAAAAAATACTTGTTAATCGCTCATGCTAGACTAGTTTTATTTTAACTGCCAATCAAACAGGAGGACACAATTTAAGCACTTCGGGAGTGCAGACTGCACTAGATGACACCCTTGGGGGAAGTGGCCAAAATGGTCAAAACCTTGGTTTTTAGGATGGTTAGGATATATAACCATCATATATATCATTTGATAGGTAATTTAATGCAGAATGCAATGAAACACACCGTGCTGAATGATCTACATTCTATCAAAAGGTATAGCCAATTAACCAGAAAAAGAAAAAACTGCCTTATGCAACAAAAAGTGGATTTCCTTAACTCAAAACTGACCAATGAGATTAATTGACCTGAGAGACAATTAGGTGATATTGCACCACCTTTATGACACAGAAAGAAACCAATAAAATGTTAGTATGAGTCAGCTCTCATCTCCATGTATCAGAGCTAAAACTAGAACTCTTATTCAGTTGCGTGAGTGTCATCAAGTTGGCCACTGGTATTTTGTTGGTTACTCATTTGTTGGGTGACCAGTATTGTTATATATTAAAATAAAGTTAATGGGGGTTACACCAACCCTAGTGATGCCACTGCATTTAGAATGCGCATATTATATTGCAATTTATTCTGTATGGTCTGGTACGGGAGGAGGTTCATCATGTGGGTGATGCAATGAGCTCTCCAGGTGATGAACACCTAAGTGATGCCTGGGGAGGATATATGACACATGTCAAAGATGTGGGGGAATATATGGTACATGTCAAAGACATTAGATTTTCCACTGTAAGCCAAGTCTTTCACTGAATTTGTGAGTCTATATCTACCACCATGTTATTGCTGCAGTCAAATAGGTGATTCCTGCGAAAATCAGCTGATAGCCCAGACATATGTATGTTGCTACCTCTAGTAATAACCAGATCCCAGAATAAAATGTATATGCTGATTAAAAGAAAGATAAAGGTTCTGACTTATAGGTTTAAATAGTATTATACCTTTAGCAACAGTTCTATAACTTCAGTGTGAACAAGGCCATGTACTGGCTCTCCATTGATATGTGTGATCAGATCACCAGCTTTCAGCCCAGCTTGATAAGCTGGACTTCCTTCTTCAACATTCTAGGGATCAAAGAAAAAACAAACAAAAACTTATATTTTTGAACAATAACTGCTGTTTTCTTGCAGTTATAAAACACATATAACTCTCTTGGTCCTGCTCTCTCTCCCCCCCCCCCCCCACAACATATATGCACTCATTCTGTTTTTACCTATTTGGTTGTAGAAACACAAAACACATTGTCACAGCTTTCATGTAAATAAAAAACTGGAGGACCTAAGTTCTTATTAACGTATTTGTTATTCAAATTTTACATTTTGGTTAAAATGTGTGACTACAGTTGTTCTGGATACTTCCACATGATTTTAATATCCCTGAACCTGTCAGTATAATCCTGCCTGCATTTAACCCATTTTTGCCTGGCCCACAGGTGTACACATTTGGTCCCTGTTGCGTATATGCAACGTTGCGCAGAAATGCTTTAAGCTCTTGGTTCAACTGCCAAGAAAGGGGTCTAATTCCAACTCCAATTAAGCTGTTAGGTCATTCAGTTATGCGTCTGAGAATTTTGCTTTTGAATCTCAACTTGGTGCACTAAGGACTCTGGAAAATACTAAGGAAAATACACTGAAATGTGGTCTAAATCTTGGATGGGGTACAATGAACTTTCTGGTCTCTACAAAACAATAAGAGATAACTTGCTAGAAAGCCATCAAATGAACGATAGAGGTCAACACTCAATAATGGAAAACATGCCTTTTCAATAATTGCTAAGAAAAATCTTACCCAGACAATATGGTGAACTGTGTAGATGTCACTATCACCCACATACACCCTGATTGCTCGGATAGTGAATCCATATTTCTTGCCTGAAGTGTGAATTATGATAGGCTGGTGAGGACTAGCAGAAGGAGTTGAGGAGTCACGGCTAGGAGAAGAATCTCTGGAGGACGAGGGATCTGAAGACACGGAATGAGGGGACATTGGGCTTCCCAAAGGAGACACACCAAATATATCTGGAACAAATGATCCTCTATTTAAAAGCACATTCTGATTTTAGGCATATGTCAATGTTGATACACATAAGAACATAAGGAGAGTCCTGCTGAATCATATTAAAGATCGCTCTAAGCCAGCATTCTGTTTCCCACAGCAGCCCATCACATGCCTCTACTTCTGGGTAGTCCACAAGCAGGAGATGAAGACATACTCCTCTCCCGCTGTCACTTCCCTGCAACTGCTATGCAACTGAACCTTAAGGTAGCATGTAGCCCATCATGACCAGTAGCCACTGATAGACTTGTCCTACATTCTCACACATATAATTCCAGACACACATAAACTGAAAATTTAACCGCTGCTTAGAGAATGTCCACCACCCAGAAAACTGTTCAAAATACAGTGGTATCTCAGTATCTGTGGGGGATCCATTGCTGAACCCACATGGATACCAAATTCTGCAGATAATTAAATTCACGGGGGGGGGGGGGCAACAACTGGAAGTCCTGCTCCGAAGCATCCAGGAGGACTTCCGAGGCATAGGGAGGCTGTGCATGACTTTCTCACACCTCAGAAAGACTCCTGAGGCATGGGGAGGCAGCACATGATCTCCCCACGCCTCAGAACACTTCCCAGATGTGACCTTGAGGTTCCTGAAGCCCTCCAGATATGGGCTCAGCATCCACCTTGAGTCAAATTCACAGGGGCCGAACCCGCAGATAAGGAGGGCCTACTGTAATTTATTTGCTTGGGAAAAACATGACCAACTTAGAGTTTTATGTGCCTTTAATAATGCTAAAACCTAGTATTAACATATTTTAAATTTTACTTTCTATATCTTCCACTTTATATCATATCATAGTACCGCCATCTGTTAGCACTTTGGGAATTTCTCTCAAATTCTGCTTTCATGAAATCTTACTTATATAATGAAGGCATACATTCTTTCTAGTCCCTGCATAAGTAGGCAATGACTTCCAGTCAAGTTTAGCAGGGGGAAAAAATTAATAAGAACACTTGAGTGGCAATTTTCACAGTATGAAATACATGAGTATTGACTCATTTCTGCAATATGTAAAAAACAGTCCCCACTCTCTCAAGAACATTTTGAAAGTGTATATACAGATGATGAATGACATATGAAATCTGAAGATTCATGTGCTCCAGGCATTCTGGAAAGCTTAAGTATAGTTAGTGCAAAATAAAACATAAGGGCTGAAGAGGTTATTCAAGATCCAAAGATATGATCATGTGAAAATGCCCTGTTCTTTTCTAGGGAAGAGATTCCCTTCTAAGGTATCAAGCAATGCATGCAGTAGACCCATCGGCTTATGATGGTTTTGAATTTTGTATAAGTTCAGTTCATTTTTCTCATAAACTACAATCTTAACTGTAACTTCAGGTAATAACAGCAAGGAAAACAGGAAATCTGTGACTGAGATTCTCGTCAGTGAAAGCAAACTCATACTGTGATCACATGGCACAAAAAGGAGGAGTAAACATACAAGTATCTATTTCATAGCTATAATCATAATCTCTACCTCCTGGGATCATGAGGGACAGAGCACTAGCTGAGAGGGACTTTGTGACTTTCCCAGAGATTTTCTTTCTCTCTGTAGTTTCTAATCGCTGACGAGCCATGTGAGATGCTGGTTCACTGGATGGCTTTGAGAAATTATCTGTGCTATCCACACTTTCACTTCTTCCATTTATCTGATCCAAGTGCTCTGAAAAACTGCCAACTGTACAAAAGAAAAGGGATGAACAAACTGAAAAAAACACAAACAACCCGAGAGTCTAGGAAAAATCATACAATGACAAGCTGAGAACAGTTTTACTTACAAGAACATACAGCAAAATGTTGAAGCAAGGTTACATAATGTTAATCATGTTTATGTATCAGGAATGACTTGCAGTATCTGCTTGTCTCACAAAAAAAAAGTTCATGCGGAAGAAGGGAAACAGAGGAATAAGCACGTGATCCCACAGATCAATCCTGATCCTAAATCACAATTAACTTGTATGCTAAAAATGAATTTGATAAAGAAAGGAGATAGCAGGTGAGATGGTCCTGCCCAGACACACAACGTGTTAGCTAATAGTTTACGCAATAAGTTGACAACTACAAAAACCCAGCAGTGAACATAAGGAATTTTACTACTTTTTAACGATGTCTCTATACTTCCTGAGCTGGTGACAGAGCAATTATTTACACCCTGCAAATTGCAGTTGAGGCATCAAAAATCCACAGAGATTTTTACAACATAAACCTGATAATTGGTGGGGCACAGTTTTTACTGACTATGCAAGTTTTAATATAGAACCTGTGCCAGATGTTGTTTATCACTGATAAAGCTTGTTTTCATCTATGGAACTTGATGGTGTCTATTAATACAACTTGTAGATTTTTATTTGTATTATGTTTATTATAACATTTTCTGTTAGTTGTTAACAGAACTTGGTTCTGTTAGTTGTTGTTAAGTTGCTGAGAACTTGGTTAAGACAAAGAAATGAAATTTATTGCATTTATTTCAAAATGAAATTTAAATATTGGAAATAAGTCTTCTATGTGCCATACCTGGAATTTATTTATAAGATTTATACACCAACCCTTGCCCCTGATAACAGGGCACTAGGGCAGCTTATGACATTCATTAAAATACTACAACATAAAAAAAGATAAAAGCCCATATGCATCATAAAAACACACAATTCAAAAGGTGTAAAAGACCTGCATAAAATGCAGTGGCAAATGTCAGAAATGTTGGAAAATAGTAAAAGCAGTAGTATATAAAAACTAAGTTAGGAAAGCTTAACTGCAAATAGGTTTTCAGCCCCCGGCAGAAGGACTCCAGGGTGGGTACAGTTCTTAGTTTGACCAGGAGGGAGTTCCATAGCATTGGCGCTGCTATAGAAAAATCCTACCCCTTGGTGCCACCAATATGACTCCATCAAGGATGGCACTTGCAGGACGACCCCCTCAGATGACCTCAGGGGATAGGCTGGCTCATATGGGAGAAGGCGGTTCTTCTGATATTCTGGTCCCAAGCTGTAAAATGCTTTCAGGTTCAAAATCAGCACATGGAATTGTGCCCAGAAATGTACTGGCAGCCAGTGCAGCCAACAGGAGTAACATTTTGACAGACTCAAAGCTCCCAAGACCAATGAACTGCAGCGTTCTGCAGTAATTGCAGTTTCTGGATAGTCTTCAAGAGCAGCCCCATACAAAATGAGTTACAGTAGTTAAATCTTGGTATTACCAAGGCATGGGCTACTGTGGTTAGGTCTGATCAACTCAAGTACAGACACAGGTAGTGCATCAGTCTCAGCTGGGCAATTATCATCATTTTTTATCATTAGAAAAAAGTAAAATGGGGAAATAGGATTAGAGACCTTCTTTGCAGTGAAACGTCACCTTGGAAAGCACTGCTGAATATTCTGATAAGTTAAACTGCAACTGAAAGCCACAGAAATATTCTACACAGAACACACTGGCCCTCCCGCAGACGGGACTGGTTAGAACAAGTCCCATATAGCAAGACATATTGGCAGTGGCGTAAGCTAAGAGGGTGAGGGGGGTAGCAGTCGCACCAGGCAACAATCTTTAGGGGGGCAACAAGCTGAGCTTGTCACTAGTGGCCAAAATTGTGAAAATCTTGGTATGTATGAATAATATCATGTTATGTATCACTGGAAAGGTAATTTAATGCAGAATGCAATGAAACAAACCACATTGGAATAGCTGTTTTCTATTAAAAGTTATGGCCAATTAACTAGAAAATGAAAACACAACTGCCTTAAGGAACAAAAAGTGGATTCTTTAACTTCAAACTGACCTATGAAACTGGTTGTTCTGAGAGCCAATGAGATGTTATTATGATACAGCATGGAACCAATAAGGTGTTAATATGAATCAGCTCTCATTTCCATGTATCATAATACAGCTACTCCTGCTAACTGGTAAAGAGGCACTTTTTCAAGTTGTGCTCCTCTTATATTTAGCAGGGAGAGAATAACCATCCCTCTTCACCCCAGCACAGTGCCTCTAACCAATAAGGGACACCCTTTTTATTTATTTACTTAAATTTGATTTTGTCATGGAGGGGGGCTACAAAATCTTCTTTGATCCCAGGTCACAGATAGATGCCTTAGCTATGCCACTGGCTGGGGGGAGGTGGCAGAGCAAGTGGGTGGTGAGCTGCTGGGGGAAGAGGCTGGTTGCCCAACAATTTGCACTTTTTAAAAAGTCCGGGCATGATGTCACTTCCGGTTGTGACATCACTTCTGGGGCATCATTTTGAGCTCTGCACTGGGCTACCATGTACGTAGCCCAGTGCAATATGCAATATGCTACGCCACTGCAATATGCAATATGCAATTCATATTGCACGTAGCCCAGTACAATATGCAATATGCTACGCCACTGCATATTGGGAGTGTGCAAATTTGCATGATACTGCGTTGAGAACGAGGAATAAACAATCAGTTCTGACTGTGATGTTCTGCAGAGAAATAACCAAGTCAGGGGTGGTGTTTTATAGGTTAGCAGGTTAGGCACTGGACGAAGACCTACACCCTTCAGAGGGTCTACCAGGCAAAGTTAATTTCTGTATCTTCAAGTACTGGTGGCCCAATATGTGCCAAGGAACAGTATGAGGGGCCCTTTATCTCAGGTCCTCAGGAATGTGATGCTAGCACTGACTAAACTATTTTGTGCCTAAGGTTGATTATTCAGACAAGTGCTTCACAACCCACACAAAGCATCAAAATCACAATAATTCAATTTTGGCTTTAAGTTGTACATAATTGCAGGGCTGTTAAACTATTTTGTTGGAAAAGAGAGATCAATAATAACATTCAAAAATATTTGAACCATGCAAATACCCATTCCATAACTCCAAAAATATTTGAAAAAAAGCCAGTGTAGGATTTAGGATTCAAATGTTTGTTTTTTTAAGTTTAAATGTCACCCACTACTCAAAAGGCAACACAGTGAATTCACAAAGGGAAGTTGCTCTTTTGAAATTTAGAACAAAATTTCATTTGCAATCTGGAGAAGAGAATCTACAGATAAAATTCCAAACATTATGAAATAGTCAAACTTCTCAACATGCATGCTGCTGAAAGTACTTCCTAGTTTGCACCTTACCTGACAACGTGGAGCTACTGATAGTGCTTGTGGGAGTTGTTACCTCCACCTCATCTTGAATTGTTTCCTCATTAACACATGTAGCTTTTTCTTGATCTTTACGAGATCCAACAGAACGTGAGGATTCTTCTTGATCTCCTTCAGCGGATATAGCCAGTTTTGGAAGCAACCCTGAACTGTGATGCTGTCTAGAACTTTCAGTATCAGAGGAGACAGATGTAGACAGCTGCTGCCTACATTGAAAGTGACATTTGCATAGTATAGTTAAACAAATGAACACAAATTCAAATAAAAGCATATAAAGGTTCACAGAATAATCTGTAAAATTTTCTCTGGTTACACAGATTGCTATAATTAATCTTACAGATATTTCTACTGTGAAAGAGAACCATTAACGGTATCCTATCCAACTTCCAGTTCAGATACGGCCGAGCAAATGGGGCATGCACTGCATCTTTCAGTGTGGTGGCAGTCATGGAGGCTTGCTCAAGATAAGGAAACATTTGCTCCCTTACCTCACTACACTGTGAGGTACGCTGAGGGCTACACTGTGGCTGCATCAAATATGATGCAAGTTGGATATGACTGGGCCCCTGATATGGTATAATGGATAGACTGTTGAATCTGGACTAAAGACATGAATACAAACTTCAGTTCATGAAGTTCAGCAACTGGCCTTTAACATGTTACTACATCGTAAGCCTGCTTTCCTTCAAAGTACAGTTGAGAAGAGCAGGTGTAATCATATATTCTGTGGGCAAGATATAAATATACATATTTTTTTTAAACTTACATTTCAGAATATTCTGAACTCCAACTTAAAGATTCCCCAAATGTTAGTGTCACATTTTTGCTCCTCTCTGTTGTGTCTTCTTTCTCTTCAGTTTGATTTTGAATGACTCGATCTATACTACTAAAAACCTGTGCATAAGGGCAAAAGAATTGATAGGTATAGTTTGTATCTAAAAGAACTTTAAAAATACATATCATTTAGAGCTCTGCATGCTCTAAATACTTATCGGCAGTATCCCATAGTTTTAAAGACATTCTGAAGATGATGAATGAATTTCCAGGAGGCCCCGTTTCTAAAATGATTTTCAATTCTCCTCTCTTTGGTCTCTCAGCAAAGCAACAGGACAGCAAATAGCATCTTCTCTGTCATGAATTCATTTCATTTCAGCAGCACCTTTTGACTATATGAATTTTAGACATGTACACTAAATTTATAGATGTGTCAGGATTTCTAGAACGTAAGATCAATGCACATCTCAGATTACTTCTTGACCATAAAGTCACTGAAAACCAAACAACAAAAATCTCAGCAAATTATTTAATGGGCAGTCAGAGGTGCAAAAATGAACTGAAATTGACTGTGAAGATGAGAATATATTGTTTGACTAAAAATGGGGGGGGGGGGGTCACAAAAAGCTGGTTTATCTGACAACCTGCACACTGTAACTTGCCAGGGATTAAAAAAAGATAAAATATTAGGGTATTCTTGTAGTAGCCTATCTTGCAAATGAACTGAAGCCATCTGCAAAGAGAAAATTTAAATGGTTGCTGTTTGAGAACTGGATGCCCACTGCCAAGTCATGATGAAGATTTCACATCACTACATGGAAAGTAAGATCTTCAATTGTTTTTCCCATGTTTTGATTCTTAAATTGCCTCCACAGACGAATGACGATTACGGATTATTTCAGATGAGAAGGCACATAGCCATGAATAAAGGGAAAGTTCTGTTTTAAAATACCTGTCATTGAATTAGACTCTGCAAAAAGGATTTTTGCAATAATATAGTTAATTATATAGTTTATTTATTTATACTTACAGCCCATTCCACAGTTAGGATTGAGAAAGGATAAACTAGTAGGGTATGATAATAATAATATAAAAAAAATAAAATTCATTATTGGCCTTCCTTAAAAAAAAAAGAGACTTTTTTGTAACACATTTAGCACTCCATTAAATTAGCACTCAACACCACTTGTGAACAAAACTGTGTTTCAATGCATTGAGATAACTGAGATGTGCTGAGCTACTTGAGTACTCATCAATCATGCAATATTATTACTAGTGGATTTCAAAACCCAATTTTATCCTCCCCCAATTAAGGCCTAAATATTAGCTCACACTTTCTTCTCTCTCCTTGACAACTTTCTCCCCTTCAAAATTTACGATTAACCTTTCAAGCACATCCTTGCTTGATGTGATTTTTCACATGTATGAGTGTTCAAACATGGGAAATGGGGCTTTGACTAGTTTTTGTTTTTTGACAAAGCATTTTCAGAAAGAGAAAATCATTTATAGAGAGATCAACTTACAGGAAGTTAATTTTAAAATATGATGCTTGTAAAAAAAAACCTTTAGATGTTTATAACATTAAAACTACATGAAATAGCAAAAAAGTTCACAATAACTTGCTACTACACTTATCTTCTTTTACCTGTTGCATTATACTCATAATGACATACATGTTGATCATAAAAATACACAGCTGCTTACTTTTGAAAATCTGTGTGAACATGAGGAAAACTGCCTTATCTCTAAATTAAAGTCTTCATCATTGGTATCTTCTTCTTCTTCTGTTTCCATATGGTGGTATTTCTCAGATCGTGCTATAAAGAATATAAAAAATATGCCTGAATAAACCACACTTGAAAATTAAATGAAGTAGAATGTTATTTTGTTAAAATTATTCACAGACTGACAATAACGTGTGATTTCCCTTTCTGGTTTAAAAATCAATGTATAAACTGCTTTAAAAAGGCACAAACTTAAAATGTTATGACTGTCCAAAACTATACATACTGTCAAAGTAGCTGGTGTCATCTTCAGATTCCAGTTGTGGAATGAATTCTGCTTTCTGCCTCAGCAAACTATTCCAGTCTAAGTTCTGGAAGAACTGGTGCTGTTTAACCTCATATGCACCACCTGGGGGAGCAAGAGAAACCCACATGAATAACTATCCGCAAAGAAGTAGTTGGGTTAATTTATTTTAACATATCTACAGTATATGGCTTCTTAGTTTCATGTTCAACCAATTATGCCAGGCAAGACACACTGAGTGCTAACATCTGGTTATAGCTAAAAAAACTGTGAAGGGAAGGGCACACAATGCTTCTACACAAGTTGAAGTAATGTTATACATAGAGCTTCATAGCAGTGTTCAAGTATCTATGTGAAGAAGAAATTGTGTAAGACTTGTATAACAGAAAGAATACCTGTGGAGTTATCATCATTTTTCTCATGTAACACCTGGGATATTGTGTGTTCTCATGTAAGTCTGGGGTGTAAAACTGTTCCTATGTGCTCAAAAAACACCTAGGAATTCAACCTAGTATACCTATCTAGTTCAAGTTTGTACTAAACAAAGTACTGTTGCACTGGCATGTTATCACTGACAAAACAATATCAGGAATTATTAGGACAGGTACCAACAAAAAAATGAATAAGCTTCCAGAAGCCCTGCCAAACAAAGTATTTGCAGGAACAAATGTAGGTGCATTTAGCTCCATGTAAGAATAGTGACCATTGTACCTCACAGATCTTGGGGCCATTAGCTTCCCCGGCCCCCCTAATGCTTTTAAAAGGCATAAAAATGTCACTTCTGGTTTTTGCACAAAAACCAGAAGTAGCATTTTTCGGCCTTGTCATTCTGAGCCCAGCAGAGGCCGCGGGTAGAAGCATGTGGCCTCTACTGGGCTCAGTAGACCCTTCAGACGCTAGGGGTGCTCAGCTCCCCTCACCTCTGGAGGGGGGGTGGGCTATGGACCCAATTCATGGATAATTGAAACCGCAGATATAGGATCTGTGGATATGGAACCCCCGTATTCAATTTTGCTATAAAGCCCCAAACGTGGCTGGCCTTGCCATGTAAGGAGGCTGTTTCAGCCTTCTGAACATTTTGGCTTTACTCTTTAGCATGTTTTTCCAGGTATACAGTATACTTCTTAAAGTTTGGTGAACATAATTGTACACAGAATTCCAAAAAAGGCCACACTATTAATTTATTATATTAATATATAGCATTCTTGATCCCTTTCCTAATGACTTGTAGCATGCAATTTGTCTTCTTCATAGCTGCTACCCAGTGGGTTAACATTTTCATTGAGCTATCCATCATGATCCCAAGAACATAAGAGCAGCCCCACTGGATCAGACCATAGGCCCATCTAGTCCAGCTTCCTGTATCTCACAGCGGCCCACCAAATGCCCCAGGGTTCTGGTTCATAATTGACATTTCACTACATATGTGGTTGAAATCTTGGCCCCATCTCTTTACCACTTATTGGCACTGAACTGTACTTGGTTGTCCATTATCAATCTGAAGAACTATTTCGGAGCTCTTCACCATCTACTTTGGTTTTCACTACCAAAGTGTGGTGGTATCACCTGCAATCTTGGTGACCAAGCTGTTTACTCTTAATTTCAGATCTAAGTAGTGTACATGAAATAATTGCATATTCTTCCCATTTACCGTATCACAACTTCTCTCCTTCCTCTGATATCGCTCTTGTGTCTACTCCAAGAATGTGAGCCCTCAAAACAGGGATCTATCCATCTTCTCCATTGTAAATTGCCATGCATACAGACGATGTTGGTAATATTATCATTATTATTCTGATTGGGCTTGGACTGAAAAGTTTATGTACCAAAGCATCCAAGTTTAAAGACAGTATTAAGTAGGTTGTTTAAAAAAGTTATTTTGGGAGAAGAATGCAAATTGTCTCTCAGTTACCACTTTTCAAAACAGTGATTTTTTTTTTAACTTTGCAATGGTATGAAAGCAAAGCATATGGAGTAATTCACTTCAGTTTCTAAGGGGGGTCTCTACTATGGTTGGCAACCTTCAGTCTCGAAAGTCTATGGTATAAGCCTACAGCACCTGGTATTCCCGGGTAGTCTCCCATCCAAGTACTAACCAGGCCTGACCCTGCTTAGCTTCCGAGATCAGACAAGATCAGGCATCTGCAGAGTCAAGATATTACCACCTAAATGATTTCTGAATTTCTATGAAAACAAAATAATCTCGCTGCTTGGAAAACAGGCAAAAGGAAAACATCTATGAAAAACTTATACTTAGTTTTGAGGGCTGGATCAAACCTTAGACTTGCATCAAAGGTTCGATCCAGTTTTCTAAAGTTTCCTATAGACCAGGATGCCCAAACCCCGGCCCTGGGGCCACTTGCTGCCCTTGGGGACTCCCAATGTGGCCCTCAAGGAGCCTTCAGTCTCTGGTCCTCCGGAGACTTGCTGGAGCCCGCACTGGCCTGACGCAACTGCTCTCAGCGTGAGGGCAACTGTTTGACCTCTTGTGTGAGCCGTGGAATGAGAGCTCCCTCTACTGCCTGCTGTTTCACGTCTGTGAAGCAGCAGCAGCAAGGAAAGGCTGGCCTTGCTTTGTGGCCTTTCATAGGCCTTGAGCTATTGTAAGGCCTTCATTCACTCATATAAGTTCATCTTTAACATATTCAATTATGTAAACTTATGTAAATTTATTCAAATTTTAAATGTAAAATTAATTATTTTCTTCCCTGGCCCCCGACAGTGTCAGAGAGATGTCAGAGAGAGTGTCAGAGAGATGTCAGAGTGTGGCCCTCCTGCCAAAAACTTTGGACACCCCTGCTATAGACTAAAGACTAGTAACTTAACAAACTGAGTCCACATTAAAAAAAAAATTGTAACACTTTTGTAGTGCATTCTGAATATTCTAAATAACCAGATAATTTAGACTATAAAAATTGTGACACTGCCTATTTCTGTACCTAGTGAATGAGCCTTCAAAGAAATTGCTTTCAGGCTTTTTACATGCACTATTTTATTATAAATCAGTGCAAACAGAGCAACTGATATTAGCACATTATCAACCTCTTTGCTAAGAATGGTTGGAGCTGGAGCATAGCAGAGCACAGATGACAACCTGTCCATAGTACAAAAGGCAAGAGCTTCTATTCCTCACTGTTTTCCCTTTATCTTCTTCAATTTCACATGTTGCAGCTTTACTGCTTTTTTCTGCAAAAAATAAAAGCGCTGCCTGAGGAGGCTAAGACACTATTATGTGATTCAACTTCAAGTCTTTTCTTGGATTAAGTCCAAAGAAAAGTTCAGTCACTCACACAGCAGTCTAGTGTGATAATTTGTTTGGTCAGAGCTAACTCTGAAACATAAAAATGATATTGTACTTAGATTTAAAGCACATATACTGAAATTTGAGCTGGATTAATCATGATATCAAGTATACTATACAGGAGGGCCCAATGGCTTTCTCATGCACAGTGCCATTAGAAGACCGCGCTTCAGTCTAGAGTAGAGGTTTTCAGACTGGGACATCGTGACGCCCCAGCCTGAGGGCCGTGGCCTCTTTGCCCTTAAGGGGCAGGAACAGCCAGGAGGTAAGGAGGAGGCAGTGGCGCAATCCCCAGGATCGTGCTGCTCAGGGAGCTGCAGGGGCTTGGCTGCACTCACAACAGCTTCCTGAAGCCTCCTGGGGGTGCAGGGAGCCCTGCACAGCTGTCCGCTGGGTTCCCCAACACTTCCAAAGTGAAAGTGGGGTGATTACACCCCGCCTCCGCTAAATCCGAAGCGGAGCGCAATCGCTCCACTTTCACTTCTGATGGGGCTGCAGGGACTGGTGTGCACTCACTTGTCCCTGCAGCAGCTTCCTGGGGGTGCGGGGAGCCCTGTGCGAGCCTCTGCAGGGCTCGCCAGGTCAGCAGCAGTGAAGTGATTGCGCTCCACTTCCGGTTTTGCAGAGGCAAAGCATCATCGCTCACTTTCACTGCAGCTGACCTGGGGAGCCCTGCAGATGCTCGTGCAAGGCTCCCTGCACCCCCAGGACGCTCCTGCAGGGACTGGTGTGTGCACCCCAGTCCCTGCAGCCCCCCTGAGCAGCACAATCCTGGGGATCGTGTCGCTGCCTTCCCCTGCCCCCGCAAGGACTTAATGAGGATTTCAAACTCCAGGAGAGTTTGAAAACGGGGAGATTTGTACTTACTGTGAATCCCCCTTCTCAGTGGTCTCCATGTCTGGATTAGTCATTACAAGTGGTAGCTCCTCCCTCTCAGGCAGGCAGGCCAGAGTCTTTTGCACTTCCTGAGGGGAGGGGCTGCCTGGACTTCCCCAGACTGTCCAAGCTTGAAGAGCCCCTCCCGAGTGAGATTTATTCGGATGCCAGATGAGTCGTGTTCCTCCGTACGGTACTGTAGTGGAGGTCGTCTGCTGTGGGATACCGCATTGCATGTCAGCTTTGGGGATGAGCGTGGAATGGGTTCAGGTGGCGCGAGGCTCTATCCTGGTTCCATTGTCACTCTGCGTTGCTCTACACCCCCCCTGACCCTACTGCTTTAGTTATGACTACTTCTCTTTTTTTCTTTTTTTATGAACGGCTGCAAGGGCAGGCAGACTAGTCCAGACACGGAGACCACCGAGAAGGGGGATTCACGGTAAGTACAAATCTCCCCGTTCTCCAGTGGGATCTCCATGTTTGCCTTAGTCCTTACAAGTGGGATATGCCCAAGCAGTGCTCCTCAAGGGTGGGAGCTGCCAGAAGTCTATAGTGCTACACTCTGGAGGACGCGCCTTGCGAAGGCTGTCCCCAGAGGCGAAGGCGTCGATCTTGTAGTGCTTGATAAGGTGTTAGGCGAGCTCCAGGTAGCTGCCCTGCACACTGCTTCCAGGGAGGGGTGAGCCCTGAATGCTGCCGAGGTGGTGGCTCCCCTGAGAGAGTGAGCCACTATGCCCCTAGGGGGCTCCTTGCTGGATGCCCTGTAGGCCTCCGCTATGGCCTCTCTAACCCATCTGGAAACGGTGGAGGGAGACACCTTCCTGCCTTGGTCACTGGGTCTGTATGATACGAACAAGGCCTCTGAGCGCCTGCGGGCGGAGGTCCTGGAGAGATAAAAGCTCACCGCCCGACGGATGTCGAGGGCATGCCATTCCCACTCCCTGGGATGAGAAGGATTGGGGCAGAAGATGGGCAGCACCACCTCCTGCGAGCGGTGAAACAGGGAGTTCACCTTGGGTAGGAAGGTAGGGTCGGTGCAAAGGACAATCTTGTCCTCCTGGATCTGGCAGAGCTCCCTGACTACGTAGAGGGCTGCCAGCTTGGATAATCTTCTGGCAGAACCGACGCCCACCAGGAAAGCGGTCTTCTGGGATAACAGCTTTAGCGAGCATGTCACCATAGGCTCGAAAGGAGACCTCATCATTGCCCTCAGCACCAGGGTCAGGTCCCATGTGGGAGACCTGGTCACAGGGGGGGGGGGGCAGATTGAGGAGGCTCACTCCCCTGAGGAATTTTATAACATGGGGGTGTGACACCGGGGGCCTTCCCTTGGGGAACCCCAGGATGGAGGCGACTGCTGAGACCTGCGTCTTAAGGGTGGCCGTGCTGAGGCCCTTGTTAAGGCCTGCCTGGAGGAAGTTCAGGAAGTCCTTGACCCGGATCCTCTCCAGGTCAAGGTTCCGGGGTTGGCACCATTTGGTTAGGACCCTCCAGGTTCCGTTGTAGACTCAGTTGGTGGATCCTCTCCAGTCGGAGAGAAGAGTAGACAGTATGGCGGGGGAGTAGCCTGACTTGGCTAGCCTCTTCCACTCAATCTCCAGGCAGCTAGATGGAGCTTGGCTATCTGTGGGTGTGGGATTGGGCCCTGTGATGGTTGGTCTGGGCGCTGGGAAAGGGGAATGGGTGGAGAGATGGCCAGCTCCTGCAGGCTTGGGTACCAGGGCTGGCGGGGCCAGTTTGGGGCTATGAGAAGGGCCTCGGCCTGCTCTAGGCTGACCTTTGTGAGGACACTGCAGGAGCTTTGTGGGGGGAAAGGCATACATTACCCCTTGGGGCCACCATTGGTGGAGTGCATCCATCTCCTCTGCTTCCAGACAGCGTCCTCGGGAGAAGAACCTCAGCAGCTGGTGGTTGTGGCTGCTGGTGAACAGGTCTAAGGTCATCGGACTGAACTGACGGTTGATCCATGCAAAGACCTGCGGGTGAAGCCTCCATTCTGAATGGTCGAGGTCCTGGTAACTCAGCCAGTCCGCTGCTGTGTTTTCCAGTCTGGCGATGTGCTCGGCTCTGATGGACCTGAGGTTCTTTTCCGCCCACAGCATCAGTCTGCGTGCCTCCATCTGCAGCGCTGCTGACCTGGTGTCCCCTTGCCGGTTTATGTAGGCCCTTGCCGTGATGTTGTCAGTGTAAACTAGAACGTCTTGGCTCCTGAGCTGGGGGAGGCCCAGCAGGGCCAGTTGAATGGTCCTCAACTCTAGCAGGTTGATGGGAGCTGTCCTCTCGCTTGGGGACCAGCGGCCCTGTGTTACATCCTCGGCGGTGTGGGCCCCCCATCCCTGGAGACTCGCATCTGTGAACAGGATGGCTCTGTGGTGTATCTGGATGGGCAAGCCCTGGTCCAGTCTGTGTGGCCGCCTCCACCATCGAAGGTCCTTGAAAGTGAGAGAGTCCAGTCTGACCCACTTCCTCCTTTTGGAGATGATGAAGTCCTGGAAGGGCAGCAGCGGGTGCTGGAGGGACCGTGCCCTGTACCTGGCCCAGGGAATGATGTCCTGGCAGGAGGTCAGCATGCCCAGGAGACGGGCCAGCATCAGTACGTCCAGTCTGGGGGAGCGGAGGGCAGCATTGATCAGGTCTGCAATCTTGGCCCACTGTTCTGGGGACAGGAAAAAACTTTGAACTGGGAGGCGTTGATGATTGCTCCCAGGTGTTCTATGGTGTGTGAGGGTGCCAGGTGACTCTTCTCCAAGTTGATGAGGAACTCGTGGTTCTGGAGACACTGGATGGTCTGGTGCAGGTGTAGGGCACCCTCCTCTGGTGAGGAAGATCTCAGCTGTGCCTTCTGTGTCATGTAGCTGTGCCTTCTGATGGACATCAGGATGGAGCGTACGGTCTCCATCTTGAATTTCTGTTGACACATCCATCTGCTGAGCTACTTGAGGTCGAGGATGGCTCTGGTGCCGCCGGATCTCTTGGGCATGGTGAAGAGGTGGGAGTACACCCCGGACTCCCACTGCTTCCTTGGAACCGGTTTGATGGCCCCGACCTGTAGGAGGTGTTGGATTGCCTTGAGTGTCTTGCCATGCTTTAGCGGGCACTTGGGTCTGGGGACCCGTAGGAACCAGTTGACTGGATGGCGGGCTGTCATTGAGACTTTGGGCCCTTTGCGCCAAAGCACTGGGGCTACTGTCCTCTGGGCTTGTGGTCTGGTTGTCTTGGGTGCCAGGTGGGCCTTTGACTTCTGAAAGGGGCCACAGAGGATGAGGTAATGGGCTGAGAGCTCCTTGAGGGCCGAAAGGGCCGGCGCTGGGAACGCTGGGCGGGCCATGGGTTCCTCTCCCTGGTGGGCAGTACCCTCTTCTTTCCCCTGGACTCCACCAGTAGCGGGTCCAGGGCGTCCCCGAACAACTTGGCTCCCTGAAAAGAGAGGCCGGTGACTGTGGCGTATGAGGTTGCATCCACATCCCAGCTACGCAGCCAGGTGCTGCGACGCGTGGCAACTCCTGCGGCCCTGGCCCTGGCCAAGAACTGCAGGGCATCTGCTGTGGCGTCTGCTACAAAGGCGGTAGCTGAGGCCATCTTTCTGATATCCAAGCTAGCCCTGGAGCGTAACTTGTGGGTCTCACTGAACTGCTGAAGCCAAAGGACCAACGTTCTGGAGCAGAAGGAAGCAGAGGCGGAGACCCGCAGCGCATTGGAGGAGCCCTCAAATCCCCTCCTAGTGGCTAGCTCTACCTTCTTGTCTGTGGGGTCCCTTGGGAGACCGTCACTGTCTGTGGGAAGGACAGCTAGGGATCCCAGTGCTGCTACTGGGGCGTCCACCAGGGGTGACTTGAGGCGAGCCATGACCTCTGGGGGCAGGATATAGAACCTGGAAGAAGGCTTGCTGGAGTCCCTGCCCCTATTTGGTTATTCCACTCCTTGTTCACCAGTTGTTGGAAGAAAGGAGGGTAGGGAAACCATTGGGGGGTTTCTTGCTGGTTTTAGAAGACTGTTGGGGACCCTCACTTGCTCTTGGGCCCCATATCCTTGTGGTGCTTGGGTTGCAGGTCTAGCACCTGAACCACCCCTGAGACTAGCTTGTTGAACTGCTCAGCGTAGAAGAGGTGGGGCTTGTGTGTCTCAACCTCATCCCCTGATATTTCTCCCTCCATGGATGAGGTGTGGGAGCTCCCTTCGCCCTGATCCTGCTCTTGGAGGTGGGTGTGTTCGGGGGTGGCACTGCACACGGATGACGTCCAGTGCCTCTTGGAGGGGGGAGAGTGGGTTCATCTTCGTCCTCCCCCTCTACCTCCTCCTCTGGGGAGGAAGCTGGGAGCCCCGTGGGTGGATGCTCTGGGGTGTCCCCCGTGGTTGCTGCTGTGCCTCCATGGCAACATTGATGCTGGCCTGGACCACGTCCTGGATAGCCCCGGAGAGCTCTCCCCAGTCTAAAGCGCGGGGAATGTGCACATCAGGGGCCTCGCTGGGGGTGGCCAGGTGTGAGGGGGGGTGTCCGCCAGTTTGGGATGGGCTCACCGCTTCTCCAAAGTTCCGGGCTGGCATGTGGCCAAGATGGCACCTGCGTACGTGGTCCTCTCCTCCGCTGCTCTCCTGCTGCGGCTGGAGGCGGCTCAAGCAGCTGGACAAACCCCGCTGCAAGCCTGCCTATGCCGCCCCTGCCCCGCTGGAGGGGGCTGGTCTTCGTGCTCTTTGGGCACTAATCCAAGATGGCGCCCCCCGACCGTGTGGCACCCTGGAAAAATGGGGAGGGGAGGAGGAAGCTCCGCACCCCCGCTGCTGCTGGGGGAAAGCGGCTCCAGAGGCTGGCTGCGGCCAGAGTGCTCACGGGCGAGCCTGCCTCGCCCCTGCCAGGTGCGAGGGGGCGAGTGGCTGGAGACGCGGGAACGCCTGCTGGGTGTGCGGCTGCCACCACTTGAACGGTTGTTGTCAGCTAAAGGAGGGCTGCCCTGGGGTCAGATGGGGGCAGCCCGGGTGCTCCCGCATTGCGCAGCTGCCCTGGGTCAAGCGAGGGCAGCCCAGAAAGTGGGTCCGGTTAGCTGCTGCCTCTCGGCAGAGGCACAGAACTCAGGCGCGGAAGGGTGCAAAATTCAAAAAATAGATTTGGCTGCCTTGCTCTAAAGCAGGCAGCCTCACGGGAACCTCCAGGCTGGCTGCTGATAAAACAAAGAGAAATTTCTTAAAGGGACTGCAAATGGTTGGCAACCTTCAGTCTCAAGAGACTATGGTATAAGCCTACAGCACCCAGTATTCCCAGGTGGTCTCCCATCCAAGTACTAACCAGGCCTGACCCTGCTTAGCTTCCAAGATCAGACGACATTGGGCATGTGCAGCCTGCATTGAAATTCAAAATAGATTTTGGCTGCCTTGCTCTAAAGCAGGTGGCTGCATCTCCAGCAGGCTGCTGGTAAAACAAAGGAAAAATTTCTTAAAGGGACAGCAGCCAGTATTGCCTGCTGGAAGGCTGGAGAGTTAAGAAAAGGGGAAATGTTTCTTAAAGGGACAGCAGGCAGTATAGCCTGCTGGAAGGCTGGAGAGTTAGGGAGAGTTCTTAGCTTCTCCAGTGGGGGGTTTCAGCGGAGCTGAACCCAGCTCTGTCCTGCTTTGCCAAAAGGCTAGGCCAGTCTGGGGAAGTACAGGCCGCCCCTCCCCTCAGGAAGTCCAAAAGACTCTGGCCTGCCTACCTGAGAGGGAGGAGCTACCCACTTGTAAGGACTAAGACGGACATGAAGATCCCACTGGAGAATCGCAGGTCTGGAGGAATTTGTATCCAGCCCTCTATATTGGATTCAGTACATTTGTTACAGCTCAGCCAATGCAATAGCCACCCAGAACAGCTCTCTATGATGCAACAGGGGCATCAGTAACCATTATTTTCAATTGTGGGGAAATGTTAAATAATTTTTCATCTGTAAACTACATCATATGTCCAGTGCAGGAATGAGTATGGCTGCCTCTCTTTATGAGAAAGACTGGATGAGAAGCAGAAGCTGACATATGGCATGCAGATCACAGATGTTTTTGGTGACAGAAAAGTGTTCATCTTGGGAACCCCAGGTTGCACAATCTATTCCTGATGGAGATTTCTGTTGCTTCTGCAGTTAACATTCTTTACGTGCAGCCACATATCTTATAAAACCCCAGACAGTTCAATGACATCTGCACAGAGGATGCACCTCCATTCCCACGTCTGAGACCAACATTCTTCAGGAAGTAACTAAAAGTTGCTGCTGGTGCTGTCACATACATAACACACACACACATAAGGAGGAAAAAAAGAAAAATCTTGCTGGATCCAGGCCAAAGTCCATCTAGTCTAGCATCCTGTTTCCCACAGTGGCTCACCAACTGCCTACAAGCAGTAGAGAAAGGCTTACTTCCCACCACTGTTTCTCTACAACCAGTATTCAGAGGCATACTGCACACATGTGCTATACTCTAGAGTTGTGAAGGAGGAAATTCTGACACACTTTCTGATTGAAAGAACTTAGGGATACCACCAGTAGGTTGCTCAGAAGCTTCTTGCCTTCTCTCAAGGGAAAACCAAAAAAGACAAGACAAAAAGCAATTTTAAGTGTGTCCATGTATGCATGGACACTGTCATTTAGACCAGCGGAGGCCAAACTCACCACTGCTGTGCAACGGAAAAGCGGTTCCCGTTCGGACTGCTTCTTTCCATTTCACTCTGGTGCTTCCCGCTTCAATCGGGGGACAGGGACGCTCCGGGCAGTTGCATGGTCTGCCCAGCATTCCAGAAGGCCACACAACAGGACATCCAGGCAGATGCGACTGCCCAGAGCATTCCTGTTCCCCAAATGAGGGGAACATTATGCGGTGCCAGAGAGGAACAGAAGTGGATGGATTTGCCCAAACCTCATATTCGGTCTTCAGGCTGGAGTTCGACCAGTCCTGATCTAGACAGACATCTGGGGCCTCTGCAAGGCTTAAAGGGGTTGCCACAGGCATTTTCTCATGTTTCTGTTCTAGACTCTAAAAAGTTTTCATTGAAAAGTAGTTCCCACAGGCAAGGGTGGTACAAGATAGAGTTTGATTAAATGACAGTTCTGTTGAAAGATTCTTTGTCAGCAAAATGAAACAGGTATTACCACTAAAGTGAATGTTCATATTGTAATCACTGACAGGTGGTACTTAGACAAAAAATGACAAAACAAATGGCACAGAACAAGCCCAAAAGACACTATTTCTAGCAACCTGGTGAAAGTGAATATAAAAGCCATGTCTTCTAACCTGTTCCCATCCTCTCCATGGGGTTTTGTCTCAGTAGCAAAGTAATCAGATCCTGGGCATCAGGAGGTGGTGCTTCATCCTTCTCAGGCCAGTTGATCTCATCTAACAGAAAGGAATACAATTTGTGAATGTTTTTCAAACACTTTCTAGCATGCAACATGGACTTGTACAGTGTACCAGGAGAAACATGTTTTTATACACATTTAAGTATACTCTTCTCCACGTAATGCCCATTTAAAAAAAACAAAACAATAATTTGCTATCATAATGAAGTAAAAGCTTTGTTATCTGGAATGCATGGGAAACAAGGGTTATGCCGCCATTTACCTAAATAAGCTGGTTAACAAAGCATTCACAAGACTTGCATGTCTCCCATTTCCCCTGACTGGGCTCTGTCAGCTCTTTCACTTACCTGAAAGGGCTTCCTCTGCAATGCCACTCCACTTTCCTTCTTTCTCCACCAGAGCCCTCAAGGAATAGATACATTCCACTTCCTTCCTCAAGAGGGCTTCATGAGCAAGAAACTTCTGTATTCATAGTGGGCTTTCTTGCAGGGCTCTGCCTGAAGGCAAGCAGAGCTACACTGCAGTGGGACTGCTGTTGGGTAAGTAAGTATGGGGCCTGGGGGGTTTCTTTAACCCGGTTCAGTAAGCAGTTCACTCTACTGTCACCTATGCACACCTGAAGTAGTGGGCAAAGATTCTGGCTTACCAAATTTGTAGCTTAACAAGTACAGGATAACAAGGTTTTTACTGCACCTAACAAAATTATTTGTATTTTCAATTTGAAGAAACATTTGAATAGTGCTTTCAGAATGTGCAAAGTGTTAGATGAATGTTATCTTCATATGAGCCTTACAAAAACTCTGGAAAGTAAGTAAGATTAGCTCCATATTTCAATTGGGAACTTGGGGCTGAAAGGGAGTGACCAATCTGAGTTAATTTATGGCAGAGATGAGATTAGAAGTGGAAAAGTTCTGATTTACAGCTCTGACTCTCAACCACTAGGCTACACTCTTTGCTTTGCATGTACATGTTTTGCATGTACAAATTTAATGGCCAGTGATGTGCAATAACTGGAATGCTGAATTTTCACCAACAAATGTTTATAACCCAGCACCATGAGAAAGCTCAGTAAGTTAGTCTGCCTTTTAAACATACTCTGAATCCCTTCTCTATGACAGGAAATAAATAAATAAAATACCTGGCAGCAAACATTTCATTCACTTTTAAACCCTGACCGAACCCTGTGTATTTAACAGCATTTCACATGCATGTGTGTTTGTGTATGGTGTATTTTCCACTCTCACCTAATGCTAATGCACTTTTACCTTAATTCAGATATGGGCATATAATGGAATATCATGTGCAACCTGCATTTCATACTGAAGATACCAGAGACCAGATCATGTGATAAACCGCAGTATACCATACGAAAACAGACTGAAAGTCAACTATGATGGGGCAGACTTGGAGCAACAGATACATCTTTTGTGAATGCCACTGATGTTCTCTGCTGAATTTTCTCTAAATGAATTTACACACAAATGTTTTTTACTGCAAAGATGACCTTTTTCATTATATTGGAGGAAAGTTGTCCCACAACTGTTTTGTGGGACAATCCCCAATTTGGATATTCAAATGTGTTTAAATATGGGTGGCCACTGACCAGAACACACGCTGAACCATTCACAAAAGCTGGAATCCAGGCAAACATCTATCATGAAAAAGTTGATGGTGGGACAACCAACAGTGAAAAATCTGGACTACAGCAGAATTATATAGTGTGCTGCAGAAGCACAGCTAACATACGTATTTCATTTGCACACAGGTGATACACTCTACATATCATCTTTGTGAAGAGTACAAACCTAAGAACCATTCCAGGCATAACACTGCCCATACCTTAAATATGATTAAGCAATTGAGCAGAATAATTGCACATTTCCTCTTCCCTGCCTCCTCCCATGCTAATTTCCTCCTCATATACACACCAGGTTTAGCCATGTATCAGCATTAATTTAAACTAAGCTCTAAAATTCTTAACAAGGATTTTAAATGGTATCGTTCAGATTTTTTTGTTTGTACAGTTGTGTTCTCCATTAGCTGAGTTTACCAAATGTCTTTTTTTCTATTCTACGAAGCTATTAGAAATGTTTGGCCACTCAACCCCACCATCTATCACATTATTATAAAAGACTGTATGTATGCACCCAAGTGCACAAGCATGCAATAGAAGGAAAATACAATAAAGCATGAATTATTTCTTGATTTGCTTGCCTACAGCTTTTACTGCAGCTTAAATGCAATTTGAAAAATAAAATATGAATATGCATTTGTGCCGTAAGGGATCAAACACAAAGCCAGCATTTGCTATTTGCATTAATTAAACATTTTATTCCCTCTTGCCAATCAGCTCTTGATGTAACTCATCAGAAAACAGCGTGTTTATAAATCTATAAACAGCTAGTATATTGCATAAAGAGGTCATTTATTGCAGGCAAGTCACAAATGAATTTCATTAGTTTACAAACATGCCTAGCAGAATGATCTAATAGAACACCTCCTCACATACAGAACTGCATCCTTTTCCCCCCTTTTGTAGCGGACCTTTCACTATTATTTTGTAAAATGTATTGGGAAACAACCAGAAACAGAGATGTAATTCCAGTAAGTGTTTGGCATAAACAGTGGCCATCTACATCTATGCACCTGGAAAATTTATGGGAACAGCCTGTAGGATAGTGATAGATGCCGTTTAATTATCATTTAGTTCTGCCACAAGCTGCAGAACAATACTTAGGGTCGGCCTGCAGGTTAAGATCTAAAAGGTTATTGAATTTTAAATGAAAGAAGAACAGCTGTTACAGAAATAACAATATACTGTAACAACTACCAGTGAAATCATTAACAATCTGTGAGCTGCATTTGAATACTTCTTCTCCCCATTATTTATTATTTGGAAGACATTTGTTTTAGGGTTTTATTACATTTCTGTTAATTTATTGCATTGTGCCATTAGGCATTTTCCCATTTATGCAAATGAAGTGTATATAAACTTTTGCTGATTTTTTTTTAAATTAAGGGTAAAAGAGACTGTACTAATTTCAGAAGTATTACAAATCCAGATATAATTTGCTATTTATTAAAGCACCTATTTTCTGCTGCATGGCTACACGCCTCTTGCTAGTATGATCATTCTTCCATAGTTGCTGATAGCTCATAATTTCTTTCTAATTTTATTCTTTGATTAGCATTTGCACACCTACTTGTTTTCTCCCTTTCCTATTCCAACTATGCCCTTTATGTTACATCAGCCATTTTCAACCAATGTGCTGAGGCACACTGGTGTGCTGTGAATGGTCGGTAGGTGTGCCATGGGAGTTTGGGAGGGGTCATTTATTAGTAGGACCATTGGGGAATATGAGCCCCCCCACCACCACCAACAGCATGGCATGCCTTGTCAATTGTCAAAAACTGATGGTGTGCCTTGACAATTTTAGTACCTTGTCAGTGTGCTATGAGAAAAAAGGGTTAAAAATCTTTTAGATTTTCAACCTTCTTCATTAGTGAATCCTTGGGCAGGGACTGTTTTCAATTTTTTTTTATAGTTCTAAAGCACTCTGTACAAACAAACCACTCTAAAAATGATAAATTATGATGATGATTCCTGAATGCACTCCTGCTGTATTTCCAAAGTTCAAAGTTCAAATTCCAGCCCTGTGAAGGTCTCCTGTGAGCAATCACATTTTTATTTGATGCAAATCACATAGAAAGAGAATGGAGTTTAGTGCTTCTTACATGAGGACAAGCAGGAGCGGGCTTTTTCAAACACTGAACTGAAGCCTAGCTAAGCTACTTTAAAGTTAACCAGGTGGCCAGTCTTGGAGTGGATATTTTGAAGGATTCACAGATAATCACCAAGTCTTGTGATAGTTACCACTGATTACTTGTCCAAATAACTCCTCTGGAGTATCTCCGAAAAATGGCACACAACCAACAAGAAATTCATAAAGGATAATTCCCATGGACCACCAGTCCACTGGCTTGCCGTAACCCTGCCTTAGAATAACTTCAGGGGCTATATACTCTGGCGTGCCGCAGACCTAAAAATGAGAGGAAAAGAAAAAAATTGAATATGCTTTTGTGCTTAACTTTTTAAGCTTATTTCTGTTAATGTATTAAAAGCCTCATGATGGAGAATCTCAACATTTCTGTTAACATTTCTATAATGTGAAAGATTTTTTTAATTTTGAGGAAAGTTCTCAAGTGAATTTATATGAAATAAACATACAAAATTTTATGCATGGTGTTTGCTAGTATGAAGTACTACACATATTTAGTACTTACACATATTTAGACTCAACATCATTGGTTTATTCTTATTTTACCATAAAAATTGCAATGGTTTTTATCTTAAGTAACTCTTACACTGAACAGATTGTGGGCAAATGGTAATGAGGCATGCTTAAAGGGAAATGGGCCATAGCTAGGATTTTTAGCACCCTTGATTGTACAATGCATCATGAGTTCCACAAGTACTCTGCTGAGACTCCTGAATTCTTTATAAAACAACTTTCCATTTGTCTCTCTCACAATCTCACTTGCTCACAATTAGATCGTTCATCTTACTAATAGACCATAATGGTGAAGTGGGGTGGGGGAGCCAGGGACAATCTACAGTGCAACAGTAAAGGTAACTCTCATATATATATGTGTGACATCAAGATAGAAATAGCAAAACAGTTCAGCCCTTTTTCATCCATGCACCTTGTTTTTAAACTGTTATCAAGCATAAATGCAAAGATGGACTGCGGAAATAATCTCTTACCTGTTTATCCAGGAATTCTCTAGCATCCTTCTCAATATGTCCCTCATAAAGATTAGTGGTCATACTCATGAGACCAACCTTAGAGAGCCCAAAATCTGTTAACTTTATATGCCCCATAGATGTTACCAGTAAACTGCAAATAAGAATGACATCAAATTACTATGACCTACTTATAGTAGTCACAGAATAGTCTTCACTGCAGCCAAATATTAAGCCTACATTTAAACTGCATCCCACCTGCATTGATCATAGAATCAATAGTTTAGGACAACTGGCAAGAACAAGCTGTATTATGTAGGGTTTTTCATTTCCAGAGGGCTGCTGCTGAGAATGTCACAATGCCGTTAACAACATTGACAGTTAATAGTCCTTTGTTTATTAAGTGATTGCAAAGGATACAGTTTAGGAAGCCAAATAAGGCTCAATGCTACATTCCTCTTTGTCACTCAAATGGCTAAATAAATGACAAACATATTACCTATGGGCTTCATCACCAACTTGTATGGAATCAAGATTCAGAATGTCCTATTCTGCCAGAGCAGTGGAACATTGTATTAGCAAATAAAACTTCCATGGACCTCAAATTGCGTTTGAGATTCAGCAAAAAATTCTTTTTAGGGTTCATTGGACTCCAAAACGACTGCTTACCAGGGGACATTGGAAAATCTGAACTGTTGGAGTTGTAGTTAATCTGAGGCAACATTAAGACGTGTGCTTTGTGTGGTTATTCAACCTTTTTGGATGGAGGTTCTCAGTTCTATTAATCAGATTTTGGAATCATCTTTTTTTATGTAGACAAGCAAATTCTTTTGAATTACACTCATACTGTATGGAAGCTTTCTGACCATCAATTTAGGTGGATTCTCTGCGTCCTGACTGTAACTAAAAGACTTATATTGAAAACATGGAAGGAGAAGTGCCCACCCATCATCTCTCAGTGGATATAGAATCTTTTAACTCTATCTACTTTTGAGTCAGTTATTTACAAAAAAACAACTTTGTATGGATATTCTTCAATATTTGGAAGCCTTTCTTAAATGCATGTTTATAATGTATCATTAATGATCTTTTTTTCCTTTCCGCCTTCTTTTCTTTTTCTTTTAACACAGTGTTGTACTGATATTTTGATATTACTGATATTTTGATTTATAATGTTTTCATTGTATTATGTGCATCACAAATTTAAAAAAATTTTTAAGGGAGGGGGCAGAACTGGGCTATTCTTTTCTTACTAAGAAAAATTATAATAGTTATGCTGTACTGAATATTGGAAAAAGCCTGAACACAACAAATGTCTATCTCAACTATCAAACGAATCCATCTACAACTTCATGGTATTCTTAAAGTTCAGTGTTGCTTAAAATAAAATACTGTACAAGAAAGAACATCTAACATTCATTATAATTACAGTAATTTTAAAAAGAAAACATTTAAATGAGCATTAGTGTATTATAGTGTGAATTTTAAATTTATTACAATAACCACTCTCCTATGAAAGTTCATATTCTATATATCTAGTTTTAAGGCAACTGTTTTCTTGTAGTTTTATTAAATATACATACTTATCTGGTTTCAAATCCCTGTGCACTATTCCATAGTTGTGGAGATATTCCAATGCTAGAACAGTCTCGGCAAAATACATCCTGGCCATGTCTACAGGCAATGGACCCATATTTTTCATTAATGTTGCACAGTCCCCACCTGCAAAATGAAGTCTATAAATAAGCTTATTCCACACCGGTAGCAAGTTTTAGTTTGGCACCTGCAAGTATAATGAAGGAGTGAGCACCCAAAGGAGTGCAAATAGCCAAACCAATATAATTGAGTGTTATAGGAACTATTTAGGTTCGAAAAACAATAGTACTTAAAATAACCTTTGTATAAAGAAAATTAAAATACTTTTTAAAAAACCCTGTTATATACACATATAGCACCAAAATTATCACATATAGCATCGTACATGTGTCTTCTTTCCATATTTTCCATTTAGCACAAGAATTATTTTACATTACATATTTATATCTCACTATAAAAAATAAAATGTTCATATGGTAGCATACAATTTAGAAGGTCCTAGTAAAATAATTATGAACAAATATACATAGTCATAATGAATGTACAGCAGCACAACAGTCTATTAACACTCAGCTAGCATTTTTACACAGATCCACTAAGAGATGTGTCCCCTCCGCCCCCAAGAGAAGTCACCTTATTTCAGTATGAATGCATGGCACTGTGAGGCGACTGCAACACAAGCTTGAGAAAACCTGGAGAAGAAACTGCAGAAATGCCTTTCTATTGATTTCCAGTACTGATAAAACTTCCATGGATTTAATTTGTAATTAAGCTTGGCTAACTAAGCTATTTTCCAAAAAAGCTTGGTTATTTCAAAGCAAAATTATAAGCCACATCTGACTGCATTTTGCTCCCAATGATATCATCAGGAGGACAAGAGCTTTTGATTTCTCCCCCGAACAACACCCATGAGTCTTCCAATCTCTCCCTAATAGTGACTTGTGCATGTTTCTGTTTCTCTTTCCCCCGCTACCTGGAATGTTGTCCCAAGTTAACCAGGTGCTAGGAGCCCTGAGAAAGCGTTCACACTTGGGGAAAAATTATTTTCTGGGTGTCCTAGCATGTAGGCTGCTGCTGTGGGGGAACGTACAGACAACCCAACTTTCTGCTGGGTGGAAGGATTTCTTGTTTGAGTTAGAATCTGAACCAGATAATGTGGAGGGAGTATCAATGCTTACTTAATTTTTAAGAGGAGCGTTATGAGTTGCCAAGGTTCAATATTTGTCATGATTCATAAAGAATTATGAAATTCAGCAACATCTTCAGCAGCACTCACTGCATATACTGAGGAATGGAAATTTGTAGTGTAAATAACATTGAACTTGCTCTTCTTTGTCACTATTATTGGTTGTAGAACAAATACTATACCTTCTACATATTCCATGACCATGCACAAATGGCGTCTGGTTTCAAAGGAACAATACATGCTGACTACAAATGGATTTTCTGCAAATGTCAGGATATCACGCTCAACAAAAGCCTGCTGAATCTGGTTTCGAAGAATGAGATTCTGTTTGTTAATCTTCTTCATGGCAAATCTCTGTCTAGTTTCTTTATGCCGAACCAAATACACAGCACTGCGAAAAAAGTAAATAAAAAGGTATCAGGATGAGGCTGCATTTAGTACTGTAATAGATACACAACTGCAATACTAAGAAATGTTTAACATTGAAATAAAGGACAAAAATCCACTGGAAAAGCTGCAACCCCTTCCTCCCAGAAAGACCATCATTGTTGCCTAGTTTATTTTTTTATTCCCTTCAAGGAATGCAGAGAACATGCAAATGTAAACACATGTACTTCGTGCAGGGCATCTCAGAGCCCAATCCTACCCAAATTTCCAGCGCAGATGCAGTCAAAATGCAGCTCTGAGGTATGGGAACAAACATTCCCTTACCTTGAGGAGGTCTCCCTGACTTCTTCACCATCACAGAATGCAATGCGTAATCCATTGACATGGCTGTATCAGCACTGGAAAGCTGGATAGGATTGGGCCCTGATAGAGTAAGGGTGCTATTCTGACCTGGGCTTGGGCCGGTGCAAAGGTGCGCTGGCCTGCGAAGGCTGGAACAAGCCTCTGTGCTGACAAAGGCACCGAGTCTTGCATCGGCCCGACTGGGCTGATGCAAAGCTCTGAGGTAGGTGGGGAGGGGGCAGGGAGGGATGTATTGGTGGGGGGAGGGTGAGCGGTTGGTGGCCCTGGGGACAGGCAGGTGGAGAGCAGGAGGTGGGGTTGGTATCCAGCTGTTACACCAGATCCCAACCCCTGTTCCTGGGGAGATTGGAGCGGCTTCAAGTCGCTCCACTCTCAGACTTGCGCCACCTTGGCTTGCCTTTTTCCAGCACAGGATAGGATTGCACCCTAAGGATCATATTATTGGGACACCAGTAACATAAACATTTCCTAGACCAATAGGAAGAGGCCTCAGCTCCATAGGTTGCGAGAAAGCTTTAAAAAAAAAGTTTTAACAACAACAACAAAAATCCCCAATGTCCCCATCAACACTATGTCCAAACTCAATCAAACTTACACTTAGTGACTAGTCATGAATGAGTGTTTAGAAACAGTGATGATGTCTTGTCTATCTAACTGTGAGCAAACGAGCACTCTTAGTTAGACACTGTTTTATGTTGGATTCCCCCTTTCCTGCTATTAATTATCCCCACAATAATGTTCTTTGGTGCACCTTCCACCCTTGTCCTTCCCTGCTGTACCATGAAGCTGTGCCATTGGCCTCTACAGAGGATCCCTGCGCTCCAATACTATTCCCCAGTGTGCCTATTATGCATGTGTCAAAAAGTAGAAAGGGTAACTTCACAGCAGTGGGGCAGACCAGGCTTGGACCCATCCAATGCCCAGAGAAAAAGCAGCTGTGGGAAGCTTTTTCCCTATACCCCTACCAGAAAGAATACTCTTTTCCAACTGCCACTTGCTCTTGAACTGCAAACATGAAGGACGTTCCCTCTGGTCTCTGCCATAGGTCTAAGGGTTGATACTGAGCCTTTATGATTATTGCTATCGTTGCAAGCCTCCTTAGGGATCTTAGTTGGCAACCTTCAGTCTCGAAAGACTATGGTATCGCGCTCTGAAAGGTGGTTCTGGAACAGCGTCTAGTGTGGCTGAAAAGGCCGATTCGGGAGTGACAATCCCTTCCACACTGGGAGCAAGTGCAGTCTGTCCCTGGCCTGTCTCCCTGGCTATGGGCCTTCCTTCTTTGCCTCTTAGCCTCAGACTGTTGGCCAAGTGTCTCTTCAAACTGGGAAAGGCCATGTTGCACAGCCTGCCTCCAAGTGGGCCGCTCAGAGGCCAGGGTTTCCCACTTGTTGAGGTCCATTCCTAAGGCCTTCAGATCCCTCTTGCAGATGTCCTTGTATCGCAGCTGTGGTCTACCCGTAGGGCGCTTTCCTTGCACGAGTTCTCCATAGAGGAGATCCTTTGGGATCCGGCCATCATCCATTCTCACGACATCACCGAGCCAACGCAGGCGTCTCTGTTTCAGTAGTGCATACATGCTAGGGATTCCAGCACGTTCCAGGACTGTGTTGTTTGGAACTTTGTCCTGCCAGGTGATGCCGAGAATACGTCGGAGGCAGCGCATGTGGAAAGCATTCAGTTTCCTCTCCTGTTGTGAGTGAAGAGTCCATGACTCGCTGCAGTACAGAAGTGTACTCAGGACGCAAGCTCTGTAGACCTGGATCTTGGTATGTTCCGTCAGCTTCTTGTTGGACCAGACTCTCTTTGTGAGTCTGGAAAACGTGGTAGCTGCTTTACCAACGCGTTTGTTTAGCTCGGTATCGAGAGAAAGAGTGTCGGAGATTGTTGAGCCAAGGTACACAAAGTCATGGACAACCTCCAGTTCATGCGCAGAGATTGTAATGCAGGGAGGTGAGTCCACATCCTGAACCATGATCTGTGTTTTCTTCAGGCTGATTGTCAGTCCAAAATCTTGGCAGGCCTTGCTAAAACGATCCATGAGCTGCTGGAGATCTTTGGCAGAGTGGATAGTGATAGCTGCATCGTCGGCAAAGAGGAAGTCACACAGACATTTCAGCTGGACTTTGGACTTTGCTCTCAGTCTGGAGAGGTTGAAGAGCTTTCCTTCTGATCTGATCCAGAGATAGATGCCTTCTGTTGTAGTTCCAAAGGCCTGCTTCAGCAGGACAGCGAAGAAGATCCCAAACAAGGTTGGTGCAAGAACACAGCCCTGCTTCACGCCGCTTCGGATGTCAAAGGGGTCTGATGTGGAGCCATCAAAGACAACAGTGCCCTTCATGTCCTTGTGGAAGGATCTGATGATGCTGAGGAGCCTGGGTGGACATCCAATCTTGGGGAGAATCTTGAAGAGGCCATCCCTGCTGACCAGGTCGAAAGCCTTCGTGAGATCTATGAAGGCTATAAAGAGTGGCTGTCGTTGTTCCCTGCATTTCTCCTGCAGTTGTCTAAGGGAGAATACCATATCAGTGGTGGACCTGTTGGCTCGGAATCCACACTGTGATTCTGGATAAACGCTCTCTGCAAGTACCTGGAGCCTCTTTAGTGCAACTCGGGCAAACAACTTTCCTACAACGCTAAGGAGAGAGATGCCACGGTAGTTGTTGCAGTCACCCCTGTCGCCTTTGTTCTTGTACAGCGTGATGATGTTTGCATCCCTCATGTCTTGAGGTACTCCACCTTCTCTCCAGCAGAGACAAAGGATTTCATGCAGCTCAGTGATGATGATCTCTTTGCAGCACTTTAGGACTTCAGCAGGGATGCTGTCTTTTCCAGGTGCCTTGCCAAAGGCAAGGGAGTCCAGGGCCACGTGAAGTTCTTCTAGGGTTGGTTCACTGTCAAGCTCCTCCAGCACAGGCAGGCACTCAATGTTGTTCAGCGCTTCTTCGGTGACTACATTTTCTCTGGAATATAGCTCAGAGTAGTGCTGCACCCAGAGTTCCATCTGCTGCACCCGATCCTGGATGACCTCGCCTGTTGCAGACTTCAGAGGGGCAATTTTCTTCTGTGTTGGACCTAGGGCCTGCTTGATACCATCATACATCCCCTTGATGTTGCCCGTGTCAGCTGCTATCTGTATCTCGGAACAGAGCTGGAGCCAGTAGTCGTTAGCACATCTCCTGGCAGTCTGCTGGACTTTGCTGCGAGCACCTCGGAGGACCTGCAGGTTGCGCTCACTGGGACAGGCCTTGTATGCTGCTTGAGCTCTCCTCTTTTCCTCAATGACTGGTGTCAACTCCTCAGAGTGGGCTTCAAACCAGTCTGCTGTCTTGTTGGTCTTCTTGCCAAATATGGACAAGGCGGTGTTGTAAACGGCATTCTTGAAATGTTCCCATCTGTTGGATGCGTTTGCATCGACCGGGCCTGGAAGAGATTCCTCAAGCGCTCGTGCAAATTCCTCCACTTTTCTCTGATCCCGGGTCTTGCTCGTATCAATGCGAGGTCTTCCTTCCCTTTTCGTGTGATACAGTCGCTTTGTTTGCAGTTTCACTCTGCTGCACACCAGCGAGTGGGATCCTTAGGGATAATGTTTACCAAAAGGTATGCTTCTTTAAAATAGATAAAAATAAATATTTGATAGCTATTCCAGAATTCTTTTCTTTTTTTTTTGAACCGACGTGACACCTCAGTTAGAAAAACTGACGTAGCAGTTTTATAAATGATCCTAATTGCCTCTTCTCCAATCATATTTATGACTCAATAGCAACTTCTGACTTCCCACAATTATATATATATATGAAACACAAGGAGAGGAGCTTCATGAGGAAACAACCACAGTACTCACTGCCAATTGTGAAAGTAGTTCACTTGACTCAGCGACACTGATGTCACACACAAACTGAATGCATCCACACTGCGGAAGATGAGCAGCAGCTGAATCAGCTCAGCAGTGGCTGAGTTATGTGTGTTATTAGCCTCTGATTCATTTTCTCCGTGATAAAACTAACAGGTTTATTGTTGTCTAAGCCAACAAACGGAACATAAAAAGTAGTAACTGGACAGAGCTTCCATTGTTTAATTCACTTAGTAAAAATAGCCACAGAAGACATGCTTCTTCTGTAACCACTCTGACACTTTAAATGCTATTGGGGGAAATCTTATAACTGTTGACATGCTTAAAAATATTTCAACTCAACTGTTCAGGGTCATTCTAATCTCTAAAGCTCAGACTAGATAAGGTATATCTCAGGATGTATTTATTTGGCATTGCTTTCAATGGCGGCTTGATGTTATATTGGGATACTTTGCCAATGACTTATTTTTATTACTTTTATTTGTTTTTTCATTATCCTAATGCTGCTGTTTTATTGAGTATTTGCAAATATTTTGTAAGCCGCTATGGTTTTTAAAAAGGGGAATAAAAACCCAATTTAAAAATGAACAAAATGTATGAGAAATGAGAAAACAACAATGAATTAACCTTCTAATTTGATTTTTTAAAAAACTTATTTTAAAAATGCCAAAAAGTTTTATCACTCTTCCTATATATTAAGAAGCTCTCTCATCTTGATTTTCCTCACCTCTTTACACCTGGACAAAGTTGCTTCTCTTATTACCACTTTTAAGATAATTTTCTGAGAACTGCTTTTCTTTGATCTCTCTCATCTTTTAACAAATCATATTTCAATGTAGTGAAGATAAAACAGATTGAATCACATGGAAACTAGGATGAGATTGTGCCTTAGGCAAAATATGAATCACATCATACCCTTTGTACCTCCTGTAGTTTTACACTCTAGAACATGTAATTCTCCACTGAAGCTGAAGTTGTGTTACTCAATCTAGTGATTTTTCCATCGCCTCACAATTGTGTGTGTGTCTCTCTCCCCCTCACACACACAGGTACTTATGCATATGTATTTTTCCAGGGTTTGGGTCACTATCTCTTGTGTTTCTTTGCACTGTCAAGATCCATTGAACTTGCTCAGTATGAACAAATTGAATTTGTTCAGCCCTGTTTAAACTTGAAGTTATGCCTCGTTTCCCTTGATTTCAGAGCCCCTGAGAATAATATTTGTTGGGAATTATTTGCATGCCATAGACTTGTCAAAAGACTACTAATCTGAAGTCCATAGATTAAAGTATACAAAATGTCCAATCAAGTTTCAAATAATCAAGTTTCATGAAATCAAGTTTCAAATAATCAGACACAGATTCACAGTGTGGAATAATTAACAGACTATATACAGAGAAGGGTTGTTCAAGAACTGTGATGGATGCTCAACCTAAACAAAAATAGTGGTTCTGTGTAAAACTGAACAAATAAAATACCCTGATATGAAAACTATGAACCTAAAAATGGAAGGGGTCTTGCAGGTCATTAAGTCCAACTGTCTGCTCAGCACGGGCAGCATCTCTGACAAGATGGCCATCCAGCCTCTGCCTGAAAACTTCCAATAATGCAAAAGATCTTTGCAGCTGCAAAGATCCTACTGGATCTTCTAGTCCCATAACAACCGATACTAAGAACAGAAAACTAGTGCAAATGATATTTTTTGACCAGGAAATATTCCACAGAAAGAAAGCAGACATTGCTCTGGCTACATTCACACAATGAATGGCTCTGTATCGACTGGCATGTGCTTAAAATGAAAGGTGGGCAGGGTCATGGACAACACTTACTTGAAATCCTTTCCTCAGTTCCTTGTTTGTATGAAAACTTAAGCCAAATTCACTGCCTATAAGCAACTGGAAGATTGTATTTTGTGCAGACCAGACACGTTAAAAATTAATACTGGTTTGAGGTTCCTGCAGCCTCAACCAACATCTAAACATTTTTCCCCTAATCTAATTGGCTTTCCTCTTCTCTGTTACTTTCATTTTCATTTTATAGTTTTAATTCCATTTTTATTTTTTTTCCTATTTCTAATACAGAGTTTTTGTATTCAAAGGAATTGTTTGAGAAATAATGGGTTATGATTAAACAATAGGCATCTACGTGCAATGCATCGCTAGTAATGCACTTCTGCTTTTCTTTGCGATTATTCCCAGAGCTAAAGAGGTCACAAACTTTGCAGTTAAACCCCAAACAAAGCAAGGCTGCCTATGTGCTTCTCTCCCCTATTTAGATATTCACCTATCTATTCTTTAGTTTCTAGAGACAAATGTATTTTAAGGATACTTATGCCCAGGCACCAGACTAGTATTCTAACTAAAGCAAATGTTGCAGAAGACACTGTTCATCAGTCAGTTATGTTCACACAAACTCTCAAAGAACATTAACACACAGTAATGCTTCCTCCCTGCCACTGACAACTTTAATGTTATGAAAGCATATTTTTGTCTATAACAATGATTCTTATGTGGATGCAAGGGACAGCATAACAGTAGGTTTTCTCTTGTGGCCTGCTACATGCATTAATGGGCTTACCCATTATTTCTCCAGTCCAAACTGGGCTACCACCTAATTTAGACTTGGTCCACAAGCCCCAGAGAGGGGAGTTGTGTGGGGCACATGGGAAGTGGGTCTGTAGGAGGACAGGAAGATAATGATAAAAGCAGCGCCATTTTTGGGGGGGCTATTGTGTGGAACAGCTTACAGCTGCTATTTAGCAGGGATCAGTGGTGTTCCTAGGGGACTGTGTTGTATGTTGAAGGAGAGTGGGCTATGTGTCTGGTTAAGATGTGTGGGGCCTGAGGGGCTTCAATACAGAGAGTGACAGCTAGAGGCAGTGAACGCTTAGCAGGCCATTGCAGGAGAAAGGATGTTAACAGCTGTTCTCCTTTCAGGTTCTTTTACCAAGCGGGGTTATCCTGCATGTACTGACAATTCACTCCCAGATATGACGGTTAGCAAATGGCAAGATCATAGCCATCCAGGATATTATCCCTGATGAGCAACACTGAGCTGGCATGTGTCACAGAGACCTGAACGGATGAAGCAAGAGGAGTTAATCTTCCCCCAGTTTTCCCTGTGGGTTCCTGTTGTTTCTTGCAGCACACCCAATTCTAGGTGTCTGGGAGAGAGAGTTGCAGTGATCTATCACAATTCCATCTCCCTGTCCAAACACCCTGTCGTGCAATTCAAGAGTGTTAACTGTTTGCACCCTTGGGATTCTGCTAGTGTATCAGCCACTCACTATACACCTGTCTTTCTGCCTCAGTTGGCGGGGATGGTCTCGGAGATTTATTACAGTTTATTACCTTGTGGGATTTCAAAGTCCATAGTGAGGCCCTTCTAATGTAAGTAGCTCAGAACTTCACAGCTGCTCTGTAACCATGGTAATCATGGGACTGTTTCAATATTGGGTCCCAGTTATATAGTAGGGTATGCTTTGAGGCCAGTTGTTGCTAAACATATGAGAGATCAGTGGGTAGGAGTTTGTTATGACTCCACTGTCATGGAAGATCACTTTCTGGTTGGATTTAGATCTACTGCAGGGGTGTCTTACTTGGGGTGTTGAGCATAAGGCCTGCAGGCCAGATCTGACCTGGGGAAGTTCTTTATCTGATCCCCATGATAAATGGGATCTCCCAGCACCACCATCAGCTGTGAGCTTCAAAGTGACCTGTTGGCAGAAGTGGCACCACTGAGAAGGTGACACTAGCAGCGCCCAATTTTCATACAGGCCACTTCTGCTGAGGCTCCAGGAGAAAGAGAGAAAGAAGGTGGCCTTAGTAGGTGAGGTACAGTATGGTGGAAGATGCAGATCAAGACAGGTGTGAAAGAGAGAAGTGAGGCATTGCTGAGGCACAGCTCCAGAGGGCTTCGGTGGAGCAAAATCTGGCTCAAGGTGGGTCCAGGTGACCTGTCTTGAGCCAGATCCACAGATATACAATTTGCAGATACACAATTTGTGGAAACGGAGGCCCCACAGGTATTTTATCTTCTGTGTAGCTAATGAGTTCCTCAGTGAAAAAGAGCTTATTTCTCATCATCACCTGCTTAATGACATCACTTCCTGACCTCACTAGGCATCATGAATGCTATTTGGTCTGCTACATGAAGCAAGTTTAACACCCCTAGTCTAACTTCTGAAGGTTTGGTGGACTGGTGAATATGGTCCACTCTGTTTCCAGGTGACTCCTGGGATCTTCCAGTCACCCAAGGTGGACACTTTGACAAAGGCTTTATTACACTTTGAAATGAGAAAAGTGGTTCTCAAACATTTTAGTACTGATTTTAGAATGCCATTTTTAGAATGACAATCTGTCAGGACCCACTGGAAGTGATGCCATTTCCTTGGAAGTGATGTCAAGGCCAGAAGTGACACCATCAAGCAGGAAAATGAAACTTCCTTGGTCACTTGGTTAGAGACAAGAAAGAGACAGGGAGAATGCATTCCTGCTGGTTCTGCTAGACCTCTCAGCATCCATGGTTCAATATCAATATGCTTCAGTATAGTCCCTCCAGGCTGTACTGATTCTGGCCCTATCTTGTGGGAAGAGTGTAGAAGGTATTTCTAGAGAACTATTGCTCAGCTTCATGACCTCTGTTTTTGGGACACTGCAAAAGTTCCACCTTGTTTCCAATGCTGTTTAACAGCTACATGAAACTATTGGCAGAGGTTGTTAGAGAATTTATGGTTAGAGAACCAGTATGCAGGTGATACCCAGTTCTGTCTCACTATGTCATCTGATCCTAGGGAGTCAGTGGGTGTCCTGAACTGTTGTGTGTAGGCAGTGATGGGATGCTTGTGAATGTTTTGTTCTGTGGTTTTTGAGAGTCACCAAGGGAGTTTTGTTAAATTGCAGGGTGGCATAACCTAAATAGTTTGTGTTTAATGTAATACATTTTGTTCAATGTAAATAGCTTTTGTTTAAAAACTAGACAAACAGCAACACAACTGTCTTTGCTAGAGCATGGCAGTTCTCCCCTACTCCCATCCATTACATATTGATGCAATATTGTTGAATAATCAAGTAAATGGTAAAAAGTGGTTGAGGCATGCTAAATATTTCCTTCTTGTGCTCTAAACAGAAATAGCCCTTTGTCAGAACAAAGGCTCATTTGGCAAGAATATCTGTTTCGACTTTTTAATGAAATTATTCCAAGTGTGAAAACCGATTACCATTAACACCTATATTATTTATCTGTACAAATTAAATGGCATATGTGCCGGTGCCTTCTAAATACCACAAGCCATCTTAAAACATAACAGCCCAATCCTAATGGGCTGCCTGCCTGCATAGTATGTGTTCCACTGGTGTTGGCTGCTACAAAACAATCAAAAAGCACACAGAGGTGGATTGACAGAGATCCATCAGAAAAGGAAAGCCCATGCAGAGGGCAGGGAGTGGGTGTAACAGAGCCATGATGGGGTAGGCAGGAGAGTGGATCAGGCCCAAGAGGAGGGTGGGATTGGCAACAGCAACACATGCTGAATCCTAATCCCCTTCCTGGTCTGAAACACCTTCCTGGGCAATGTGGACTTGCACCAGCAATCTAGCTGGTGTGGGTTCAGGTTGACAGTGGCAGCAGCTGCAGCTTACTCTGGGACACAGGGACAAATGTCCCCTTACCCTGAGCAGACCTCCAGCAGTCAAAAACTCCCACAAGATGCAGCTGAAACCATGCCAGTACCGCTGCATTGCCAAGTGGGGAGTTAGGACTGGGCCATCCAAAATGTTCTCCTAACTCAAGAAAATATCTAAAGGTGAAAGAAGCACCTGGATCATTTTCAAATTACTAACAACAATATACCTAAGAAAAACCAGTACTTAAATATTTCCTTTTTAAAAAGTGGCTGGTACAACCATCACTGTTCCTCCCTGTCGCAACAGCATTTTTAGCAAGCAACAGAAATCACTCTTTTCTGAATGTATGTTGCGTTCATCCCCTGGGCGAAGCCAAGGAATGGTGCTTCTGCCAAACCGGTACAGGTGGCAGCTGACTTACCCCGACACGTAAGGAGGCGAGGAGCCGGTGAAGATGGTCTATGCACATGGTTTATTCTCATTATCGATTTTACACTTATCAGGGTCTTTTTGTTTCACAAGACCCCAGGTGTTATTTAGCCAGCCTCACTGGCCCAAGGTACAGGATGCCATTTCCCTTGGGTTCCCCAGGCTTCCCTCAGGTTGTCGGGAGCCAGACAGGAGACTCTCCAGGACGCATTTCACAAGCCCGGCGTCTGGGGTCTTTCTTCCTTCTTGGGCCTTCTTGGGCTTTCCCCCAAGGATTACCCTGGCTAGGGGCCTTTCCGACCCTATCCAGGCCAGGCATAGGTCTAAGGTAAGTACCAGGGTTGCTTCCCCTGGCCCTCCTTCCAAAGCCAGAGCCCAGGAAGGAAACTCCTGCTCCCACAGCTGCTGAGCTCCTTATGAGCCCAGCAGCTGGTTTCCCTGACTCCACCCCTTCCAGCCATGTGACCCTTGGCAGGTAGGCCCCTTGCATGGGGGCTGGATCCTGGTCGTACTTATTTGGCTTCCCTACTCTTATGGAGACCCTTGATCCTGAGGAGACCCTTGGTGCTTGAGCTGTGCCCCGGTGACAATGTATCAGCTCCAACACTTATTATACTGGTACACACTAGGAAAATTTGAGGTCTCTTGAGAGGCAATTCAAAACTCTAGTATACAACAACTGCAATTATGTAACCACGAAAGAAACATAATGAAACTTCTGTTCAAAGTTGAAATAATTTTAAGAGAGGAAAAAATATTGCACATACAAAAACATTATAGATAAGGGGAAAAAATCTGGCTTGAAGAGACAGTCTAAGACAGACAGCTTGAGAGGCCATTAATGACTTGGTCAACAACTCACATTTTTACTGATTCACAGCTAGTTTAACTTATTGTATATACCCAACTACTCATTCCCAATAGGCTGGCATTCCTAATCTACTGTAAAGCCATTTAATTACACTACAAATGAATTTCCCAATTATGACCATGAGTTCTAAAAAAATATTTATTGAAACTTATTTTTAAAAGTTCACATTTACACTCATTAAGTTTAAAGCATCTGACAAATCTCTGCCAAAGGATGCCAAGACTAACAATTATATTTTGAAAAAGAGCATTTTAATTCACTAATGAAGGCACCAAAATCCAAAGCAAAACCAAACAAACAAATTGAATGGCTTTATGTAAAGCACACACACAGCCCACCACCACCAAACTGAATGCTTGGCTCTATCAGAATGCTTTCATTATATCCTTGGAAGAAATAGAATGCTACATACCATAATAAAATCATTAATGAGCTACATCACAAAAATATACCAAATGACATTCCAAATAATAAATCAATGAACCATAAACAGGAGCTCACCCATTTATGATATCTTAGAAAATTAATGATCTGGAAAACATTGAAAGGAAAAACATTGTCTCACAGCAACATAAACTTTATCTTCAATTTATACTAGTAATAAACAGCATTAAGTACCTATGAAGAAAGTTTACTGCATTGCTTTCACAAGAGGAGTGGGCTTTATTGTTTAACTATACTAAAATTCTTGTGAGATCTCGTATTATTAATGTAGTACATTTCCAACTTAAGGCAAATGAGACAAATCTTTGACTGAGCACCACCAGTGACCAGAATTCTGACCTTTTGAACTTAGTGCCGGTATAACTTTATTATCAGAGTAAACACTGAAAACTATTAGTGTCACTGTTCACTGAATGGTTAACAGTGAAAAAAATACTAGGAGCACAATTCAGCAAAAGCTAAGCACTTTTAAGTGCCATTCAACATGCAGTTCAACATGTGCTCAAACATTTACTGCTGAAAGCAAAGGGACTTCATGTACTCATCTTTGGTTATTTGCACACTTTATGGGAAAAAAGAATCTCAAACACTGTTGAATATTGCACAAAACAATGCATTTTATGAGAGCATAAGTGACAGTGGCAGAAGAATGCAAAGTTCAGAAGTTGATTCCCCAAAATAAAGTGCTACAGGGTGAGAATTCATTTATCTGCTTGGAATTGCTCATTCCATTACAAATATGAAATGATACTGTGCAATACATTTTCAAGGCATTTATGTTAACATAAAAAAATAAAAGTTTTGATTACAAAGTTTAAATTGTTATAAAATACAGTAAAGTATCATACAACACAGATATGTATAAACCTTCATTCATTTTCAAATTCTAGCCAGACTTCTTATTTCTAGAATATGCTCAGTTAATTGCAAGACCGTCAAAATATGAAGCAGACCTGACAAGTCTGCAGAAAATTGCTTGGATGATCCCCCACCACTATAGACTCCACTTGCACAAATTCTTCTAGGTGAGTAACACACTGGGTAAAAACGCAATGGGAAACTGTGCTTTCTTGATACGTGAATGAATCCTAGAGAAACATGGGCTTCCTTTACCTCCTCAGCTCTGTCACAAAGCCATTACCTGTCAATATTGGTTTCTTTCAACACTGGCTTCATAACTTGTGCAAAGCTGGGAACTATGGCTTAACTTTGGCTACCAAAGCAGAATGTGAAGCCAACTTTCAACTCTAGTTTTTACAACCTGATATGAAAGTGAGTTAAACCACAGTTCCTGACTTTTCATGAATGGGATTTAAGGAACTCGGATGCACAGAAATGGAGGAGAGGGAAGGGGAAGGAAAATAAATGCATAACTGTGACTATCCAGGGCTTGTTCTTGTACGGGTTGGGCATCCCTCATCTGGAATTCTAACATCTACAGTACTGCAAAAACCGCAACTTTTTTTAGCACTGAAATGACACTCATCATGACAAGTTTTGGGGAAGAAAGACTGGTGGAACAGGGGGAGAGAGATTGTGATACTCCAGCTCTTCCTTCAAAGATTGTATTCTACCACCAACAGGAACCACTGGACTCAAGCAATGGAGGAACTTCAGTTCACCAGTTTCATACAACACCAAAAGCAGCCCCAAATATTTCCTGAAGAAATTGGAGGTCATCCTTTTCCAGCCCTTTGACTTCTTTTGATGCATCAAAGCCAAGACTAATGGGTCTATCATCTGTTCCCGGGGCTTGCTGCTTCACTTATGAGGCAACAGAGCTAGGGGTGGGATGGGCGAGACCTAAACAGAAAAGAGGGAGTTGAGAAGTGGGGAGGAGGGGTGGTCTGCTGGTCTGCCTTTATGCTGCTCAGTGGTACCTGCGCTGACAAGTTGATCCACAGCTGCGTTGATCTTGCTAATGGTCCGCCCCTCATACCTGCCTTTAATGGCAGGTGCAGGGAAAGAATGGCTGTGCTGATCTTGCTACTGTGTTTAGATTTGGGCCCCACCCCCAAGATAGCTCATTACATATCTGGAAGTATTCTGAAATACAGAAAAGCCAATATCCAAAGTACTTCTGGTCCCAAGCACTTTGGATAAGGGATGCCCAACCTGTAGCCGGAATCTGTTGTTTCCTGTTAATATCTGAACTGAGTCACTGCCTCCTAGTTCTATTCACTCTAAATCAGTGAGCTGCATGCCTCCCATCAACACCCTTGCCTCAAGCAATGTCTAGCCTCAATGCCTTGCCTGTTGACAGAATGCTTGAGGCAAGGAGATCTCCTCAATTCTCATACAGCAGGTTCCTCCATCATAGTCCTTAAAACATACTGTAAAGTCAATATGACTATTCATTTCCTTTTTTATTTTTCCTTACAAACAAATCTGTAAGAAAAAAATGGCAAGCAAAAGCAAATTAAGCATCCTAAATTAAACACACATATTGAATCTCATATGACATTTATGTTGATTAGGAAGGCCCACTACAAGAGCTACTTTGAGAACTCCCATTTTAAATATCTTATCCTAATTAAATAACAATCCACAAAGGTGGATCTCATAGACAATCAATTCAGACTTTAAACCTACTCCGCAATCAGCCAAAGGTCCCATTATACAGTGCAATCATGTCAGAATTCAAATATTCCAGCTCAGAAATCAAAGCAGAATGCAGACTTAGATCCTTCTCCAACCACACAGGCCACCCCCCCACCCCAGCCCCGGCTTTCAATTTTCCCACCTATTCAGGACAACACACTATGCCTCTTTCCCACCGGGAGCCCGCCCTGCCCAGCAGCTCTTTACCCTGCATGTTCAGCTCTGCATTTTCAATGGTGGTAGAGCTAGGTGCTACGTGACACACCTGAAATTGGCTCGTGGCCAACCTAGTGGGTCCCAATACACAGTTTGAGAAATGCTGCCATAGCAGATTATGGTTTTTGTAACATTTTTAAATTTCTTCTGAAAAGGACAATTTTATGAAAACTGCAAAAAAATAAAATGGGAAAAATATTAAGAATCAAAAATTCTTTTTAAAAGCATGAACCTAAACGCAAGAAGCAGAAAATGTTGCAAAAATTAGGTATATGAAGATTTAATGAAGTACTCACCCATATGCTCCATTACTAATCAGTTTAATTGTTTCAAAATCAATTTCACGAGGTTTCCTCCGAAGTTTAAGGGTTGCATTAGAACTCTTTAAAATAAGAAAAAGAGAGCCAATTACACTAACAAAGCACTATAGGGTGAAAACATAAAAAGGGGGTGCTGTTATTCTAGTCAATAAACTATGGGGCACAATACTGATGGGTCTACTCTATATCTACCAGATATGGCTTCACTGGTGCACTTTGTCTTAGCAACCTTGAAGGCATAATTAGAGCCAGGATGCATTGGTGGGGAAGGGAAATGAATTTCACATACTGGGTTGTGTATCTTAACCCTAAAGCAGTAGTTCTTAAACTCTCATGGAAAGTTTGAGCCACAGTAAGTGTGTGCGGGGTTGGAAGGAAGTAGCGACACAATCCCTTGGATCGCACTGCTTTGGAGGGGCACAGGGACTTGCTGCCACTTACCAAAGCCTGCAGCAGCCTCCTGCCTCCGCAGGGCTCCCCACACTGCAGAGACCCTCAAAATCATGATCACTTCCGGTTTTGCATTCGCAAAACTGAAAGTAGTCACGATTGTGATTTTTACATACTCTGCCGTGTGGAGAGCTCTGTGGAGGCCGGTGCAGGGGCTCCCTGGACCCCCAGGAGGCTGCTGCAGGTTTTGGTAAGTGACAGCAAGCCCATGTACCCCTCCAGAGTGGTGTGATTCCCTTAAGGGGGCAGAGGTCAGGGCTCTCTAGCTGGGGCATTGTGATGCCCCAGTTTGAGAACCACTGCCCTAATGCATAGAGAAGGAGGTTACCACAATGTATGACGAAGGAAGTTTGCTGCCCTCTCTTCCCACACAGTACCTTACAGCCCCTGAAAATCCACTCCTGAAGTTTGTAGGACCATCTAACAACACTGAGTTGAAGCATGAGAAACTGCCAAAAGAGGGGCAAATCAGTGAAAATCAATATGTCACCCAGATGGACTGAAATACTTCCTGCTTCCATACAGTTAGATTTTAATACAACCCATTGGTTTAAAGCCAATTCTTTGCTTTACACTTCTAGCATTCATTTAGACATCTGCTAACTCAGAAGCCAATATCTTTGGCTCCTACCAATTATTGTTGGTGTCTTTTTGGCATATACCTAATTTGTCAAATATATTCAATGATTACAGGTCAGTGGAGACACCATAGTAACCTGTTATGATCAGGCCCCTAGATTGTGCTATTCCTTTCTGCACACAGAGAAAATGGACTCTGCCTTCCCCTTCTACTCTTAATTATGATGTACTGCTGCCTGAAACATTAACCATGACTAGCACTCTTAATGAGGAAGAATGCCTAACCCAACATTTGAAATCAGTGCACTAAATACTTTACAATTCTCTCGTTTATTTGCATAATACTCTCATTCAACAGGCTGAACCTTACAGCCAAGAGAATATGGGAAAATGATCTTCCTGTGTTATACCTGCACTCTATTCATTGCATCATACTGACCCACTAAAAAAGACATAAAACATAATGATTTCTATTCCTCAGGATATTTCTAACTAGCTAACACACATCAAAGGGATGTACTAGATTAGTTACTAGATTAGTCTGGCAACACTTTTGCAATCAATACTTTGTTTACAGCCCAAATTCAGCAGGCATTTTCTGGGTACCACACTGAAATTATCCTGTATAATGGTTTTCTATTGCACCAGCCTAAAGGGAAAATGGAGGCAAATCTTTAAATGGAAGATCATCACTCATGTGATTGTGATGAGGGTAATTTCTGGATTCAGTTACAGAACTGCAGTTCAGTTAGCCATTCTCCTGTATTTTGCTTACTGTTACAATAACACTAATATAACTTTCCTTTTGTACATTTTTTACAATATACCCAAATAATATGGGGGCTAATATGGGGGCTATAATAACAATAACAATAACAATAATAACAACAACAACAGCTTTATTTTTATCCCGCCTTTCTCCCCAAAGGGACTCAAGGCGGCTTACAACATATGCGCTTCGATAACCAAAATCCATGCAGTCCAAAGATACTAACCCCTAAACACAGATGTTCAATAACACCAAGAAACTGCAGTATTTGTACAGTTTCCGAAAACACAAACCTGTTATTAAAGTTTACAAAATAACTTAATGAAACAAAGCATCCAGCAACACAGTTAAAATAACCGTTTCTTTTAAGCTCAATATAAATCTAATCCATGTAACAAAATACTTACACTAATGGATTCATCAGTTTCTGGTGTTGCTGCTGTCCCACTGTCATAGTTTGCTAACTGAGCTATTTCTATAAAAAAAGAAAATGTATATTCAGATTACAATCTGCACACTTATAAAAAATTTTGAACTACAAGATTAAAGGAGTCATTTTTGTGTTTTGTGGAAATAAATTTTATTCAATAAGAAAGAATCAGAAACCACGGTAAGAGATTTAATATCCAATGGAAACAAATCACCTGCATGGATTGCTCTTTACTTCCAGTGTATTTTAATAAATAATATCACAGGAGAAAAAGTTTATATTTATTCCTACAACTTGGTAAGAACTGCTCAAATATCCTACATAGGTGCAACTAACTCAAAAGTGCGTCTTTCAAAATGGGATCCTGTTCAGCCTGGAATAAAATGTGCTTAACAGACACACATTTTATTCAAGGTTGAACAAGATCACACCTTGAATTTCAATTATATTGTACCTTAAAACAACAAGCTTTTCACATGAAGTCCCTCTATGTTAAAAACAGTAATTGTTAAATACATTATCTGCAGCTTGACAGTACACAGGTGCCTAGGACAATCTGACTACACTGCAATTTTTCCCCCCAATGATTTTTATAATACTTCTCCAAGGTGACAAAACTGAAAACCATGCTTAAAGGAGATGTGATGTCACGATAACATTCACATTTCTGGGGCTTTTTGTCTGAGAAAGCTTAGGAAAATGGAAAAATACTAATAAAAAAAAAGTCACGTAGTTAATGTACAATGCAAGTAATTGTGTGAGAACACTTTTACCTCAGAGCAACTGCAGTTTTGTTGGGACTCTTAACAATAAGCTTGCTTACTCTCAACTAAGCTCTCATGCATAAATAAGCTGTGGAACAGTGTTTCTTAATGTTTGTCCCCTACCATACCACTTCATATGGTCTACTTATTGGGAGTACCACTGGACTCCAGACTGGGAGGGAATAAACTATGTGACAGAAGCAGGTAAGAGGCTCAGGGTGGACAGGAGTGCTTTTTTGAGCATGCAAAAAGCACATGCTGGAGTTCTGCCTGCTAGTCCAAGCCTCCTACTGCAGTTTGTCACGTTCCATTGCTGGTCTCGCTGCCAGGTGATAGGGGTCTGGGGGTCTTGTGCGTACCACTGGACACCACCTCAAGTACCACTGGTAGTACAAGTACCACTGGTTGAGAAACCCTGTTGATTGAACCCAGTTGATAGAATCTCCCTTCCATTGAGGCATAGGATTTTCTTTTGGCATTGAAGATCTATGGATGCCGAGTGTCATTTTGGTAAAACGATCAATTACATTATTTAACACCTGATATAGATTCCAGTTGTGTGTTGGAACTGTATGTAAGGGCCACAAAAGGCAGTTTTGTTTTCTTTTGAAAGACAGAATGTATTGTTACTGTTAACTAACCAACCATCCAGACTTAAAGATATGCATATCTAACACAAAACTGACAAATCAACAGGGCTATCTACTGTAGCATGTTCTGTGACATAAGCAAGGCTTGGCAGGTTTATCCAGTATTATGTCACTGTTGCAACTTCATTCAAATATTGTCTGCATATGTCAACTTCATTCAAACATAAGCTAAAATAGTTAGCTCTGTGGTTGTGGTATGGCTTTAGATTGGCATGTGGTAAGTTCTCTCTATGCCCAACAGCCCCCCAATTTTAAATTTTGTACATCCATTTCTAACATAGAAGTGTCTACTGAGGCTGCTGTGCCAATAAAATAGCATCAAATATCACTTAACACTGCAGTCATAACATTATACTAGCAGAACAGTTGCTGTGTCCATTATCACAGATGCAATAACCTTCAGGATTTGAATGTAACAGTACAAAGCACACAGGTAATTGCATACTTATGCAAGGTATCAATATTTCAGCGTTTTTAACTGCATTACTCATATACGTAATAGGATGGGACCTTTATAAGCAAGTGAACAGATACAAAAATGTAGCATTTTATAAAATGACAAAGGGCTTAATAATGACAAACAGCTTATGCTAATAAAAGTAACCATTAATGAATATATATGTAGATTATTTTCACTTATAAACAGCAAACACAAAAGGAATGCACACTCATGAATCCAAGATGCAGAATTTTCAAATTTAGAAGAAATAAGTGTGATCCAAGTCAACTATATAGGCAGAGGGTTTTTTAAAATAAAAACCAACGTATTTTGCTTACTTTAAAGGCCATCTATAACAGCACATTAAAATTTGGAATTAGCTTTACCATAAACTATGGGATTTTTTAGCAGAAGTGCTGATAAAAGGGGTTTTATTGCTTCGTAAGAACTGAGCCATTATAATGCATTGTGACAGCCTTTTCAATCCAAAAATTATATTCATAAATAGAAAATTAAAATAGCTCATCTTTAAACATATCTTTGCAAAATAACCATTATCTGAGAAACACACATTATTTGTAAACAGTAGGTATTAATGGAATGAAACCAAGAGTCAGCTTTTGAAGCAGGGAGCTAAAGAACCATTTCTCAATGCCTGAAGACATTCTTTAAAACTCATCTAAATACCATTAAACATCTGCTTTTTTATTTCATTGATTTAAACCATTTCTAAAGACTCATGATTCAAAAAGGTAAAGATGGTAATTTAAAAGCCATGGGGAAAAATTCCTCCTCAGGGAACATTTCTGAAATACAGCAACCAGGTTCCAATAAATGATGAATCTGTTGTGCTGTTGCTTCAAGTACAGTATAGATTTATCTGGCATTATCTCCAAGTATTGCATGCATCATTTCACTTGAAGAAAAGGTACTGAAGAAAGGTACTATTTCAGTAAAGGAGGAAGACAAAGTATCATAGTTGCAGTCCTAAACATTTCTACTGAAAAACAATTCAATTGAGGTGTAAAGTAGTAGCCTTGCTCACAGATGAAAAGAAAATATTTGTATCTACTATTAAATTAATTTGTTTTTAGAAAGGAATCAACTGTCATGTACATGCAACTGCAATGTACCCATAAAAAGAAGCAGTACACAACTTAGACACCATGCCAGTGATATCTGTGTAATAAGCTTTAAGTCTTTCGTAGACTTGGGGCACAATCCTAACCAGGTCTACTCAGAAGTAAGTCCTATTTTGTTCAATGGGGCTTACTCTCAGGAAAGTATGGTTAGGATTGCAGTCTTTGAAAGACTAATTTTAGAAAATTCTATTTTCTGTGTAGGACCTCAGGTATATTATTCACTAGCCTGGCATCAAGGTTCAGTAATGATAACAAAAAAATAATTTGCATTTGCATGGCACATTGATGTGCTATATTGATACAGGTTTGGACATCATGATCCAGAGCACAAGATAAAAAACTAAAAAAACTAAAAATATTAGAAAGCAGCAGTGCAGATGGAAATGCTGCTTATGTTATATTTACTGACTTGCAGTATAATCCTATGCATGATTACTCGGAAGTTCCATTTTGTCTAACTGGACTTACTTTCTTGTAAGCAGTCAGAGCATCATAGCCATAGTTCACACACAACTTTGCTATAAATTAGCATCCAAATAATTGCTTAAAAGACTGATACTGTTAGATAAAGTCAAGTTCTGCCTTTCTTTTCAAAGGATTTAAGAACTCTTAAGAATTGTATTTCAAGAGCAAACCAAGGACTATCTAAGTCAGTTTCCAACAACAGGCTGGCCAAGTGCTTGAAGGGCTAAGAAGCATAAGTATATATACAGCACAATCCTATGCATGCTTACTCAGAAGCAAGTTCCATCAAGTTCACTGGGGCTTATGCGCAGGTAAGTGTATTGCAGATTAAGGGACAATAAATGGCCTTCATTTGTTTGGCCCCGGAATCTGGTGCTCAGAAGGATACTGGTTCTGATTACAAATGTTACATTTAGCTACCATCATTAGCAGCTGTTGACAAAATTATCTTGTAAATTTAATACTTTTTAAAAACCATCTAAGGTAGTAGTCACCACCACAGCAAGAACTACTGGTTGCCAAATGAGGGTAAATGTTGACAGCAACCAGGTTCAGTCTATACTGCACTTTCCCATGTTCAATCTCTCCGCCCAATCAGTAGGATATTTGAACCAAGACAATTTACAAGATAATTTGTCAGGGTTAGAAGACAACCCGGGGAAATTTGGCCTGGATAAGGTAGAGCCTAAGCTGTGTAAAATGCTGAATCACCAAGAGTAGGTGAAAAGAGAGCTCACTAATTGTAACAGGTGTTGAGCTAGCGCCAGGAGGAGGAGACAGCACCCTTCCTAATTCACGCACAGTGCTTTAAAAGGACTGCAAGAGCCCTCATGTGTGGGAAGGCAGGTGGTCATGTATGTAGCACGATTGTGCTGTCTTTATGTTTCTTTGCTATGCTGCTGTTATTTCTGTTACCTTGTAAATACAGACTGAAATAATGAAGGATTTGTGTCTGAAGTGCTCTCCATCGTGTGGGCTGAGTCTTTGAGGCTGCATTCCGCAGGCAGCAACAGATAAGAGGCTGCTCCCTCCTCGACATAATTCAACATTTTTGACAGATGGTTCTACTATGATACAAGTTTAAACCTCCTTCAAAGAAACATTTTTAACGCAATGATTCTGACGAATGGTTCTGAATAAGTTTTAACTGTGTTTGTGTAGACTTTAACTTATTATATTCAAATTTCCTTTTAAATCAGGGTGTGTTAAAAAAGGATATATACTATAATTGACTACCATAACTGAAATAAAATACAACCATATGATTTAATTTTTATTCACCCTGCTACCCTAGTGGCTATCTGCTGGTATCTGCTGGTATTCCTTGGCATCTTTTTAGATTGTGAGCCCTTTTGGGACAGGGAGCCATTTAGATATTTGATTTTTTCTCTGTAAACCGCTTTGTGAACTTTTAGTTGAAAAGCGGTATATAAATACTGTTAATAATTAATAATAATAATACCCTCTTAACTACTGAGATGTGTCCACAAACTTTTTCAGGATCTTTGTGAGTGAATGTCATTAAAATTATCCAGACCGTACAAGAATACTTTGATATGGTACTTCATTATCTTCAACTTGTATGATCATTATCCTGGGCTAGGACAGATCTCACCTGCAGTTCGCCTTGCTTTTGTTAGCAGTGTTAAACATCATCAGTGCTTTCCTTCTTTGAAAAGACTAATGAGAATAGGCATTGAGAAGCTCAGCCTTTTACTAGCATTACACCTTACAGAATTAACAATGAACTAGCTTTATCTTTTATCTTCTTTCTCCTTCTCTAAAATCTCTGGCTATTTGCTGTTTGGTTTCTTTAAAAAATGGATAATATGGGAATGTGTCAAACGATTAATTTGGTGTCAATCACAAATTGATTTAAGAATGAATTATTGGACCACAAAATTCTCCTACCTTCCAAAGGATCCTTATTCAACCCCAGCTGGCTGATAATATATCGAGGGATGTCTGTTTTAATGCCTTGTCCCTCTTTAGCATGTCCTTCTGCAGCTTCCAAAAGATAGTAAAATTCTTCAGGATCAAACTCCTGAAAAGAAGAGGGAAAAATTGCAGAAACACTTTTAGACTGCTTCATTCCTTCAGAAAAATAAAGTTTCCTGAATCTTGTTGCTCTTCTAAGCTGCTTTCTTCATGAAACAGTTGTGAAGCATAGCAGTCCCACGTACTGCAAACAGAACTGCTATTACCATTGTGGAATGGGTCATTATTACAATTAAAATTTCAATTTTTCTGCACTAACGAGAAGGGAGGAGACACAGGAATCACTATGGCTATGACCATACAATGATGAATCAGGGTAGAGAGGTGGGGTACAATATCAGATTTGAATAGAAGTTAAAAAAGGAGAATGTGATCCCATGGGCTGTTCCTAGAGTCCCATAGGTCCTAAAGGGGGGGAGGGCAAATCCTGGAAAGGAAATGTAATTCTGGGATAGTCAATGACTTGAACCTACATACTAAGTAGACAGAAATTGTCAAAGAATTAAAAGCAGTTTAGATCATTGGTTGGGCTTAACTAGGTTTTAAAAGTAAACCCAGAATGAATTTCACAATACATATAAGGAATAATACCTGCATTATATACATTGAATCTATAATGCCATTTGTGGAAGACACTCAATTATTACAGCTGATTTGTCTCACTTTTTCATAAATTCTTTTCCAACAAACCCATCTCTTCTTATGTCTCAAGACAAACCTAAAATGGAAGTGAAGTTACAGAAGTTTCCATAAAGGGATACCTATGACAGCTGCTAGGGGTGATGTGCACTGGGTAAGAGCCATATGAAAATTTCCCAGATCAACTGCTGATGCAAATTTTCTTTGCTCTTCAGAGAGTTGTTCAATTAAAAAACATTTTTTAAAAGAAATGCTGACAGGCACTTTAAATGAAGTAGAATTACAGATGTGCTCTCACAAAATGGGGTTTTTCTCTTTTTGCCTGACTTTTGCTTGCAATGTACCCCATTTCAGCTGCAAGCCAATAACTTGTTTCATTTTAGCTCTAAGAACCAACACATATTTCAAAAAGTTGGAAGGAAAATGCCCTGGATTTTGAAGTATCAGAGAAAATATGCAATACAGTTGCAATGTCCAAAAAAAAATAATAAAAAGTGAGGTTCAGAAGTGGATTCCTTGGGCTTTCCTCCTTTATGTTCAGACTAACTCCTCCTAAATCAACTTCCTCTTTCTAAATCAACTTCCTCCAGTCTTCATCGCCACCTTGCCAAAGGTGAGGCAGCTTTGGAGAAGGCACACCCAGATATATACAGTGAGCCAGGGAGCTTGGAAATTTAGTTGCCATGCATGCTTGCATCAGCATCCAGGCTTACAACAGTTCCTGCCTGATGATCTTACACTGTATGGGTGGCAGGATTGCATCTAGCTCCAATTACATTAACAAGAGTTTGGTGGAGGGCTAAAGACTTTGCCTTGGATTCTTTGAAAGGAACAGAATTTTAAAATGTTCAGCGTAAGAGCCATCAAGCTGGTACAATTTAAATGAATCAATTTCAAATTAGATCAGGAAGAGAGTCCACCATCTCTCTAAATAAGAGCTGCCTAAATGCCCATGTATAGAAGTGATCAACCACGCAAAACTTGGTATACTGTAAGGTGAACAGCAATTCTTTACCATGGTAAGCAATGCATTTCATGGAAATTGCTGAGTGCCTCATAAACAGGTATCTAATTATTAATCTGAAGTAATTTGCTGGTGTAAGAGCCCTGCCTTCAATGAAAACCAAATTTTAAAAAACCTAAACTTTGAAAATTTCAAATTCCTTTTACAGGTACATGCAGAACAGCAAAAACAATATTTTCTGACTATACCAATTTACTTTACAAACCTGTGCATGTTTACTCAGTAAACATTGAAGTAAACAAGTAAACTCAGTAAGCACTCAGTAAACAAGAAGTCCCACTGAATACAATGAGACTTATTCCAAGGTGTGTACAATATAGGATTACAGTCTACGAATACAATCCTATCCTGTTCCCTGCCTTATGCAGACACACCAACCGGCTGTGCTGCATGCTATGGTGGGGGCCGGTTGGGAGAAGGGGAAAAATTTCTCTTATACCTGCTAAGATCCAGGATAGTCAAACTCTCAGACCTGGTCCGGCTCTTTAGTGGTGCAAGTTTGAGACAAGGTTGTGCCAGCTCACTCTGGAGGGGATAGCTTCTAGTGCAAGTCATCTGCACCAGGTGCCACCCTCTCCCACTTCTGACAAGCTCCTAGGTCCCCCAGTTCTCTCAGCCCTGCCCCATTCTGCCCATCCTGCCAACTTACCAACATCGGCAGGGCTCCTCTTTGGTGTAGCACATGAGGTCTTCCCTGCCAGCTGTGGCAGCTGCCCAGAGCACATAGTTATACACACTTTCAGATCAACAATTATGACACAATAAAGCATGTACTGCCACCAGAAATCTAATTAGCACTGCACAAGATTGGGCCATTATTGATAAAATAGAATACATATATTTGAGTTCCAGGTTTGAATTGGATGAGAGTCCAGATGTCTGCATTCTTTTTTCCTAACTTTCAGTCTTGTCCTGAGAGAACAAGGAAAAGAAGCAAACGATTCCACCCCTACAATATAATACTTTTATATTACATATAATTTAAATATTGCAATGTGTTAAAGTATCTACTATCGCAATGTGTAAAATAGTGTACTAAAATGTACTACAAGCATTGATTCAAAACTAATACATGCTATTAATTTTTTTACCTTATCTATTGACTTTCAATGGCAATATATTTGTCCAAACTGTTAAACAGTGGAATTCTATGCATGTTCATTCACTGTGTTCAGTGAGGCTTATTCTCTAGTAAGTGTGGTTAGGATTTCAAGATAAAATAAGCATAACCTTACCAAGCACTCAAGTAAGCGAGCAGGACGAGCAATGACAATAAGAATCTTTCGAACAAGTTGCTTAATAAGTGCCAATTCTCCGCTTTCTGACCTTTCTTGAGCCTGTCAAAAGAAAAAGGCACAAAAAGAGCCTTGAAGTTTTTTATTGACACATGGAAAACATTACTATGATGAACAAAACACAACTGATAACAGTAGAATTTTCCAGCACAATCACTTTGACATAATGACATCCTTTCAATGTTGATGATAATCAGTACAGTACATCTGTAATCAAAAATGTTATCTTAAATTCATAGGAAATGTTTAGAGTTTTATTTTCATTACTAAGCATGAGAGAGAAAAGGGTTAGTGAAGCAGACCCATTTTGTTTTTATTCAAAAAACACTGAATCATAGAGAAACAAATTGATAGTGGATTATAATGCCACAAATAAATCCAGTATACAACAAATGGCCACCATTTCTCAATAAAATGTCCAGTCTGTTGACTTACATCTTACGACTATTAAATTGTCCATATGAGCTTTTAATAAAGAGTTCTTTTTTTATAGGTATCACATCTGTCTTCCAATAAAGTGCCCCCCAAACTCTTTCTGCCATTAATTAACTTGTTACTAAAGATTTCACATTTCATTCACTACCCTTCAGAAATTTAGGGCTCAATCCTATCCTGTGCTGGTACAGACAAGCCAAGAGGCTTGCGCTTTATCTAGCACAGAATAGGGGCCCAGAGTGGCTCGGCCTCCCCCCGCCCTGGAACGCCTCCCTCCTGCCTCCTCCCTACTCACCCCAGAGTTTTGCGTTGGCCAAGCTCATGAGGAGCTCGGCCTAACCGACTCATGAGGAGGTGCAAATGTGCCTTACGGCATATTTGTAACCCTCCTGGGCTGGCACAAGGGACTTGCGCCGGCCCAACGTGCAGTTTGGATTGCGCTGGTAGTTTAGTAGAACTATTATAGATTCATACTTAAGTATTGAAATGACATACTTGGGTTGGGAGAAAGGAGATATCAAACAAGCAGGATATGAGAGCAGATGCGTCCACTGTATTCAGGTCCATGAAGGACTAGTTAACACAAAACAGAATGGCACTCTTCAATCCTGATAGGTTCCTTCACCTTTAAGCTAAGCCCCCTAAGAGCATACAGGCTCTAGAGTCCCAGTCTTCAAAGCAGAAGCTCTACATCTTCACTGGGATAAAGTACAGTGCAGTAATGGAAAGTACAGCAACTAGTTGTTGCAAGAGCAGGGTGGGGTCCTCATCTGTGGGGTCTGAAAGGGAGGGGTAAGATGTTAACTTAGCCCCTTGCCTTGGAGGGGGCTACAGCATCCCACCCCAGTCCTGTGCCAGTGTATTATAATTATTACTACAAGCAATGGCTGGCAGAGAGCCCAAGGTCAGGGTACTCCTCTTCTTCCTCTGAGGGTGGCCCTCCTACCTCCAGGGGCTTGCTCCTCTATGTCTGTGACCAGCCCGTAACCTGGCTCTTACCCTTGCTTGCCTCTTGCACTTCTCCTTCTACACACTAGGCCTGCCCCACTACACTGCTTGCCTCAATTCTCCCCTCGCTTTTTCAGTTTTCCTTTTGCTTTCTCTTTGTCTTCTGCATTCCTCCTTCTTTCTCTTTTCTGCCTAATTGCCTCTCCATGTCCTTCACTCTTCATGCTTCATCCACTCCGTCCTTTCCCACGGAGCTACTACCAACTGTCCAGTCCCTCATCAGCCTGAGTGCCAACAGCTGGTGCCTCACTAGCCCTCCTCACCCTTCCCTTGCTGTTTGTTAAGCAACTGCCCAGTGGTTACATCACTGTTGAATGACATGATGGTTGGCTTGCTACCCTTGCTCTCATGGTGGGAGCAGGAAGTGAGGTTGACAGAAAACATCTCTGTGAAAAGCTTAAAATGGGAGTGTACAAGTTATTTCTTTCTCTTGGCAAAACTGCCTAAAACCTAGACACAAAAAGCCTGCTTTTCTGAGCTAATTTTAGTGAGAAGTCAGATTTGAGAAGGAAAACAGTACTGCAAGAGTTGCAGAACTCTTAACAGATAATCCTTGCAACACTGAAATTTCTTCCACAAACAGCAGAAAATCTCAAACTGGGAGGTTGCAATGCACCAGCAAGAGAAGCTCTGTCTTCTCTGAGAAGCTCTGTCCCTTTAAGGCAGTGGTTTTCAAACTGGGGCATCACGACGCCCCAGCCTGAAGGCCCTGGCCTCTGCCCCCTTAAGGGCCGGGGGCAGGGAGGAGGCAGGGAGGAGGCAGCTAATGGGACTGCAGGGACTGGGATGTACTCACCAGTCCCGTAGCAGCCTGTTGGGGGTGTGGGGAGCCCTGCACAAGCATCTGCAGGGCTCCCCAGCTCGTCAGAAGTTAAAGTGGAGCCATTGTGCTCCACTTCTGGTTTTGCGGAGGCAGGAGCGCAATCACTCCACTTTCACTTTCTGAAGGCTGGGGGAGCCCTGCAGACGCTCATGCAGGGCTCCCCGCACCCCAGGACAGCTGCTGCAGCCCAGACCCTGCAGCCCCGTCAGCATGCAATCCTGGGGATCATGTGGCTGCCTCCCCCCCCCCCCGCCCCGTAAGAACTTACAGCACTGCAAACTCTCCGTGAGAGTTTAAAAACCACTGCTTTAAGGCAGGGGTCTCCAAACATTTTGGCCAGAGGGTCACATCAAATATCTGGCGTGGTGTTGAGGGCTGGGAAAAAAAATTTAAATATAAAAATTAAGTAAATAAATTAGAGATGGAACTTAGATGAGTGAATAAATGAATGAATGGGCTCATTCATTCAACTTCTCTGGCCCTCAGAATACCCTCCAGACACAACCAGAGCACAGCTCTGGTCATGTACAGTTGTGTGGGCCAGAGCCTTTCAGGGGACAAGAGGCTGGCTGTGGGCCGGATAGAGGCTTATTGCGGGCCGCATCTGGCGCCTAGAGGTTTGGAGACCCCTGCTTTAAGGGATGGGGAGGGGGGAATGCAGCAGCGTGATTGGGACGATTGTGCCACTGCCAGGGATTTCATACACTTCTTGTATACTTACCTGAACACCAGCTGGCCTCGGGGGGGGGGGAGCCCCGCGGACATCTCCGCAGGGCTCTCCAAGCCTCATAAACTCTAAAAATAAAGATTGCGACCCACTTCCAGTTTCATGATCACAAAACTGGTCTCAATCTTTATTTTTAGATTTTATGATGCTTGGGGAGACCTACGGAGGCATCCACAGGGCTCCCCCCCAGGCCAGTACGAGCTAAGGTACAAATACCCCTTGAAAGCCCTGGCAGCAACACAGTTGTTCCGATCTCATCACTGCATTCCCTCCACCCCCGCAAACACTTACAACAGTTCCCAAACTCCCAGAGAGCTGTCTGGCGCAAAAATGACTACTAAGGCATACAATGCATACTGAGCAGCCCACAGCAGCTCCTCCGGGGAAGGGACTTTTGTCCCCCATGTAAGGGAAGTAGCCCACAATGGGGCTACTTGATTCTGTGGTGGCTCTTGAGCCGGCGCAGAACCAAGGAGTTCCTTGTCGGATTATGAGGCCTGACACGGGGCTCAGGATCTGGTAAAGCTGAGCTCTGCTGGTCCTGCCCCCTCCCCCATGCCTCCTCCCTGCCCTCCACCTGCCCCCTGCCTTCCCCCACTCACCTCTCCGCCGCCTAATGGTTCAAGCGAGGCACCAGGTGGTGGACAGCAGGCCAAGCACTAGCATTGGCCCAACGCAGTCTTCTGCTGGGCTAGCTCTGGCACTGGGCCCACAGTAATGGACGCGGACATGCCTTATGCACACGGCAGATAGGGTCCTAAGTTAGTTGTAATCTAAAGGCACATAATGATCCCAGTGTACAAACTCTCTCACACTTAGGAGGCTATTAGCAAGCTAAGACACGCAGGTATATGCATGCACATACTGGCCAAACAGATGATTGGTACTGTTAGCTTTCATAGCACAGAACACATGTTGCAGGACTGGGAATCTGTCTCCCTACAACTCTAAACTGGTGATCAGCACTGTCAAGATCGACAATACGAACTGTACATTATTCTTCCTTCAAGGAACTCAGAATGGGCTACCAGTTCAGCCAGTACACTCATAGACTCTAGTCTGCAAACATAACTGTCGGAACCAGGTTCTGGTTCAAGATTCTTTAAACCCCACATACTGCACTTTTGTGTTCATAGCCCACATCTAGGAAGGTGATTCACACATGAATGCTTGCTTTTGCACATGAATTCCCATTGCTGGATCAGAAAAATCTCTTTAGATTTGAACTACACAATCTTATACTTTAAAAGGGTAAATATTTTACCTTTATATTTGAACAAGAAGCACCTAATCTATACACATAGGGAAAAACAGCAGGTGAGTGAGTTGAGAGAAATAACTAGAATGGAACATTCTACAGATAATCAGAAAAGAAACTGAAAAAGAATGTAAAAGAACAGGAACAAAAAGAACACTTCTCCAATAGGTTGGAAAAGACTTTGCAAGAGGTTTTGAATTGCATTCCAAATTTCTTTGAAACTTTTTTTTGTCTAGTAACAAAGAATAGACTTTCAGAGATCTAATGAATGCAAAGAAACCATATGTTGCTTCTTTAGGCTGAAAGATATGAACGTTCCTTTGTTCATATCTCAGAAAAGCACTTCTTTGTTTGAATAATAGAAGCTGAAGGATAAAGTTCAAATTGCATCCACTACTTATTCACTACTGTCCTGAATGGTTATTCATAAGTGTGAAGTTGAAATGAATAAACAGGTTACAATTGTTTTGTGTTCTTTGCAACTGGATTACTAGAGACTTCATTTTCATTTAAAAAAAAAAATTCCTAAAATTTTAAAATCCCATCAATAGTAATTTTTAATATTGTTTGTTTGTGGATTAAGAGATAAATTTTCAACCCAGTTATTCAAAGACTATAGAGATACGTATTATTGCATCGTAGTATTACAAGGATCGATGGCAGAAACAAAACAGGAGACATGCTGTTCTCACTAGCTATGTCTCTGCTACATCTGTCTAACAAGCATTAGTATGCTGAATGCACTTCTATCACTATCAGATGTTTAAGCCTATAACATTAGGTGCGTTTGTGAACTAAAGATTCTATGAAAGTAAAGAAGGGTGCTGGAAGAAAACATTAAACTCAAATTGACCTTGACCTTAGAACTACAAAAATGTCAGCTAAATCAAAGCTGCTCAGATGTCTTGTGACTTCCCCAAACTATGCAAAGCAATCACAATGTGCGAAGCAGCAGGAGGCACAGCTATCCACTGAATGTCACAGCTGGGAACTGACAACAAATGCATCATCAGAAACCCTAAGTGTGTTCCCACAATTTAGTTCCAACAAACAGCAGGCCTCCTTGCAAGGATTTATGTTTGAGATGAACACTGTAAAGATAGCAAAAAAGCATATTTTCATACGTGGGAACAAAAAGTACATAAATGAAAACCATAAAAGCGCTACTTGAGCCCACGAGTATTATTTACAAGGATGTTTTGGTCAAATGTTCACTTTTATCCATAATTTAACCACACAAAAACCATCCCATAAACCCAGACCTTAAAAAAAAATCCACAAATGATTTTAAAAAACCACAACTGTATTTAAAATATAAGATAATATCAAAATATGATAGAAATGACAGCAGATCATGGTCAGGTAAGAATAACTAGGGGCACCTTGCCTACAAAAATCTACAATCTAGGAAAAAAGCAAACTAAGGTGTAGGATGTGATTGAGATTAATAAAATTGTGCATGGTATGAAGAAAGTGCATTCTCTCATAAAACTAGACTGGAATAATTCCGTGAAACTGATTGACAGAACATTCAGATCAGAAAGGATAAAATACTTCACACAAAGTACAATTAATGTATAGAATTTGTTGCCATGGGATGTGGTGTTGTCTCCTAAAGAATTACAACTTCATGCAATTCTTTCAAACACTAAAACAAAATAACTCACGAGCACTTTACATAGTACTTCATAATTTCAGTGTAATGACCTCATGACAATGATGAGTTCCAAAAAAAAATTGATGGAATAAAAAAATTTAGCTAAGAAAAACATCAAGGATTTAATGAGCTCTTGCAGAACCCATTGATCAATAGATAACCAAGTGCATTATGGTAACCAGACCTGACAGTGGTTCAGGGACCTCCATACTTATACATTTCCTTCCACTGATGTCCTCAACATTTTGAACACAGAGAGTTTTGTGTTCAGCATATGAAATTACATGCCAAGTATTAAATGTCTAAATAAAGCTTTATTTTGTTATTTATTTAAAATATTTATATTCTGCTCTTCTGATGCTGAAATCTAGCCTCATGCACCATGTCAATTTGATTGTGAATAAAGTTTGTAGAACCACCCCTGTGCACACCAGTTCAGTTGCTTTGAGCAATGGGGATGTCTCACTTCATTTGTTGGCTGTAATTCTGTATCCATAAGAGGTCCTGTGCTCAAATGTCCAGAGCAATCCAAACTACATTTACTCAAAAGTAAGAGAAACAGCATTCAATGAAACTTGCTCTGCACATGTCATTTTAGGACTGCAGGTTTAAAGTGGGTGGAGAAAGATAAGAAATTTGCTGCTGGGTGGAGAGTGATACTATGCACTTGTTTTCTAGAAAAGAAGGAATAAAACTCATGCACTCATGTGCACAATCAGATGAACTCACAGAAAAAATCACAGTGAATGTATTCCTCATGCAGGGAGCCTTGTCAACCATAAATGTGCCTTTGATGTTGTTTGGTTTCAACATGTTTACATGTATGTATTGGCAACCTTCAGTCTCGAAAGACTATGGTATCGCGCTCTGAAAGGTGGTTCTGGCACAGCGTCTAGTGTGGCTGAAAAGGCCAATCCGGGAGTGACAATCCCTTCCACACCGGGAGCAAGTGCAGTCTGTCCCTGGTCTGTCTGCCTGGCTATGGGCCTTCCTTCTTTGCCTCTTAGCCTCAGACTGTTGGCAAAGTGTCTCTTCAAACTGGGAAAGGCCATGCTGCACAGCCTGCTTCCAAGCGGGCCGCTCAGAGGCCAGGGTTTCCCACTTGTTGAGGTCCATCCCTAAGGCCTTCAGATCCCTCTTGCAGATGTCCTTGTATCGCAGCTGTGGTCTACCTGTAGGGCGCTTTCCTTGCACGAGTTCTCCATGGAGGAGATCCTTTGGGATCCGGCCATCATCCATTCTCACGACATGACCGAGCCAACGCAGGCGTCTCTGTTTCAGCAGTGAATACATGCTAGGGATTCCAGCACGTTCCAGGACTGTGTTGTTTGGAACTTTGTCCTGCCAGGTGATGCCGAGGATGCGTCGGAGGCAGCGCATGTGGAAAGCGCTCATGTTTACATGTTTACATGTTTACATGTTCACATGTTCATGTTTACATGAACATTTAGGCAATACAGCAGGAAGCACTCACTCTGGAAGGGCAATTAAAATAAGTCCTAAAACCTACCAAAAACCAACTGTCAGGGAGAAAAATGGGTTATTTGTTACCTGTGAAGATCAGGCTTATCAGATCAGGTGCCTGTGTAGTGCTCTAAACACACTACTTTCATGGCAATGAAAGCATCAGCTAGAGACCAAAATTTTATTATTGCTTTCCTTTCATTAATATTCAATCATGCAATATCAAGAATTCCCATTCATTTCTGCAGGGAGAATGATACTGAAGTTATTTATTATTATTATTAAGTCACATATCCCTTTTTTTGCCGGCTTCCTCCTTCGAGATTGTTTGCTAGAGAACTGTTTTACTGCAAACATCAGCTATTTTGTATAGCCTTTTCTTACACATGGAAATATTTAGCAAATTTGATAAAACTAAACTAAGAGATTTCCATTTGTTCACAATAGAGGGAAGCAGAAGACTGTTTCATCTGGTACAAAAAGGGAACATATGAGTTACATTCTATGATAGCATAAATTAGCTTTAGATGCTTTATAAACCAATTATTCTTAGAGTCATACGTGATAAGGTCCCTTAGGCAGCTGCAAAGGTCAATGAACTGAACAGACATACAGCGCTGTGTGCAATTTAGACCCATTTATTTTTGGAGTACAGTGGCCATAAATATCTTCAGTGCTTTATTTTCTTAAATGAACCTCAGCAATTTCTAAATAATCTTTGTACAGTTCATACCTCTTGCAGGAGCTTATCTAATTTATGTTGCAATTCAAAGAAGTATCGTGAAGTGATGAGACCCTGGTGGGATTTATCCAAGCAATCACGAGCCAGCTCAATAATCTGATGATGGGTGAAACTGAGCACTCCGTCTGCCAAGGGAAGAACGTTGTCAGGAGAGTGGTTTGTGATAATCTCCTGAAGTCGTTCTTCCATCTGAGCCGTAGCCTATGCAAAATACGTTTCACAGATTAATCAAGATATTGACAAACATATTTAAGACTTCTGAAACCAATTCCTTGAAATACAAAATACGAAGCCTGACTGTCAACTATATGTGAACCAAAATTTGAATTAGAAGCAAAATCATTATGAACCTCTAGAAAGAAAAAACTATATCTCTTACCATTTTTTTTAAACCACAAGTTTTTGAAAAGTCTACATTAGACAATAATTAACACAGGCACATGGGGCAGCTAGATTGGTACACAGGGATTTTAGATCCTGGTCACTGAAGACGAACATAAAGTAACTTTCTAAAGCAGCCTGCCAGTGTGACTTTTTCCTAAAGATCAGCTGTGTTGTTAACTGAACATCTAGCTATCAGAAGATGTTAAAAATAAGCACACTGATTCTTTATTAAAGTATCTTACAGCTTAAATAAATTAATCTGGTATCAAAAATAACAGAACACACACACCATTGCTTAGAAAATGGTTTTCTTATTATGTTAGCTATTGGATGCAATGAATATACTGTATTACCTTTGGGAATCTTTCTTTGTACACATGGTTCATCATAATTATTTCATGGTCACAGCAGGCAGGAGAACGTCCAGGGCTGCAAGCAAACCAAATTATATCTTGAATTGTGTCTTGAATGGAAATGGAGTTTTAAATTTATGTACTATCTTTTTACATTGCCAGCATCATTAGTGAACTATATGTTCTAAAGGTAAAACAAACCTTGACACGCCAACAAAATATACCGTTGTATTAAGATTTACCTTGTCCTTGTATTTTAGATCAATATAGGTCGTGTCTCTGTAACAGTGGGGATCCATTCCCAGACCTCCCATGGATACTGAAAACCATGGATAATGAAATCTGCAGTTTTCTGGCCCACTGGGGCTCTGAACACAAACACAGCCTTGCTCTGGTCACGTTCAGAGCCATTGTGGAGGCTGCATGTGGTCTTTATGGGCCTCAGAATGGCCTCTGGAGGTCCTGGAAGGGCATTTCAGGTTTCCAGTTGAAAACTAGGAGTGCCATTCTAGGGCCACCGGAGGCCTTTCTGAGGCCCCTGAAAGCATTGGAAGGCCTGTTTTCAGTAAAACCGTAAGTGCCCTTTTAGGACCTCTGGAGGCCTTTCTGAGGCAAAGGTCCAGTTGCCTTTGGAGGTTTTAGGTTAGGCCAAATTTGGCTCAATGTGGGTGAAGGGGACCTGCATTGATCCAGATCCATGGATACAAAATCCCTTCCCCTCAGACCCTTTACAAAAACCTGTATCACTTAACAGATGTTTTATGTTTTATAGAAACATACTGAAAGGTGACCACCTAAATTCTTAACTCACTATGAATATAAAATGGGCACCAGTTCATATAAAAATGTCACAAGTCTGTTGTGGTAATTCCATGTCAAGAATTGAGTGCTTCTGAAAATGTATACACCTACCAAGTTATGATGAGTAAGGCAGTGAATGTAATTAAATTTCCTTACAAGAGTTCAGTTCTACTTCTGCAAGTTAAATGAAAATAGCACTTCAAAAAGAGCAGCTGGCAGTCAGTTTACTTTTAAGTGAGATTGTAGAGTCAAAGGGTCATTTCAAACACTGTACTTGCTTACAAGTGGGAAAAAGAGCATATGTATCTTATATAGCCTGAAGTGTGACAAAAGTGAATTTGGTTTGGGGTTTTTGCCAGGTGATCACCAATTAGGCATTAGATCTGAGCATGATATCTACGTGAGTTCTAAAACCTTCATAGGAGAAGGGTTTGCATAAAGTGGAAAAACAAGTTACAGAGCAGACATATCATTAAATCTTTATCAACAATCAGTCTTTTTTTTATCTTTACTTTGTTTTGACTGGGCCTGTGGCCAAAGAATGTAAAACAATTTACACAGAGTTTTCATGGGAAAAAACTGTGCAAACAATAGGGTATTTTAGCATAAGTATTAATGTTTAAAAGAACAGAGGTAATGATCTCATTGGTTCAAAACTCAGTATATTAATAAAATTAAGAGGTAATTTTAATATAAGCTTTTGCAAGTATTTCCAGAAACAATTAAACGGCATTTTGCCACAGATCCCATGAGACCACACAACATCCCTCTCATGCAGTACTGTATATTTTATATACAGTAAGGAATTTATCCATCCTGGCTGAAAAAGAGATTGAAACAATTTCCCATGCAATGAAAGCGTGGGGATGGCAAGTTACTTGGCAAGTGTACTTGGGACCCTAGTACACTTGCTATGACACTCCAGGCCCACCAGGTCCTGTCAATCATTCTTTAATTTTTTGTGAAACAAATTCATTTCCTTGCAGATTTCCACAGGACTGAGGGAGGCCGAGGACTAAGGGTGATATTACAGGAATCAGGTATGCACATAAACAATAGACCAGCTTGGTTCAGGCACAGATGAACTACAACTGACTGTTCTATTATTGCATTCTATTGCATAGTGCTCCTGTAGCCATTGAATGGATGTGGCAAACCACAGTCTCCTCCACCATGCATGTCACTGGAATATAGATTCATAAGAGGTTTTATTCTTTTCCAGAAAGTGGGGGGTGAGTGGGAAAAATGCCCCACTGCTTCACTTTATGAACAAGCTGTCACTGCTCTCTGTGCTCCAAAAGTAAGAACGAGAAAATAAATTTGTGAAAAGAATTTTTTTAAACCCTATAATTTTCCCAACAAGCATTCTATATAATATTTGTTCTATGGATTATGAAGCTTACATTTTACTAATCACAATAACATGCATACTCAGAACTTTGAATAAACTTACAAAAAAACATTTCATACAACTGTGTGCAGGATTAGTGGAAGATCATTTGGAAATGAATGTTCATTTTAAAACCAATAAAAGATACAATCAACCCTACTTTCAGTGAATTGCAAGGATCAGTACAAGCATAACACCACAGTACTGACACACATAAAAATCCATAGTTTTTCAAGGGTTCCAACTCCATATATGCAGACAAAATTCTAGCTTCCAGACAGGTAAACACACCTGAGGCTTCGAGATCGTGGCCGCATTTGACTGGTCCTACATCTATTATCGCTAGCAATGCTTTCAGAGGCACAGAAATGTTTAGATAAAAAATGTAGTTCATCTGGTGTTGGTTGGTATGGTAACTGGTGTAACTTCTCTTGGGAGGAACAGGACGACTGCAATAAACACATGGAAGATTAATTCATACTATTGCCCTAGAGCCATTTTCAACATTTGCATGGATTGTACACAGAATAACATCCTTATTCCTTAGCTTTCAGAACTTAGTAAACAAAGATGTGACTTTGGATTTCTTAAAAGCAATAAAACTAAACAAACATCTTTCATTTTATATGCAACTGTACAGACACAGCCTTCCATTTGTATTCCCTTAGCTCTTGCACTCAAGACAAATTGCTGAGCATAAAATGGCATTAAAAAGATCCAAACCAGTGTCTGCTAAATATTCCTTAGTTTCTGGAGTCCTATTAAGCATTTTTAAACCCAAAAGTGTGCATGAAGACGTTGTCAAGATGTTCAGAAATTACAGAAATAATTTTAAAATCCATGGCCGCTTCAGAAATGTTACCTTTTCTACATAGGTATCACTTCAGTGGAGGACAAACACACATGTCTACTTGGCAGAAAAGGAAAAGATGAGAAGCTGCAATTTGTTTCACATCAGCAGGCATTTCACTAAATCCAGATGTAGCAGTACTTTACCTAGTCAGTCTGATGTCTAATGGAATTTTCCATAACTACTTCCAAACCTGGGTCAAGTGAATTACCCACAATTCAAATTCACAAAACAAACACCGATTAAATCCTGAGCCACAAGTTGTCTGCTTGAAAATAGCTTGATGATGAAAATTGATATTTTGTTTGAAACACTATTTGTTTTCTTTTCGTCTAGGATGAAAAAGCAAGGAGCAAAGGATAGGTTCTCCATTAAGTTAACTTTTTATCCTTGCTCATGTTCTTGTTAATTTTAAAGGATTGTGTTGACAATTTCAGGTTGATCAGATTCTAGGCAGATTAGAGAGCCATCTTCCCAATGACACATAGTATAGAAATATAGTGATGCTAATATCAAATCTTAGTTTGCACTAAGTCATTTTGCAGAAGGTTTAAAAAAAGGCAGAATATAATAATGTGCACTTGAGTCCATTAGCAATCTAACAATAGACTAGTTTCTAACAATCTAACAATGTGACTAGTTTCTTCATTCTCTAAATGCCAACTAATCTTTACAAAAAGTATGAATAAAGTTGAGTTCTACCTATTAGGATACTATTTCATAATCGCTCAGTCATCCAAAGCTGTCTTACAGTGGAAGGGAAGAGCTATATAAGAACATTTCTATCCCAGGCAGTGGAGGACTCAAATGTTGTTACACAAAAATACCAGTTTCCACTATGGGAATGGAAGTCTGGAGTACTACATTGATTTTTTTGTTCAGGAAACATCCTAGTAGGAAAGAAATATATCAATAATACCCCCAAATCCCCTTCAAACCCCCAAATATACATTTTTCTTCCAAACAGACAAGTAGGTAGATGTGTGTCTGTCCATATTCACTTAGTTTTCACTCATTTCCTTCCCCAGTGCTTATTTCCTTCTCCACTAAACCAGCCATTTTCAAACTTTTTCAGCTCGCGGCACACTGAAAAGGCACTAAAATTGTCAAGGCACGCTACCAATTTCTTACTTATATCAAATTACTACATTACAGTTAATCTTGAATTAATAAAATTAATACAATTAAATCATTACATGACAAAAAAAATTGACAAGAAGCATGGAGAGGGAAGTATATGTGGTTTCTGAAAAGGAGGAAAAACTCCATGTTCAAATTCTTATCAAAAGTGCCAGAAAGTGTTGGCAAAGACAGGGCAGGTTGATCACATAGTGGAGAACGTGGGTGAGGGGCAGTGATTGAAACAAGTGCAGAATTGAGGGTGGGGGAGGGAGGGAGAGAGAGAGAGAGAGAGAGAGAAGGTGAGGCAGTGATTCTGTATCTTTGGAAGGTGCTGACAAGTGAGGGGAGGGACAGTAAGAGAGTTGCTAACTGTGATTGTGAGATTTTGGGGGGGATATTCCTGGGGAAGGGGGTGGGGCGGGGGAGAAGAGGAGAGAGAAGTGCCAGTTGCCTGCTTGTGAATTTAAGAAAAAATAGTGCAACCAAAAGCCCAATCCTATGCATGCCTGCTCAGAAGAAAGCCCCATTATAGTCAATGGGGCTTACTCCCAGGAAAGTGTAGATAGGATTGTGGCCCAGCGCCCTTCCTCTAAAAGCCTCAACGTGCAGGGAGGGTCGTTTTGGGGAGTTGCAGGCAAACTGGCAAGGAAAAGGGACTTTCAGGGACCCTGAAACCTTAGGTTGGGGGACTCAGCAGACTCACTCACTATGTACCTACTTGCCTGCTTCTGGCTCCCTCTTCTCACTCAATTCGCAGCTCCCACCTCCTGGCTCCTCCTGGCTTCTCCTGTTGGCCAATCAGCATGCAGGCAGGCAACAACTATGCATGTCTACCCCAGAAGTAAGCCCCTACTCAACAACTATGCATGTCTACTCAGAAGTAAGCCCCATAGTAGCCAACGGGGCTTACTCCCAGGAACGTGAGGATCAGGTTACAGCCTGCTCAGTAGCAGGAGCAAGTTCCAAGCGGACTCTTCAGCTGCTGCGTGGGATGCAAACCAGCCGCAACCAGCCCCTTCCCTGGCTGCTCCCTTGCATGTGCTGCCTGCTACAGGAAGTTCAAAGCAGCCACTTCTCCCGCACGCGGGCACGCAGCTGCTGCCTGCCTCCTCTGAACCTGTGGCACACAAGTGTGCCGCGTCACAGCGGTTGAAAACCGCTGCACTAAACCACCACTTATGCAATATGAAGCAGGTAAGGAAGCAGTGCCATCACCTCTCAGCTCACACAGACAGTTCGACCTACACGGTCTCTCCTGCACACATGATTATCTATATACATATACACAGTCTAAATTTCACTACTACTCCCACACACCTCAGTCAGCAGTGATAGTTTTATTCTTAACCATAAATGCTAGCAGAAATACATATTTTTCTTACAAAGGCCAAATCTGAGAATACATTAGTGGCAGATATATTATTCATATCTAGGAACTTACTGAAACTGTTGAGCTGGGAGTGTTTGTACCATACCCAGAGGAGGGAAGAGATGCCAGAGACCAACGTCGTCCATCAGTCCTGTTGGAAATTCAAGTTTAACCCACATAAGAGAACTGGAGCATCTTTTTTCAAAACCCTGAGTACAACTGATAACTGAATTTACAGAATGACATAATATCATGAATACAGACACAACCATAATACAAGACACTTCCAAAACATTCACAAGAAATAAGTCAAGCATGAATGAGATGTTTTCAATAGTTGTTAATGAGTAGAGAAACTGATGCACAATGAGGGGAGAGACTCATGTACAACCATAACAGATTACTAAACATAACATGCATGAAACTGAATCTAAAGTGTGTCCAGAGTGATAGTTGCTTACTTGCAAAACCAATATTTTGATAACATCATACTTTGGTAGAAGGAAACATTTATACTGTGGGCCAAAGTCAAACTTCTGCTACATGTAGCTTACATTCAGATATAAGATTGCCAACTCAAATTCTCATACCCGATCAAACCTGGAAAATGCATCTAAAGCAGGGGTGCCCAAACCCCAGCCTAGGGGCCACTTGCAGCCCTCAGGGACCCCCAATCTGGCCTGCAGGGAGCCCCCAGTCTCCAATGACCCTCTGGAGACTTGCTGGAGTCTGCGATGGCCTGATGCAACTACTCTCAGCGCGATGACTGACTGCTTGACCTTTCACACGGGCTGTGGGTCATGGGCTCCCTCCGTCTCTTGCTGTCTCACGTCTATGAAGCAGTATCCGCAGCAAAGGAAAGGTCAGCCTTGCTTTGCTCAAGGTCTTTTACAGGCCTTGAGCTATCGCAAGACCTTCATTCATTCATATATGTTCCATCACTAATATATTTATTTATGTAAATTTATTCAAAATTTAAACATTAATTACTTCTTTTCTTCCCGGCCCCCAACACAGCATCAGAGAGATGATGTGGCCCTCTTGCCAAAAAGTTTGGACATCCCCGATCTAAAGTGTACATTTACTTAATAGGTTTACAAACCCTCTGCTAAAAGGAGAACCATCTACTCACCATACCAACCCTGAACTGCAAATCTGGACTTCAAGGAGAACATGACCTTCATAAGAACATAAGAACATAAGAACAGCCCCACTGGATCAGGCCATAGGCCCATCTAGTCCAGCTTCCTGTATCTCACAGCGGCCCACCAAATGCCCCAGGGAGCACACCAGATAACAAGAGACCTCATCCTGGTGCTCTCCCCTACATCTGGCATTCTGATTTAACCCATTCCTAAAATCAGGAGGTTGTGCATACACATCATGGCTTGTACCCCATAATGGATTTTTCCTCCAGAAACTCGTCCAATCCCCTTTTAAAGGCGTCTAGGCTAGACGCCAGCACCACATCCTGTGGCAAGGAGTTCCACAGACCGACCATGCGCTGAGTAAAGAAATATTTTCTTTTGTCTGTCCTAACCCGCCCAACACTCAATTTTAGTGGATGTCCCCTGGTTCTGGTATTATGTGAGAGTGTAAAGAGCATCTCCCTATCCACTCTGTCCATCCCCTGCATAATTTTGTATGTCTCAATCATGTCCCCCCTCAAGCGTCTCTTTTCTAGGCTGAAGAGGCCCAAACGCCGTAGCCTTTCCTCATAAGGAAGGTGCCCAAGCCCCGTAATCATCTTAGTCGCTCTCACCTTCAAGGGCCACTAGTCATGCTATGCACAAAATCCAGGTTTAGTGGCAGTATGCTTCTGACTACCAGTTTGAGGAGAGCAAAGAGAGAAGAATGTCTTTCTCTGCTGCTCGTGGTCTTCCCAAAGGCAGCTCCTGTGTCACTGTGGAAAACAGCCCTGCTGGCCTAATCCAGCAGAGGTCCTCTTATGTCAGGGGTGTCCAAAGTTTTTGGCAGGAGGGCCACATCGTCTCTCTGACACTGTGTCGGGGGGCCGGGGGATAAAAAGAATTAATTTACATTTAAATTTGAATAAATTTACATAAGTTTACATAAATGAATATATTAAAGATGAACTTACATGAATGAATGAAGGTCTTGAAATAGCTCAAGGCCTATAAAAGCCCTTGCACAAAGCAAGGCTCTCCTTTCCTTTGCTGCTGCTTCTGCATCACAGACGTGAAACAACAAGCTGTGGAGGGAGCCCTCATCCCACAGCTCACGCGAGAGGTCAAACAGTTGCCCTCAAGCCGAGAGCAGTTGCGTCGGGCCAGTGCGGGCTCCAACAAATCTCTGGAGGGCCAGAGGCTCATTGGAGACTGGGGGCTCCCTGAGGGCCGCATTGAGAGGCCTCGAGGGCCACAAGTGGCCCCATGGCCGGGGTTTGGGCACCCCGTCTTATGTTATTGTGATTTTCGTAGTTTGAAATCTGCTTCTGACATCACACAAGGTGAGCCTTAGGCAAGCCACCTGCAATATGGACTTCATACTACTGACTTTACATGGCTGTTGTAGGGTAACAAATAGATAATACACATGAACATTTAGTAGTGCCATATAAATGAGAAGGATCATTACTAGCTAGCCAGTACAATGACACTAGCAGCTCCTCCTCACAGCTGCCATCTGAAGTGCCCTTTGTACTCTTGCCTGCTTGGCACATTGGGCGCTCCAGCAGTACGCAACAGCTATTTAAAACACTGTGGTACACACACAAAACTACTAAACTCTGGCGTGCAAATTAAAAATATTTTGCAAATAAAAGTAGTCCACTTGGGAAATAAGGAAAAGATCAGGGCAAGGAGAAAACACTTTTGCTTTTTCTCCTATCCCTCTGACAAGAGTGTCCTGAAAAAAACTGGTAGGCAACCCTATATAGACAACTCAAAATTTACAATTAGGCAAACCAGAAAAGCTGAATTATGAATTTTCATAAGAGTTACCTCTCATTTTGGTGCCCATGACTGCAGTATAATGGTACCAAATATGTTTTTTTCAAAATGTTTGTTATGTGGACCAAGCTATGAAAAGGGCTGCCAATCAAATTGCTTCAGAGTTGATGCTCTTCCACAGAGGAACAGACATGTACCAGTCTTGCTAGGTTTACAAAACAGTGGAAGAGAAACATGAAAGGCAGCAAGCTGGCTGACTGGGGCATCATTTCAATAACAAGAGGTACTGAATTTGTCATTAGGAATTTGTTGTCCCTTAAAGATTTAAACAGAAAAGAGCTATGCCAAGTCAATGCCCCAACCTCCTCCTCTACATTGCAATATAACTGATTCTGTCTCACTTGCAATGTTACTAAGGGCACAAGCCTAACCAGGTCTACTCAGAAGTAAGTCCTATTTTGTTCAATGGGGCTTACTCTCAGGAAAGTGTGGTTAGGATTGCAGCCTAAGCAAACTAAGGTTTGAACATCATCTCTCATAATGTGCTTAACTGGTCTTGTCTTGTTCTCAGACAGCATCCTCACCATAGCTACAGTACTTTGCTACATTGATGGCAATGTATGATTATATGCCTCTGGGGCATAAGTCATGGGTGTGTCCTCGGTGCAAGGAGCTCCAGGCTCTCAGGGAACGCGTCCGCTCCCTTGAAGCCTTGGTGGCCGACCTGGAGAAGCGCAGGCAGCCAGAGGAGGACCGTGGGGAGACTTCCGGGGACGATCAGGCTTCGTCCCAACCTCAGGCGTGCAGCTCCTCGGCTGCCCGGGTGGGAAGTCTCGGGACTGGAGGACGTCATCCTGGAGAGGAGGGAAACAATCCCCTAGGGGGGACCCCTTCTCCAGGGGATGGGCCCGTATCCGAGCGCACTCGGGATACTCCTCGGCGGGAGGGGGGTCGGGGGCTTCTTGTAGTGGGGGATTCGATTATTAGAAACATAGAGAGGGGGGTTTGCGACGGATGTGAGGACCGCATGGTGACTTGCCTGCCTGGTGCGAAGGTTGCGGACATCACTTCTCGTCTAGACAGGCTGGTAGACAGTGCTGGGGGAGAGGTAGCGGCTGTGGTGCATGTCGGCACCAACGACGTGGGCAAGTGTAGCTGGGAGGTCCTGGAGGCCAAATTTAGGCTTTTAGGCAGGAAGCTGAAAGCCAGGACCTCAAAGGTAGCGTTCTCTGAAGTGCTACCTGTTCCACGCGCAGGGCCAGCTAGGCAGGCGGAGATCAGGGGTCTCAATGCGTGGATGAGACGGTGGTGTAGGGAGGAGGGGTTTCGATTCGTTAGGCACTGGGGAACGTTTTGGGACAAGCGGGGCCTGTACAAGAGGGACGGGCTCCATTTGAACCAGAATGGAACCAGACTGCTGGCGCATAACATTAAAAAGGTGGCAGAGCAGCTTTTAAACTGATCCCTGGGGGAAGGCCGACAGGAGCCGAGGGGCATCCGGTTCGGGACTCCTCATCCCTATGGGATGAGGATGGGGAGGTTAGAGAACAACAAGACAAAGGCAGGGTAGGAGAAGAAATTGGGAAAGGTAGGGAGATGGGATGTGATAGACAGTTTGGCACAATGAGAGGATGCGGGGACAAAGGAGCAAATAAGCAGCCCATCCTGGGGCATTCCATGTATAAATGCTTTTATGCGAATGCCCGAAGTCTACGAGCAAAGGTGGGAGAACTGGAATGTCTGGTGACAAGGGAAAATATTGACATAGTGGGCATAACGGAAACCTGGTGGAATGCGGAGAATCAGTGGGATACCGCAATCCCGGGCTATAAACTCTACAGGAGGGACAGGCAGGGGCGTGTTGGAGGTGGGGTGGCCCTTTATGTTAAGGAAGGGATAGAATCCAGCAAAGTAGAGATTGAAGGTGGGTCCGACTCCACCGTAGAATCTCTGTGGGTTAAATTACCAGGCTTGAGCAGCGATGTAATACTGGGGGTGTGCTATCGTCCTCCAGACCAGAAATCTGATGGGGACCTTGAAATGAGGAAACAGATCAGGGAGGTGACAAGGAAGGACAGGGTTGTAATCATGGGGGACTTCAATTATCCTCATATTGACTGGGTCAATTTGTGTTCTGGTCACGATAAGGAAACTGGATTTCTTGACGTGCTAAATGACTGTGGCTTAGATCAGCTAGTCACAGAGCCCACCAGAGGACAGGTGACTCTGGATTTAATTTTGTGCGGTACGCAGGACCTGGTTAGAGATGTAAACGTTACTGAGCCATTGGGGAACAGTGATCATGCTGCGATCCGTTTTGACGTGCACGTTGGGGGAAGAATACCAGGCAAATCTCTAACAAAAACCCTTGACTTCCGACGGGCGGACTTCCCTCAAATGAGGAGGCTGGTTAGAAGGAGGTTGAAAGGGAGGGTAAAAAGAGTCCAGTCTCTCCAGAGTGCATGGAGGCTGCTTAAAACAACAGTAATAGAGGCCCAGCAGAGGTGTATACCGCAAAGAAAGAAGGGTTCCACTAAATCCAGGAGAGTGCCCGCATGGCTAACCAGCCAAGTTAGAGAGGCTGTGAAGGGCAAGGAAGCTTCCTTCCGTAAATGGAAGTCTTGCCCTAATGAGGAGAATAAAAAGGAACATAAACTGTGGCAAAAGAAATGTAAGAAGGTGATAGGGGAGGCCAAGCGAGACTATGAGGAACGCATGGCCAGCAACATTAAGGGGAATAATAAAAGCTTCTTCAAATATGTTAGAAGCAGGAAACCCGCCAGAGAAGCGGTTGGCCCTCTGGATGGTGAGGGAGGGAAAGGGGAGATAAAAGGAGACTTAGAGATGGCAGAGAAATTAAATGAGTTCTTTGCATCTGTCTTCACGGCAGAAGACCTCGGGCAGATACCGCTGCCCGAACGGCCCCTCCTAACCGAGGAGTTAAGTCAGATAGAGGTTAAAAGAGAAGATGTTTCAGACCTCATTGATAAATTAAAGATCAATAAGTCACCGGGCCCTGATGGCATCCACCCAAGGGTTATTAAGGAATTGAAGAATGAAGTTGCAGATCTCTTGACTAAGGTATGCAACTTGTCCCTCAAAACGGCCACGGTGCCAGAAGATTGGAGGATAGCAAATGTCACGCCTATTTTTAAAAAGGGAAAGAGGGGGGACCCGGGAAACTATAGGCCGGTCAGCCTAACATCCATACCGGGTAAGATGGTGGAATGCCTCATCAAAGATAGGATCTCAAAACACATAGACGAACAGGCCTTGCTGAGGGAGAGTCAGCATGGCTTCTGTAAGGGTAAGTCTTGCCTCACAAACCTTATAGAATTCTTTGAAAAGGTCAACAGGCATGTGGATGCGGGAGAACCTGTGGACATTATATATCTGGACTTTCAGAAGGCGTTTGACACGGTCCCTCACCAAAGGCTACTGAAAAAACTCCACAGTCAGGGAATTAGAGGACAGGTCCTCTCGTGGATTGAGAACTGGTTGGAGGCCAGGAAGCAGAGAGTGGGTGTCAATGGGCAATTTTCACAGTGGAGAGAGGTGAAAAGCGGTGTGCCCCAAGGATCTGTCCTGGGACCGGTGCTTTTCAACCTCTTCATAAATGACCTGGAGACAGGGTTGAGCAGTGAAGTGGCTAAGTTTGCAGATGACACCAAACTTTTCCGAGTGGTAAAGATCAGAAGTGATTGTGAGGAGCTCCAGAAGGATCTCTCCAGACTGGCAGAATGGGCAGCAAAATGGCAGATGCGCTTCAATGTCAGTAAGTGTAAAGTCATGCACATTGGGGCAAAAAATCAAAACTTTAGATATAGGCTGATGGGTTCTGAGCTGTCTGTGACAGATCAGGAGAGAGATCTTGGGGTGGTGGTGGACAGGTCGATGAAAGTGTCGACCCAATGTGCGGCGGCAGTGAAGAAGGCCAATTCTATGCTTGGGATCATTAGGAAGGGTATTGAGAACAAAACGGTTAGTATTATAATGCCGTTGTACAAATCTATGGTAAGGCCACACCTGGAGTATTGTGTCCAGTTCTGGTCGCCGCATCTCAAAAAAGACATAGTGGAAATGGAAAAGGTGCAAAAGAGAGCGACTAAGATGATTACGGGGCTGGGGCACCTTCCTTATGAGGAAAGGCTACGGCGTTTGGGCCTCTTCAGCCTAGAAAAGAGACGCTTGAGGGGGGACATGATTGAGACATACAAAATTATGCAGGGAATGGACAGAGTGGATAGGGAGATGCTCTTTACACTCTCACATAATACCAGAACCAGGGGACATCCACTAAAATTGAGTGTTGGGCGGGTTAGGACAGACAAAAGAAAATATTTCTTTACTCAGCGCGTGGTCGGTCTGTGGAACTCCTTGCCACAGGATGTGGTGCTGGCGTCTAGCCTAGACGCCTTTAAAAGGGGATTGGACGAGTTTCTGGAGGAAAAATCCATTATGGGGTACAAGCCATGATGTGTATGCGCAACCTCCTGATTTTAGGAATGGGTTAAGTCAGAATGCCAGATGTAGGGGAGAGCACCAGGATGAGGTCTCTTGTTATCTGGTGTGCTCCCTGGGGCATTTGGTGGGCCGCTGTGAGATACAGGAAGCTGGACTAGATGGGCCTATGGCCTGATCCAGTGGGGCTGTTCTTATGTTCTTATGTTCTTATGTTCAATGGAGGCAGAGTACTGGGCACTTCACTAGGAGAGTAACACTCTGTCATCTCTTGTTTTGCTTATTAAGAAGTAAAAACAAAGTAATAAGAACAGCCTTACTGGATAAGGACAAAAACCCATCTGTTTAATATAACTACTTTAGATTTAATTAAGTTGCCCAGTTTTTCTACTGAAGAATGTACCATACACTTTTTATTATCAAAGCACATGGGGTGGGCTGCAATATGTCAGAGCTCCACATGCCCTGCATAAGTGTCTGTTTTCTGCTAACAGCACAGGAGACCTCAATACACATAACTGGAATATGAAATACTTTCTTGCAAGCAAAAAAAAGGATAGCCTCTGCCTTCCAGTTGTTGCACACGGAGCACTTGCAATTATGAGAACGTGGATATATTTTTCCATACTACAGATTTTTATAAAGAAAAATCTTATAAGATCTTATAACCAAAAATAAGTAAAATATATAAAGAACAGTTATGTAAGGAATTTTATTAAATTGTGAAGCAATCTAAAAATATATATATTTCCTCTGATGCAGAAAACTGGGATGTACTGAAAATTATTTTTCTGTCTGCTATTCTTAAAATGATGGCCTGACATCTTTGACCAAGAGAGTAGAACAGAGTTTGGAAAGAGGTGACATAAAAAATTGAAAGAAATCACATATTTAAAGAAAATATTGAATTAAAATGAAAAGATAAACAAATATGGAATTTCAAATCTGTGTATACCCAAAATATTAAATTCAATGAGACTGTTTGAACTTTAATATTTATCACTTCTCTATGCAATGAAATCAGGTACGATCTTCAAACTTGTGCCTGCTTCCTCCCTGTATTACTGAGAGTGCTCCCAATTTATATACCCAAACATCCGGTATTCTGACAGTCCAGCATCAAAACTGTCCAGGAGCATTCCTGTCTTGGGAGCCAAGTCTCAACCTCACTGGCCCCAGTCAGTCCTGGCTTAGTGACAGGTGAGGCCCAAACTGCAGGTTCAGCATAACGGTATAAACTAATTTATGAAAGAGAACAGGTGGCAATACACTCACCATTATAAGTGCAAACTGTTTGTTTACAGGCCGTTGCAAAATTCCACTCACTTTACTGTCTCATTTAAAGAAAACATATTTTCTTACTATGAAGACTGCAAGCAGGTTTCTTTCACCATGAGAGTTACGAAATATTCTGATTTTTTAGCAAACAACCTTTATATATTGCAGAATTTGGCAATATCAGGTGAAAAATTCTGAAAATTCATGAACTGCATGTAATTTTAATTTTTAAAATAAACTATAATGTTACTTATGTTCACTAAGTATATAATCAATACATATACAAATGTGCATAGCATAATTTCCCACTAGTATTAATTGTCACTAATAATATACACAGATCCTCCTACCTTCGTGCAAATGAAAAGTGAGCAGAGGCACTAGGAGAAAAATTTCTAGGACTGTCTTGAGGACTGCTCCCTGTTGAAAAAGAAAATACACAAGGAACACATTAAATTCCTTTAAACAAACAAGCAAGCAAAAACACATAGTTCACCAAGTTTTCAGATAACCTAAAAGCAAGGACTAAATCCTTCAGCGTTTCTGAATGAACTCTGAATGAATCTAATGAACTCTCTAACGAAGAGCTCCACACAATTATAATGAGACTCAGTGAGAACCCTGGACAAAGCCACTTGCAGAGGCCATTGTTGTTTATTTATATATAATTTTATACAAATTATAGAATTATGTTATATTTATATATAAAAACATCATCATATACATCAGGGGTGCTCAATACATCGATCGTGATCGACTGGTCGATCGCCAGGCAAAATGAGTCGATCGCAGGCTTCTCTCCCGTCCACGCATTCCTGGGAGTGAGCCCCTTTGACTCTACTGGGGCTGACTCGTGAGTAGACCTGGAAAGGAGCCGCTCGCAGGCTTTTCCCGTCCACGCATCCCTGGGAGTGAGCCCCTGGCAGGCTTGTGAGCCCAGGGAGTGAGTCCAGGGAGCGAGCCCAGGGAGTGAGCCCCTGGCAGGCTCCTCCCTGGGAGAGGAGCTGCTGGCAGGCTTATCTCCTGTCCACGCATCCATGGGAGTGAGCCCCGTTGACTCTACTGGGGCTGACTTACCTTTCCCCTGTTTTTGCACTGGTATGTATGGAGATCTGCCCCCCCCCCAACTTCCATCTGTTGGTTCTGTGTGCAAGGGGGTTTTTGCATTGGTCTTGCTGTGATGTCTATATAGAGATCTTCCCTCCCCCACACCTTTCCCCTGTTTTTGCACTGGTATGTATGGAGATCTGCTCCCCCCCCCACTTGTATTGGAATCAAGGAAGATCTGGTGAGGAGGTAGATGTGGTGTCAGCAGTGGCCCCTTTAAGGGTAAGGCCTGGGCATCCAGCAGAGTGTGCTGCACAGCTACTGCCACTTGAAGGCAATAGGGCCCTCAGGGATATAAGAGCACCTGAGGCAGGAAGGGCTCCACTTATTTATGTGAGTCAGCCTTTTCCTACATGAAGATCATTAAGTTCCACCATGACTGATGAACATTTGGAAGTGTGCTTGAGGCTGGCTGTCAGCAGCTACTGTCCAGACTATGCATCCTTGGCTGATTCACTTCAGTGCAAGTCATCAAAGTAAACTCAAGTAATTACAAAAATGTTTATAGTTAATTATGTTGTGTTGTGCAATATTGGCTCATGCGGTTATGCAAGGTACACCAACATACATTGTACACATAAATGTTATATGTTATGATGGCGTGAACATTGTAAAAAAACTCTGGTAGATCTCCAGGCCTTGCTGGGTTTCAAAGTGGCTCTCGAGCCAAAAAAGTGTGAGCACCCCTGATATACATCATCACGCTGTACAAGAACAAAGGCGACACGAAGGCTTTCGACCTGGTCAGCAGGGATGGCCTCTTCAAGATTCTCCCCAAGATTGGATGTCCACCCAGGCTCCTCAGCATCATCAGATCCTTCCACAAGGACATGAAGGGCACTGTTGTCTTCGATGGCTCCACATCAGACCCCTTTGACATCCGAAGCGGAGTGAAGCAGGGCTGTGTTCTTGCACCAACCTTGTTTGGGATTTTCTTCGCTGTCCTGCTGAAGCAGGCCTTTGGAACTGCAACAGAAGGCATCTATCTCCGGACCAGATCAGATGGAAAGCTCTTCAACCTCTCCAGACTGAGAGCAAAGTCCAAAGCCCAGCTGAAATGTCTGCATGACTTCCTCTTTGCCGATGATGCAGCTGTCATTACCCACTCTGCCAAAGATCTCCAGCAGCTCATGGATTGTTTTAGCAAGGCCTGCCAAGATTTTGGACTGACAATCAGCCTGAAGAAAACACAGGTCATGGTTCAGGATGTGGACTCACCTCCCTGCATTACAGTCTCTGCGCATGAACTGGAGGTTGTCCATGACTTTGTGTACCTTGGCTCAACAATCTCTGACACTCTTTCTCTCGATACCAAGCTAAACAAGCGCATCGGTAAAGCAGCTACCACGTTTTCCAGACTCACAAAGAGAGTCTGGTCCAACAAGAAGCTGACGGAACATACCAAGATCCAGGTCTACAGAGCTTGCGTCCTGAGTACACTTCTGTACTGCAGCGAGTCATGGACTCTTCACTCACAACAGGAGAGGAAACTGAACGCTTTCCACATGCGCTGCCTCCGATGCATCCTCGGCATCACCTGGTAGGACAAAGTTCCAAACAACACAGTCCTGGAACAAGCTGGAATCCCTAGCATGTATGCATTGCTGAAACAGAGACGCCTGCATTGGCTCGGTGATGTCGTGAGAATGGATGATGGCCGGATCCCAAAGGATCTCCTCTATGGTGAACTCGTGCAAGGAAAGCGCCCTACAGGTAGACCACAGCTGCGATACAAGGACATCTGCAAGAGGGATCTGAAGGCCTTAGGAGTGGACCTCAACAGGTGGGAAACCCTGGCCTCTGAGTGGCCTGCTTGGAAGCAGGCTGTGCAGCATGGCCTTTCCCAGTTTGAAGAGACACTTGGCCAACAGACTGAGGCAAAGAGGCAAAGCCAGGGAGACAAACTAGGGACAGGGAGACAGACCAGGGACAGACTGCACTTGCTCCCAGTGTGGAAGGGACTGTCACTCCCGAATCGGCCTTTTCAGCCACACTAGACGCTGTTCCAGAACCACCTTTCAGAGCGCGATACCATAGTCTTTCGAGACTGAAGGTTGCCAACATGATGAATATATAAAAACTATATATATAAGTATATAATTTTAATATGTACTCTGCCTATAATCTAGGTTTGTCAGACTATAATACTAAAGTTTTATTTCAGTCATGTAACTAATGACTTGTCTACTCATCTTGATTGTGTAAGCAACTTAGCATGGACTGTCGTCCCCCCATCCTCTCAAATAATCACAGAAACACCTATGGACCTGTGAGGAGGAGGAGGAGGAAGAAAAAAAAAAAGACAACAGCAGAGCCAAGAACCAACATCACCAACTGTAGTTGCTGTTGCCTTCTTAGTATTAACTGTACTTCTCCCAGTTCTCAGTGACGATGGAAACACGAATGGTCCTGTGAGGAGGAGGATGTTATGATTATTTTATTATTTTTGTTTACTAGAACTATTTTTATGTATCTGCTGTAAGATGCCCCAGGGGTCCTTACAAGGGTGGAAGACTCTGAAACAAACAGCTCCTGGATAAGCAACTGAATGACAAGGTGTCCCACTGTTGCTTTATCTAGAGGTGTTTGTTTCTAGTGAATAAGATACGTTTACAGCTTAAGTCTTACTGAACACAATGGGCTTATTTCTGAGTAAAATTAATAACACAATTTTCAAACACCTCTAGCTACAGCAGCTTCTTAGAACACTTATTCTCAAGTGTTGGCCCATAGGCGCACTCTCTCTCTCTCTCTCTCTCACTCTCTCTTCGAGCATTTCTCAGTGTTTGTTCTCCACTGTACCACTTTGCATGGTCCACCTATTGGAAGTAACAGCAGAAGTAAATGGCGATTATGTCATCACCAGTTACTTCCGGACTGGAAGGCCAGACGCAACACAATGAACACTGTGTGAGAGGTTCAAGGTAGATGAGAGGGCTTTTTCAAGGGACAAAAAGTGCTTGCTGGAGCTCCGCCCACTACGCTGAACCTCCTACTGCTGTTTGTTGCATTGCATTGCAGGCCTCGCTGCCAAGCAACAGGGGTCCCAAGCATACCACCGGATACCACTTCAAGAACCACTGGTGGTACAAGTACAGGTTGAGAAACACTGCTTTAGTCTCTAAGTGGCTATTGTACCTTTAAAAAGAGTGAGACAGAAAACCATCACATATACTGCTATTACGGAACTCCCGCTTAAGAAACTATGGAGCAATGTCACAAGGGATATTCACCCATCATGTTCTTTACCATACCTCTAGGTTCCAGTTAGTGTTTATTTTGCAGTGGTTTACTCTTTTGATGGTTAGATTTCAGAAAGTGATACTGAGAGATTGCTGCACCATCCCATGGTCTTTGGTTTACAGGGTGCTGCAAATATCATTTTACCCCTCCCCCTTCCTGTTTAATATCTGCAAGAACTGATGGGAGACAGACAAGCAGTGGTGGCTGCAATATGTACAAAGAAAAAGGCAATGAGTAAATCTGAGGCAAGAAAAGTGGATGATAGTAAAGACTGGGAGGAAGAGCAACCAGAGTGAGAGAGTACCAATAATTCCTCTGAACTTAATGACAAAAGTTTGTTATCTGTATTTTAGAGAAGGGGAAACTAAAGCAACAAAATATTAACTTGCTCAAGACTAGCAATTATTTCATGACTGACACTGGGTGGGTTTTGAGCCAGCTTCTTCTGTTCACATACTGCTCTCTGTTCACAAAACCACACTGGGTTTCAACAAAATCAGTCCATTTCAGAAATAGCAGGGTGTTGAAACAACCGTTTGCATATTAGAACTATGCCTTTTTTTATAAAGCTAACATTCAAAATACAATCAAAATTTGTAGTTATACTATATCATTTAAAGACATCACCAAAATATAGAGCAGGGGTGCCCAAACCCCAGCCCTGGGGCCACTTGCGGCCCTCGAAGACTCCCAATGCGGCCCTCAGGGAGCCAACAGTCTCCAATCAGCCTCAGGCCCTCTGGAGATTTGCTGGAGCCCATGCTGGCCCGATGCAACTGCTCTCAGCGTGAGGGCGACTGTTTGACCTCTTGCATGAGCTATGGGATGAGGGCTCCCTCCACTGCTTGCTGTTTCACATCTGTGATGCAGTAGTGGCAGCAAAGGAAAGGCCAGCCTTGCTTTGTGCAAGGCCTTTTATAGGCCTTGAGCTATTGCAGGACATTCATTCATTCATATAAGTTCATCTTTAATATATACATGTAAATGTATGTAAATTTATTCAAATTTTAAATGTAAATTAATTTTTTTTCCCCGGCCCCTGACACAGTGTCAGAGAGATGATGTGCCCCTCCTGCCAAAAACTTTGGACACCCCTGATATAGAGGAATCAAGATCAATTCTAAGTTTCTTTCACTAATATATTTCCCTTGCCCTTTTTTCTGTCCTACATGCTAGCAAGTACAGAGAAAATTGGATGGAAAGTTATTCCCAGGACTAGAAAGACCAAAGAATGGGGAGGTGATATCCTAAAATGATATGAAGATGTGACTGCTCATTGTGAAGAGCACATTTCCTTTGGGGGCTTGTCACTTTCTCACATAAGACCATTCAACCTGCTGCTGAACATTGAGAAAGCTTGGCAAACAGCTGTTGAGGGAAAGTTCACCAGTATTCCAGTCTGCCTCTGCTTCTCAGCATGCGTAATTAGAGCATGTGGATTGTCTACAGGGGAAATGTAAAGGCGACACAAGCAAAAATGTTCTTTTACAGAAGTGGTGCCTGACAAGGAATACATAATAGTCCTTCCAGAGATTAGAAAATAAGATATGTTGATAAGCATGTACTCCAGCATATAAGAATGGTTATATTATACTAGCAGATAAAGCTATTGTACACAAAGCTGGTATTTTTCTATCTAATATTGACATTTAAATCTAACATTGGTATTTGGTATGTGCATCTATAAAAGAATAATGCACTACAGGAGGTTAGAGAGTAACCAAATAATAGTATACATATATTTATATTTAAAATACCAAGTATCCCACAATAACTGTTTTATTATAGCAAGTCATCTTCAAGACAAATCAGTAAAATATTATCAAACTATGTATTGAGGAAGGCATCTTGTTGAGGATGGATGGCCAAACTGGAAATTCTTACCATCACATATATTTGTGGTGTCTCTACAACCATGAGAAATACACATTTATTTTAAAACTAAAAGATTAGACTTACAAGACTCTGACAAGAATTTCCAAGCAAAGAGTCAAGAAGCCACAGGTTTACATGAGACTTGATAATCAACCCTCCCCAATATGTATCCAAAGCTGCAAAACTAGTTCATTCTTCAGAGAAGAGCCAGAATGCATTTTCAGTTATATCAAATGTGTGGCATGGTATATATTGTTCATATGATAGCAAATGCTAAAGACTTTCATTTAACTGGTTCTTTCCTGTATCTAAAATTTCAACATATTCATAATAGTTGTTTTTGTTCTGTTACTTTAGAGATAGCCCCAGAGACTGATAATTTCAAGGCATCAAAGATTTTGTTCCTTGCTGGGAAAACTGCTATAAAATTGAATAGACACAGTGCTATACACTCTGGTCAACATTTGTATAAAAGAACATAGTATTGGCAACCTTCAGTCTCGAAAGACTATGGTATCGCGCTCTGAAAGGTGGTTCTGGCACAGCGTCTAGTGTGGCTGAAAAGGCCAATCCGGGAGTGACAATCCCTTCCACACCGGGAGCAAGTGCAGTCTGTCCCTGGTCTGTCTCCCTGGCTATGGGCCTTCCTTCTTTGCCTCTTAGCCTCAGACTGTTGGCAAAGTGTCTCTTCAAACTGGGAAAGGCCATGCTGCACAGCCTGCCTCCAAGCGGGCCGCTCAGAGGCCAGGGTTTCCCACTTGTTGAGGTCCATCCCTAAGGCCTTCAGATCCCTCTTGCAGATGTCCTTGTATCGCAGCTGTGGTCTACCTGTAGGGCGCTTTCCTTGCACGAGTTCTCCATAGAGGAGATCCTTTGGGATCCGGCCATCATCCATTCTCACGACATGACCAAGCCAACGCAGGCGTCTCTGTTTCAGCAGTGAATACATGCTAGGGATTCCAGCATGTTCCAGGACTGTGTTGTTTGGAACTTTGTCCTGCCAGGTGATGCCGAGGATGCGTCGGAGGCAGCGCATGTGGAAAGCGCTCAGTTTCCTCTCCTGTTGTGAGCGAAGAGTCCATGACTCGCTGCAGTACAGAAGTGTACTCAGGACGCAAGCTCTGTAGACCTGGATCTTGGTATGTTCCGTCAGCTTCTTGTTGGACCAGACTCTCTTTGTGAGTCTGGAAAACGTGGTAGCTGCTTTACCGATGCGCTTGTTTAGCTCGGTATCGAGAGAAAGAGTGTCGGAGATCGTTGAGCCAAGGTACACAAAGTCATGGACAACCTCCAGTTCATGTGCAGAGATTGTAATGCAGGGAGGTGAGTCCACATCCTGAACCATGACCTGTGTTTTCTTCAGGCTGATTGTCAGTCCAAAATCTTGGCAGACCTTGCTAAAACGATCCATGAGCTGCTGGAGATCTTTGGCAGAGTGGGTAGTGACAGCTGCATCGTCAGCAAAGAGGAAGTCACGCAGACATTTCAGCTGGACTTTGGATTTTGCTCTCAGTCTGGAGAGGTTGAAGAGCTTTCCGTCTGATCTGGTCCGGAGATAGATGCCTTCTGTTGCAGTTCCAAAGGCCTGCTTCAGCAGGACAGCGAAGAAAATCCCAAACAAGGTTGGTGCAAGAACACAGCCCTGCTTCACTCCGCTTCGGATGTCAAAAGGGTCTGATGTGGAGCCATCGAAGACAACAGTGCCCTTCATGTCCTTGTGGAAAGATCTGATGATGCTGAGGAGCCTGGGTGGACATCCAATCTTGGGGAGAATCTTGAAGAGGCCGTCTCTGCTGACCAGGTCGAAAGCCTTTGTGAGATCTATGAAGGCTATAAAGAGTGGCTGTCGTTGTTCCCTGCATTTCTCCTGCAGTTGTCTAAGGGAGAATACCATATCAGTGGTGGACCTGTTGGCTCGGAATCCACACTGCGATTCTGGATAGACGCTCTCTGCAAGTACCTGGAGCCTCTTTAGTACAACTCGGGCAAACAGCTTTCCTACAACGCTAAGGAGAGAGATGCCGCGGTAGTTGTTGCAGTCACCCCTGTCACCTTTGTTCTTGTACAGCGTGATGATGTTTGCATCCCTCATGTCTTGAGGTACTCCACCTTCTCTCCAGCAGAGACAGAGGATTTCATGCAGCTCAGTGACGATGATCTCTTTGCAGCATTTTAGGACTTCAGCAGGGATGCTGTCTTTTCCAGGTGCCTTGCCAAAGGCAAGGGAGTCCAGGGCCACGTGAAGTTATAAAAGAACAATTTGTTCTCAATATCAGTGAACTGAAAACAGCAAGTAAATTAAATAATAGTTCAGCTAATTATTACAGTTCCTGATTAGGGCCCTTCTCCTATGCCAACCTATTACATAAAAATGAAGTCAGTACGGAGGATGTTTACCACACAGCATTGATAAAATATAGCTTGTTTGCTCTGTGTGTGCATGCGCTTTTACATACCTGCGATGTATTTTGACAGATGAGAAACCTAGAATTTAAGACATTTTGTCTTAAAATATTAGAGAACATGGATCTCAAAAAGATAATTAGGAAGTGAGATACAAGGAAGAATATTTCTAGAGCAAATATTTACTTCTGCCAAATACTGATTTCCTTTATTTTTTCTACATCAACTAAATGGCAGGGATGGGAACTCAAGTCCTGAAGACTTGACTCGCATTGCAAAAACACACATTTTCCTGCAACTCGTGTCACTGACTTGGGTGCTGACTTGCAGCTCTAACTCAGGAAAGAGTCATGACTTGTATAGATTCGAGTCATAAAGACTCGTGGTTTAGGGCCCAGGATTTGGGTCCCATCCATCTTGGAAGATTATGTTTTTATAAATTAAATGAAAAGAGTGGTCTAAATGAAGGACTTCAACACACTGCTGATTGTATATGGGATGGGAACATCAGGGAAGTGTTAAATGTAAACTCTGAGACACACACATACTCCTCACTAGCACCTCAGTAGTTTCTGTGGTGCCATGCCTGACTCACTTCTTGAAATGACTGACTCCAGTCAAAATGACTCTAAAAAAGGCTCAGGATGAGTCGTGATGGCGGCACATTATGACTTGCAAGCGAGTCAAGGGAGCGGAGGCTTGCACCTAGACTAGCGACTCGGCACAGTGATTGTGGCACATCCCTGCTAAACGGAACAAAGACTTATGTGTGGTTCCTTCATTCAGTCTTCACACTTGGTTACCTCTACTTCTACACTTGATTTCTATATGAAAAAGGAAATAGAGGTTTACCACTATTTGTTTTGTTTTATTATTGTTTTGAAGAGGCACTCAAAACAGTACAAGAGAATTAGAGGCTTCTAAGCGTCTCATTCCTACCATGAATCCTGACCAAAAAAGTTAAGGCTGATTAACAGAACACTGTTCAAATGCAGACGCTTTTCCTTTAGAACTAAAAGTTAGTATTTAAAATTCTCCGCATTGTTGAAGGCCACAGCACATTGCAAGTTGAAATGACTTGTTTGGAGCATTCAAATAACTCAAACAGCTGGCAAGCATGGAAACACCCCGAAGACAACAGGGAAAGAATCTGACTGCTGTGGATTTAAGGTGTGGCATTCCAGAAAAGCAAGAAAGATTATATCTGGAGTCCTATCTATGACCTTCACCACTCATAGCATTTCTCTCAGCACTCGTCCACCCATCTGCAAGTCAATACCTGAGAGACTTTCAAATGAAAACCAGTGCCAGTTAATTCTCTGCCCATATGTGCAGTGCTTGCTTATTACTCAAACCCTGCTGTTCCCAGGGATTTGTTGGCTGTTGTATGTTTTAGGATATTTCATATGCTGCTGAGATGACAACTGATGTTTCTGGTCTGAAAAATAAACCTTATTGGTGGGATCAGGAATTATATCGATAATTAACACTATGTTCTCCAGGGAGAAGTTAATGCTGGGAACAAGTAATCAGCATTTCAACAGAATACTGTATTTAATAACAATGCATGGGGAGCCCCACTGCATACACTGTTACTGTTAAAAATAATTAGCTTCAGAAACCATGTATTGTTGCCATGGAGGAAAGAACTGTAAATCTTGTGAGAATGCAAATGTTGCATGAATTATAGATTATTAATGTATTTTAATACACGTCTGTTTATGAAACGGGGTACTTTTTAAATGCACTAACACTGAATTGGTGGTGAGGGAATTAGAGATTAATTATAGTTGTTCTTTTAAATTATAAATTCACCACTCCAATGAAAAACATTTTTTTTGCCACAATTTGACAACTGCCTTAAATGCTTCTCAATATTTCAATAATATATGCACAGAGATTACACCAGAAGTATTATAATGTCCTGCTTTATTAGCCTGTAATAATCTGGAATAAAATCAGGAATTTTACATCACAGGCCACTATCCATAGCCCATGCTTTTCAAAGTATGACTTATCAGATCACAACCAGATGTCCTATTCAGCAGAACATACAGCATGCGGCTAGCACTACCAGGTGATCTCTGTGGGAAAATCTTGATAAATGAGTAGCTAAAGTTTTGCAAAAGCTTGATTTGCTATATATCATCCCAGAAGCTTGACTAGCGGGAACAGTTTATCTGATAAAATCTGGTCATTTACCAGAAAACAAACTATATTTATGAGTGAGGAGGAGGGGATAGTAACCTTTCACTATATGGACTTGTGGCAGCTACAGCTGACTTGCTCTGAAGAAATCTAACTTTCAATCAGCAATTCAATATCTGAGCAAGCCTGCTGGAGAGAACGCTTGGTAAAAACCAGCAGCTATGAAAGTATCAGTGGCCAGCAGCAGCAGCATCCTGATATTTTATTACATATTTCATTTGGATTGTATTAAGTCTTAAGTCTCATGATGCACAGAAACACATAAATCAAGATTGGAAAAAGATTTCAGAGAGATGATCACAAAGATGCATAAGAATATGAAATATTTGTTCATTTTTATGGAAGGTTAGCACCTCAGTAACTGATGCTATCTTCTAAGAATTTAAACTGCTTTTCCAGCCCTGCTCCAAAACCTTGGTGCATATACAGGTTGAGTCTTGCTGTTCGCGAATGTTCTGTTCCCAGAACTCACATGTGGATGGCAAAAATCGCATTAAAGCAAATCCAATTAAAAAACAATGTCCCTTTGCTAGGCGATTTAAAAACAGCCTTGCTTACCTTTGTGATGTAAGACAGAGGCATGAGACAGACAAACCATCTATCAGTCTCTCTCCATGTGCTTAGAAAGGCTTCACTCAGAGCCAGTGACCCATCCCTTCACCCAGAGTAAAGTGACTACCTCTCTTTCACGTGCTCAGGGGGAAGGGAGGGGTCTTTCCCTTGAGTGAAGCTGTTCCAAGTGCCTGGAGCACGAATGATTGATGGATTGTCAGCCGGCTGTCCTCTCTTGCATTAACAAAGCTATTGTTAAACAACTTTGTTTCCTTTCGTTTAAAGGGCCCTACTGGATGGATGGATGGATGGATGGATGGATGGATGGATGGAAAGAAAGAAAGAAAGAAAGAAAGAAAGAAAGAAAGAAAGAAAGAAAGAAAGAAAGAAAGAAAGAAAGAAAGAAAGATCTTTAAAAATGTTTTAAAAAATCTTAGAAGCTTTACAACCTTTACAATCTTTGTTTCTGATGATAAAAAGTTATATAAGATAGCAACATTTTAACTGATGAAACAGTTATCTTTTTCCAATACTCTCTTGCAGCTTCCAGAACAGTAGATGAGAGATCACTAGGAAAAAAACCCTTTTTGAAGAACTTCCGAGTTTGCAGTTTGACAACCATATGGTGCAAGACCTCGCTTCTGAGCAAAATCGATCTGGAGGGGCCTATATAAATGCACTAATCTCCTGAGCATCAGAATTTACACATTTACATTTACTGACTGAGAGCCCAATCCTATCCAACTTTCCAACACTGATCTAGCTGTGCCAACCAGGTGTACGTTGCATCCTGCAGTGGGGAGGCAGTTACAGAGGCCTCTTCAAGGTAGGGGAACAGTTACTCCCTTGCCTCGGGGTTGCATAGAATTGGTGCTACAAAGTTGGATAGGATTGGGCCCTGAGAGAATGATTGATTCTTTCCATGCCTCAAGTTGACAAACAATATGTTTTTAAAAACATTAAAAGGCATTTAACAGGATCTGTGCAATTTGACCTTAAGTATTTAATTTACATTTTCTTAACACAGCGCAATGATGACTGACTTTGGGTAATTTTAATCAATTGTACATGATGTTCATTTCCTACATAAGAATAGCCCAGCTGGATCAGGCCATAGGCCCATCTAGGCCAGCTTCCTGTATCTCACAGTGGCCCACCAAATGCCTCAGGGAGCACACAAGACAGGAGACCTGCATCCTGGTGCCCTCCCTTGCATCTGGCATTCTGACATAGCCCAATTATAGAATCAGGAGATTGCACATATTAAATTAAAAATAATAATTATTAAATATTAAATCCAGACAAACGTGGAAGCAGGACTTTTTTCATAGAAAGCAGAGAACTGAGATAAGCAGCCTAATTTGCTATCAACCACCTTCACTAGTCTGTGAAACTTCTATTGTATGTGCTCTCTAATATTACAAAGTAAAGAGGCAAAAGTCATTATTGAGTGCCATCCAAGGATATACCCTAATTTGAAGATACACATAGAAGAACATAATTTCCGTTTAGATTAATAATCAGAAATAAATACTAACTCTAGTTTCCTTATTCATTATCATTAATGCAAATCAGAACTGGGTAATAATTACTAGTACATAATGACAGTGTGAAAGTACAATTATCCACATTGCAAACCATGAAAAGGAAAATAAAAGTTTAAGGTAGCTAACTGGTAAGGAAAATTAAGGATGTCCAGAGTGTGCTTCTCTAGCTCTCTCTCTCTCTGGGGTGGACAGGACTGGGTCAGAATGAGGGCAATATGAAACCTGGGACCTATGAAAGGTGGAGTTGACTTTGGGCATGCAAGTGGGGTCTGTAATTAGGGTCACCCTGTCCAAATGGAAGGTGCAGGGCTTCCTGTTGATGGAAAGAGCCACTATCTTGCAGACCCTTCTGGCTGAGGTGATCCCCACCAGGAAGACAATTTTCTGGGATAACTCCCTGAGCAGGCAGGTGTGTGAGTGCCCTCAGGACCAGGCTGAGAATCCAGGATGACACCCAATGAATGGCTAGTTGGTTGAGGAGAGCAAACCCCTTCAGAAACTTTCTCATGTGGGGATGGAAGAAAAGCCTAAGCTCCTGTGGATGGCCTAGATTGGAAGCCATGGCTGCTGTTTGCCTCTTGAGTGTGGTCATACCCTCTTGAGCCCAGATTGAAAGAATTCTAAGGAGGCCAGCCATCCTGGGGTCTAGCTGTCTGCTGTCAGTGAACACCCTCCAAGTGGTGTTGTATGCCCTGTTGGTGGATTCCCTCCTGTTGGAGAGGAGGGTGGACAAGATCGCTTCGGAGTAGCCTTTGTGAGGCTCTGCTACTCAATATCCAGTCAATTAAGTGAAGCAGCTCTGGTTGTGGGTGTAGGGTTGGTCCCTATTGAGGATCTCCCACTCCAGGGGAGTGGGAACCAGTTTCCGGATGACATCTATAGGAGGTTGGTGAACCATTGGCTTGGGCCAATACTGCCTTCTCTGCCTGTATCTTTCTTATGACCTTTGGAAGAAGACTGGAGGGCAGGAAGGCATAAAGCAGTCCTTTTGGTCATGGTTGGTGTAGGGTGTTGTTTCCCTTGGCCTCCGTGAACCTTCCTCTGATGAAAAACTTTCTCACCTGAGGATTGTTTGGAGATGCAAAGAGCATCACTCCAAACCTGTGGGTCAGGTCTTTGAAGATCTCAATGATCCTCTGCACAGCCATGTCCATGGCTGTCGCTCAGGTGGAAAATAGCAGGGTGTTCCTGGAAGTGTCTCCTGTGAAGGCTGTGGTTAAGGAAATCTTCTTGAGATCAGACTTTATATTTTGGAATGTCCACACTTGTCAGCAGGTTCTGGCTCCACATGATGCTCTTGCAAAGCTGGATCTGGCTGCTGAAGCTTGCAGAGTGTTGGAGGATAATAATAATAATAATAATACAGGTATTTCTATACCGCCTTTCTTGGTCCTCAGATTTCTCCTCGGACTTTATTCAAGGTGGTTTACACAGGCAGGCTAATTAAATCCCAGTAGGGATTTTTACAATTTGAAAGAAGGTTCTATCTTTCAAGAAACCACAACATTCAGCTGTTTCTTTCTGATCTGGTCACAACATTCTGGCCTCCATCCTCCCACGCTCAGAGCAGATGGAATAACTCGGCTCAGCTTGTCAGCTGCTTCAAGGTCGCACAGTGCCGGTGGCCTCAAACTGGCGACCTGCGGATGTTATCTTCAGGTAAATGGAGGCTCTACCCTCTAGACCAGACCTCCTGCCAAGGATGAGTTGTACTCCTTTCTTGTTGTGGCTTCAGTGAGCCTATTTGAGATGCCCTTGGAGAAACCACTGCTGTGAGAGGGCAGGACTATGGTGACTGGACTGTCCATTAGAGGGGTCTTTATCCACTCAGTGTCCCTTCCGGACAGCTCATAGAACTTAGAGCAAGGTCATTCATTCTTCTGAGTGCCTGGACCACAGCAGAACAGCACTCTCAGCTCACCCCCCTCACCATATCCAACAAGGACTGAATTTCCATTTCTATTATTTCCAAACTTGGATGAGTCATATTAAGTATGTTCATTTGTACTGCAACAAGCCTGAACACACTCCTTTCAAAACCCTAGTAGGATGTTATCTTGGGTAATGCTGTGGGGGGGGGGGGGGGGAGACAGAAGGTTAATTTATCAGGGTTAGCTATTACCTTGTTATAATACAGCTTTCAACATTCAAAATTCTGCAGGTTCTTATAGCCAAACGTTTCAGTTGACTAAACTTTTCAATGCTTATAGTTCTTCCCATAAATATAACCTCTCTATAAGGACAGTGCCAAGCAGCTTCATTCAGTAAATACTGGTTAAATGGCCAAGCCTCCAAAGCTATCTTACAAGCCAGTGCACCAAAAGCAGACCTTTTGTTCCCTCAAGTGAAAAAAGGTCTTGAACAAACAGAAAGTCCATAAAAGAAGGATCTGCTTAGTTATCAATCGAGTAAGCACTTTTAACTTTTACTAAAACATTTTTATGTTTTCTTTTGCAGAAAAGGTTTACGTTCCCTTGCATTTCTTTTTTATTTATTTATTAACACACAGACATACAAACATATACATTTAGGAGTGCTAAATACCATATACCATTACTAATTAATCATCCTATATCTCCTAATCTACATACTCATCTATTTCTACCTCTTATTGATTTATCCATTTCTTAAGTACACCTCTTCCTAGACCACCTAGTAGGTTCATAACAAAGCCAAGATTTGAACAGGGACTTTCCGGATCACAGTTCAGTTTTTTAGTCACTATACTAGCCCCCCTTGACATCTACTTCAGCACAATTCTAAATAAAATTTCCCTTTAAGTCACATTACTGCCCAAATTACTTGAGTAAACTACTAGCAAAGTGTATATTATCTGAGTGGGTAAACTGATGAAAGTTGTGACTCAGTAAAAAGAGGAAGGTTCTCTGATTTGGGAGAAATTATCTCATTGCTTGTTGCAGAGTCCTATCACTTCCAGATGAAAGGAACAACTCATGGTGCCAACTATTAATCCTAGTATATAATGTGTTTAGCATTAAAACTTGAATTTCAACCCCCTGATTCTTGCCTCACTTAGTAGCAATTCCTAAGCGTGCCAGGGTAAGTAACCCCCAGACCAACCCCAGTTTAGTCAAGCCCATTACAACTATGAATTGTCAAAACTACATCATGTGTACTTTTAAAACACAAACAACTTTACCCAGGAAATGTATTAAAGAAGTGGGATTACCTGCATGGGCTGAAAGTGGTGAATGTGGTCGAGGCATAGCTGAAGACTGTCCATTGCATATCAAACTTTTACGATTACTTGTCCGGCAGCTGTAGGAAGGGAAGAAAGTACTTTAATGCAAAAGTATGCAAATACGATAAATAGGCATCAATAGTTATTTCAGAAGACATAAATCTTCATTTTAGCATCCTAATCAAAATCAGAACTATAGACTGGCCATGGACATTTTGAATGTAGAAAAACCTAGGATTATACCTGTTATATCATATATCAGCAATACACTTAGGTTAATTATAACCATATTTTTAATGCAGCTATTATCCAACAAAGAAACCCATCTGCCACTGTGACATTACCCTATTAACATTGACATTTCATCTGAAACAGTGCAAGGACTTCTTTATAATGCATAAATATGTCATAAAAAAGATAAACATTTAAAGCTCCCATTCAAATACATGTATTTGTGTTTACATGTTTCTTAATGCCAAACAGAACAATGATTTATCAAACTTATGATAGACTAATTAAAAATCTAATTATTGAGACAAATTTCACATCTGTGCCTTTTTGTAAATAGACCAGACATAGCCTACAAAGATAAATGTGTTCCTTCACTCATGCATTTTTCATCTCAAGTACTGCAAATCACTATTTTTCTCCATTACAGATAATTATGACATGAATAGTAAGCTCATACATCTACTAAAATGAAGAACTTCTGCAGTTTTTCTGTAAGTGTATTCATAGTCTTGTAATTATCATCAAATACACCTAAGAATGTCTCCCACCTTGACATCATGCACACAAATGATTTCACTGAAGCTAATGGAATTATGCATAAACAAACCAAACATGTACAACTAATAAAGAAAATCAGAATTACAAATATTTTACTTAACTTTTTAAAAAGAAATACACTTTTAGTTTACATTATAAGTCTTCAAAACACAGAAATGGGAATTACCACATTCCTATAGAAATAAGGTAACTTAAAGAAATCCTTCCGGTTTACTCTTTGGGTTAAAAAAAGAGGGATGAATGACCTCAATTACTGCAGAAGCACAGTTGTGGAGACACACTTTCATGGGAGCTAAATCACAGAAGGATGACAACATTATTTGATCAAGTCATGTTGGCATCCTTCAGTCTCGGAAGACTATGGTATCGCTCTCTGAATAGTGGTTCTGGAACAGAGTGTCCTCTCCAGTGCACGAAGCCTGGGTAAAGCAGATATGGAGGATAGACTGTTTCCCATGCAGCAAATCCCCCCTCTCCACATCGCTGAAATGGTCCAATGGAGAGGCAGAAGCCAATACGGTCTGTTCCAGCGGCGTCGCAGGAGTTGCCAGAACGTGACTGTGTTCAGCCATGAACTGCCTCAGGGACTCCGGCTCCGGATTTTGCCTCGAGGTTGACTCCTGAAGCCTTTTCCATAACTGGATGTAGCCACAAGGCAGTGGAGGTTTGGGTTCAGAGTCTTCCTTCTCTCAGATGAGCTGCCTTCCCAGGCTATTGAGTTCCATCTACCCGGTGGCTGTTTAGTCTCCACTTACGACAAGTACAGCCAAATTGAGGGCCTATTCTTATCCCCCACCCCCAGGGGTAAGAGGATCAGGATGTCAGTTATCAGCAAAATTCAATGGGGTCTATGGTTGGCTTCCTAGATGGGGGAACTGGCTTCCTCCAACGTTGCTGGCTCCAGCATGTTGCCTCCCTTCAGAAGCCTGAGTACCACCTCGGCCGCTTTGCGTTTAGCTGCTTTTTTGCTAGGACCTTCGCCGGTACAGCTGATGTCACTGACAGTGACGTGAAAGGTGAAGTTGGGCTGATGTGCTTGTCCCTTGGCTTTCAGTGGGCCATATACGGGCGTTTTGCCTATGCGTGTTCCATACTCCTGCAGCAGGCTGATAGGGGTCTTGCCTTGGTTGGACACCAGCATTTGCTCTATACTGCATTTGCAGCAACTGTTACCCTGCACATGCCCGATCTCATCTGATCTAAGAAGCTAAGCAGGGTCAGGCCTGGTTAGCACTTGGATGGGAGACCGCCTGGATGGGAGACTGCCTGGGAATACCGGGTGCTGTAGGCTTATACCATAGTCTTTCGAGACTGAAGGTTGCCAACCTACCCTTTGATCAAGAGACCCATGCTATTGGACAACAAAATACATGAAACGGGAGGGTCAAATTCAATCATTTTAGTGTGAATGCCTACTTAGATTTTTTTTCTTGCTTCATAAACAGATGCAAGTTTGGGCTCTGGGAATAAATTAAACATACATGATGCCACACTCACAACTGAGAAAGTCCTATACATGTTTCAAGTCCCATAAACATAAAAAAAGCATCCATGTACACTTGATAAGGAACCACAGCTTAATCAAAGATCCCAGGCAGGTATTACACAAGCTCTTATGACTATCTTCTCACTTCTGTCTGCTACAGAAATATTAAGTTCTCAATTCATTTTACTATTATTTTTATTCATTTTGCATCTTTTCAGATTGTGAGCCCTTTTGGGACCAGAAGCCATTAGTTATTTGATTTTTCTCTGTAAACCGCTTTGTGAACTGTTAGTTGAAAAGCGGTATATAAATACTGTTAATAATTAATAATAATATTCTTGAAACTAATTTCAAAAACTAAAACAATCCCAGGATCTGAGCAGTACTCTTTTCTAAAATTCTAAAACTGAATTAAAGCCACTGTAACGCCTTAAAGGGTACAAAGATTATTTTGGGTCCTTCTCCATCGTATCATAATTTCATACAATCATTGACTCACAATTTCTGCGAATCACAATATATAAAACTATGTGGCTGACCCAAAATGTGAATGTCTTCACACAATATATATATCCTTCACACAATATATACAAACATTTTTTGAGATCTCAGGAAATTTCCAGCTCCCCTCCATTGGTTCCCAGGCCTCTTTTGGATTCTGGGCACAAGCACAATGTACCCCTATGGCATGATGCTCCTGCTTAATTGTGAAGTCTTCTGTGATTTCATCACAAAGGTCCCCTGAGCCAATCAGGGCTAGGCTCTTTGTGATGTCATAGGTTTTTTCCCAAGGAGAGTCTAGGTCTGGTCAAGAAACTGCCATAGCAGCTTTTGGTCTTTGATTGCATGGCAGCATCATGTTTGTGCTTGTGTTGGACGTTCCCTACCATGACTTTGTTGCAGGGCTGGGGCAGCTCTTATTTCTGCTTCTCTTAACCATCTGGGGATCAAGGTTGGTTTACCACTCTTGGGCAAGGGAAAAACCTCAGTGTGGAAGGAAAGAGGAGTCCTGATCTGACTTAGGAGTCTCCCTGGTCTCTTCTAATTGTAAGAACTAGCTTTTAGGCCTAGACCAGAGGACCATGAAGGAAGGTTGCGAGAACTCCTCAGGTTCAGACCCTAGGATTGCTCACACATGCACGTGAATGGAGAAGGGCCTGGCAGGTGGAACACCTAGCAGTCAGTGACTAACACCTATCTCCTTGCTTCACCCTTTTAACTGCAATGTGAGGTACCTTTTCCCTGTTCACTCCCACTTAAAAGGCTGGGCCGCTGTGAGATACAGGAAGTTGGACTAGATGGGCCTATGGCCTGATCCAGTTGGATTCCTGCCCTCAGAGAGGCCAAAGTCTAAGAGGAAAAGTCCACCACAGTGAGCAACTCCCCCTCCAGGAAGAACCCGGAAGTGACGTTATATGACACAATGTCAACTGATGTTGTAACATCACTGCCCTTGGCATCGGGGAGGTGCGTTACACCTCTGAGGGAGAATAACTACACATTAACAAGAAGCACTTCCTATTCGAGTTCAGTTAGGCTCCATCTAGCAAGAAGGCTGGTTCAGTTGCTCTTCATTTCAGCAATGATTTCACTTTGTTTTAGGAAGAAACACAAAAATTAAAGTGACAGAATCGGCTCAGGGGGCACAGGCTTCCCCCACCTCCCACATCCACAGATAATTAAATTCAAGGATACCTGATCCCCAGATACAGAGACCTGTCTGTATTTTGTGTGTGTGTTTTATCCATTCAGTCTTGACCAACTCTTGGTGACTTTATAGGCGAGAGCTCTCCTGCTACCTCTGGTTTTCAAAGGCACAGTGATTGTTTTGTTCAGTGGGTTGCAGAAGTGAGACCTTAACTTCTCTTACTTCTTGGGAAGCATTCTTGCAAGAAACCAGGGTTGTGAAATAACATCCAATCAAAAAGTGTTTCCTGTTAGAAGAACCTTGCTTCCTTGGTTGAGGTGCAGAACCAGGGGACAAAACAGAGCAGGTACAGTGGTGGCAAGAGTGGGGAAAATAGGGGTGGGGAGAGGGTAAAACAAGCTAAGGGGAGGGTGGCAACAGGAGAATGAACATAAGAACAGCCCCACTGGATCAGGCCATAGGCCCATCTAGTCCAGCTTCCTGTATCTCACAGCAGCCCACCAAATGCCCCAGGGAGTACACCAGATAACAAGAGACCTCATCCTGGTGCCTTCCCTTGCATCTGGCATTCTGACACAACCCATTTCTAAAATCAGGAGGTTGCGCATACACATCATGGCTTGTACCCCGTAATGGATTTTTCCTCCAGAAACTTGTCCAATCCCCTTTTAAAGGCGTCCAGGCCAGTCGCCATCACCACATCCTGTGGCAAGGAGTTCCACAGACCGACCACATGCTGAATAAATATTTTCTTTTGTCTGTTCTAACTCTCCCAACATTCGATTTTAGTGGATGTCCCCTGGTTCTGGTATTATGTGAGAGTGTAAAGAGCATCTCCTTATCCACTCTGTCCATCCCCTGCATAATTTTGTATGTCTCAATCATGTCCCCCATCAGGCGTCTCTTTTCTAGGCTGAAGAAGCCCAAACGCCGTAGCCTTTCCTCATAAGGAAGGTGCCCCAGCCCCATAATCATCTTAGTCGCTCTCTTTTGCACCTTTTCCATTTCCACTATGTCTTTTTTGAGATGCGGCGACCAGAACTGGACACAATACTCCAGGTGTGGCCTTACCATATATTTGTACAACGGCATTATAATATTAGCCGTTTTGTTTGCAGGACCCTTCCTAATGATCCCAAGCATAGAATTGGCCTTCTTTACTGCCGCCGCACATTGGGTCGACATTTTAATCGACCTGTCCACCACCACTGTGCACAATTTCTGCAGCCCTTTCTCTGGCTCCTGGGCCCCCATTCTGACCCTGGGCCCAGGTACAAACTACCCCCTTGACCCACTCTCATGGGCCCTGCTTGGTGATATAGCGAAAAAAGCTGGCAAATACTGAAAAATGGTGAAGGGCACAATTCATGGAAGCTTTCCGTTACAGTTATCTAGAGCAGTGGTTCCCTACTGGGATACATGTACTCCGAGGGGTACTTGCCAGAACCTTTAGGGGTACTTGAAAAAAGAATTGAACAATGACAGAAAAAGACATCACATTATTTTCTCATGCTGATGTCATTTTCATGCTCAGTGCCACAATACTCTAAAACCCAGTGGTTCTCAAACTTCTTAGCACTGGGATCCACTTTTTAGAATGACAATCTATCAGGCCTCACCAAAAGTGATGTTATTAACCTGGAAGTGATGTCATGGCCAGTAGTGACACCATCAAGCATGAAAATTTTTAACACCCTCCATACAACCAAACCAATCAATCAAATAAATTAAAAGTTTATAATAAGCATAAGTTTACAAATTTATTTGATCTAAATAAGAACCCTCCTAACTATCCCAAGCAGATGCTGACCTGTTTTTTAAAAATTCCCCAAACATCCCAAAGGTTACAATTCTACTAATATTTACCCAGGAGTAAGCCCCATTGGCTATCATTGTTAAAAGCATATACATAGTAGCCTGTTAAAAGTACAGATCTGTAACATTTCCCCAAATGCAATCACATGGTAAAATCAAATCTATTTTAAAAAATACACATTGAAATGAATGGGATCCACCGGAAATTGGCTCGCAACCCACTTAGTGGGTCCCGATCCACAGTTTGAAAAATGCTGCTCTAACACAGCGGTGTCAAACTCATTTCATACAGTGGGTTGAATAGCATTCATGATGCCTGCTGAGGGCAAAAAGTGATGTCATGAAGCAGGTCATGACCAAAAATAAGACTTTTAAAACATAGGAACTCATTACTGCAAATGAGAGAAGACAAAATATGCAAATCTTGATCATACTTTCAAGATTTGAGAAAGCCCAATTATCATGTAGGGTGCCCTTTCAGCAGTGACTCCTCAGCACAGTTCAACAGCTGAAAGCAGCTGATGGAAGAGCCTGAGGGTCAAATAAAGAGCTTCCGGGGGCTGCATCCAGCCCATGGGCCTGATGTTCGACACTCCTGCTCTGAGGAATATTCTTTATCCTTTTAGTCTAAACTTGACTCATAAAATTAACCTAACAAAATCCTTATTACAGCAGACCCTTGGAATCCATGAGCATTTGGTTCCAAGACTCCCCATGGATACCCCAAAATGTGGATGCTCAAGTCCATATACAGAAATGGCATAGTACTGTATTTTTAGATGAAAGGTTTTAAGACTCAGAGGCTGCCTGCCTGCCTAAGTGATGGCCTTGTTGGGTGCTTCCCATGCTAAAACATCTCCAGGCTGGAGGAACCTGAAGGGTGAGGTACTGTGAGAAGTGGAGAGGAAAGCATGGTGAGCCAGAGTCTGCAGTTGCACACAATGAGCTTCAAAGGCATCATTGGCAGCCATGGAGGAGGGAAAAAGGAGAAAGCAACAGGATTTTAAAAAATATTTTTGATCCGCAGATGCAGAGTTTGCGGATACAGCGATCCCACCATATTGGACATCAATGTAGATGGTCACTTGAAAAGGAATAGATCTAGTCTTACTTAGTCTCAACAACAAAATTGGAGATTTTGGTGCAATTCTCTCAGGTGATTATTTTTATAATCATCTTAATTTTGATCCCCTGATTGGCAAAAATCAGTTGGATTTGAAGACACCAAACTTGATGGGCTGGAAAAATAGTGGCTGTTAGAAGCATAAATATCTCTTTTTAGATCTTCTTTAGATCTACCTGAAATTACTGAACAAAGGAATTATCTCTAATTATAAGACTATCCAGGGTAAAATGAAAGTACTGCAGAAGCATATTTAATCCATCTGCCACCATTACCAAGACACTATTTTTGTCCTCTTCAGTGGTTTTAAAACATCCATGAATCTTATTCTTGGGCTACTGGACAATCCTGTTTCAAAACATCATTGTTGCTAAGGTTGACATCAGATGAATAAAAAAAGTTCAGCTTCAAACTACTTCTAAATAAATATTTAAACTGTAGAATAAGTACAGACAACATAAATCCCATGGCATTTCTTCACTGGTATCTATAATTTTTAATCCTGGTACAGCTGAGAAATTTTAGCCTTCTAGAACATGGCATCTCACAATAATGACATATTTTATCAACAGTTACGACAGCATTTCCTTGGTGTTTTCCTTTTTTCTTTCCAGTATTTACAGTTGAGACTTTATACTAAATTGTTCTCTGGAAGTCACGACATTTATACAACTTTGACCCCTTTTGGACATTACTCATGGTTACTAAAAATAAGAAATACTTGACAAAAATGTATACGATTCTTGTTGAACAAGAGCAGTGCTTCTCAAAGTGTGCTCCTCAGAGCACTGGGGCTCCCTGAAATTCCTTCAGGGGCTCTGCAGCAAACCATAAAACCAGTGTCATTCCCAAGTGCTGCCCTTAAATTCCAAGCACTGCCCCCTGTCTCAGTTTGCTTATTCAAGCATCCCATTCCCTTGGTGTTCAATCCCCATGCTTCTTTCAGCCCACTGGTTGAATACAGAAGCTCCCACAGGGCTTGGTGTGGCACTGCTTTACAAAGGTACCAAAGCTCCAAGCTGCCCAGCAATCATATCCAAAAGGCCTCAACATCCTTGCTTGCGCTTATCTCTAAGCCCAGCCAGGTCCCCTACAGCAGAAGCCTGGAAACCTTTCCTAGGGAGGCCACTGAAAGAAGTGACTTCACATCTAGACAGTTACAAAATATGTTTTAAAATATTTTTATTATAGTTAGCTGGTTGTGCATTCTCCAAGTACTGTAGAACAGGTACAAAAAATATCAAATAATGGTTTTATTTGTATTATTTATCAAGTCTTAAATTCTAAAAGTGGTAAACTTCAACAGGTAGAACCCACATAAAACAAAAGCTCTTTGGGACTCTGTAATAGTTTTTAGGAGTGTAAAGGAGCTGTGGAGATTCAAAAGTTTAAAAAATACTGAACTAAAAGACTGAGGCTGCAGGAGGGCAGGAGGTCTGGTCTAGAGGGTAGAGCCTCCATTTGCCTGAAGATAACATCTGAAGGTTGCCAGTTCGAGGCCACCGGCACCATGAACGGCGAGACCCTGAAGCAGCTGACAAGCCTAGCCGAATTATTCCATCTGCTCTTTGGCCACCCTTCAAGTGAGATATGAAGGAGCTGCTTGTCAAGCCTGCGTGGGAGGAAACTGGAGGCCAGAATGTGATACCAGATCATAAAAGATCCATCTGAAATGTTGTGGTTCTTGAAAGACAGAACCTTTCAATTGTAAAAATCCCTACAGGGAATTAGAATCAGCCTGCCTATGTAAACCACCTTGAATTAAAGTCTGAGGAGAAATCTGATGACCAAGAAAGGTGGTATATAAATACCTGTATTATTATTATTATTATTATTATTATTATTATTATTATTATTATTATTATTATTATTATTATTATTATTTAATCCTATGCACACTTTCTTGGGAATAGACCCTACTGAATGCAATGGAACTTCCAAGTAGACAGGCATAGGATTGTGCCCTTAAACATTTAATCACCAAAATGGTGAAACAATCTCATACCATCGATGCAACACTGATTTTCTCATGTTTGGTATACTATGTTTTAGTCTAAAAATTACTGCATATATGCGGGCAGAGTTACAATTTTTGAACTTCTATCAAGACTGATTTCCTTTGCAATGAGATCATTGTTAACACATCCTTTTAACTTTAAATCTTTCAGTTATTGAACCTTATTCTTTTGAAAATATTATGGAATATTAGCTCTTCCATTTTGATACATTGTCTAGGACTTGTTTGCTTGATCTTACTCTGCTTATGATTAATTTGACCTGGCCTTATCCATTTGTATAGTTCTAATAATGATAAAACTTCTTTTATGTATGCTGAATATCACTAAAATTGTATTTGCAAAGCACTGGAAAAAAGCCACAAACCCAAAACAACATTGAATAAGATATGGAATAACCTGGTTAATTGCTAATTAAGCATTTCCTTGAACTAACATATTGCAATATATGGGAATTAGTGATATAACTGAATATATAATCTATCTATGGAACTGTGAATGTGACTTTATTCAGGAATTTATAACTCAGAGCTTCCTTATTAATGATAGTACTTTTATGAAAGTATGTTGTACAGCACTTATAATTATAGACACAGAGCTTGAATTTCTTGGTTCATTAACTTAGTGCCAAGTATGAACAATCAGGCTCATAGTCTTGTTTAGAACTGTGAATTCCTATGGCAACACTATCTTTCTGCCACAGAGCTTTGCCATAAACTCAGCAGCAGTTACTGATCTTGAAGGTTTTTTGTGTTTTTTTAAGAACACTAAATACATCTGCAAGAATAAAAAACATATTACATATTCCTTGCAAGCAAAATTTAATTTAGTCTGGTTAATTATAGTTTTGGTTCTTAATCCCCAAAATATCCAGAATAGCTTATCAATTTAAAGTCCTTATACTTAACTTTAAATATGTTTTAAAGGTAAGTAAAAGTATTTAATTATTTTTCTTACAAGTCTAAGTATGTTTTGTTATGAGTTGAAATTGATTATCAACTATGAAGATAAACTTAGTATTAGTGAACAAGACCACATAACATTTTAAACTGAAATCTGCTATGAACACCACCAAATGTGTTCTGTCCATTTTACCTTGCTTCAAATATAACCCTTCAACCACTGAGCAACAATATTTTCATAACCATTTAGGGGGCAATCCTATACATATTTCTTGGAAGTAAGCTCCACTGAACACAGTGAGACTCACCTCTGAGTAGACATGCATGGATGGCTGTTAGTTAGGGAAAGTCTCAAAGATATTGGTCTAGCTTTTTCAGCATTTTAAACAATTAAAGAAATGGTGAGGGGGAGGGAATGCAGTTAAGACCAGGAACAATGGCAAGAGCCATTTGGCACAACCTTTATGTTATATTGATATTCACAGGGATCAAGCTAAACATATAAAAGACACATAAATCAATATTAACATACAGCTATATTCCAACATGGTGCTACTAAGTGCAGCTTTCATGATAAGGAAATGAACAGCAAACATAATGACATTGTTATATACAATACCATTAGCATCCCTTCTTAAAAGAGCCTTTTACTATGAACAGGGGAGTAAATTACTGGCAATAAAGGTTAATTGCTAAAAAGAGCAGGGTGAGAGGGATATGCTGACAGCTATTACTTCTTATCATGCTTTTCACATGGAATCTGGCATCAGTTTTAATCATTTATAATGATTTCATTTTAACATCCTTAATTATTAATATTTATAGTTATAATGAAGATGGATACTGGCTGTAAATTATGATGGCACCACCTTTAACAGCTTGTGTTGACTACTGCACTCTACTGCAATGTAGTCCTTAATTTTGTTGTCATCACAACATGCCAGTTGGAGCAGAAGTTGAACCTTAAAAAGATGACAACTCAATATTGTACATTTGAATAGCTACTGCAAATAATGTGCTACATTGGCCTAGTGAAAATAAAGACAATAACTGTCTCTAAACCAAACTTAAATTCAGGACGCAGAAGCAGAATTTGTTATGGAAATGGTTCTGGAGAAGAATAGCAGTTACAGCCATTTCTTTAACATTAAACATGTATAGATGAAAATTTCAAGAAAAGCAAGCTGTCTCTTTCAAGATGTGTCCACTTTGTTTACATTAGACAAGTTTAACTTAAGTTATATTTCTCATGTTATGAAATGTGCTGACCTGTGACTTTAGATATATGTATTATCGTTGCAGGTACAGATGCCAAAAAGCCAACTATAAATGTTGCACAGCAAACTTTATCTACTAAACTCATCTATTCACTTGTATATATATGGATACAAATGCAGCAACTGTTTCCAACAAAGCCTAAATTTAAAAAAAAAGATTGCAATTTCTTACAAATTGTGCAGACATTTTTCAACTTTAAAATGACAAATTTATTGCAACAACCCTGTTAACATCAGAAACAAAGACTTTTTATGCATATGGTAAAGGAACTGCAGTTATTCTAGTTTACCCATTAGTTAAGTCATTGTCTAGTTTTTATTTAACCCTGACATGTCCACCTCCAAGCCCAAAGTAAAATTATGGCCCTTGTGAAATGTTCTCTTCTGTGTACTTGTGTATGTGCATAATTTTTTTACCAAGAGGCCTCTAAACTTTATATAGTTTAGGGTAGTGGTTTTCAAACATTTAACACTGGGACACACTTTTTAGAATCTCTCAGGACCCACCAGAAGAGATGTCATGACTGTAAATGACATCATCAAACAGGAAAATTTTTAACAATCCTAGGCTGCAATCCTACTCACACTTACCCAGAAGTAAGTTCCATTTACTATCATTGTTAAAAGCATATACATAGTAGCCTGTTAAAAGTAGAGATGTGTAACATTTCCCCAAATGCAGTCACATATTATAGTGACATATATCCCCACTCCAACCCATGCTTGTGAATTGCTGTTGGGTTTCAAAAGAGGTTTCTATGCAATACAGGCAAGATAATGGATAGAAGAAGAAAATATCAGAATCACAGTGTGATTCTCTAAAACTGTGAGAACATTGCATAATGCAGATGGATAGGAATGGGAATTTGATTCTCTTCTAGGAATAAAGAAGACAATATTGTGGTTAAGAAAGCACTGAGAAAAAAATGGTCAAGTTTTCACATGAGCAAAGCAGTCTGAGAGACAAGTTCACTTTGAGTTTGTTTTGTTCAGTGGCCCGGATCTTCTGAAAATTTGGATTTCTTACTTTCTGCTTTAATATAAGTTTAAATGCAGCCAATTCCAATACTGTCAGGAAGATGCCAGGAAAAGCTGATTGATAGAGAGGAGTAGCACCTAGTGGTTAGCATTCACACCACTCTACCTACTTTCCACTTTTCCTTTCTACAAAGTCTCAGCAGCTGAATGAGGAGGGAGAAATCATATCTGCTTCCTCCTTCACATGCTATAGAGACCAGGCAGAAGGGGGCCATCTGAAAGAATCCCTCTCCAGGAGAGAACAGAACCCCAGGAGTTCTTATTTAAAATCAAAACCACTGTAGCGCCTGCAAGTGAACAGAGTTGACAACTCACCACATTATTTGAACGAGGTCTAGTTAGGAAGAGTCAAAAGATAACTAGTTTATTAAAAACACTAAAAGAAAATAGGAAGTAAACAAGATGGGGGAAGGGGTAGAGCAGGGGTACAAGTAGGTTGAACTTGGCAGGTTGACTACAAAGAAAAAGTTTGGCCAAACTGGATATAACAACTATTAATGACCAACAGAAGGAACGGGGAAGTTTGTTGTTGTTCAGTTGTTATGGCATGTCTGACTCTTCGGGACCCCCACGGACCACAGCATGCCAGGTCTAGCTTGTAGGACTTTGAGCATAAGCTGGGAAGTTACTCAAGAGCAAAAGACAAACCCCAACCTGAAACTAGTGAAGTTTGCAAGCTGGCTTGGACTGAAAAGAAAAATCAAAATGTTTAAATACCTAAAGGCATTTAGCTAGAAATACAGTCCCTATTGATAGCTACTGCCATTGTCTTACGAATCCAGATCTTACTGGAGAGTGAGTGTGCCTCCCACAAACCAGCACTAGATCTCATGGCAGACTTGGTAGAAAAACACACAAGCACCCCTTGGTTTGATGGAATGATAGTTACCTGAACTTGAGGTGTGGATCCTAGCTGAACACACCAGTCCATCTTTTTAGCTAAACAGATATGTTTGGCTACCCAATTGATAGATATATGCCAAGCTTAATAGGAAGATGTTCCAGATATGAAGAACTCAAATCCACATCATCACATACCTGCCTGGCAATGACACTTCAAAGGACGAAGACTGCTGTAGGAGCAGGTACCAGCAGCTTTTAGGCTGCTGATGCTATACAGAAGCTACTGGGTGGTTAGAAGTTTGCACAAATAAGGAAAAATAGGCAAAAATAGAGGGGAAAAATAGGGCATTAATCACAAATATACATAATATATATTATATTATATATATATATTATATTATACAAACACAAATATACATAAAAATAGCCAGCCATCCTGTACCTCAAACTCAATTAATAGTAAGAACATACAAGATATCAAATCAAACTCTTCAGTATGGTTAGAAAAATAGGTGTGCACACTATCATAGTAAAAGTCATTCAACTGTACAGAACTGTTCCTTAGTGAATAAACTGTTCCTTGAACAACATGTTCTTAAACTATTATCAAGGTCCATGTGCGTTCCCGGGCTTCTTAAGTAACCCTTCCCAAGTCACCCTTCTTCAGTCCGCAAACCTGCTTCTGATGACCTAAGTATATTAATAGAAGAAAACTTGGGATACTTCTGTGTGATACAAAAATACTCCTATATTTTTGGAGCATATAGGAACTCTTAGGTACATACACAAGGTTTTTTGGCACAGTTTTCAAAGACAGATAATTGCTTAGAACAAGAGCAAAAATTCTGTATAATCAGGAGGGTTTCCTCCAATTGTCCTTTCTCTGTGCAGTTTCCTTCGCTGCATCAGACAGCTCAGGAGTGGGTTTTCAACATTTCAGGAACAAGTTATTTGTACTTTCCCTTTAATACATTATCACAAAACGTAGGCAAAGGAACAGTTCAACAAAACCAAAATAATTCCTAAAGCTTAGCCTGTATGGCCTACATTATCTTCAGAGACACTGATTCAAAAATTACATAGTGATAAACAAGCTTAAGTGTAAAAAGTAAAATGGTACTGAATTTTCAAGTTTAACTTCACAGTAGAAGTCTATAAAATGGCTACCTACAACATATGAATTGGCAATAAAATACATAAAAGTCAGAGAAGGGACACATTTAATTATTCCTGAACACTGCCTTAGCCAAAATCATATTTTTAGTTTATTATCCATGTAATACAAATATTCAACAGCAAGATATTGAATACACAAATGTTAAAGCTTCAATGGGGCATGAACGTTTAGTACTTCATTTGTGTGATGCAAGAGATCACAAAGCAAGATCAACTCTATAACTGCACTGTTACTTCCAGCCAACTTAATTTCACAGTACACAAACATCTTGCTTTTTCTTTAAGGGTAAAACCTGAGAGAAAATCTCTAATATGGAAAAGCATACAGGAAAGTTGAAGTTTGGGCAAGACTTGCCTTTAAGTCTTGCCTTTAAGTTTCTCTGTCTGAGATGCTGGCAAAATCTACAACATATTGTTTTATATAACTGTGTTCAAGTAGTCTGTCCCTTGTCTACCTGGTCTTGCATCTGATCTTATATCTGGTCTTGCGTCTACATAGTATGGACTGTATCTTTGGCATTTCAGGGGTTGACTGGAACCCACACTCTGAATCATTTGGAATAAGAATGTTGACAGAATGCAGTGGGTTCATCAAATGTATTCTGGCACTCCTGTGGCGACTAATAAATTCTCAAGAAGCTTGGGCCATCTCTCACTATATTCAAATCCATCCTGCTTGGAAGAATACACATTATTTGTGATTATTTCCTCAGTTGTCACTACAAAAAAACCGTCAATTCCACCTAAGCAAGGCTGTCGGGGTTCCCCTCCTCCCCTGAGTCCCCAGCTTACCCAGGGAGGAGACTTCTGGACCAGAGCAGAGGCAGCAGCCTTCCCAGCCCTCTCAGGAACAACCCTGGCAACTCCAGGTGAGAGGAGGTGGGAGGGAAACAGAGAGAGGAAGGGGAGGAGTTGTGGTAAGCCCAGGGAAGGGCAGGCCCAGAGACAGGCCCTTTTTATACCATCCCTGTGAGGGAAGGGGAGGGGCCAAAGGGGAGGGGTCTGCCCTACATAAACCTGGAGGCCAGGGATGACAAGGCAGTTGGGAGTTAAAAGAGCAGGCAGGAGGATCTGCTGCTAGCAGCCCCTGCTCCTGACTAATGAATACTGCCAACTCCAAAGAAGGAACCGGGTGATGCAACCCCCCCTTCTTGTGGGGAACAAGTCCGAGGCCTCCACAAGGGGTCCCCCTCAGAAAGGCTGGGCGGGCCCTCCCCTCCCCCACAGGGAGGCCTCACAAAGGCATTCCTAATTTTGACATTTGAGTATCCAAGAAAGTATCAGAACACAGGAGTGGTTGAGAATGTCACTAAAACAAATATTCATACAAGTTCAGGACAATTAAGTAAGTCTAAATCATATACAGGGGGCCCCCATATCCACAGATCCTGTATCTGCGGTTTCATTTAACCACGGATTGGATCCACACACCCCACACACACTCCCTCCTGAGGTGAGGGGAGCTGTGATCCCCTCTTCTCCGGAGGGTCTTCTGAGGCCCGCATAGGCAGAGTGTGACCACCTACGACCACTGCGGGCCTCAGAATGGCCAAAAAGGCCAAAAAAAAAACCCTACTTCCAATTTTAACGTAAAACTGGAAGGAATTAGGAGGCCTGGGGAAGCTCTCCCTACAAGCCAAAATTGCCAATCAGATTAAACTATAGTTTGTAATCCTGATCCCAGATCAGATATTGCAGCAAACTGTTGTTTGACAAATCAGGACATTTTCCATGAAACCAAAAGTAAGAGGGAAGGTGAGAAAGGAGCACTCGAGTTCCTCATCTGTTCCCAATCAAATCAACTGCCATTAATAGAACTAGATATGTGACATTAACTGGATGTTAATCTCCATGACATTAATTAAATTATATATACCTATATAGTAAGTCTCTGATTAAAAGTTACATTTTAAGTTATCTACAACTTTTACATAAAAATAACATTGGCAAAAATAAAAGTTTTATAAGGTTCTTTCCAAAAACCCTCTTTGCCACATTTCAGATTCACTGCAGGTTTACATTTACAGTTTCATCCAAATACTGCAGTCATCCACTGAATACAACTAGTAGCACTTTGTGATTTTTTTATGCTGACAAACTCTCTACCTCCCCAAAGTGAGCATCTTGTCACAGTGACAGCATTAACCTTAAATCATTCCACATCAAAAGACTGAGTAGCACAGCACATATGTAAATCCAAATAGTCAGGGAACTGCCCTTTGTTTCATATGTTACCTTCAAACTAAATAAGGCCCACATGAGGAACATATGAAAAATTATTGCAATCAGATTTTAATGATGTGGAAATAATCCTGAAACATTTAATGAACAAACCAGTCTGCAACTCAGTATACCTGCTATCTAGTCTTTGCACATTAACTGTTTCTACTCTGGATAGGAAATGCTATTCCAAAGAGGGGAAAAAAGCCCAGTAGGAGTCAACTGTACAAGGCAAGAAAGAGCAATGTTTTTAACAAGCTTCCTTCAAATCCTACCTCAGATCTATCATTTTACTACTTAGATATTATTAAGTAGAGTTTATGCTGTTCCTGTAAAATAAATGTTTTTGTTATTTTCAAATTTTATATTGCAACACAGAATTTCAGTTAGAAAATTTAACAACTGGTATACTTCCCTGAAATTGTAACATCCTATTGCATAATCTGCAACAGTGATTAAAACATTCCATATTTATTATGTAGAAAAAAATAAAATGCTGCATTTCTGACAGACCATTTAAACAAGGGAAGCCTTCAGTCTGATCTGTACATTGATGCCTTTATTTAATAATTGTACAGGATTCCCCTATTCTGGTGAAGATGATCCACTACTTATGCACTATTGATATTTTAATGGGTGTTGCAATGCTTTTCTTACAATACTAGTTGACAGAAACAGCATATGCAGCTCGTCCCTCGTTATTCACTGGGATTCCGTTCCAGAACCCCTAGCACAGTGTTTCTCACTGTGGGTTGGGACCCACTAGGTGGGTCGCGAGCCTATTTCAGGTGGTTCCCCATTCATTTCAATATTTTATTTTTAATATATTAGACTTGATGCTACCCTGGTATGTGACTGCATTTGGAGAAATGTTACAGACCTGTACTTTTAACAAGCTACTATGTATATTCTTTTAACAATGATAGTAAATGGAACATACTCCTGGGTACGTGTGGGTAGGATTGCAGCCTAGGATTATTAAAAAAAATTTCCTGCTTGATCATGTCGCCTGCTTGATCATGACATCACTTCTGGTGGGCCCTGACAGATTCTCATTCCAAAAAGTGTGTCCCAGTGCTAAATGTGTGAGAACCACTGCCCTAGTGGGGGAAAAAAATTCGTAGATTAAAAAACAGTGGAAAAATAGATGTAAAGTTGTATAGATTTTACTTTTCCAGGATATTCCCAACAGACATTATGCATGACTTCTCAACAGACTTTACAAGAATGATGAATATGCTGGTAAGAAAGGCATTCTTGCCAATTCAGCAAATCTATCATGCTATACAGTGAAGGGTGAGCCAACAAAACAATGTCCAAGTCAGGTACAAGACAGTATAGTGTGGTGTTTTGGGTACAAGTACGAAACAATCTTTTTCTTTAACCCCACTGAAATTTCAAACCAAGATCAGACTGTGGTTACTAGAATGAAAGTACAGAAATAGTAAATAGTTTTGAATCTATAACAGACCCTGCAGGCCTTCAAACAAAATTGTGGAATCTATATCAGCCCTGGAATGCTCTCAAGCTGGGGGCCACATGCAGCCCTTGGGGACTCTGTATCTGGCCCATGGGGAGCCCCAGTCTCCAATGAGCTCTGGCTCTCTGGAGATTTGTTGTGCTGGCCTGACGCAACTGCTCTCAGTGTGAGGACGACTGTTCAACCGCTTGCGTGAGCTGCGGGACGAGGGTGCCCTCCACTGCTTGCTGTTTTACATCTGTGATGCAGCAGTGGCAGTGAAGGAAAGGCCAGCCTTGTTTTGTGCAGTCTTTTATAGGCCTTGAGCTATTGCAACAACATCATTCATTCATGTAAATTCCATCTCTAATATATTCATTTACGTAAATTTATGTAAATCTGAAATGTAAATTAATTCTTTTTTTTCTCCGGCCCCCAGCACAGTGCCAGAGAGATGATGTGGCCCTCCTGTCAAAAAGTTTGGACACCCCTGCTCTAGAGATACAAGGCACCTCTTAACACACCTCAAAGTCTAGGTCTAAGATACTCGCTAAGCATAAGCAAAAAAGATAGTTCAGATAAAACTATTCTAGGCTGTGTCAAACATCAAAGAGACTTTGTTAGGGAAAAGGGTCAGAACTCAAAGCTCATTGTTCTTTCTAGATCTGAAACAAACCCCCTTCATTACAAATGCTACAAAAGAAAACTGATGATTTTTTCTTCTTCACCGATCTCTAAAACTACTATAAGCTAGAAAACACACACAAAAAATGAATTTTAGGTAAAGCTATTTCTACTCAATGGCTCAGCAAGGGGTTTCAGTCTTATTTCACACAAAATCAGATCAACTGAAACTCAAAATGCATTATACATAAGATAACCAGTTTCAAGACATGGTTGGTTCTTATAAAGTATGAGAATTATCACTGATGTGCATTTGTATTCTGTATTAGAATACAAAACAGCATGACAGAGAGTAATGCACATCCATTCCTTTCGAGATCTTGGAGAACATATTGCAGTAAATCCAAAAGTTAATGAATATGAAAGCAACTCTTTGCAATGAAGTTCCTCCCACCATGAAGCAAAATGTCTCATATTTAGTTTTAGAGAAGCTTGTAATATATTCATATATTCAGCATTTATTCCAAGTATTCTGAATTTGTGATAGCTTTTACCTTACTGTTTAGATTATGGTTGGATGTTAAAACAAAAATATTGTGGGCCAAACCTATTAAGACTTGCATATATCTTAAGGCAACTATTTCAAAATTCTTTAGAAAAAGAATTAAACAAGACCACTTTTGTTACAGACATGGGCAACAATATTAATGGTAGTAAGAGAAGCTTTGAAAGAAACTGGTTATTAAAGATATATGATTAAGATTATTAAGATATATGATCTTTCATCAAAAGTATATAGTAAAATTATGAAAATAAGGGCACAATCGTATGCAGGTCTACTCAGAAGTAAGTCCTATTGTGTTCAATGGGACTTACTCCCAGGAAAGTGAAGATAGGATTGCAGCCTAAGTTCTTCCAACCATCACTGAAATCTAGATTTCCCTTGTCAAATACGGAATGATAAGCGCTGCACATGATGGAGAAGGGTTTTTCCAGGTGCTGGATCCGGCCTGTGGGACAGGTTTAAACTTGTGAAATCCAGCCAACAAAATGATTGTTCTTGAAACGTTTCCCATCAGCAAGAATATATTTTATTCATCCCACCCATCAACGCAATAAAAGCATTCTTCTGTTTCTAAGCCTCTCTCCTATGCATTTTCTTTGCTTCATGTTTGCAAAAAGTTAGATATGAAAAGGTCTTGACCTGTTCCCTTATTCCAATATTTCTTTTACTTTGCCTCTTAAAGAATCAGATATTTAACAGTATCATGTAACCAAATGTGACAGTTTAATTAGAGAGAGAGCTGTTACAACACTTAAGAAGCACTTGCTCAGGAGGTTAGCATAGGAAACTGAAACTGAGCTTACTTAATTAATATAGGTAAGTAATAAAGGTTGAAGAAATATAAGGTAGGAGCACTGCCCACATATTGGGGTAAATAAATCCTACCTAAGCAGATGGGGGTTGGTGGAGATCTCTTAAGGCACCATTACTTACAACTCTTTGCACTACAACTAAAACAAAGTGGAATCTCATTACAAATCTTGATTTTTTTAATTTTACTGAAAATTCAATGAACAGTAATAATGTCAGCTATTTAAAAAAAGGACTCACATAGTTAGTAGTATAAATCGAGTACAACTTAAAACAATTAAATTCAGTTCAAATTCTGAATTCAGCAACCCAGAATCACATAACCCCGAAAGTTATAGATTGAATACCTTCACTTTGTTTTAAATGTATTCTTAATAAATCGATGTTCAGTTAGTGATTACCCCCCCCCCCAATAACTAAACTGCCAGAATTTAAGGAACAAGATTTTACATTCAGAATCTTACTATTCCACCAACATTTATTAGTATTCGAGCGAATGGCATATCGGTGTCAACTGCGTATGGATATATACGCACAAGCCACATGAAGTGTTGATATGCAGATACTCTGGTCGTGTATACGTATAAACAATTTTTCCCTTTTTTTTAAGTAACTCATAAACATGTATCAATGTAATACTCTCTTTTTTGTTTTGTTCTGTTTATGTAATAGAATAAAATTTTTAAAAAAACTATTCCACCAACATTTTTGCCACACACAGCCTAATTACAATGAACACAGCACAAAACCATAGTTTTCCTTTCTAACAATTATTTCTTTCAGTGGTCAGTCACATAAAATTACTGTACGATTATTACTACTAAGCATTTTTATAGTATTTTTTGTAGTATGCAAAGCACTTCACATATATTATTCTAGTGACACCCATACTGCTGCTGGAGAGCAATGGCTATGACGGAGCGGCTTGTCTGTGGCCACCTAGCAAATATCAAGAATTCCACCTGCACTCCCTGATTTGTTTAAAGAGATCTATTCAGTGAGGTGAATGGATAGGGAAGTAGATCAATGCAGTTCCAGCCACAGTGTGATGGATCCAGGGTGAAGGGCATCCCAAGTCTACCACTCTCCCACCGCCTGCCATTCCATGTTAGCTGCATGATCCACTTCCTGGATGAGTGATCTGCTACTGGCCGGGAGACAAGGGCAGCATGTTATCTAACCTGCAGAAAGCTTTGGAGAACAGAGATATAGATACATCTGTTAAGTTCTTGCCTTCTCCACAGCACATGCAAATGAGAGAAGAATTTGCTTCTCACTTAAGCCGTGCAGTAAACATGAAGAAATATAGGAAGAGACAAAGCCTTCTCTTGCTTGTAAGGTACTACAGGGAAAGCAAGAAATAGAAGTTTTTTTCATCAATGCTTCTGTTGTTCTCCAAAGCTGCCTCCAAACAAGAGAAGACCCTGGCCCTCTGTTACAGCGCTAATAATAATGAAATACTTGTAAGGAAAAAAAAAGTGAGTTTGGAGAGATTTTTTTATCTTTTGAACTGAGATTTTTAATGTTAAAAGAAAGAAGTGTAACTATTGCATCACCATAATTTATGTAGGTAAATAGGAAAAAAGGTTATGAGAAACAGATAATTATGCTTTTCTTAGAATGATGATCATAACTGATACAGGAAAATTAGAAATGCACCATTTTAACACTGAGTCTCATCAATTTAATAACCTGAGTTTGTAATTACACCTGTACTGTTGCTTCCTTTTTTCCAGGAGGATTTTGAGCTTTCAAGTACTTCCCCTTAAAAGTAGACCCCAGCTTCTTCACGGTATGAGTTCTGTTTCTTTTGTAGCTGTATCAGCCAAAACCAAACAGTAGTGATTCTTATCACTGACTCCGTATCAGATATTCCACATACAGTATTGAATTTCTGCTTCACATGAAGCCATCAGAGAACATAAACCTTGAGAATAAAAAAGTGACAATGACCCTATGACTATGAAGCATCTTTCTGCTTCTAGGCTACTGCAGCTACTCAATTTGGTATAATGGCCAGCGCATTAAGTCCTCTGCTGAAAGCACAATGAGAACCAAGGAGGAAATAGGGGATGGTGTAAATTGAAACATATCTTTAGCCAATCTCAAAGCACCTCAGGCTTTGTATGAGAATAGCATTACATCATACTAAACTCATTTCTAACATAAAGGGACAAAGGAAACAGTGAGTCATCAAGACTGAGGTCAGAATGAAACTTTTGAGAAAACTGTCTTCTACTTTCAACATGTCCCTTCTTGTCCCTGGTAAAGGAAGGAATGACCTAGTTAATTAATCATCTTTGGGTGGCACAGTATTACCCATGTGATTTGGCATAAGCCTTCAAGAAGTGAAAATCAAACCAGGCTCATTCACAAAACTTGCTAAACTACTTTTCCTTCAAATTCAAACAGCACATGTTTTTATAAATACCTATTGGCACACATAATAGATTATGTCAAACAACATTAATACTTCTTTTCATATAGACTGAATAAGATGCAGAAGTATACACAGATAGCATGCATTTACATTTTAAAAATGCATATCAACACAGTTGATGAGAAAGGATTACAGCTGGAGGATTACAGCTGGAGAACAAGTAGGATCAAGCAGAATTTAATATGACAAAGACTCTTCTGCATATTGTCCAGGACAACACACACCACTCCTTGTAAACATTAACAAACATTCCCTAAAAATGGATTTTGCCTTTTAACAGTACCTTCCCCTCACATCTCATCCTGTGATTCAGTCTGACACTGAGAACAACAAGTCATCCTTTCATTTCAGCAGTATTTTTGATGTATTCATGGATTTCTTTAAATGAGACAAGGTTTCTAATATATCTGGCAGAAAACATTTGTATAAGGTCCTCTGTTAGACTAGATGTAACTTTCTTTACTCACAGACACTGCAGGTTAAAAATAAACCAAGCTAAGCTTCTTCATAGCAAAATACATAAGCAGGAAGGAAGGAATGATGTATAAGGAAAGGAGATGAGATGGCAAAGCATAGCTTCAACTCACCAAGATAAGAGTTACCAAATTAATCCTACAGGCATGACTTTGCCCCCCATACACAAGTTTAATTGTACTTTCTCTCTTCTTCATAGTTATAGAGATAGATCACATTTTGGTTTTGAGACAAGCAAGAGAGACAGAAAAGATATCAGATACACTCCTAACAGTTTCTGCAAAATACACCTGAAAGTTGTTAAGACTTTACACTTGGTAAGCATATCATTCTCTCAAAGAGTAAAGGTAGCAGATCCATGCCAACAGCTGTGTAGAAAAAACTGAGCCAATAACAAAGACATCTGCATAATCACAGGATGTCTAAAGTTTTCCAAAAGTACATTACACTGAGCCAACAGAAAGTAAGCAAAATCTCCACAAACAAACAACAGTACATGTGTGGGCTCATGTACTGTGGGGGGAATGTGTGGGCTCATGTACTGTGGGGGGAACAGGTCTGGCGAGGCATTTGCCTAAGAACAGCTCCTCTTAGGGGAGATTCGAAGAGCAAAGATAATGGGAGAAGGAGGGTAAGAGGGAAGAATGGCTACCACACAGACAACCACAGCAGAGAAAAAAGGGAAGAGGAAGAAAGGAGAAAATGTCCAAGCAAAAACAGTTAATGGGAACCATTTTTCCTCATGTCTCTCCACCAAAAAAGGAACAAAGAATTACTTCATTCTCTTCCCTCTCCTATAAAGTTTGTTCTTGCTGCCACCATCCTCCCCAGCACATCCTAGGACATCTGGTAGGAGGATTGGAAGACAAAACATTTCATGGGGCTTCAAGAAGAAAACACAAAGCCCTTAAGTGGTGAAAAGTAGCAGCACTTGAGAGAGTCAAGGAGGCACCTGCAGGGCCAAAAGGGGATTGATTTCCAACTTGGAATTTAGTCAGTAGGGAGAAAAAATAATAAACTTGGTTCTTTCAAAAAAAAAAAAAAGTGTCCATTTTTTTAAAGAGCGAGAGATGAGGGTTGGTTGCCTGGAGCATGTTTGTTCTAAAGTACACCCCATGGAATACAATGGTATTTACTCTCAGGAAGCTTCCCATACCACAACATTTTCTTGTGGGTTACCCCTTTTAAAAATTATTGTTAAAGTTCGGGGGCGGGGCAGGGCAGGAGAGGACAAATGAATTCCACAAAACTTCCAAGTTCAGGACTCAACAATGCTCAAACACACTGGCAACAGTCTTGCAAAGAAGTAAAAATGGGGTAAAATTTGCTTTGAAAGTCACCAACATGGGTTTGTGAATACTTTTGAAACAAACACATAATTTTATGAAGAAAACCTGAAGAAGCAGAAGTATAAGGAGTTTCTAATCATGAAAAGCAACAACTGCATCCATTGGCAACAGAAAATGCATACCTTCTTCAATGGGGGAGTAATGAATTCCAGTATGCGTGTCCTTTCATGCCTGCACGGTATGTGCTGCTGGCCTCAGATGAACTAATTGATCCCAATACACTACACTCTAGTATAACCAACAAGATAAATGTTATAGTTGAGCAGTTATTCTATGTATACACTCAAAACTACTGAAAATATTGAGCTATTACCTTCAAAATACAATGGCAAGTATGTCAATGAAATCAAATGATCAGTATTATTGCACAAACACATATGTTTTAGGGCATGAATGATCAACTTGTTGCATGTGTACACTTATTATTGCTATTATTTATACACCAAGGGTCCAATCCTATCTAAATTTCCAGCATTGATGATGCTGTGTCAATACGGTGTGTGCTGCATCCTTCAGTGGGGCGGGGGGGGGGGTTAGAGAGGCTTTCTCAAGGTAAAGAAATGTTTGTCTCCTCACCATGGAGCTGTACTGTGACTGCATTGGCTCAGCAAAGTTGGATAGGACAGGTAAAAGTCTCCTATGCATCTATTGGCTGGGTTCCATGGGAACTGTACAGAAGAGGAACTGTATGTAACATATGTATGTAGAAGAGCTATCAAAACATTCAACTCCTGCCACCCTACTATCAAGCCTGCATGAAAACATCAATGCAGCCATCTGTAACTCGGACATCTACAACTTGGGGAGCAAGCGTACAGCATCATTAGTGTACCTGGAACCTCACAAAAAAAAAATACAGGTCCCTGCCTCAAGATGCTTACAATCTAGTTTGTTAAAACAGAAACAGACAAATTGAGACGGGGCAAGCAGGGAAAGTATAGGCAATTGTGTCAGTTTCCCCTTAGTTAAAGCTTAGTTATTAACCACAAATGGCAAGAGCCGTTTGAGAACACATAGACTTGGTTATGGGATAGGTCTACATTCTTCCTTGCCTCTTCAGCACTGAACCGCTTTTCGGCTCTGTACACTGGAAATAAACCCACTCTCAGGTATGGGGCTGTATACATAGTAGTTTACACTATGCTCTAAGCTCTGATACACTTTCCAAAAAAACTGGGCACTATTGTTCTACATGCATAATGAGAAACTGTTCTAGTTACACAAATAACATATTACTTAGTTTTAAATATTTGTTTCAGTAGTTAGCAACTGCTTTGTTCATACAAATTTAGTTCATATAGATGAGAACCCAACTCTGAACACCCTAGACATCATACACAACAAAATCTAAATCTACCTTGCATTTTTCTTAAGAATAAAATAAAAAATCAGATCTGAATTTTTATTTACTTACCAGTAAATAACCAATAATACAAAAATACATTAAAGTGGTGCTAAGATTAGACAATTTGTTCTTTGTTTCACCTACTGCAGAATCATAGAACAGTTTTTGAAAATATTATCCATTATATTGCATTACTGTGATCATGAATGTTACATTTAAAAATCCTGTTTAAACATTCCAAAAATTCAGAGACAGGCAGAGATGCAGTCACCTTGCTTTTAATTACCAGGAGAATTAATCTAGAATGGCTCTGTGCTCTCAGAGGCATCTGGTTGGGCCACTGTAAGATGGAGGAAGCTGAACTAGATGGGCTCTTGGCCTCATCCAACAAGACTCTTATGTTCTTTGATGTGTAAGGGACATTTAGAATAATCATCTTTTAGGAATAATACACCACATCTGCTTTCCACTATTCCAAAATAATTTAGATAAGATTATCAACAGCTAAAAGGGACAAACTCTAGCATAATTTACCTTTAAAAAAACAACTGCTTCAGCAGACAAACCAATACCTCAGTTTATCTGAGATAAACTATAGCACACTGAACTTCTGAAATGTGTTTCTATTTACTGGGAATGGTGCCCAAAGATCTTCAACCTGCTACTACTCAACTTCTGATGACTCTCTGCTAGACTATTTTCAGTAGAACCATGTCTTTTTTCCCCCTGCTGATTAAAATCTCACCAGTAGCTGTTTTGGCCTTTGGGTTTATTCAGGTTGGAAAAGTATACTGCCAGAAGGGTCTAAGTAGTCATAAAACATATGAATGCTAATTACACTCAGTAGTTCTGAAAACTAATATCAGTGAAACTGGAACAACATGTAAATACTTAATGCTAAAAATGCTAGGCTTGTGGTTTTTGTGACACTGAATAACATTATGGATTGCTATATTGAAATAAATTTATCCTGGATCAAATTCTGATTTCTTTGCTTCAGGATGTCTTGACAACTGCCCAGCAATGCTACACAAAAGACCAACAGGACGCAGAAAGTAGGAAAGGTTTATTTAAAATAAATGGTTTTTATTTATTTTAAATCAGATCTCTGCACTCTCTGCAGAAGCGTGCATGGCCTCTGGGACACCAAGTGCCTCGGGAACAAAGTGCCAGGTAAGGCACCGTGAGTTTAGCATCTGTGCAAGGAGAAGGCAAGCAGACCTCTGAGTTTTGGAGAAGAGGGAGGACTCTCTGAGTTGTGAAGAGGAGAGGAGAAGGAGAAGGTAAGTGTACTCTTTCTAACTCTTTGTCTTCCAACTTTAAATCAACCTTAAATCAACATTGAAATTTAGCTTTACCTAAGCTTTACCTAAGTTAGCACCTAATCTAACCTGAGGGAGGAAATCTAATGTCCAGCAAGTTGGGGCACAGGAGCTAGGCGAGGGCAATAAAAATAAATACGTAAGTGCGTACATAGGTCTACTCTGAGCAAGAGCAGAGTCCTACTCATGAGTAAGAGCCCAAGGATCAGGCACTTGCAAAAAGAAATAAAAGAGGAGAATAAAGTGGAAAGCAAGATTTTCTACTTAAATTAACCCTATACTTAACCCAAGTTAAACTTAATCTAAATTAGAACACAATCTAAAAGGTTCAGTAAATTGGGACACAGGATCTAGGTAAGAGCAACAAACAAACAATCAAACTCAAATCAAATATGTATGACTATATGCCTCTGGGGCATAAGTCATGGGTGTGTCCTCTGTGCAAGGAGCACCAGAGACTCAGGAAACGCATCCACTCCCTTGAAGCCTTGGTGGCCAACCTGGAGAAGCAGAGGCAGGCAGAGAAGGTCCAGGGGGAGACTTATGGGGACGATCAGGCTTTGTCCCAACCTCAGGCGTGCAGCTCCTCAGCTAACCCCCTCACCCCAGCAAAGAAATACAGAGAGGACGTGCTAGCCAGGGCAGGAAAGGATCGTGCCATCCAGGCAATTTCAGAAAGGGAGTGAGGGTGTGATGCAGAGGACGAGAACAGCAGTGGGGTGGCAGCAGCAGCAATTCTGCTTTCAAGGCAGGCTCACAAGAGGGGAGATCACGCAGGTCTGCCTCTACTCACCCAAGCCCTGTGTTCAGGTCTCCGCCTACACTCTCCAGCCCAGTCCAGCAGTGGGGGGGGGGGCTGATCTGTCTTGCAACCCCGAGGCAGCCCATCCCATCAAGACAGTCAAGCTGACAAAGGCTGGTGGGGAGAAGCCTGGCTGGCTCCTCCATGTCTCTCCCAGTCCTTCTTTGCCTGCAATCCAAGACTGCACTCCACGATTGGCCATCCTGAGGGAAGCCTCCAAGTGCAGAGGGAGGTCCAGCTGGAAGGCAGCAGCACGCTTTCAGGAGAAAAGCAGCACGCTGCTTTCTTGCACATGTGCAAGCTGCTCTTAGTTACATCTCAATACCGGGAAGCTTAAAATGGCAACGCCCAGGCTTTGCCCACTTCCAAAATGGTGCCACCTAGGTCTTTTGCCATCTTCCAAGATGGCTGCCACCAGCTTCTCGCGACCCACCAGAAATCGGATTGCAACCCACCAAGTGGGTCCCGACCCACAATTTGAGAACCACTGCATTAAGGACATTTGATGAATGCAGGCAAGTCAAGGATAAAGTAACCATTATTCTGATTGTATCTGGAATAGTTTGGATACATTTTATTTAATACTTTTTCAGTGAGGATGAAACCGGGTCTAGAACGGTCTGAAATCCAGGCTGTACACAATCAGACTGTACAGGCTGTACACAATTTCCCCTGGGGGCTGGGGGCTAAGAATAGGCCCTCAGTTTGGCTGTACTTGTCGTAAGAGGCGACTAAACAGCCACCGGGTAGATGGGACTCGTCAGCCTAGGAAGGCAGCTCATCTAAGAGAAGGAAACTCTGACCTCAAACCTCCACTGCCTTGTGGCTACATCCAGTTCTGGAAAAGGCTTCAGGAGTCAACCTCGAGGCAAAATCAGGAGCCGGAGTCCCTTAGGCAGTCATGGCTGAACACAGTCACGTTCTGGCAACTCCTGCGACGCCGCTGGAACCAACCGTATTGGCTTCTGCCTTTCCATTGGACCATTCCAGCGACGTGGAGAGGGGGGATTTGCTGCATGGGTAACAGCCTATCCTCCATACCTTCTTTACCCAGGCTTCGCGCACTGGAGAGGACACTCCAACTTCGCCATACGGCGTCGGCACAACACGGGAAGCAGCAGTTTACCGGTTATAAGTCTTTGCTCGATTGGCGTAGAGCATGACGCCAGGGGCTGCTTCCGACGGTGGGAGAGATCATTGCATCTCATTGGGCAGCTACCGCCCGCCTTAAGCTGGGCAGTCCCCAGCCAGTAAGGTGTTGCCTCGCCACGGTCCGTTAACCTCATGGGGTGCGTGGGGTTTAGGGTGAAAACCGACAAGCGGATCGACAACTCTGCACCATGCAACAGAAAACAGAAAACTACTGCCCTAAAGCTGGGCACCTGGAACGTTAGGACAATGACACCTGGCTTCTCTGATGACCTGCAAGAAATAGATGATGCACGCAAAACAGCTGTCATCGACATGGAGCTGAGCAGACTGCAGATGGACATCGTCGCCCTTCAAGAGACTAGGCTGCCAGATTCCGGATCTGTCAAGGAGAGAAATTTCTCATTTTTCTGGCAGGGAAAACCACCAAACGAAACCAGGGAACATGGCGTTGGCTTTGCGGTCAGAAATACCCTGCTGAAATCCATCATCCCACCTACTGTGGGAAGTGAAAGAATTTTGTCCCTGCAGCTCCAGTCATCAGCAGGACCTATCACTCTCATCAGTGCTTATGCACCGACTCTGTCGTCTCCAGCAGAAGCCAAAGACAAATTCTATGATGACCTGGCCACCACTGTCAAGAAAATCCCTGTAAAAGAGCCATTGTTCATCCTCGGCGATTTCAATGCTAGAGTTGGTGCTGATAACAGTTCATGGCCCACTTGCTTAGGTCAGTTTGGCACTGGGAGGATGAACGAAAATGGCCAACGCCTGCTAGAGTTTTGCTGTCATCACGGTCTCTGTGTCAGCAACACATTCTTCAACACAAAGCCCCAACATAGAGTCTCTTGGAGACATCCAAGATCAAAGCACTGGCACCAGCTCGACCTGATCCTCACCAGACGCTCCAGCCTTCCCAGCATCAAGATCACACGCAGTTATCATGGTGCTGCCTGCGACACTGACCACTCCCTGGTGTGCAGCAGAGTGAAACTGCAAACAAAGCGACTGTATCACACGAAAAAGGAAGGAAGACCTCGCATTGATACCAGCAAGACCCGGGATCAGAGAAAAGTGGAGGAATTTGCACAAGCGCTTGAGGAATCTCTTCCAGGCCCGGCCGACGCAAACGCATCCAACAGATGGGAACATTTCAAGAATACCGTTTACAACACCGCCTTGTCCATATTTGGCAAGAAGACCAACAAGGCGGCAGACTGGTTTGAAGCCCACTCTGAGGAGTTGACACCAGTCATTGAGGAAAAGAGGAGAGCTCAAGCAGCATACAAGGCCTGTCCCAGTGAGCGCAACCTTCAGGTCCTCCGAACTGCTCGCAGCAAAGTCCAACAGACTGCCAGGAGATGTGCTAACGACTACTGGCTCCAGCTCTGTTCCGAAATACAGATAGCAGCTGACACGGGCAACATCAAGGGGATGTATGATGGTATCAAGCAGGCCCTAGGTCCAACACAGAAGAAAATTGCCCCTCTGAAGTCTGCCACAGGCGAGGTCATCCACGATCGGGCGCAGCAGATGGAACGCTGGGTGCAGCACTACTCTGAGCTATATTCCAGAGAAAATGTAGTCACCGAAGAAGCACTGAACAACATTGAGTGCCTGCCTGTGCTGGAAGAGCTTGACAGTGAACCAACCCTAGAAGAACTTCACGTGGCCCTGGACTCCCTTGCCTTTGGCAAGGCACCTGGAAAAGACAGCATCCCTGCTGAAGTCCTAAAATGCTGCAAAGAGATCATAGTCACTGAGCTGCATGAAATCCTCTGTCTCTGCTGGAGAGAAGGTGGAGTACCTCAAGACATGAGGGATGCAAACATCATCACGCTGTACAAGAACAAAGGTGACAGGGGTGACTGCAACAACTACCGCGGCATCTCTCTCCTTAGCGTTGTAGGAAAGCTGTTTGCCCGAGTTGTACTAAAGAGGCTCCAGGTACTTGCAGAGAGCGTCTATCCAGAATCGCAGTGTGGATTCCGAGCCAACAGGTCCACCACTGATATGGTATTCTCCCTTAGACAACTGCAGGAGAAATGCAGGGAACAACGACAGCCACTCTTTATAGCCTTCATAGATCTCACAAAGGCTTTCGACCTGGTCAGCAGAGACGGCCTCTTCAAGATTCTCCCCAAGATTGGATGTCCACCCAGGCTCCTCAGCATCATCAGATCTTTCCACAAGGACATGAAGGGCACTGTTGTCTTCGATGGCTCCACATCAGACCCTTTTGACATCCGAAGCGGAGTGAAGCAGGGCTGTGTTCTTGCACCAACCTTGTTTGGGATTTTCTTCGCTGTCCTGCTGAAGCAGGCCTTTGGAACTGCAACAGAAGGCATCTATCTCCGGACCAGATCAGACGGAAAGCTCTTCAACCTCTCCAGACTGAGAGCAAAATCCAAAGTCCAGCTGAAATGTCTGCGTGACTTCCTCTTTGCCGACGATGCAGCTGTCACTACCCACTCTGCCAAAGATCTCCAGCAGCTCATGGATCGTTTCAGCAAGGCCTGCCAAGATTTTGGACTGACAATCAGCCTGAAGAAAACACAGGTCATGGTTCAGGATGTGGCCTCACCTCCCTGCATTACAATCTCTGAACATGAACTGGAGGTTGTCCATGACTTTGTGTACCTTGGCTCAACGATCTCCGACACACATTCTCTCGATACCGAGCTAAACAAGCGCATCGGTAAAGCAGCTACCACGTTTTCCAGACTCACAAAGAGAGTCTGGTCCAACAAGAAGCTGACGGAACATACCAAGATCCAGGTCTACAGAGCTTGCGTCCTGAGTACACTTCTGTACTGCAGCGAGTCATGGACTCTTCGCTCACAACAGGAGAGGAAACTGAGCGCTTTCCACATGCGCTGCCTCCGACGCATCCTCGGCATCACCTGGCAGGACAAAGTTCCAAACAACACAGTCCTGGAACGTGCTGGAATCCCTAGCATGTATTCACTGCTGAAACAGAGACGCCTGCGTTGGCTTGGTCATGTCGTGAGAATGGATGATGGCCGGATCCCAAAGGATCTCCTCTATGGAGAACTCGTGCAAGGAAAGCGCCCTACAGGTAGACCACAGCTGCGATACAAGGACATCTGCAAGAGGGATCTGAAGGCCTTAGGGATGGACCTCAACAAGTGGGAAACCCTGGCCTCTGAGCGGCCCGCTTGGAGGCAGGCTGTGCAGCATGGCCTTTCCCAGTTTGAAGAGACACTTTGCCAACAGTCTGAGGCTAAGAGGCAAAGAAGGAAGGCCCATAGCCAGGGAGACAGACCAGGGACAGACTGCACTTGCTCCCGGTGTGGAAGGGATTGTCACTCCCGGATTGGCCTTTTCAGCCACACTAGACGCTGTGCCAGAACCACCTTTCAGAGCGCGATACCATAGTCTTTCGAGACTGAAGGTTGCCAATACACAATCAGATTTTAAGACACACGAAGCCACCATACATAAACTATGTAAAATGCAATATGCTTTACAGGCATTACCCATTATGGGTTGCACCTACAGTAAGGCAACAGCAACAATGTAAGTTAGTGGTTCTCAAATTGGGGTGTTGTGACGCCCCAGCCTGAGGGCCCTGGACTCTGCCCCCGTAAGGGGCAGGGGTGGGGGGAAGGCAGCAACACGATCCTGAGGATCATGTCGCTAAGGGGTGTGCAGGGGCTGGCGTGTACTTACCAGTACCTGCAGCAGCCTCCCAAGGGTGCAGGGAGTCCTGCACGATCCTCTTCAGGGCTCCCTGAGCTTCAGAAATTGAAAGTGGAGCTGCCATCCCCCCTCTCAAGCACACAGTTACGGCGGCTCTCGAGCTCCCTGGGAGTTTGAGAACTGCTGATGTAAGATATCTTCCCCATCACTATCTCCTGAACAGATCAAAAACTGTTTCTGAAGATTAGGAAGCTCTCAGCAATGATATGTAGCATTGGGGGGAGCTACACTATAAGGGTGGAGTTCCCAGAAACCAGGTGAAGGCACTTTCTTCAAGTGCAACTCGCTTGTTGAAGGTGCCACCATGTAGTTTCTAAGTGCCTGGGATTGCTTCCAGCTCAGGAGCAGACTGCCAGCCTTGGCACAGGTGAAGGAGCAATGATACCAGCAATAGTGCCAGTGGAACAAGCTATGGAAGCTGTTCAGGGACAATCCAAGAAGCTTGGTAAAGCTGAAAGTAGAAATTAAGAACATAACAGCCCCACTGGATCAGGCCATAGGCCCATCTAGTCCAGCTTCCTGTATCTCACAGCGGCCCACCAAATGCCCCACGGAGCACACCAGATAACAAGAGACCTCATTCTGGTGCCCTCCCTATTGCAAATTATGTTGCAATAGTAATGAGGATACTAAATACAGGGACACCTGGGGTCAGAAGGAGAAGAGAAAGTTAGGGAAGCATGTGTAATGAGTTGCAGACCTGAAAAGCTACCATAGATACTCACCTATAAGTTGATCTCACAGATAAGTTGAGGGCAAGTTTTGAGTCAAATGGAATATTCTATGTCGCTTGGATAAGTTGGTGGTTAAACTTAGGACGGTGTCTGACTATAGTTTTATCTGATTTTACTGAGGCCAGATCCTGAAAAATAACCTCCCAGTAATTTTAACCTAAGAATTGTACAGTCTCTAATTTATTAAACACATAGATAAAAATCATAAGATACATTTTTATTCTTTTCAAATTCTTGTCTTTACAACCTTTTTGTAAACACTATCAGAGTAAGTGCACTGTTTATAACATACCAGTGGTTCCCAACCTGGGGTACATGTACCCCCAGGGGCACTTGACAGGACCTTTAGGGTACTTGAAAAAGACTGGAATAATGGCAAAAAAAAAAAAAGGCAGGTAGTGCTCCAGAATGTTGTGCAGGGCCAGCAAGGGAGGTGAAGGCCCTCCAACCGCTAATTTTTGGTCATCAATTCATGTATGAATCTGTGATTGAAAACCAGTACAGTAAAAAAGTTGAAACATAATATGGAAAGTGATCGACCACTAAGAATTTCTCAAGACACTCCTGGTGAAAATAGTGAAAAGGCATTGTCTTCAGGTCTTCAAACAGATAAAAGAGAAAATATTGTGAGGAATACATGAAGTATGAATTTTCATATAGAGGAGATGAGGGTTTATATTATTCCTATTAATTACAAACATTTTGCTAATATGAGGGGTACTATTTATGGAAATGAGCTGCCAAGGGGTATGCAAGTAAAAAAGGGTTGGGAACCACTGCAGGAGAACCATTAATCAAATCCTTAATTAAGATGCCTGGTGTGTTAAGCCAGAGGCTCTACATATAACATACAACTTATAACGCATAATTGGGAGTGTGCAATTGAATTCACAGTGGAGAGACAAGCAACAAGGATTAACTGTGAGCAAGTACAGCCGCACACAGTTGCAACCCTATTTACTCAGAAGTAAACCCATTGCTTTCCATGGGTGTTATTCTTAAGTAATGGTGCACTGAATTGTAGCTTGGGACTTTGTTTCAAATGGAAAGGAGGATTCCATCCTGGTATTTAAAAAAACAGACCTCTGCAAAACATTTGCAAAATGGAAATTAATAAGTTAAGTAGGTAACTAAGAGAAAGCTGCGTAGAAGAAATGATCTTGTCAAGAAAGCGGAGACTAAAGGGAAGCACCTTCCACCTTTATATGCATGGATAAAGTCTTGTTCTCAAGAACATTGTCATCATTGTATCTAGGTCTTAAGTGCGAATGAATCTGTATGCATTTAAAGTAAGAAAACTTGTGTCTCTGCTGGTAGCCTGCAGAAGTGTTCAGGAAAATATCTCAGACCTAATATGAAATGGAGGCATGATGGGGAGTTGACTTTCCATATGTTTTTACAGGTGGGTATGTTTATTTAAAAAATTCTCCAACCTGTCCCAATAGGCCTTTTGAAGTTTTTCACTTTTCAACACATCTGGTTTCATCGTTCAGTTTTTTTTCAGAAAAATTAAAAGGACCATAACTAACACTCTTATTCTGAGCACTTTAATTTTTATGTGGGAGGAAATTAATTTGGCCTGATCCATGTTCAGCTTCTTGTCATGTTTCTTACGTAAATAAGCTCAAAGGAGCCACAGACTCTGTCTAAAACTACTTTATCTGTTCCTAGCCTGTCATCTTTGGTCTGTACTAAAGTCTTGCTATGGTTTGTGTTTTATAGTTTGTGTCATTCCAGCACATAACAATGCACTGGGTCGAAAGAGTCAAAGGGAAGTTATTTAATTTTTAAACTAATGATTGGCTGAATTTGTTCTATTTATAACTTAGAGGATACACATTTTCTGGAAGGAAGGGAATTACGTATGGATTTTAGAATGTTGATTAAATTCCTTTTGGTCGCATATATAAGCAGTTATATCCTTGACAATAAAATCAAACAAATTAGAAAATGGGCAGGGAGGATTGTAAAACGTCGATAGCTCCTATATTAACTCCCCCTGAAGTCTCTTCTGTTTGCTCTCTAATAACTGTGAAAGAAGAGATTCCACCCCACAACCCCGCACTTCTACTTAGTGGTAAAAGATAGCTTCATGGTGCAGCATAATTTTTTTTAAATACATAAAGTGTGATTTAAAGAGATTCTAGAAAACAGATTTTCATACTATAATATCTTTTCAAATAAGAAAGCCAGATGAGTTATATCCACAATGGCTTTCATACTAACTGTCTTTACTACCTCTGCCTTCTCTCTACATCTCGGAACAAGACAAAAACCATTCCTGACGATCTGTTGTTGGGTATGGGGGCCTGATGTAGGATTTCAGGAAAAGTGCCATCCTTTCCTAGGGATTCTTTCCAAACATGGCCTGGGGCTGATCTCAGGGCTCTAACCAAACAGTACAGAAATAAGAATTTTTAAAAAGCCTTCTTACCCACAGACATACAACCTACTCACAGAAACAAAAGACAGAGAGAGAAAGCATGCAGTCTGTTTGACTTTCCCTGATTCAAAGAGGGATGACAAGGGCAGAAAGAAGGCTGAGCAAGGCTGAACATGCATGGAAGCATTAGCTTTGTAGGGAACAGGGCAAAAGAGAAAAGCAAAAAAGAAGCAACCCAGGAAGGTTGGCTGACCAGACCATGCTGGCTTAGCAGTTTGGTAGCACTTGGAGGAAGGAAAGGAGAATGGACAGAAAGGGAGTTGTGGATATTTGTCAAACCTGGGTGCCGGCTGGCACAATGCTTCTTGGATGGAGGCTAGAATGGGGATGACTTAATGCAGCATCAACTAGTTAATGTGTAGAATCCTATGAGATTCTTATGTGGGGTGACCAAATCAAGAGGTCCTATATTGTTGAATGTTGGTGGGTTCTGTTTTTGTTTCATTGCCCAGTTGAGGGTGCAGTATCTGGTTGGATGGCCATTGGGGAGAGAGTATAGTTAGGTTCTCTGGATACCAAACACCAGTCTTAGAACATAGTTCAATAAGGGTAAGTTAAGTTGCTGAGGGCGCAATCCTAACCCCTTATGACAGTGCTTTCCAGCACTGGCATAGCGATGCCAATGGGACATGTGCTGCATCCTGCAGTTGGGTGTCACTCACGGAGGCCTCCTCAAAGTAATGGAATGTTTGTTCCCTTACCTTAGAGCTGCATTGCCCTTATGTCAGTACTGGAAAGCACTGGCATAAGGGTTAGGAATGTGCCCTGAGTAAATTAAATGGCTCTTCCAAGTCACTGAAGTTTACTCAAAACAAACCTGGAAGCCATAAGGAAGTAGGAACAGCCTTCATTTTCAGATGCTCTAAATAAGTAATATTCCAGAAAAAAAATCATGCTGTTTGCATGTTTTACTTACATTTTACCCCTCAGGAAGCATTCTGGCAACTCAACACCACCTCAGGCTTTGTCTCAGAAGTTTTCTATTTACTGTCCCCAGTATAAACATGTTGCCAAACTAGATTGTCACTGATAATTTCTAAGGTAGAAACTAGGCCAGCTATTAGCTACACTGTTAAATGCTTAAATTGACATGAAAGCACAAAAACTATAAAAATCAAATTTTGGGACAAAAGACCAAAATTCAACACAACCACCAATATTTTGGTAATGTATAAGAATTTGGGGAAATGAAAATTATGGTATGGTTCTTCTCTGAACATCAAGCATGGCATTTTAGACCACCTGCCATAGTTTTGAGGCTCTACAGGAGCAATGATTCTTTGTTGCTGGATGAAACATACAAACTGGATGTTTACCAAATACCACAATTATTTCAAGCATTACAACAAATGAACTCAAGAAACCAAGGGCCAATCCTATCCAATTTTTCAGAACTGATGCAGCTGCAATGCAGCCCTGAGGCAAGGGAACAAACATTCCCTTTCCTTGAGGAGGCCTCCCACCAAGGATGCAGTGCATGTCCCATTGGCATAGCTGCATTGGCACTGGAAAGTTGAACAGGATTGGGCCCTTCATACAAGTTTTAACAAAATGCTCACATTTTCAAGTGTTTTATTTTTAAAAATTTGCCAAAAACTATTTTACAGAAAGCAAGGGAAAACCAATTAACATCCTGCAAATAAAAAAAAACGTTTTTTTTGCAACTCAACTTATTTTGGAACTAAGTTGAAATGTACTACTATTTAAAAAAAAATTAAAAGGAACTCATCTTTCATCTCAACTTTTAAGACCAAATTTACTGAGAGCCTTCCCAGTTGGTTAATGCTAAGTAGGACCCATAAATAAAATTTGGGAGCTATTAATTAAACTCTGATACTCTGACTAAGCAACAATAGCAAGATGCTTATTGGATGCCCACCCACAACAGTTGTATGAATTACTAAATAAATATCCGCAGCTCTGTACCAGAACAGAACGCAAGGTCCCTTGCACAACGGATGATGTTTATAATAAAATGTTCCAGAGCAACTGCAGAGAGGGCGTGAGCAACTGGAACAAATGTATACTACCTCCCCCATCTCAATATGGATGAAGGAAAAATGAAAGTATGAGACATTATGCTTTGTAGAAACTCTGCCGTGAGAAAACCATTATTCCCCAGATCTACCAACCTGGAAGGTAAAGAATCTATTCATGGCACCAGCTCTCTATTGTCTATCGCAGTCAACTTGAGGGAGAGAACAATGGTCATGCTGGACTCCGAAGCCAAAAGATAATTATCAGAAGAGAGAAGATAATTAATTATATCCTAGGTAAGGGACAGGCAGGGCCAGCCTATCTGCCAAGTGAGGCAGCAGATTGGCAAGGGGTAACCACCTCCATCTGTCTATCGCAATGGCTTCTCCTCCTCCACCATCTCTAATGCTTTAGCCCACCACTTTCCTTTCCTCCACATTTCTGCTCTACTCCCCTCTTTCTTTTCCAATCCAGAGAGTGGGAGACTAGCATGTCACCAAGTATGGAGAGGAAATGTTTGGCACACAGCTTCAAGTACCAGGAGGTTGTGGGCCAGCACTGAGCTCAAAGGCTGCAATATACCTTTTGTGAGTATTAAAAAAAAAAAATTTGCATGCACACACACACTCAAAACATTGATATGTAAAGTGACTGATTCATAAATTAAATTTGTCCTTTCAGTGTATCTTGGTTGAAAGTTACAGCCCTAGCTGCTCAAAAAAGCGAGAAGTAGGCAAAGTTATTGCCTTTTCATAATTTGTAAGAAAATTAAAAAGCAATTTATAAAAATAAATTAATGTAATAATAAGCCAACAAACAAAAAAACCTTGGAGTAAATTTTGTAGGACAACAGGAATTACTACTCTTTGCATATCAGATTAATGTTTTCTTTTTAACCGTTTGCAAAGGGAAAACAGACTTTAATATAGCCATTAAACCCTAGGGTTAGGGACACTAAGTAGTGTCCTGAGACTCTGGTGAACAAGTGGTTTCTATCTGGTTTCCAAGGCCAACACATTCTAATTTTTTCTCCTGTGAGAACTAGGGATAAGGATCTATAATCCCTTTTTTCTGCACCATGAACTACTGAAATTCTTTATGCATCTGTTGACTCTTCTGTGCAAGCTGAAACTGGCAAAAGGAAACAAGGAAATGGGGTGTATAATAATCCTGTGTTGCTATTCATATAAAAAAGGGTTAAAAATCCCTTTTCTTGTTTCTTGGCTCAGCGGTTGACAGGAGATGATGATGATAATCTAGAGAAGAATGAGGACTACTTAATCCAGGTTTGAAGTTAGTGACTTGACAGTTGACTTGAACAGAACACTCAATGGCACCAGGCAACATCCATCCGTATCCACTTTAGTTAACCCATTTCTGCCCAGCCCACAGCTGTACACATTTTATCCCTGTTGCACATATGCAACATTGGGCAGAAATGACTTAACTGCCTATGGTTCTCTTTCATCCCTGTTATGTTAACAACTCTTTAAAGTTAGAAGGATAACAAGGAGAGCCAGATACACAGACTCATCAGTAGTGCAGTCTTGAGAATTTGCACCATGAACACTGCATATGCTAATCTTTTTCTAGTGTCAGATATTGTCCTGACGCTGAAAACCTAATTCATTCATTATGCTCAGATAGTCATGTTAGAGCACTTGGAGCACAGGATAGACACCTTTTCCCCTAAGAGACACATAGTTCAAGTGAAGAGTAGCCTGTGCCACACAAAGAAGGATGCCCTCTTTCTCCCTTTGGGTCATGACCTCAACCTCAAGCAACCAGGTTCACACTAAGAGGAAAGGAGCCAGTCAGATCTTGATAGTAGCAGCTGCCAGTGCGCAGGACCTAGACTTAGAGAGTAAAAGTGATTCAGGCCCTGAGGAGCTAAGAAACCTGGACCTAGCCCCCAAGAGATGGTCTCTCCTGGGCTGCACTAACCCAAAGGATCAGACTCTAATATGCAAGGAACCTCAATTTTCACTACCTTCCCACTGCTGCAGGTAAGGCATCAGGCAAGATGCAGCTGAGAGACATCAGAGAGCAGCTGAAAGACATCAGAGAGCTTGACAGAGGCCCAGAGGTTGCCCCTTGAAGGATCCTCAATCTTCAGTAGTGAGGTGGTGCCTGGGAGGGGTAGTCCAGAGACATGCAATGTTCAGGTGGAGCTAGGGTATCAGCTTGTTCCCTCAGAGTCCTCTGAGGACCTGTAGCAAGGACCAGCTTTAAGCCGATTGAACCAATTGCTCCCAATTGAGCCCCGCACCCAAGGGATCCCACACTAGGATAATCTACTCTAGTACTATATGCAATTTTATATTAAAATGTGTTTAGATCCATTTGGTCAATTAACTCACATGCATGTTTGTTACCTTACCTTGGGGCTGCATTGCAGCTACGTCAGTATTGGAAAGGTGGTTAGGACTGCGCCCTAAGGTTCTACAGATCTTTACTGCGAACCTGGGGTCCTGCAAGAAATGTTTCAGATTGGGCCCAGCAGCGACAAATACTGGTCCTACCTGTAGCTCTAACTGATCTAGTTTAGCCTTGTGGGTTCAGCTTGCAACATCATTTCTTTGAGGTTCCTGGGTAAGGCTGGGGTAGGATACCTCGAGAGTATGAATCTGCATTCTGAAGTTTTAAAAGGAAATGAAGTGGAAAATTGAAACATAGAAGAAGAGTGCAGGAAAAGCACAAACTAGCAGAATAGAAAGTAGATGTAGAAGTAAATAATAATAATTATTATTATTAACAGTATTTATATACCGCTTTTCAACTCAATTTCAATTCAAACAAGAGCCAATAGAGCAATAGAGCCAATAAGCCAATATGAGAATCAGTGAGGGCAAACAATACTCAGAAGAAATACAATGTTTACTTCTAGCATTGTTCTAGTTCTGAAGTGACAACAGAAAAAGTTATTAATAGTTTGCATAGCTACCATTTAACAGTTCCAAGCAGCGTTTCCAAGCAATACAGTTAGTACCCATTCAGGACAAAAAGCCAAGCTGCTCCGTGCTAACACGAAAAAAGTCTGTAGTATCCAAGGGGAAGGCATATTTCTTTGGTCACCAAGAATGGACTGAGCACTCTAGCTAAGTGCTCTGGGGTTCACTATTTTTGTAAAAATCCTTTTGACTCTATAAATGCCAACATATAATCATTTTACTTAATGAGTGCCCATGTTTCTAATGATTCATTTAAAATATTCCTATTTCTGTATATGCTGCCCAATGTGAAAGCAAATTATGCTTGCTTTTAAAGTCAGAAAGTATACATTTCCCTACTGAGTCATCAGAAAAAAAATACATATTACAAATTTTTGTACTACAGGAGTACTACACTACTGGTAGCCAATAGTGGGATATACATAAACTTTATCTTACAAAGGTGAAAAAGTATTCCGAAATCTTCCCTGTATGTTATAATTCTTTCTTTTTTCCTATTAGATAAACAGAAGCCCATAAGACATATATGAATACACTACATTCAAACCCATCCATGTCTACATATTTTATCACAGACAGATTTTAACAAGGCATGAGCAAAAATGTAAGCAGCTGTTTAAAAACTGAGCAAAGGGACTATTTACTCTTATAAACAGATTCCAATCATTACCCAGAGATGCCATTTTTTGGTAGGTAAAAAATAAGGTGAACCATATCAATCATGTCAAATTAATTACAGTACAGTGGGCCCATGTTATCTGCGGGGGTTCTGAATCCCCACAAATAAGGAAAACCATGGATATTCAAACCCATGGTTTTAAAGGGCCCCCATCCTCTTAACCTGACTGGGTCCAGAGGGTCTTCTGAGGTCCACAGAGGCAGCGCGCAACCACCTGTTGCCTCTGAGGGTTTCAGAATGGCCATTTAGGCAAAAAAAACCCCAGTTTTACAATAAAACCGGAAGTGATGTTTTTATGTCTTACAAGGCATTCTGAGGCCAAGGGAGGTCTTCCCCGGGCCTCAAAACGCTAATAAGGAATTAAAACACCATTTCCAGTTTTATCACAAAACCGGAAGTGGCATTATTTTTGCCTAAAAGGCTATTCTGAAGCTGCAGTTACATATGGCCTCTGTGGGCCCCAGAAGGGCCTCTGAACCCGACAGAGCATAGCTCCAGTTGGGTTCGGAGGCTTGGAGGGGGTCGTTTAGCATCCGTGGATGATGAAATTCATGGATGCCAAACACGCAGATAACACAGACCCCTTATATTTTACGAGAGGAAGTAATATAAAGTAACAAATTTGAGAAAAGTTTATAATATACTCTTAACAGATACCTATCCATGTGTCTTTTTTATGCCATAATTCTGTTTTGTACATTTTATGGTTCTTTTATTTAACTATTTTCAATGCAGTCCAAATATGAACGTAGTGAGATAGAACGAATGAGAGACATCCAGCAGAGTGGGCATTACAACTGGTGAAAACTAATCTCTGCATCTAACCAGCAGAATTAAAGATTTTTGATTACACAACTAAATTCTGAAAATATTACTATTGGTCCTTATTTTAATCAGTGGGTGTCACTGATAGTCATAATCACCAAAATAGTGGTTCCCAGAACTTTCTAGTACTAGGACCCACTTTTTAAATTGATACACTATCAGGACCCACCTAGGCTTACCAGACTTTTAAAAAAGTGAATCTAGAAAAAAACATTTTATATATTTATAAGAAATAATAACCAAAAAAAGACCCTCAAATATTTATCTCACTCTATTTACACTTGATTACAAACTTCAGGAGCTGAACTGTTGTAGGGTAATTAGTAGCTATAGTATCTGAGTTTTCAATACCTCAGGGCTTGCAGCAATTTATTATATCTTCCCATCACCCTTTAGTGATCCACCAAAAATCAGCTCGTGACCCACCAGTAGGTCCTGACCTATAGTTTGGGAACCACTGCACTAGAAGATTTTCATTCTTCACTTCCAAAAGGTCTGCTAAACCTATTCAAGTTTCAACACTTCAGTTAAGCAAAAGTAATGTGTTCAATTGAAAAATCAGACTCTTTACAGCAGCTTCTTCCTTTACTGATTAGTACCAACACTGACAGTGTTTTTTTTTTTTTCCCCCAAGTAGGGTGATAGGCTTGAAAGGCCCCTCCACTTCCTCATTTCATGTATAAATTCCCCCACTCCTTTCATGGTTTGCTTTAACTATAGTTTAGTTTATGTCTACACCTGTACTAATTATGGTTAAGGTCGACCAGGATTGCCTTAAAACCATGATTTGAAATGAGTCTGCAAACCATGTTTTCAGACAATTTGTTAGCATTAATCCTAGTTGCTGCCTATGTGACCTGACACTAAACTAAACTAGGTTAAAGCAAACCATGGAAATTATTTTTTACATGCCTGAGGGAAGTGTTACAAGGTCAATACTCTTTTTTTTGTTTATTTCCCTTAATTCAAGGTGTGAAGAGACATGCATTTAAACATGAGTCCTTGGGGCTAGGGGCCTTCCTGGACAGCAGAGGGCCAAATCAGAAATTTCAAACTGTTGGCTAGAAGACACAGATTCACAGGCCAGGAAGGGCACACTTCTCACTGAACCATGTAACCATCTCCCTCCTTTAATTTAATCCATGGAGCATAACATTTCAGATCTGAACAGAGACAGATTTACTCCTTAAACGTAAATGGAGTTTTCATGCTCTAAAATGTAGACAAAGCTTTCCAGTTTTAAATTCTACTGGAACACCAGATTAGGAGTATTGGGATGATAGTCACCTCCTTAGACTCCTGAGTTTGAGAAAATACCTTTTGTAAGACTAAGAAAGGTTTTCACACTTCCAATGGTTGTCAACAACCCATGATTGAACTTCCATCTAGAAAAGATTTACTAGTCCTTCAGTTAGTTATTGCACCCTCAACTGTATGGGAAAACAGCAGAAACTAGCAGGATCTGATTGGTCACTCCACCTACAAGTCCTATAGGATTCTATGGGCAAAAATCTCTTAAAACCTGTGGCTTCAGAGTGTCAGGTTGCTCATTCCATTTGTCATCTTTTTATCTACTCTCCTGCCTTGCTGTCTTGTTAAGATTGTTAACTGGTTGGTACTGCATTATGCCACCCCCATACCAGCCTCCACTGGAAAACCACCATGCCAGCCACCACCAAGGATGATAAGACCCCACAACCACCTTTCCTTTCATCTCCCCCCTCCCCGCCAGTACACCCAAAGTTGCTGATCCAGCATACTCTAGACAGCAAAATCTTCTGAGTCGCTTCTCTATCTCCTTTCAAGAAAGGCAACTCCTGCCTTGTCCTGAACCCCTTAAGACTACTGCTTCAAGAGTGGGCTTGCTTCATAGCCCACTTTCTGTCTTTGAGACACTCCTCTTTCAAGGAGAGTTGCCTGGTTAGCCTGTTATTGCCATAACACCTGCAAGTCAATGCTCTCTTTGCAGAAACATGACAGGTAAGCTTGGTCCATGGTGCAGTTTTTCCAAAGTCTCACCATATCTGCACTACCTTTCCGTGTCATGTGAAGTCAAATTGACTGCATTTTTAGTTTTCTGTCACTCCTTTCCATGAGTAATGTGTGGTTAAGTGTGAGTGAAGCCATTTTAACTCCTCCCCAGTTCTTCCCTCTCTTTTTACTCTCTTCCCCCTCCCTCATCCAGGGTCCTTTGAAAAGCCCAGTGAAGCTCCCAACATACTTCCTTTTCTGACATTTTCTCCCTCTTTGATCTGCCCCATTCCCTCCTAAGGAGCTCCTTTCTCATTTTTCCTCCTTTTCCCAGGGCTCCATTGTTTGCATGACTATTAACAGTACAATTCCCCTGTCGAGAGTAAGTGTGTATGAGCCAACTCAGCCCCAGCTTGAACCTCCCTTTTTGTTTAGCACTATAGTGAACTTCTACACACCTTCACTCATTTCATTTCACAGCTGAATTAGACAGTCACACAACTGGCCATTACACTGGGTCCTTATGCAGGACAGATTTCCTCCCATGTACACATATTACAGGTGTTTTTAAAAGTACTGCCAGTAGCAGAAGGGAGGAAGGAGAAGGCAAATGCATGGAACATTGCTAATCCTCAAAACATAAATTCAGAAACATCCTGCCTGCCCTGAACCTAGGAGTAGGAAAAGAACTGTACTTCTCATTCTGGTCCTGATGCTTTTTAGGTTGTAACTAAGGGCACAATCCTAACCAGGTCTACTTAGAAGCAAGTCCTATTTTGTTCAACAGGGCTTACTCTCAGGAAAGTGTGATTAGAATTGCAGCCTAAGATAACTAAACTTGAAATAGCAACTAAAGGTAAATCCTTACCTAGCGCAAATTTGAATATAGAGTTCGCAGTTCACCCAGTATTTTCAGTACTAGCTTTGTCATTCATCATTTGCCTAGGAACACTTGTTCCTAGGAAAGAAAGTTTCATTTGTTTCTCAAACTGCCTTACCTTAGCCCATAGGTATGTGTGGCCTGTATGGGCTGACACTCTTGTTTTGTGTACATGCATGCATTTGCAAGTCTACTTATTTGTATACAGCAGGACTAGATTTCTTTACTGTGCCCTTTTTACCATTCTGACCTGACCATTCATGACCTAGATTGTGAACATAAAAAGATTTACAAGACAAAGGAACCTTTGTCAGTATAAACTCTAAAAAGAAATAGCAGGTCATTCAGAACATTTTTTGGCAAATACTGTATAGCGAATATTGAATTTTATCTCAGTGCATATGTTGCAGGGGGCAAAATATGGTAATAAAAACCTGTTGAAAAGGGAAGGAACTTGAGTCCCAATTTTTCATTTATTTATAAGTTTCTATCAGCGTCACAAAAACTACAATTGCAAAAACCACTCAAAAACATACATAGATGAGTATTACCACTTTAAGAAAATTCATACTTTTCTAGAAATAGATGAACAATGAAACAGACAAGACTACATAACAAATGCCAAGTAGTTCAAGAATGATACTCTACTTTCTATCTACTTCTATCTACTTCTATCTACTTTCACTACTCTCCCCATTTTGCCATGTAGTCTTGCCTTCATTCAGCACACAAGATCAATGTTCCCAGAGCATCTAGACACCTGGATCTAGGACTAGGTAGGATCCAAGAAAGAAATATTTAGAGACATGATCTTTAACATCTTCCTTCTATTATTATTTCATAGCTGGAGGCATTAGAAGGCATTATTAACAAAATGCATACAGTCCTGTGCCTAGACATATAAAGTTAAAACCACAGAATTCAACACAATCAAACCATAGGTGAGTGGGTGGAAATTGCATCCAAGCTTCCAAAGGAGCATGACATTAATTTATCCCTAAGTAACTAATCACCAGACTAAATATTAAAGCGTGTATATGGTGTACAGGAGATGTAAGCTAGTTCTTTTCAATTCAGTATTACAATTCTTCTAATAACACATTTTTTCCTATCAACTATTCCTTTACAAATTCACTTAAGGTACCGATTTACATTGTTGATTATTTTGTGTAAAAGAAACACGAGCTCCAAAGCAACATATTTTATTCCTGAATTATCGTAAAACATCAACTAATCAGGACATACTTTTGAAATTTAGAAAACTTGATAAGCCATTTAATATGCTTTTAACTTTTAACACTTACTTAGAATAGACATATCCTAATATCACAGTAAACATACCAGACTGACACAATACTTTCAAATCATGAGATTCTAATCATAACTTTTAATAAAGTATTTCCTTTTAGTATTTTTGAATGTCGGCCAGAAATAAACACCTAGCAATAAACAAAGGAAACATAGTATTAAGTGACATATATATCCTAAAGTTAGGTAACTTTTTTTTCTGAAAATGCAAATTTGACAGATCTTGGATATGAGCTTGAACTTTCTTTGTAAAATAATTCTCAGACGGAGATCTCAATACTTGAAACAATATAAAGTATGATTATGTTATGATGACATACAAATTCAGATGAAGAAACTATATTCCTTTCCATCCATATTTAGGGTAACCCACAAGCTAATTACAACCTACACAGTATTAAAAGTAGCATGAATTCCTAAACAAAGAAGCAGGAAGTATGGAATGTTTACCGGCATTACAAGGTGTTCAGAAACTATACTTGGTAGGAACTGTATACATTTTGAGAACTTTACCTACACAGACAATAAAGTTCAAAATATACTTGAACTCAAGGTTTACCTTTGTGTTCGACGGAGCCTGTTTCCACTTCTCAAATGAGGCAATGTAAAGTTTGAGAGTACAGACCAAAAATTAGGATCCGACATATCCATACTATTCTCTTGACGGCTTGAACTGTACTTAGAAAATTACAAAAGGAGAACAATCCCAGTTTGCCTTTCTTCCCAATAAAAATGTAAACATTAACTCCACTCTTAAGAGCAACTTCCAAGCATGGTAAAGCAGCTGGCTGTTTATCTTCTTCAGTATATACAACTTTGTTTTCTCAAAGATTAGAAAAAAACAGAACCACACACCCTTCAGTCCTTTTACCTCTTACCCCTTTTTTTCTAGTGTGTATGCTGTTAAGCCCTAAACAGTAATTACAATAGTTTTAAACCTCTCCTTCTGCTGAAAAATCCTGTCCCTGTACGTGTGATTCAGCCAAAGGTACTTTGTCATCTGTTTGGAAGATACCATTCAGATCCAGAAGAGGGGGGAGTTGTAATTGCTGTTTCTTTTTATAGCTCTCTGAAGAGTCATCATTTTAATAAGTACTTCTGTTTAAGAAATCATGTTAAATGAATACAAATATTCATTTTCCATCTTTGTGGCATAATAAGGAACAAAATGTAAAGACCACACAATTGTACCCCTGTGCAATTTTAGAAATGAGTTCAACTTGCACAGACTTTTCCAGGACTTAAAATTTGTCAGGTTTGATCTCAACTCCCTGATTCTTGTGAGCTTATTCTCTTCCTACAAAGAAAGAAGAAAATAACTTCCTACTTCAGTCTTTCCACCACAGATAAACATTTCTTACGCTACTCTAGGAGTCATTGGTCTAAAAGAAGAGATGTCAGTAAGAGAGTAAAAGCTTTAACAGCTCTTACTCAAACCGGAGGTAGCAGCTTATATATACGAATATTTTCCCCCATAGTCGCAAGCATTTCACTGATGCCAATTTGCCCTGTGATCATTACTCAAACTCAAAGCAGAAATGCCTTGCACTGTCACTCATTCCCCCCAAAGTGTCATTTATGTGTGAAGTTGTTTGACTTATAGGCAGCTTATGAAGGGAACATGCTACTAAATTCTGCTCATGACTAATATTTGAAGTTGGTGTGCTTAAACTTTATCCTACTGGAAAATTACACCACTGAAAGCTACATTCAAATCACTTTAAATCTGTAATTGTAACAAACGGATCTGATCCTACTTGCCTGCTGAGAACATAATTGTACTGAGCAAAACCAAGACACTTATCCTGTGGGTAGGGTACAGAGATCATGAATGGGATTGTATGCAATAGCTTGTCACACCTCTCACATACAGAAAAAAAAGACAACACTACCTAGAATTTCGGGTGGGGCAGAAGAAACAACTTAATGACTACACACTCAGTATTTTCTTTCACTTTCAAGCACCTTCATACTTTGCCCACTCACCAATCCCAAAACAAATACAGCTTCTTCAGGTTTTCCATTTTTATACTGCAACCACCACATTTGGATTAACAGTGACAAAACTGCAGGTCTTACACTTTTCTTCTACCAGTCTTGCCACTGCTTCCTTCAGTCTATTATGATGAATCAAAATATTTTTGTACCACTTTTTATCAAACTTTTCTCAAGGCAGTTTACATAGTAAAGTATTGAGAAATATGTTTGCCTGTTACAAAAAGGCTCACAATCTATGAATTCCAGTTTGGTCTGATGGCTAAACTAGATGTGACATAACAGACCAGTGAACAGAATCCTTCACTGACTGACTGTCTGAGAGGGAAGGGAGGGAGGCAAGCCTCAGGAAGGCCAGCGAAGAGTTTGAACTGGCATTCTCCAGGTCAAAATGTTGATTCAAACTGGATGCCTCCTGAGGCTCCTCTTAACTTTTTTAATTGTATAAGATCCTCTTCATTGAACTTCCATGTCACCTCTAGTTCAGTCAGACAAATGTGAAAACTGCTCAGTTGTGTAGAAGACACAGGAATGACTGTACCAAAAGAGTCTTTTCAGTCTGCTTTCTGGTTCTCTCTTTATCTGTAGGGAAGCCTGATACTACAAAGGAACAGACATGTCAGTCACATGTAGAGGGGACTAGTTAGCCTCCCTCTTACCAAGAGGTGGGAGTAAGCTGACAATTCCATTTTATTTATTTGAATATTTTTACCCCACTTTTCTAAACCCTCAAGGGTAACTCAAAGCAGCTTACAGGAAGTGTAAAATTACAATGCATATAAAAACACAGTTTATTACAAATAATTTAAAAACAAGAATAAAATACAATAATAATAATACAAGTATTGATATACTGCCTTTCTTGGTCATCAGACTTTATTCAAGGCGATTTACATAGGCAGACTGTTCTAAATCCCCATAGGGATTTTTACAGTTGAAGAAAGGTTCTATCTTTCAAGAACCACAACATTTCAGATGGATCTTTCTGATCTGGTATCACATTCTGGACTCCAGTTTCCTCCCATGCAAGCTGACAAGCAGCTCCTTCATCTCTCACATGGAGGGCAGCCAAGAAGCTTCTTCGCTCACACCAAAGAACAGGTGGAATAACTTGGCTCAGCTTGTCAGCTGCTTCAAGATCTCACCATTCACGGTGCCGGTGGCCTCGAACTGGCGACCTGCAGATGCTATCTTCAGGCAAACGGAGGCTCTACCCTCTAGACCAGACCTCCTGTCCATATTATCCCATAAAGTACCCCATAAAATACCCATATTATCTCATTAAAATGACTAGTCTGAAGATAAAAACAAAACCAATAATTGGTAACCAGCAGACAGGTGGCAAAAAATGATAACTTGTAGTAAATTGGGGGAAAACCTTAGCAATAAAATCCAGGGACCTAACTAAAAGCAAACTGAAATAAATGTGTCTTAAGTCTCAGTCAGAATGTCAAAGATTACACAATTCACACATCATCAGGGAGGGAATTCCAGAGCCCAGAAAGCTCTTCTGCCATAGCCTTCAACTCACCAGTACATCAAGGAGTTGCCCTGGCTCTTGGGGACAAGAGTCAACTCAGGAGCACTCTGATCCAAAGCCCTAATCATTTCCTTGTCACAGAGGCCAACCAAGGCCTCAGATGAGTCACTGGCTCTGGTAGCTGGAAAATCCCCAAGAGCCCTCAGAAATTATTTTTCATATTTCTATACCACCCTTCCTCCAAGGAGTTCAGAGTTCCCACCTTTTGTCCTCAAACAATCTTGTGAGGTAGGTTAGGCTGAGAGATATAGTGAGTGGTCCAAGGTCACCCAGGAAGCTTCATGGCTGAAGCCATCCATTTGGTTCCATCAGCACCTGGAGGTGGACCAGATAATTCAATTTCCTGTATTCACTGTAGGGAAAACAGGCCACTCTAAGCCTAAACCCTACCAAAAAGGTATCAGTCCATGACAATAGAGTAATCCTAATCTCTTCCACAACCAGATCACCAGCCATCTATTCCTCTGTAAATACCAGGTCCAATGTACACCACACCTTGTGTATCGAGGTAGTTATTCACTGAGACAAGCCCAGGGTTGTGGTCATGGTCCTACCCCCAGAAGCTCAACATGGACCTGAAGTCCCCTAGCACCAGTAAGCAGAGGTGGGGGAGGCTAATACCACTGTGAAGACCACCCCAGCCAGTTTAAGTAGGGAGAGTGATGGGTAGCAAGGTAGACAGTACTGGACAAGAAGCCTTGCAAGGGAGATCTCATCCTGACAGACCAGGACAACCTCACCCCCGTCCCCTCTAGTCATGGTGATGAGGTATTTCGAAACCTGGTGGACAACACTGGGTGAACTCACACACACAACCCCCCGCAAACCTCATCCATGAAATCTCTGTAATACAAGCCAAGTCAGCATCCTCATTGAGAATCAGACCCTAAATTAGGCAGTTCTTATTAATTGACCTGGCATTCATAAGCAGCAACTCACTGCCAAAACCCCCATGCTTCCTTGGCTTGAAGGGAAGGATTGGAAAGAGGGATAATCCACCAATGACTGGCTTTCTTTCTCCTGAAATGACTAACCTGACTGTCATCACCATATCTTCCATGACCTTGGCTCCATCCCTCCCTGGCCTCACCCACAACATTTTCCAGGAGGGTATAAAACACTCACTAACCACCCACATATCCCAAACAATGGCCTTCTATCACAGGCCAGCTCTCACCTGGCTTACCCTCAATCTCTTCTCACCCACAGAACCCCAGTGACCAGCTCTTACCTGATCTACAGTGCTAAGGAGCCAGGGTTACAGATTATAAAGAATTGACAGAACTTGACCCTCACCCTCAGAGGATGGAGGGTGAGGATGGAGGATGTTCACCCTGGGGGGAACAGGAGTGGCATCTGCATATTGGGTGTGTGTGTGTGTGTGTGTGTGAGCAGCCCCCATCTACTTTGTGTGGAGTTGTAATCTTGCTGGGTGTGGCTGCAATCCTTTCCACACTTTCCTGGGAGTAAGCCCCATTGACTCAAATGGGGCTTACTTCTGAGTAGACCTACATAGGCTTGGGATCTGTGTCAGCTTAACCCAGGATCTTCACCTTTTTCTTTTTCCTCCAAAAAAGAAAAAAAGCCACTCTTGATGGCTTTGTCTCCAAAAATTGATTAAAAATAAAGAATCCCCATTCCTTTTCAGCCATCCCTTTTCCTCCTGCCTCCTTTTGTGGGGGGGGGGGGGTCTCTGTTGGCTGCTATTGTAAGACAAAAGGCACAATCCTAGCTAGGTCTACTCAGAAATGTCCTATTGTGTTCAATGGGACTTACTCCTAGGAAAGTGGAGTTAGGATTCCAGCCAAACAGTCTCTAGGTCTCGGTTTGCATCAGTTTGCAATTAGCAGATACAAACAAAACAAAGTCTTCCCCTCCCCCAGCAAATTCATCACTTCCTCCTTCCCTTTCCAAAACCCTCCAGATGTGCTGTTAACAAACTCAGGGCACAATCCTAACCAGGTCTACTCAGACGCAAGTCCTATTTTGTTCAATGGGGCTTACTCTCAGGTAAGTGTGGTTAGGATTGCAGCTTCAGAGTGCTGGCAGCCTTGTTTCTAGTGTATAATTATAACACCTTCATCCCCATTTTGGGGGTAACTGAGGTGAGGTGTTGTAATGGGGAGCCGTGGCCAATGGCTACAAGGATCAGGGGAGGCGTGAGCCGGAAAAGTTCGAGAACCACTGCCTTAAAGGAAGGAAGGCAGGCACAGTTCAGGCTCTCCAGATGGTCTCCAGTGTCATGTGGTTCCCACTCTCCTCCGCCTCAATTACAAGAAGGTGTTCTACAGAACAGCACACTCTCAAATGGGCCAATATGTTCTTTAGTTTTCACTTTATAGCAACTAAGTCCAGAATCTTCCAAGCTAACATTTCAGTACTCAACGGTTGCAGTGCCAAATGCAAGGGAGGGCAATAGGATGCAGGTCTCTTGGTGCCTTATGTAGACATCTGGTAGGCCACTGTGAGAGACAGGAAACTGAACTAGATCTGCCTTTGTCTGATTGAACAGGGCTCTTCTTATGTTCAATATTCCATCTCAATTCTAGGATGGGATTGGGCTCAGATGGGAGAGGAAGTACAGATAAGTCTCTTAATCCTGAACAGAGATGCAAACCATGTCTGTCTGTCACCATGGTGTTTATCAGGATGCAGTCCATAATGAATTTGAACATCCTATTGGTGATCTTGATGGTTAATGGGAAAAGAAGGAAATGCACAGAACAGGATCCTTCCCCCCAGGGAATTAAATCACATCCCCTAAGAAGTAAGTGGCATTGCTATGAAACGGAGGACCTTGGTGTTAAAGCCAGTTGCAAACAGATCCGACACAACCCAAGGATGAACTGTAGAATGAAAGACACTGTTATCAAGATTCTATCTGCAAGCAACTCCTGTGTCTCCTACTTTGCTGAGGGACTGCCAACTTGGCTAGATGAGAACTTGGTTAGATGAAAAGCAGTTGGACTGATGAAATGTTGAACAAAACAGTCCCAAAGCATGCATGCCAGTCAGCAGATGGGTTTCAATGCCATGTTCCCCTGCTTGTGTATGCAGTACATGGCTGTTCTACTGTCTGTTAGAAGTTGCACTGTTTTATCCTTCAAATACAGTAGGAAAAATCTCAGTGCTATGAAGATGGCTCAAAGCTCAAGAAAGTTTATGGGGGGCTTTCGTCTGTTGCATTGCCCAAGTTGATTTCAAGGGAGCAGCAGTGAGATTCCCATTCCCACATATGTAGTTATTGTTTTGAACAGTGAGTCAAGGTGGAAGGGCACACCCTCGAAGAGTCTATGTGGGAGAGTTCATAATTGCAGAGAATGCAAGACTTGGTCTGGAATGATCATCAATTTGTGCTGGCAATATACTTGAAGCCTGAATACTGAGGGGAACAATCTCTATAAAAGCTTCAGACATAAATGTTCAGGCAAGATTACTGCTGTAGTCAATATCACATGATCTGAAAGTTGCTGAATTGGACAGGCCGCTTGAGATGGTAATCACTGGAAAACCAAAGACACACATGATCTGACCCTTTGATGCCATGAGACAGATATTACAGTGCAGAGAATCTAGCAGAACTGCTATAAACTGGATCTGCTGGGTCGGTTGCAGCTGAGATTTCTTGTCACTGATAAATAAATCCAGAGATGTAAAAGGCTTGGAGTGATGCCTTGATGTTTTAGAAATTGCTGCTTGGATTTTCCCATAAGCTAATCACTTGTACTGTTACCTTTTAGTAAAAAATACTATTACTGAAGTAGGGTATATTTTACCCCAATGTCTGAATACTAAAGTGCTTTTTACAAAGCACTAGAGTTAAACAAAATTTTTGACACTAAAGCTTTCTATATCTTATCTTTGCAGCACAAAAATGACCTTTGTCCTTGACATATTTTCTGGAAATGCATATCACAGCACAGCATAGGACAAACTAGGCTTCCTACCACTGTGCAATCGAGTTTACCCACCTCTGAAGACAAACTATGGTGAACAAAATTCATGAGAAGACACATTGTGAATAATCCTGTTTCACCCCAACAACAATGCTTGACCTTGCACTCCCCCTAGAGTTGCTATCAACTTACTACTACCTATTTCTAGGACCTGTTTCTAAAATATACAACAGCTTAGTCAGATGTGATAAATAGTAGGAAAACATTCATTTTAGGTTATAACACAATTTGAGTCCAATCCCTTGGGATAACCAGCTCTAATTATATATTCATGGGACCATTACTACCCATCCCTTACAACAAAATGTTTTGCTAAATACTAACACTAAATACTAACAAATTCATTTCAGCATGCATTTTTGTGGACTTCGGTTCACTTCATCAGATGCATCAGGTGTGTAAGTGTATGCATACATAGGAAAAAAGTTTTTGAAAATGGCAGAATAAGTTGCAAGAGGAAATGAAACAAAGCTGATTTTGTAACAAGCTTAAAAAGACACAAGGTGAGCAGAGTCCACTGTTGGTGATAATTACCTTAGCACTGCTATGACATAAACCCTGTAATGTGTTTTAAAAGCCCTGCCTCAGCTAAGCCCCCTTTCTCTGATAGTGTTGTCATATTATAAATCCTAATTTAGTTGTTTCTCGGTCTAATCTTCCTTTTCTGGTGAGGAATCATTACAAATATCTGCAGCAAATTGAAATGTATCTACAATGGTTTCTGGATACAGCAATACTTGTGAGAGTTCGGGGGACACATTCCCTGAAATTTGAGTGCTGTGTGAAACAGCTTTATCTGAGACACTGTTGATCCAACAGGAAGAAAATTGGTTCTAACTGGCCCAGACTGTACTGCTCGCATTGGTTAGAATTACTGTCAATCATGCTGGGACAAAGAGAACTGTAACAAATCAGATCTAAAGTAAGTGGTGTTATCGAACACAATCCTGTATTGCCATTTGATGTCAGATTTGCATCCATGTATTCTTTTGCGTAGATGCAGGGGTGCTCACACTTTTTTGGCTCAAGAGCTACTTTGAAACCCAGCAAGGCCCGGAGATCTACCAGAGTTTTTTTTACAATGTTCGCGCCATCATAACATATAACATTTATGTGTATAATGTATGTTGGTGTACCTTGAGCCCCACTGAGTATAACAGGACTTACTCCTGAGTAGACATGCCTAGGATTAGGCTGTGAGGCTGCAATCCTAGCCACACTTACCTGGGAGTAAGCCCCATTGAGTACAATGGGCCTTACTCCCGGCGTTTCCTCCCAGAGGCACCTGAAGGGGGGGTCGGCACTCCGCGATCTACTCATTTTGCCTAGCGATCTACCGGTAGATCGCGATCCACCTATTGAGCACCCCTGGCATAGAGCCTGAACGATAATTCCTATGGGCTCAGAAGGGCTGAAATTAACCTCCCACTACTTTATCAGTTTATCGAGAATCAAATATACATACAACATAACCTTTATTAGGCATATAGTTTTACAACTAATATCTCCAAACAGTCATGTATGAAGGTATGTATTAAAAGAGAGATAGGAAATAAGAGTTAAAACACACAAGTTTGCTAACACAGTTACTCCAAGTTGCTTAGAACCAGCAACTTAGCCCGCTTCAAGTTGCTCAAATGTAGAAATTTGGCAACTGGAAGGGTCACAGATTCAAATTCACCTGCCAGCAAAAGTTGTAAAGAGGTGATCTCAGAGAGACCTTTTTTGTTTCCTGACAATGAGGGGAGATACTGGTCTCTGAGCACCTGATTAAAAGCACAATGCAGAACAATGTGTGGAAGAGAGTCTACCTCTCTGAGGCCACAATAGCAAAAACATTCTTCCTTCAGGGCATTTCTAAACCTACCAAGTAGGTCATTAGAAGGCAACACTTTGCATCGGGCTAAGAGAATCAAATATATTTGTGAGTTAGAGAACAGTTTTCAGGGTCACTAAAGTAGTAATCTGAATGCATCTCAAACATCATGGCAACGTCACTTTTATCCAGTCTGTAAGTACCTACAGACAACATAAGATAGAACATATGATGAGCAAATGGAAAGTACTGTAGAGGTTCGATAAATACTTTCAATTAATGTGCACTTGATATCACACCATCAACATGAAAATTGAGTTTATTTTGACAGTACAAATGCTTGGGTCTGGAAGTGTTTCAGATTTTTTTGTATTTCAGAATACAGGTTGACAGCCCAATTCTATGCCTGTCTACTCAGAAGTAAGCCCCATTATAGTCCATGGTGCTTACTCCCTAGAAAGTGCCAGAAGGATTGTAGCCTCAGTCTCATTATTCGTGAGGGTTCAGGTGGATGGCAAAAATCGCACTAGAGCAAATCCATTTAAAAAACAAAAACCCTTTGCTAACCGATTTAAAAACAGCCTTTCCAACCTTTGTTATGTAAAACAGAGACATTAGGCAGACAATCCATCAATCAGTCTCTCTCCAGGAGCTTAGAAAGGCTTCACTCCAAGCCAGCAACCCCTCCCTTCACCAATGCAAAGTGATTATCATTCTTTCATTTGCTCAGGGGGAAGGGAGGGGTTGCTGCCTTGTAATGAAGCTGAAGCTGCCTGGAGAGAGAATGATTGATGGATTGTCAGCCGACTGCCCTCTCTAATGAGGTTATCCTTAAATGACTGTTTTTCTTTAATTTAAAGGGCCCTTCTCATTGGGTTGAGATAGGAGAAAAGCAGTTTTTTAAACTGTGAAAGGGATGCATTTTTCCCCTTCTCCAGAGATCAGCAAATTCCTTCTCATTTGCTGTGACCATTCGTGTTCAGTCAAATCCATGTATAAAAAATTCGTGTATAACAAGGTTGGACCTGTAATGTTACATACAGCAGAATCATTCTTGGCTATCAGAAATATTCAATAACATACAAAATCACAGCTCTAAAGTAGAAAGATCATAGATAACTGGTTGGTTCATCTCCTAAGAACATCATGGTGGAGCTGAAATATTTTCTAAACTCTATAATTGAAATTTTTTTTCCAGTCACTGTGCAAACTGAGGACTCTGGGTAGTAACATCAGAGACAAAATATACTAAGATGAACTTCCACGCCCACTATATTTATATGCAATCAACTCATGCATGTAATTAACTGTAGTAGTTAATTGAGGGAGAAATAGGAAAATAAATTATATGATTTTAAATACTTGTGACCATTAAATGCGGCCTCCACTTAATAAATGGTTTATGAAACTGGCTGTAATCCATACAGTTCCTCTAACTTCTTTACGTAACAACATCAGTGCCAAAAGCACATTAGAAAGTCATAACTTTTAAAACTTATTTAAAACCATCAGGGGACAAAGTTCCACATTTTGGGTACAACTACCAAGGCAGTTTCCAGGTGCCCACTGCTTAAGGCAGGAAATAGTTTAATAGGCATGATTCAAAATATCTCACTTCAGAATGTCACTGAATATTTTTCAAAACTTAACAGAAAATTCAACTGTTTTTATAAGTTAACACTTTTGCTTAATCTAGTACTATAACGTGGGTTGCATATGCCCTTATACAAAAAAAAGACAAACAACAAATGTCACAGTCAGATGCTTAGAAATACCATACCAGTAAAACAACCATCTGAAGACTTCTATGCCCTGTTTCCGATAGAGACTGCCACCAGCATGCATGCTTACATTTCAAAAACGTTGCCATTTTCAATCTAGCAATTTAGGCTCATTCCATTTGATTTTCCTGGATAAAGGTGCTAACTTAAAGGAATCTCTACTGCTGAATATTTAATAATTTATTCTAGACAATGAGCAGACAAAGGCTTCACAAGAAGATATTAAATAGCACTAAGAAAAGCTACTATTCAATAAACTGTTTACATAAATATCCAAAAACAATAATGTGAAAGATATGATTATTTATATGTATTTCTCAGCTATGCTTCAAATAATTATTGACTAAATTAGCTGAAAACTCATCTTGGGATTGGGGCCAAAGAGAAACTTGAAATGATTTGTCCCACCATGATCTCAATCCAGACTGACCCCACCCATGGCAGTCTGGTGCCCATGGGAACTTCCCTCCCAAGAAAAGGGAGCTTCCCTCCAGGGCATACAGCAGTCAGACACATGCCGTCTGGATCAGGATCATGACAGAGAAAAAGAGCTAAAGCTCCAGCACCCCCCCCCCCCATCATGGCACCAATTTAGATGCCCGTCCTGTAACTTCTATTCAGAGAATAAAAACAAATGTGTCAGCATGCTGTTTGACCCTAGGAAGCGAAATCCTGTGGGGTCAGTGTATTTAACAAGCAGCTAAAAGATGTGTGAATACACTAACTAAAACATTTTGATATATGCCTCTAAATTTGATAGCATGTTTAAGCACAGTTCCTTTAGCAACTGTTTTCGTTCTCTAAAGGCCTGGCAAGGCAGCAAAGCCATATCCCCACAACACCAACTCCAAGATAAAATATATTAGAAACACAAATACTTGGGGCTCTATGAGGTTACCAGTTATATAACAAACATTTCTCTTTCAGCTCTCACCTGCTCAAGGCCCTTGAAAAGGAATGGTACAGCTGCAGCACAAAGATAAAACTTTAAAATAAACATTAATTCTCTCACAGGTGTACAAAAGATTGATAAAACACAGCATACAAAGCAAAACAGGCTTACAAAGACATGTTCTATATGCTACATTTAATTATTTCCTAGTGACAGATTAATTTAATATTGTATGCCTCAGCTATTAAGTCACGCCAGTTTCTAATACCTAAATCTTACTCCAAAGATAACATTCACCTGATAAATACATGCTAACTATTTATCAGATATCAACCCAAATGCTGAAAATTAGAGGGAACTTGAGCAAATTCAGGGCCACAGTAAGAGTCAGGCCTCCTGTACATTTAAGACTGAAAAGATAGGAGTTTTGTATAGGCCTACAACTGCTTGGACCTTTCAAAGCCCCTTGCTTACCCAGAAGTGCAATACCAGGGTAAGGGATGTCAGGTCTAGTGGACAACAAGTTGTATGTACCAGTTTTCTTCAATAGAATCATCACAGGATAAGGCAGCGTCTTTATATTTATACACTACTGACTTTTTTTTTTAGTTTTTTGGTGTCTTTTAAGCTAACTTTTAAGCTCTTTTTAATTTAGGGCACAATCTTAAGCAGGTCTACTCAGAAGTAAGTCCTATTGAGTTCAATGGAACTTACTCCCAGGTTAGGATTGCAGCCTTAAAGGATTTAATAGTTGCAATTACACTCAAAAAACATAAAGACAAAAAGAATCTCACACATACATATTTTTAACATTATAAAATAATACACTTTGCCAACAGTCTGAGGCTAAGAGGCAAAGAAGGAAGGCCCATAGCCAGGGTGACAGACCAGGGACAGACTGCACTTGCTCCCGGTGTGGAAGGGATTGTCACTCCCGGATTGGCCTTTTCAGCCACACTAGACGCTGTGCCAGAACCACCTTTCAGAGCGCGATACCATAGTCTTTTGAGACTGAAGGTTGCCAATACACAATACACAATATATAAAATAATAATCTTATTATTTCTTCTTCTAAGCAGCTCAGGACATGAACAAGATTCCACCCTTTCTTTTAACAGCCATCTTGTCAGGTAAGTTAGGCCAGGGGTCTCCAAACTTTTTGGCCAGAGGGCCACATCAAATATATGGCACGGTGTAGTGGGCCAGAAAAAAATTTAAATATAAAATTTATATAAATAACTTATGAGATGGAAGTTAGATGAGTGAATAAATGAATGAATGGGCTCATTCATTCAACCTCTCTGGCCCTTAGAACACCCTCCAGATGCAACCAAAGCACAGCTCCAAACATGTTTGGCCAAGTGGGTCAGAGGCTTTCAGGGGACAAGAAGCTGGCCATGGGCCAGATAGAGGCTCGCCGCGGGCCACATCTGACCCCCAGGCTGGGGTTTAGAGACCCCTGAGTTAGGCTAATAGAGAGTGACCGGCCCCAGGTCACCCAGCAAGTGTCATGGCTGAGTGAGGACTGAATGTTAGTCATCCTGGTCTAACACTGATCACTGCATCACACTGGCTCTTTTATAAAAACTCTCTCATCCCTTTGGTAAAACACAACTACAGCCTAAACCAGGGAAAGGCAAACCTTTTGGGCCAAGGCCACACTGGGGTATGGAAATTGTACACAGAGTCACAGTGCATACTTATTTACCCCTACAACTATGATTTCAGTTCTGAAAGGGGGGAGGAATTTGCATTCCAGGTGTTTTTTTTTTCAAACACACAGTATTCACTATACACTTTTTTCGCAGCACTCTTTTTTTTTAACTGGAGTTCCGGGGAGGATAAAAGGAAGTTTTTGTTGCTTGCTCTCTTCCATTTACAGCAAGTTCTTTCAACCTGCTCTGTTCCCAGACAGGTCACATACTAGCTGTTGCTCACCCCTGGCAAAGTTGTTCGAACTCATAATGTCTGAATATGTTTTTACTATGTTTATATCTCACTTTATAAAAAATGTAGATATATATTACGTGCACAGGTTATCACCCAATGAAGAATGTCAGCAGAAAAGTAAAACAAGTGCATCAAGTCAAACAGGCAAAAGAAACAAATTAGTTAAATACACAGTGCCAACCTTACTAAGTCATCTTCAAACACAAACCCGAGAGTCATTTTCTGCACTTAAACCTACTACCTATATTCATCTTGCCCTCATTCCCACACAGCATTACTTTACTTTGTTCTCATACAGCCAATCCCTACTTTATCACTGCTGATCCAACTAGGTAAAACTGCTGCATCAGTTAGTAAGTTTACAAGCAGCGTAAACGGTGGAAGGATGGCTTGATAGTAGTCACTGCAGCATGAAACTACAATGACATCTCTTTCCCCTCTAAGTGATTATACCACTCATAACTGACTATTTGGAATAGGATCATGTACATTATTCCTGCCTACCCTTTCCCTAGCTCAGTGGCTCTCAAACTTTTAGCACCAGGACACACTTTTTAGAATGAGAATCTGTTGGGGCCCACCAGAAGTGATGTCATAACCAGAAGTGACATCATCTAGCAGAAACATTTTTAACAGTTCTATGCTGCAATCCTACTCACACTTACCCAGGAGTAAGTCCCATTTACTATCACTGTTAAAAGCACAGAACTGTAACATTTCCCCAAATGCAATATCCACCTTTGCTCTTTGGCATTTTCACTATGCCAGAGTGCAAGAGGTGCAACAGCATAAATACAGTGTGTGCACTGATATCGCACAGGAGCTGGCTGGAACTAACTCCAGCTGCAGACAAGCACTGCATAGCCTGTCAGAAGGAATTCATCTTTAATAATTAATTTCACTAACAAGCAATGTAGACAGGCTGGAAAATGAAGCAGCATAATAGAGAGGTGGTGGTTTGGGCAAGAGGGAGGAGACAGCAGTATGGAAGGCAGTGGGTATTGTTCTGAAGCTGCATTGAATCAGCATGCCAATGGAGACTTGGCTGGTAACCCCTACAAATGTTTCTAGATCAGGACAAAATGTAGCTCTATTTCCTGCACAATTGGCGACAATTAGTACAAATTAATGAGAAGGATTGGCAAGTTCATTTCATTTCAAGCTTCCTGAACTAACAGAACCATAGAAAATGAGGTCACATTTCAGAAGAAAGCAGAATGGCATGTTTATTCCCTTAGATGTATAAAAGCATGTTTGGAAAATATGTGCTTTTGAAAAGTGAGTCACCCTCATATTTACTAACAAATATAAAATGTGCATACTTCAAATCAGTTTACAAACATCACATATGAAAATACACTTCTTATTCAGCCTCGTTCTACCAAACAATGCATGTCAAATTCAACTAAAACAAATGCAGAAGAATACAAACGAGTTCCAAAGATACATTTCTCAGCACACATTCATCACTGGATTAAGTGTGTCACCCCGATAGCCTTGTGAGCCCTCCTCGGATTCCAGCTGCCCAGCTCTCTATTGTAGAAGAGAAGTTGCTCGGCACTGAATGCAGTCAGTTCTCTTTATATGCAAATTCACTATCTGCAAATGCACTTACCCACAGAGGGGCAGAACTGCTATCTACTCTTGTTATCTGTGACCCTGTTTTCATTATCCACGAATTATGTGCAGGTGCACTCAGAGTAGGTGGGGCTCGGCACAGTTCCAAGCAGACAGGTGGGGTGAGATAGGATGCTGGAGGAGGAGAAGACAGTGGGCTCCTCACAAGCAGAACGCATGCAGGGGGTGGGAGAGGAAGTCATGCCTATACAGTATACGGCCAACGGGAAAGGGGGTTGCAGTAATTGTGTCCAGCCAATTATACTTATATTTTAGAAAGTTGCCTGGATTTGGTCAATTTTCCACATCAAATGGGCACTGTATTGGCCCTTGGAAAATTGGTCACATTTGTGTGTGCTACCTGATTTGCCCTACCATCTTGGGCACCATCTCGGGAATCCAGCTGAACCTTCGCAACTCTGGTGATGAGATGTCTCTGGAAGGCTGCCTGAGGGCTGCTCTGGGGCAAGCCCAGGGAAGGTGCCAAGAGACAGGTGGAGGAAGAGGACAGGTGAAGCAATCCCGTCCTCACCTCTGAACTCTGAGGCTTTGTTGTTGGGCAAGCAATCTTCCATGAGTTGAAGGATAGGAGCACAGAGGAGGAAGCATTAGATGTTGCAGATGTTGATGAGCCCTTACCCATAACTTCAAGATTCAGGTTCATAAAGTTCATAGAGGGTATGGTAAAGAGGATCCCGATTTTTCCCATAGACTAAATGATTTCATATCTGCTAATTCAGTATCCACAAGGTTTTCCAGGAACCTAACCTAGCAGATAATGAGAACTGACTGTAGGTTCTGACAGTAAGAGGACAGGATTACATCCAAGAATCTCAGTGGTCTTCCACTGATCCACAGAAACAACAGTCTTGGTACTTCTCAAGCTAGTCTATCAGTTTCTAGATTAGCAGAGACTCCAAATCTTGGGCAATTGCCCCACAAAGGGACTAAATATAACATGCATCAAATCAAAACTCTCTGAATTGCTTGAGAGACCTGGCCCCTCAGCCAACCAGAGGCTAAAACCATCATTCATCCCACTGGTGGGAGAAAGTAGAAGTAAAGCAGTTAGATGAACACTCACTGGACCTGTGAGAGCAACAGATTATCTTGCACTGGGTTTACAAGGTCTGGCTCCAGACTGCGGCCAACATCACTATCACCGTCTGGAAAGCACACCAACTACGATGAATTAAGGGTAAGGACTGGGGTCAAAGAGTTAACTCAGTGGGTTCAATGGGGCTTTTCTATGCCCTCCTTCCTACTGCAGTCCCTCATGTCCCCCTCAAAGAAAAAATTTCTAAGAGGCATCTTCCTGCTTCAAACGATAGCCTGTGGGACATATTTGGTCCACAGCACATTGTGGTTATCTCACCGAGCCCAGTGGCATTTTATTTACATGAGACCCTGCACCCCCCACCCACCAACTTGCACCACTTTCCTCCTGCTGCATGAAGCAACTGCTGGGCAGGAGCATTCTCGCTGAGTGAAAGAAACAGCAAGCACCAGTGCTGCAAATATTTTCCAGATATTTCTCCCATATTATGAAAATTCTTAGAGCTATGTACAAGATGTATGCTTTGTTTTCTATAATTGAAATTACTGAGGAATGGCAGCTGAAAGGTTGGGGACCTTCCTATCTCTGGATGTGTGGATCTGGGTTTTCAGAAAACTCATTTTGCTCCTATGTATTAACACCAAAGAGAACCATTATTAAACTGCACATGACCGATATTTAGCCGCCAATCCTCTGCTTATGGGGTATGCACAGTGCCAACAACCAGGAGCTAAATTCATGCCTATGTGGCACAACTGTCACAGAACCAAATCTTTTTTTGGAATACTCATTAATGCCATAATGGGATATTCACTGCCTTTGTTTTAGGCATTGTATTTGGGTACTCAGAAAAAGTTGCAATTACTCTGAAATTTGTTAACACCTGCAAAAGCTGTTGATGGCCAAATGCCAGCAAAGCTCAAATTTATTAACGCTGCACGAATGAGTTTATAAGATTTGGAATGTGGCAACGTTTCAATTTAAAAATTGGAATCTGGTAGAACCTTATTTAAAACCAAACACCACAAAATTTGTATCTCTGTGTTTAAACTAGTGCTGGAATGGAGTAACTGCTAGAGTTTTTCTTCTGAAAGTGGGGAAAATCCATTGTCTCTTCTTCTTCTCTGCAGGGCCCTGAGTGCAAAATGAGAGCATGTTTAACACCAAGTTGCACTAATTTACATTGAGTCTGCTTAATTCTTTCTATATTTCATTTTAAGACTGCAACAAACTGCAGGTTTTGGGAGTTTCACATCATGCCCTGCCACCTCTACCTATTTTTGCTCCACTTTATAACCAGGCTGATGAAGCCTTTTGGAGAAACTGAAAGCTTGGTTAAGATTTTCCTTTTATTTGGTTGGTTATAATAAAGATATTAGGAGATGGTTGCTTTTACTATTTTTTCTTCCTGTTAGATAAGCCATTTTCAACCACTGTGCCATGGCGCACTGGCATGCCGCAAATGGTCTGCAGATGTGCTGTGGAAGTTTGGGGGAGGGTCATTAATTAGTAGGGCCACTGGGGGGGGCGATCCTCCCACCAACAGCATGGTGTGCCTTGTCAATTATCAAAAAACTGATGGAGTGCCTTGACAATTTAAGCACCTTATCAGTGTGCCATGAGACGAAAAAAAATTGAAAATCACTGTATTAGACCAACACAGTTATCTACTTTTTTTGTACTTGTAAGTACGAAGTACAATTTGTAAGGCTGTACAACAGCAAACCATCTTCAGAAAATTTGGTCTTCTCCTGCAACATTCACATACACTTACAGCAGGGCCTCCATATCCGTGAATCCCATATCCACAGACTGGTCCAGGCCCCCTCACCCATGTCCCCTTTCCTCACCTCCAGAGGGGCTTCTATCTCAGCAGAGGCCAAGGATACCCATCCCTGGCCTCTGCCGGGCTCAGACTGAGCTTAAAACACGTGACTTCTGGTATCATGGAGAATCTGGAAGTGACGTTTTTAAATGCCTTATAAGGCATTAGGACACCCAAAGAGAAGATTTGGGCAACTAACAGTCAGCTTGACACTGATACATGGGAAAGTGCTGGAGCAAATAATTAAGTGGTCTGTTTGTGAACAGTGAGAAAGGAGGACAGTGATTGTCAAGAGCCAGCATGATTTTTACATGAACAAGTCTTGCAGGCAAACCTTATGTCCTTCTAGGACAAAATGACTAGCTTTGTAGATCGAGGGGATGCTGTGGACATACTATATCTGGATTTCAGTAAAGTTTTTGACAAAGTTCCCCATGACATCCTGGTGGGCAAACTGGTAGGATGTGGGCTTCATGATGCTATTGTTGGGTGGATTCATGGCTGGCTGAGGAATTGTACCCATAAAGTGCTTGCCAACAGCTCTTCTTGACCTGGAAAGAAGGGTGCCTCAGGTCTCGGTTTTGGGCCTGGTGTTGTTGGATAAGGAAGTAGAGCAGGGTGCTCTTCAAATCAGCGAATGACAACAAACTAGGAGGAGTAGTTGAAACACTGAAGTCAGTAACAGGATACAAGACAATTGTGTTAGGATGGTGAACTGGACAAATGCAAACAAACTGAACTTCACTGGGGATAAATGTAAAATTCGGTATTTGTGTAGGAAATTCACGAGCGAATACATACGGTTGGGGATACTGTCTGGACATAAGTATATGTGAAAAGCAACTGGGGTTTCTTAAATGATAAGCTAAACAAATTGGCAGCATGGCATGGCAGCAAAGAAAGCAAATGCCATTCTAGGCTGCATCAGCAGGATTGTGAGAAAAAATGATACTTCTGTATTCTGGTTTAATCAGGGCCAATTCAGTATATCGTGTCCTGTTCTGGGCACTACAGTTTAAGAGGGATATTGACAAACTGGAGTGGGTCCAGAGGAAGGCAACTAGGATAATGAGAGGGCTTAAGATCATGTAAGGGTGAAAGAATTGGTTAAGAAACAATATGATAGCAATGTGCAAATATCTAAGAGGGTATGACATGGAAAATGGAGCAGGGAGGTTTCCTCAACAACTTCCTGAAGGTAAGAACAGTTCAGCAGTGCGCAACAGGTGGTAGACTCTCCTTCACTGAAGGTCCTTAAGCAGAGGCTGGATAGCCACCTAACAGGGACGTTGTAAATGTGGAATGTTTGTGCTATCTCCATCACTTAGTTCAAATAAATATGATCTGAGGTATGTTATGCCAACCCTGAAACACATCTGGGAGTGTTTGTGTGTGTATATCCATCACTTGGTAACTGAAAATCAAATGATGACTTGCATGTATGAAATAGCACTTGAAAAATAGCAATATAGAAATGTAATAAATATAAAAAGTAAGTAAGTAAATAGGCACCACAGATTGGAGCTCTCATATTCTGGCATTAAGGTCCAGCCATCAAGTGCATGCATGCTAGATAAACAGAGTAAAAACGTGGCAAAAGAAGAATGATGCACAGATTTAAATACTCCAAACTAACTTCAACACTTCTATATCCCAAACACAATACGTTGCTAGAGAGTCGACCCTCATGTTCTGCTGCAAGACAAGTGATGAGAAGATACGTGAACCTTCAAAAAAATGAGCTTCTGGGCAGTTCATAATCAATTAAGTGACTTGTGGAGAGAAGTACAAGATTTCAGGAAGAACACTGTTCCACTGGGGTACGTTCAGCAGTACATTAAACAGCAAGGTAAAGGCGAATTGCAAGGTATTATGTATTTTTAGGAAACAATCCATAAACCTGTATTTTCCCCTGTCCAGACCCATCTTCACCATCTGATGTCTTTGACCTTGTCATACTATAGTATACACGCAAAAAGATCAGTTTACTTTGGGAGGAACATTTCCAACCTCCTCATCGTTGGTTGCACCTGCATATATCAGTGCTTCAATTATCTATTCCCCCCTCCTCAATGTGGAAGAAAGAGAACCGCAACAACGGAAGTATACTTGCTTACCTCCAAAAATGAAAAGCGAACAGAGGACTGCATGGACTGCAAGGGCTTGTTGGGGTTGGGCTCAGGCTTCTTGGAGTGAGACTGAAAGTTAAAATAATGTCATCTCTAGTAAACAGAAGGCTCAGTAAAAATACTATAGTATGACTGAATTTAGGTTGTTTGGCCTTAAAGTCAGTTGGTAGACAGGCAATTAGTTTTCTCTACTTTGATGCAAAACCAAACTTGTTAAAATGATTAAAAATGAGACAAAGAAAAAATAAATCTATAGTAGCCTCATGTTTGGCACTTTCAAGAGAAAAAAAATTCCCTACCAATGTCTGACAAACTGTAATAACTTTCTAATTTTAAAAAATCTGAAAAAATGTTATAATAAAGACAATTTTGCACATGGAACATTTTAAAACAAACCTAACTATTAATGCTTCATACATTATAAAGACAATGAAATTGGCTCCAATGTTGGGAAAGTACGTTGAGTCATAAAGACAAGTGTCACCTAAATTTCAGAAGAACTTACTTTCCTCAAGTTTGAATTCACACACATAGAAAAAAAATTCCACTTAGCAATAAACTGTATCTTGGGTTAAGGTTATTTGTTACAGTACTGCCATTACGTAAAAACTGAACCTCAGAAAACGTATTTTAGTACTTAAGTGTGCCATATACCAAAAGTTTTTAAAAAAATCAGGTAAATGAATACAAATACTGTTTTAGCCTTTGTTTTGAGAAGTGCCATTTGTGAAAAGTGTGCTATAATCGCTAACAACCCCAGAGTTGCAACACTGAATTCTCAAGTATTTGTTCAAGAAAGACATTTTTGTAAACTTAGAACATGGCTGTGGTTGCAACTAATGCCAGCTACAATCCTGTGTCATAGTGGTTAGATACATTCCCATGGGGGGAAAAATCTAGATTGTCAGAAGCGTATCCAAAAGTCTAAGTCCAGTTCATGGTACTCGCATTCAATTTATTTTCAAACACAATATTGTTTATACTTAGAAATTTCTTAAAATTCTACCATTACTTCATCCTCTGCTACAAGTCCACAGCCATAACACTAGTGGTAAATGGAACTGCAATAAGACAACAATCAACATTAAATTTTCTTATATGAACTATGGAAACCAACAAAAGCAAGTTAGACAGACCTGAGTTGCAAAAGGCTATATAAAGAAGAGAAACAGTAGAGACCATCGGGCCTACGAACGTTGTGGTCTCCCAACAGGCCTACATTGGATATCATAAATATGCCTACAAAATCAGGTTAAAGACTTTTTATTTCAAAATCTCAACCAAAGAAACAATAGCTGGCCCAAATTTGAAGTACTAAATTCTAAAAAAGTCCATCAATACACCAAATTCCATTCCGATTAAGAAAACAGAAAACTCAAATGTGGGGGGGGGGGGCGGATGATTCCATGTTTGCCAGTTGACATTATCTAAAAGGTAATTTTAAAAAGTGGCTAAAGTAATAGTCAAGAGCTACCATTTATCAATAAACCAGGGAGAATAACAGAAATATTCAGTCTCAGAAATGTTGCTTTTTAATTGCAATTTATATTTTGCATATATGTGTTAATATTAATCCATAACATACAATGTGATGAAAGAAAAAAATGTTGAGCCAAATAGAAACCAATTGCTGTACAAAACCAAAGGTCAACTGCAAAAAACTAAAACCCTTGATTGCCAAACACACTGGAGTCCACTGCTTCCCAACAAGATACATCCAAGTAATAATTACAAAGGCTATATAATAAGAACTCTGCACTTCTGCAATTTAAGTTTATTTCCAGAAAACAGGTACAGCATCAAACACTAACAGAATCTATCTTTCTTAATATTCATGTTATCTAGGGAGCTCAAAACAATCCGAATGCCATTTTTCCATAATAGAATTAACGTGACAGGGACTGGAAATGGCATTACGCACATACAATAAAATAGTTTATGTAATACTCTGTAGGCAAAATGGTTCATAACTAAATAGCGTGACCTTATAAGCTAACTAATTCTCTACAGCAAAATAGGAGAACTGGTATCTAAAATGTATTCAGTCCTTATCAAAATAAAATTGTGTGATAACATACATCCATGCAGCAAAGATGCGCAGGACACAAAAAATAAATACATTTTGGTTTGGGCTGATTCTGATTAATTCCGAAGCAGTCTGCTGACACTTTCTGAGTCAGAGGTTATGGTGATCATGTCCACTGTAAATCAAATATGTATGTTCTATGGACCTACTTACTAGATTCAAAGTGGAAATATTCAAAATTATTCCATCAGTTCCAAAAGACCACTAAGTAAACAATGCTCTTACCTAGCCAAAATATATTTAGTGCAAAAACTAGAATACCAAAGAGAAATCTCAGAATGCAATACAGTTCACCAGCATTCTACTCCTCAGTAAAACATGTATCATATGCAATGCATTTTCACAAATAGCATTCCTCTTATGCTCTAATCTTTTGCCGAGCTCTCTATTATTCAGCAAAGAAAGAGGCCTTTCGAAAAGGCAGCACTGAGATAAACAAACAGTAACAGAGATGGGGAGAAAAAAAAAAGGAAACACCAGGGCCTGTGAAGTATTCTACCACTGAATGCTTTTCAGATGCACAGGTTCATGCATTCAGATACAGCAAGTTTAAATATGCAGCATAATTGAATCTAAAATGTACTGCAATGTCCTGGTTTTAAGCTTACACATTAGCTGAAAGCAACTGCACTGCATTTTGAAAATGTTCCTGAGACCTACAGCTGCAGTATTCTGAGCCTGTCAGCACAAACGCACATTAAATAACTACAGCTTGCACAAAAGCTAGTGTCATGCACAAAGCATTAAAATATTAAGAGGCAGACAATACTTACTCCAAGGTCAGCCCTGGAATTTGCAGCCTTTCCCGTTGGGCTTTCATGGCTGTTACGTTACCACATTCTACTGTCACCATGACACACATTCAGTGGCAGCATCCTGGTGATGACAGAGAGCCCAAATGAGCCACTATAAAGGAATGGACTAACAATCTCTTGGGGGAGGAGGGAGCACTGCAAGTTTGGGTCCTTCCACTTCTAGCTGTCATGAAGAAATGTCAGCTGCTTTTTTCCAGGTTAACCGCAAAGCGGACTGCACTGATTTTTCAAGCAGAATGAAGGTTTTCAGTCTGTATATCAAGCTATTTTAAGAGGCAGTTGCCTTGCTGGCATGCAGACTTTTCACTTTAGAGGAATAGAGATCCCCACCACCACACAGACTGGTAATTTTTTTCCACACACACACACACACACACACACACACACACACGTTTTCAACATCCATGTACACTTAAAACATTACTCCTTGGCAAATATCTAACATTTATCACTCTCTATAAACCTGGTATTCAGTATCCCCATTACCCTTTTTTCAAATGCACAAAATTAATCTGTTATTGACAAAAGTCAAGGGGATAAATTCCGTTCTTTTCCTTCTACCCAATAATTATTTTACAAAATTTAAGGAGGGAAACATTACATCAAAGCACTGCTGTTCTTTAATTTGTGATCAAAAGTTAATCATCTTACTTGGGGAAGCTTGTACCTGACTGCTAAAAAGGAATGTAATAAAAAATGTATTAGAGAGAAAGGACAAGAAAGGGAAACTGATGAAAAATCATTAATCTCCCAGTATAATTCTACATCATAAATAGAGGTATGGTTTTCAACTTGTGTTTTCAGTGGGTTTGTTTTGTTGTTTTTTTAAAGAGTCATTGATATTTTTAAAACCTAAAGTAATTAGACAACTAGAAAAATTGGCTGTACACATAACTTCCCACCTGATCTGAGACAGCTCCTATCTTCCTAGGGCCTACATGGAGAGCAAGATCCTGAGGGGAAGGCAGAAAAGGAGAAGCTTGCACTAGGTAGGTCATACCATCAATTCCTCATCAAACCACCAACAGCCTGAGATAATTCTATTTGGGGGGGGGGGTTAAATAGTAAAGCACCTTCAGTGAAGATATATTGCATAAAGATAGTATATGAATGCAAATAATTAAAACTTAAGTTATATAAATCTTCCACACACAGATCCCCACTGGACTGGTGACAACATGTGCATGGATACCATACAAGTGGTTCAACTGCCTGGACCTCCCGGGCCAAATCTTGGGACCAGTGTACACAGTTCAATTGACTGACTGATATTATATATGCAGCACCCACCTGTCTAAGTGTTAATCAGTTAGCTTTCCTCCCACCACAGCTGCTACTAACCCTAGGAGAAAAAATGCTATTGCCTTCAATAGGAGCTTGCCTCTTGGGCCAAGAGTAGACAGGGGAGAATCAATCTGGGAGAGCACAGCAGGAGCAAAGTGTTAAGCAATAAATCCTCTCTCGCCTTTTTCATGCAGCGGTCCTGACCTGGTAGTACAAGTACCAAGTACTGTCCCATATTCTTGGTCCAAAACAAGTGCCCAGATTGGCATCACTGCAGGTAGCACAAGCCAATGAAGTCTAAAACAGAAGCAGATCAGAAATACCTAACAGAGGTATCAACATCCATCTATCCTATCATCTTGTTTTCAGGAACCTCATTTCACTTATAATCTATGCTATTTTTAATTCAGGTTCCGTGACTGTATCACAAGATTGGGTCCTTCAACGATATTCCTGTACTGCTTCGGGGAGCTAAGGATACGTCACTAGGGCAGAACTCAAAATGCACTGGCCATAGTTTTGCATTTCCAGGTACAGCACAAGCAAAGAAAGAGTGGTGGGAAATGACAGGCAGGTTTTGTATCATGAATGAAAACATTTGCTGGGTAAAAACAAGCCTGAGGTCAACAAGCAAGTTTTTATTTTTAGTGTATTTGATGCAAAAGTATCCTCTTAGAAGATCTTCTGCCTGCATACCAATGTGTCTCCCAGTTTGAGCAAGACAAACACGATTGAAAGTTGAGACAGAACAGAGCCTGGGACTTACCCCCTTAGACCTGCCTCCTCAAAAAGAAATACCCCCTCCAAATCTCTCTGAATTTTAGAAACTCCAAAAAATAAAGCTACAAGACTGCTGACTGTAGATTCCAGTTTCAGTGCAGGTGTGCATCACTTAACAACTGTCTGCATAATGTCAGACCGCATATACCACTGCATATATGACCACATATGATGATGTTCATCCATCATTTTCAAAGACCTATATATACGACCACATATACCACAACAGAGAGGCCCTTAATGAAGCAGTCAGGTCTCCCATAACCTGCAGCAGAGTGTCTGTTTACACAACAAAGAGACTCTTAATACAAAGAAGAGGTAGTCTTATCTCCAGTAGTCAGTGCAACCAGCTAGCATCTGGCAGGAAGTGTCTGTTTACACAACAAAGGCACCAGATTCTGCTGAATGTTTGCTTAACAACCTAATCACATAACAACAAGGATAAGAGACTGTATCCTTGTGGTTAAATGATGCCCACCTGTACTTTCTTTTTTTACATCACCAGCCAGTAAACAAATCATATTCATCCTCTCACAACCAGTCAGCAAGATTCCAATTCCCAGTACGAATTTTCATTAGTTGAATTAACATGTTGTCAAGGAGTAACCACATGGTTTCTAGTTCAGTGTTACCAACTTATATCCCTGGGATCCAGGGTAGTTCTGAAACACTACTTACCCAAAAACACTGGCAGAGGATTATTCAAATATACTATTTAAAATATCCTGGAAAAGAAGACTACTGTACTCAGAAACATTAAGCAAAGCCAGGGATGAAATAGCTTTACACATTAGTTGGCATTATGACTTGGAATTCAGTGTTTACTCTAAACCAGCATTTCTCAAAGTGTGGGTTGAAACCCACTAGGAGGATCGCAAGCCAATTTCAGGTGGGTTGCGTAGCACCTACCTCTGCCACCACTGAAAATACAGAGCTGAAAATACAGGGTATGGAGCTGCTGGGCAGGGTGGGCTCCCAGTGGAAGAGGGGCATAGTGCTTTGCCTTGAATAGGTGGGAAGATGGCACTGGGGGAAGGGTTGTGTGGTTGGAGAAGGGTCCATATCTGTGTTCTGCTTTGACTTCCAAACTGGAAGTTTTGAATTCCAAGATATGCAAAATAACAGCACAAACACACAAGTTGTGTAATGGAACTTTTGCCTGATCGTGGCTTAAAGCCTAGATTGGTTATGTCACTTCTGTGGGTGCCAGTGCTGAAACGTTTGAAAGCCACTGCACTAAACCTTATATTTAGAATGAAATTGGCTTCGTAGTGCAATTCAAAAGTAATGTCAGTACTGCACTCACAATTAACACATCACAGGAAAACCAGATCACATCATAGACAAACAGTGCAATCCTAACCTTGGGCTGTGCCAGCACAGCAACTGCTGAAGTGGCCTAGAGTGTCACAAACATGCCATAAAGCACTTTTGCAGCACCCAAAGAGTAAGCAGCGACAGAGGTAAAGCCTGCACTGTCCCACTGGTGCTGGATCAGAAGGGAGTGTGCAATGAAGCAGGCAAGTTCCCTCTGGGCAATGCAGTGTGGGGGAGAAAGGGATGGAGCAGGGAGAGGGTGGGGATGGGGTAGATCAGGCCCAGGAGGTGGTCAGAAGCGGCAGTGGCAACACAAGCTGTATCCTATTCCCCCTCTCAGGCCTGAAAGCCCAACATGAAGCTTCTTGGACTTGTACCAGTGATTTTGCTGGCACAGACCTATTGCGCAGGCTAAGTCTTTACCTGGAGTAAGGGAACAAAAGGCCCATTCCCCAAGGATACCTTCATCCTGCTCCTAGCCAGCACAGGGGCCATGTGGCCCCACTGCCTCAGAGCCAGTTAAGATTGGGCTGAAAATCTCACAGTTCAGAAGGTAAAATATTGTGGCATAGGATACCATAAAATGCAAAACAGATAACAAATTTCTTCAACTTTCTCAAGACGATTAAAAACAAAAAGGATCTCAAGTTTCACAGCACATTTTCATAAAAATTTCTGATGCCAGTCTAATAATAAATTTGAAAAACCTTACATTTTTACATAATATAAATACATTTTTCTCATAAATTGCAGAGTTCAATTTCTTTGTACCCACATTTGTTTTACAAATACATGAACACCACATTAAAGACAAAACAAGATTAAGTAACTTTTCTTAAAAGTAGGAGAATTATAAAATCTCAACATTCTGAATTGGCATACCTGAGTGCCTATTTCACACTAAGTAATTCACAGTTCATGACCTCCTCAGTTTTGCATTTGTGTGCATGTCTTGCGGGGCATAATTACACAAGGATCTAGAGCAGGGGTGTCAAACATAAGGCACATGGACCAAGGACCATGCAGTCCCCAGAAGCAATTTATCTGGCCCCTGTTATAATTGGGCTCTCCCAGCTTGATAAAAAGGCTCTCTCATGTCTTGAAAATATAAACAGGATTTGGACATTTTGTCTTCTGTCATTTGCAGCTAATGAGTTTCTATGTGAGGACAAAGAGTTTATTTCTGGCCATCATCTACTTAATAATGTCACTTTCTGCTTAATGATGTCATTTCCGGCCCTCAGTAGGTACCAAGAATGCTAACTTCAGTCCTCTGTCTGAAACAAGTTTGACATCCCTGATCTAGAGGTTTTCTGTTAACATGAGACAACAAACCCTGCAGATATGGAGAATGCATTTCAAGCCATTTTAATCACATACATTTGTAATGCGGACTAGCTCAGGTCACTATTTCTTGGAATTCTGAATACCCTACTTTTTCACCCTAGAGAACAACTTTGGTGCTGTTTCCATAACCAGGACCATCTGTAGCAGCGATGGGACCCAATGCAGACCCCCCCTCCAGCAGAGCCCGCACCATCCTCATGCCCCCCTCACCAGACAACCATAGTGACTGCAGCCGCAGTAAGTCAAGCAATAGTTTGTGCTGTGCACAAAGTGTGGCTCCTGGAAACAATTGGTGGGGATGCAATGACATCACTGCCAACTGCTTCTGAGAGGCCTATTTCAGGCAGTTTGGAGACAGATCGAGTAGGCAGACCTACAGATGAATTTTACCAAGTTTGGTAATAGAGAAATGCAAAAATCATTTGAGATGGGAGTGAACCAGGTTATAAAAAAGGTTTGCCAGAATAGAGATTATCTTTTTCTCATAACATGAACAAATCAAAAGTTGATGGTGAATCAAGAAATTGTTATCCCATGTTGAATAACTGAACTGGTCTGTGTTTCTTTTTCACTCTATGGCCTTCAAAATAGTATAACCACTCTATTCACTCTAATCCAGTGGTTCTCAAACTGTGAGTCTGGGACCCACCAGTGAGTCGTGACCCAATTTTTGGTGGTGTGCAAAACTGACAGGGCAGATTAGGCTATGTGCATCAAAAGCTAAACAAGATTGGGGGGCACTTGGTAGGGCACTGCTGCCCAATCACCATTATAGCTACACCCCCTGGCATTTATAAATCAGGCAGCAGCCTCTAGGACCTCTAAAAAGTTTGAGAACCACTGCTGTAACCTATGGCGTAGCTAATGATTGTGTAGCCAAGCTCAAAATGTTGCCCCAGAAGTGATGTCACAACCGGAAATGACATCACGCCCGAGCTTTTTAAAAAGTGAACATTAGGAGGAACCCACCTCCTCCCCCCAGCTGCTCACTACCCACTTGCTCTGTTGCCTCCCCCCAGTCAGTGGCATAGCTAAGGCATCTATCTGCTACCTGGAATCAAAAAAGATTTTGTAAAAAAAAACAAAAAACCCGCATGACAAATCAAATTTAATTAAGTAAATAATGCTGTATCATAATAGCATCTCATTGGCACTCAGAACAATCAGTCTCATAGGTCAGTTTGGAGTTAAAGAAATCGACTTTTTGTTCCACAAGGCAGTTGTGTTTTCATTTTCTGGTTAATTGGCCATAACTTTTGAAAGAATACAGATATCCCAATGCAGTTTGTTTCATTGCATTCTGCATTAAATTACCTTTCCAATGATATATAACAGGCATGTCCAACAAGTAGATCGTGATCTATCTGTAGATCGTGGAGGGGTCAGAGGTAGATCGCCAGCCCCACTTGGCTCCATCTCTCCAGCAGCTCGTCCCGTCACTAGGAGAGAGCTCGTGCCGGCAGGTTGTCTGCCGAGGGCTTGCCGCTGCTGCTGATCCTTTGCCTGTCTTTTTTCCCTGCCTGCGGGAATCTTGCCTGTGGGTGTATTGGGGGCGCTTGTTGTTTTCGTGCCAATAGTTTGTGGGTACCCTAGGGGGCAGCCGCCCACACCCCACGACGAGACACCACAGGCCTGGCATCATACCTGATCTCCTGCCTCTCAGAATCACCCATTCCTGCCCCCGCCCCAACACCCCTTAGAAGTGTGTTATATACCAGGCGATATCCATTTGCCCGGGCTTTAACTGAATACACTTACCGTATTAGTTGTGTCGTGTGCTGCTCATTCATCACTTTATAGTTTGCTTTCATTAAACATTTTCAGGCAGACACAACAAAGTGTCAAGAATTTGGTGATTTTGGCGGGCTTTTCCTATTTTGTTCTGACTTGCCTATGCCTTGCCTTTGAATTTGTTCAAACCACAGTGACGTTTGCTTGCCTCTGCAATTTTATTTTGCCTAGCCTTTGAATTGATTCTACACTGCACTTTTATTTCGCCTAGCCTTTGAATTGATTCTACACTGTGTGCAGAATTTATTAAATTGCGTGTGGTGGTATTTGGACTTGTTTGGCGGTATTTGATTTTGTCTGGTTTGCTGGACAGGTGTTTGAGGGGTTTTTTATGATTGTTTGGTGGTATTTGATTATTGGTGCCAGTATGATGAATTCTTATTTTTACTTTTAGAACTGCATGTGTGGTTTTGGCATCTCCAGTCCTTGTATTGCACATCATCCAGAGGTCTTCAGTTCCTGTTGATCTTTAATACTTTGGGACAATGACGGTTTTGGACCAGATTCAGCCAGTGTTTATACTAACTTAGCAGATTTGGCCTTCTTACATCCAGCCACCCCAGTATAACAAAGATGAGTGTTCCAAAGAAGAGCAAAACCTACCACTTTCATGATGAATGGGAAATGGACTACTTCTTCATCATGGTGAAAGACAAGTGTTGTTGTCTAATTTGTAACACCCCAGTATCCTTGCCCAAAAAGGGTAATCTGGAACATCATTATAAAGCTCTGCATAGCAATAAGTTTGATGCTGATTTTCCACCCAAAAGTGAAATTTGTAAACTGAAGCTCGAAGAACTTAAATCGAAATTGGCTACTCAGCAACAGTTGATGGCAAAGCCAAGGTCACATTCGTTCAATGCAACCATAGCATCCTTCAAGGTCAGCAACCTGATCACAAAGAAACGCAAACCTTTCACTGAAGGGGAATTTGTAAAAGATTGTTTTCTTGAAGCAGCTGACAATCTTTTTGAAGGATTTAAAAATAAGAAAGAGATCATAGCTGCTATTCAAGATGTACAATTGTCAAGAAACACCGTCGTGCAGCGAATAGAAAAGATGTGTGGAGACACAACTGAACAATTGTTGGAGGATGTTTCAAATTGTGTTGCTTTCTCACTCCAACTGGATGAATCTACAGACATAAGAGACATAGCCCAGTTACTAATCTTTATCCAGATGGTTTTTGAAGACTTCAGTGTTAAAGAAGAACTACTTGGAAGGATTTCTTTAAAAGGGAGAACTACTGGTCAGGAAATATTCAGTTCTTTCCATTCTTTTGTGACAAAGTGTAATCTTCCATTGCATAGACTTGTTTCCATCACTACTGATGCAGCAAGAGCAATGACGGGTGAGGTTAACAGTTTCATAGCCCTCTGTAGACAGCATGAGGGCTTCCCAGATTTCTTTTCTTACCACTGCATCATTCACCAGCAAGTTTTGGCAAGCAAGAGACTCAACACAAAGACTGTCATGGACATCACTTTCAAAATTGTAAATTCAGTTCGTGGAAGATAACTTCAAAGATGGCTTTTCAATCTTACTCTTGATGAAGGGGCAGCGGAAATCATTTTGCACACAGATGTAAGGTGGTTAAGTAGGCACAAATTTCTGCAAAGATTTTGTGATTTGCTGAATGAAATAAGAAGTTTTTTGAAGGAGAGGGGAGATGACCAAGCAGAGTTGGAAGATGAGGAGTGGTTATGTGATCTGGCATTTCTCGCTGACTTCACAGGCGAACTAAGTGATATGAACCTTGAACTACAAGGTAAAAACAAATGCATTGGCGAGATGATGAGTATACTTTCATCCTACAAGAGAAAATTCGAGCTAATGATGACTGACCTTGCAAACAACACTTTTCATCATTTTCCTAATACGCAGGACCATATGGGACAATATCCAAATTTTGTTTTTCAGAACAAGAAGTATGTGACAGAAATCTGTTCTGTTATCCAGGAATTCGAAAATAGATTCAGTGACTTCCAAAAAATTGGAACAGTTGTGGAGTACTTGTCATACCCATTCAAAGTAGATGTGGACATTGAAGAAACTGCAGCTGCTATCAGTAAAAATTACTCATTGAACAAGCCATCTCTTGAAAACGAAATATTAACCCTTAAAAATGACATTTTTCTCAAGACCCGTGCTTAGCAAGAATTGTTTTGAAAGCTAGTGCCTAGAGACACATTTCCCAACCTGAGAAGATGCAGTGAAGCTGTACACTCCTGTTTCGGTTCAACTTATTTGTGTGAATCTGTGTTTTCCCATCTGAAAATGACAAAGATTACACAACGTTCCAACATGACAGATGAACATCTCCAGGATTCCCTGAGACTGGCCCTCACGCAATATTCACCCAACTTCAAAAAACTGGTGGATGAAATGCAGGCTCAGACGTCTCACTAATGAGCAAGAGCGAAATATTAAAGATTGTGCAAGATCAGCCTGGATCAATACTCAACCTAAATTTAACACAAATTACTCAATAAAAGTTAAAGAAAGTTATTAAGACAGTTAAAGAAAGTTATTACTCAATAAAACTTTAAGAAAAAACGTACTTTCCATTTCCCCTCGCAGTTCTTACTGGATCTTCATCTCTCTGTTTTGTTTTTGCTTAATTTGCTTAACAACTGATCACATCCAAGTAAATGACAGAAGGTTCATTAAAAATGGGGGGGGAATCCTCCAACTTTATTGGGTTAAAATTTAATTTGAAATTAATTTGAAACTTAATTTTCATGGTGGTAGATCACCAGCACTATTGGCCGGAAAAAGTAGATCACAACCTGTTCGAAGTTGGACATGCCTGTTGTAGATAATCTAACCCAACCTTCTGCTCAGGGGATATGACTTCAGTATCCTTGACAGGCAGCCATATAGCTTTGCCTGAAAACCTCTAATGAGGGGGAACACACAAGTGTACAAAACAGGCTGTTCCAATGCTGGGCTCATGTCTAGCCTATATCTACTTTCCAGTAGTTTCAACCCATTGATTCTACCCTTGCCCTCATGAACCACAGAAAGTAAGCCCTCCAATTTTTCTTCATGAAAAGTCCTTCAAATATTTTAAGCTTCTTTAGCCAGTAGTTCGGTTTCCAGATTCCTCACTACTTCTGAACCCATTACAGCTTATCAATAAACAAGGTGCCCAAAATTGTGCAGTTTTCCAAGTGAGGCTGACTAGTGTGGCATGGAGTGGATTGAATGCAGCCTTGCTTTTTTTATTTTTATTTTATTTTTTTTTATTTTTTTGCGCAGCTGTGCCACACTGCTGGCTCATGTTCAGCTTGCAATACACTAAGACATCTAGATTTTTCTTCATACATACTGCTACAAAGCCAGGCTTCCCTCCAGCCTGTATTTTTTTGTCTGATCTTTTGTCTCTACAAGCAAGACTTTACATTTGTTTCTGCTGAACTTGAGTTTGATGGCCTGGGTCCAATCAATGAACTTGTCAAATTCTGAATCCTGATTTGATCTTTCATATGTTAACTATCTCTCTCCCCCCTCCCCGGGGGGAGGGGGAGGTTATGCCTAGAAGCCTTTACAGGGAGATTGGACAGATTTCTGGAAGAAAAGTCCTTTACAAGCTACAAGCCGTGATGGGTATGTGCAACCTCATGGTTTTAGAAATAGGCTACCTCAGAATACCAGGTGTAAGGGAGTGGCAACAGGAGGCAGGTATCTTGTTGTCTTGTGTGGTCTGTGGGGCATTGGGTGATAAGGAGGCTGGACTAGATGGGCTTTTGGCCTGATTAGTGGGGCTCTTCTTATGATTTTTTAAAAAGACTACCTTCAACCAAGGTTTTCAAGGAGGTTCACGAAATAGAATTTTAAAATGATCTAAACAAAAATGTTTGGCAACCTTCAGTCTCGAAAGACTATGGTATAAGCCTACAGCACCCGGTATTCCCAGGCAGTCTCCCATCCAAGTACTAACCAGGCCTGACCCTGCTTAGCTTCCGAGATCAAACGAGATCGGGCATGTGCAGGGTAACAGTTGCTGCGATCGAAACAAAAAAGCACAAGATAATAAACAATTAAAATTGTTTAATTTTAATTATGAACCAAAAAAATCGGATAAATCAAGCAAACAGCAGAACACAATTTTTTTTTAAAGCGTAGTTCTCAAAAAACCATTGCCCTCATTGGCCTTCACCACCCTCATTGGTCTTCAAGAACACGTAAGGGAAGATAACAAGCTGAACTCTTAGGAAGATATTATAAGAACATAAGAACAGCCCCACTGGATCAGGCCCTAGACCCATCTAGTCCAGCTTCCTTTATCTCACAGCGGCCCACCAAATGCCCCAGGGAGCACAACAGATAACCTCATTCTGGTGCCCTCCATTGCATCTGGCATTCTGACATAGCCCATTTCTAAAATCAGGAGGTTGTACATGCACATCATGGCTTGTAACCCGTAATGGATTTTTCCTCCAGAAACTTGTCCAATCCCAATCTCCTTTTAAAGGCGTCCAGGCTAGATGCCATCACCACATCCTGTGGCAAGGAGTTCCACAGACCAACCACACGCCGAGTAAAGAAACATTTTCTTTTGTCTGTTCTAACTCTCCCAACACTCAATTTTAGTGGATGTCCCCTGGTTCTGGTGTTATGTGAGAGTGTAAAGAGCATCTCTCTATCCACTCTGTCCACCCCCTGCATAATTTTGTATTTCTCAAATCATGTCCCCCCTCAGGCGCCTCTTTTCTAGGCTGAAGAGGCCCAAACGCCGTAGCCTTTCCTCATAAGGAAGGTGCCCCAGCCCAGTAATCATCTTGCTCTCTTTTGCACCTTTTCCATTTCCACTATGTCTTTTTTGAGATGCGGCAACCAGAACTGGATGCAATACTCCAAGTGCGGCCTTACCATCGATTTGTACAACGGCATTATAATATTAGCCGTTTTGTTCTCAATACCTTTTCTAATGATCCCAAGCATAGAAATGGCCTTATTTACTGCTGCCGCACATTGGGTCGACACTTTCATCGACCTGTGCACCACCACCCCAAGATCTCTCTCCTGATCTGTCACAGACAGCTCAGAACCCATCAGCTTATATCTAAAGTTTTGATTTTTTGCCCCAATGTGCATGACTTTACACTTACTGACATTGAAGCGCATCTGCCATTTTGCTGTCCATTCTGCCAGTCTGGAGAGATCCTTCTGGAGCTCCTCACAATCACTTCTGGTCTTCACCACACGGAAAAGTTTGGTGTCATCTGCAAACTTTGCCACCTCACTGCTCACCCGTCTCTAGCTCATTTATGAAGAGGTTGAAAAGCACTGGTCCCAGGACAGATCCTTGGGGCACACCGCTTTTCACTTATCTCCATTGTGAAAATTGCCCATTGACACCCACTCTGTTTCCTGGTCTTCAACCAGTTCTCAATCCATGAGAGGACCTGTCCTCTAATTCCCTGACTGTGGAGTTTTTTCAGTAGCCTTTGGTGAGGGACCATGTTGAATACCTTCTGAAAGTCCAGATATATAATGTCCACGGGTTCTCCTGCATCCAGATGCCTGTTGACCTTTTCAAAGAATTCTATAAGGTTTGTGAGCCAAGACTTACCCTTACAGAAGCCATGCTGATTCTCCCTCAGCAAGGCCTGTTCGTCTATGTGTTTTGAGATTCTATCTTTGATGAGGCATTCCACCATCTTACCCGGTATAGATGTTAGCCTGACCAACCTATAGTTTCCCGGATCCCCCCTCTTTCCCTTTTTAAAGATAGGCATGACATTTGCTATCCTCCAGTCCTCTGGCACCGTGGCCGTTTTGAGGGACAAGTTGCATATCTTAGTCAAGAGATCTGCAACTTCATTCTTCAATTCCTTAATAACTCTTGGGTGGATGCCATCAGGGCCCGGTGACTTATTGATCTTTAATTTATCAATGAGGTCTGAAGCATCTTCTCTTTTAACCTCTATCTGACTTAATTCCTCAGTCAGGAGGGGCCGTTCGGGCAGCGGTATCTGCCCGAGGTCTTCTGCCGTGAAGACAGACGCAAAGAACTCATTTAATTTCTCTGTCATCTCTAAGTCTTCTTTTATCTCCCCTTTCCCTCCCTAACCATCCAGAGGGCCAACCGCTTCTCTGGCGGGTTTCCTGCTTCTAACATATTTGAAGAAGCTTTTATTATTCCCTTTAATATTGCTGGCCGTGCGTTCCTCATAGTCTCGCTTGGCCTCCAGCATCACCTTCTTACATTTCTTTTGTCATAGTTTATGTTCCTTTTTATTCTCCTCATTAGGGCAACCCTGTTCCTCCTTGTCACCTCCCTGATCTGTTTCCTCATTTCAAGGTCCCCTTCCGATTTCTGGTCTGGAGGACGATAGTACGCTCTCAGTATTACATCGCTCCACAGGCCTGGTAATTTAACCCACAGAGATTCTGCGGTGAAGTCGGAGCAGTCTTCAATCTCTACTTTGCTGGATTCTATCCCTTCCTTAACCTAAATGGCCACCCCACCTCCAACACACCCCTGCCTGTCCCTCCTGTAGAGTTTATAGCCCGGGATTGCGGTATCCCACTGATTCTCTGCATTCCACAGGAGATGGAGCCTGCCTGTTCCAGTCCGTCTCCTATTTCATGAGGTCCCTTTTTATTTTGTGAAGAAGAATAACAAGTTCATGAGAAAGATGCAGGCAAAGAATGTTGATGGCTGGCCAGGAGTGAAGAAGGACCATGCACTGGGAACGGTGTACATCATCCACCCAAATAACACTGAGTGTTATCATCTCTGCCGGTTGCTACATGAGGTTTGAGAAGCCAACATCCTTTTCAGAGCTGAAGACTGAAAAAATTTGATAGAACCATGACTTTCAATAATTACAGGGCGTTGCCTGACATGGGGTAATTGTGCTAAATTTCAGTTCTTCATTGCAATCAAAGGGAAGTGGATTGATGGATTTAAAGTAACTGAATACTGTAGCAAAGCATGGGTATCACACTTGTTTAAAATACTCATTGAGAACATTTCAGAGAAAAGGCCCAAGTAGGAACGTAAATGTTTTCAGTATTCTCCCACAACATTTGAGACCACAGCATTTTTACTTATTTGCATGAACACAGAAATTTCAGCTGATACCATCTCCTAAAATGCTTTGAGTACATCCTGTTTTATCCTCAGGTATAAAGTCAGCAAATGTACAATCAAACTTTTTAGCCCCTGACAGCCAGCTAGAACAGAATATTGGCAGGCTTTCAATTGTCATAAACTCCTACTGAGGTGCCACTGAACCATTGAAGAAAAGTGCTGAAACTAAGCTGCTGGGATCTGATTATTTTTTAAAGGAATGTAAACATTAAAAAAACTCATGAAAAGAACTCATGAACTCATAAACTAACTCTATAAGTTATTTTAGCTTCTCATGGAGACAACAAAAGTCAATTTTAAAGGTAATGAAATAAACTACATTTAATGAATAAGAGTTTGTCTTATGTGAAATCTCCAAATATGGTTACAGCTAAACTGCTGGCTTGCAAGCAAGCCAACGGCAATCCAAGTAATGAATCAAACACCCACATTTCATAAAAGTTGGACCTCGCTCACTTGTAGTCAAGTGGTATCAGAATTGTTAGGGTAGTTGCACATGACACAAAAACCTGCCAGCGATGACACCTGGCCTACATGCTTTTAAAAGGGGATTGGTCAGATTTATGGAGGAAACATCCATCACAGGTTACAAGCCATGATGTCTACATGCAATCTCAGAATTTTAGAGGTAGCCTATCTCTGAATGCTAGATGTAAAAGAATGGCAACTCTATCGTTGTCCTGAGTGCTCCCTGAGGCATCTGGGGGGCCACTGTTAGATACAGGAACCTGTGCTAGATGGGTCCTTGGCCAAATCCAGCAGGGTTGTTCTTGTGGAAAATGGAATTGGACAAGTTCATGAAGAACAGTTCTATCAATGGCAGCAAGTCAGGATGGCTATGCACTACTTCCAGGTTCATCAGAAGTATGCCTCTGAAAAACAGTTGCAAGGAACAAATGGTAGGTGAGCAGTATACCTCCTCTCTTGCTTGTGAGTTTGTGTAGCTTGTGGAACACTATGGGAAAGACAAGCCACAAGGGCTTTTAGTTAGGAGTCAACCTGTTATGGTAGAGGATGTATTCCCCAATTTAAAGTATCCACAGCTTCACTAACCAAGGATAGCAAAGAGATGTAGAACCGGATGTAATCTTCAAATTGGTAACAGATGTTCTCAGTCCCCAAGAAGCTTTCTCCCAGTAGTTTCATGTAAATACTGCAAAGCTGACAGGATGGAGAGTGAATTATATTTATAACAGTCCATTCTTGATGTCACCAGTACATGGATGAGTAGAATGAGATCTGACTGATCAAAGTTAAGGATGCAATTTGCAAACCCACCTAAACTAGACAAAGGTACTCTAGGCCACAACCATCATCTGGATCTCTGTTTTATTAGCAAATATATCAGCAAAACAGAGTTGTTATCCTCACCAAACCAGCAGGCTCCAGGTGAAATTCTCTGCTTCCCTCACCTTGAGTCCAAGTTTCAAATATGGTTGCAGACTCTCTCTCTCTCCCCATCTCTTCCCATTAGGGTCAGCCATCTACAAAGCAGCTGCTTTAGGCATGGATGGAGGGGCAACCCCACACACACTGGCACGTTCTAGCTAGAGATACTGCTGCTCACATGGTCTTGCTCTCAACCAGCCCAGCAAAGAAAGAGGGCAAATAAGGGGCTCAGCAAATAGAAGCTTTTGCTACCTCATCCTGAATGTTTGTCTCTTCCTATTTCTGGGGCTGGCCAAGAATAATCAAGTGACCCAGCAGCAACTACCACTGCTTCCAGACTGAGTTAGATGTTCGTCAGTCTCTTTCTGCCAAGCCCAAACTGGTCAAACATGTGAACAGCCAGGTTCAGCAATACTAAGTATTTCCTGCTTCTCCAGAAAGTGCCTGGAGAGGAGACATTCTACCTAGACCAACATCTTGCCTCTGTACACTTCTCTTTCACTTGCTCACAAGAAGTGAGCAATTGCTTGAAAGTTGGAAAGGAGGAAAAAGAGATGGCAGGAGTTCATACGCAAAACGGTGGAGGGGAGGCAGAAAAGGGGCCGCACAACTTCAGGTGCAGGAACGGCTTGGACTAACATTGCTTGCCACTAACTGCAGGATGCCCCCCTGGTCAAATTTGGGTGGGTAATACATTTCAAACAAAATGGAGACATTTTCAGAGATGAAAAGAGAGCCAGGATGGTGTAAGGGTTGAGGGATTAGACTTGGATGATCCAGGTTCAAATCCCTGCTTAACCATGAAGCTCCATGGGGCAAGTTGGGAAATTCACCATCTCTCAGCCTCACTTACCTCACAGGCTTGTTGTGAGAACAAAAGGAGGAAAGGAACCATGTACACCACCCTGAGCTCCTTGGAGGAAGAGCAGTATAAAAATGTGAAAATAAAACACTTAAACTGTTTTATTCAACAACTGTTCCCTCCCTCAGTGGATATTTATTCACTGTAATCAACCCGGGTAAATTCATGTCAGTCCTGTACTGCAGCAGTTTCCAAGTTTACCACAGTTATCGCACGCTGTCGCAGTGGTGCCATTGCCCAGCTGTCCCAGACACAACCATCTTGAATTGTGAAAGATCTCACACAATTCAAGGTTGGATTTTAATACTGGGAGGGAACAAAGAACAGTTAAGGTAGTAGAATAATGTTTAAAGGAATGGCTGAGTTATATTTTATTTTGTTTCAAAAGCATTACTGATGTGATTATGTAAAGTTAAGATACAGCTCTTGGCACTTGTTTCACATGTATTTTTACCTGTGTGTTTTTTTCTCTATTCTTTCCCCCTCTTCTTTCTTCTAGTTGGTTTTTTTAGTTATTCTTTTGTCTTTATGACGACTTGTTTTGTTTATATAATATTTCAAGAATGACTGGGTGGTGCCTAGGAGAGCTAGCAATGCCACCTGGCACATCCTGTGGTGCTCCAGTGAGTTCGCTGTGGCATACAGTTTGGGTACCACTGCCATACTGTGTACTGTTTGGTTTTTATAGTCTTCCAGATATATACCTGGTCATGGTTTTGGTCTCTTAAACCATTCCTACACACTCCTGCCTCACTGGCCTAACCCAGTGAGTCAGAGATGCATGTGGGTTCCAGTGTACTCTATCTCAAAGATCACAACACACATTGAGATAGCAGTACACAGTTCTCTGGGCAATACGCTTCACAGTAGGTACTGGTTGTTTGTACCTCACCTTACTGGCCAAAAACCTCAGGCAGATTGTGTGCGGTTTTTCACAACTCATAACTGCCCTATGGTAGGTGCCACCAACACTTTTAACAGCCAGTCCTCCAGGGGCAAGTGAACAGGGGAAGGTAAAGTCCTACAGGCTGACTCCCCAGACTTTGTAAACTCTGAGTCTCCCAACTTCAGGGACTCAAAACTCAAGGCTTTACTGGTGGACTGAGTAGCCCAGGCCAAATTTAGATGCATCTGTTCCTTTGTATTCAACACCAACACAAGCCTGTAAATATTTAATGATTTATTTAAAGAATAGAAATATGGTAACACATTAATGAAAAACATTTAATTACTTGACAAAACAAATACATGCACACACAATGCTGAAACAATAAAGTTAAGCTCCTTGACTTACTTATTTCTAATGCACACCTAGACTTTCTAACTTTTGAGCATAGGCAAAGGGTAGTTCTTCTACTTGTACCAGTAGTGATACAGACAAATGTCCATGATAGAATGGTGAAGGGCAGAAATGGTGAGCCCCTTCCCACCATAGCAACAGGCTTTTATACCTTGAAGATAACATTTGGCCAAGCAGAGACTTTGATTTGCTGACACTTCTGGAAGATGATCTCATCTGCTGATGCAATGCCAGGTATTCACACTAACCCCCTCCCAACTGGAGATTCACAGCTGCCTCATCACACTAATAAAACACCTTGGTATCAGCATAGCATGGCTTTCCTTATTATGCTTCCAAGTTCAACTGTTTCGAGGAGAAATAAGGTGCTGCTCTCAGTCTCCTAACAAGCTACTTTCCCACAGCTGCTTCAAAATGGTTTCTGGCCTACAAGATGGAGGCAGACCTAGCCAGTGATTTGACCCTATTCATCACATACCTTGTTTTAAAGAAATATATTGTTCTAAAGAGCCTGCACAAGACCCCCAGATGCCTGAGGGAGGATTCTAAATGCTGACCCCCTCAGCTGGGGATGAGCTGGCTTCCACTCTTAGGACTGGAAAAGTAAGAAAGATATGTATAAGTGTGGAGGAAAGAAGAGGGGTGGACTAGGGCATTTCACACACTACTCTCCTCCACACTTCCTGTTCTGCTCCATACTCCTCTTCCTTTTCCAATTCAAGGAGCAAGAGCAGGAAGCGCTGTGGAGGTAGTGTGGCCTGATGGAGATGGGTGCCCCCTACCAATCTGCTAGGGCAGGGGTCTCCAAACCCCGGCCTGGGGGCCAGATGCAGCCCACGACAAGCCTCTACCCAGCCCGCAGCCAGCCTCTGATCCCTTGAGAGCCTCTGGCCCAACTGACCAAATACAACCAGAGTTGTGCTTGTGGGGGTCAGAAAATGGGGGTCCATTTAAGTGTGTGCTTTATTTCTTGGGCTTTGTTGGTGCTTGGAGAAATCCTGGACATTTGAGCCCATTCATTCATCTAAGTTCCATCTTTAATGCATTTATCTATTTCTTTTTCCAGCCCTCGACATTGTGCCAGATACCTGATGCAGCCCTTCGGGCAAAAAGTTTAGAGACCCCTATGCTAGGGCAACCACTTCAGGCCAGCTCTGGTTATATCATTCTCACAATGATCTTTTATCTGTCAAAGATATTTTGTGAATTATAGTTTTCAGCAAATTAACACAGAGTTAATACAGAAAAGACAAATAAATTTTCATTTTAAGGAAAAATTAAGAACACATTGTATTAAAACATTAAAATAAAGATCAATTCAAAATAGAAAAGATGTAACAGGTTCACACAGAGATTATGATATATTTAACAAAAAACAGAAGTATAACTGAGTCAGTATTAAAACTGGAAAAGCAATATAATCAGAATACTTAAAATCATCATGTGCAACATGGGTACTATATAAAAAATGATCTTATTGGAAAATGAAATAGCTTCTGGCTTGAGGGTATTCTTACTCTACCAAAGGGTAATGTTCTGGGGCAGAAAGAAAATTAAGTGTCCATGAGTGAATTTATTAATGTCATTGCTGTCTGCTGCCCATTTTAAAAGCGATGAACTGGCCAATAAAACAGCAGAGAATTCTCAGCTCACAAAATTATCTATAACTATTTATGCTTGAGATGGTTTATAATAATTAAAAGACAGAAGAGATTAAGGCTACAACCCTATACACACTTACCTGGGAGTAATTCCCACTGAACTCAATGGGGTTTTTCTGAGTAGTTATTTATAGGATTGCGCTTAGTCTCCCATTATGATTCCAATAGGGTTTTATTGCGTTGTTTTTAAGTTTTTCAGTAAACTGCATGAGGTTTCTTGGTAAGAGCACTTTTTTCCTCTGGAATGCTGTCCTACAATTCCTTACAAATACATTGAATAAATGCATGAAAACTGCAATTATGCTCACTCGCTGAGTTACACATTTTAAGTCCTTCCTTTGTGTCTGTGAAACAACAGGTTGCTGAATTGTGCAAGAATGATCTTGTTGGCTGGCATTACAGATATGTTGCTTGGTGGCAGTGGATTTCTATGCACATGGAAGAGAATCTTTGTTCAATCTTTGGTCCCTGCTCCTCACTGCTGGTTCTGCCACCACATGGGTTTCATTCTTTGACCAGTGGGCTCTGCCCCTGGGTTCCAGAATAGAGTTTGGCACTCAAGGTGAGTCCTGGCTCTTGGTCAGTTGAGGACCACTATTCTAAAGATCAATCAAGCCACCCAATGCTACAGATGATACTAAAATTATATATGGCAGAGAAACATCCAATGGGCTGGAAGCCACTGATAACATCAAATCAGAGTAGCAGTGGTAGCCCAAGAGCGAAAGCAGAAACACCTGTTGGACTGGACAGAAGGCTCTACAAACATCTGCCCCCGGGATCTCCCATTGCCACTATCTGAATCAGCAAGAGTAACGACAACAGGAACAACCTTTTGTAATGGGGATTTCTGCTCTCAAGGCTTCCCTTTGCCACCACACCATTCAAGGTAACAGAGCAAGGCACTGATATAGTCAACAGCACTAAGTATTCTGAATCTACCAATGTGAGGACAGTAAGATCCATTTATCAATCTACTTAAGTTATTGTGAACTGCTTTGAAAATTGAAGAATGATATACAAGTATACAAGATGAGAAAGTTGATAAAAGGGAAGTGCAGTTAAAGAAGACAAGAATAACAACAAGTAGTAGCCTCCATATAAATATTTTGAGTGAAAATTAATACTTGGATTTTGGGAAACTCAAGGATTTCAGTCTTCAAAAGAGTTCTGAATATACAGGAGTCAAACTCATTGTATCAAATTCAATAATTTATAGGAATTTTTACCTACCAGACGCAACTAAACTCAGCATGAAGACAACGAATCCTCCATAATTAAGATTTCTTAGCGTAGTTCAATTTCTTCAGTATTAGGTGATCTTTCCATCTATAAAATATATTCTTCTGTCTAATCCTCCAGCTGTTCTTACTCTATTGTTCACCACTTCTGAATGCGTTAGTCAAACAATGAAAAGTTGAACATTTTAAAAATGCAGGATCAACAGGTCAGGGCAGAGGACAAAGACAAGAAGTACACAACAAGAAGTGGTCTGCCAGATATACAAAGAAACGGGAAAAGCATCATTGAAGTACCGCATGAAATAAGATTGGCAGGTGGTCCACTTTATTTCTTCTTGACTTCTTCCCGCTTGCTGTTTTCTGCCCAATTTTGTCAGGTTCATCTATTGAGTCTTGTTAGCAATTGCTGGAGACCTTTTAGCTGCAGGGTTTTGGTGGTTGCTTTTTTTTTTTTTAAACTAATGATACGCTTTTCCAGGAACACACACACACAGCACAAAAGGAAGAAATGAACTCAAAAAATGCAGAAGGTGCACTAAAAATCCACTGTGTTCTTTCCCTAGCTGCCCTTTTCAGTTTGATAGAAATTCCTGACATGTTGAATTCTCTAGGTAACATTTATTTTCTACAAAGAATCCAAATTTCATCAAAGAATCAGGAGCAATTTATTATTAGAGAATGTATTACAAGAGAGATAGAGGTTTGGTCACACTGGAATTCAGGCTACGAGATGATACTAGTGTTATAACAATAAACATTCCCATTATTAATTCAGATGTCTACATTATACACACAAAAAGTGGTATTACAGAAATAAGCAGGGCTGGTTATATCACCAAGCATCAGTATTGCACCAAGCGTGCATCAGTAAGGTTATTTTGTATTGAAACGCCATTTCAAGGCCTTCAAGCATTGCAAGATTGGAAGGAACACTATATCACACAAAATATTGCCAATATTAGAACTTTTGAAGTGACAAAAATCATTTCCAGTCAGACTGGTAACCCTAGACTGTGTCCCGTTCACAGTACAACTCTGCCCCCCTTCTTTTCACTTTTTCTGTACTATTACTGTTCACTCTTTCCACTCCCATTCTTCTCCCCATTATGTCTACACTTGTGTAAGTTCTACTCTTCATGTTCTCTCTTTCAATTAATTATTCTGTTCCATCTGTAACCCCCTTGCCCTCATTCATTTCACCCTCCCTCTCCTTTTCAGGAGTCTACAGCATAAATGTGTATCCGCACATAAGTTATAGTATGATTTTGCCCCCAATCTACCTTCAGCCATTATACATTCTGAAAAAAGCCCCAGACACATGCTACTGGATAAAAGTAGTGTCTAGCGTGAACTCCAACGCGAGCTATTCTTTACATAAACGTTCCTTATGAGATTAATTTTTATCACACAGAGTACAGTACTGGGCTAGAATGCAAAAAGCATGAAGGACCTAAGAGCCCGATACTTTTGTGTTCCAGGCACAACTAATTTGAAAAGAAAAAAGAAAAGAAAAAAAATAATTTCAAGGTTAATTGCCTTCCTTCCAATTTGACAGCCACTCAGGGATTTTGTTTATGGATCCCAGAGATGGAAGGACATATCACGAAAAAGGAGTTATATTGTCATTTGCTGTATTTGCCCATGCCTGGTCTGAGTTAGGGAAAACTGCAGTGGAACTGTTCTATAAACTCTGCAAACTCCAAACTTTTTCATGATTTATCTGCTAAAATTGACCTTAATGATATAGGAAGTACCCAGTTTAGATTTAGAAGCAGACTTGACTATCCAGCATAGAATTTGGCTTCAAAATACAAATACAAGTGTCACCCCGTATCTGCAGATCCTTTTACACCATGCAAGCTTATAGTGACATGCAGGCAGGTAGCAGGCAGAATGCTTGAAAAGACTAGATCAAATATTAACAGGAAGAAAACCTAATGGGCACCAGGGGGGGACAGAGAGATAGGATCCACCCATACCCACCATTTCTTTATCTGGGGAGAGGGCTGGAAAGATCCCTACCAATATGCGGGGATAGCTGTAACTGCAATATTTCCCCCTTTCCTGTAATACACACTTAGAAACAAAATACAGTCATTTCTCATTATCTGCTGGGATTAGCTTCCTGGAAAACTCAGTGGATACAGAATCAGCGGATACTGAATCACTGATCCTATGGCAGGTGGCATGTTTCTACAAGAGAAGGTTTCTAAAGTAAATCTACTCCTTCTGTCCTGGTCCAAACAAATTCCTTCACTTTGAAGGAAGGGGGAGGCTCCTTTCCAAAGGTGTGTGCATAGAACATGGCTTTGTGTGTGTGTGTGTGCAAGTGAGAGAGACAGACACATAATCATGATTTTCTACCTCTACTCTTTCTGCTGTGGAGCAACCTGTTTTTTAGAACTGTTTACTGGGGCAGGAGGGGCTCACATTGTACTTGCATATTCACATACTTTGGAAGGTAGGTGCACACTTGCTAGCACGCACTGAGAGTCACAAAAAACACAATGTAGATACCCTTAGAACAATGTGGAGAACCGGTGAACAATGTGGAAAACAACAGCCGCAAAGAGACCACAAATGGTTGCGAAGAGACCATGACTGGGGCAATGCAAGCTACACTTTTTGTTCTTGTGGACAAGTGAATCCATGGGAACAGAGTGAATGTAAAATGAGAATTGACTGTACATCTAGTCAACCACTCTGTCATCAGATATGACAAGGAGTACAAAAGCACCTTCCTCTATCTGTCCTTAGCATTTGGTAAGCAAGCATATACCACCTTTTTAACAAAGACAGCACTGGCCAGAACTTTCCTCTATTAATTTATAACAATTTTTAGTCTACCAGCCATCACCAAAGTTATTTTGTCAGTCCTGTGTCTCCATGCTCACTTTTTCAAAATCCTTTCTTAAAACCTACCTTTTCTGGGAAGACTTTGGCATCAAGCCTCGGTTTCCATTCCCTATATTAACTAAACTTAATTGAAACAATAGCACATACTTCCCCTGTTTAACCTTGCCTCTTCTTACTTCTCATGTGCTCATACCCAAATTGTAATTACCTCAGGGCAGAGATCTATGTGAAGCAACATGTTTATTGAGAGTGCAATAATAATACAAAATCAGTTTAATTGTGCGACATTGAGAAATATCTGAATGAATTCAAATAATGAAATACTTATTCTGGGGTTTCACTTTCTCACACATGATTGATTTGTATTAACTGACAAATGACTTCATAAACGGTTTTATCACAATCAACATTTGCTTCAGCTTTTAACTATAACTTATTTCTCTCTTTTTTTTTTTAAAGGACTAATAGTCCAATCCTAACCAACAGCACCGATGCAGTCCTGAGGTAAGAGAATAAACAAACGTTCCTTTACCTTACCTTGAGGAGGCCTACATGACTGCCTGCCCACCCCACCCACCCATCCAGAACGCAGCGTGCACCCTGTTGGCATGGCTGCATCAGCTCTGGAAAATTGGTTAGGATTAGGCAGTGAAACGTATTTAATTCCCTGTAAGGCACACTGCTGTGTAGCTGATCTCTAGAGAAGGGGCAACCCCTGTGTTACATGGCTGAGCATTCTGAAAACAACACTTTGCTGCATTGTCCTTTCTTGCATCATGTGAGTCTACTTGTGAATGTACATAGACCAACATGCCGGAGAAAGGGACCACTACTTCTATGCTAATTGCTATCCTCCAAGGATACACTGAGTAACTTAAAACCTGACAAAGAGGCCAATTCAACACTGTTATATCATCACTGTAATTCCAAATAGATCTGTTATGCTATTTGCAATTTACATGAAACACTTTTTCCCCCACTTGGACCCAAATCCAAAAGCAGATATCAGTCCTGTATAGCTGAACGCATAGCTGACAACAGAAAAATTCAGACATCTGCATAGAATGTTATACTGGCCCATTGTACTTGCATTGTTAGGTTGTAGCAGGATTCTGTTCTGTTTCCTACCTTTATCTCTTCTTCCCTAAGGTAATCCAATAATCCACACTCAAAATCACAGATAAAGAGACCAATTACAAACCCTTATCAACTTCTGGAAAACCTGTCAGAATGAGCCTTAAGCAAAAAGAAGCTTAACAATTCCTATTAAGTTGTAGATGTTTGGAATTTTCTGTTCAGCACCTCATCTGATGGTATCAGCCGCTTTTCTACCAACACATAATGAAGTTTATGATCATTATGTAGCAAACCTGCAACAGCCTGATTTTCCCATGTGTGAAAGCTGATTAAGATAAATAGAACAAAATGGTCCCATGCAAAAATTTCACAAATGACAGCTTGGCATATTTCATTAAAATGAGATTCAGAAAAGGATAAATAAGTTCAAAAATTTATTGAAAAATATGCTAGTAGAATCATATTCCAAAACCTTCTACCGTATTTCTAAAACAAGAAGCCTACTAGTCATATTTTCACATGGTATTTTTTACTCACAATGAAAGTTATTTCTTTGCAAAGTACAAAAGCTAACACATAACAAGAAGTATATCAAACCCAATTATTTAATGAATAAATTAACAGGCCGTTTTCCAAAGACAGAACTGTAAAAATGGGGGGTTTTAGTCACAGATTACTCATAACATCTCATTTCAAACGTTAAATGCAGCAACAGCTTTGGACTGCTGCTATTTATGATTTTTAAAAAATATAGGCGTGCCCCTGTATCTGCAAGGGTTCCATTCCACGGGAATCCCCCACAGATACCTTACTTCATGGATACGGAGGACACCAAGCTCCCCTCGCCCCAGAGGCTGTTCTGAACCTCAAAGAGGCCAAGTGCATTTGCCCACAGCTTCTGCAGGACTTAGAATGACTTTTACAAATGAAAAACATCACTTCTGGTTTGTCAGCAAAACCGGAAGCGACATTGTTCACTTGTAAAATTCATACAGAGCCGCGCAGTGGATGTGCATGGCCTCTGTGGGGCTCAGAACAGCCTCTGGAAGTGAGCTCAACTCCCTTCACCTCTGGAGAGGACATGGGGAGCTCCACGGATCTGCGGATAAGAGAAACCGCAGATACGGGATCTGCGGATACGGGGGCCTTCCTGTACACGTAGTTCTCAATATTTTTAGCCAAATGCACTCACTTTCCCAGTATCTGGGGTACATATACATACAAAATAATGCATGTTCTCATTTTTTTTAATTACTCCAAGAAACTGTGGGTAACAGAACTAAAGAGATTCCCACAACTATATGAGGAATCACAAAGAGAAAAGTTGTAATAGTATAATCACTATTATCTGCAAGATCAGTGCACACAAGCAGAAGCAATATATATTAGAGCTGAACCAGCAGCCATCTTTGTTTTGCTTTCATATTCATTGCTATTTTTTGACTGTCTATGTAAATAAGTTGTTTTGTTTATGCTGTTTTATTTCCATCTTTGATACTAGAAGTTAGTGCACAAAAGTCCCGAACAGCTATTCCTCAAGGCGCCAGGGAACTGGATAAAGGCTGAGCTCACAACTGCACAAGAGAGCTCAGAGAAATTCCTGAACTTTGAAGACAAAGGAACAGGGCAATCACTTAGCTTATCTGAACTCTCAAACTCAAAGAACCCTCCTGGACCAACTGAGCTAAAGTTTAAACAAAGCCCCCTATAAGCCTTTCCTCCAACTCATGTGACTAGTAACAGGTCACCCGAGCCCCACACCCAAATCTGCATAAACGTCTTTCAATCGGCCCCTCTAGAGCAGGGGTGTCCAAACTTTTTGGCAGGAGGGCCACATCATCTCTCTGACACTGTGTTGGGGGCCGAATTAATTTACATTTCAAATGTGAATAAATTTACATAAATGAATATATTAGAGATGCAACTTGTATGAATGAATGAAGGTCTTGCAAATAGCTCAAGGCCTAAAAAAGTCCTTGCACATAGCAAGGCTAGACTTTCCTTCACTGCCATTGCTGCATCACAGATGTGAAACAGCAAGCAGTGGAGGGAACACTTGTCCCACAGCTCATGCAAGAGGTCAAACAGTCATCTTCACGCTGAGATCAGTTGAGTCAGGCCAGCATGGGTTCCAGCAAGTCTTCGGCGGGCCAGATGCTCATTGGAGACTGGGGGCTCCCCGCGGGCCAGATTGTGAGTCCCTGAGGGCCGCAAGTGGTTTGGGCACCCCTGCTCTAGAGTGCTGGAGAGAAACAGCTTCCTATGAACATTCTCTCAGTCATCCCTCTAGCATGCAGGCTTCCTGCCAGCTTGTAAGTTTCATGCTTGTAGCATTCTGTTAAAGCAAAACACTTTCATCCTTGTTGCTACTGGAAGGAATAAAAACAAAGTTTGTGGATGTGGAGGGGCAGAGAGATAGGGTTCTCCGAGTCCACAGTTTCAATATCCACAATGGGGCCTGAAACACATCCCCCACAGAAACAGGACCCTGTATGTCCGCCACAAACATCAGGTTGCCTGTGAGAAGGATTCAAGGGAAACAAATCAGGGGTTGGTACTAATGATCAACTCTACTGCTGAACATTCAGTACAAAGTCCTGTTTCGTTTTTCTGCACCCATTAGTTCACAGCAAATACCTTGGAAAAGCCACTGCCAAAGCTACTATTATGAGAACATTTTGATAGCCACTGCTAGCACCTAAATTTACCTGGCATAGGGGGAATGAGAAATGGTATTAAATTTGATTTCATATTGGTGTACAGCATTTCACTAAGTCCAAATGCTTAGACAAATGGAATTATATATCTGGTTTCCATTTCGGAAACGACACTCACAAAATATGTAATTATATACATTTGGACAATTGAAGCTAGATATTGCAGAAATGGCAGGCAACTACAGCCAGAGTTTCCATAAAAGATAATCTATTCTGTTTAGCCATGGAAAAGGAACACAGAGTCCATCGGTGTAAAGCCCATTCCAGACAAAGTAACAATCATAGATCTTTTATTATCCACATTTTAGAAGCAATTGCTGCTACAATCAATTTCATCATAAATTTCAGGATTCTGAAACAAAAGGTATTCCTTTAGGTTCCATGAAGCTACAAGATTCAGAAATGAAGGAAAATTGTTTTCTTTAAGGGAAGCAAGCCCAAATGATTACGCAAAAAAGAAAAAGGTTTATCAAGTATGTTAGAGCCACTACATGGCAGTTTGACGCTTAGGAGGCTACAGTTTGGACATGCCTGGTTTCATATACAGAACTCCTTGCAACTCTAATTACAGAAATAAGCTTCAAAAAGATTCTCCTGCTACCACAATTCTTTCTTTACTTTTAAACACAGTTGCTGCACTGGAACAACTAGTAGCCAATTTCACAGCTTCCATAAATAGCATTCTACAAACAGGGTGAGGAGCTGTGTGAATCTGTGAAAGAGCAGACTCTCACTAAGCAAAACAGATCGTCTTGGCACCCCTTAGTTAAAAAGATCTACAGTTGCTCAATGAAGATTCCAATGTTAAGTCTTCCATCTAAAAACTAACATTTTAAAGTGTAATCAGGCTACTGAAAGTGAGGAGAGGCTGTTAAAAGAATATGCTCTGTTTGTAATTGAAACCCCCCCCCCCCATTTAATACAAGCCTTGGTCCAATTTTATTTAAGAGTCATGAAATCATAAGAACTGTGTTGATCAATTATTGTTATAGAACAGCTTTGGCCAGTATATCATCAAGTTTGCCTAAGGTTTCTTAGACAAAGGTAAATCTGACACAGACCAGATAAAAAGATCTGAAAATACAACAGCTTAAAATGCACTTAAACAAATGAAGTCAATGCACATAAAATCTACACAATGCAATTAACCACAAAGCAGCCACACATCTGAATATACTCATTAATTTTCTACACTAATAAAGATAAATTCTTGCAAGGCTCTAAACACAATCCATACCTTCCATTGTTCAATTACTGAAATCTAGCATAAGTTATTAAATGACACCTTTTGCCATTCAGACTAAACCCAAATGAGCTTCAGCAGTGCAGAAAAAATGCCAAATATTTACACAATTACTACATAAAAACTGTCACAAGGAACATTAAAAAAAATTCTTAGCCTTATTGATAACCTGAAAGTCTTTCACAATACCTCTTTTACTAAAGATCACTACATTGTACAAGCAGAAACATTCAGCAGAGACAAGGACCTAAGGGCATTGGTTTAAAATCTTTGTGAACATGATAAAGCTAATCAACTACCTACATTTAACCTTCGTTTCATCAGCCACTGAAAGCAAAGAAACATATTGAAGAACTGTCACAAAGCACACGCTGGAGAACACAAAGGAAAAAGAAACATCAGGTACTTACAAACTTCCCCTTCTTGGCAGGCTCAGCTCCTTCTGCAAAAGAAAAAAGAGGCCATTGTACAATGAATTCACAATGTGCCACAGAAATATTTTTCAATCAAGTAATCAGAAAGTATGAATGGTACAGCCATGTTTATTAATGTATTTATCTAAATTTATATTTATATACTGCTATATCTATATATTAGATTTATATACAGGTTGAGCCTACTTATCCATGGATTTTTGGTCCGCAGATTTGACTCAACAGGGGTCCTCCGGACTTCTGTTGAGCCACATTTAGCCCAACCTGAAGCCTCTGCAGGCAATTCTGAGCCTGTAAGGCCTGCACACAGTCTCCACAGGCCTCAGAAAGGTCTCCAGAAGTTCTCAAAGGGCATTTCTGGTTTTCAGCTAAAAACCAGAAGTGCCCTTCTAGGACCTCCGGGAGCCATTCTGAGACCTGTGGAGACTGTGTGCAGCCTCCATGGGCCTCAGAACAACTCCAGTCGTTCTGGTCTCATTCGGAGCTCAGTGGACCCAAAATTTGTGTGATTTGGTATCACAAGGAATTAGCTATCCGTGAGGAGTCCAGGAACAGAACCCTTGCAGAGGGTCCACCTGTACTGCTTTTCTGTCTGGACATTCAAGATTTACAACTTCAAAATACTAGAATATGAAAATTATAAGAGACAACATGGTTGATCATGCACAATGTGCATGATTGTAGCCTCTTTTCCTGTTTTCCACTCTCAGGACACAGAACACTGTCCCTGGGAAAGTAAGGGAAAGGCTGACCCAACTGTCCTCCCAGGACAGCACTCCACAGGGCAATGGTTCCCAAACTCTCAGGTAGAGTTTGGTCTGCTGAAAGTCCTTGCAGGGAAGCGGAGATGGCAGCAACAGGACTTCTGCAATTGTGCCACCACCTGGGACAATAGGGCTTTTTTTATACTTACAGGGGGCAGTGCTGGCCCTCCGGAGGATGCAGGGAGCCTGTGGCTCTCTCTATGGGCCTCCCTGCACCTCAGAGCTGCTGAATAATGTGAGCACCTTTGTACCCTTTTCTTCCTGGTGGCAGTGCAATCAAGGAGGTCCCCTCGCGCCGCTCCCTAAGGCAAGCAGCCACAGGCCTTCCCTAGGTGATCCGTTGCAATGCCCCAGTTTGGGAACCTCTACCATAGGGGATGAGGTTAAGAGCTCCCTCACTGCCAGGTGAAGGCAGAGGTAGCACCTGAGTGAATAAATACACTATAAAATTTCACTGCATATGCTGTGGCCAACAGAACCGTCACTCTGGCATGTATCATAACATGGACCTCAAATAACTTTATGCTGGTCCCACATACATGGCATTAAAAAATGACTGTAGTGAAATGTGATATGAATTACTGTTCAGAGAAGGATTTAATACAAGATTAAACCCTCAGAGCACTCTTCTTACAAAGAGGCATTTTATTTAGACAGCATATTACTTAGTTTCTACACAACTGTATTGTATATTGAATACAGCTGCTGTTGATGCTGGAGCAAGTTATCCTTGCTGAACTACTTTGAATTTAGAAATCTGAATAGTAGATACTGTATGTCATTTTAAACAATGACAAAAGTAATAAAGATACATTTAAAAGCTGTGGCAGTTTCTACAAAGCAAAATTTCACACCCAAATTATTACTACTCATAAGGATCTCATCTGGAGCCAACTACAGCAAATGCCCCTTCTTAAGTGTTATCTTTAAAATAAAGCATGTTAATTTCTTATTTCTTCTGTCATTGAGGTATAAGGGTGTAATTTATACATCCCACCATCACAGAATTCATGTTCTATATAACAAATTCTGTACATACATATAATATTTCTTAATCACTTTATTAGTATGGTTTGTTCTACAGTTAAGAAGACCCCATTTCTGTTATCTGTACTATCTTAGTGCAATTTAACCAAACTTGAGATTCACAAACTTCACCAACCCCTAGTGCGGTGTCAAACTCATTTCATATAGGGGGCTGAACAGCATTAATGGTGCCTGCTAAGGGACAGAAGTGACATCATTAAGAAGGAAGCAGTGTCATTAAATTGATGATGGCCCAAAATAAGTACTTTGTTCTCACACAGAAACTCATCAGCTAAAAACGAAAGAAGAGAAAATGTGCAAATCTTGATATTTTCAAGATATGAGAGAGCCCAAATATTATGCTAGGAGTGATCAATTATCAGGTGAGCCGCCCTTTCAGTAGCATTGCTTTTGCCACAATGTCACTACAGAGCTCAGCAACTGAGAGATGGTCTACAAAGTGACACCGGCAAAAGTGGTGCAGCTGAAAGGGCAGTCCCTGTAATAATTCGTTTTTTCCAGCACTTTGTCAACGTCTCCCTCTCTCAATTCTCTTGGTCTGTTCCTTACCCCGCAGGGTTCCTTGCCTTCTGAGGCCTCCTTCCGTCTTTCCCTCCAGAGCCCCTGCAGAAGCAGGACAGCTAAAAGGGTAGTATTGGGAGAGTCCAGTTATAATGGGGGCCAGATAAAGAGCTTCCAGGGTCAGCATCTAGCTTGCAGGTCTTATGTTTGACACCCCTGACCAAGATGGTGTGATATTCCATTTTTACCCAAAGAACTATTTACTACTTTATGATTAACATAAAAATTGCATTTCTAGAGAATATCACAGATCTAGCCAATTGAAAATTTACAACAGTTATGAGCCAGAGGCTCCCTGATAGGTTTATAGTCATTCTTCATACTCAGCATCCATTACAAGGCTGAATTAGTTGGAATTTTCATTTTTTGCTATAGCCGCTAGAAGATGTATCAACCTGCACTCATCTTTTCTAATCCTCTCTTGAAAACTATATAGTGGACGTTGCCTCATTTTGCACCAACAACTGTGTTTTGTAAAGATACCCTTCGTCCAGTACTTACTGCAAATGAGAATCCTTGAATGATGTGGAGGTCTAGAATTTTAAGAGTTAACCTTTAATTTACTATCTTCACAATTCCTAGTTTTATGGATTTCTATAAGGCTCTCTATCCATCTAGCCTTTTTTCTCTATCCTAAAAAAACCCAGAATTTTCATAAGCCCCTTTGGATAAGGAAAGTACTCCAACGATCTCATTGTTTTGGTTGCTCTTTTCTACACCTTATCCAGCTCTCTACTGAGATGGAGCAACCAGACCTTGCACACAGTATTCTGGGTTTGGCGGCAGCACGGATTAATACAATAGCATTATGATAATTTCTGATTTATTTTCAATTCCTTATAACAGGGCTCAAAGGTTATGTTTTCAGTTTTCTTTCCCATGGTAACTTTTGGGGCAATCAGTCATTTGTGTGTGAAGATAGGAATTTTTATCCTAATATGCATGACTTTGTACTTATTTAAATGGAACTTCATTTGCCAGTCTGTTACCTGGTTTGCAGTTCTACACAATACAGTTAGGATTTACCAATCTGAAAAATTTGATAATCAGCAAACTTGGCTTCCTTAAAATACTAATTACTCAGATAATATTTATTTTGCAGCAGCTGTGCCGATTCTCTCTTAACTTGTTCCAATGCTGAGCAACTGTAGCAAAGCAAAATGTTTTCCCCAAATTTATCTGAGCCAGATTCCCCTTCTACTGCAACTGCTTTAGATTTGCTTCCTTTTTATTGTCTAGAAAGGAGACTCTTCTTAATTATAACTTACACTATTATCCATTTCACATAAGAGACAGACTTTGGAAAGAAGGCTATTCTGCTTACTGTGTTACTGCTTAATTTTTTCACATTGTTCTAAAATTACATCCTTTATAATTATAATAATAATATATTTATTATATACAGTGTTGGCAACCTTCAGTCTCAAAAGACTATGGTAACGCGCTCTGAAAGGTGGTTCTGGAACAAAGTCTAGTGTGGCTGAAAAGGCCAATTCGGGAGTGACAATCCCTTCCACAACGGGAGCAAGTGCAGTCTGTCCCTGGTCTGTCTCCCTGGCTATGGGCCTTCTTTGCCTCTTTGCCTCAGACTGTTGGCCATGTGTCTCTTCAAACTGGGAAAGGCCATGCTGCACAGCCTGCCTCCAAGCAGGCCGCTCAGAAGTCAGGGTTTCCCACTTGTTGAGGTCCATCCCTAAGGCCTTCAGATCCCTCTTGCAGATGTCCTTGTATCACAGCTGTGGTCTACCTGTAGGGCGCTTTCCTTGCACGAGTTCTCCATAGAGGAGATCCTCTGGGATCCGGCCATCATCCATTCTCACCACATGACCGAGCCAATGCAGGCGCCTCTGTTTCAGCAGTACATACATGCTAGGGATTCCAGCACGTTCCAGGACTGTGTTGTTTGGAACTTCGTCCTGCCAGGTGATGCCGAGAATGCATCGGAGAATGCATAATTATAAATTATTAATTATTATTAATTATTATTATTATTATTATTATTATTATTTATTAATCTATTTTTGAAATAGATCTTCTGGTACACCAAGTTGTGGGTATCCTTCCAACATCTTCTGCCATAGATATACAGAATTAGTTGAGTTTCACCACCATTTTCCTCTTTTGTTTTCCTTCCACAACTTTATAGCCTAATATAAGAGTTATTTGACACCACTTATTTGACAGGTTAGGGACTGGAGAACTGTCAAAAAGTAGAAATGGTTGAAAAGTGGAACCCAGTCTTTTTTTTAGCTTGCAAATGCATTTTGGCCACCAAAGAGGTAAATAATGCACTATATATATATAGTTATTATATATAGCCATTTAGTTATTTGATTTTTCTCTGTAAACCGCTTTGTGAACTTTTAGTTGAAAAGCGGTATATAAATACTGTTAATAAATACTGTTAATATACACACACACACACACACACACACACACCTGCAAATGCATGCAAAAGTTGAACATCACACTACAACAGATACACGCCAGAAGAGCAGCAAGAAAGCACCACACAGCAAAGCGGGAGACTCAGTTCAAGATTAGGAACAGGTTCTGTGCAAAACGCATGCTCCTTGCTTGCCATGCCAACACAGACCACGTTTTACAGCCATGCAGCACCTGCTCCCACTCCTTTCCAAACTATACAGATTCCACCCGAGCCCCCTTCCAATCTATTCAGTACAAAGGCCGCATTACGTTCTTTGCTCCCCAAGTTATTTCACTGACCAGGCGCTCAACTCACCACCACCACACTTGTGTACACAATGTACTGATGGGCGCCTATCTCTTCCCAGTTTCCCTGAAGCCCACTTTATCTCCAGCCTTTCCTTAGCAGCCTGAAAAAGGCGAACGGAGATAGAGTGTGCAGTTTCAGATTTCAGGGGAGAGCGAAAGAAGTGAGGCACAGGATGTACGGAACCAATCAGTGTGCTGCCTAAAGAGAGGCACTTCTGAAACTTGGAACGGTTGGAAACACATGGAGATGACTGCCCCTCCCCTGAGGCTTCCAAGCAAGACTTTCCCTCCTACCTAGCTGCTTATCCACCTCTCCTGTCCTCCATACAAGTGGGTCCCCGTTTCATAAGGAGGCAGCAGATTAGCATAAAAACCAACAAAACTCTGATAGTGAAAAAGGGCACAAAATGATCTTTATAAATGTTTGTTTTGCGACTCTCAAACACTCAAAACAGTTTTTAGTATGTGAAATCTATTTCATATTTGCCAACATTTGCTAGATTTTGAATACTATGGATACACAGTCTTACCAAACCCTTTGATATTTTATAAACCCTTTGATGTTTTTATATTTTATATCATATATATGAAATATATATCAGTTGTTAGAACAAAGATGTTCACCTACAAAGTACGGATAAAAAGTGTGTATGCCCAGTATTATCATACAGGACCTTGCAATTCTTTCCATTACCAGTGAAAAAACATTGATCTGGACATCCCTATATGAAAGCAGAGATGTTATTGACTGAATGTGGCTAGGCCCTATTCCCAAGAATCGATAAAAACTAAAATGTTCATAAACTGCTAAAGAGAAAGCGAATATCATGGATATGAGGAGATGTTAGGAAAAATTATATATCTGCTTTCTTTCAGCTTTAGCAGCAATGCTGTCAAATATTCAGTGACACAATTTGAAAGTTTTTTATTTACATATATGCACACATACATATATAACACATACACGACAATGGCTGGTCTCCAAATACACCTTAGGTGTTTATTCCACCACATTCACTGAGACAGGGTAAGCTGGTTGTTCACAACTGATACACAGAATATCATGACTTATTTCTGAACAGAGTGCAATAAAGAGGCGAACATACATTTTTATAAGAACAATTTCTATCAGTGAGAATTTGCACTTTTTCCAACACCATGTAAGAAAGAAAAATTAAATAATAATGTTTATATAAGATAAACAATATAGTGTAATTGTACTTTTTAGTTAATCTATGCAAGTTTGTCAACTGCAGGGTCTAATTAATCAACATAAGAACATAAGAACATAAGAACAGCCCCACTGGATCAGGCCATAGGCCCATCTAGTCCAGCTTCCTGTATCTCACAGCGGCCCACCAAATGCCCCAGGGAGCACACCAGACAACAAGAGACCTCATCCTGGTGCTCTCCCCTACATCTGGCATTCTGACTTAACCCATTCCTAAAATCAGGAGGTTGCACATACACATCATGGCTTGTACCCCATAATGGATTTTTCCTCCAGAAACTCGTCCAATCCCCTTTTAAAGGCGTCTAGGCTAGACGCCAGCACCACATCCTGTGGCAAGGAGTTCCACAGACCGACCACGTGCTGAGTAAAGAAATATTTTCTTTTGTCTGTCCTAACCCGCCCAACACTCAATTTTAGTGGATGTCCCCTGGTTCTGATATTATGTGAGAGTGTAAAGAGCATCTCCCTATCCACTCTGTCCATCCCCTGCATAATTTTGTATGTCTCAATCATGTCCCCCCTCAAGCGTCTCTTTTCTAGGCTGAAGAGGCCCAAACGCCGTAGCCTTTCCTCATAAGGAAGGTGCCCCAGCCCCGTAATCATCTTAGTCGCTCTCTTTTGCACCTTTTCCATTTCCACTATGTCTTTTTTGAGATGCGGCGACCAGAACTGGACACAATACTCCAGGTGTGGCCTTACCATCGATTTGTACAACGGCATTATAATACTAACCGTTTTGTTCTCAATACCCTTCCTAATGATCCCAAGCATAGAATTGGCCTTCTTCACTGCCACCGCACATTGGGTCGACACTTTCATCGACCCGTCCACCACCACCCCAAGATCTCTCTCCTGATCTGTCACAGACAGCTCAGAACCCATCAGCCTATATCTAAAGTTTTGATTTTTTGCCCCAATGTGCATGACTTTACACTTACTGACATTGAAGCGCATCTGCCATTTTGCTGCCCATTCTGCCAGTCTGGAGAGATCCTTCTGGAGCTCCTCACAATCACTTCTGGTCTTCACCACTCGGAAAAGTTTGGTGTCGTCTGCAAACTTAGCCACTTCACTGCTCAACCCTGTCTCCAGGTCATTTATGAAGAGGTTGAAAAGCACCGGTCCCAGGACAGATCCTTGGGGCACACCGCTTTTCACCTCTCTCCATTGTGAAAATTGCCCATTGACACCCACTCTCTGCTTCCTGGCCTCCAACCAGTTCTCAATCCACGTGAGGACCTGTCCTCTAATTCCCTGACTGTGGAGTTTTTTCAGTAGCCTTTGGTGAGGGACCGTGTCAAACGCCTTCTGAAAGTCCAGATATATAATGTCCACGGGTTCTCCCGCATCCACATGCCTGTTGACCTTTTCAAAGAATTCTATAAGGTTCGTGAGGCAAGACTTACCCTTACAGAAGCCATGCTGACTCTCCCTCAGCAAGGCCTGTTCGTCTATGTGTTTTGAGATCCTATCTTTGATGAGGCATTCCACCATCTTACCCGGTATAGATGTTAGGCTGACCGGCCTATAGTTTCCCGGGTCTCCCCTCTTTCCCTTTTTAAAAATAGGCGTGACATTTGCTATCCTCCAATCTTCTGGCACTGTGGCCGTTTTGAGGGACAAGTTGCATACCTTAGTCAAGAGATCTGCAACTTCATTCTTCAATTCCTTAATAACCCTTGGGTGGATGCCCTCCGGGCCCGGTGACTTATTGATCTTTAATTTATCAATGAGGTCTGAAACATCTTCTCTTTTAACCTCTATCTGACTTAACTCCTCGGTCAGGAGGGGCCGTTCGGGCAGCGGTATCTGCCCGAGGTCTTCTGCCGTGAAGACAGATGCAAAGAACTCATTTAATTTCTCTGCCATCTCTAAGTCTCCTTTTATCTCCCCTTTCCCTCCCTCACCATCCAGAGGGCCAACCGCTTCTCTGGCGGGTTTCCTGCTTCTAACATATTTGAAGAAGCTTTTATTATTCCCCTTAATGTTGCTGGCCATGCGTTCCTCATAGTCTCGCTTGGCCTCCCCTATCACCTTCTTACATTTCTTTTGCCACAGTTTATGTTCCTTTTTATTCTCTTCATTAGGGCAAGACTTCCATTTACGGAAGGAAGCTTCCTTGCCCTTCACAGCCTCTCTAACTTGGCTGGTTAGCCATGCGGGCACTCTCCTGGATTTAGTGGAACCCTTCTTTCTTTGCGGTATACACCTCTGCTGGGCCTCTATTACTGTTGTTTTAAGCAGCCTCCATGCACTCTGGAGAGACTGGACTCTTTTTACCCTCCCTTTCAACCTCCTTCTAACCAGCCTCCTCATTTGAGGGAAGTCCGCCCGTCGGAAGTCAATGGTTTTTGTTAGAGATTTGCCTGGTATTCTTCCCCCAACGTGTACGTCAAAATGGATCGCAGCATGATCACTGTTCCCCAATGGCTCAGTAACGTTTACATCTCTAACCAGGTCCTGCGTGCCGCACAAAATTAAATCCAGAGTCACCTGTCCTCTGGTGGGCTCCGTGACTAGCTGATCTAAGCCACAGTCATTCAGCACGTCAAGAAATCCGGTTTCCTTATCGTGACCAGAATCCGGTTTCCTTATCGTGACCAGAAGGGGTAGAATCTAGCAGAGTTGAGATAAAAGGCAGGCCTGCATCCACCATAGAATTTCTGTGGGTTAAATCCATACAATATTTTCCATTCTTATCTCCTGAGGACTCTACTGGTATGCTTACCTGTGTTCTTCTATCATGAAAGAAACCCAGAGAATGTGGAAGTTGGTCAAACCCATGAACCTACACTGGATAATCAGTCAGACCCCAGCAGTGTTAAAGGGGGATTGATCTTCAAATTTTAAAAAGTTTCAAGTACTCCATAAGTCATGTCCAGTAATGGTTACCTGAAGATGACCTTTGAAGTATTATCCCTTAACAAATATGGTCGATACAACAGGAGGGAAGAATAAGGCAAGAAGGGAAAAATAAATGTATCCCAAAAAATTACCAAAACACCAGGAGTTTGTTCTATTTAAATATAATTCAGATAAAATAAAAATTAATTAACAATCAGCAAGAAAATAAGAGTCTCCATAATTTGTCAGTTTTTATTCCACAAATAATTCTATCATCCAAGAAAATTGCTCATCTTGTAACTGCTTAAGAAATGCTTAAGAAATGCTGCTTGAACTTCAAAGTTTAAATATTGCCTTTAAAATGTTCTGCAAGCAGCAATTATTGACCAATTTTTCAAGGGGGCTTGCAAACAATTTTGTCACTGTTTTTTGGTTCTTCTATCTCTTCAGCATCTCCCACCAAAAGAATTTCCAATTATTGGCCCTCAAACAGTTTTGTCGTTATCTCTCAGATTTTCAGATCATCATCTAAATTACACAGAGTATTTTTCTCCCATTTTTCTCAGAAAAACTAGGAGCAATCCACAATAATGTATCATAATACAAATAAAGCATTCCTCCTTTAAGTGAATACTTTATTCACTGTCTTTCTCCTTATTTTCAATGCATCTTTACATGTTTCTTTTTCAGCAATTCTGCTGCAAGGTTCATTTGCACTCCTATAGTCAGCTACCCACAGACCCAGTCGTGTGTGGTGTAAGACGGAAAGGGATGGTTACAGATGAGCTACTCAACATGTAAGTCAACAATTGTTGAGTCAGGGAAGCTACCAAAACTGTAGCAGATGGGCAGATCTACTCATTCCTCCCATTTCTAGCTCATATAGATGTAAATCATTTTATGAAATAAGTTCCAGGATCAAAAACACAAAAGCTCTCAAAGTAGGTTCTTGAGGGTCTTGGATGAAGTGGATTATCTGGATCCTTTTCAATCTGGCTTCAGGCCGGGCTTTGGGACGGAAACCGCCTTGGTCGCCTTGGTGGATGACCTACGCCGGGGACTGGACAGGGGGAGTGCGTCCCTGTTGGTCCTGCTGGACCTCTCGGCGGCTTTCGATACCATCGACCATGGTATCCTTCTGGGCCGATTGGCCGAGTTGGGAGCTGGAGGCACTGTTTTGCGGTGGTTCCGCTCCTACTTGGAGGGTCGGTCCCAGATGGTGGTGCTGGGGGATGCCTGTTCGACATCCTGGCCCTTGAGATGCGGGGTGCCACAGGGCTCAATTCTGTCCCCCATGCTATTTAACATCTACATGAAACCGCTGGGAGAGGTCATCCGGGGGTTTGGAGTGGGGTGCCATCAATATGCCGATGACACCCAGCTCTATCTCTCCTTTCCTCCAGACTCCAGGGTGGCGGTTGAGGGCCTGGAGCGCTGTCTGGAGGCAGTGAGGATCTGGATGGGGGCTAACAAGCTGAAATTAAATCCGGATAAGACAGAGGCTCTCCTGGTTCGGAAATCCTCGATGCAGGTGCTGGACTATCGGCTTGCGCTGAATGGGGTTGCACTCCCTCTGAAGGAGCAGGTCCGCAGCTTGGGGGTCCACCTGGACTCGCAGCTGCTCCTGGATTCCCAGGTGGCGGCTGTGGCTAGGGGGGCCTTTGCTCAGCTTCGGCTGGTGCGCCAGCTGCGGCCGTACTTGGATCGTGCTGACCTGGCCACGGTGATCCATGCCTCTGTGACATCGAGATTAGATTACTGTAACGCGCTCTATGTGGGGCTGCCCTTGAAGACGGTTCGGAAACTGCAACTAGTGCAGAATGCGGCGGCCCATGTGGTTACTGGAGGTAGGCGGTTCGACTCTGTCAGTCCGCTTCTCCAGCGGCTGCATTGGCTGCCCATTCGTTTCCGGGCCCAATTCAAGGTGCTGGTATTGACCTTTAAAGTCCTATACTGCTCTGGACCAGGGTATCTTAGAGATCGCCTGCTCCCGTACAATCTGGCTCGTCCTCTTAGGTCATCAGAGAAGGCCTTTTTACAAGTGCCGCCGCCTAGGGAGGTACGTGGGGCGGCTGCAAGAAATAGGGCCTTCTCAGTAGTGGCACCAACGCTATGGAACTCCCTTCCCCCTGACTTAAGAATGGCTCCCTCTCTTGAGACCTTTCGGCGAGGCCTGAAGACCCTTCTGTTTAAACAGGCCTTCTGAGTTCTCGGCCTTTTAACATCTTTTAATATTTTTTACAGGCCTGATTCTTTTATGACTTGCTGCTGCTCTATGCTCTTTTTACCGATTTTTTACTCTGACTGCTGTTTTTTATGATGTGTTAATATGTTTTTATTTGTTTTTAAATTATGTTTTTATATGTTGTAAGCCGCCTTGAGTCCCTTTGGGGAGAAAGGCGGGATAAAAATAAAGTTATTATTATTATTATTATTATTAGGTTGAAGTTTCTCAGAAAAAGAGTTTTGTATAAATTACAAACTCACTCATGAACCAAAAAGCATGGAAGTTTTACATTAAAGTTAACACCTAAACTTTTGCATCATGTAAGCAGTAAACACATTCTAGAGCAGAGATTTTCAACCTTTCTCATCTCACAGCACACTGACATGGCACTACTATTGTCAAGGCACACCATCAGAATTTTGACAATTGACAAGGTTCACCAAGCTGCCAGTGGGGAGCTTACATCCCCCAGTGGCCCAAATAATTAATGACTCCCCCAGACTCCCATGGAACACCTGCAGACTATTCATGGCACACTGGTTGAAAATCACTGTTCTAGAGCAGGGGTGCCCAAATCCCAGCCCTGGGGCCACTTGCGGCCCTCAAGGCCTCTCAATGTGGCCCTCAGGGAGCTCCCAGTCTCCAATGAGTCTCAGGCCCTCTGGAGATTTGTTGAAGACCGCACTGGCCCAACGCAACTGCTCTCAGCATGAGGGTGACTGTTTGACCTCTCGTGTGAGCTGTGGTATGAGAGCTCCCTCCACTGCTTGCTCTTTCACGTCTGTGATGCAGCAGAGGCAGCAAAGGAAAGGCCAGCCTTGCTTTGTGCAAGGCCTTCTATAGGCATTGAGCTGTTGCAAGACCTTCATTCATTCATATAAGTTCATCTTTAATATATTCATTTATGTAAACTTATGTAAATTTATTCAAATTTTAAATGTAAATGAGCTGATGTGGCTGTCCTGCCAAAAACTTTAGACACCCCTGTTCTAGAGTCTCACATATTGTTCTCAGAAATTCTACGCCTGCATGCGTGCTTTCCAACCACATTTCCAGCCCCCAACTGCAGGGGGTAATACAGAAGCACTGAAGTCAATGCAATACTAATGTTTACATTTAGAAGCCTGCATTCTATCACACTCTCAGAACTGACAACCAACCTCCCACATATACATAGCTTAAGCAAGCGCAATATACAGGCATGCCCCAGTACCCACGGTAATACGTTCCCAGCCCCCCCTCCCCGATACTGGAAACCGCAGATAACAGCAAACACTAAGAGGTTTGCAAATCCCCCTCTCCCTTGCACAAATTTCTTATCTGTCCCATCTGCTTACAGTCCTCATCTCCTATGTCTTACTGTCTGCAAAAAATTACAGGAAGGGGATGGAAGGATAAAAAGAAAGGATGCTGTGGAAGGGATGTTTGTATTTAAGGTCTGTTTGGCTACTGTAGTTAACAGTACAGTTGAATTTTTACATATGGAAGTCACTGCTGCTGCCCAGGGGCTTAGGGTTAATCTCTTAAACAGTGCAGAGCCTGTGGCACCTAGTCTGTTATATGCTGAAGTCCCCACCTGGTTAACCCATTTCTTCCTAGGATTAAACTTCTATATAAACATTTCAGTTGAGTGGCTGGCCCAATGTTGTGATTTGGCAACAAAAAAAAGGAAGAAAAAGGAGTGCCCTTACTTGTTTATGTCAGGCGATTAGAGGCAGATAAACAAGGAGCTTCTCTAACCCAGACTTGCCCATTGGAGGCAGATGTCAGGTTCAGGAAAGAAAGTGAGGGAGCAGAGGGCGAGCTCCCCCTACTTTTTTCACCCTTTGCCAACCCTTGCTATCCTTTCTCGCCCTTGCTATATTCTTGGGAACACCGGATTCTGTTAGAGTGCCTCTTCTCTGCCAGCACCTTCTCCTAGCACTCACCTACCCTATTTAGCTCCATGCGTTCCATTCAGCTGCCCTCCAGATAAGATCCCAGGAGGTCTGTGCCACTCTTCAGGCAATTCTGCTTTGAGGCTGGCAGAGGACAAGACACATTTAGGGGAGTTCAGCAGAGAGGTTAAGGGGTAAAGGAAAGGAAATGATCCAGAGAGCAGAGTTTCTGCCAGGGTAGCCTTGTCCAGTCACTTACCAACACTCACCTTACCGGCACATATCTCACAGGGTGCAGCACCTTCCTCATGATTTCAGCAGTTCACCTCCAGTCTAGGGAGGCATCACTGACTCTTAACCTGCCAAGGCTGATCCTCCAAGCCACTCTACCTCCCCTTTGCCCTCTCCCATGACTCTGGATCTAAAAAGATGACCCTTCTCCCCACTTCCTATGGGGAGAGCATTCCTCTCTTGAACCTCTAGAATGGGGACAGCAATTCAGGTCACCCCTTCCAAGACACCATGTCTTTTCACCAGTATGCAAAAGTGCAAAAGAAATCCAATTACCTATCATTGATGAATGACTGACAGACCTATCTTACATGAATTTGTTCAAAATATTGGTCACTGCCTCAACTTGTGGTAGAGAATTCTGTATGTAAATTATTCATGTGTGAGGGAAAAAAAGTATTTTTGGTCTCTTCTGAAGCTACTTCCAAATCAGTTCTATAGGTTGATCTTGTATTATATGGGGGGGGAGAACCTATCCACTCTCTACATGCAGTTTATAACATTATACATCTTTATCGTGCTCTACTTCATTTGTCTCTTTTCTAAACTACAAAATCTCAGGTGCTTTTACCTTCACTGCTGAACAGAGGGAAGGAGTTCAGGTTGAGGAATAGATTAAGGCAGTGGTTCTTGAACTTTTCCAGCCGGCGGCTCCCCTGATCCTTGTGGCCATTGGCCGCAGCTCCCCATTACAACACTTCACCACAGTTACCCCCAAAATGGGGATGAAGGCGTTATAATTATACACTAGAAACAAAAAAACAGCTGCCAGCACTCTGAGGCTGCAATCCTAACCACACTTACCTGAGAGTAAGTCCCACTGAACAAAATAGGACTTACTTCTGAGTAGACCTGGTTAGGATTGTGCCCTGAGTTTGTTAGCAGCACACCTGGAGGGTTTTGGAAGGGGGAGAAGTGATGAATTTGCTGGGGGAGGGGAAGACTTTGTTTTGTGTGTATCTGCTAATTGCAAACTGATGCAAACCAAGACCCAGAGACTGTTTGGCTACAATCCTAACCTCACTTTCCTGGGATTAAGTCCCATTGAATACAATAGGACTTACTTCTGAGTAGACCTAACTAGGATTGTGCCTTTTGTCTTACAATAGCAGTCAACATGCTCCAGGAGGGAAAAGGGGGGTGGCTGAAAAGGAATGGGTATTTTTATTTTTTAATCAATTTTTGGAGACTCTTGAAAGCCATCAAGAGTGGCTTTTTTTTTCTTTTTTGAAGGGGGAGGAAAAAGAGAGAGGCAAAGATCCTTGGTTAAGCTGACACAGACCCCAAGCCTATGTAGGTCTACTCAGAAGTAAGTCTAATTTGAGTCAATGGGGCTTACTCCCAAGAAAGTGCAACTAGTATTGCAGCCACACAGAGCAAGATTACAACTCACCCCCTAAGTACATGGGGGCATGCTCACACACATATACCCCAACATGCAGATGCCACCCCTATGGTCCCCAAGCAAGATGGAGGAATGCAGACTGTAGCATTTGGACACACACACACCCCACTAAGAGCAGGCTGGGCTCCCTCCTTCCCAAGCGAATGAAAGTGCTGCACACCTCCCAGCTTCTCCCAGTCAGCCTTCTCTCCACACCTTCCAATCAGCCTTCCCAGCCTCCCAGCCAGCCTTCTCTCCGCTGCACACCTCCCAGCCAGCTGCACACCTCCCAGCCAGCCTTCTCCTGGTTTGGTGGGAAGGCTCCATCACCTCTCCCCACCATGTTTCACAGCCCTCCCCACCTCACATTGGCCCCCACCTCATTCACAGCTGCAGAAAAGCAGCAAATCGGGAGGCAGGACATGCAGCTGAGCTAAGCAGAGCAGCTATGGCCACCTCTCTCCCCCAGATGCCTCAGGATGCCCCTGGGAGATAGCCATGCCTCCCTAGGGAGGCCCAATGCACAGATTGAATACCTCAAGATTAAGGCGTTGCCCTTGTCATGGACAGACCATTATCTGGTAAAGTGCAGGTTGATGCAATGCCCAACATCTGAAAGGTTGGGGGACCTAGTGTTATGATCCACCTCTAAAGACTGATCTACCCAGATATTTTCCTAAGGACTTTGGGAGATTTACCACTGCTAGCGCCAGAGATGGAACAGATGCTATGCTGAGATAAATAGGGACAGCTCTTCCCCTACTCAGTATAAGGGAACTATAACTTACAAAGTGCTTCTTTGCCCAGTAAGCAGGGGCCATAATGATGTATAGAACCCACTGTTACTGGTAAGCTGTAAGACAGCCAAGCATGCAAACAGCAACAGATTATTCAGGGTGATGAAAACCAGAGCAGAAGAGACCCTTCAGTCAACACTGAGTGAATGGACCCCCCCCCCCCAAAAAAGGTAAATGCAGTTCAGTGTGACTGTACATATTGGGGTGCATAAAAAAAAATCACATACACACTGACGAGGTCTGAACTGGTGGAAACTAAGCAAAAGAAAGATCTTGAGTTGTGCAATAGCTCAATGAAAAACAAATATTGACCCAATGTGCAGCAGCTGTGAAAAAGGCTACTCCATGCTAGGGATCATCAGGAAAGGGACCAAGAGTAAGACTGGCAATATTGTTAACATCCCTTTACAAAGCTATGATGCGGCTGGCCACACTATACAGTTCTGGTTGTCCCATTTCAAAGTAGATCTTGTAGAGATAGAAAAGGGTAACCAAAAATAATCAAGGCTTGAAGCATCTTCTCTGCAAAGAAAAACTAACATATTTGTGGCTTCTTATTTTAGATCAGCAGTAATCAAACTAGCGACCGCTATGCGCTTGGAATGCTATCTCCATCCAGATCACATCTGAGAGTTCCACCTGGGCGCTACCTGAAGTTCCCCTCAGTCGGGAGACAGGGACGCTAAGGACAGTCACGTCATCTGCCCGGCATCCCAGAAGGCCATGCAACAGGACGTCTAAGCAGATGGGGGGTCCCCGACCCCTGATTGAGGGGGACTTTGCACGGCACCCAGGTGGAACTGAAAAGTCCACTCACCAGGAGGACAGATCTACGTGAATGCCAGATTTGGCCCCCAGGTCGCGATTCAAGCAGCCCTGGTTTAGATAAACACATGAATGAGTAAAGTAGATAAAGTTATCTCTATCTCCCTGTAACACTGACACCTGGAACGAGACAATGAAAATGACTGGAAATATTCAGAAACACTATCAATAAAAAAAGGAAGGACATATTACTTCACACAGCACATAAGTCATTTATGGAATTCACTATCGCACGTTGTGATGCGGTCACATGTAGTCACTAGCCTATACAACTTTCAGGTTTGTATTATTCAGAAATGGCTGCAACATCTCTGTGCAGGAAGATTTCTGAACTAATAGTAGGACAATCTATACGGTCAGATGGAGATTGCCATCTAGGAGATGGTGTATTCCATCCCCTATGCATCCAGTCCAATGGGGCATACTAGAGGACGATTCTCCATATCCTTATAATGCCCTTCTTTCACAGCAGACAAAAAGAACTGAAAAATATAGCACAGTGAAGATTTTTCTTTAAACTAATCCTATTTATCCACTCAAGGTGTTCTTCAAATGTATGCTCTGCCTTCAGGAAAGGATATCAAGGTAACATCTTGCAGTCATAAATTGCTGCTAGGTCAGATTCCCTAGCAATAACTTCTATTTGAAACGTGACAAGGAACATAATCTAGATAAAATAGCCTCCCACTGAGTTCTGAGATAGCAGAAGCCAAATGGAACCAAGAAAAGGATAAGTAGTTAAAAAAGAAAAGGAACACAGAGAAAATAAACAAAAGAAAAAAATAATGAGTTTTACCCCTAATTAATACCATGATATCTAAAACTAGCTGGGTTAATAATCCTGGGACTTTTTCCCATACAATATTTACCTTCACATAGTTCTCTCGATCAAGACACACATGCAAAAGTCTTGCTACACAGCAGATCATGCAGATTTTTCAAGAATGATCAATGAAAAAGAATATTAGGATTTATGTGTACTCCTGCTCATAGATCTTACTGAAAATGTACATGGATGACCCCACCAAAACATTTTGCACATGCATACTTCTTCACCAATACCATTCTAAAAGCACTGCCCAGACATTTAATCAGAAAATGACACTACAATCTACTATCTTTGATGTACACTACTAAATTTATCTTGTCTTTCTCAAATATGCATCAAGTATGGCAGATCTCAAAATTAAATCCCTGCAAAACAAGCCATGGCCCCATACCCCTTGTGCCACCACAGCTATGGCCCAGAAGAACAAAGGTTTCAGCCTTACCAAATGAATAGGCAAGGAATAAAGAACTGGGCCTTCTAACCAGGGTTGGGAACTCGAGTCAGTGACTCGAATCGCGAAAATGTGTGATTTGTGGTGAGTTGTGAGCCGTATACGTGGAATACTCTGAAAGACATTCGAGTCACGGCCCCCCAGACTTGGCAACTCATCCCCATGCATGCTGACTTGAGTCTGCCTGTATCTGGGTGTGCTTGCCTACTGTTTCTGTGGTGTGAAAAACTTCGTGGAGCCATAATAACGACCAAGTGAGCAATAGGGAAGTTCCAGTAAGGAGGTAGGAAAGGGTTAATGTTTGCAATGAATGGGGGGAGGTGCGACTAGGCTCTCTTTTCCCATCCATGATAGGAAGGAAGGAATGGATGATTATTAGACAAAGGATGGGCATTCTGATATTTTAATTGGCTGAGGGAGAGCATGACTACCCATGACGATCTTATGTTCTTAAGACAACTCAGTAAAAAAAGCTGTCCCAAGTTTTGCTAATATTTATTTTCTATTTTAATCAGGCTACTAGGAATTTGCTCATTGAGTTAGGTATACAGGTGGGGCCTCAGTTACCACAGGGGATCCATTCTCGGGCCCCTTACTGAAACAAAAAACTGCAGATAATCAAATCCGCAATTTTCAGCCCCTTTCTCCCTCTGAAAGCGGCCAGAGTGCAGAAAGCCAGAGGGCTTTCTCAAGCCTGCAGAGGCAGTATGCAGGCAGCAGGTGAATGCATGCTGCCTCTGCAGGCTTCAGAATGGCATAGAGGTGAAAAAACACCACTTCCGGTTTCCCACATCCCCAGATGAATACGTGGATAATTCATCGGTGTATGAATTACGCTGTAATCCCCATAAAATCTCACCAAAATCTGCACAAAATCTGACCTTCCAATCTACAAAGATGTCACACATTTAATGTACTCCCTTGTGAAAAGCAGAAGGGATAAACATAACAAGGGGAAATACATTAGATCACCTACACCTTAACCCTTGTTGTCTCATCTAATCTCATGGGCTGCTAGACCAGTGGCAATCTTGCCCCATACCACCAGGGGGCAAGAAACACAAAATGCCCCCCCCCCGGAAAATGCTGGGACCCCCTACACCAGTTGCATAGAGAGGCCTTCTGAGGCCTTTTAAGAATCCTGAAAATGTCACTTCCGGCTTCCCTGAGAAACTGCCACCACCCCAGACATTTGGCCTTATGGGGAAAAGCAGCTGGAGAGGCACAAATCTACATTTGCAAAACAGTTAATTTCACACACCCACATCTCTGATGCAAATTATTTATTATTAATTATTATTATTATTATTAACAACTTTATTTTTACCACGCCTTTCTCCCCGGAGGGACTCAAGGCGGCTTACAAACAAGGTTAAAACAAATTTAAAAACAATTTAAAAACAGATAAAAATATAACAACATATCATAAAAACAGATGCAAATCAGGTCACTTTGGGGTTTCTTTAAAAAAAGTAACAGATTCACAGCCCAATCCTATCCACACTTTCCTGGGAGCAAGCCCCACTGACTCTAATGAGACTTACTTCTGAATAAACATGCATAGGATTGGGCTCTCAATCACCCATCTTCCATGTCTTATCTAATCCGCCAATCAGAAAATAAAAATTTGAAACTCCTGACCAGTCTTTTCTTAGTTATAGAACACTTCCAACACCTTTGCTGAACAAAGATTTTCCACAGCTTTCATGGTTTGTGGTATATTTTACATCAGTGCTAGAATGCTTTTCCATGTTAATATGCTTCCAACATCCTATAAAGATGGATAATAGAAGTAGCTCAGGAATATATTTCATTTTTTTTGTGGAAAATGGTTAAATTACAATATTTTTACCTGAACTGCGAAATAGGACCGAGTTATTTAGGCATCTAGTTCAGCATATTTAAATTGTCCTTAAATTCACTCACTTTTGTAGCTGCTGTTTCCACTAGTCTCTGGTGATGTCGAGTTGAGCTGAAAAGGCTCTTCTGAGGTGTCCCTTCCTGACAGTGAATACAAGAAGGCAAAGGGGAAGAAAAATACAAAGGGGCAAGATGGAACATGATGAGGGGAATGGAATGGGAAATGATCAGAGAAGGGAAAGGGAGAGCATTTAACATAAGTGTACTTTCACTACTAAAAATTAATGAAAAAACCCTACAATACTACAAATATATGGAATTAGACATTTAATTCTGATACTACTATATGTGCAATACAGCTAAGAGTAAGTACTTTTCTTGTTGGTTCCAATGGGAGAGATTTAAGCCTTGCTTAACTCTGTTAAAACCAACAGGCCTTGACAATGCTCAACTCTGAATAGATTGCACTCTATATATTCAGTGAATGCAGCTACTTTTTCATTTTAATGTGCCTGCTATCTATATTAATATAACATATAGCCAAGATCAAATCTTTACTGTGTTCCTGGCGTTAGAAACTATTGTCAAAGGTATATGGGGAAAAATAACTGTACAAGATCTCATCTAACATTTTTAAATATCAAAAATGACTGCTTTAGGATTCACCATCATCCACACACTTCAGAATTATTCTGTTAATTTATCAGCATTGTATATTGCAGATAGTGGAAATCTTATAAACCACCTTTAACCAAGACCTGCTCAGCTACTTAAATGGAATCCTTCCACATAATTTATGCATTACAGACTCTTACAGTTTGTAGCAGAGGGCAACCTGAGTTACCACTGCCTCTTCAAACTGTTGCAAAGCTATTGCTAAGTTCCTAGTAAAGAAGATTAACAAAACAAGACATTTTTCATGTAAAGCCTTTTGGGAAGATGTAACTAACTGGTCTAACTTCAAAGGAATCTAGAAACTCAATGTCTTGCCTCCCCATACCTAACAGAAACTAGTGAGATAAGAATTAGAGCACAATCCTATACTTATCTACTCAGAAATCTTATTTTCTTCAGTGAGGCTTACTCTCAGGAAAGTGTGCATAGGATTGCTGAAAAGCCCAACACAGACCTCCTGCAGTCTGTACCAGCAAAATAAAATGCCCTCTTCCCCTGAGGAGACTCCAGTGGCTGCCGTTGTGCCCTTAGGATGAAGTAATAGCCATTTTGGTGCTGCTGCCCCTCTGGGCAGCAATTCTCCAACCACATGAAAGCGGAAGGTGATTAAATATTGCAGTATACTCCCTACTTCCACCACTCCAAATTGATGGCCATAGTTGTGGTGGAAGATGAACAGGGGGGCACACCAAATGGGTTCAGCACCTAGAGGTTAATGATGGCACTTTCCCCAGTATTCCCACAGGTTAGATTGGGAGCTACTGGGAAAAGTAATACCTTTCACTGCCACCACCGAAGACTGGGAAAGCCCAGACAGGAAAAAGGTTGCTTTGAGGGAGCCTCTCTCCCGGTTTAGCAAAGAGTTCCTAATTCCTAAGGGAGTTCAACTTAAAATCAAACAATAGCAAGACTGAACAGTCTGGAAAGTATGTCAACACTAGTTAACTGAGGCAGGCAACTTTGATATAGTACTTTAATGAGACCTCAAATTCAGCTGTTCCTCCTTTAAGGTCCCATATAGACTTTTACTGCTTTTTGGGATTCAGTCTCCTTTCTAAAATTATTATGACACAAGTTTCAAGTTATTGGAAGGACTCTAAGTGTACTGAAGTGGTAATCAAACAAGCAACCAAAATGACTCTTACTTCCTCCTCCTCACACAAAACATGTTGAACTACACTTCAAAATGTCTAAGTGCTGATACAACACAACATTAAAATGTGCTGTATTTTCACTACTTTTAAAGAGTTTATGGCATTATATTTTGGCAAGCATAATTCATTTATTTCTGGATAGGTAAAAGCTCAAAAGAAATTATCTTTCAATAAAGCACATTTCCCAAAGGTCATTTTATTACTGAGACAGATAATTGGCATTGCTACAATCTAACAACTGATGGTTTTGTGTAATGAGATGTGACATAAACATGACATATCTTTGGAGTATGAACATCCCTTAATTCACAGATAAGGATAATATGTTCATACCAATAAAAAAAATGAATTTTGGCAATTCAATGGTCAAACGTTGCAGATTAAGTCAGTCTATCTGAATGGATATTTATAGCTTCTCAAGAAAAGTTTTTCAAAGTAGACAGAAACATCATTAGAACGCTGCTATTTTCATGCAGTTCATAAGAGCTGTTCTTCTACTAACTTGCCAAATAGTTTGAAAGTCTTTAGTGAAATTTTAGTTGAAAAGCAGTATATAAATACTGTTAATAATAATAATATTAATAATAATAAAGCTAGGAACTAAAGTGATTACTTTCACATTTGTGCTAATTTATTTGAGAACTTGCAAACACATATCAACACCAACCACCATTAAACAAACAATATCTCACAGGCAATAGTTCCTTGTGTTATTCAGCAACAGCAATATAAAATAACCACTACCAATGGAGGTTTGTATCAAACTATCAAAACTTCTAACTAGCATGCAAAAGACCAGAAAAATTGTGTTTCATACTGCTTCAAAAATCCAGTGGAATCAGATTCTTCTACAGAGACATATTGCTTGCTAAAAGACTTGACATAAAGGAACATTAAGTTTACGCTTCTCCTTCTAAACGCAACACCAAACAAGTCAGCTTTGTGACATATTGTAGGCATTATCAAGAATTGTTGGTGCAATTATCAAAAGACATTAATGAGAAGTACGATACAGGCTGCAGACATTTAGTTTGGCCAAAAGCCAAATACTCCAGCTAATAATGTAGCACTTCTTTTTTCTGTTACATGAGGCCACTAGACTACAGAAGGAAGTGAACCCATAGGGAACTTGTTAACCCTTTCACGAAGCTTAATAGCTTTAATAACACAAGAATAGGCTGTCACAGAATAAAGAGCCTTTGAGATAGCTTGGCAAACACATAATGATGGATAAATGCCTTGAAAACAGGCAAATTAAGGAAGCACACTGTGCACTCTCTCTCATACCAACAGAAGGAACAGCTAATCAGCAAATAAGGGTGCATCCAGATGTACTTAATTTGAGCACTGAGCCCACCGTGTTCAGATATACAATCTTCTGCTAAGGACTGAGATGAGGAACCTCATTTTTCCCATTTGCAGTGTTCATTCATTGGTTCCCTTTGACATCACAAGACACTTTCCCCTCCTTGTCTGGTAAAATGTTTCAACTTTTAAAAAACTGAAATTGTTTTGTTTTTTAATGCCAGTACCAACTATTACTTATGCACCGCACTTTATTATTTTTAAAGCTGACAGTCCACATTTATTTAAAAGTATTTATACCTCATATTTCTCTTCCCCTTCAGGAAATGCCCAAGACAGCTTACAATGATACTCAAAAAACAAACTATTGAAACAATGAAAGCATAACAGCAATCATAAAATCATCAATGTAGCAGGAAGCAAATAGTAAAACCAAACAAAAACTATCACTCTCTCCCCAGGCTAATGAAAATAACTGGGGTTTTCAACAGCCATCAATCAAAAATAGGCAGAGAGGAAGTCAACTGACTTCTATAGGCAAGACGGTCCCCCTGTAAGGTGCCACCATGTGGAAAGCCCTCTGCTGGGTCACCACCAACCAAAATTTCATTGACAGCAAACCTGCAGAAGGGCCCCTCAAGCCAATCTCAGGAGACAGGCTATTTCATGCAGGGGAAGGCAGTCCTTCAAGAACCTTGGTCCCAAGCCATTTAGAACTTGAAAAGTAATACCAGCACCTTGAATTGCAATCAGAAGCAAACCCATAAAAGGCTAGCATAATAGTGGACTGCTACAGTCACATTGCCTGCTGCCTCTCAAAACCCAGGTAGCTGTGTTCTATGGCAACTTAAGGTTCCAGGTGGCCTTCAAGGGCAGATTCACATTAAACATAGTAATTCAGTCTGGGGGAAATACAGTTTTCCAAAGTGTGGGTATCATACCAGATCTAACATATCCACGATGTAATATAATGGAACTACCAGTCTAAGGGGGGGGTAAAGGCATTCTAGGCCACAGCCACTACCTGAACATCCAGGAGCAAAACTGGGTTTTAGAGCACCCCCAAACTGCACACATGGGCCCTTCAAGGCAGCTGCAACCCTATCAAGAACAGGTTGCAGTGGTATCACTAGGAGGATGCAGGGGGTGCAGGCGCACAGAGGATGTGACGCGCACTGAGGGGGTGACACGCTAAAATCATGGTGGTTAAGAGTAACCCCATCATGTTGTATACCATTGGATGTGGAATTTCGAGCTGAATGCAATGCAAAAAACCAGAGTGAAATATCTCATTTCTATCAAAAGTTATGGCCAAAATACCAGTGAATAAAAAATGCATGGGGCCCTATGGAAAGTGAAACTGAGCTGCATCGCGCATTTACTCAGGGGTAGGCGAACTTGCCTTAGTCCTTCGGAAAGGGCAGGATGAGAGGAATCCAACGACAGCAGAATGGTCCTGATCCAATGAATGCAGCCCCCCAAAACACCTGAGAATGAAGTCCCTTCCTCCAAACAGACAAATGTATTGAGCCCTATGGAAAGTGAAATTAAGCCTCACGGTCATGTTTACTCGTGAGTAAGCAAACATGCCTTGGCTGGCGGTCAGGCCAGGCAAAGGGGAATGTGAAGCCACCAGAATGGTCCTGTTCTGATGGAATTGGAGCTCAACAAATGCTCCAGAAGGTGCCCCCCCACACACACACTAAAAAGCATCAAAACAGAGGCTTCAGTTGATGGTGAACTTTGAGAGTTGCAAAGCCAGGTGGATCCTGATAGTGATCTGGTTTGAACAGAAGTTCTTAAATTGAACTGGGCACTGGGTAGGGCTGAAAACCTTATTGATTTTGAAGGGGGGTGTTATTGCAGGCAGGCTACAGAGGAAATTCACTTGGTGGAACAGGGCTGGCTTCTGCTTATTAAATTTTGTGTTTTACTTTAATTATTTATACTTAGTTATTTTAATTTGCCTGATGATGTCACTTCCACTATGACATCACATCTGGTGGGTCTTGGACAGACTGCCATTCTAAAAAGTGGGTCCCAGTGCTAAAAGTTTGAGAACTGCTGCAATAAGGTATTAGCAAGTTGACACCCGGGGGGGGGGGGTGTGTGACACCACTAGTGACCAAAATCACTAAAATCACAGTTTGGAGGAATAATACCATCATGATATATATCAATCAATGTGTAATTTCATGCAGAATGTGTTCTATCTTTGTTCCATCAAAAGGTACAGACAAAAAACCAGTGAGGACAGAGTGATGGTACATCACCACGCCTATCACCTGGGGTGTTGCCCGGCCCACTGTATGGGGGTGACGTGCTGCCATCCCTCACCGGGTGACACGAACCCTAGTGACACCACTGACAGGCTGTAAATCTATTACCTGGGGCCTGTCTTGTCCAGATTTAGTTTCAATTGCTATTGTCAACTTCACATGAAGCAGGCATTTAAGAGGAGCAAGACAATCAACAGATCAGCATCCAGTTTGCTTATTGAAATGCCACAGAGACAAGCAGAGCACAGGAGAAAGCTAGAGTCACATCACTGGAAAATAAGCAACACAACTCCCATTTTTTGGAACCCCTGTACAAAAAAGGGGAAGTTGGGACAGTGTGCAAGGTTTTGTTACCTGAAAGCAGCAATACTAATCTGCCTCTGGCATTTGTAGTGTAGCCATCTGCATTATTATTATTATTATTAATTCAATTTGTAACCCGCCTTTCTCCACAGAGGGCACCCAAGGTGGCTAACAGCTATTAAAACAGTAAAAGATATACATAAGAAACTATACGATACAAATAAAACCATAAAATAGAGAATAAAAGCTAAACAGCAGCAGCAATAAAAACCAACAGTTAAATAACAAATACTAAAAAAAGCAGTCATCATACCCTCTAGCAGGCATCATTAGCTTTCCAAAGTAAAGTCTTCAGGCTTCGCCGGAAGGTTAATGGTGAAGGAGATGTTCTCAACTCAAAGGGGAAGGAATTCCACAGTACGCCACCACCAAGAAGGCCCTATTTCTGCCCACCATCCCCCTAACCCAGGGGTCGGCAACCTTAAACATTCAAAGAGCCATTTGGACTCATTTTCTGGAGAAAAGAAAACCTCGGGAGCCACAAAACCCTTTTGACATCTAAAATGAAGATAACACTGCGTAGTTTTTTTTACCTTTATGCTATGTATAAAAAAACTATAGTGTGTTGCATTTTTGAAATGAATGAACTGCTACAGAGAAAACAATATGTAACATATTTTAATGTTACAAGATCACCATAATCTTAAATTTAGAATTACATATAAAGAATGAAAGAGCTAAAAAAAAATACATTTAAATTAAATACTAATTTATTTTCCCAGGGCCTGCCCTAGCCAATTTGGTGCTATAGGCAAGACTTGGGCTGGTGCCCTCCCTAGCAGAAAATCCTGACCAACAGTAAATAGTCATCTTTGTGTCTTTTCCACAGTAATGTGAAAGAGGTACAATGAAATACAAAATCTAATGACTAGTATTTTTCAATACAATAAAGAGATTTATAGTTATTACTCCCCCTTGTATGTCCCAATTTATAATGCACTCCCCTCTTGTATATGCAACTTTTATAATGCACTCCCCTCTTACAGGTCCCATTTTTATAATGTAGCCCCTTCTTGTAGCTCCCTTGTAGGTGCTGGGGCACCTTCCTTATGAGGAAAGGCTACGGTGTTTGGGCCTCTTCAGCCTAGAAAAGAGGCGCCTGAGGGGGATATGACTGAGACATACAAAATTATGCATGGGAAGGATAAAGTGGATAGAGAGATGCTCTTTACACTCTCACGTAACACCAGAACCAGGGGACATCCTCTGCCTGCCTCCTCAGAAGTCAGCCCCAGTAGAGGGAACGGGGCTTCCTCCCTGGGAAGTGTGGACAGGCTCCTCTCCCTGTCTACTCAGAAGTCAGCCCCAGTAGAGGGAACAGGGCTTCCTCCCTGGGAAGTGTGGACAGGCTCCTCTCCCTGTCTACTCAGAAGTCAGCCCCAGTAGAGGGAACGGGCTTCCTCCCAGGGAAGTGTGGACAGGAATGCAGCTCACCTCGCTCCTTCCTGCCCATTGCCTCAGCAGCACTGCGTCTCCCACGCTTCTCCGACCAGCCTCTTCCGTTCAGCCCCCTGTCCGCTGCAGGGCGAAGGAAGGAAGAGGTGCCCGGCTGCCCCCCCCACCTGCTCGCAGTGGGGCGCGGAGAGCAGGTCCAGGAGAGCGGCGCTGCCCCTGCCTGCCTGCCAAGGAAGGAGCTGCTGTGCGCGGGGGGGGGGACAGGACATCGCGCCGGAGTGAGGCGCCCTCGGGGCTGGGCGGGGGCCAAGGGGAAGGTGCCCCGCTTCCAGCCCCCACTGGGGAGCCGCATCAGAGGACTGAAAGAGCCGCATGCGGCTCTGAAAACACAGGTTGCCGACCCCAGCCCTAACCTTTGTGGATAGCAGCACAGCCAGCAGGTTCCTCTCCAATGACTGAAGAGAACAGACTGGACTGCATGGAAGAAGGTGGTATTACAAATACACTGGCCCCAGGCCATAAAGGGCTATAAAGGTCAAAACCAGAACCTTGGTTGGTGCTGGAAAATTGGGCCTGGAAAATAGAGCGGCAGGTAGTGCAGTTGTCGAAGCAGCAGCCTGACTCAGTCAGACCACCAACCTCCAGCAACCACACGAACCACTGCATTCTGTACCAGCTGCAACTTCCACACAGTCTTCAAAGACTCCCTCACATAGAGAGCGTTACAATAATCTAATCTTGGTGTTGCCAAGGCATGGACCACTATAGCCAGGTCCAACTGAGGCAGGTATGGCCTCAGCTTGTGCATCAGCTGAAGCTGGGCAAAGGCACTCCTGCCCAAAACTGACACCTGGGCATCCAAAAGAAGCTGTGAGTCCAGGATAACCCCCAAGTGGTGAACTTGCTCTATCAGTGAGTGAAACAACATTCAGAGCAGGATGATAGCCCAGCACCCGCACTGTGGATTTCTGCACCAGGAAGACCTTTGTCTTGTCCAAATTAAATTTCAGCTTGTTGGCCCTCATCCAGATCCCAACTCCCTCCAGGCAGCGCTCCAGGACAATGACAGCCACCCTGGTATCTGGTGGAAAAGAGATGCTTTATCCCTGCTTTATCCAGGGCCCTCTGGAGCTGAGATGCCACCATCTGCTTGACCACTTTATCCAGAAATGGGAAGTTTGAGACTAGTTAATAATTATCCAAATACAGTGGGGTCCAGAAAGGGCTTTTTAAGGAGGGGGCAAATCACTGCCTGCCTTAATGCCACTGGTAGCCCTCCCTCAAAGATGAATGTACTACCCTCTGTCCACTCAGCCAGTCTCTCCCAGGCAGATCTAATCAGACATGCTGGGCATGGATCTAGGGGCAAGCGGATAGCCTCACACTCCAAAGAATCCTGACCACATCCTCAGGCTCCACAAGCTGAAAAGAATCCCACAAATCAGGGCTGAGAGATGTCATGGGACATCACAAAACACTGTCAATGTGGAGTCCAAGTCATGGTGAGTCCAAGCGATTTTATCTGCAAAGTGCATGATGAACATGTCACAGCAGACCTCTGTGTGTTCCTCCTGGTCAACAGGTGGGGTCTGATGGAGTAGTCTGAACAGTTCTGCTGGCTGGCTCTGTGCAGACGCAATGGTGGCAGAGAAGAAAGAATGCTTGGCTGCCATCATAGCCACAGAAATGGCTCTGTAATGAGCCTGAGTCACACCTGTCACGAGTCTTCCACTACCATTGCGCAAGACATCTACCCTGCTGCTTTATCCTTTGCAGCTCCTCGATAAATTAAGGAGCCATTTGGCTCTGCTCAATGGCAGACGTTGCTCAGGAGCGATCTCATCCACAGCCCTGGACATCTCCCTATTCCTGGATCAACCAGAGCCTCAGGTGAGTTGCTGACTTTAGCAGCAGGAAAATCCACCAAAGCCCTCAGGAAACCATTTGGATCGATGAGTCTTTGGGGACAGAACATACAAATGTTAGCTCTCTGCCCATGCTAAGCCAGAGACAAAGCTAACCTGTTGGTTTATGGAAAGTTGCAGGCAGCTGAGTCACACTGAGTCAGCAGAATTACTCTGCACCTGAGCCTGCCACACCCTAGTTAACAGGCAGAATCTGATTGGATGCTCAGAGTACTTGAACCTCAGTCTGCAGCTCCACCAGTGCAGTAGGTGTTAAACTGAGATACTGCTGCCAGAGACTTTGAGGAACTGATACGCTGCCTGTGCGTGCGTGCGTGCGTGACCCTGGACTGACTACTGACTGTGATTTGTGGATACTGATTTGGATAAGGTAAACCTGGACTGCTGTACTCTTCGTGTATGACCTGGACTGTATTTTGACTACTCTGCATGCAAAACTCCTTGCTCTAATATACATCAGCTACTTCTAAGGACTCTGCTGTGTCTGCCCCTTTTCTGCACCCTGCTCTGCACTGGGGCACACCCAAGGTTCCTCCTTTCAAACCCTAACAACAAGAAGGTCCTACGCCTCTGCAGAGGTAGGAGGCCACAACAAGTCTAAACCTGACCAGGAAGCAATCTGTCCATGACAATGGAGTGATCATAATCTCATCCACATTCAGATCAAAATCCATTCAGACAAAAATACCAGGTCTAACATGTGTCCAGTCTCATGAGGTGGGTTTGAAATCTTCTGCGACAGGCCCATAGTTGTCATGGCAGCCATGAAGTCTTGAGCTGCACCTGCTTCTGGGGCCTCAACATGCACAATGAAGTCCCCCAATCCCAGCAGGCAGGGGATCTCCAATGCAACATCTGAGATCAGCCCAGTCAGCTCTGGTAGAGAGACTGCTGGGCAGCAAGATGGATGGTACACCAACAGAATTCCAATCCTGTCTCACCCTTACAACATCACATACAGACACTTGCTGAACAGAGAATCTGGTAAGGGAGATGAATTCCCAACAGATCATCGCAATCCCCTGTCCCTTCAGTCTCGGCTGCTACACTACCTGGAAATCTGGTGGACACTGCTGAGAAAGATTCACTCCTCCTGCCTCATCCAAACAGGTCTCCATGATACATGCAAGATCAGTATCCTCATCCAAGATTCTGGATGAGGTAGGTTTTATTATTCTCCAATCTGGCATTAAAGAGCAGGGGTTTCAGACCCAGGGAACTACTACTAAGGCCACCAGTCATCAGAGAGCTTGGGGGGGGGGGGAGGTTAGAAAGAAGGACAATATGTCTACAATGGACCACCCTTCCTCTGGAACAGCCTGTCTTCCCCAACCACTATATCTTCCATAGCCCATTACTCCATTGTTGTGGCATCTTTCCCTTCTCCTGAGCTCCTAGATCAGGGGTGCCCAAACTCCGGCCCTTGGGCCACTTGTGGCCCTCGAGGCCTCTCAATGTGGCCCTCAGGGAGCCCCCAGTCTCCAATGAGTCTCTGGCCCTCCCAAGATTTGTTTGAGCCCACACTGGCCTGACGCAACTGCTCTCAGCGTGAGGGTCACTCGTGTGAGCTGTGAGATGAGGGCTCCCTCCACTGCTTTTTGTTTCACGTCTGTGAGGCAGTAGCAGCAGCAAAGGAAAGGCCAGCCTTGCTTTGTGCAAAGCCTTTTATAGGCCTTGAGCTATTGCAAGACCTTCATTCATTCATATAAGTTCATCTCTAATATATTTATTTATGTAAACTTATGGAAATTTATTCAAATTTTAAATGTAAATTAATTCTTTTTTCCCCTGCCCCCAACACAGTGTCAGAGAGAAGATGCGGCCCTCCTGCTCAAAACTTTGGACACCCCTGTCCTAGATGAAGATAAACACATAAGCAAAGCTCACCTTCTAAAGGCCGATTTATAATACACCTGCTCAGATCTTGTCTCATCTGTACACTAACTATGACACCAAGGCTTTCATTCTCACAGATTACAAACTAAGGAAATGGTGGCGGGGAGAGAGACAAGGAAAGGCACTGGTCTGCAAAGTGCAACTCATCAGCATGAGGGATCTAAGTGACCTGATGACCTAAAACACCTCCCTCCACATCCAACCTAGTCCTGAAACAGCCCAATCACCACCCTTCACTCACAGGGGCATAAACTCACATACCCTCTCTTACAGGGCTGCTACTTCACACTCTTTCCCGTATCCCTATCTCATAGGGGCACAATCTTGCATGGCCTCCCTCACCCCTCTCTCATAAAGGTCCAAACTTGCCTCACTCTTTTCTCCTCCACCCCCCCCCACTCCCACATCAGGCCTCAAGGGAAAATGATGAAAGGGGGGGGGCCTTATTATACAGAAAAATGTTTTGACTTTCTAACTCAATGCTCATATAAACTGTACAACGAATTAGCAATACAAAACAATGAACACTGAACCTCTGACCTACTATAAGGTTTACAGTTGCATGCAATTATGGTCTCAGAATGTGTCTCTACAAACAACCTTTAACATATAAAAGTGCAGAACTGAAAATGTTTGTTTTCATGTTACATGGTCCATTACAAAAAGCCTGGTGTAACATAGAGCGATGAACATAGCCCTTCATGTCCCCAGGAAAAAATGGCTCTTTATTAAAAACATCAGTAATTTTATTGTACATAAAAAGCTCTTTACTCTTTTTTTTTCTTTTTAAAAAGGTCTAATTAGCACTTCTCTTCCTATGCCATCATTTTTGTTTACCATGCTACCAACATGGTAAACACTGATTAAGTCAACAAAATTTCAATACTGAATTAAATCAACAAAGTGGAACAATTACATACATAGTCTTTGACATTTTCTCTTATCTTACTTCCTCAGATATAAAGCATGTTTTTCACTGATGCATATACCAACTTGTGTGTATATTTCCAGTGCCTTTAAAAAAAAAATCATTTTGCTATAAGCAACAGGATGCAGAGTTTCCTTTCCCACCAAAGACTGCGATTATCCTGGATTCCACAGCGCAGGTATGCCATTTAAGATAACTTATTTCAGTGCCTTTTCTAGAACGTTGCCATTTTTAACAGTATTTTTGTATCTTTCGACATGATAAAAGTTGCTTTGGATAAGCAATGTTTATTGATGCAACTACTGCTTTGAATGGTTAAAGTTGGTTTAACTTGGTTAAAGTTTTTAACCAAGGCTGCAAACCAAAAAGAACATTTTATGCACCCATAGCCAAAGCTTCCTTCAACATTTACATCACTGCATACAGATATACTACTCACACAGGTAATAAAGCAAGCTACTCTTAAATCTAATAGTAAGTAGCTTGTTTAAGTGGTAGTTCCAACTGAATGCCATGGTTCCCTTGTCCACTCAAACAACTAAATTTTATTTACAGTCTTGATTTGCAAATTTGAAAATTCTTTCTATGTGAGCAGAGATACATCTAAACATACTATAAGCCAGTGTTCCTCAAACTGTGGGTCGAAACCCACTCGGTGGGTCGCAAGCCCATTTCGGGTGGGTCCCCATTCATTTCAATATTTTATTTTTAATATATCAGACTTGATGCTACCATAGTATGTGACTGCATTTGGGGAAATGTTACAGATCTGTATTTTAACAGGCTATTACATATATGCTTTTACATATATGATAGTAAATGGAACCTACTCCTGAATAAGTGTGGATAGGATTGCCACATAGGACTGTTAAAAATTTTCCTGCTTCATGATGCTGGGTTCCAACAGATTCTCATTCTAAAAAGTGGGTCCCAGTGCTAAAAGTTTGAGAACTACTGCTAAACAATTCATCTACTGCTGTTCATTCCTCTGGAAGAGTTCCTTAGTACAAAACTGAATAGACCAGGGGTGTCAAACTAATTTCACCCTGGGGGCCACATTGGATTTATGGCACCTGCTGAAGGCCGAACTCCAAATGTGGCACCCGGAAGTTACCTCAAAACAGAAAGTGATGTCACTTATGACATCACTTCCTATTTTTTTGAAAAAGCTGAGGCTTCCCCCTTGCTCTGCTACCTCACCCCACCCCAGACCCTCTCTTGTTCACTCCAATCAAGAAACCCTCTCTGTTGCCTCACCCCACCCCAGATCCCATCCTCTTAACCCCCACCAAACACCTTCCTTCTTCTGCCTCACCCCACCCCAGACCCCATCCTCTTAACATCCACCAAGCAGCCTCTCTCTTTTGCCTCAGCCCACCCCAGACCCCATTCTACCCCCCAAGCAGCCTCTCTCTTCCGCTTCAGCCCCCCAGACCCCATTCTACCCCCAAGCATCCTCTCTTCTGCTTCAGCCCCCCCGACCCCACTGTACCCACCAAGCAGCCTCTCCCTTCTGCCTCAACCCCCCCGACCCCATCCTCTTAACCCACCACAGAGAAGACTCTGTCGGCTCTCATGCCTTCTACCTGCAGCATATCCACCGCCCGCTCAGCCACCCGCCAGCCTGCCAAACCCCTGGTCGCTCCCCTAGCCCCCACCTACCTGCAACTGGAGGGAGTTCCAAAGGCCGGGGACGCCGCACGCAGCTCCTCCGGCCCTCAGACGCCCCCTCCAGTGGCGGGCGAGCTCCGCTCACGCCCGGAGGAGGGACCAAAGGCCAGGGATGTCGCGCGCAGCTCCTCCAGCCCTCAGACACCCCCTTCGGCTGCGGGCGACTTCCACTCGCACCAGCCCTCAGAATTTTCCTCCAGGATCGACCAGAATACCGGTCACGGTTGGAGAGAGCCAGGGTGGGGCAGCCCCAGAACTCCCCCAAAGCCCGGGGGCTGCCCCAAATGGCTATGTGGGCCGTATCTTTGACACCCCTGGAATAGACTGATCTGCTTTGAAAATTGCTCCTATTTGTTCCATCAGGCTGAGAATGCTTCCACATGAACAGGTATGCAGGTGACAGAGATAAAGCACAGACACCCAGAAGCACAGACTGAAGAAGAAAGTGCTAAGAGATCTTCCAGGAACACAAGGCAGAACTGGGAGGCAGGTCACTTACGGCTCAAACACATTGAAAGATTATGCTGGTGAAACACACATTCCACCAGAATAACCACCTTTACAGTGGTTGCAAATGTGACTAGGCCAGTGCACATGAGCTAGCTGCCACCAGTCGCCTGCCAGAGGAAGTACACTGGCACAGGGGGTTGGCAGGAAGGGAGGTGGGGGATGAACGGAACGGGGTGGCTGGAACAGGGTAGTGACGGGATAGGGAGTAGGGCGGTTCAAGCCCAGGAGTGGACTGAGAACACTGAAATCTGACCTCCTTCCCAGACCTGATCCGATCTCATAGATCAATGCAGATTTGTGCCAGCAACTGATCTGGCACAGGTCCAACTTGAACGATAGCAGCTGCTGTGGTATACCTTAGGGCAGGGGGACAAATATCCCCTTACTCCAAGAAGAACTCCAGCAGCCAAAACATGGAATGCAGCAGAAACTGCACCACTATGTTACCACACGGTGAGTTAAGTAGGACTGGATTGTCAGAAATACAACTATAGGTGGCCCTCTTGCCTACAGATCCTGCAGCTACATATTCAGCTTCCTCTGTTAGCGTTCTTCAGAGGCTTACCGGTAAAGTGTTTCTAGTCAATCATTTGTGACAAAGATCTGAGACAATGACAACTGAGATCCTCAGCACACTCAGGACAGGCTCCACAATTGGCACCTGTGCAAGTGCCAATACCTGTGCCCGACTAACCTGAGGCAGTGCCTCTGCACTATTGCTTGGCAAGACAGGACCAAAAGGATGTTCACTGGACAAGTGTGGAGAAACAATGGCAGCAAACCATTGTTTTCTTCTGCGAGAGCTACTGTTCATTTCTCAGATGTCCTGAACTCTGACACTGCATCAGGGCTGGAGAATCTATATAAAGTCTTAAATATCACCAAGGAAAAGAGAGAGACTGATGCTACTGCCTGCTTCCCACTGACACCTAGTTAATTTCCTCATTAGGCTTACCAGGTGACAGTGGGTAGTAGCAGCCCACCCTCTTCCTTCCCCAGCACCATTTTACAAAGCTGCCACTGCTCCCCACCATCACTTGGTAATTCAACTCAGGGCCTAGGAGAGGGGGATAAAGGGGGTAATTTGTACCCGGGCCCAGGGTCAAAAGGGGGGCCCAAGAACCAAAGGAGGGAGCCCAGAAATTTCCTAGGATCTGACATTTTCCTATCTACTCAGACTTGTTGCCCATACGGGATGCAGGGGACACTACCATGACTGGGGATGCTGGGGGCACTACTGATGCCACATGGGTGGTAGACCTGGGCTCCAAAGACTTTTCCAGCTGTCTCTACTTCCCCCCACCTTGCTTTGCCCCTCCCTGCCCCTATTCTGCCTGCCCATCACCACCCTTTCTCACTCTGTTTCACCATTCCCTCTTTGCAAGGGGGCCCAAAAGAAACTTTGTACCCCGATACAATTCCTCTCAGAGGCCCTGATTCAACTAGAGGCAGCGGCAGTGAACTAGAACTGTCAACTGTTCACTGCCAGGTTCCCAAGCACCTGGTGGTGAGGACAGCCAATACACTCCAAAACATGGAGCGAATGAATTATGGAGGGGGGCTAAAGGGCTTTCGTCCCAGGGCTATCAAAAGCTAGAGCCAACACTGAACAGAGTGATCCCGATTCCAGTGGACTAGCAAGATCAATCAGAAGTGTAGAATTTGTGTTGTCCATAAAGTTGTTATAACATTGACATCTTCTTTTAATCCCTAAAAGTACCACAATTTGTTAGAGGCTTCCTGTTTAGTCACTAGCAATGCTGTTCAGAGGGACATCTCAAAGAGCATTCAGATATTTCATTCAACAAGAATAGAGTATGATCAGCTCAGAAGTGAGTTGGCTGCCCGATCTTGCAAGACCAGTGGCATTCACTACTGTCTGACTTCTAAGGAGACCTCCCCACCAGGAATTGTGAGACTTCATTCTTCTGGAAGGGAGGTTTCCCAAAGTATCTGCCTCCTGACTGGTTTCCTTGGCCATAGGTGGTTACAGGGCAGGAGGTCTGGTCTAGAGGGTAGAGCCTCCGTTAGACTGAAGATAACATCAGAAGGTTGCCAGTTCGAGGACACCGGCAGCAGCTCCCTGAACGGCTGAGAATGGTGAGACCTTGAAGCAGCTGACAAGCCCAGCTGAGTGATTCCATCTGCTCTTGGTGTGAGCAAGAAGTGTCTTGGCTGCCCTCCATGTGAGAGATGGAGCTGCTTATCAGCCTGCCTGGGAGAAATGGAGGCCAGAAGTGGGACCAAACCAGGAAGATCCATTCTGAAATGTTGTAGGTTCTTGAAAGTGAGAACCTCTATGATTGTAAAAATCCCCTGGAGGGATTTAGAAACGCCTGCCTATGTAAACCGCCTTGAATAAAGTCAGGAGTAATCCGATGACCAGAAAGGCGGTATAGAAATACCGAGTTGCTGCTGCTGCTGCTGTTACAGCAGCAATCTCCTGTCCCAGTTTAACTCCAATTTCAGGACAAGAAGGGGTATGGGTTATTAGGTGCCTGCCTTCACTTGTTTGTCCAACTATCACAACCAGAAAAGATATTAAGGACGCAATCCTATCCTGCGCTGGAACAGGCAAGCCAGGAGGCTTGCGCTGTATCCAGTGCAGGATAGGGGCCATAAGCGGCTTAGCCAGAGGCAAGGAGAAACTTTTCCCCTTACCCCTGGGTAAGGGCTGCTGGTCCCAATGGGTCTCTTCAAACTTGTATCACCTCTGGAGGTGGCACAAGTCCAAGGAGAGCGGAGCAGCTTAAAGCCTCTCCATTCTCCCTGGAAATGGGTTGGGATCCGGCATCAGAGCGCCAGCCCGGCTTCCCCTCAAGAAGGCACAAACATGCTTTACGGGGACTTGGGCCGACCTAACTACAAATTAGGATTGTGCCCTTAAATACTTAAAACATACTAAAACAATCAAACCACAATTCTTTGAGCTGGCAGTTTCAGTTGATAAGGGTCATGATGACCTCTGAGAATATGTAGCTAGAGGTCCAGCTTTCCTTGCTTTGCAACTTAGCTCATTTCATGATGAACTACCCACAGAGGAAGAGGATGTGTGAAGTGTTCACCTATGCAAAAACTTCAAGTTGCAGGAATCCCATTCTTAAAAGTACTGCAAACAAAAAGAGTCCAAAAAAGGTTCTAGACCATCAAAAAAGCTACTTAAATTCCCCCCCCCCCCACACACACACACACACATTTTTTGTTAGCAATTTGTGTCACGGTGATGGCTAAGATGAAAAATTATTTTCTTGGAAAGTTTCTCTGTTGGTTATCCACAAACCATTCTTACTTGACAAACACCTGTTTAGAAGCCTGTCTGAGAAAACAAGCCAGGGATGTGAAGCAAGTCATTTCTAATCACAAAATACTTGCAAGTATAAAGAGGAATATATTCATGCACAGTTTCAATTCCAAAAAAAGGTATGAGTACTGGGATTCAGTCACTGGTTCATTCCATATGTCTTTGCTGTTCAAATGTTTTGCATAATGATAAATTGGAAGGTTGTAGACTAGAAGAATAAAAGAGAACCACATGTGTAGTCATCAGTACCCAAAATTATATGAACACAAAGTACGTAAGCTGCACCCCCTCCCCCAATTTTTAGAACCATTTTTAACTCAGAGGTGAGTAGGTAAAGTGAGTAATCACAACCATGCTTCAAAGCCACTTGCATTGCTTCCAGAGCACCAAGTAATCTACTGCATCCTCATATTCCTGGTCAGGAGTCAAAATGCCAGATTTTGCATTACTTTAAGTAGCAAGTTTGTAGCAGGGCCAAATCACTTATGAGGCAGAGTAAAGGGGCCACTTCGGAGTGGGGGGTCTGGTGAACTGGTAATGTGCTGTGTCTATGCACATACCCCACACCTGCCCACTACTTTTGCCAGCCAATCACCCATCCAGCCACTCACTCTTCAGGTCAGGTCAGGTCAGCTCAGTCAGCCTCTTTTTTTTGGTCTGTGACCAGGCCATACCAGCCTAAACCCACAACACAGTGGCTATGATTTTTTCCCAATTTGCTCCCCTTTTGAAAGGGATGGGAGCAGGGTGGGCAGAGCCTAGGGACCAACCAGAAGAGCAAACCTGTGGCATCTACTGATATTAAAATATGAATGATAAAAAGATGATTTAAAGACACAACAGCTAGACTTAGAAATTGACTTTGGGCACAATCCTAACCCCTTATGTCAGTGCTTTCCAGCACTGGCATAACAGTGCCAATGGGACATGTGCTGCATCCTACATTTGGGTGTCACTCACAGAGGCCTCCTTAAAGTAATGGAATGTTTGTTCCCTTACCTCAGAGCTGCATTGCCCTTATGTCAGTGCTGGAAAGCACTGTCATAAGGTGTTAGGATTGCGCCATAAATTAGAAACATTCAACTTTCTTATCAGACAAAACTTATGAACAGTCTACTAGCCACTGCTACCACCTGTAGGTATGTGCTGGAACAAAGTGCAGAGGGAGAAGAAGAGAGACCTGATAAACACTGCACATGAATGGACTCTCTGGGGTTTCCTGCCCAAAATTTTTATTTTAAAATATTGATTCTCCTCTTTCCCCCACAAAATAAAAGGCACTGTATGGTGGCCTAGACCAGGGGTGCCCAAACCCCGGCCCTGGGGCCACTTGCAGCCCTCGAGGCCTTTTAATGCAGCCCTCAGGGAGCCCCCAGTCTCCAATGAGCCTCTGGCCCTCTGGAGATTTGTTGGAGCCCACACTGGCCCGATGCAACTGCTCTCAGCGTGAGGGTGACTGTTTGACCTCTCGCATAAGATGTGGGATGAGGGCTCCCTCCACTGCTTGTTGTTTCACATCTGTGATGCAGTAGCGGCAGCAAAGGAAAGGCCAGTCTTGCTTTGTGCAAGGCCTTTTATAGGCCTTGAACTATTGCAAGACCTTCATTCATTCATATAAGTTCATCTTTAATGTCATTTACGTAAATTTATGTAAATTTATTCAAATTTTAAATGTAAATTAATTATTTTCTTCCCCGGCCCCTGATACAGTGTCAGAGAGATGATGTGGCCCTCCTGCTAAAAACTTTGGACACCCCTGGCCTAGACACTAACATTTACAAAGCAATAATTTAAAAAAAGACACACGTCATAAACAAAACAAAAAACCCAGATCAAATAAAAAACCAAATCAGTTCATAACCAGGAAAACAGAATGGAAATAAAAACTTTTAGGTGCCACCAGGAAGCCAGAAGGGATGCAGCCTGCTCGATTAAAGAGGAGGAAATTCCACAACTTTCCAACCACCATGGAGAAAACCCTCTCTTGAATTGCCACTAGCCACACTTCAGATGACAAGGGGGCTCCCCCTCCCAACTTATTTTAAAGAGCAAGTCACTTTGTATGGGGGAAGGTGGTCCTTCAGGCAATCCAAACTCAAGCCATAAAAGGCTTTCAAAGATCACCATCAAGCATCTTGAATTGCACACAGAAACAGACTGCCAGCTAGTGTAGCTGAAGTGTGGAAGAGTTAAAACACCTGGCCCCAGGAATTACATGTGCAGCCACATTCTGCATTAGTTGTTTCTGGATTATATTCAAAGGCACTTCACATAAAGTGTGTTATGGTAGACTAATCTAGGCGTCACAAGTGCATAGCTCACCATGGTTATCTCTGTGTAGTTCAGATAAGGATGTAGTTGGTGCACCAGCCCAAGTTGGGGAAAGGCCTCCCTACTCATTGCTGTCACCAAGGATTTGCGAGCAGCCTGGGATTCAGGAAGAAACCAAATGGCCAACTTGTTTCTTCACCCTTCTGAGACAAGACAGGCAATCCAAACCTGACTTGCATGTCTCAGAACCAATACCGTATTATCCAGATTAAATTTCAACTTTTTTGCCATCAAGTGACATTGGTAGTCACTTACCAACTCAAGGCAGTGATTCATAATGGTGAAGCTGGTAATAAGACAGAATTGAAATGCAAGGTTGAGTGTCAGTATACCGGTGACACCCAATTCCAAATCTCCTGATGATCTGTCCCAGCAGTTTCATGTAAACCAGTGGTCTCCAAACTGGAGACTGCTGTGTTCCCCCCCCCCCCAAAAAAAAAGCCTTCCCTGTACCAAGCGGAGTTTACCATTCTGCAATGGTGTTGCATTTCTTTCAAATTGATCCTGGCACAGGGACACTCTGGGCAGTCATATCTATTGCCCAGCGTCCCAGAAGGTTGTACAACAGGATATCTGGGCAGACGTGATTGCCCAGAGTGTCACCATGCCAGGATCAGCTTGAAGGAAATGAAGCCATGGCAGAACGGTAAGCTCCGCTTACGGGGAGAGGGCTTTTTCCAAACCCCAGATCCAGTCCCTGGGCTGAGGTATGGCGAGCCCTGATATAAATGACATATGAGATAAAGTTAAACCCTATGATACACCTCTTCACAGATCAATGGCCAAAAAGATCAGTTCCATCTTCAGGAATCTGTCTGTCATGAGGGACTGGAATGACAACTACACTGTGCCCCCCTCAACCCAAATCCCACCAAGTGACCTAGAAGGACTATGTGGTATTGAAAGTCACTGAGAAGTCTCCTCCATCCACTAGGGAGACGAATGCAGTTTTGGTACCACATCCTGGCTGCAAGTCAGAGTGATAATCACTTTCAACCAGGAAACACTGAAGCTGTGGTGCTACTGATCACTTCAGCACCCTAACCAAGCATGGAAGTTTTGAGACTGGCCAGTAATTTCCCAGAACATTGGGATCCAGAGAGGGGTTTTTAAGAAGGAAGAGACAACAACCACTTCCAAGAAAGCTGGCACTGCCTGTTTTAACAACAACGAATGTATAGTTCTATCTAAGAACATAAGAAGAGCCCCGCTGGATCAGGCCAAAGGCACATCTAGTCCAGCTTCCTGAATCTAACAGTGGCCCACCAAATGCCCCAGGGAGCACACTAGACAACAGACACAACCTGCGACCTGGTGCCCTCCCCTGCATCTGGTAACACAGGCCAACACACATTTTGCTTCCTTAATTACACCAATTCCTGGGTATATTTGGGGTGCCGATTCCAAAAATGGCATCCATTTTGCCCTATCACGTCTAGTTTTGGAGATATACTATAGCCTCATTAGTGAATGGTTCAAGCAGCTTCCTCCTGAGGAAGCCTACACCATGGCTTCCTCAGGAGGAAGCTGCTTGAACCATTCACTAATGAGGCTATACTATATCTCCAAAACTAGACGTGATAGGGCAAAACGGATGCCAATTTTAGAATCAGCACCCCAAATTCATATCAAACCACCATAAAGTTTGGGGAAAACTTTTCTGACCCTCAATTTTGTAGGCCTGTGTAATCAGGCAGCCTATTTCTACCCTGCACATACCTACCATGACTTGTAAGCCATGACCATTCGGACTGACCATTTGGCCAGTCCCCCCACCCAGATTCTTACCAGCCAAGCTGGGCAACAATCAAACAAGCAAGCAGCCTCACACACCAGAAGATGCAATCCACATCTTGAGGCTGTACAAAATGGGGGAAAAAATACTTAAGAACAGGACAAACAGATGCAGATGAAATGTCCATCAACTCTGTCAGTGCAAAGGCCAACTTTGACAGAGGCAAGCAATTTTACCCAAGACTCTTGCAAACTGGTCACTACAGGCCACTAAGTTGCCTACTTCTTTACCCTGGAATCAGGGTAAACAACTCAGAGTAACTCCACTGGACAACACTTGGCAGATACAATGGGGCCAGAGAAATACATTTTCTTCACTGCCATCATGGCCACAGAGCATACCAAAGATGAGCTCACATTCAATCAGATTAGTTGTGATTTCTTTTCCTACTTCGGCTACAAAACAAAAGCATCCCAGGGCCTAAACGCATCCAGGGTTGGGAGATGCAGCAAAGTTGCCCACCTGTGTCATCATGTAACCCCTATGCCTGATACCCTCCCATACATCTGGAAGAGCTCCATGTCTGAATCATTTGGAACCTAGGGTGAGTGGGTGGGCCCAATTACAGCACTCACCACTTCCAGCAAAGAGCATTATGCACGCATTCCTCCTCTGCATCCCCCCTCCACGACGAGCCTGGCAAACACCCACCGCAGAGGTGGGTGCACTGGCCCCTCGCACGCAACCAGCCCCCTGGATACCTCCCTGTGGCCTGGCATCAGGGGCCCCACCCCCAGCCAACTGCATCATACACCGCTGCTAAAGAGTTTCATTGCAAGCACCTCCAAGGAAAATCAAGAAGCCATTTGTGCTCTACAACAGGACAGAGGTCACATCAACAGGACTAACCATTTCATTACAGAAGTTGGCTTAAACCTTTCCAACACTTCCAGGTGGTGTTCTGAGGCCCGGAAAGGCTGCATATGGCCTCTCCGGGCCTCAAAACAACTCCAGATGCAACCGGAAGGCACTTCCAGTCATGTCCAAAGGTCCTCTGATGGCCCACCTGTGGATTCCATTATTTGTGGGTTTCAGTATCCGGGGGGACTGATCCCCCACAGATACTGATTGGGTAACCTAATCCAGTGTAATTCCCCCTGCCGATGCAGCAACACCAATGTAGTGCACACTGCATCCCGTGGAGGAGTTTCAATCACAGAAGCTTCCTCAAGGTAAGGAAACATTTGTTCCCTTGCACCAGGGCAACCCCCGCTACCCCCATGGGTCTACTTGGATCTGCTACAGCTATTGCTGGTGCAAATCTGAGTGGAGCCAGGTAGGTGAACTGAGGATAGGAAGGGAGATAGGATCTCAGTAGAATCACTGCCACCAATCATCAGTGGCATTCCTAGAGGGGGGGCAAAATGGTAAGTTACGTAGGCGCGTCAACGTGCCATGTAAGCGGCCCCTCCCCCTTGCCGTCAGAGCCATTCCACATGATGGGACCAACATGCAGGAGACAACCCCATGTTGCTCCCACCACCTGGTGCCATAACTGCTCCCCCACACCACCTGACTCTTATCAACACTAACTCCAACTGATCTTTTCCTCCACAACCAAAATGTAACTGCTGTCCATCCAGCTAAGTAGAAAGGTTACTCAGGGAAGGAACTTTACACCAAGTCAAATATGTTATTATTAAGATGTGTAGTGCTTCAGTATTCAAGAGTATAAATGAATACATCATACTGATAGGACTGGGAAGCGTCTCTACATCGATGTCTATCATTCAGGCTCAGTGAGGTCAGATTAACACATCACATGTTACAACTCCTAATGAATGCTGAAGTATTTAAAGGAATCACATTTTAATTTGGTCTAAACGCAAGTAAAATGGTATAAAGATACACAGAATAATATAACATGGAAACACAAGTAAGAAGAAAATAACATCACACTTGAGCAAGCATTCAAGGCATACGGGAGGGAATAGTGGTTCCTTCCAAAGGCATGAGAGAACTGACATATGCTTGATTCTGATAAATTCTCAGCTGCAAAGACACGCAAGAAAATTTTTTAAAAGTTATGCAAAGTATACAAATGTTTAACTTACTTTGAAAGTATGCCACAGAAGTAACAGAAGCATGTGAATTACACTTTCAAATATTCTTCAGAGAAGTGTCTAGTTTACACAGAAAAGCAGAAATATACTTTATAAAAGGACTTTTTTGCTAGGCACTACATCCATTGAAAAACAGAAAAACCTGCTTGCTGGAATTTTTTTTAAAATTCTGCTCTTCAAAAACTCATTGATACTTCTAATAATGATAATAGTAAACACAATTTAATACATGCACAATAATATTGAAATCAATAATTTAAAATATTTTAGCTCAAAATCAGAGCATATTAATGAGATGCTCTTATGCCTAATTGCTCTGATGAAAACAAAAGAAACTATATTCTTATTTTAGACTCCAGAGTCTAAGAGCATTTTGTCCTATTGTTTTCAACTATGAAAACTGTCACACTTTATAGTTAACACTGAATAGCTAGAAAGCATTTCTTTCCCATATGGACTTGAGCTTTAATTTATGAAGTTTTAAAACTCCAACATACTAAAGATGCATAAATCAACAATGTCTATAATATATAGCCAGTTTGTACTACACACACTGAAACAATAGAGATGTAAGGAAAACATGGGGAAGGAAGTTTAGTCAAGTATGAATGACCTAAGCAACATTCTTTCATGAACAATAGAGTACAATAATCAAGTTTGAAAGTGTACTGTATCCATCTTCAGTTTTGAAAATTACATTTTAGCCTTATTAAATGCTTACATCAATTAATAGCTAATACACATAATGAGTTTGTGCTTTCAATTCGTAAGTTTACTGACTAATTGTTTGAATTCTGTGGCACTGACAAGTCCAGACAACAAAAGACACAACGTGCTTGAGCAGAAAAATACAATCAGTAAGAAGCTTATTGAGAGATAAGGCAAGTATTCTAAAGTTATTACTCTGACAGCACATTCAAAGAAAGCAAGTGTTTTTTTCACATTCCCAGAAAATTGGATTCCAGTAGCCTAGTTCACCCTCATCTTAACCCAGAATGTCATCAACCTACAAACTCAAAATAAATCACCCTGCAAAATAAATATGTGCTTTATTCTTAGAACAAGAATTACTGCTGTCTCACAAGCTGAAGTGGGGGGAGAGAGGGATTTCAATACAGAAGATGTAATTTAATACTGAAAATTACCACTACCCAGAACTGCTTACTTTAGCTTGAATACTGCATAGTAATATGCTTAAGTTTTTCTTGAAAAAGTATTTACAGGTCAGTCTCTCTCTCTCTCTCTCTCTCTCTCTCAGTACACACACACACGCACACGCACACACACACACACACACACACTTCAACATAATGTTATTGACTGAACATCACACACTTGTGGATCCTTCAGTGTCAGCCCATGAGAAACAAATTTATTTCCTTGAGGAAATATAACAAGAGAACATATTTCATCACCTCTCTCAGGGAAGGAATGCAGACAGTTTTCTGACAAGGACTCCTTACCTGATGAGCTCTCTGTCTTGCTCTCCTTGTAGCATAATACTAACACTTTAAAACTGTACTGTGCAACAATGCAAGGACATTAATGCAAAAGAAACTTTTACAAGAGAATTGTTCACTGACAAAACGTAACTGATGAACTATGCATCCTACCTGAAGTCCTCGCCTTCTCAGAATGCTGGACTCGTCCATTGCTTCCCTCATTTCTTCCACAACAATATAGCCATGCTGTACTACCTTAGACTTCGGCACTCTTATTCAGATCCCAGCAGCTGCTAAACACTTACATCACAGTTTCTCCGATTGGAGAGCAACAGTCAGCTGACTTTAGCTAGTTATTCACTCAGCAACTTCTGAGCTCATGAATGCTTGCAGTACTGTGTTACAAAGCAGCAAGTGGGCTCCAGACACCTAGCACATTTATCTAAGCAGGAGTAGCTATTCGACAGAGGAAATCCTGCGAGAGCACGATTATGTTCAAAAAACAATAAAGCCGGCATCCTGTGCTAACAGCAAGCAGTTTTAAAGCACAGATTATAAGTCAAGCCTTTGATAGGAAGCCGTAAGGTCAAAGTGTCTCAGGAAATCAGCAATGACACCTCAGTAAAAGGCAGGAGCTGATAGTAACCGTACAAAACCAAAGCATAGCTGGTCACTCAAGCAGCACCACAAAGTCTGGCTCTCTTCGCGTCCATGACATCAAAGAAAACAAAATGCAGAACACAAGAGATGCACATGCAGCTTTGAAATGGCATTCCTTCTGAGAATGTGAGTGCCAGTGGATTTCACTTCTTAGGAAGTAACATTTGCCTATAAATACTGAAGCATTGCAAATGTTATTAGTACTAGAAATTTTAATACTTGATAATATGATAAAATACAATCAATAAACAGTTCACCTATGCACAAGAGATGAAAAATACTATTTTCCTCCCCATCATGCATAATTTCACAGTCTGTTTCCACTTGTTTACTCTGATTATTTTCATTTTATTCCAGTTGAAGACTGCAAGCAGATGAATATTAAGTTTTTGTTGCTTGGATATTATCCTAGTGACAGCTTGCTACAACACCAGCTTCTAAGAAATTACCTTCTCTTAAACCTCTCTATTTCAAAAGAAAAAAAATTCTCTAAATGTGACTAAATGTCAAAGAAGGGAATCAGGGACTAACCTGCTGTCTGACCATGACCAAGCCTTATCTGAGTTCACAATTTCTGGACAAACAAATTTCGAAAGGAAAAGAAAATGCTATTTGATTTGCGTTATCAGTGCAGCCAAGGTTAACCCAGTCATTGATTTATTTTTTAAGCTGTCATCAGGCTATTAGGCTTGATATCAATTGATTAGACTGTGTCATTAAAAATTGCTTAGGGACTTAAGAATCTATCCAACAAGTAAATCGATTACATTTTATTCTTCAAAATGAGATCTGCATCTCTCTTTAGATTACAGTACAAACTCTGGCAAACACCTATTCAAATCCTCACCAAATGAAGAATCCTTCAAATATACTAATGATCTGTCAAGAAGATTACTCTTTTGATACCATTTCAGGGACTGCTTCACTTAGTAATTTTCCTATACAAGTATTTGTATTGGAAACAGCAAGCACTTTTGCAGGCAAAAATGGTTAGCATGAGTAGTTTTCAATCTGATGCACTTACCAGGTAAATTAGCTTCACAATATGTGAAGCATCACAATATGTATGCATTCCTAGAGTTATAAACATTTGTGTAAATGTACATGCGAGCATCCCTACTACAAAATGCACTGAGAAAACATGCAAATTTACATTGCAGATATTACACCATAAAGACCAAGTTCAACACACTGAGGGGAAAGGACATTTGGCCACAAATCACCAAAAACAACATGGGAAGAAAGAACGCATGGGAGAGGGAGAGAGAGACATATTGGACAACTATCTACATTGGATAGTCAGCAGAACACAACACAACCTGATGGAGCCAGACTATAGCACGATAGTGTGCAAAAATATCTATTACCATTTCGATACATGTGGTCTATGCATATAATAGCCCAATTCAAACTAATAATTTTTTCCCCCATTTTTATGCCACCCTTCCTTCAAGGAGCTCAGGGTGGTGTATATGGTTCCTTCTCTCTTTTTGGCCTCAAAATCACCCTGTGAGGTAGTTAGTCTGAGCGATACTAACTGGCCCAGGTCACCCAGGAAGCTTCATGGATGAGCAGGGATTCAAACCTGGATCTTCTACGTCTAACACCAAAACCATGACACCATCCTGGCTCTTACAAAACAGCAGAACAGAGTTGTGTAAACAACTATGCTGCCGGCAATCATTTTTGAACCGCCACTGCAAAAAGGGATGGTATTGGTGGACTGTTCCTGGATTTGAGCCTACCGATTGAGAGATGAGGAAGATCAGCATGCACTGATGGGACTCGTCAGCCTGGGAAGGCAGCTCATCTGAGAGAAGGAAAACTCTGATCCCAAACCTCCACTGCCTTGTGGCTACATCCAATCATGGAAAAGGCTTCAGGAGTCAACCTCGAGGCAAAATCCAGAGCCAGAGTCCCTGAGGCAGTTCATGGCTGAACACAGTCACGTTCTGGCAACTCCTGCGACGCCGCCGGAACCAACCGTATTGGCCTCTGCCTTTCCATTGGACCATTTCAGCAACGTGGAGAGGGGGGATTTGCTGCATGGGTAACAGCCTATCCTCCATACCTACTTTACCCAGGCTTCGCGCACTGGAGAGGACACTCTGTTCCAGAACCATCATTCAGAGCGCGACACCATAGTCTTCCGAGACTGAAGGATGCCAACAACCTGCAGCTACCCATTTTGGGGCAGGGAGGGGAGTGGGTGGGGTGCAGAATAGAGAAAAGAGCAGTGGATCATGAGACACCCCATTTTCACTCCCTTAATCTTCTCAGCAGTTCTGTGCCAGCAAAATGGCTTGGGTAGATCCAAGGAGTCCCATTCAGACAGTGGAGACTTGCCCCAGGGTAAGGGAACAAAAGCTTCCTTACGATAAGGTGACCTATGCAACTGCCCTCTGTTGCTGTGGTTGCATTGGCGGGGGGGGGGGTAGTTAGGATTAGGTTAGGATTTGGCTGTAAACCACAGCATAGGTTAGACCTAAACACAAATATTCCACCTACTATATGAGTAACATTAAAAAGCCCTTCAGATGAAAAGCAAACTTTTATAAATTAGATTGAATACAGACATAGAGACAGATGTTTTCTGTTTGTTTTCAGATTTTGCCCCAGAAGTGAAGACACACTGCATTTTAGACACACATTTAAGACATGCTCAGAAAGTTCTCTTTATATTAGCCTGCATGCTACACAATAATTAGTCCACTGAATCAGTTTGTAAAACACATTCTTTGTCATTGTCAACAGTGCTTTGATGTTCTAAGATGTCTATTAAGACGCTATCTACAAGTGACAATAGTATTTCCATTATTTAAATAAACTTGCCAAGCACATAACTTAAATCTACATTTAATTAATTATTGTTCTTATGCTATTTTTTATTCTTTTAGGGAAAAAGCTATAGAGAAGTGGAACACCCTTATCAGAATAAGTGTCAAAACTTATTGGAGGTGAATTTGGGAAGGAGTACACATTTTGGTGTGATGAGATTTAAATAGGAGTTTGAGAGTCTACAGCTCAAGAAGTGACAATTTACATACTACTGAATAAGAAAGGGGATTACAACTGTTATCAACAGAAACCATGTTTCTTTACCCAGTAAAAACATCAGTCTAACTTACAGTCTAACTTACCACCAACCTTAAAGCAAACAGTCGCCTTCAGTAATCGCTTCAAGTATTTACTTGTCCTCTTTACAAAGCACCAAGATCTAAATTCTTGTCACCTTTAACCCCCTTGCTGCAGGATAGATCTCCTGTAGCCCAGGTTTGTTGTCTTTTAGTAGGTGCTGATATGGGGATTACTCTGAAAGTGGCTAGTTTTGCTCTTGCAGCGTTGAAAATTCGTTCTAATTATGTAAAATCTTGTGAGGTATAGCAATTGTGTATATGGGAAATTAATTTATTCTACAGAGTTGATTCCGCCAGGGTTTATTTTATTTCTATGAAGTCAGATTTGGTCCTATTTCAGTCAACTCTGAGTTAAGCTGTAAGCCTTTATAAATGGCTTTTGATATTGTGGTTTTTTCATGTTTTTTTCTTTTACTAGTTGATTTTACTTGTATGATGTTCATAATTGTTCCTCTTTTTTAGTCTATGGACATATTGTAATTTATTGATCTTTTATTGTAATGACCTATGGTTACCACAATTAAACTTTGACTTTGGTTTCAAGAAGGCAAAAATATTCAAAAGTTTTAGTAAGGGGGGGAACTGCTGCAGGAGAGGTGCAGTCACCCCAATAATATAACAATTACATTGGAAACAATACTTTATCTCTCCCAAACTGAGCTCCAGCCTGCCACTTCCAAGTTCTGTCCCCCCAGCAGCCACTGCGCCTGGATTTCTGGGCAGGCGTGGCGGGTTAGAGTTTGGGAGAGATAGGCGGTGGGAAAGGACAATTCCCCCGCAGAATGGCAAGCACTGGTTGCACTAGAGATGCCTTTCCCATTGCGCAGAGGTCTCCAGTTTGGAGCCCAGTGATTTGCACCCTTTTTCATCTCACAGTACACCTGACAAGGCACTAAAATTGTCAAGGCACATCATCAGTTTTTTTTTGTTAACAACTGACAAGGCACACCATGTTGCTGGTAGGAAGCTCACTTTCCCCAATGGCCCTACTAATAAATGAACTTCCTGCAAACTCCTGCAGCACATCTGCAGACCACTAGTTGCGCACCAGTTGAAAACTGCTGTTCTAACCCCATAGGAATCTAGGAAAGGTTATCAAGCAGAAGGGCAATTTGGAAACAGCTAAAAAGCATCGCTGAGACAAGTAGGACAAGGAAACAATGCATTACCTGTAATGAGAGAACGCAGTTACTCTGCTCCGTGAGGAAAAATTCTCCCCTTATCTTCCATTCCTATAAAAGGACAGTATAGACATACTAAACATGATCATGCTAACTATGTTACAGAGAACGTAGTTTGCCACTGCTTCCAACTTCAAGGAGTGGGGGGTGTGAGAACCTCTCAAAAAAAAAGAAAAAATAGAAAGACAGAAGAACAAGGAAGCAAACCCTCAAAGAAACTTCCTGAATAAGAGTCAGCTACTGCTTTCCCTAAAAGATACAGGAGCTCATGCCCTTTCAGGAATAACTCTAACCATGATCAGTGGCGTAAGAAGCATGGGGCGCACCAGCCCGGGTGCCAGGCCATGAGGGGCTCTCACATGACCTCCCCCAACGCTTCTCCATGTCCCGTCCCGTCCCCCCCAGCCGCATGTGCGGTCCACAGTTTTAAAGCAGCTGGCAGACACTTCCTGGAGACATGTGTGTGCTCCACTGTTTAAAAATGTAATGGAGACACGCTGGAAAGGGGGACACATGGTACTGCCTCATGGCCCAGTTGGAGCCAAGCGGGGTACTGGGGTGTCTGTCAACCTCAGCTGCAATGCTACCAAGCACTGTGGAAGACTTTACAGCAGCCATTTTCAACCACTGTGCCGTGGCACACTGGTGTGCCACAAGAATTTGGGGGAAGATCATTTATTAGTAGGGTCAATGGGGATGTGAGCCCCCCACTGGCAGCATGGTGTGCCTTGTCAATTGTCAAAAACCTGATGGTGTGCCTTGACAATTTTGATGCCTTGTCAGTGTGCCACGAGATGAAAAACGTTGAAAATCGCTGCTTCAGGAAGTTTGACAGTCCTGAACCCCCATCTCCGTTGAAGCTCACTACATTAGCCAGCAGCACAAAGTAAAGGGGTGGGCACTGCTGGAGCTCATCGGCTGCCAGAAGCTTCCAGGAGGGTGATGTGGGGCTTTGAGTGTAGAAGACTGTAAGCTCTACAGCACAATTTTGTGGTGTCTGAGAACAAGTACTTTAGTGGATATTGTGTAGCTGCTGCAGTGACAGGACAACCCTTCTTCCCTTGCTGGTAAGCACACAGAAGAGGAGATATCTCCCCACAATTAGTTGCCTGCCTCTACAAAAAGAGCTTGCCACACTATTTTAAGAAGAGGAGAGGAAAAGCACAGGGTTTGACCTGTTTGCCACTTTTCCAGGGCCAGAAGAGCTAAAACTGCTCATTTCCACTTAAATACTACTAAACCAGTTCCCTGTAAAGACACAAACTCTGAAACTGAGGGACTTTAGGTGCCTTGGTGAAGACAAGATCATCTTGTGGAAGAAAAAGTCATCCTTGCAAGAAGCTACCTCTTCATTTATATGACTTGCCACATCTGGGCTCTAAAACGTAAGGAAAGTATTCTCATCCCCCTCTCTGCGCAGCAGGCAGCAAAGATCTCCTCTCGTGCATGGCAGCAGACCCCTTACCCACTCAGGGAGGGTAGAAACCGTCCTGCACACCACCACCCCCCAGCAAGAACACAGCCCAATGTAGCAATAGCTGCAGCTACTGTAACTAGAGAAGAGAAATATGCAGCCAAGTTGGCTGCTCTTTGTTCCCTCTAAATTTTCTTCCTGAAACTATTTTTTAAAAAAACCACAAGCCAGGCTACTACTGAATGAATATTAGGCAAGTTATTTCCAGGCTGATAAGATACCATTATGCTACAATTTTCTAGTTATTCTCTCCAACTAGAAACCTACAGCCAAAGAACGAACTGAATCAATATGGTTTCTCCATTCTTGAGATCCCTGTAGTACTTCACCTTGTTTCAGCCAAGTGTTCAATTCTGTCAAGACTTGCCTTTCTGTCTGTCAATTCTGCCAAGACAGGGTTGAGCAGTGAGGCGGTTAAGTTTGCAAACACCAAACTTTGCTGAGTGGTGAAGACCAGAAGTGATTGTGAGGAGCTCCAGAAGGATCTCTCCAAACTGGGAGACAGGGCAGCAAAATGGCAGAGGCATTTCAATGTAAGTAAGTATAGTCGTGTACATTGGGGCAAAGAATCAAAACTTTACATATAGGCTAATGCACTGTTTCTCAAACTGTGGGTCAGGACCCACTAGGTGGGTCACAAGACAATTTCAGGTAGGTCCCCATTCATTTAAATATTTTATTTTTAATATATTAGACTTGATGCTACCATGATATGTGACTGGAAACGTTATAGACCTGTACTTTTAATAAACTACTATGTATATTTGTTTAACAATGATAGTAAAGGAAACTTACTCCTGAATAAGTGTGGGTAGGATTGCAGCCTAAGATAGTTAAAAATTTTCCTGCTTGATGAAGACACTTCTAGCCATGACATCACTTTCAGTGGGTCACGACAGATTCTCAATCTGTCCCGGTGGGTCCTGGTGCTCAATGTGTGAGAACCACTGGGCTAATGGGTTCTGAGCTGTCTGAGACAGATCAGGAGAGAGATCTTGGGGTCCTTGTGGACAGCTCGACAGAAAGTGCCCACTGTCAGCAGCAATGAAGAGGGCTAATTCCATGCTTGGGATCATTAGGAAAGGCCACATCTCAAAAAGGATACAGTGGTGATGGAAAAGGTGCAAAAGAGAGCAACCAAAATGATTACTGGGCTGGGGCACCTTCCTTATGAGGAAAGGCTACAGCGTTTGGGCCTCTTCAGCCTGGAAAAAAGGCACCTGAGGGGGGACATGTTTGAGACATATAAAATTATGCATGGGAAGGCTAGAGTGGATAAAGAGATGCTCTTTACCCTCTCACACAACACTAGAACCAGGGAACATCCACTAGAGTGTTGGAAGAGTTAGGATAGACAAAAGAAAATATTTTGGCATGTAGTTGGTCTGCAGAACTCCTTGCCACAGCATGTGGTAATGGCATCTGGCCTAGATGCCTTTAAAAGGGGATTAGACAAATTTCTGGAGAAAAAATCCATTATGAGTTACAAGCCATGATGTGTATGTGCAACCTCCTGATTTAAGAAATGGGCAGAATGCCAGATGCAGGGGCGGGCACCAGGACACAGGTCTCTTGTGTGCTCCCTGGGGCATTTGGTGGGCCACAGTGAGATACAGGAAGCTGGACTAGATGGGCCTATGGGCTGATCCAGCGGGGCTCTTCTTGTGTTCTTATGACCTTCCTGAAGGCTTCTACTGTCTTCTATTGTTGTGTTTGCTATTCCGCCCAGGTTCATCACATCTGCACAATTGAGGAGGCCTCCTTGTAGCCCTTCATTCAAGTAATTGATGAAGATGTTAAAGAGAACCTTCCTACAAGCTTCTCTCTTTCACCTACCCTCCCCTCAGAGCCCTTTTTCCCATAGCATCTTGTTTCTGCATCTTCTTCAGTCACCTTGCTTTTGGGCTCTCTTGTCCTTTTTACTTCCAACTCACCTGGCTTTTTTCATAATCCTCAATTTGCTCCTCAATTTTACTCCTGACCCTGATTTAAGGATTAAATCCCAGCCAAATTGACAACTATACATCACTGATTATTTCATCAAGTATTGGATCCATTCTTAAAAGCATATTGTTTATCAAGCCAAGTTTATACATGCTGCAGTGAGAGATAAGGATGGCCTACAGGCCTACAGGAAGGCACTCTTTTTCTATTTTCAAGAAATGCCCCCAATAACTTCCTGAGAATGGAAAACTAGTACCGTAAACAACGTGCAGGGCTGGAATCTATTCCTAATTTGCTAGGTTTCATTTTCAGAATTTCCTGAAATGGAAAATCAGTCAAAACCATCTCACCTGTAGGATGAAGTAAAACAGATACAGTCATCTTTTTCCGGTGTATGTGTAAACCAGCCTCAGTCTGCTAGTAAGGGATAGGTTCTATGAGATGGTGCCTATCTTAGCGCTCACTGAGGGGCATTACTTGTAATAACCCTAACTGAAACAGGGGTATGTGCACAGCTGAGAAAGAGGTGGACCTGTTGAATATTTCTTTCGACAAAACTCCTGAAGTATAGTTAAAAAATGCTGCCATTTTGCAGTAGAGGTGAAAGGTACATTTCTGACCAAAGGCCACAGAAAAAGATAAAAATACAGGTTAGTATTTAGCTATTAACAAAGTCTACGATGAGGATTATGACAATCATACCATCAAATCCAGTATGAAAAAGTATTGATTTCCTGTCAAAATGCATCACTTTGAGAAGTGCAGACATACTTTTTTTTTTAAATTACACACTGGAGGCAAAAACATGAGGGTCAAAATAAAAGGCTGTTAAAAAAATAGCTCTTGGCAATCATATCTCTTGAGGAAGCAGTAAAATAAAATTACTTTGCTACATACATAGGTATTTTGACCATGTGCAAGAAGTTAATGTTTTAATCTAGAACACACACACATCATAACTGTTCTCAGATACAAAGATCAGTCAAAGACAATCAGAACTTAGTAAGTTTTGCCATTACACAGAGGTGTAAGTAGGTTTTTTTAAAACATTTTCCAGAATCCAGGTACTGTCAGATACAAAAACATTATGCCTACCACTTCACCAGCATCAAAGACTGTTGAAAATATGCAATATTTGAACATCCTACTGCAGTGGTTCTCAATCTTTGAGGGAGCTTTACTTCCTCAGTAATTCTTTGCGGGGGAGGGGCTAGGGCAGCAACACAATCCCCAGGATCGTGCTGCTAAGGTGGGGTGCTTGTGACTTACTTTATGAAGACAGGGCTGCAGTAGGCTGCAGGAGGTGCAGGGAGTCCTGCCCAGCCCTCCACGAAGTTTGGAACTTTCACTGAAAGCAGGCACAAAGTACCTCCTGCAAAACTGAAGTGCTTTGCACCTGCTTCCAGTGAAAGTACTAAGCCTCAGTGAGCGCTGTGGAGGGTTGCGCAGGGCTCCCCGCACCTCCTTTGGATATGAGACTTTGGATTGAGATGGGAAATCTGCTGACAGAGAGTGTGGAATGTGGAGGAGTCAACTAGAGGTGGATAACATCTTGAACACTGAGACCATGGCTACTCTGAAAACTTGAAAGTGCAGAGTACAGCCAGGATGATGTCTGCACTTGGACAGAAAACATCTGGTGAACCTTGGGCTCTGTGAGGTCTTCCCACAAAATACTGTTAAAAAAACCCATTAGAAAAAAAATGGTGATTTAGAATTAGCCTGCCTGTGGAAAGATACCTCAGTATAACTCCACATGCACCAGTGCAACAACAGCCCTGCAGGTACAGAAGTACAAACAGATATGCCATGGGCACTGGTATGATGCTGCAATAACTGCCACAGAAAGGCCAAAATGGAGAGAAGATCGGGGTATGAAGTGATTGGGACATGGTGCAAGGCATATTCTAAACCCCCTTTCAGACACACACAATGCTAGAAAAAGGTTATGTCAACAACACAGTTGGTAGGGGTAAAGCCACAGAACAATGGGGAAAGGAAAAACACCAGAAAATCTCATCCACTCCCACCTACTCCCATGGTGGAGCATAGGACACAGACTATACAGTCAGTTATATTCTGACTATATCCATAATGTGGGTGCTGGACTATCGCCCTGCTCTCAATGGGGTTGCACTCCCCTGAAAGAGTAGATTCGCAGCTTGGGGGTTCTCCTGGACTCACAGCTCCTCCTGCATGTCCAGGTGACGGCTGTGGCCAGGAGTGCCTTTGCCCAGCTTCGGCTGGTGCACCAGCTGCAGCAGTACCCGTCTTGGGCAGATCTGGCCACTGTGGTCCATGCCATGGTGACATCAAAATTAGATTATTGTAACACGCTCTACGCGGGGCTGCACCTGAAGACCGTCTGGAAGCTACAGGTAGTACAGAATGCAGCGGCTCAGGTAGCTGCTGGGGGTCAGCAGTTTGACTCTGTCACGCCGCTACTCCGGCAACTGCACTGGCCGCCCATTCGTTTCCGGGCTGAATTCAAGGTGCTGGTTATGACCTTTGAAGCCCTAAATGGCTTGGGACCAGCGTATTTGAGAGACTGCCTTCTTTCATATAGTGCGCTCCGTTCTCTGAGGTCATCAGAAGGGGCCCCGTTGGTTGTGCCGTCATTGAGAGCAGTGAAGGGGATCGCGGCCAGAAACGGGACCTTTTCAGTGATGGCACCTGCACTATGGAATTCCCACCCCTTTGAATTGAGGACAGCTTCTTCATTATTAATGTTTGGGTGGGGCCTGAAGATTTTTTTTATTCAGGAAAGCCTTCGAGGCCTTATAAGAGTGGCTTTTATAAATTATGTCTTTTGCTGCTATGCATTTTATCTTGTTTTAATTGTTTTTTATTGTGTTTTTTATTTTTAATGTTTATTTGTATCTTACTTTGTTAGCTGCCTTGGGTGCCCTTCTGGGAAAAAGGCAGAATACAAATCTAATGATAAATAAATATATAGCATAAAGAATATAACCCCATCCCAGGGAGACCAACACTCAGATAATAAGGTGCATGGAACGGAGCCATATCTCTCTGGTGCCATGTTATGCACACTGTGAGCACACACAGAAATTCTAGTGAAGGGAACTAAGGGGAAAGAACATGTTGCACATGGAAGGAGCACTCTGCAGGCAATCCACTGCCCCACCAGAATATTTATTTCAGGGACTTTGCTTAGTAATGAAGCAAAGGGCATGGGGGATTGAGAGAGTAAGACCAGATGGTTGGGATGCTATAGTAGTCACCATGTGTCATACGCCAACCCAATGATTGGTCATTGTGCTACAGCCTACCAGCCAGGTGTGCCTGTTTGTGGTAATGCAAGCTATGAAATACCAGAGAAGGTGCTTTTTATGTTCTGCTATAACTGAGTGACTAGGAAGCAGAATTATGGAGTGTCTGCTGTGGTGCTTTTTATGTTCTGCTATAACTGAGTGACTAGGAAGCAGAATTATGGAGTGTCTGCTGTGAGTTCTGGCCTCCCTTCCCTGTCCTGGGTACACTTCGTCGTTCATAAGAACACAAGAACAGCCCCACTGGATCGGGCTATAGGCCCATCTAGTCCAGCTTCCTGTATCTCACAGTGGCCCACCAAATGCCCCAGGGAGCACACCAGATGACAAGAGACCTGCATCCTGGTGCCCTTGCATCTGACATAGCCCGTTTCTAAAATCAGAAGTTGCACATACACATACATTCATGTGAGTAGCAAGTGTGACATTAGTCAGTGTGAACCCGTTCACCATGATACACCCCAGGCAGCCATACAGATTCAAGGAAGAGGAATGTGAAACAAAGGTATATGAGGCCCAAAGACCAAGACACAATGGATATACATGATTATTTCAGAAAATAAAAAACTGGGGGACAAGATGGAGAGCTGAACATACTTATGGGGGACAAGGAGGCAAGGGGAGGATGGGACCACTCAAGGGCCCACCAAATACCCCATGGCATTTCACATGGAGCAGTTATGAACACAAGTGTCACGCTGACAACAAACAACAAACCAAATACCCCATGGCATTTCACATGGAGCAGTTATGAACACAAGTGTCACACTGACAACAAACATGACATTTGGAAAACCTGTGATGGCATAGAACATAGAACATCTCTTGCAGACAATCCAAATGTGCTTTGGCAGTGGGGAATGTGACAAAATTGGGGCATCACAAACAGGAATGCATCCACACTCCGGATAACAGAGGACTAGGAGCTGCATGTTTCCTTACCAAGACTCCCTGGAAGCTCCCCATCCCCAAATACTTGAGCCATAAGAACCTTTTAAAGGACAGAAATCTTCTTCCAGGCTGTGACACAGCACTGGAGCCTGAGGCCCAGGAACTCTCAGAGCTCCTCCCCAGCCCCCCTTATCCAGTTAGCTAGTATGCTTGGATGAAAGCCATGTCATTGTGCAGCACAACCTTGATGTGCGGGTGGGTGAATCTGCAGGGGTTGCTGCTGCATGTGCTGCTCCTATCACTCCTACAAAAAGGCCAGCAGGAGCATCACATGCAAGTTCCCATGGGTTAAGTAGGGGAGGGAGCAGGCCCTTGTAGCACCAGCTGCTTAAACTGATCCAAAGGCTGATGGGGATCCATAGCATCCACCTCTGGTGGGTGGGTCACCAAAGGAGTGGCTGCTACTGGTCCATTGGTTTCTGTTCAAGTGGTTATTCCACCAGAATGAATGCTGGAACAAGAACTGGATGCCTTATTTTTGCCTAAGATGACACGGTGACACAGTTCCAACGTTGGTCATGCACTGCAGAGACACCTGCTCCCTATATCATCCATAAAAGACATCAGTTCCCAGCATCCTTCAGCTCCCGTTTTCTCAGAGCTCTTGGAAAGGCAGAGGATGTTGGATGCTAAGAGGTAGTTCCAGTGGAAACAGCTAATGAGGGGGAATGAGCTCAGACCTCCTGGGCTCCTAACTGAACCAAGGCTGAGCTGGCCTTGTCTGCCAAGAATACCCCTCTGACCCTTGGGCAGGCAAGGCCATGGGGTATGCCACCCAGCATCATAGTTTGACCTCATTAGCAATGCTGTCCAGTCACCACGTACATCCTTTTTTGAATCACTACTTTTCAAACATTCTTAGAACTTTTAAAATATAATTTTTAATTGGTCTGAAAAGTTCTAAGAATTCTTACAAAAGAATGTGTAATAAAAACAAGAATGCTATGTCTGAATTTTAAAAACAAAAAGAATGTTTTAGAATTAAAGAAATTCCTTCCTTTGATTTGAAAATATAATGTAACCTAAAATAAGAAAAATCACTCCCTTCTGCAATCATATTCTCTGGATCAACTCACAGAAGTAAATTTATTTAAAATCGATTACACTTAACATCAATTACAGAACAAATCAATATGTACAAAAAAGTTGCTTTAACCTGTCATTTAAAGTTCATTCTACTGATCTATAGAGTTTCACAATACATAAACTGGAGTCTCACTGTGCTGCATGCAATTGTTTGAGTATTCTAATCTTTTTTGTCAACTACAGGGTCGAATTTCTTCCTGATCCAATTATTTTTGTCATATAAACCATTACAACCTTATACAGTCAGACTTACAGAAATCAGGGTACTGAAAATTTACATCTGAAGAGACAAAACAGATACATTTTAAATGGTGTGTTATATTGTTTGGGACAGCTGAAGAATGACATCCTCATATACATATGATATATACCAACCTGTCTCCATACACATCATCTCATCAATCACACACCAAGATATTCTACTTGGGTTGTACAATGCACCACCAAGTATTAGCAAATTTGTCTTAAGAACAAATTCATTTTTTTCTGTCAAGAGGAGTAAGATACATTGCAGTACCAGATAGAATGATTGAACTACTCCTGAAAAGTGATTTTACCTTATAAACAGAACACAATTAAAATTACATAAAATGATACATCTCCATGCCTACAAATGAATCACTGCAAAACAGCATGTACTACCAAATTAAAATATTCAGCTTTAGATCTCAGTCTAACAAGACTTACTTCCTGCATTCAACATTTTTATTGCTTCATAACTAGAAACTAAGAACCACCTATCCAGCATACATTTCTACCCAACCCTTTCTCAGGGCATGGTCAGCCATTACATTTTCTGAGAGAACGTGGGAAGCTTCAAAATGGCAGCTGAGAAACTACTACTATTCCACATTACTCATGGAAGTAGATCTCAGCAACATGCAGAATGCCAGCAGAGGCCTGAAGAATGCAGTGGAGACCTGCACCCCTGAATACACCCAAACCGCTACAGGATGGCTACAAGTGCCAGGGAGACCTTCCGAATGTTGCTGATATCCAAGAACAGCCCATGGATACAGAGAGGTAGGTAGCAATCTTACTCCCTGCGGATAAGTGACTCTGCAAACAGCACATCTGTGGTTAGTGGGAACTGACTGTACTTCAGGGTAATATAACCATTCTGGTTTTCCTGTTGGATACCAATTATGACATAAGAACATAAACATAAGAACAGCCCCACTGGATCAGGCCATAGGCCCATCTAGTCCAGCTTCCTGTATCTCACAGCGGCCCACCAAATGCCCCAGGGAGCACACCAGATAACAAGAGACCTCATCCTGGTGCCCTCCCCTGCATTCTTAAGGCATTCTGACATAACCCATTTCTAAAATCAGGAGGTTGCGCATACACATCATGGCTTGTACCCCATAATGGATTTTTCCTCCAGAAACGTGTCCAATCCCCTTTTAAAGGCATCTAGGCTAGACACCAGCACCACATCCTGTGGCAAGGAGTTCCACAGACCGACCACATGCTGAGTAAAGAAATATTTTCTTTTGTCTGTCCTAACCCGCCCAACACTCAATTTTAGTGGATGTCCCCTGGTTCTGGTATTATGTGAGAGTGTAAAGAGCATCTCTCTATCCACTCTGTCCATTCCCTGCATAATTTTGTATGTCTCAATCATGTCCCCCCTCAAGCGTCTCTTTTCTAGGCTGAAGAGGCCCAAACGCCGTAGCCTTTCCTCATAAGGAAGGTGCCCCAGCCCCGTAATCATCTTAGTCGCTCTCTTTTGCACCTTTTCCATTTTCACTATGTCTTTTTTGAGATGCGGGGACCAGAACTGGACACAATACTCCAGGTGTGGCCTTACCATCGATTTGTACAACGGCATTATAATACTAGCCGTTTTGTTCTCAATACCCTTCCTAATGATCCCAAGCATAGAACTGGCCTTCTTCACTGTCGCCGCACATTGGGTCGACACTTTCATCGACCTGTCCACCACCACCCCAAGATCTCTCTCCTGATCTGTCACAGACAGCTCAGAACCCATCAGCCTATATCTAAAGTTTTGATTTTTTGCCCCAATGTGCATGACTTTACACTTACTGACATTGAAGCGCATCTGCCATTTTGCTGCCCATTCTGCCAGTCTGGAGAGATCCTTCTGGAGCTCCTCACAATCACTTCTGGTCTTCACCACTCGGAAAAGTTTGGTGTCGTCTGCAAACTCAGCCACTTCACTGCACAACCCTGTCTCCAGGTCATTTATGAAGAGGTTGAAAAGCACCGGTCCCAGGACAGATCCTTGGGGCACACCACTTTTCACCTCTCTCCACTGTGAAAATTGCCCATTGACACCCACTCTCTGCTTCCTGGCCTCCAAACAGTTCTCAATCCACAAGAGGACCTGTCCTCTAATTCCCTGACTGTGGAGTTTTTTCAGTAGTCTTTGGTGAGGGACCGTGTCAAACGCCTTCTGAAAGTCCAGATATATAATGTCCACGGGTTCTCCCGCATCCACATGCCTGTTGACCTTTTCAAAGAATTCTATAAGGTTCGTGAGGCAAGACTTACCCTTACAGAAGCCATGCTGACTCTCCCTCAGCAAGGCCTGTTCGTCTATGTGTTTTGAGATCCTATCTTTGATGAGGCATTCCACCATCTTACCCTGTATGGATGTTAGGCTGACCGGCCTATAGTTTCCTGGGTCACCCCTCTTTCCCTTTTTAAAGATAGGCATGACATTTGCTATCCTCCAATCTTCTGGCACCGTGGCCGTTTTGAGGGACAAGTTGCATACCTTAGTCAAGAGATCTGCAACTTCATTCTTCAATTCCTTAATAACCCTTGGGTGGATGCCACCAGGGCCCAGTAACTTACTGATCTTTAATTTATCAATGAGGTCTGAAACATCTTCTCTTTTAACCTCTATCTGACTTAACTCCTCGGTTAGGAGGGGCCGTTCGGGCAGCAGTATCTGCCCGAGGTCTTCTGCCGTGAAGACAGATGCAAAGAACTCATTTAATTTCCCTGCCATCTCTAAGTCTCCTTTTATCTCCCCTTTCCCTCCCTCACCATCCAGAGGGCCAACCGCTTCTCTGGCGGGTTTCCTGCTTCTAACATATTTGAAGCAGCTTTTATTATTCCCCTTAATGTTGCTGGCCATGCGTTCCTCATAGTCTCGCTTGGCCTCCAGTATCACCTTCTTACATTTCTTTTGCCACAGTTTGTGTTCCTTTTTATTCTCCTCATTAGGGCAAGACTTCCATTTACAGAAGGAAGCTTCCTTGCCCTTCACAGCCTCTCTAACTTGGCTGGTTAGCCATGCGGGCACCCTCCTGGATTTAGTGGAACCCTTCTTTCTTTGCGGTATACACCTCTGCTGGGCCTCTATTACTGTTGTTTTAAGCAGCCTCCATGCACTCTGGAGAGATTGGACTCTTTTTACCCTCCCTTTCAATCTCCTTCTAACCAGCCTCCTCATTTGAGGGAAGTCCGCCCGTCGGAAGTCAAGGGTTTTTGTTAGAGATTTGCCTGGTATTCTTCCCCCAACGTGCACGTCAAAACGGATCGCAGCATGATCACTGTTCCCCAATGGCTCAGTAACGTTTACATCTCTAACCAGGTCCTGCGTACTGCACAATATTAAATCCAGAGTCACCTGTCCTCTGGTGGGCTCCGTGACTAGCTGATCTAAGCCACAGTCATTTAGCACGTCAAGAAATCCGGTTTCCTTATCGTGACCAGAACACAAATTGACCCAGTCAATATGAGGATAATTGAAGTCCCCCATGATTACAACCCTGTCCCTCCTTGTCACCTCCCTGATCTGTTTCCTCATTTCAAGGTCCCCATCAGATTTCTGGTCTGGAGGACGATAGCACGCCCCCAGTATTACATTGCTGCACAAGCCTGGTAATTTAACCCACAGAGATTCTACGGTGGAGTCGGACCCACCTTCTATCTCTACTTTGCTGGATTCTATCCTTTCCTTAACATAAACAGCCACCCTGACATTTGATCACATTATCAAATGACATTTGATCACAGTATACCGAGTTTTATGCTTGTTTTTTTGAAGTGGATGTCTTCTGTATTGAGTTTTATATGACATTTCTATAAACATTTTTCTCATGGAGAGAAATCAGAATAAGATATTATAGTGATTTCTAAAAATATTTTTATGTCTTTGAAATGTATTGAGTCAGTTCTTTTTATGCAAATTCACTATCTTCGAGGAGCAGAACTGCCACCTACTTCGCATTATCTGCAACTCTGTTCTCATTATCCATGAATATTGTGCCAGTGCCCTCGGAGTGGGGGTGTTCCATGCAGTTATAAGCAGGCAAGAGATGCTGCAAGAGGAGGTTTCCTCAAGAGCAGAACACAGCACCAGCACCTTGCAGGGGGGAATGGAAGAGACACCTATAAAATAGACAGCTGATGGGGAGGGGCTTGCAGTAATTATGTCCAGTCAAATATACTTTTTTTTAGAAAGTTGTCTTGTTGGGTCAATTTTCCATATCAAATGGGCATTAGTATTGGCCTGTGAAGAATCACTGAACACCTTTGTGTTCGCTTTCAGGCTTGCCCCACCATCTTGGAGACTCCAGCTGAAATACAGTCAACTCTTTTTATATGCAAGTTTGCTTAGCTGCAAAGGGGCAGAATTGCCACTTATAATTTGTTTCTGCAACTCTATTCTCGTTATCCACAAATACTATGCTGGTGCCACATAAAATGGGCCCGGGGAGAGTTACCGAACACACTATGTCCACTTCCAGATTGCCCGACCATCTTGGGCACCCTTTTCGGGACTCCAGTTGAACCTTCACAACCCTAGCAATGATGAGAGGTCTCTGCAAGACTACCTAAAGGATGCTCTGGGGTTGGGAAAAGCCCAATGAAGCAATCTAGAAACAGGTGGAGGAGGACAGAGTAAGCAACCCCCTCCCCACTGCTGAAGAGGCCTCATTGTTGGGCCAGTAACCTTCAATAGTAGCAACTGTTACCCTGCACATGCCTGATCTTGTCTGATCTTGGAAGCTAAGCAGGGTCAGGCCTGGTTAGTACTTGGATGGGAGACCATCTGGGAATACCGGGTGCTGTAGGCTTATACCATAGTCTTACGAGACTGAAGGTTGCCAACCAACCTTCAATAAGTCAAGTAATAACCAGCATGGAGAAAAAGAAAATCTCACCTGTGAAGCTCTTGTTCTGGAAGGAGGGGGGCATTTGTCACAACAAGGGCAACCCATGTTGTGACAAATGCCCCCCTCCCTCCTACAGAGAAATTACCATCATCACCACCGCAACTTTCAATGCATCAAGGGATACCCAGCATGGAGGAGGAAGAAACCAGTGTTGGAGAATAAATAATAATAAAATAATAAAAACTTTATTTTTATCCCGCCCTTCTCCCTAACGGGACCCGGGAGAAGTTGATGACCCCCTCGCCCCATTAATTACCGTACTTCAATTAAGATTCAGGTTCATAGATTGTGTGGTGAAGGTACCTGGAACCTAACCCCATTTCTCCCATAGGATCAATGATTCAGTTTTTGCGAAACCACTAGGTTTTCTGGGACCTAAACCTAGTGGATAATGAGAACTGACTATAGACTGATTTTGTTTTTACCAGCATTTTACAGTCCCCTGATGAAGAGCTGGAACAGCCCAAAAGGCATTGGGACCATAAATCTTCATTAAAGTATTCCTGCACCTTAAGAAGTTTTTGGTTTCTTTTGTGTGTGGTGATGCTGCCCAGAGTGGAGTCCAAGCCCAAGTGGAGTCCATAGCCCAAAATCACCCCATTTCTCATGCACTTCCTCCCTCACCAGTATGAACTTTACCAGCTTCATCCTCCTGTCTGCCACAGTTTTTGTAAAGTGGTTCAACGGGAAGAATTCTGAGAGCAAAACCTCTCCACTTCGCAGCATTCTCTTCATTTTACAAGAGGCAGTAGCAGATGGGAACATGAGATGAGCCATTCCCATCCTCTCACATTCTTTCCAACCACTTAAAAAGAGGATAGGATAGCAGGGCACCCAGTTTGGTGCAGGGCATCTCCTGCCAGTGTGTCATCTGAAGTGGGGTGTTCAATTGGCATCAATCCCTGGTGCTGTACCTCTATTTCCTGCTTCCTCTGTAAAAGCAGGTATACAAGGTGAGACCTGACCCTTCTCCTAAGTAGTCAGGAGCACTTCTGCCCAGTTTTGCCTGGTGGACAGTTGCAGCCCCTCCCTCAAGGAAGCAGATCTGGCCCATGCTTTAGTCACATCTCAACTGGATTACTCCAATATGCCCTACAAGAGACTGTCCTTGAAAAATCTTCAGAAACTTCATCTGGTTCAGACGGCTATAGCCAGATTGCTGATGGAAGCCACGTGAGGAAGAAATATTGCTCCCATCTTGCAAAAATTCCAGTGACTTCCCATTCATTCCAAAGTCTAATTTAAAAGTCATTACCTTTCAAGGCTTCTTATACAGCTTAGTCCTTCAATACCTTAAGGACAGCCTTCTGTCATATGAATCTACTTGCCCACCATACTCTTCAGATGGGCATCATGTGCAATTATACAACAAGCCTCAATCATGCATGATTGTATGAGGGACAGAGTCATCTCTGTGATAGCTCCTGAATGTCAAATTTCCCACCTCAGGAAGTGCCCCCCCCTTTGCTTTTAAAAAGAAGCTCAAGATGGACCTGTTCTACCAAGCTTTTGACTTGTGAACTGTTCTTGTGTCTGTTGCTGGATATTTTTTAATTTCTGTCTGCCTCTGCTTTAAACGGTTGACGATTTACACATGTTATACTTGTTAGCGACCTTGCAACTATCTAGTACAAAGTGTGATACAAATAAATAAGATACTGAACCACATGACTATATTTTAACTACTAGTTTATATGCTGCCATTTGCAGAGCAAATTTCCACATTTAGGGCAGCCTCTGTGAGCACTAAGAGGTTGCTCTCTTATTCTCAGATGAAAGGTTCAAAGAAGGGCAACAGCTTTTTTAACTGACCAAGATAAGAGAAGGCAAGCACTAGAGCTTCATAGCACATAAAACAATGTATACTTTAAACCAGAGGCTCTCAAACTGGAGCACTGTGATGCCCCAGCCTGGGAAGCTCCATCACTGCCCCCTTAAGGGAGCATCGTGATGGTGACAGCTGCACCGGTGCTCCCGCAATTGCGCCAGCAGGAAAAGTTATATTTTAAAACTTTAAACACTTACTAGGGGTTGCTACCGCTTCCGGGTGAGTGCAGGGAGTCTGTGAACTCTTCTACAAGCCACCCCATGCCTCTGAAGTGTCCCAAAATTCTATCAGAAGCTACTTCTGGTTTTCAGACAAAAACTGGTGTACCAACACACACCATCTTAAGAAAGGTATTGCTCCTTTTCTCTTACACAAAAGGGAATGCCTAAAATGATGGATGCTACAACACACACATGCATCATCTAAAAACAAAAGATACTTCTTGCTTCAAAATAAGGAGATTTGGGTTTACCAGTAAATAGTCTGAGGAACTGAGAGAGCCCCTAGTCTTTTGTAGTCTGGGGAATTGAGGGAGCCCCTCCCCTCAGGAAGGCTAGCAACCTGACCTGCCTGCCTCCAAGGGGGGAGCTTCCCATGCTATCAACTAAGACTGGTCACTAGGAAGGTGTTACATATTACACAGCCTAGGATCCTGAAGACTAACCACCACAGACTTGATCTTTCCTCCTGTTTTATTATTTATAATGATAAAACTGGCCTTTTAAAGGCCAGAACATGTATCAGTTAAGAGACTAGCCTAGCACTACAGCAGATCCTAATCTGTTGTTTACCAACATATAGTGAGAAAAGGAAGGTATACATTTAAAAAAAAATCTCCAATAATAGCAACTCCCTACAGGTTCTCAACTTTCTGCAGAATTAAATCAACATACATCCTCTGTTGAATACCAGTACTTGAAGACAACACATTATAAAGCAACCAATGTTTGCTCTCACAACCACATTCCAGTTGCACCTAGTGAATATACAGCACTACCCAGTCAAGTCTTTATTCTGATCTGGTCATCTGATTGGATAATTCTGATCCAATTAGAGAGTGGAAATAAATCAGATTGGCCAGATTCATTTTTATTCTCTGCTTGCATATGCATCACACTGATGCTTCAAACTAACCAGATTGCCATGCAAGTTTCATTCATTATCTTCACTATATCTCTGTAAGCAGAACAATTTATCAATTGCCAGGACTCCAGCATCTACTACCACCAATAGGAATGCCTGGAACACCACAGCATTCTAAGAATAGGCATACACAGACTGTAGGTTTGCCATAAATCATGTTACCATTCTAAATAAAAGAAAAAGTGGACACAAACCACTTACTAAATGTACAAAAAGTTTGTACTGCTTCCATGTATAAAATTTATAAGCTGAATTCCTGCAAAGCCTATGTTAAATTCTTTTCATTATTCTGACTCCAAAATTCACCAACTCAGAGCAAATCTTCAGGTTTCCAATTTACTGTATCAATAGGAAAGTGCACCTGCAAAATCTATTAATACCGCATGTGCAAGTGGGGATGTGTGTGACAATCGGTTCTTGTTATGGAGTACATACTGTATATCAGTAATATGAGATACGATATTGACTACAAACTTGGCTCTTGTGCCACCTAGTGGGTATTTGCACAGATTACTACATTTATACTTCTATAGTAAAGCACTATGTCAGTTACAGAAGACACTTTATCTTAAAATAGTTTGATCTCACCTGCCAACACTACCGCTGCATATACATTAGAACTAGTTGCTGAAATGTCAGGGTTTCAACAATGAGAAACCAAAAGTTGACCCCTGAAATGATGTGGAAGTAACAGTACAGTCTTGCACTCCAATTTACCTGAGAGTCCAGGTGTGCAGTGCAGGGCCTAGGAGAGGCAGTAATTTGTACCCAAGCCCAGGGTCAGAAAGGCGGCCCAGGAGCCAAAAGAGCCACTGAATTTTCTGGGGTCTTCCATTTTCCAATCTCACCCAGACTCACTGTCCACAAGGGATGCTAGGTGCATTACTGTGAGCACATGGCAGCAACTACTGCCACAAGCCATTCGCACCAAGCCCAGGAATGCATACATTCCTTAACAGTGTCACATCTAGGAGGAAACTGACCTGCTATAGTCACTCTTTGGCTTGTGGATTTGCTTCCCATGAAGGGACACTACTGCTCCAGAAGTCAGTTTTGGTGTACACAGGACACTTTCCATTCTAGTGTGAGCCTAAATACGATGATACTAATCTCCAGCAATGATTTTCTATATTTGAAAGATTTTAGAGACTTAGGAGTGTGCTTGGTTTTCCACTGCCAAGGCCAGGCAGGCAGGAAAACCTGAACTCTGCATTGGGAAAACTGGTAGACCTGAGCTCCAAAGACTATTTTGGCTGTTGCTGCTTTCTCCCTACACCACATGAGAAGTAGCACACATGTAAGATGAGATATGAGAGTGACTACTACTTTTAATATTGTAGTGGGCATCAACTGCAAGCTAAGCATTATGTAGAAAAAATAAGAAGTGTCCTGAACATTGGGGCTGCAGATACCGAATTCCATGCACAGTGAAATCCACGGGGGCTGGAGTCTGGTTTTTCAACAAACTAGATCTGCCTTTCAAAAGCCTCCGGGAAGCCTTCCAAGGTGTGGGGAGGCCATGTGCTGCCTCCCTGGGCCTCAGAAGATCTGTTGGACACAACTGGAAGGTACTTCCTGACACAACCAAGAGGCCTCTGAGGTTTATCAGCCATGGACTGGCATCCGTGGTTGGTCAAATTCACAGATAAGGAGGGTCTGTTGTACTATCTGAAATTTATTATTGGGGACCAGAGATTCAGAAATTCTTCCTCTAACAAAGCCACTCTTGTCATTAGTTTTTAAAAATTAATGAAAAATTGTGGCCGCACCTTCATTTAATAGTTCACATTAAGAGGATGAATTTACTAAACTTCAAGAATCATCTTCAGACCCCATGCACTAGTAAGAACACAACACAATATTCACTTCCAATATATTTTCCCTAGAAGTTGTTGCAACTTTTCTTAATTATTTTAGGACTAGCCCTAACACACTGTCCATCAGGTCACTCCTACCAAATCTGGCAGGCAGAAAAACTGGGGGCAATAAGATGAAGGCACGTTAGAAATAGGCAGCCCAATCCTGAGCTGCCTGGAGTGCAGAGCTGCTGCAGCACCGAAAATGGCTGCAACAACATTCTAAGAGCAACCAGGCAGCCGACAGTGGCTCCTTGCTGGAGGGGGATGTTTGTTCCCTTCCCCTGGGTAAGGAAAGCAGCCCTGCAATGGACTCAATTCTGTGCGGCAGCTCTAGAGTTCTATGTAGGGCCACATGGTCTGACACGGAGCTCAGGATCCAGTGGAGTTCAGCTCCACCAGTCCCACCCTCCTCCTGCCCCTGCAAATTCTAATTTGCAGCAAGTTCTAAATTTTCCAAAAGAAAAAAAAAGTCTTACAATTTAGCCCATTATGCTTTACCTATTAGCACGCCAAATCCAAACCCATGCATCATAGGACCACATTTTTAGTAAGCCAGCTATATGCAGATAGTGAAAATACAACAGTAATGGAATGTAATATAAAAAGCCTCACTATATGAAACTAGTGTATTATAAAAAGTGACTTTTTCCTTAAATAGACTATTTAAATGGAAAAAAAAATCCTAAACTAATGTATGCTTCCAGCAGATTTTATAGGAAACAAGTAAGGCAATTCAAGATTACAGCTCCCCCAGCAAGCATAATTCAGATACATTGCACATGTTTAGTACTGTTATATACAGTAACTGGCAATGGTTATGTGAAAAGTTCTGAATTATTGTCCCTCTTGGAAACCATTTTGGATTATTCGACTTCTGAGCAAATAAACTCCTGGCTATTATGTTATATTAACATTAGCTTTTTTTTTAATAAACGTATATTTGAAAATATAACTCACCAAGCTAGCTGTGAGAGAAGGAGCGGACTGCCCAAGAGCTTGATTGCGCATTCGGACAAGATTGGAAGACTCTCCCATTTGCCATGACTGTTGCGTAACAGCATTTGGCAGCAAGTATCTACCTGTCAGTAGAAAAACAAAAACATGAAGAGACAGCCTCCTGCAAAACAGATATAACAATCTGTTATATCAGTCTATGCAACATGCAATTAAATGAAGGTTGGCAGAAATCAATTTGCTTTTGAGTGACAATCTGAACATGAGTGACAAAAACGAGACACATTTTGACCACCTTAGCATGATACCAAACCTCCTGACTTCTTCCTATAAGCTTTAGAACCAGAGATAGTTTGCTTGCCCTTGGAATTAGTCATGTATACTTGTCAAAGAATAAGCTTCTACTGTGTAAACCGTTTGCTAAATTCACTTCTAAAACAGCCCTGCAGTACCAGAGTGGATGTGCACACTAGGCTGGTAAACGTTATTAGGAAGGACCAACTTAACCATCCAAAGTCATCTAACTGCATTGTTTCATTATTATTTGACTCCAGATGTTATTCCTAATGTCTTATTGCATAAAATATAAGAACATGGCTTTGGGTGGTTCACCGTTAGATGCAACTAGATCACCACCACAAACAGTGGGCAGCCAAGGCCACACACTAGCAGCCCCAGGAAAAAACACCAGTACATCAGCGTGGGGAGGGGGGAAAGCAGAACAGAGTAGGAATGAGGCTTGAGTCAAGCCTGGGAAGGGGGTGGCAGAGGCACCACCAATATCCTACCCCCCTCCTCAGGTCCACTTGGCTTTGTGCCTTTAAAATTGGTGGCATAGGAATGAGTAGACCCATTCAGGCAGCACCCCTAGGTAAGGGAACAAATGTCCCCTTACCCCAAGGAGATGCCCCCCTCCCCACAGGATGCTGCATGAACACTGCTGGCTTAGCTGCATCAGTTGGGAGGGGGTTAGAATAGGATTCAGCTCTTACACATAAGCAGGCATCATTACAATCAATAAACTGCAACTACTGCTTTAGGCTAGCAGCTGAATGCCAAGAGGAATTTTTTTTCTCTCTCATGAACAAGGACTTTTTTTATAATATCAAATGTATGCATGCTCCAGTAAAAGTTAAGGAGTTTTAAGTTCTTAAATACATGCTTACTTCTCCCAATCAAACCAATGGGACTTGAAGTCTTCATCTTTGACTGGATCACATCCTATATATTTGGATATGCTAATACAGGAGATCAATTCAGTGTGAAGAATCGAACCATTTTTAAGCAATTACCGCAGATACTCGCCTATAAGTCAACCCAACAGATAAGTCGAGGGCAGGTTTTGAGCCAACAATCATGGAATTTTCTATGACCCTCAGATAAGTCAGGGGTTAAACTTAGGGGGGTGTCTGACTATAGTTTTGTCTGATTTTACCCCAGGCCAGATCCTGAAAAATAACCTACCACTAATTGTTACCCAAGAACTATAGTCTCTAATTTATTAAAAACATAGGAAAAGATCATAAGATACATTTTTATTCTTTTTAAATTCTGGTCTTCACCAACTTTTTGTAAACACTATCAGAGTCAGTGCACTGTGAACATATATTATATATATATTGGCAACCTTCAGTCTCGAAAGACTATGGTATCGCGCTCTGAAAGGTGGTTCTGGAACAGCATCTAGTGTGGCTGAAAAGGCCAATCCAGGAGTGACAATCCCTTCCACACCAGGAGCAAGTGCAATCTGTCCCTGGTCTGTCTCCCTGGCTATGGGCCTTCCTTCTTTGCCTCTTTGCCTCAGACTGTTGGCAAAGTGTCTCTTCAAACTGGGAAAGGCCATGCTGCACAGCCTGCTTCCAAGCAGGCCGCTCAGAGGCCAGGGTTTCCCACTTGTTGAGGTCCATTCCTAAGGCCTTCAGATCCCTCTTGCAGATGTCCTTGTATCGCAGCTGTGGTCTACCTGTAGGGCGCTTTCCTTGCACGAGTTCTCCATAGAGGAGATCCTTTGGGATCCGGCCATCATCCATTCTCACAACATGACCGAGCCAACACAGGCGTCTGTTTCAGCTAGGGATTCCAGCACGTTCCAGGACTGTGTTGTTAGGAACTTTGTCCTGCCAGGTGATGCCGAGAATGCGTCGGAGGCAGCGCATGTGGAAAGCGTTCAGTTTCCTCTCCTGTTGTGAGCGGAGAGTCCATGACTCGCTGCAGTACAGAAGTGTACTCAGGACGCAAGCTCTGTAGACCTGGATCTTGGTATGTTCCATCAGCTTCTTGTTGGACCAGACTCTCTTTGTGAGTCTGGAAAACGTGGTAGCTGCTTTACCAACGCGTTTGTTTAGCTCGGTATCGAGAGAAAGAGTGTCGGAGATCGTTGAGCCAAGGTACACAAAGTCATGGACAACCTCCAGTTCATGTGCAGAGATTGTAATGCTGAGAGGTGAGTCCACATCCTGAACCATGACCTGTGTTTTCTTTAAGCTGATCGTCAGTCCAAAATCTTGGCAGGCCTTGCTAAAACGATCCATGAGCTGCTGGAGATCTTTGGCAGAGTGGGCAGTGACAGCTGCATCGTTGGCAAAGAGGAAGTCACGCAGACATTTCAGCTGGACTTTGGACTTTGCTCTCAGTCTGGAGAGGTTGAAGAGCTTTCCATCTGATCTGGTCTGGAGATAGATGCCTTCTGTTGCAGTTCCAAAGGCCTGCTTCAGCATGACAGCGAAGAAAATCCCAAACAAGGTTGGTGCAAGAACACAGCCCTGCTTCACGCCACTTCGGATGTCAAAGGGGTCTGATGTGGAGCCATCAAAGACAAAAGTGCCCTTCATGTCCTTGTGGAAGGATCTGATGATGCTGAGGAGCCTGGGTGGACATCCAATCTTGGGGAGAATCTTGAAGAGGCCGTCCCTGCTGACCAGGTCGAAAGCCTTCGTGAGATCTATGAAGGCTATAAAGAGTGGCTGTCGTTGTTCCCTGCATTTTTCCTGCAGTTGTCTAAGGGAGAATACCATATCAGTGGTGGACCTGTTGGCTCGGAATCCGCACTGCGATTCTGGATAGACGCTCTCTGCAAGTACCTGGAGCCTCTTTAGTGCAACTCGGGCAAACAACTTTCCTACAACGCTAAGGAGAGAGATGCCACGGTAGTTGTTGCAGTCACCCCTGTCGCCTTTGTTCTTGTACAGCGTGATGATGTTTGCATCCCTCATGTCTTGAGGTACTCCACCTTCTCTCCAGCAGAGACAGAGGATTTCATGCCGCTCAGTGACGATGATCTCTTTGCAGCACTTTAGGACTTCAGCAGGGATGCTGTCTTTTCCTGGTGCCTTGCCAAAGGCAAGGGAGTCCAGGGCCACGTGAAGTTCTTCTAGGGTTGGTTCACTGTCAAGCTCCTCCAACACAGGCAGACACTCAATGTTGTTCAGCGCTTCTTCGGTGACTACATTATCTCTGGAATATAGCTCAGAGTAGTGCTGCACCCAGCGTTCCATCTGCTGCGCCCGATCCTGGATGACCTCGCCTGTGGCAGACTTCAGAGGGGCAATTTTCTTCTGTGTTGGACCTAGGGCCTGCTTGATACCATCATACATCCCCTTGATGTTGCCCGTGTCAGCTGCTATCTGTATCTCGGAACAGAGCTGGAGCCAGTAGTCGTTAGCACATCTCCTGGCAGTCTGCTGGACTTTGCTGCGAGCAGCTCGGAGGACCTGCAGGTTGCACTCACTGGGACAGGCCTTGTATGCTGCTTGAGCTCTCCTCTTTTCCTCAATGACTGGTGTCAACTCCTCAGAGTGGGCTTCAAACCAGTCTGCTGTCTTGTTGGTCCTCTTGCCAAATATGGACAAGGCGGTGTTGTAAACGGTATTCTTGAAATGTTCCCATCTGTTGGATGCGTTTGCATCGGCCGGGCCTGGAAGAGATTCCTCAAGTGCTCATGGGGTGCATGGGGTTTAGGGTGAAAACCGACAAGCGGATCGACAACTCTGCACCATGCAACTGTGAACAACATACCAGTAAAACAGTGGTTCCCGACCTGGTTTTCACATACTCCCAGGGACATTCAACAGGACCTTTAGGGGTACTTGAAAAAGAATGGAATAATGACAGAAAAAGGCAGAATGCCTTGCAAGGACCAGCAAGGCAGGAAGGGAGGTAGCTAGCTGGCTGTGAAAGCCCCACCAATAGCTATATTTTGGTCATCAATTCATGTACGAACCAGTGATTGAAAACCAGCACAGTAAAAAAGCTGAAACATAATATGGAAAGTGATCAATCACACAGAATTTCTCAGGACACTTCTGGTGCAAAACAGTGCAAAGGCAGAGTCTTCTGTTCTTCAAACAGATAAAAAGAGAAAATATGTGATGAATATATGAAGTCTGGGCTTTCATATAGGGGAGATGAGGGCTTGTATTATTAATTACAAACATTTTGCTAATATGAAGGGTACAATTTATGGAAATCCCTGCCAAGGGATATGCAAGTGAAAAAGGTTGGCAACCACTGCAGGAGAACCATGAATCAAATCCACCTTTAAGGTGTCTGGTGTGTTAAGCCAGAAGCTCTACCTACAACATACAACCCATAACACATAACTGGGAATGTGCAATTCAATTACAGCAGAGAGATGCAGCTGCATATATTGCAAACCTTTTTACTTACATGTAGACCCACTGCTTTCCATGGGTGTTATTCTTAAGTAATGGTGCACTGAATTGTAGCCTGGGAATTGTTGCTTCAAATGGAAAGGGGATCCCATCCTGGTGTTGAAAAAAAAGACCTCTGCCAAATGCAAAGCCTTTGCAAAAGGGAACCAGGATGCAACACCAAAAGGGAACAGAGGGGAATAAAAGGTTAACTTTGGCTGGAATGTCTCAGGAAAGTAACTATAGCAACTAAGGGGCTGCCTGCCTAAGCTTAGAGAAAGGAAACTGTTCAGAGTTGAAAGCCTCTGTCCTCTGATTCACCCGGAGATAAGGCGAAGTGGTAATTGGAGCTTGATTACTTGGCAAATATTTCACATACTATACTATCTATGGTATTTCTCCTTGTCACTACTGAAAAATTAAATGGGAATTGGAAGTTGATGGGAAGGGGGAAATTAACCTCTTTGAACTCTGACCACTAAGAAGGATAATTCGAAGGATATTTTATTACTGCATTTCCTTTAGTGATCTACTGCCAATTGAAAAAATAGTGTGAAAGATATACATTTTAGTGTTTATTCTCACATTATGTATGAAGAATTCATGCAATCACTTTCAATAACCTTAACAGGAAAATAAACAAAGAATTAATTGGCTTTAAACAATTATGAAGTGTTTCATAATTGTTATGAAACACTTCGTTACTGTTACCTTATTTCCTTGTGTTTACATCAAGAAACTTTATTTAAATCCAATTTGGGAGAAATACCAGCAGGCACAAAAAGTATGTTGCTATTTAATTCATGCATCATTTGCTGCTTACAACTTAAGGAAATTAGCATCTGTCAATTGTATTATTCAGTCACATATGGTTAAAATTAGACAACCCTACTTTCTCAGCCAGATCTAAAAAAGAGATGAACATTTCCCCCCCAATCTGTCCATTAAAGCTGATATAATTCAAACTAAGCTAGAATTACAGCTGACTTAATTATGTCGTCCTTGGCTATTGCAACAGAAACATTTGTACAAAACCCCATTAACAAAATTCAGCACTTCCATGCGCCCCTTTCCTTTTTCACACAGTAATAAAGCACACCTAGTGCATATATTACTGAGGTGCTAAAATATTCATAGCAGTTTGGAATAATTGCCCAGTTAACATTTACAATTAGTGTTATTTTAATTTTCTGCTCTTTTAGAATGACTACTACTTTTTCAATATGATCTGTAATAAAGGAAGAAATGAGAGTCACACCAACCCCCTTGAACCAGAATTAATGTCCATAAAAGTCAATCAATGAAAACGCTTCAGGAATGCCCTGGAAAGCAAGTGGCAGAAATACACTTTCCCTAAACAGAATAATACAGTTCACTGCATCTGAGCAAAGCACCAAATAGATACAGAGAAAAACAAGTACCTAACCTTTGCATTTATTTTGATCGTATCAGTACAGGTTCCACCTTCATATAGGCGAATTCGGGGCCAGCAGTTTTATCTAACCATGGGTTCCAAACCTGGAATAGAGGCTGGACCTGAGTTCCCAAACATGATCGGAGACGTTCTCCGATTGCATCTGGGAGCCCTTCTGAGGCTGACCTCAGAACACCTCCAGACAGTGACAGGAGAACATCTCCAGACACATCCAGATATGCTATGGACCAGGATCTGCAGATTTGTTCATCTGCGGGTTCTGGTACCTCCAGGGGTCTGGGAACAGCCCCCCCTATGGATACCATGGTCTGACTGTATTTCTTCAGATTCTCAGAGAGAAAATAAAGTCTACTCACATTTTTGAACTCTGTTTTACAACAATTCATCAGCAATTCTGAAATACATGGAATTTTGAAGTTCTGCAATAGACTTTCTATTCATACTACCATTTACAAAATATTTTGTAGCTCTGCACAGCAGAGCAACTGTTCTAAGTTATATAAACTTTGAACTTTCCCAGACTTTAATTAAATCAAACTACTTGAAAAGGTACTGTCTCCACAATGTAAGGACACTGAAAGAGCCTTGCTAGATCAGACCAAGGATCCAGTAAGCCAACATCCTGTTTTCAATACAAACAGCCAGACAGATGACTCTGGTAAATCCCCAAACAGGACATGATTGCAACAGCCAACTTCAATTTGCTCCCAGCATCTGCTGCTGTCTGCTGGTATTCATTTGCATCTTTTTAGATTGTGAGCCCTTTTGGGACAGGGAGCCATTTAGTTATTTGATTTTTCTCTGTAAACCGCTTTGTGAACTTTGAGTTGAAAAGCGGTATATAAATACTGTTAATAATAATAATAACACATAGCCTCCTTAATTCATTAAAACATGAACACTTAGTTATCACAGTTAATGGTCATTGATCAACCTATCTTTCATGATGGCTTAATCCCCTTTTAACTCCTTCTAACACAGCACCCTTCACATACTTAGAAACCCTAGAAACATAGATAAGTAGAAACCCTCCCTCCCATCACAGACAGCAGTGCAACCCTGGGGATCGCACTGCTGCCTTCTCCCCTCCCCCACAACAACTCACAGTGCTCCCAACTCCCTTGTAGTAGTTTGGGAAGCACTGTTTTAGTCATTTGTGCCACAAGTTGATCAAAATATGATATAGCACACATTATGGTACATATAGAGCCACAAATGTCTTGATGGAGTTCTGTCTCATCAACTGAGTCATGGATGAGGTGTCAGCAGGTAAGAGTATGGGCCTGATTGTACCTTTCAGACCCTCATCCTCCAGATCAGAAATGCTATGAATTCCTATCACCTCTGCCACAAATCACACAACTACAGAACCACAATAGAAAGCTGCAAAGAAAAGCAAAAACCAGAAAAGACTCAGTGTGCAACAAAATACCACACTGAGTTGAGTAATTAAGGCATGGTCAGCCTCATTTCACTCTATTGTCTGCACATTTTGAAAGCAACTTTGAGGGTTCAGGTTCATTTGCCTTACGCTGCTAGGCAGTAGGCAGAAGTGGCAAAAAATTCCTTTTCAACTTTTTGACTACTCCAGGGTGAGGGTTGGGGCTTAATCTGGAGGGTAAATTAGGATCAACTGTTTGTGTGCCTCAGGTTGCTTCTTGGGGTGAAGGAGGTGTTACAAGGGGGCAGTTATTATAATCTTAATTTTGAAAACTGAATTGAACTACAGGTGGGACCACAGTATCCCCAGATATCAAGGTGTGATTTTAATGCCCCTTAAACAAGAAAAGCATGCCAAAATTGGGTTTCCTACCTTTGCACAGCCAAACCGTGCCATTTCCAAGCCTCTACGGCTATTCTAAAGTGAGGCTGGAAGAAGCAAGGAACCTCCGCATTACCTGGAACTGGGTCTTTAAGTCCTGAGAATAGCCTTAGAGTCTTGGAAGCAGCGTGATTTGGCTGTGAAAGGAAAGAAATCCAATTTTGGTTTGCTTTTCTTGTGTTTAAAGGGCACTAAAATGGCACCCCAATATCCACTGGCATTCACTTTGAGTCAAATCCATGATGCCAGATCTGCAGATACCAGGATCCAACTGTACTATTCATTTAATTGTTAGTTGATGAGCTTAGCTTTCTTTACTACTTATTTGCTGAACATATGTACCCCTATTTTTCTCCCACACTCAAGGGCACTCAAGGCACTCAATTTATTGCCTTAACCTGTTAAAGTGTTTTTACTGCTTTTGTTGTAAATCACTTTTGAGCATCATTGAGGCACAAATGCGGTATACAAGGACACAACTCGATTCCAATTGTTACACAGCATAGGTAATTTAAGAGGGACAAGTCAAAGCTCACTTCAGCATCCTAGAACACTGGGGCAAGCTGAACAAAAAAATTTATACACCAAAATAATTTAAGGTTAGCTACAATGACATCAGTGATCTACAATGAGTAATGGAAAGGAAATAAAGTCACACTTTTAGTTCACTTTCTGTGCCTGGCTAGGCACAGTGCCCTTCATTTCCAACACATTTAAAAAGCCATTATTTTCAATCACAAATTCCACTCTCAGCATAGCCAACTAAGCCTGTGGAGCATTATTGATTCATCAACTTAAGTCCAAGCCATTGTATAAAGCCCTTTGAAGTTACTTCAGCTCAAAGAACTCATTCAGTGAAGCAAAGGAGCTTTGCAGTTAAACTGTTTTGCTCCTCCATGGCAAGAAAAAGTTATTCAGCTTTACTCTCTACATTTAAAATTATGATAGAGGGTAAGAATTTGATTTTAATGCAATTTAGCCATGAATGATAACAGTTTGACTATATCACTGTTAATACCAAATTCCATATTTAAAATTAAGTCAAAATTTAAAATTAAGTCAAAATTAAAATATATCTTGATGTTTCAGAAAGTAGCTACAAAATGGCTGCCCACACTACACAGTGAAAATTGCCATTTCCCAACACATTTAAACTTTACATCTATGAATAATATAGAATAAAGGACATGATTGACAAGCTGTTCCCTGAAGACAAATACAAACTTCAAGACAATAGCTAAATGTATGCGTGAATGGTAGGGTGAATTTAGTTAAGACGAGTATAGGAAATATGACTAAATTTTTCATTCCATGGAAATGGACAACTTTTTCAACTCACATAATTCAGGGAAGAAGACTAAAAAGGTAGATAAAGGTGCATCAAGTCACCTGTTTTCAAGAAGTGGTAGTTACCATGTTCACTTATACAAATGTTTTTGGATGGAAACCTCAAAGGGAACCAAAAGTTTTACTCTACCAAACCATTTTTAAGAAGTCTACATTAGGCAAAAATTATATTGCATACATTATTTATACATTAATTGCACAATTCTTATTGCTGTTGGACTTTTTGGAGGTTCCTATTCTATTCATTGATCAATTACTTAGTGACCCAAGAGAGCCACTTCTTTTGAATCTGTCCCACTCTTCACAATTCAACAATTCCAAAAGTCATGTCCCCAAAATGGGACTTCCTGAGTGACCTTGGGCCAGTAGCCTAATTACCTCTCAGGGTTGTTGTGAGAACAAAAGGAGGGATGAATCTATACCACTTTGAGCTTCTTGGAAGAAGGGTGCCATAAAAATGTGAAAAATAAAACAAAAAAGTCAGTTTACTCAATTCTCCAGGACTCCACATGTTTTTCAAGGTGCGTGGATGAGAGCCCTGTTCTGCTAGCCATGCCAGCAGGAACACCGTACTCTACTTCTCCAAAGAGCCACAGCCACATCAATCTATAGTCAGGTCATTTTTATATACTTATATTTATTTATAAGCTATATTTATCTTAGCTATATGGAGTGAAATACACTTATTTAGGTACTCCAATGTAATCTGTTTTACAGTAGTTAAAAAAGGGAAGAAGACTCAGTCTTCAAAATATTTGGAAACACTACCTCCTGCACCTCTTTTGAGAACAGAATATCCCATAAAAATCAGATGCAATGTCACTGAAAACAGTCAACTCTAGTCAAAAGTAGCAACAGAGATGGGTTCTGGGTTATCCAAAAAGGTTATGTGTATGTGGGTGGGGCATAACTTAATTATAGAGCACATACATTGTAGACAGAATGTCCCAGGTTCATTGCTGACATCTCTAGATAAAAAATCGGGGGTGGGGGGAGAATCACAAGAAGCCTCGGAGTCATCTGTCTCCTAAAACACAGAATGCATCCCAGGGTCCTGCAGATGGCACTGTACTTAACCTCCAACAAAATCTACAGTAAATCTATATTGTAAATGTTGTATGCAATTGTGGTTGGCCCATGTGAAAAAAGGATACAGAAGAACTAGAGAGAATCTCTCCTCTGAAAAAAAACAAAAAGAGACCCCTATAGTGGATCTAGTGGATCTCCTCTTATAGTTAGCAGGGAAATAATAACTATCCCTCTTCATCCCAGCACAATGTCACTTCTAGTGGCTGTTGCTGAAGTTCTGCATCTTTTTAGATTGTGAGTCCTTGTGGGACAGGAAGCCATTTAGTTATCTCTGTAAACTGCTTTGTGAACTCTTTAAATATTCTTAATTGTTTATGAAAAGGCTGACGCAGTTGGAGCATTTTAGCTTACAAAAAACACCACAAGGGGAACAGTGATTTGCAATATCATGAGTCATATGGAATGAGTAGTATGGAACAAGTGACAGCAGAAAATTATTCTTCCAACTGTTTACTTGGACAGACACTTAGGCTGCAATCTTAACCACACCTACCTGAGAGAAAGTCCCACTGACTATCACAGGACTTACTTCTGAATAGACAGGAATAGGAGTGGCCTCTCAGGCAGCAAACGTTATCCAACTGAATTTCACAAACAGCAAAAATGATGGCATGCTTAAGCCATAACAGCATAACAGGTTTTTTTTATTAAACAAACCTTTTAAAAATAAGAGGAAGTTGGATTATTTCCTAAATAAGAGCCTTCTTTTCCTAAGAATGTGCGGCCTTGCATCAGTCCTTTCATGACATTTTCTTTACAACTCACCAGTCAGAGCTCCTCCAAGGCTTCCTCTTCTAAATGGTCTTCCATCTTCACTCAGCTGTCTTTTAAATTTCAGTGACTTGCCAGGGCCAGAAGAAACTTCAGGGTTGCTGGATTTTCGAAATGGCATAGATGGAGGGGATAATATACTATCAAGCTGAAAAAACAAAGACATTGAGTTGAACATTAATTATGTACTTGAAATAAAATACAAAACAGGAAAAACATTCTTGTTCCTAAGCAGCAACAAGCTAATGCAACTATTTCAGCCATAAGGGAGAGTGAGGGCTATCCTTTAGGTTACCACTATCATTTATCACTTTTTTAAACACACAGTATTTTCCAGACTCATTTTCATTCTAGTAATGCTAACGAAATAGGTTTTCTGCACCAACAGAAATACAGAACTAAACTTATTTCAGATTGAAACTGCAAATGCTCTGGCTATATTTTAGATATACTCCTGGGATTCAAATTGGTAAGCAAGATATATGCAGATAAATTCAACTCTCAGGAGATTGTATCAGATACTCATTCATCATTTCCTCCAGTAAACATTTAAACATGGTACTTGCTCTCAATTGTTTAATTTGAACATTCAGAATGGGAGGGAAGGTTGGAGGGAAGTTTTGGACAATTTCATTTATTATACAGAAATAAAAACTATGCCAAGGGGGGCTTGCTTCTGGGATGCATGCAGACACAGGAAAACAGCCAAAGATTGGCAGTGCTAGAGAAAGACTAGCATAGTTTTTTCGGCATAAAAACCCCTGAATTAGAGTACATGTAGGATTGCAAATCCCACGTGGGTTGACACTCACTGATGAGAATTACGAATATGGTTCCTTATGGAGGTACTGCATATTTGGTGCAGGTCTGTCACAGTTAGACTTGCCTGCATGCATAGCTACTGGTTAGAATTGCAAAAGTAGGCAGAAAATTCAATCAGAGCCTACATTGTTTTAGCCTGATATACCAACAGCACTATCCAAATATAGAAAGTTCATTCCATGTATTAAGCTCAGGACACAAACACATGCAATGTATGTGCAATAACTTAGAAAGAACCTACTAACTGCTCTGATTCTTTCATTTTTCACCATGGCTACAGCAGAAACTAACTATGCTGCTGTTCACTTCATGTACAAATACTGAGACTAGATTTTAAAGTCCAGATCAAATCATCATGAAAATTCACTACTGATTGAATCATAAAACTTTAGAATTCATTGCCTCCACACATCTCCATTTTAACTGTATAGCAGAGAGAAGCAGAAAAGGCACCAGATGGCACTACACCATAATTAACCAAATGCAGCACTTCTGTATTAAGTTATCCAACAACAGACGTTCTCTTTTGATTGAATTTCTCACAGGGAGAAATTTTACCATGCATTTTACATTTTTATAGAAAGAAAATATTTAATTTTACTTTCACACACTCAATTTTTACCTCAAATCTGTACATCATGCATCAACATGCATGAATTAATGAACTTCCAGCAAACATACAGAAAATTTTCAACGTCTGTAACCTGTACAAGCAAACAGACAAATTGATATCACTCCAATGTTTGCTTCATTGTCAGCCCCTTATGTTTGCTGACAGACTACAGGCACAATCCTAACCCCTTGTTGTTGGCAACCTTCAGTCTCGAAAGACTATGGTATCGCGCTCTGAATTGTGGTTCTAGAACAGCATCTAGTGTGGCTGAAAAGGCCGATTTGGGAGTGACAATCCCTTCCACATTGGGAGTAAGTGCAGTCTGTCCCTGGTCTGTCTCCCTGGCTATGGGCCTTCCTTCTTTGCCTCTTTGCCTCAGACTGTTGGCCAAGTGTCTCTTCAAACTGGGAAAGGCCATGCTGCACAGCCTGCCTCCAAGCGGGCCGCTCAGAGGCCAGGGTTTCCCACCTGTTGAGGTCCACTCCTAAGGCCTTCAGATCCCTCTTGCAGATGTCCTTGTATCGCAGCTGTGGTCTACCTGTAGGGCACTTTCCTTGCACGAGTTCTCCATAGAGGAGATCCTTTAGGATCCGGCCCTCATCCATTCTCACAACATGACCGAGCCAACGCAGGCATCCCTGTTTCAGCAGTGCATACATGCTAGGGATTCCAGCACGTTCCAGGACCAGTGCTTTCCAGCACTGGCATAGCGGTGCCAATGGGACATGCGCTGCATCCTGCAGTTGGCTGTCACTCACGGAAGCCTCCTTAAAGTAAGGGAATGTTTGTTCCCTTACCTCAGAGCTTCATTGCTCTTATGTCAGTACTGGAAAGACTAATTGTTTCACATAGCAAGTACAGGTGGGGCCTCAGTATCTGCGAGGGATCCCACAGATACTGAAAACTGTGGATACCGAAATCTGCTGTTTCGGCCCCTTTAAAGCCTTCAAAGGCAACTGGAGCTGTACTCTGGAGGCTTTCTGAAGCCCGCAGAGGCTGCAAGCGTCTGCTTGAAGCCTCTGTGGGATTCAGAATAGCCTAAAAAGCCAAAAAATGTGACTTCCACTTTCCAGAGGGAAACCAGAAGTGACTTTTTAATGCCTTATAAGGCTTTGGGAGGCCCGGGGTAGCTCTGGTGGGATTATAAGGCATTAAAAAAGTGACTTCCGGTTTCCCTCTGAAAACTGGAAGTCATGTTTTTTTTCAGCCTTTTAGGCCATTCTGAAGGCCACAGGCAGACATGTGCAGCCTCCGCACACTTCAGAAAGCCCTCCAAAGGATACGGGAGCACAGCTCTGGTAGCCTTCAAAGGGTTCAGGTAGGGCCGAGTCTGGCTCAATACGGGCCCAGGGAACCTGTGTTGAGCCAGATCTACGAACATAAAAGCCCCGGATAAACAGGCTCCACCTGTAGTAAGACAACAAGTGGTATTAAGTTGTTGAGTATGCCAATAAAATCACCTCCCCTCCAAAAGAACATTAAGACCCCAGATGGCTCAGGCCATGCATCCACCCACTGCAGCACCTTGTGCCCCAGTCAGATGCTTCAAGGAAGCCAATGACGACGACATGAAGGCAACATTCGAGCCCCAGCAACTTGCATTTAGAGGTATACTACCTCTTAGCAAAGAGGTTATGTTCAGCTATCATAACTAATAGCTGATTTCTCCAAATCTTTTTAAAAGTCATCTAAACCTGCACCCCTGCTAAGTGGGCAAAGTGACACTTTAAGTGCTGAATTTTTTATACTTAGCAAGGGGAGAACATGTGTCTCTATTCAACCCTGATGATTGTCTTTTTAAATGTATGTTCGCTGGTGCTTCTTCTGCATCTTTTTAGACTATGACCACTTGGGGGACAGGGGACCATTTATTTTTGCTACATAAACCACTTTATAAACGTTTTTCTTAAAAAACAATATATAAATCTTTGTAATGAATACTGTGGCAGTCCATTTCTCAAGTTAATTACAAATTGTGAGGAGCACTTCTATTTACAGACGTTCCTTTACTTAAGAACAGGTTCCAGGACTATTTGTAAGTTGCTTTGCTCAGACTAAAATTACTATTATCAGTACTGAACATGTTGTGAAATACAAAAAAATTACAGCACACCTACTCTATATTGTGTGGTCTTACATTGAAGGCTAAGAGTGCACTTGCTAAAGCTGGCTGGAATAAGATGGTGGTTGTGGCGGCAGTGGTGCTGGACAGTGGGGGAAAGAGGTAAATCTTCCCAATCCTCTTCTCAAGTGTCTAGCAGTGATGCTGCTGCTGCTTCCAACAACTTGTAAAGGAAAAGCCAGAGCCCAGTATTCCTTCTGCAGCCATTACAGGACACAGCAACACCAGATGCCAAGGGAAAGAGGTAAGTGAAGCAGACAGGGATCAGGGGTTACTCTCATTATTCCAGTTAATTACAACATTGACAATAAAAATCATGTTGGGGGTGTGGGGAGGAGAGAAACAAGCATACAGGTCTAGCAGTGCCAAAATCTAAAATATCAGGGATATTCCCTTAAAAGCTTGGAAGAATTAGAAGATGTGTGGACAGGGTGACAGTAGTAAGAGACATTAAACTCAGAATTTTTACATCTAGTTCCTCAAATAGTTGAGAACTTAATGTAGGCGAACATAACGGGGATCCCCTCTAACTAGAAAATGCAAGACATCTCAGGGATGGAGAAGAGACCTGCCTCCTTGTCAGAGTTGACCTCAGAGTCTCAAAAAAAGGTCAAGGTTTGCCTCCTGTTGTGTTCCCGATTGAAGCCCGCTGAACCGGTCTCATAGATCTCATGAGATAGGAGCCAATGATACGGAGACCATCCCCTGGCATCCGAGCCTCTTCCCTGCATTCTATTTCTTGGTGTAATGCCAACTCAGAAATTGACAACAACCTCAGTACTGTGCCTCAGGTAAATTGACAGGGCCAGATCTACTTTTCCAGACTGGGGAGCAGAAGGCAAAGTTCAAAGAGAATTTAAGTGCTACAGTTCCCACAAAATAAAGAACAGTTTGCCTTCTACCCACTCACTTCTTCCTCTGCCATTCCAAGCACAGCTGTTAGGAGATGGGGAGGCAGTAGAAGAATTGGAAACACACTGACCCTTGCTCTACAATCCTGGAATTGCTTTCAGGGTAGGAAGGAGATAGGTCATTCATACCAAACCCATTTCTTGTCCCGTGCCGCCACTGAATATATATAAGGTGCTGTGTTTTACTTTTCTCCACCAAAGTCCCTGGTAGCCATTCATTCCAACACGGAACAGTATATTGAGCACACAGGGACATCTGTAGATGAGAGTTAAACTTGCCTGGATGATCTCAGTGATTTTCATGAGAGGCAAGTTCACCTTACTCTGCTCCAGATTTCAATCCACTTATTAACAGGAACCACTGAGATCTAAGCCATACGCCCCCATATGCAAATCCCCTCCCCATGCAAACTGGTTCACTTTCTGAGGATGTGTGCATCTCTCTTCAAAACAGAAATAGTTTGCTTCAGTACTGAGTTATTTCACTTCTGTATTCTCTTCTGCCACTTCAGTGAATATTATATTATTTTTATTATTATTCTGCTGCCATTCCTTTCTATGTTGTCACCAGGCCGAGAAAAGTATTGGCTATACTGTAATCCCATGCAATAAGTAAGGGAGAATTGAAGATTATGTCTATGGAAAGAGCAGGACAGGCATTCTACTCCACTATCAGCCTTAACAATAGGAGAGAGTTGGAAAGAGCAACAGAGTAGTAGCCAAATTCAGATTAATGAATTGGTGTTACATTACTAGCATGAGCCTCAGACTTGCATTTTCACATCCAAGTTAAGGGGAGGGAATTAGCTGCTTCTACTCCCAGTTTATACCTTGCTGATTTGTCATTGCATCTGAACCAAACAAATCATGGTTTATTTATCTGTGAATAAGACAGAATATCAAACCAGATTTGATATCCTAGTTTATTCGCAATCTACAGTTAGGAAAAAAAAACTGTTAACCAGATTTAGATACAACAAATTATAGTTTGTTTCAAAAAACAAAAAGCAGCAAATTTCATCCCAAGAACATGAACAAGGTTCATGCAAGCCTCAATGCAGTCAGAGCAGAGAGTATGTGACTGTGTGTTGAGTAGAAGAGTGTGTGTTGCAATTCCCTAAAAGTGTATTTGCAAGGCTTTCCCTCTGTTACCAGAAAATAGAAAGCTTCTTCTAGCTGCTCTCAAAGAACCCTGTCATTTTTCATATTCCACAGGCAACATTTGTTAAACTGTTGAATACCCTTTCATTAGAGACTAAGACAAACACCAATTAAAAACCAACCATAATATATTTAGAATAATTTGTATTTATAAGACCCATTAACATACTTTACATATGTCGGTCTTGATTTTAAAAACTGGATTATAGACAAAGACAAACAAAAGAGTGACAGCAATTTCACAGCTGTAGGCTCAGCCACAGGGTAAAATCATAGTGAGTTTGCTTTCAAAGTCACTTTCAATCTTGGAGAAAAAAATTAAGTACATATTAAAGAGAGGCATTCATATTCATAGTTTGTTGACACCACCATCATTTGGCTAGTGAAAAATGCTTTAATCTGCAGAATAGAATATGCATGCTCGGGAAGGAGATTTTCCTATTTACTATGAATACTAATGAAGTCAACTCGGTTTAGTTCATTTATAAAATCCATTTCTATTTTGTCACCAATGAAATTCTAACCTACCTAAAATGGCTTAATTTGCTCAGATACAACATAGACTTCAGAAAGCTAATTGTTCATTCAGGTCTAAGCACTTCGACCCATGCTCAATTAGATCTCATTTTCCCCTTTGTTACATTAAAGCATAAATTACAAATGCAAGCCAACACATTCTAATCCCAGAGTTTAAAAATCATGGGTTGAAGAACAATGATTGTGGACTTGTTTGATTCTCATATATTAGCCTTTTTAGTCTCAAGACATCTGTCCACCCTAAGGCTAACATTTTGGACGGTTTTGTTTTTAATAAAATGGGAGTACAGATATGCGTCACTTAATAACGGGGTTACATTCACCCAAGGCCATCATTAACCAATGGTGTAATTAAATGTATAAGTACCTACAGGTACTTATCCCTCCATAGCTTCCCAAGAGCAAGCGTGCCCAAATAAACCAGACAGAAGTGCTCCAAAACTGCCCTGCCTCCTCTCCTGAAAGGCTGTTTCCTGGGTGCTGCTTGCACACCTGAAAGTGCTGCCTGCTCTGCTGGCCGAATATCGTTCCAGCAGGCATGACACAGGGCCAAATTATGGCTGGCATTTTGGCTTGTCACTGGCCCATCAGCTGGCCCCACATTATGTCTGCAGAGGAGATATTCAGCCAACGCAGCAGGCAGCACTTTCAGACGTGCAAGTGGTAGCAGCCAGTGAGCATAGGAAACAACCTTTCAGGTGTGCAAGCAAGCACAGAGGTTTTGAAGCATTCTCAGTGGGCTTATTTGGATGCACTCGCCCTAGGGCAGACCACCAAGGGACCATCGTATATGCCATCAGTCACTGGTTGGAGCGTTGCTAAGCAATGCATATCTAAATCAACATTTTATCATCACTGCAAGGAACACATGCTAGATTTGGAGGTAGAGCTGGGATAGGTGGGGTAAGTTTAGCAACTAAACAGGGCCAGCTGGGTAAGACAGGGCTACCAGTAGCTTTGCTTTTCTGGATCAGATATTTGCTGCAAATTTTATGTCTAATATGATTTTTATTAAACATAATTATATATTATGTTTCCAGAAAAAACTGCACATTCGCAACATATAAAATAAGCAAACAAGGATGGGAATAGCCAGCAACGTAAAACATCTGTACACTTGTTCCTAAATGCTTTCTTACTAGTTTTAAACACTTTCTATTAGAAACACTTTCTATTTGCACTTTAGTGCAGATATTGTAACTTTTAGATGTGGTGTTTAGTTTTATCATATACTGCCTTTTTAATGATGATCATAGAATCACAGAATCAGAATTGGGGCAGGATCTACAAGAACAAGAGTCCAACCTCCTACAGTGCAGGCTGATCACAACTACAACATCCCCAATAGACACTATCCAGTCTTTGCTTAAGACCTCCAACAATGGCCTCCTGCCAGAAGCAGACTGTGCCACTGTTGAACAGTTTGAACCTTAAAAAAGTTCTTCTAAACTATTAATCAAAAACCACCTTGTTGTAACATAAATCCACTTGTCCTGGCACTGTCCTCCAGAGCAAGCAAACGCACTCCATCTCCTCCATGATAATGCCTTCAATAGTTATGCCCACTCATAACCCTCCAAACTAAACAAGGCCAGCTCCTTCAACATGTCTTCATAGGTCATGGTCTCCAGCCCACTTATCCTAGTCATCCTCTTCTGGAACCACTCCAGTTTGTGAATATCTTTCTTAAACTACAGCACCTATCACTGGACATAATATTCCAGACTAAAGGAGAATACAGTGGTACCATTACATTACACTGTCAGCTCATGTTTATCTACTAAAAACTTTTTCACATGAACTACAGCTTAAGCAAGTGTTCCCAATCTAGTGTGTGATTCTGATCTTTCCTACCCAGATGCAAATCTTTACATTTATCCCTGTTGAAGTTCATTTTGTTTGCACTTGCCAAGTTTTCCATCGTGCAAAGATCATCCAGGACACTATCCCTGTCCATTAGCTACCCCAGTTTCGTGCAGATTTTGACAGAATGCCTTCTACTCCCAAGTAACTTATAAAGATATTGAACAATGCTGAACCCAGGACCCAGGACCCAATGCTGAACCCAGAGGCACCCCATTTGTTCACTTCCCTCCAAGACAACAAAGAGCCATAAACAAATACAGCCATAAATGTATTTGTTTATACAAATACTCATTACCTGCAGATTCGGGACATGGATTTGATTATCCACAAGTCCTGAAAATGTGGGGTTGGCCCAACATGGACTTTCGGGGGAACCAGAAGTAACATTTTGGGGCTTTATAAGGCCTTCTGAGGCCCTAGGAGGCTTCCCCAGGCCTCAGAAGGCCTTTAAGAGCCTAAAACATCATTTCTGGTTTTTCCCCAAAAACCAGAAGTGACCTTCTAAAGCCTCCCTGGGCCTCGAAACATCCTCCAAAGACAGAGGGTTAAAAGTGCCGAGACCCGCAGCTTTCATTACCTGCAGGTTTCAGCATCCACAAGGGTTCTGGGAATGGAACCCCCACAGATAATATGGGATGCCAATATTCTGTCAGCCAGCCGCTGATCCAACTGATAGTATCCACAAGCTTTACTGAAATCCAGATATATTATGCCCCCCATCTATTATGCTTGTCACTCTCTCACAGAAGTAAATGAATACGTCTTGCCAGTCAAACCTTTTAGAAAATCATGCTACACGTTGGCAATCACTGCCCACCCTTCTAAATGCTCATAGATAGATTGCTTAATTATTTGCTTCAGTACCTTTCCATGTATTGATGTCAAGCTGACTGGCCAGTAGTTGCCCAGATACTATTTTTCCCCCTTTCTTGAAGATACAAATCACAGTTGATTTCCTTCAATCCCCTGGCACCTCCTAAATTGTCCACATTTTCTCACAGGCAGAGACTTCGAGACCATCAGTTCTTTGAGCAACTATGATTCACATAGGTGAATAGTTAAGCTCATTTAGAGCTGCTAAATAATCCACATATTCTACTTTAGGCCATAGTTTCTTCACATTTTGTTCTAATCTTATTAGGTCAAACAGTCTTGGTTTTCAAGACAAGTTACTGTTAGATAAAAGGAGAAGAGTAGTTCCATCTTCTCTCCATCACCCATTGACATTCCACCATCTTTCCATGCAGTGGGCCCACTGTTTCCATGTTCTCCCTTCTGTGCCAAAAGGGAAACAAATCCTTTTGTTTCTCTTTTCCTTCCTCACGAACCTAAGCTCATGCTGAGCTTTAGCCCCCGACTCTCTCCATACACATAATAGCTACATGCTTGCATTCATTGTTGACTATTTGCCTCTCCTTCGACTTCTTATATGTTTCTTATGTGCCAGGAATGCTCCATGTGGAGCCTGCCCAGTTTCTTTAGGCACCCATGGGACCTGTGAAAAACAATGAATTCTCATGACTTGAGTTACAGGGCATCACTGACTCAGCCATGACTCGCAACTTGGGACCAGTGATTTGGGAAAGAGTCACGACTCTAACTCACTTTAGTGTGGTGGCATAGGTGGAGGGGGTGGAGCACTCAGCCTGCCAGGGAGCCTCAGCAGGGTGGGCAAGCTGCCCCTCCCTTCAGAGCCATTCCTGGCAGGGAGAGCAAAACGGAGCCATATGCTTACTTACCACACTTTATTCCCCATTTCCACATTGTGTCAAAGACTACATGGGGTGATCTGGAAGCTGGCATTTAGAGCGGCGGCAGTAGTAGACATGGTGTGAAGAGAGTCGGTTGGCTCCAGGAGGCGGGGGGCTAAGGGTGGAGGGAGGAGGTTTAAGGTTTTTTTTTAGTTTTTGGTTTCACAAGGGCAGGGGAAGGAACCAGAAGAAGGTAGGGGCAGCCAGGAGGCAGGAACTATCTTCGCAATCATGGAACAGATGACTAGACAAATGGATGGCCTGATTTTTTTCTGGATAAGGGAGATGAGAAGGAATCCAATGGGGGGGGTTCAAACAAACGGCTGGATACAAGCCCAGGGAGGGGGCAAAGCAGGAGCGGAAAGCGGGGGGAAGCGTTTCCTTACAACAGAGGAGGAACATGCCTTGACTCGTCTTACAAACTGACTTGCAACTCAAGTTGAGTCAAGTCAGAGGGTCGGCAACTCACAACTCAAGTCTCGACTTAGGCTTGCAAGTCTGATCAGGGGGGCTTTAAACTAGCAAGTGGGAGATAACTCCACACTGGACACAACTCTAATGGCTGGAAAAGGGAACACAAGTGATGGGAATCATCAATGCAAGGGACAAAACAGAGAAGCAAAATAGAGATTCTGTCTGTGGCTTCAGGTATCACTTCTTCACCAATACACAAAGTATGAGGAACAAACCAGACAAACTGGAACTGTTGCCTACTTAATCATATCCACCATCCTGTAGCATTACTGAAGCCTGAGCATTATGAGCATAATGCAATAATTGGAAGGACATAGTGATCTAACATTGCAGAAAGGGACGGACAGGTAGGGCTTTTTGCTAAAAGCACCTACCCAGGCTGCTTTGTACTATAATGATGCATCACTGCACAGACAGCAACTAAAGATGGTCTAATAAAAGTCAGACTTTGTCTGCAAATCTTAGAAATTGCCAAGGAGTTCATAAATACCAGTAAGCAATTTGAGCAATTAAGCCCAGTTTGGCATCTGATAATTTCAAATATCCTACCAAACACACGCATACATCCTTGAAGTCAGTGTCTGCCAAACTGGGTTTAAGGTCTTTAAAAACATCACAGGCTACAAAATTTGGTATGTTATTGTAGATTTCTTTAAAAGGAAGCAGATGTGTTGTTTTTTTGAAGCTTGCACAGGGAACAGGTTTCCCTGGTAAAATTAGTGATGTTTTCTGTTGATTCACCTTCTTTACTACTTCTAGACAACAGACAATAAATCACACAAACCATGAAACTCAACAGAAAATGTTATAATTTAGATAAATGGGAGAGTTGATACATAAAGTACTTTATGCTGTTAATGACAAGCATAAAGATAACAATAAAAAGACTAAAGATATCTGATAATTGATCACTTTTCCCCAGACTTTAAAAAAGTGATATAAAAAGTGAATACTTTTGTCTAGTTGAACCTGCCCCCAAGGTGTATACGTATGTGGCCTTCCTCAGAATTTTAGGACTCTCAGGGAAGCATTCTCATGAACCTGCTCTATTTGAAAAAGAGTAATTTTTTCCAGCCCTTGCACAGTTGCAGATATAAGCATTAAAGAATTGAAGACAAAGCTTTAAAAATTGCCAGTTCTTGATGTTATCAGGAAGGCATTCTTAATCATAAGGAAGCCCCAAGTCCTCTACAATCAAGAGGTTTTCTCCTGATTGCTGTAAGGAGGAAAGCCTCCCTGCCAAACAGAACTATTCCCTCAACACTAAATTATAACTCATCAACAGAGCAGTAATACACAGCCAACTCTTGAAACGTATTTCAGAGAAAAACAGGAAAGAAGGGCATTCCTTGTGAGTTCCTTCCTATCTACCTACCCACCCTAGAAATCCTCATTAAAAACTAAGTAGCCCCAATTTTCTAGTGGAACATTCTCAAATAAAACCGGAATAGAAACTCAAAGAAAACTCTCTTTTTCACCCACAGTATGTATCAACAAGGAAGGCATCATCAGTCTTGGAGGATGTATAAATATAGGCACGCTACAGGAGTCTGGGATTTCCTATTACACCAACAATCTCTGCAAAACAGTCTTGGTGGGTGTAATCTGATGAGGAAAGTGTGCATACTACAGCAACTAACTGTAAAAGTTTAAATTGCTGTGAACTAGTCATCCAGTTTCAGAAAGTTGAGATGTCAAAAGGCAAAATAAAATGTTCATTTCAATCAGAATGCTGAGAAATTGAATTGAATGAACATGCTCAATAGAAAAGCCTGGAGAAGTCTACCCTGGAGCTTGAATATATGTGGATCTTTCGTATGGTCAAATCCATGATTTACTTTAGGAAAATTATGACATGAAATCTGGAACAGCAAATAAATATACCACATTGAGCTGTATAAGAAGGTTATCAAATTAACTTTTACATACTGTCTAAATGCTTCCAGGACCAGTGCCTCTGAGAGGAATTTTATCAGGGGGTAAAAAGTTTATTTGAGGCCCCTTTGCAAAGGGGGAGGAGTGAAAGATCGGGGGAGGGTAGTGATGGGCAAGCAGAATGGGGACAGGGAAGGGCAAAACAGGATGGGAGGGGAGGGTGGAGACAGCCGGGAAAGTCTTCTGAGCCCTGGTCTACCCACCCATGTGGCATCGGCAGATAGATACAGCAATACAGAAAACCAAACACACTCCTAAGCATATACGGCTTGCCAGTAGCTGCAGTTGCATACTTGTGGTACAGTCCCCAGCATAGCATGCAGGCACGTCTGAATAGATAGGAAAATGTAAGATCCCAAGAAATTTCTGGGCCCCCTCCTTTGGCTCCTGGGCCCCCTTTTTGACCCTGGGCCTGGGAACAAATTACCCCCTTTACCCCCTCTCCTAGGCCCTGTCCAGGACCATAGACCTACTTGGGTACAACTGAAGAAAATTTAAAAAGCACCAATTCTTAAAGCTGTAGGTAAAATCTTATTGGGATTTAGTACCCAATCCTAATGGTTCATAGCTCCAGTACTCGGTGTCCAGCACTGCGTTAAGCAAGTTTTTGGCACCCTCAGAGGAAGCAGTGCTGGTACCAGGCTGGCACCAGTCAGCGTTCAGACCCAGTGCTGGACGGATGCCGCTCATTGGTAGGTAAGAGCGCCAGAAGGTGATGTGGGCTTTCAGGGTGATGTGGGCTTTCAGCCCTGCTTCGCCAGATCCCATCCTCTGTATTGGGCTGAAAAGCCCAACACAGAGGTTCTCTTGTCTGTGCTGGCAAACTAGCCAGTGCGGACATGAGAAGCCCCATTGTGGGGTCTGGGGTTTTCCTCAAGGGAAGAAGACAAAAGTACATGTTCAAACTTTCTTGCTGTAGTCAAAACTCTACTCTGCAATTAGTTTGCCTTTCCTGTGACTAATATTTCAGGTGACTGAAATATACCACATCTAGAAAGCCTTATACAGTTAGTTTTTCATCACAATATTGTTTGATAAAAGAATCTCCAACTGCAAGATTTAGGTTGAAACTCAATACATAAACATATATTTTACAGTCACTAGTGCCTGTGCATTCCTATTTCTTTCTGGCTTTTCATTCGGTTAAACTGTTTCTACAAAGGTAGAAATTTGTTTCTACGAGGTAGGTTACTGAAAGTACATAAGAAAAAGGATTTCCCCAAAAAAGCATTGTCACTGGACGTTTAAAAATATCAATGGATTTTGTAGATTTGCATGAAATATATTGCAAACAATTTTATTTTCACCTAGCACTTTTCTAAAGTCATTGAAGCCTAATGCTACCTTGTGTACTGTAATATATTGAAACAATGAGATATGTTGCTACTTGCTCTTTTAAAAGGATTTGCAAAAGAAAAATGTCTTTCTACAAAATACATGGCTTTTTAAAAATGATCTTTGAAATACTGAACTTTATTTGTAGCTAGTATAGTGTCTATGAATTCAACCAAGGAGGAAGTAAATCAAATATCCTCAAAAATCTCAGTATACAGCCTTGACCAGCTGAAAGGTTTGTTCACTAGAAGCAAACACATCTGAAATTAGAATTTTAACCGAACAGCTGTTAATGTTTTGTCCCCAGCGCAATTTTGATTACCCTCACAAACACACAAATGGTTTAGGGGGTCTCAAGACAATCATGGCTGGGACACCTGGATACAAAGCCAAAAAGGGCCAACACTGCTATGAGGCCAACTGAATCTGCTGCTTCCCTTCAGGAGGTCTTGTACCAGCTCTGAGAGCATAAATAGTAAAGGTGGCAAAGGCCCCACCACCACCATGACCAATTACATATTCACTGGGTAGGGGGTGGGGCAGCAGATTACATGCACAGCTCTCTTGTTGCCACCAATATCGTTTCAATGTTTTTACTGACTGCAGCTGACAAAACACAATATATGAGTTTTATCCCAAGATGCCATTCTGTGGAGATGGAACATTCTGACGATGTTCCATTCACTAGAGAGGTTATCTTCCTCTTTTCCTAAAATAATCCCATTGGCATGCAATCCTGTTTTACAGGGTTCTTGAAATTGCCAAGACCAGATTTGGGGGATAGTATACTGCAGAAATAATAATTGTACAAGAATGGGACAATTTTCAAACTCAAAAACTTCCATCAACAGAATGACACCTTAAGATATTCAATAGCAATCAGGTAGTTTACCTGAAATTCACAATTCACAGCAGGCAGATTTGAGAATAACTCAAAGTAGGAAGAAAGATATGTAGTTAGTTTGTATACCTGTTGAAACATGCCAGAAACAAACACCGACCAAAAAAATTGCATAAAATTGGCCCCAGGATTCATAGATGACAGCCTTACCAAAGCCATGAGAAAAAGTGAAGGATTGCTGTTATTCTCATCTAGCCTCTTGGTCCCCTCCAACCTCTGTCCAGAATCAGAGTTTGTTTCTGTAGTGTTTATCCCACTGAGGATAAACACAAACATTCCAGATTTAAGCATTACTCATCATGTTAAAACACACATTTAGTTTCTCCAATAAAGATTTTGATTTGTGTTTAAAGAAGCTGTGTTAGTGACCCAAGACTTCATTTTGAATCAAACTTTATGAAGTTAAGACAGAAGGAATAATTTGCAACTTGCAATATTTCTCTTCTTCCATCTCCTCTAAAACAAATTAACTTTTTTTGTCCATACATCAGGCAATTTAAAACCCAACTGGCAGAGCAGCAGCTTGCAAATTGGAAAATCAGATATATCAAGCCCTGTCCATCCCACTCCCACGATAAGCTGATGGGAACCAAGAACTCTCTCTTTATCCAGACACAGACAGGAGAAGTCTCTGGCACCATACTCACTGGTCAAAACAGAGCCTACTTAAAGTACATTTTGAATTAGTCTATCTCTGGGTCATCAGTTGTAAAGAATCAGTCTTTGCTAACTGATACTCACAGTATTGAGCAGAAAAACTTAGTTCAGCACTTTTGGAGTAGCACATACAAACTGCAAATGGAGGAAAACAGCTATTTAAAAACTAAACACATTCATCACGGGGGGGTGTGTGAGAACACAGCTAACAAGCACTAAACAGGCCTTTAGACAGTTGAAGACATGCCATAGTACTGGCACGAGCCATAAAAACATGATCATGCTGTTTTTGCCACAACTAAGCCCTTAAATTTATTTATTTTTAATTCTCTCACCTAGTAGATAGAAGTATCTGCATGATTTGTAAAGCAACACAGGTCAAACCACAGCACTTCAAACACATCTTTAAAACTTAAAATAACAGGAGGTTATTTGGAACTCAATTTTCGGAAGCCAAGTATTTGGATTTCCCTATTAACAGTTAAAAGTTAATCCTAAGAATGGTGGGCTACACGTACCCCAATCAATTAAAAAAAAAACTCACACACTGTTCCAAACTGTTCCAAGCTAGGCAGAGGCTGTGGTGGCCTCATGGGCTTTCAAGCACACTGCTGCTGTGGCACTCGGGCTGAAAAGAGCGGTACTTCATCAAGATGGGCTGCCATGTGCTGCTCAGGCTCAACCTGCTCACCATCACTGTTCTCTCCAACATGAAGCCAAGCTCTGCACAGAGTTTGGTGACCTGGAAGTTCATCAAGGACGTCACCACCCAGCATCCAGAAGTGGCATTATGAAGCAGTGGCCCACCATTCGCTCACAGACATGGCCTCAGTCCCCTATGCTAAAGGCTGCCAACCCCAGATGTAGAGAAATGGAGAGATATGACCATTTCAAAAGTGAAGCCTTCCTTCCCAGAGATAGAGGCAATATTGCTTATATTGAATTTTTTTCTGCCACACAACCATTAAAAAGCATACAAGCTTAGGGCATTCAAGGGTACATAACAGATGATATGCAAGCAAGTCAAGGAGTTGACATATCAGCACCTTCTAAACTGGTGGTCCAGCTTCCAAGACTACTGCAACAACTACAGTGATTCCATATCTTAACATCCTAAAACAGCATTTTGGAGGGATCATAGAAGCTGATCTAGTTACTCTGTGCCAAATTTCAAAAATGGCGGTTCAGATTTTATGACTTATAGAATATGCAACGCTAATGATACAATATTATTTAACCTACCACGTAGTTACACAAAAGTTACAAAAGTTCCTTCAGAAAAATTGGGTGAATAGGAACGGTGTATGATTTATTTGCCAAGGGTTTCATTATGTTATAGCTAGATTCAACTGTTTGGATAATGTTTTTCATAGTTTGAGTTTCATTAAGCTATTTCTGCCCAACACTGCACATACGCAACAGGGATCAAATGTGTACTCCTGTGGGCTGGGCAGAAATGGATTAATTATTCCGTTCATTTGAAGAAAAAATTAGGCTTGCCACCAGAATCCAGCAAGCTGGATCAGCTTTTTGATGCCTCCACAGCAACTGAGAAACCTCTTCCAAACCTGAAAAATCCTACATTAATAGCACATGTGCAAGTGAGAGATTCAATGGCACTACCATATAATCAATTATTATTATTATTAACAGTATTTATATACGGCTTTTCAACTAAAGTTCACAAAGCAGTTTACAGAGAAAAATCAAATAACTAATGGCTCCCTGTCCCAAAAGGGCTCACAATCTAAAAATTGTTAGATCAATTACTTGATCTGTGAAACACAGTGACACTGGATACAGTGACATCCATCAACGAAGTCCACAGCAGGATTGGCCAAGCAACAGTAACATTTGCTTCACTTAAATTATGCCTCTGGAAGAAGGCCAATATCTCCATCAAGACCAAAATCTACCTCCTCCAAACACTAATCTTGCCAATTCTCCTATATGGATCAGAAACAGACTCTGACCAAATCAAACATGAACAAGCTTGAGGTCTTTCAAATGTGATGCCTCAGACAGAATCTGTGAGTCTCCCTTCGTGATCACCATCGTAAGGAGACAATTCAGATAAGATGCAATCAGCAACCATCTGTCAAAGAACAAATCCGAAAACACAGACTGCCATGGTTTGGCCACATCTGCAGAATTAACACCAGTCAGCTGCCACACAAGCTCCTTTGGCGAGCACAACCTCACTACTGAAGGTCAGGCAGCTCCAAAGAAAACATGACTCAAACACATTGAGGAAGATCTAGGGAACCAGCGATTGACCATCAATGAGACTAGAAACCTCTACAAAAATTGCAAAGAATGGAAGCGTGTCATGACCATGGATTCGAGTGGCACCTATAGCAGCGTATTGGTTAAGAGGACAACCTGCTCACCAAGCACCAGCTAAGGACTAAAAAGAAGGATACAGCAATGATGTATGTTCTGATTCCACTGTAAAACATCAAGCAATACAGACAGCATAAGCCAGTACTGCAATTAGAGGCAAGCCTAATCAGTGGGTGGGGACGGAACATGGTTCACACACAAACATTCAGTTTCTTTCCAAAAACATCCTTTTTGGGGGGTGCTGTGGAGGAATGTCTCACATAATACTGAGCAGTGGCATAGCTAGGTCATTTGACACGCATAAATTTTTGACAATCCCCATATGACAAATTTATTTTTCACTTTTTTTTATACCACCCTTCCTTTAAGGAGCTCAGGTTGGTGTCCTCCCCTTCTTTTATCCTTACAATAACGCTGTGAGGTAGGTGAGGTTGAGTAATAGTAATAGTCATGACATGAAATGAATAATAATGGCCAGAAAATAAATGAATTGAAAATTTCACAACAAGCAATGGATGAAATCCCTTCTCCTGCCATTGTTTCCCTACACATAGCACTCAGTGACATACTGCCCCTGTATCTGGAGGTTCAATGTAGACATCATGATTAATTATCACTGATATATAGTCCACCATGAATGTTTAGAATCCACTTTAAAATCACCTAAGCCAGTAACCAACACCACCCAAGCTTCCCAGGGTTAGTGTCACCCGATCTGGAAACTCATGGTGTCACCCTCATTAACTTTTACTGTAGAACAGTACAGGTCACCCAACTAATCAGTAAGCAACTAAAAAACAGTGGCCAACTTGATACAGTCACACAACTGTTTGGGTATTAGCAGTGGCGTAGCTAAAGGGGTGCAGGGTGTAGCAGCTGCGCTGGGCATCAAGCTTTAGGGGGGCATCAAGCTGAACTTGACACTAGTGAACAAAATTGTGAAAATCTTGGTATGTAAGAATACCACCATCATGTTATATATCATTGGAAAGGTAATTTAATGCTGAATGCAATAAAACAAACTGCACTGGAATATCTATCAAAAGTTATGGCCAATTAACCAGAAAATGAAAACATAAAGTGGATTTTCTTAACTCAAAACCGACCTATGAGACTGATTATTTTGAGAGCCAATGACATGTTATTATGTTATTGACATGTTATCATGATAAAGCATGAAACCAATAAGGAATTAATATGAATCAGCTCTCATTTCCATGTATCATAATACAGTTACCCCAGCTAGTAAAAAGGCACTTTTTCAAGTGGTGCCCCTCTTATATTTAGCAGGGGGAGAATAACCATCCCTCTTCACCCAGGAGCACATTTTTATTTATTTAATTTATTAAATTTGATTTTGTTCGGGGGGTTACAAATGTTCTTTGACCCCAGGTAGTAGATAGATGCCTTAGCTATGCCACTGACTGGGGGAAGGCAGCAGAGCAAGTGGGTGGTGAGCTGCGTTCCTCCCAATTTTCACTTTTTAAAAAGCCCGGTTGTGACATCACTTCCGGGGCAACATTTTGAGCTTGACACCGGGCTACACAATCATTAGCTACGCTACTAGGTATTAGCTCTTATACATGAAAAGGGAGCTGACACATAATATTGTCTGTTGTTCTTCAATTAAAAGATTTCTAACCTGCCTTTCCTCTGCTGAAAGTTCTATGTAGTGTCGTAACACCACCTCCTTAGTTCTTGGAACACTGATCAGTTTTGAATTAAGAAAATCCACTTTGTTTCATAAGTAAGTTGTGTTCTCTTTTTTTGGATTTCAAGTTTAGCTTTTGATAGAACACAGATATTTCAATAAGCTTTCATTCTGCATAAATTACACCCTGAAACATGATGGTATGACTCCTAAAAAACCACAATTTTGGTCACTAATGGTAAGAACATAACAGCCCCACTGGTTCAGGCCATAGGCCCATCTAGTCCAGCTTCCTGTATCTCACAGCGGCCCACCAAATGCCCCAGGGAGCACACCAGATAACAAGAGACCTCATCCTGGTGCCCTCCCTTGCATCTGGCATTCTGACATAGCCCATTTCTAAAATCAGGAGGTTGCACATACTCATCATGGCTTGTAACCTGTAATGGATTTTTCCTCCAGAAACTTGTCCAATCCCCTTTCAGAGGCATCCAGGGCAGATGCCGTCACCACATCCTATGGCAAGGAGTTCCACAGACCAATCACACTCTGAGTAAAGAAATATTTTCTTTTGTCTGTCCTAACCCTCCCAACACTCAATTTTAGTGGAAGTCCCCTGGTTGTGGTGTTATGTGAGAGTGTAAAGAGCATCTCCTATCCACTTTATCCTTCCCATGCATAATTTTGTATGTCTCAATCATGTCCCCCCTCAGGCGTCTCTTTTCTAGGCTGAAGAGGCCCAAATGCCGTAGCCTTTCCTCATAAGGAAGGTGCCCCAGCCCCGTAATCATCTTAGTCGCTCTCTTTTGCACTTTTTCCATTTCCACTATGTCCTTTTTGAGATGTGGCAACCAGAACTGGACACAATACTCCAGGTGTGGCCTTACCATAGATTTGTACAACGGCATTATAATATTAGCTGTTTTGTTCTCAATACCTTTTCTAATGATCCTAAGCATAGAATTGGCCTTCTTTAATGCCACTGCACACTGAGTCGACACTTTCATTGACTTGTCCACCACCACCCCAAGATCTCTCTCCTGATCTGTCACAGACAGCTCAGAACCCATTAGCCTATATGGGAAGCTTTGATTTTTTGCCCCAATGTGCATGACTTTACACTTACTTACATTGAAAGGCATCTGCCATTTTGCTGCCCATTCTGCCAGTTTGAAGAGATCCTTCTGGAGCTCCTCACAATCACTTCTGGTCTTCACCACTCAGAAACGTTTGGTGTCATCTGCAAACTTAGCCACCTCACTACTCGCCCTTGTCTCCAGGTCATTTACAAAGAGGTTGATGAGCACCAGTCCCAGGGAAGATCCTTGGGGCACACCACTTTTCACTTCTCTCCATTGTCAACATTGCCCACTGACACCCACTCTCTGTTTCCTGGTCTTCAACCAAGTCTCAGTACAGGAGAGGACCTGCCCTCTAATTCCCTGACTGTGGAGTTTTTTCAGTAGCCTTTGGTGAGGGACCGTGTCAAACGCCTTCTGAAAGTCCAGATATATAATGTCCACGGGTTCTCCCACATGCACATGCCTGTTGACCTTTCCAAAGAATTCTAAAAGGTTTGTGAGGCAAGACTTACCCTTACAGAAGCCATGCTGATTCTCCCTCAGCAAGGCTTGTTCGTCTATGTGTTCTGAGATTCTATCTTTGATGAGGCATTCCACCATCTTACCCGGTATAGATGATAGGCTGACTGGGCTATGGTGTCACCCCCACCACCCCTGAGGGTATCACCTTACTAACACCTCATTGGTTCCATGCTGTGTTGTAACATCTCATTGGCTCTTTGAACAATCAGTCTCATGGGTGTATTTTTGAGTTAAAGCAATCTCTTTTTTATTACACAAGACTGTTGTATTTTTGTTTTCTGGTTTTGGGGTCATAACACTTAATAGAATTGAAATATTTCACTCTGCAATCCGCAATCACTGAGCAATTCTATTACTACCCACACACAAATGTTGCTGGTTAGTCAATTATCCCTCATCTTCTGTTTGTAAATTTGATTCTTTGTTCCCAAGTCTATGGCTTCATGAAACAAATATGTTCTAGCATGAACCCTCCAAGTCTAATTTGCTTTTGCTTCCAGCTTCTATATTAAAACCCAGAAGTTATTACTGGGAAATGGCCATAATGCCATCTTGTTATAGAATATACAAGATTTTTCCACATAATACATTTGCTCAATCTGTTCAAAATTACGTAAATTGAGCTTACCATTTCGCTAGAGAACTGTTCTATCTTCTTAGCTGTAGAAGAACGAGTCATGCCAAAATCTCCATTTTTCTAACACATTCAGAAGTGACCCTCACCCAAATCATCACCAGTCTAACTCACATATCCCACAAACATTTTCAATCAAACCAGCCAAAACTATTTTAATTAAATGAAAGATGCCAACTTGGACAAATTGTATTTTTGACTGGAATCTAAACTCAGTATCAATACTGAAACCATGTCCCATGTAATTCAATTACAGTTAAGTCCAAGAACACACACATTTTGTTCCTGTACTTAATGAAAACCAATGTGACAAAGGTCCTCAAATGCAGTCACAACTATAAAGCTTCTCCTGCAAACTGACTGTCCTTGGATGCCCCATACTAAATGAAGAACCTTTTACACCCCAAATTCACTATGTATTGTGAAGAACTCAGAGAGGAGACATCTCACTTTACGCTAAAGCAGAAGCAACAGACTTAGCTGCATCTCAGTGTGCTCCATACACAACAGGAACTCAGAGCACTAAGCTACATGCAGGGAAGTCATGAAGGGGAATCTTCCTCTGCTAACTGGGCAAAGAGGCACATTTCAAAGTGGCATTTTCTTATATTTAACATGGTGAGAGCAACTGTCCCTGGTGTATTTTTTTCCCCAGTAGCAGTTGCTGGTGCTTCTTCTGCATCTCTGATTTATTTACTGATTTATTTCTATGTAACCACTTTGTGGACTACTGATGAAAAGCAGGATATAAATATTCTTAATATAATATAATCTTCTGTTGGGAAAAAAATTCAAAGAGTTTGCATAGGGCTGCTCATTTGATCAAGGAAGTACAGCTGGAAGAAGAGCTGTTTAATCATTCCCACCCCATTCCCCTCCTCCAGCTAACAAATTTGCTACAGCATCTATACCTGCTTTTGTTTCTCTGCAGAGCTAATAGGAGCTTGGGGTGTAAAGCAGTTCACATCACTTTCTTCTCTTTCTGTATTTGAGGGTGGGAAAGAAAGATGCTACTGACAAATACTGTGGACTGAACAAACAAAACATTACAATTGCTAGGATCATGTAATATCTGATCCTTTTCTGAGACAGTCTTGATCTCAATTTGCCCTTTAAAAAAGGCAAGTCCAATGGGATTTCAGAAATACTCCAAGCTACTACTGAATACTAATGGCAACCTGCCATCGACTTTCAATTACAACTGCAGTCACAACCTAAGTAATGCTTATTTATCAGAGACAACTAAAGTGCATTCCATTCACTTGGAAAGAAGTGAAGCAGATCAGAAAACCAAGATCACAAAGTATGTTTTTACTGCAGATTTAGTTTTACTATGTGGTTTTACCACTACAAGGCTTACTAGAAAACTATATACACATATACTACTCATCCATGACACTCTAGCTGACCATGGAATAGTAAATATCTTCCAGATAACCAAGTGGTTCCCAAACATTTTAGAGGCCCTAAGCTACTGCCCGATTTAGAAACGCCAAGGGGTGTGGCTATAATTTATTTCCTGCCTTTCCCATGCCAAAGCAAATGCCCAAGGTAGCTTACAAAGCTTTATAACCAAGTACAAAATATCACAAGTAAAAACATCAAACAAAGCATTAAAAACATTACATGGTGAAACAAACCAAAACAAAATGCAGTCGTGCGCCACTTAACAGGGATCAGGACCATGAGAACTGTTGTCAAGCAGTGCTTGACGCAATCCAGTCACTCCGCAGGGAAGGGGATTCTCTGCTCCCCTCCAGAGAGGTGTCTGAGCTTCCCAGAGGCAGTGCATGATTGCACACTGCCTCTGCGGAGCTCAGACTGAGGGAAATTGAGGTTCTTGCGCAAATTCTGGTTTCATGGAGGAAGCCAGAAATCGCGCAAAAGATGCTTTTCACCTCAGTTTGAGCCTTGCAGAGGCAGTGCTTGGATGTGCGTTGCCTCTGGGAGGCTCAGACAACCCTCCAGAGGGGAGGGGAACAGAGCTTTCAGAGAGTTGGGGTGTGTGTCTCCGATGACCACATGTGGTTGTTGGTTATGATATCCCAGTGTTAGCAGGAATGTCACTAAGGGGCACACATCTGTATAACAAAATCTAACATCATTGATCCAATGGGGAACAAATAAGTCCAGGGAGGCAATCAAAGCCATATTTCAGAGGCAGAGAGGGTGAATATACATACACTCAGCAATCAAATGCCATGCAAAGCAGGTATATTGGGCAGCAGTGCTCCCCCCCCCATCCAGTAGCAGCAAAAGGGGGCAAGAGGGAACCACTGCACAGTGCCTAAGCTCTATACAGGACTGGCAGAAGGAGTAGGAGAAGGATTATGATGAACAAACAACTTTCTTCGAAAACTACTCTCTGACCCAGCAGTTATTGCTTATTTTAAGCATTTTTATCTACTCTCTCAGTGCACATAATTACTTCATGTTCATTATCTTGATGCTATCCTTAAAACAACCCCATAAGGCAAGTATTATCCCCTATGCTGCAGAAAGCTAAGAGGGAGTGGCTTGCTTCAGGCCACCTGTTAAGTACATTGCAGACACAAGATTTTAACCAGGATAACTTGATTTGTAGATTTCAGTCAATTAGCCACTATGTTACACCAGCTCCCTGTACTGCTGTTTGGCCTGCCGTATACCATCGTTTCTCAAAGTATGCTCCTAGGAGCCCTGGGGTTTCCTGAAACCCCTTCAGGGGTTCCACAAGCACACAATCTGTTTGGCACTGTGCCACTCTGCACATGCGCTGGAACTCTGGGGCTCTCCAAGACTCCATACATGTACTGGCTGGGCTTCCCAAGACTTTGTTCAGAAGTGTCAAGGGCTCCAGAGACCAAAATGTTTGAGGACTGCTAGCCTACACAGTCTATAAAGAGGCAAACTATTCAACTGTCTTTTACAGAAGATTAGACAAATTTAGAGAGCGTGGAGGCACAGTCACTTATCCATTCTGTTTACAAGTTGAGATTTTCTAACTCTTCCTTTTCTTGGCACAGAATCAACACAAGGCTTTGAGGTAAGGATTTTGAATAGGACCATTCCACACTTGCCCAGCCTCAAATAAACTGGAGATGTTGAGTTAACTGGAGTGCATCTGATGAAAAATAACCAGATTGCCCAAACATCTTCAGTTATACGCTAGCTAGAATTATTTTTTAAATGTTACTTTAAATGTGCTAAATTTTTCTATTCCTTTGATGAAGCTTTGGCCATCCACACAAAGTCAGCATCACTTCTTAAATGGGTTTTAAAAGAGAGCGACATTAGTCCAAACCATCTATAAAGCCCTTACTAAACATAAAGAAGGGGAACAGAAATAAACCTTACACCTCTAGTTTACCTCCAAAGATAAAGCACATCAGCCTTTAATGAGAAAAAAAACCCCACAAATTACACTATTCTATGCACTTCACTGAACAATCTTTGCTGAGGAAAACTGGACTTCCTTCTGAGTAAACATGAATATGATTTCACTGCCAGTGACCCAACATCTAGTCACAAAACAAGGAAGCAGTTGTTTAGATTGGCAATTACTTTGTGTGTCACTCACAATTACCTTTACCTGCACAAGGACAACCACAGACTAAGCCCATCACAAACCTTTTCACTGTCAAATGTAAAACTCATCCAAGATTGTGTTTTGAGGTCTATCAAGTGCCTAAATCTACTTTGGCAGTATTCAGTGCAAGCCTTCACAACTCTGCTCCTAACAGAGTAGAACACACATAGCTTTAAAAACGCAGTTGCTGTGCAAATACACAGCTCTTGGTAATGAAATAAAATCTAGAGGAAAAGTAAACTTTCATCAAATTGAATAACTACAATTTAATTATCTTTAGTCTGCTAACTAAAATGATCACAACTTTAGGGTGGGGGTGGGAGCACGGGGAAGACGACAGAAATTTTCTTGTGGGAATAGGGTGACTGATGACCCAACAGATGGAAAAGAGATATTTTATTCTAACATTTGGCTCAGAACAACCCTCTGCTGTGTTTGTTTATTGTCAGAATTGTGCTACATTTTCTAAGATGACATGTAAGTTCCCATTTTCGCAAATGCAATCTATCTTTTTTAGGAAGATAGTTAATTTGGCAGATCCAACATAAAGTTCCTAATGCTGAACAAACGAATAACCTGGCATTATTGATAAATTAAAGATCAATAAGTCACCGGACCCTGATGGCATCCACCCAAGAGTCATTAAGGAATTAAAGAATGAAGTTGCTGATCTCTTGACTAAAATATGCAACTTGTCCCTCAAAACGGCCACGGTGCCAGAGGACTGGAGGATAGCAAATGTCATACCAATCTTTAAAAAGGGAAAGAGGGGGGATGTGGGAAACTATAGGCCGGTCAGCCTAACATCTATACCGGGTAAGATGGTGGAATGCTTCATCAAAGATAGAATCTCAAAACACATAGACGAACAGGCCTTGCTGAGGGAGAATCAGCATGGCTTCTGTAAGGGTAAGTCTTGCCTCACAAACCTTTTAGAATTCTTTGAAAAGGTCAACAGGAATGTGGATGCAGGAGAACCCATGGACATTATATATCTAGACTTTCAGAAGGCGTTCAACACGGTCCCTCACCAAAGGCTACTGAAAAAACTCCAGTCAGGGAATTAGAGGGCAGGTCTTCTCCTGTATTGAGACCTGGTTGAAGACTATGAAACAGAGAGTGGGTGTCAATGGGCAATTTTCACAATAGAGACAGGTGAAAAGCGGTGTGCCCCTAGAATCTGTTCTGGGACCGGTGCTCTTCAACCTCTTCATAAATGACCTGGAGACAAGGGTGAGCAGTGAGGTGGTTAAGTTTGCAGATGACACCAAACTTTTCTGAGTGGTGAAGACCAGAAGTGATTGTGAGGAGCTCCAGAAGGATCTCTCCAAACTGGCAGAATGGGCAGCAAAATGGCAGATGCAAAATGGCCTGGATGCCTCTGAAAGGGGATTGGACAAGTTTCTGGAGGAAAAATCCATTATGGGTTACAAGCCATGTTGAGTATGTGCAACCTCCTGATTTTAGAAATGGGCTATGTCAGAATGCCAGATGCAAGGGAGGGCACCAGGATGCAGGTCTCTTGTTATCCGGTGTGCTCCCTGGGGCATTCGGTGGGCCACTGTGAGATACAGGAAACTGGACTAGATGGGCCTATGGCCTGATCCAGTGGGGCTGTTCTTATGTTCTTTTTTTCAAATAAAAGTTAAGAACATGACAAGCTAACTAAGCAGATTTCTCACTGGTACCTTGAGCCAATCAATGTTGTTGAGGGGATAAGTCTCCAGAAGTACTAAACCACTTATGTAGAAATGCATATGCCTTCCACACATTTGTCATTGTAAATTTAAAAGGGGAAATTCTAGTTGTTCATTGTATGTTGTAGAATTTATAAACTTTGGTTGCTTCTTAAAAACACAGTCACAATACTATTGCAATAATTTTATGCCAATAAAGGTTCCATACATAATTTTGTCCAGAACTGAGTGACAGATACTGATGATTTCACTATCAGATCCTCCAGCTGATGAAACAGATGCTGTGGATCACCAGATCCAAATGCCACAAAAGTCTAACAAGATTCACAAGTTCATATTTCCCCATCAACCTAAAAATGCTGATCAACTACTAAGGCAGTACTAGGCAAACTGTTAAGACAAATACTGTACTATACACATCTATTTATACGTATACTCTTTTCAACCAAAAAAATTCACAAATTGGTTTACATATGAAGAATGAGAAGGTGGCCCCATGTCACCAAAAGCCTCACAATTGTAAAAGAGACACAAGGAAATCCCAAACAGCCATCACTGGGAGTGACACTATGCTGAGGTGAACAGGAGCAGTTTCTCTATTCCTACTAAATATAAGGAAGTCACTTCTTCACAAGATGCCACTTTAATAAAAAGACAAGATACAGGTCTAGGGTTATATGGGGATTAGAGACCAAAGAAGAGGATCCTGGTTGTTAAGGACATAGCCTTCTCATGTTAAGGAACTATAAGCCTGCATCTGCCTCATAGCAAAAAGAAAATCTGGGAGTTAACTTAGAGTTAACTTATAAGTTACATTTACAGCTGCCAGATCTGAGGTTTATCGGCTAAGATTCAGGATTCTGAGGGTCATCTTAGGGTCTCTAGTCAGGCTTCCAGATCTCTAGTATTAAAGGACCTGTCAGTTACATTTCAGAGGGTTACCTCTGCTGCTCCCCTCCCTTCCATTCAAAATTTAGCATCAGTTGCTAGCATGTTACTCCACTTCCACCAAGTGGCCTAAATCAGACAGAAGTGAAGTATATAGTAGCTGGAGTTTAGCATTATTAGATCATCTACAGCAGTGCCTCTTGATCTATGGCAGGGGTTTTCAAACCCCAGCCCGGGGGCCAGATGCGGCCCACAGCGAGCTTCTATCTGGCCTGGGCAAACATGACTGGAACTATGCTCTGGTTGCATCTGATGCAGTGGTTCTCAAACTTCCTGGGAGATTTACTCCCAGGGCAAGTATTTGCGGGGGCGGGGGAAGGGGCAGCAAAGTGATCCCCAGGATCGCGCCCCTGCGGGAGGAGGGGGGCTATTTTTTAACTAACATATGTGCTCCCAGAGTCCAGGGGGTGGGAGGAGTCCAGCACAGCGCTTGCAGGGCTCTCTGCGGCTTCTAAACAGTGAAAGTTCCAAGCGCAATTAAACCGGAAGTGGAACTTTGTGGAGGTGGAACTTTGTGGCTGCGGCTGGCCAGGAGTCTGCAAATGCAATAACTAAGTTCTTTCGTGTTAAAGGTGGGCATTATATTCCGGCAGCAATTAGATTACAGGTTCAGCCTATTTATACACGGATTTTTCATACACGAATTTGACTCAACACAAATGGCCCCTGCAAATGAGAAGGAATGTGCTGATCCCTGGAGAAGGGAAAAATGCATCCCTTTAAAATCCATTTGAAAAACTGAACAGTCCTTTAACAATAGCCTCCTTAATATGAGAGAGGGGGGCAGCTGGCTGACAATCCATCAACCCTCCTCTCTCCAGCAGACCCCGCCCTTCCCCCTGAGCAAGTCAAAAGAAAGGTGATCGCTTTGCACTGGTGAAGGGAGGGGCTGAGTGAAGAGCCTGGAGGAGGACTGAGTGATGGATTGTCTTCTTAATGACTCTTAGATCAAATTTTTAAGATCTATATTTCAAGTGTCCAGCTATGTGTAATGCAAGCTTACGTCTTGATTCCAGTCTGTTAAAGGATTGTCTTAGCATCCATTTATTTGTGGTCAAATTTAAATTTTAACACCCAAGGCCTAACATCTTTGGTTTTAATTGATAATTTTCAATCTACCTGGCTCAAGGTGGTACACATAAAGCTGAGACACTTGGGGTTTTCACCAGAGATTGTTCTGGCAATGGATTTGATTCAGTTAAGAGTAACTATAAAACAGAGACTGAGGGACATCGAACAACAAGGAGATGTCAGCAGATCTCCAGATTTCCTTGCTTCTGACTACACAAGATATATAGCTGTCCCAGTCACTTATCTTTTATTATCAGAGCTTCCTGGGCAGAGGAGACCTCTCTTTCTAGCTAGATGGAGAGCTCTTCCTTCGGCATTTGAAAATATTCTGAACCAAATAGTGTAATAAAATATTTATTAAACTATAACAGAACAACATTTGAACCATGTAAAGTGAACAGCAGTCAACAGTGGCATTAAGAACCATTATCACTGTCATTAACAAATGGAGAGACTTAAAGGTTTGAGTACTCTAGCTTTCTGGAAACCCCAAGAACTCATCATCGCTAGAGTCAGAATTTATGAAGCTCACAAAAGCAGGTGCACACAAATAGGGGATCACATTATCTTTCTGCTACAATGATGTTCTGCCAAATTCCAAACCACTGGGCTTCATGCCCGCTTAAGGCTGATCAGTCCCCCTTGTGCAACTCACCAGTGCAGCAAGCAAAAGTGAGTCCAGTTCCAGTCCACAGATGCCAAGTAAATCAGTCCCATCAATCAGAGTTGCCAAATCAGAGTCCAGAGCCAATAAGCCAAATTACAGTCCAAGGTCAGGTTCCAGGTAGGTCAGTCAAATCCATCAGGGTATCCAAGTCCAGTCACAATCCACAGTCAGATTCCAAATTCAATAAACCCAGTCAGTCTCCTCTCCTACCTCCAACCTGCACTCCTTCAAAACCCACAAACCCTTTCTGCCTCTGGTACTCCTTATATCCCTGAGGGCCCTATTGCCTTCCAGTGGCTGCAGCTGTGTAGCACACTCTGCTGGATGCCCAGGCCTTACCCTTAAAGGTGCCACTGCTGACACCACATCTACCTCCTCACCAGATCTTCCTGGATTCCAATACAAGGGGGGGGGGAAGCAGATCTCTATACAGACCAGTGCAAAAACAGGGGAAAGGTGCGGGGAAGGGAAGATCTCTGTATAGACATCACAGCAAGACCAGTGCAAAACCCCTTGCACACAGAACCAACAGATGGAAATGGGGGGGGGAGATCTCCATACATACCAGTGCAAAAGCAGGGGAAAGGTGTGGGGAAGGGAAGATCTCTGTATAGACATCACAGCAAGACCAGTGCAAAACCCCTTGCACACAGAACCAACAGATGGAAGGGGGGGGCAGATCTCCATACATACCAGTGCAAAAGCAGGGGAAAGGTGTGGGGGAGGGAAGATCTCTGTACAGACATCACAGCAAGACCAGTGCAAAACCCCTTGCACACAGAAGCACACAGAACCGTCAGGTGCTCACTCCCTGGGCTCCCTGGGCTGACTCCCTAGGCTCCCTCCCTGGGCTCACAAGCCTGCCAGGGGCTCACTCCTAGGGATGCTTGGACGAGAGAGAAGCCTGCGATTGACTCATTTCGCCTGGAGATCGACTGGTAGCTCTCAATCGACATAATGAACACCCCTGCTCTAGGGGCTTGCTCAGCAAGACTGCCACCCCACCCACGCTTTCCTGGGAGTGAGCCCCAATGACTCTGAGACTTACTTCTGAGTCGACAGGAGGGCTTGCTCAGCAAGACTGCCATCCCACCCACACTTTCCTGGGAAGGCGAGCAGAGCAGAGCGGGCGGGGGGCGGGCGGTGTGTTTTTTTTGTGTTTTTTTTTTGCAGTATTCGCTCCATAAGACGCACACACTTTCCCCCCACTTTTTTTGGGGGGGAAGTGCGTCTTATGGAGCGAAAAATACGGTATGTCAGAAGAAAGAAGACATAATCCAGGAAAGGTTAATATGCCCGTAATGAATATTCATCAGGAATATTTATCTAATATGAGTTGAGTTGGCAAATGAGTTGGCAAAATGATGCAAAAAAGAAGTTGAGTTGGCAAGTTGAGTTGGCAAATGAGTTGGCAAAATGATGCAAAAAAGAAGTGGTTTGATAATAGGTAACTGCCTAGAACCTCTTGACCTAAAGCAGTGTTTTTCAAAAGCTCCAGTAGTTGAGGATATTCTTTTATTCTGCATTTAAACTGGAGGCATTTCAAAATATGCATATTTCCAAAACCCAAGGAAAGAGCACATTTTTTATTCAGGTGTGTCAATATAAGAATTGTAATCTGACTGCAGAATTTGCTACTAACCAATTATACTTTTTTAAGGTTCATTAATGCACAAACATCAGTATTTGACAAAAAAGTAATACAAAAAGTAGTCTGAGAGCCTAGTCTGACAGCAATTTCTCTACAGATATTGAAACATGTGCATCCATAAGAGAGACTAATTGCAATATCCAAGTTCAAAAGGAACTTAATATTTTCATATGACTATTTACTGAATCATCAAAAATAAAAAGTAACGCTATTGTGTTACATTTTCTTATAACCTTTTAGAAAATTAAATTTTCAGCACTCATCGTAACCTGGGTCCCTTTCAGGGAGAAGGGCGGGATACAAATAAAGTTTATCATCATCATACCATATTTTCATATCCCTCAATGATTATGCTCAAAACTGGGATTCTTTTCAGCTTTGGAGTTGCAGCTTAATGAAAGAAGCATTCAAAAGCTAGAATCACTGGGGATGAGGAGAAAAAATACTATTGGTGAATACCAAGTTCACCAACAGCCAAATCCTATCCAAAGCTGGCGCAGCGATGCTACTGGGCCCATGCTGTATCCGGCATTGGATATAAGCAGGTGGGAGGTCTCCTCAGTGAAAGAGATCATGTGTTCCTTTACCCAGTGTAGTGCCACAATCTGCTAAATAGGGCTGATTGGATCTGCATCAGCTATGTAACCCTGTGTAGGGCTTTCAGACCAGGACGGGGGTCAGGATATGGTGGAGACCTGCATCACCCCTTCCCTGCCCTGAAACATGCTTTCCCCACCTCCAGAATGCCACCACCCTCCTCCCACCTGGTGTAAGACTCATCTGCCCCTGAGGCCTTTGGACAGGATGCAGCACCCCACGGGATGACTCAAGCCTTCCCACCAGCACCACTTTCTCTCTGGATGTTGGAAAGCACTTTACAGCCCTGTTACAGCACTGGCACTGCAGCCACAGCATTGGCGCTGCCCAATCAGAGGACTGGGCAACTAAGTAATTTCTCTTAGCAGGAATGTATTAAAAAGTATTGGGTTCAATGCCTTCAGATGATACCAATCTCTAAGATTACACTGCTACCTTATCATTTGTACACCTCCTCCTAAGTGTTCAAAACATTTCACAATATTAACATAATCCTAACCACCATCTTAAAGGTCAAGGTTCATTATTAATATTTTTTGCTTGTTACAAATGGGGAAATGCAGCTGAGAGAGACTGGCTTGCCTAAAGGCACATACTGAGTTCATGAGATTCAAAGTGGGAAGTCCTGCTTCACAAGCTCAGGTTACAATCCTACCCACGCTTTCCTGGGAGCAAGCCCCATTGACTATAATGGGAATTACTTCTGAGTAGACATGCATAGGATTGGACTCTTAGCCACTACACCAGCTCCTAATAATAAAAATGTCGCTAATGTAGTTTGACACTCACATTTCTAAATGTTGACATGGGAACAATGGGAACAATGGAACAAATATTGATGACATTAACAAAGTTGTTTGATACAGTAACATTTTCTTTCAACCAGGTATTCTCATCTCAAAGAGCACATCATTATAAAACTTGAATGTCATGTCTATAGTCTACGTACTCATGGTTAGTTTTTACAAGGGGCACAGCTAAAATGAGAAAGATAAAAACAGTTTTAAGTAGAAGCTACATCCATGTTCAGAAATCATAAAATGCTGCAATAAATAGTGAATTATGAAAACCACTTAACTGTGAACTTTAAACTCAGTGGGTCTCATCCAGAGTAATGCTTTCATAAACAGAAGCACACTCTGAATGCAAGCTCTCTCCAAGAACAGAAAGAGCATTATGTTAGCATAAAGGGTCCTTGCACAGGTGAAGCACTTCACTTCATTCTCAAAGAGAGCTTGTGTTCATGGAAATGTTACTCTTGATGCAACCCAATACTGTATAGGTTTTTTTAAGTTATATGTCATTTTAAAATGTCACAGTATACCACATGGAAAAGTGCAAGGAAAACAACCCAACGACTTTAGCGTGCAAGGTTTCGTAAAATACATTAAAGTAAAATTCCAAAAGTTGCAGTCACCACTAGCTTACTCGTGAACAGACAAACATGCCTCAGTTTCTACTGAAGGTTAGGTAAAACGTAATGCAACATCACCAGAATGATCCCGAACCAATTAACATGGAGCTCAACAAATGCTCCAGAAAGCATGCTACACACTCACTGTAGTAAAAAGGAAAAAAACAAAACAGGCCAGAGCACCTGAAAAGGTGAAACTTTTTTTGGTCTTGTAAAGCTAGGTGGGTCCTGACACAGTTCATTTAAAAAGTGGGTCCCGGTGCTAAAATGTTTGGGAACCAATTGTCTAATACAGGTCTAATATTGCCCAAACCACGACCCCCAGGCCACTTGCAGCCTGCAGAGGGTCCCCATCTTCAATGGGCACCCAGCCTTCACCGCAGCTCGCAATGGCCCGACGCACAAGCTCCGGGTCTGGCTTTCCCTCGCTGCCGCTGAGCTTTGCACCTGCACCTGCAAAGCTCAGCAGCAGCAAAAGAAAGAAGAGCCCAGCGTGCACGCAGGGCCTTTTATAGTGAGAAGGTAACACAAGACTTTGCATTACTTCCCACTATAAAAGGCCCTGCACACACACACTGGGCCCATCTTTCCCTATCTGGCCGGTTGCGGGTGGGCGGGCAGGCAGGCGGCTAGCCGGGCTGCAGCACAAGCTGCCAGAGAGAGGGAGGGTGAGCGGGCGGGCGGCCGAACGGGAAGCTGACCAAGTGAGTGGGTGGCCGGCTGGCCAGACGGCCAGGCTGCAGCACAAGCCGCCAGAGGGAGGGAAGGTGAGCAGGCGAGTGACCAGCTGGCTGGCCAAGGGAGTGGGCAACAAAGAAGACTTAAAATTTTGCAGGACAAGAGAACTGTATCTCTTATCACAACTAGACCTCCAGCAGTTCTTTCTGCACTGCAAGCAAGGTAGCCCAAAACAAAGCCCTCCAGCAGGATAGATGCAACCAACACATGAAGCAGCACACCTGCAAATCTGCAGAGATTTTTCTTCAAATGTAGTTTAAAAGATACATATTTACATAAACATACACCAATCATATTCTGAAACAAAAGTAAACACTGACAGATGTTAAAGTATGGACAGATGGATATGTGTTCTGATAACATTAAGTGAAACGCTTCCATCTTTTAAAATAAATCTACTGTATTTGTAACTCATCTTCTTTTCTTACTCTGTAGATAACTTGCTATTATGAGTGACAGAAACTTATAACCAATGGGATTATAAAGTCCCACATTCATTTATTCCTTCATTTTAGGTATTGTGGCAAGTCTGACGTTTTGCATAAAAAATTCTAGCTACAACCATCATACACAAATCATGCTCTCTGACAAGGTCACTTGTATGTTAAAAAACAATATGGACCAATTCTTTATCCTATAATTCCTCTACATTAAGATTTAAACTTGTTTCCACAACTGTTTTGCTTTGGATAACACAAATGGAAAAATTCTCCTTTAATCTTATAGCAAAAGTTTTCAAACTCTCTAGGAGAGTTTGAACCTCTCTAAGTCATTGTGGAGGCGGGGGAGGTAGCGATGCGATCCCCAGGATTGCGCTGGTCAGGGGGCTGCAGGGGCTTGGCGTACTTACTAGAACCTCCTGCAGGCTCCCGGGGGGTACAGGGAGTCCTGCGCGACTGTCTGCAGGGCTCCCCAACACGTCAAAAGCGAAAGTGGAGCGATCACACTCCACTTCAAGTTTAGCAGAGGCAGGGCGCGATCGCTCCACGTTCACTTCTAAAGCATTGGGGAGCCCTGCAGAAAGTCGCGCAGGGCTCCCCGCACCCTGGGAGGCTGCAGGAGTCTCTGGTAAATACAGCCAAGCCCCTACAGCCTACTGAGCAGCGCAATCCTGGGGATCACATTGCTGCCTCCTCACTGCCCCCACCCCTTAAGGGGAAAGAGACCAGGGCCCTCAGGCTGGGGCATCGCAACACCCAGTTTGAAAAGCCCTGGCTTACAGCACTATCTACCAAGAAATAAGTCCCCTGATTCAGTGGGACTTACTTCTATGCAAGTGTGTATAGGATTGTAGTCTTATTTTAAAATATTAACATCCCACCGTTCCCTCCCAACTGGGGTGCCCAAAGCAGCTCACAACAAAATGTAAACACACAGAAACTAAATTGGTTTATCCAAACCCATGGCTGAAGGACCCAAAGAGGACCTCCTGGACACAACCAGAAGTGCCTCACCTGCCCTCATGCTGCCCTACAGATGTGACCAGAAGCATCCAGAAAGCATTCTGAGGTTCACACTCCCTGAAGTGTGTGAGCAGCAGCGGTAGGGCAGCACGGCACCCACACAGGCAATGGATTTCACTGCCTCACCAGACACTTCCAATGGGCACAGCTATTTTGGTACACTCTCAGATGCGATTATTTGAGCGTACTTGCTCTTGGGAGGCCATGAGGGGGAAACTACGAGGCCAGCTGATGGTCAGTGCTCGAATTTACATATGTGGTTTTGGCGGGAGCCAAGTTCAAAGGTAGAGACCATGCAATGGACACAGGAGATGCTCCTAGGTTCGTTGCCATAAGCCAGTAAGTACCTGCAGGCACTGATTGTTATGATACCATCACCTAACAACAGGCTTTGGGGAACATATCCCTGGTGTTAACCAATGCATTCTGTATTTTGGAGCCCAGCTGCAGAGAAAAACACATCAAGTAAATAGCTTGGTTAAGGCAGTTTTGGCAGGCAGGGGAAGAATTAAGATACTAATCCAGAGGTTCTCAAACTGGTGGGTCACAACCCATCACCCAAGAAGCCCTGCCTATGTCCCTTTAAGGGGTGAGGGTGGGAGAGGCTGACAACACGATCACAACAATTACACTGCCACTGGGAACACAGGGGCTTTTTTTTTTTTTTACTTACCCCTGTCTTCGGTGACCTCCAGGGGATGTTCCCTCTGCAGGGCTTCACATGCCTCAAAACAATGAAAAAAATGTGATTGCAACCCACTTCCAGTTGTGATCATGAAAACGGAAGTGAGTCATAATCACTTTTTTTTTTAAGTTTTGAGGCACAGGGAGCCCTACAGAGGGATTCACGTGGCTCCCTGCACTCCCCCCCCCAAGGGCCACCACAGACAGGGTTAAATTTAAAAAAGCCCCTGCATCCCTGGCAGAGGCACAATTATTCCAATCGCATCATCACCATCCAACCACCCCTGCCAAGACTTCTTTCCCTATGCTGTATTAGCATTATGAAGGAAACCAAAGGTTGAGCATTTAACATCTCCAAGCTCCCTAGAAGCCAACCTGACAAAAAAAAGGTTTTTCCTCCCTCTCCTCTCACACACCCAAAGCCAGCACCTGGTACAATTGTACCACACATCTTAAACACAGCCCTTCAGCCAGAAACAAAACATTCCTTACTTCCAGGTCAGGGTCCAAAAGCTGCAGTAATTTCAGGTGAAGAGGTAAGTCAGATATAGAAAAGCCAGTCTAGCTTACTCCCTTCATAAGAACATAAGAACAGCCCCACTGGATCAGGCCATAGGCCCATCTAGTCCAGCTTCCTGTATCTCACAGCGGCCCACCAAATGCCCCAGGGAGCACACCAGATAACAAGAGCTCATCCTGGTGCCCTCCCTTGCATCTGGCATTCTGACATAACCCATTTCTAAAATCAGGAGGTTGCACATACACATCATGGCTTGTACCCCATAATGGATTTTTCCTCCAGAAACTTGTCCAATCCCCTTTTAAAGGCGTCTAGGCTAGACGCCAGCACCACATCCTGTGACAAGGAGTTCCACAGACCGACCACACGCTGAGTAAAGAAATATTTTCTTTTTTCTGTCCTAACCCGCCCAACACTCAATTTTAGTGGATGTCCCCTGGTTCTGGTATTATGTGAGAGTGTAAAGAACATCTCCTATCTACTCTGTCCATTCCCTGCATAATTTTGTATGTCTCAATCATGTCCCCCCTCAAGCGTCTCTTTTCTAGGCTGAAGAGGCCCAAACGCCGTAGCCTTTCCTCATAAGGAAGGTGCCCCAGCCCCATAATCATCTTAGTCACTCTCTTTTGCACCTTTTCCATTTCCACTATGTCTTTTTTGAGAGGCGGCGACCAGAACTGGACACAATACTCCAGGTGTGGCCTTACCATCGATTTGTACAACGGCATTATAATACTAGCCGTTTTGTTCTCAATACCCTTCCTAATGATCCCAAGCATAGAATTGGCCTTCTTCATTGCCGCCGCACATTGGGTCGACACTTTTATCGACCTGTCCACCACCACCCCAAGATCTCTCTCCTGATCTGTCACAGACAGCTCAGAACCCATCAGCCTATATCTAAAGTTTTGATTTTTTGCCCCAATGTGCATGACTTTACACTTACTGACATTGAAGCGCATCTGCCATTTTGCTGCCCATTCTGCCAGTCTGGAGAGATCCTTCTGGAGCTCCTCACAATCACTTCTGGTCTTTACCACTCGGAAAAGTTTGGTGTCGTCTGCAAACTTAGCCACTTCACTGCTCAACCCTGTCTCCAGGTCATTTATGAAGAGGTTGAAAAGCACCGGTCCCAGGACAGATCCTTGGGGCACACTGCTTTTCACCTCTCTCCATTGTGAAAATTGCCCATTGACACCCACTCTCTGCTTCCTGGCCTCCAACCAGTTCTCAATCCACGAGAGGACCTGTCCTCTAATTCCCTGACTGTGGAGTTTTTTCAGTAGCCTTTGGTGAGGGACCGTGTCAAACGCCTTCTGAAAGTCCAGATATATAATGTCCACGGGTTCTCCCACATCCACATGCCTGTTGACCTTTTCAAAGAATTCTATAAGGTTTGTGAGGCAAGACTTACCCTTACAGAAGCCATGCTGACTCTCCCTCAGCAAGGCCTGTTCGTCTATGTGTTTTGAGATCCTATCTTTGATGAGGCATTCCACCATCTTACCCGGTATGGATGTTAGGCTGACCGGCCTATAGTTTCCCGGGTCCCCCCTCTTTCCCTTTTTAATAATAGGCGTGACATTTGCTATCCTCCAATCTTCTGGCACCGTGGCCGTTTTGAGGGACAAGTTGCATACCTTAGTCAAGAGATCTGCAACTTCATTCTTCAATTCCTTAATAACCCTTGGGTGGATGCCATCAGGGCCCGGTGACTTATTGATCTTTAATTTATCCATGAGGTCTGAAACATCTTCTCTTTTAACCTCTATCTGACTTAACTCCTCGGTTAGGAGGGGCCGTTCGGGCAGCGGTATCTGCCCGAGGTCTTCTGCTGTGAAGACAGATGCAAAGAACTCATTTAATTTCTCTGCCATCTCCAAGTCTCCTTTTATCTCCCCTTTCCCTCCCTCACCATCCAGAGGGCCAACCGCTTCTCTGGCGGGTTTCCTGCTTCTAACATATTTGAAGAAGCTTTTATTATTCCCCTTAATGTTGCTGGCCGTGCGTTCCTCATAGTCTCGCTTGGCCTCCCATATCACCTTCTTACATTTCTTTTGCCACAGTTTATGTTCCTTTTTATTCTCCTCATTAGGGCAAGACTTCCATTTACGGAAGGAAGCTTCCTTGCCCTTCACAGCCTCGCTTACTTGGCTGGTTAGCCATGCGGGCACCCTCCTGGATTTAGTGGAACCCTTCTTTCTTTGCGGTATACACCTCTGCTGGGCCTCTATTACTGTTGTTTTAAGCAGCCTCCATGCACTCTGGAGAGATTGGACTCTTTTTACCCTCCCTTTCAACCTCCTTCTAACCAGCCTCCTCATTTGAGGGAAGTCCGCCCGTCGGAAGTCAAGGGTTTTTGTTAGAGATTTGCCTGGTATTCTTCCCCCAACGTGCACGTCAAAACAGATCGCAGCATGATCACTGTTCCCCAATGGCTCAGTAACATTTACATCTCTAACCAGGTCCTGCGTACCGCACAATATTAAATCCAGAGTCACCTGTCCTCTGGTGGGCTCCGTGACTAGCTGATCTAAGCCACAGTCATTTAGCACGTCAAGAAATCCGGTTTCCTTATCGTGACCAGAACACAAATTGATCCAGTCAATATGAGGATAATTGAAGTCCCCCATGATTACAACCCTGTCCCTCCTTGTCACCTCCCTGATCTGTTTCTTCAATTCAAGGTCCCCATCCGATTTCTGGTCTGGAGGACGACAGCACGCCCCCAGTATTACATCGCTGCACAAGCCTGGTAATTTAACCCACAGAGATTCTACGGTGGAATCGGACCCACCTTCAATCTCTACTTTGCTGGATTCTATCCCTTCCTTAACATAAACGGCCACCCCACCTCCAACACGCCCCTGCCTGTCCCTCCTGTAGAGTTTATAAACCGGGATTACAGTATCCCACTGATTCTCCGCATTCCACCAGGTTTCCGTTATGCCCACTATGTCAATATTTTCCCTTGTCACCAGACATTCCAGTTCTCCCACCTTTGCTCGTAGACTTCGGGCATTCGCATAAAAGCATTTGTACACAGAATGCCCCAGGATGCGCTGCTTATTCGCTCCTTTGTCCCCGCATCCTCTCATTGTGCCAAACCGTCTATCACATCCCATCACCCTACCTTTCCCAATTTCTTCTCCTACTCTGCCTTTGTCTTGTTCTCTAACCTCCCCATCCTCAACCCATAGGGATGAGGAGTCCCGAACCGGATGCCCCTCGGCTCCTGTCGGCCTTCACAACAATGATCTGTGAAGTGGATGGTACAAGAAACTCTGTTCCACAGAGAACTCTGTTCTCAACCTTCCAGTCCATCCGTGAGATCATTTCTGCTACAGCTGATATTCTAAAAGCTTGAACTGCTCCCCTAGACTCCAGTCAAACTCTGTACTGGGGCTAACAATACCTTACTAGTATTGCAGGGGGAGAGAGAGTTGGGGAAAGAATTGACTCTTTAGTTCTAATTGTCAAATGTGACAGAACTTTACTAGTCATCCCCTAACTCTGAGATATTCAATCTGTGCGTTGGGGCTCCCTAGGGAGGTGTGGCTAGCTCCCAGGGGCATTGTGAGGCATCTGGGGGAGAGAGGTGGTCACAGCTGCTCAGCTTAGCTGCACATGCTGCCTCCCTACTTGCTGCTTTTCTGTGGCTGTGAACAAGGTGGGTGGGGCAGTGTGAAATATGGTGGGGGCAGGTGGTGGAGAAGGCTGGCTGGGCAGCACAGGGCACGCTCCTGGCAGACTTCAAACTGGGAGGGAAGCCTGACCTAGAGAGAGCTCCACCAGTAAGCACAGGCCACGCAGCGCTTTCGTCTGCTTGGGAAGGAGAGAGCCCAGCCTGCTCTTAGTGGGGGGGGGGGTGTCCAAATGCCACAGTCTGCATTCCTCCATCTTGCTTGGGGACAATAGGGGTGGCATCTGCATGTTAGGGTATATGCGTGAGAACATACCCCCATCTACTTTGGGGGTGAGTTGTAATCTCTCTCTGTGTGGCTGCAATCCTATCCACACTTTCCTGGGTGTAAACCCCATTGACTCAAATGGGACTGACTTCTGAGTAGACCTACATAGGCTTGGGGTCTGTGTCAGCTTAACCAAGGATCTTTGCCTCTCTTTTTCCTCCGAAAAAGAAAAAAAGCCACTGTTGATGGCTTTGTCTCCAAAAATTGATTAAAAAATAAAAATACCCATTCCTTTCCTGCCATCTCCCTTTTTCATCCTGCCTCCTTTTGGGGGGGGGGGTACTTCCCATGTTGGCTGCTATTATAAGACAAAAGGCACAATCCTAGCTAGGTCAACTCAGAAGTAAGTCCTATTGTTTTCAATGGGACATGCTCACAGGAAAGTGAGGTTAGGACGGCAGCCAAAGACACTGGGTCTCAGTTTCACAACAGTTTGCAATTAGCAGATACACACAAAACAAAGTCTTCCCCTCCCCCAACAAATTCATCACTTCTCCCCCCCCTTCCTTTCCAAAACCCTCCAGGTGTGCTGCTAACAAACTCAGGACACAATCCTAACCAGGTCTACTCAGAAGTAAGTCATATTGTGTTCATTGGGGCTTGCTCTCAGGTAAGTGTGGTTAGGATTGCAGCCTCAAAGTGCTGGCAGCTTTTTTTGTTCCTAATGTATAATTATAATACCTTCATCCCCATTTGGGGGGGGGGGGTAACTGAGGTGAGGTGAGGTAATGGGGAGCCATGGCCAATGGCCACAAACATCAGGGGAGCCGCAAAAGTTCAAGAACCACTGCCCTAACTGATAAACTTCATATCACATTTCTACAAAAATACATCTTCCATAGACCAAACTGACTCCAGATAGACTAAGAGCAGCACAGCAAACTTACCTAAATATTATGCATCAGGTTCATATTTAAATCTCAAACAGATGAAATGTCTAGTTTATCATAAGCTGAAAAAGATATTTACTTATACAGCACCATGACTATGCCTGGTGTTTCACAACAGGCAGGTCCCTGCCCTGGGGAGATTAAAAATAAAAAGTTTGACACATGGAAAGGAACAGATTATATTTGCATTTTTTGGTGACAAATTATGGATGCAGACCTGTGTGTTTGATAAGTGTGGAAAGTGTCCCACTCAGCAAATCTGAATATGTTGTTCTTGTATTAAAAAACATGTTCCCAACAAATCCTGCCATTAATTAGAGCAGCTTGCTCCAAGTATAATTAGCCTTGCTCCTATTTTCTTTGCAGATAACAAACAAGCAATAAAGCACAACACAGAAAAGCATTGTGGTAAACAAATTCTGAATGCCTAACATTTGCAGAAACTCAATGTCTGAGCAGGTAATTAGACCTAATAAATTGAAATCTTACTAACACCTGCAGTTAGAGCTTTAAGAGAAAGCATTTCAATTGTCACAGTATTAGCGATCCTTCTCACTCATGACATCTATAAAAACAATGCAGCTTTGTGGTTTCTGTACAGTTTCAAAATACATTCAGTTGAGTTTTCTTTCCAGTGAGTAATAATCAAGTGTATGGCTCTTAGATCTTGGTTGACAAAAATAAATATTTAACCAGCCCACAATGAAGTCACAACCAAAGTCAAGATTAAAGAAAATGGATGGTGTTCCACAAGCAACTCTAGGAGAACACACAAAGAGTTGGGTTATTTGTTTAAAAACAACATACTAGTAGAATAGTATTATCATCTAAGAAAAAACAGAATAGAAACCTTAGAAGAATGCATTTTATCAGCTCACATCTAGAAGTAGCCTTCAGTGTACTGCATGAAAACGCAACTCCTTTTGGAGCTAAATGCCAGTTCACTGTATTACTTGGTCATGCAAGATTTCTGATTATGGCCTCCCTACCCACACAGCATGCACAGAAATCTATACAGGTGAGGATCAGTGACACACTGCTTTTCTCTTATCCTTCTGCCCCACCACAGTTCTCCTCTTCATTGTTCTTCCACAAAGTCAATGGCTCTATTGACTTGAAAAGGAGACATTTATCAGTCAAGTGGTCTACTGAGAAGAGGGCAAATGTACACTGTCTGTAAGGCTGATGGCTCTCCCCCTCCCCCATTAACAGTAGGGAAGAAGTTTAATCAAGCAAGTTCAATCAAGTATAGTATTTTCAACCTAACTATGCAATTACAATAGTATAAATACTAAAAAATTCATTTTTGCCATATACCAAGCAAGCATGAAGAACGTCTAACTAGGCATTTCACAGGACCATCTCCTTCTCAAGAAGTTTGTAATGCTGGTTTACAATCATAACAATTAGAAGCTATGCCAATTTAAACAATTGGAGTACTAATCTTTTTCAGAAACATGTGAAATCAGTTGAATGACAAGTGCAATATGCAATTTTTCCAAGAGTAGGTATGACCATCAAGCAGTAATATTACTAAAATAATGTATGCCTCTATAGCTTTAAAGTTCCACCAGTAAGACACCTGGAAGAAAGTTCATCTTAAAAACTGTCCTGCAAATATACACAAATACTGAAATTCTGAAAGTATTTTTGCCTTGCTGTGCTTCCAGTTCCCTACTCTAGACGCTCGCATAGATTATGTCATTTGTGCAGTACATGCCTCCAATTTCCTGAAAGAAGTGCAAACAACTAATATGTTTTATAAATAGAATTAAAATGCAAGCACTAGTTTGTGTGTGTGTGGGGTCCAAGCACCAAGCTTCTTCAAAGAAACATGTTAGTACACGTTCACTTGTTTTTCACAACCATATGCACTTATTCCTCTAACAGCCCAGTCTAATGCATCTGTTTGAACTCTGGAAGGTTAATTAGTGGCTTATAGTACTACAGTGAAGTATAGCAATCTATGCTTATCTATTTTAATTTGCCCTACTTAATTCCTCTGAAAAATCTCTATTTTGCTGCATTTGGATGCAGTGACTTACCTTGCATTTTAATGTAGCAGTAATCAAGCTTTTCAGATTGGCCCACATTTAAGAGTATAATGCAAAACAAGGGACACACTTCTTAAGTTTTATTTTTATTTTTTTTACATCTATGGGCATGGTAGTAGCACCACCAACTTAGGTTAGATTGTGACCCAGTACCAGGTCCCCAACTCACCAACTGAAAGACTAAGTTTTAATTTTTCTTCTTGTTACAGAATTTCTTTCATAACTATATGCTCCTCCTGCCTAAAAGGCAACAGGGATATCACAGCAGCAGAAATAAATGCCACACCACAGTGAGTTTCTGCTCTTCTGTTCACTGTGCCCACTGTATTCCAGGGATAAAGACAAAGTTTCTATATGCACAGCCAAGTTGATAGAAATTCCATTGATGTGTTACGAGTTACAGTCAAAAGACTCCAGCATGATAATCTACGTTCGCCTATTTAAGCAGGTCCACTTAAGTTGGCCTGTAATGCGAGGAATCAATGCAACAGCCTCTTTCTTTCTATTCACTTTTTGTTAATTTGAAGCAAACCCCAAACTTTGCCTTAGGAAAGGATCTAACTTGAGAACTTTAAATAAAACAAGAAACAGAGCTCTTCTACCCAAGCTCACAATGTGTTTTTATACAGTGTGTCAGTGGCCTTGCATAATGAATTCTTAAGGTTCAATTTCAACCATCAGCTAATTTGCTGACTGCAATAAAGCTGAGGAGTATGTAATAGCAACTGAACACCAGAAACCAAACTGCAAAGTGACCTGAAATAATTAGTGCAGACAGGAGAAAATTCTATACCCAAGAAAAGAAGCTGCTAATGTACAAGAGTCAGGCAGCCAGGGCATCAGCAGGAAAGTGAAACCAGATTCTATTGATTGGTCATTATTTTATCCATTCTTAGTTAGCAACTTTTTAAATGGCCCAAAAAAGTTAGCAAAGCCATTTCGGGTAAAGAGTGACTAACATAGATGAGTACCTCTAAAAATTTACAAAGCATCAGATACAAAAGAAACCTGAGACGGTCATAGACCAGTAGATTGAACATTAAAAATCAATTTAACAAGAACTGCCATTTAATATGATAGAGATCAGGCTGAAAGATCCTGAACCAGTGCAGATAAACTGACTTAACCACTTCTGTGCTACACAAAGGTTATGTACACCAAAACAAATATAGTGGTAACAGTACTTACACTTCAAATTACACTACACTATCTCAAGAGCCCTTAGAAAAATGATATATCCAAATTCACAAACAGCGTGTGTAGACATGCATTACCCAGCAGACAGTCATTTACAAAGCCACTTATTAATGCATAAACTACGCTGCTTAGCTTTTCCAAAAAGATTACTGTCAGTTATGCGAAAATACAGAAGGAGTGCTTGACAATGAGTTTGTGTCACAGCAGCTATACAATTCAGAAAGCAAAATCCACAGAAAAATTGTTTTCCTGCAGTCAACAGTGACAGAGGCCAATCCCTTGAATGCCCCATTACCTGTCAGCCACCACAGATTCTCCACCCCAATCACCAATGGGAAGGCTGGGAGGAACTGCTGCCCCTTGCCACCACCATTGCTACCCACCAGTTAGTTCTGGAAGGGGCGCCCCCCAAGTACAGGGTCTTCAGTACGCTTGGCAGCAGAACTGCCAGCAGTGCAGCACTTAACTTCTAGAAATATATGCTAATAGTTAAAACAGTCTGGAAACTCTGTGTGTGATAATTCATACACCTCTGGGCCACTTCTTTCATGTGTTCCAAGGTTGAATCTTAGCATTTTAAGACCTATTTCCCTACAATCCTATTTCCCTACAATCCAAGTCGTTCTCTAGAAAGAAAGGTTTTAATTTGGTTCTGTAACTCTGCCACTCCAGCAGTTCAAGCAAGCAGATTATTTCTTCTGAGAGAGTAGGAGACAAGTTTGTGAGCACAGAAGTCGTTTTCTTTGCACACCAGGATTTCAAAGGAGACCACAAGGGCAGTCCACATCTCTAACTGTTAATTACAGACCCAGTAACCCAGGCAACCCACACACACACACAAGATTCCTTAGTTTCTAGTTTCAGACAGCCTCTTCACATAGACCAGACTTTCTCAAACTATGGGTTGAGATCCACTTGGTGGGTCATGACCAGATTTCTGGTGGGTCCCACAGAGCGTCCAATGAAAACACAGGCAATCATAACTAAGTGCCTCAAATCCAAGGTTATTAAAAAAATCAGATCACTGCTAACTGTCCTCTAAACAGCTGAGCTCCTGCAGTCTGCAAGCTTGTGTAAATATAGAAAAGGTGCATGTTGAGCGTCTTTCTGTGCCTTTTTCCATCAATGACACACAGTGGGGGCAGGCGCAGGCTGGGTCACATAACTAAGCCCCTCAAGCCTTGGGGCTATTCATTAGAGTTGCCTCATTATGAGAATGGATCTAGTTTTTTGCAAATAATTACTTGCAAAATAAATAAAATGAATAAGTGAATTCTTTCTACATCACCATTTTTTTTAAAGTCTTGTAAAGTTAGGTGGATTCCAATAATCATTTTTGAAAGTGAGTCCCAAAGCTAAAAAGCTTGAGAACCACTGACACAAACAGAGATAGGAAAAGCCTTGTGGAATATTAAGGACTCAGGCTACAATCCTACACATGATTACCTGGGGAAAAGCCTCACTTAATCCAATGAAACAGAGTTTTGATAAATATACGTGGGATTGAATGGAAGAGATTTATTATGATATAAATGCTATCACACTCTTCCCCACCCCCAATAGACTTTCAGGACCAGCCTCCTCCTAGAGAGACTTGCCCTTACTTCAGTGGTTCCCTTACACAGTGGTTCCCAAACTGTGAGCCATTACTCTGCAGGGAACTACAGAAACTAACCAAGAGTGCCATGGAATCCATGTGAAAAATACTAAATACTACGTACAGCAGCAGTTCCCAATATTTTTCACTTGTCTATCCTTTGGCAGCCCATTTCCATAAATTGTACCCCTCACATTAGCAAAGTGTCTGTAATTAAGTTTCTGTTATTTCAAATTTATATGTTTTCAGCTACTGATACATATCTGATAATACACAAATTTATGACCAGGAATTGGAGGTTGCTGGGGCTTTCACAGTCAGCTAGCTGCTTTTCCTTCCTGCTTTGCCATTTGCACAAGGCATTTGAATACAGATCTGCCTTTTGCCACTATTACTCAATTCTTTTTCAAGTACCCCTGGGGATACACATACCCCAGGTTGGGAACCACTTATGTATAGAATTGTAGCTCTAATGGGGAGCCACTGCCAATGGCCCAGTAGGTCAAGGGAGCCACTAGTCAGAAAAGTTTGGGAACTACTAGCTAAGAGCCCAGTCCTATGCATGTGTACTCAGAAGTAAATCCCATTATAGTCAATAGAGTTTTCTCCCAGTAAAGTGTGGATAGGATTGCAGCCTCACACTATTGGCCCTGATTTGGCTCCAGAGAAGTCGAAGTATACTAAAGCCCAGGGAAAGATTGCAGAAAGGAGAACACACTCTAAGCAGACAGCCACCCACGTCACCAGAGGGAAAGCGTCACCTGTGCCCTGTTCGCAGACAAGGGAGCCTCCTCTTTTAGAAGATGGCCCCTGTCCCAACAGGTTGCCAAGTGTTGCCACAGGTTGCCAAGTGTTGCCGCTCTCACGCCCACTGCCAGAGCACAAGAGAGCTTTGCTGCCAAAGGGAAGCAGCAGCAGCAAAAGAAAACTCATTTTTCTTCAGGCAACACCACTGGAGTCTCTGACCCATGCTGCGGGCTGGGAGGCAGGTGAGGCAGAGACTCCCCACTGGAGTCCTTTGAAAAGCACCACTGCCATGTGAGGTATGCAAGCACCCACAACTGTGGGCTGTGGGTGCTTGCACACCTCACACGGCAGGGGCGCTTTCCGAAGGGCTCCAGTGGGGAGTCTCTGCCTCACCTCACAGGACAGAGGCGCTTTTCAAAGGACTCTGGTGGGAGGCTCTGCCTCATCTGCCTCCCCACCCACCAAATGTCCCTGAATCTGAAGGGATGGCATGGCAGGCAGGGAAGAGCCTCCAAGCCCCTCATTTGTGGCAGGCCACAAGGAAGAAGCAGCTGACAGACGCCCAAGCCACACACACACCCCTCTCTCACCAGTCAGTCAAGACGAAGAACACACCCTACCAGTCAACACCGGGCAAGGCGCCCATCTCGGGCACCCACCTCCTGGGGGGGAAGGCACAGCAGGGGCAAGCCCAGGCAGTAGCAACCCCCGCCTGTGGCCTGGAGCCAGGGCTCCTGTCAGGCGCTGCCCCACTCCAGAAACCCACACATGCTGAGCCCTGACTGAGGCACGGGGGCCACACCAAGGTCTGCCTGCCCGGCTCCCGCCTAAGGCTGCCATCCCATCCACACTTTCCTGGGAGGAAGCCCCATGGACTACAATGGGACCGACTTCCGAGCAGACATGCAGAGGCTCCGAGGCACACCCACCCACCACGCGCACCTCCTCATCCTGCTCCTCCAGAGAGGCGCCGCTCTCGGGGCGAAGGTGCAGCCGGTCGTCGCCGCCGCCGCCGCCGCCGCCGGGGCGGGCCGAGTCCTGCGCGTCCTGCTCTTCACTCCCCCGCTTCTGCCCCGCGCCCTGCCCGCCGGGGGGGACCCGCGCCGCAGCCGCCCCGCGCCGCTCGGGGGTGCTGCTGCCGAGGGGGCCCTCATCGCTACCGCCTCCGAGCGGTCCGGCGGCCGCGCCAGCGGTCGGAGGGGCGGCGGGAGCGGGGCTGGAGCGGGCGGCGTCGCCCTCCTCGGAGAGAGTTTGGGAGCCGGAGCTGCCGCCGCCGCCGCCGCCGCCGCCCGAAGAGGCTGAAGCCGAGCCCCGCCGCCCCCCGGCGGCGGCCCCCGAAACTTTCCCGCTCATAGCCGAGGAGGGGCGGCAGCCGCCGGGGCGGGTCGGGGGGGAAAGTCAGCCGCCTGCAGCGGGGCCGGCCGCGGGAGCAGCATCCCGGGAGGAACAGCCGCCTCTCGCCGCACAGCCCGCCCGGCGGCAGCTACATCCCGCCTGCCTCCCGAGCCCTGCACAGAGGGGAGCGGAGGGCTCCGCGGCAGCACCACCGGCCCTGCCAGCTGCTTCCCTGGACTGCCGAAGCCTTCCGCAAACCTGCCCCGCGGCCACGGGCGGGGAGACGGGCGGGCCGCGCGGCCAATGGCAAGGGCGGCGGTGGGCGGGGCCTGCCCGGGCAGGGCGGCTCCTGAGCGCGGAGCCTGGAGGGCAGCGGCAGGTAACTGGAGGCAGGTGGGGAGCCTGCACGCGCCGCTTGGCCGCGCCCCTCCCGCGAAGCCAGGCTGGCCGGGCTCGGAGCACACCTGCACGGGCTCCCGCCTCTGGGCTGCGGCGCTCCGCCTGCGCGCTCACCTGGCTGCCAGCGCGGCTGCCTCCCGGGCACCTCGCAGCCTCTACGCAGACGCCAGTCCCCCTATAGTCAATGGGCTTCCTCCCAGGGCAGTGTGGACGGCAGCCTCAGAGCCCAGCCTGTCCACTGAGAAGCCAGTCCCAGGACAGTCAATGGGCTTCCTCCCAGGAAAGCGTGGCTAGGACGGCAGCCATGGAGCCCAATCCTATGCATGTCTACTCAGAAGTCAGTCCCACTATAGCTAATGGGGTTTATTCCTAAGTAAACATGGATAGGATTGCAGCCTCATTCCATTCTATATCATGTTCTTGTGCTTTCTACTAAAAGGTATTGAGGGTGACCCACTGCAGAACTTTGTACTCCAGAGCAGGCTTAAAAGTAAAGACTTTTGGAATCAGTGTAACCTCTGACAGCTCACAGATGTGGACATCTGAGCACAGTTTGCTGTGGTTGTGCGAACACCACAAGCTTAGCCATGTCTACTTAGCCATGCAGCCCCAAAGTAAGGGAACAAAGATCCTCTTACCTTGATGAAGCCTCCTTGACTGACCCCCTTCCCCCACAGGACATAGCACACACTTCATTGGCACAGCTGCATCAGCACTGGAGAGTTGGATAGGATTTGGCCCTCAGTCCCATTACAGGTATATTACTCCTTATCCAGAATCTAGACATTTTTATTAAACTTTCTATGGTATGAACACTAGAAGGTCATGCCAAATAAAGGTTTTGTTGACTGACTTTGCTGACTGTCACTAGAAGGTCTTGTGCTCATTCCCACATACAGTGCAGGTACAGATGATAAGTTCTATTCTCTGCTTTGTTGTGTGTACCTGTACTGACATTGTTGAAAAATATCAAAGAGGCCAGGAGACACCTGTACGGGTGGCAGTGAAAAGAGCAAGAGGCAGCGTTTCTCAGTATATTTATGCAATTATTCCAAAACCAGACACCTTCCCATCCCAAGCAGTGTGGATAAGGGATACTCAACCTGTATAGTCAGTGGTGTTCACTCCCAGGTATAGGATGTGTATAGGATCACAGCCTAAGGCAATGCACACTGGCAGCCTAATGGCAATGCACCCATTGAACAGGATGGGACTTCCTTCCAAGGAAGCAACCATAGGATATGCTGCATATAGGCTTATCTGGGTTTAGACAGTGATAGGTTTTTACACATACAAGGGATACAATTTTAAAACAGTGGGGGGAAGGCATTAAATCATGAAAGTGTTTCCAACAATCAACATTGGACCTGTAGATGTGAAATCCATGTTCAAACCCCTGCAAAACTGTGACTTTGACCATTAATAAATAATAATAATAATAATAATAATAATAATAATAATAATACAGGTATTTATATACCGCCTTTCTTGGTCGTCAGATTTCTCCTCAGACTTCAATTCAAGGCAGGATATTACATAGGCAGGATATACTAAATCCCAATAGGGATTTTTACAATTGAAGAAGGTTCTGTCTTTCAAGAACCACACCCACAACATTACAGATGGATCTTTTATGATCTGGTATCACATTCTGGCCTCCATTTTCCTCCCACACAGGCTGACAGCTGCCAAAGAGCAGGTGGAATAACTCGGCATAACTCAGCTAGGCTTGTCAGCTGCTTCAAGGTCTCACCGTTCACGGTGCCACCTGGCGACCTTCGGATGTTATCTTCAGGCAAACAGAGGCTCTACCTTCTAGACCAGACCTCCTGCCTCCTGCATTACTGATGCTAATGCTGACTTACTTTGCCAGGTTGATGAGGTTGAAGTAAAAATGCTGCTCTGAACTCCTTGGAGAACAGATGGTCCAAAAAGGTGAAAAATAAATAAAACTCTGGCTGGCAAATTACTTTTTAAATCCCACAGTATCCTGTGTTCTTTGGCTGAATGATCGACCACAAAAAAAAAATGTAGTGAATACTTTTTTCCAGTTATAAGCTCTGAGTTTATCCTTCATAGGTTTTTCATTATAAAGTTCTTTTTCATTTTACTGGTATAGAGCTGCAGAAATGCAAAGTGTTCCCCGTTCATCCCCCACATAAAACACAGTGATAGGGACAGTATGGCATTCATTAAGGGCACAGAAGCCTTGCAAAGAGAAAAGGCAGCCACACTATGAGTGATTCTTACACGTTTGTAGTGCAGATTTTCTCCCCTGTACTGTATCCATCACAGGTAAGGAGCAGGTTGGAGGTCTCCTCAGGATAAGGGGATATTTTCCCCTTTCCAGTCTGCCCAGTGGGGCTATTTGAATCTATACCAGCTAATTTGCATCTCGGCAGTGCTTTTCAAAGAACTCCAGATGGGTAGTTGTGCCTCACCTGCTGCCCTCACACCACATGTCCCTGCTGTCATGTATTTTGTCTCTGAATAACTTCACACATACATGCAAACACAGAGTTCATGAAGGCACTAGCAGCACTAGGGTTTGCATCACCCAGTGCAAGAGCTCATTGCATCACCCCCATGGTGAAACTCTTCCAGTACTAGACCATGCAGAATAAATTACACAGGATCATACATGCAACCTAAATGTAATGGCATCACTAGGATTGCTGTCACCCCCATTAACTTTATTTATTTATTTTAATATATAACAATACACATCACTTCACAAATTAGTAACCAAAAAACCAGTGGCCAACTTGATGACACTAGCCCAGCTAAATAAGAGTTCTGGTATTAGCTCTGATATGTGGAAATGAAAGCTAACTTATACGAACACCTTATTGGTTCCTTGCTGTGTCATAACACCTTGTTGGCTCTCTGAACAATTAGTCTCATTGGTCAGTTTTCAGATAAGTGAATCCACTATTTGTTACATACGGCAGTTGTGTTTTCCTTTCCTTGCTTTTTGGCTAGAACTTTTGATAGATTGCAGATATTTAAATACGGTTTGTTTAATTGCATTCTGCGTTAGATTACTCATTGAATGATATATAACATGATGATCTTCAAAAATACCAACATTTTCACAATTTTGGCAGTAGTGGTGTCACCATCATCCCAGAGTGCATCACCCAGAGTGGTCCACACCCACCACACCCACTAGCAATGCCACTGCATGAAGCTTCCTAGTAGGCTTGAGTCCCATTTTCTTTCCTTTCAGAAAAATTAATAATTTGTTAAATGCTTTTAAAACAGTGTTTCTCAAACTATGGGTCAGGACCCACTAGGTGGGTCACAAGCCATTTTCAGGTGGGTCCCCATTCATTTCAATATTTTATTTTTAATATATTAGACTTCATGCTACCATTATATGTAACTGCATTTGGGGAAATGTGACACATCTTTACTTATAACAGGCTACAATGTATACACTTTTAACAATGATAGTAACTAGGACTTACTCCTGGATAAGTCTGTTAGGATTTCAGCCTAGGATTGTCAAAAATTTTCCTGCTTGATGATATCACTTCTGGTAATGACATCACTTCTGGTGGGTCCTGACAGATTCTCTTTCTAAAAAGAGGGACCAATGTTTCAAAAAATAATTTAGACAACCCCATAAATATAAGTCACATACAACCAGTGTGAGGGGGATATTCTTGTTGCCATCATCACTTTATATCTGAAAAGATCAGGTTGAGCCTACATATCTGCAGATCTGGCTCAAAGCGGGTCCCCCAGACCTGCACTGAGCCAGATTTGGCCCAACCTGAAGCCTCCAAAGGCAACTGGAGCAACTAGAGGCCTCTTATTATTGTTGGCAGCCTTCAGTCTCGAAAGACTATGGTATCGTGCTCTGAAAGGTGGTTCTGGAACAGCGTCTAGTGTGGCTGAAAAGGCCGATTCGGGAGTGACAATCCCTTCCACACTGGGAGCAAGTGGAGTCTGTCCCTGGTCTGTCTCCCTGGCTATGGGCCTTCCTTCTTTGCCTCTTTGCCTCAGACTGTTGGCAAAGTGTCTCTTCAAACTGGGAAAGGCCATGCTGCACAGCCTGCCTCCAAGCGGGCCGCTCAGAGGCCAGGGTTTCCCATCTGTTGAGGTCCACTCCTAAGGCCTTCAGATCCCTCTTGCAGATGTCCTTGTATCGCAGCTGTGGTCTACCTGTAGGGCACTTTCCTTGTACGAGTTCTCCATAGAGGAGATCCTTTGGGATCCGGCCATCATCCATTCTCACAACATGACCCAGCCAATGCAGGAATCTCTATTTCAGCAGTGCATACATGCTAGGGATTCCAGCTCATTCCAGGACTGTTTGGAACTTTGTCCTGCCAGGTGATGCCGAAGATGCATCGGAGGCAGCGCATGTGGAAAGCGTTCACTTTCCTCTCCTGTTGTGAGCGAAGAGTCCATGACTCGCTGCAGTACAGAAGTGTACTCAGGACGCAAGCTCTGTAGACCTGGATCTTGGTATGTTCCATCAGGTTCTTGTTGGACCAGACTCTTTTTGTGAGTCTGGAAAACGTGGTAGCTGCTTTACCGATGCGCTTGTTTAGCTCTATGGACCTCAGAATATTCTCCAGAGGTTCTAGAAGGGCATTTTTGGCCAAAAACCAGAAGTGCCTTCTAGAACCTCCAGAGGCCATTCTGAGACCCACAGGGCTGCATATGGCCTCTATGGGCCTCAGAACAGCTCCAGATGTGACCAGAGCAAGGCTCGGATCGCCTTCAGAGCCTCAGTGGGACAGAAAACAATGTCATCTGCTGGTTTCACCAAGCTCTGCAAGCACACAGGCTGGGCAGAGGATGCTGAGAATGGAGGACACTCCCAGCACATTCTGTGTACTTAAGTACCTGTGTACTTGAAGAAGCGGCAGAATGGGAACTAGGAGATGGTGAGGCTAAGGCTAAGGCGACTGAAGGAGGGTCACTTTACTTCTATCTCATGGTTTTGCAAACTAAGTTATGAGCCACTAGTGCAGGGGTTATCAAACTGTGAACCCCAGGGAGCCATGGAAACCAGCCAGGGGAGCTGTGGAATCCTTGCAAAAAACCCACTATGTATATAGTGCCATAATGGGGAGCCGCAGCCAATAATCCAATAGGTCAAGGGAGCCACCAGTCAAAAAAGTTTGGGAACCTCTGTACTAGTGGGTCACGAGTCCATGCCAGGTGGGCTGCAACCTGGGCCCTCCTACCTGCCCTCACCTTTGTTGGTTCCAAAGTAGAGCCATTCTGGAGGCATTTGAAGGCCACAGAGGCTGCTTCTTTTTGCTGGGCCAGCAACACACTCTGCAGCCCTCAGAATGGCCTGTAGAAGCCTCCAAAAGCTACTTCTGGGTTTTGGAAGACTAAAGACACTGGAAGACAAAAGCTACTTCTGGGGTTTGGTTTGCCTCCAAAAAACAGAAGTAGCTTTCAGGAGCTTATGCCATTCTGAGCCCTGTAGACTGGGTCGCCAGCTTCTGGGGCTTTCCCTGGCACCACCAGGATCATCAGTCAGACAGGTTGGATCACAGGGTGGGAAAGATTGGTTATCATTGCTCTGTCTCCTTGCCCTCCAGGTAAGAAAGAGGTGGGGGTGCTGGAGCTATCGGTTTGATCATTCTCCTGGAAGGGAGCAGTCAGAGTAGGATCACTTTACCTCCTTTCTTCACCACCACTGCCATGATTGCTTGCATCATTGGGGCTGGAGGAAGAGATGAACTGCCACTTCGCCAATCTTCTTCCTGCTTGCTTTCAGCACCCAGAAAGAAGGTTGGAGAACACAGTGAACCCATTGGACGAATGGTGAACAGGAGGAGATGGCAGGCAGATATGAGATGCAAGGCACCCTTTGCTAGTTTTCCACACTTCCTCCAGCCCACTGCTCAAAGCAGCTGCTTCATTCTGCCTTACACCTGGGCTGGCTCACACCTTGTCACTTGTTTGTCAAGGTGTTTTCAGTATTTCTTATTGAAGAGCAATTCATGGAAGAAAAACACAGCTAACAGGGTGAACAAAACATACTGGCAATTGATTTATTTATCAGTCTCTTTCAGCCACAGCATAGAAGAAATGCAGTGGAATTCTATATAATTTCAGCAGTTTAAGAGAGCATGATTTGCCTTTCTTTTTATAAATACTTATTGGAAAGATGTGTAATCTAGTAAATGGGTTTATTTATATCTGCTATTAACCATAATGATATAGGAAGGAGTGAAAGTACCATCCTCTAAATTCAAAGATAACTCTATAAGACTTGGAGTCTTTCTAAATTATTTTAAGTGCAATAAAAAGCCAGTTGTTACTCAGATATAGAGAAGGTTCTAAATATCTTTGCTCAAGGATGCACTTAAGCGTCAGAGGTGCTAAGTTTTTCCACTACTTGAACTATAATATACTCTCTCTAGAGAAATAGTATAAAAGTGATCATCCTGAGCCTCAAAAAGGAACTGTAATCAGCAATTCCCACAGTGCAAAGGGTTTAGAGAAAATTCAGCCTTTGCTCCTTGCTTTAAGAAAAAATTGCTAGAGACTGTTGTGCTTTTTTCTCCCCACACAAACACTCTTCCCAAGACACACTAATTGCTCTCAAATGCTAGAATTGTGCTCGCCTGCCCTGAAGATCAGGTTGCTAGAACAGAAGGAATCTGATGAAGTTAAAGAAATTGGATGTCTTTAGCCTGGGTATATGTTAAGGAGAGATATGATACAATATTTTAAAATTTTTGAAAGCCCGACGTGATAGAAATAAGGAATTGTATTTGTCCCCCAGCATTACTATAGGATTAGGGTCAATGAATATGTTCCAAGAAGATAGTTTAACTTCAGTAAAGGATTGCACGATTAGATCCTTAAATATTATCTTATGGCCAAATCAGGGCCTTTGAGAGGAATTTTATCAGGGGGTACAAAGTTTCTTTAGGTCCCTTCCCAAAGGGGGAGAGGCAAAAGAGTGGGGGAGGGTGATGATGGGGGTGGGCAGAATAGGGTGGGGATGGGCAAAATAGGACAGCAGAGTTGTGCCAGCCAGGGTAGTGCCAGCCAGAATTGTCTTTGGAGCCCAAGTCCACCATGCTTCCTGATGCACATCCCCGGTCTGCCTGTCCACATGGCGTTGGCAGCTAGCTACAGTAATATGGAAAACCTAACACACTCCTAAGTCTCTCTAAAATCTTTTAAATATAGAAAAGCATTGCAGAAAATTAGTATCATCGGATTTAGGTTCATATAGGATGAAAAGTGTCCTGTGCCTACCAAAGCTTACTTCTGCAGCTGTAGCTGTAGCCCTGTAGCTTGTCCCTGAACACCTATACACTCCTTCATGATAAGCAGAGCCACAAGCCAAAGAGCTACTGCAGTAGGCCAGTTTCTTCCCAGACTTGAAGCTGTGTTAAGGAGTGTCATGTATACATTCCTCAAGCCTGGCACGTATGCCTTGCTGCAGCAGCCACCACCACTGCATGCCCTTGGTAGTGCCCCGAGCATCCTGCGCAGGCAGTGAGTCCAGGTGGGATAGGAAAATGTAAGATCTCAGGAAATTTCTGGGCCCACTCCTTTGGCTCTTTCTGGGTCCACTCCTTTGGCTCTTTCTGGGCTCACTCCTTTGGCCCTTTCTGACCCTGGGCCTGGGTACAAATTACCCCCTTTACCACCCTCTCATGGGCCCTGGGCCCAAACCTATTATGGTCTTATGCCACATGAACAAGTGTTCCAGCAGTGTAAGGCCCTTTACAGCTGTCACAAAATGTGACATGCTGTTCAGTGCACACTGGTCACTGCCCAAAAATGGTGAGTGGCCACGTTCACATGCCAGTGGCCGGAGGATACCGTTTAACGCCAGTAAGAGCAAAGGGGGGGGAGGGACAGGGGGGATGGGGAGAAATGAGGGAGGAAAGCATATCAAGGGCTTTGCTGCTATTGCTGAAATTGTTATTGAAACAGCATAAACCAGTTAGCACTTCAATCAGCACTTAACTTTGACGTATTAAGCCGGGGGAAAATACTGAGAACACCGGAGTCCCGTTAAGCCACAAGAACTGCCCGAGACCGCTCAGACTTCTTTTCACTACTGCAAATTGGCAAGAATGGGTGCAAAGATACCTTGTATGTGGTGACATAAGTTACACTTTTATTGCAGCAGATAAGCAAATCTGCAAGAACAGAGTCCGCAAATTATGAGGATTGACTGCATTTCAGCACAACATAGCCTTCCACCTGAGCTCACCACCTCACTCTGCATAATGTGTAATAGCCTAATAGACTATGTGTCTATTAGCCCAATCTATTAGCCCAATCTATTAGTCTAATAGCCCAATCCTATGCAACTCTCTATATAGTGATCCAGCTGTGCCATAAACTGTACAGTGAACATGGTGAGTGCTGAGAGGGTTTCTGGGGCCCGGGAGACCTCTTTGGGGTAAGCCCATATTGGTCTGCTGGGTCTACTGGCACCTACTCCAGCATGGACCCAGGTTGGGGGACTGAGGCTATAAAAAAGGGCACATCAGTGGCACTGCTGCCAGCCAGTCCCAAGGAAACAATGAGCAAAATGAATATTTTAAAAATGAATTTTTAAAAACAATAATTGTTATTGGAGAAAGGTGATTGGCCTGATAGTGCTGACAATTGTCCGCATCTTTATAAAGTTGTCCATATCATCCAGTGTAGATCAAACATTGTTCTTGCTATATCGTTGCTGTGAGCCATGCCTGACCTGGAGTAAGCACTTCCAAGGCTAAACAAGTCTCCGTGCTTTCTGAGTCCTTGGCCTCCCTGTTGAGGCTGCCAACAATATTTCCAATTAGTGCCAATCCTGAAGTAAATAATAATATGAGCAATATGAATCCTTCTTACATTTTAATTCTGCAACACTTGCAATCATAGTGTATAAATGTTTCATTAGGGAACTCAGTAAGAGATAGTTCATTCAAACCACTTTGATTTTCAGTGTAGCTCTGCAAGATAAGAAGAAAGAGCCAGCAGGAAGCAATGCAATAGGAATGTGAAATTCTACATGTCTTTCAGATCTATTGCTAAAAGTTGTAGCATCCATTGTTTCTAGTTTCAAATTTTGCTTTCACTCTTCAACTCAATGCCCTATGTTTTGTTTTGTTCCCCCCCCCCAAAGGATCTTTGATTGATACTAAAACTATGCAGTAGAAATCTGCTTCACAAGCCACAAATTTTTTTGGGTGCCACATCAACAGGCAATTAAGAAAACCAAAAAAGCATGTGAAAAAATGGTTTGCGTGGTTCTTTTCAAAACTCAGAATGTGGTGAAGTTGCTGTGTGATTGCAGCATCAGTTAACAAATCAATCCCTAACCACCACACAACCTGAAAGCTGCCAAAAGCAGATTAGCACCAGGACCCACTTTTTAGAATGAAAATCTGTCAGGACCCACCAGAAGTGATGTCATGACCAGCAGTGACATCATCAAACAGGAAAATGTTTGACAATGGTAGGCTACAATCCCACCCACTCCTACCCAGGAGTAGGTCCCATTTACTATCATTGTTAAAAGCATATATAGAGTAACCTGTTTAAAGTACTGATCTGTAACATTTTTCCAAATGCAGTCACATACCATGGTAGCATCAAGTCTAATATGTTAAAAATAAAATATTTCAATGAATATTGAAATGAATGTGGGTCAGGACCCACCTAGTGGGTCCTGACCCACAGTTTGCGAAATACTGCACTAAGGCAACGGTTCCCAAAGTTTTTAGCACTGGGACTCACTTTTTAAAATTGCACTCTTATAGGGATCCACCAGCTTTGCAAGACTTAAAGAAAAGTTATCCAGAAAGAAATTGTTTATTTATCTACAAGTAATAATAACCCCAGAAAAGATGCTCAGGCATTTATCTCCCTATATTTACAGATGCTTGCAAATTGCAGCAGCTGAGCTTCCCTAAGAGCAATTAGCAGCTATCTGATTTTTGAATAATCCAGTGGCGTCACTATGGGGTGCAGGGAGTGCGGGCCGCACCGGGTGATGCGCCCTGGGGGGAGGACGTGCTAACTTCGCAGCTTTCAGAGCTATCCCGTAGTGCCATACAGCGTTGGATGCGGAATGTTTTGCAGAATGCAAAAAACAGAATTGAAATAGCTCCTTTCGTTCAAAAGTCATGGCCAAAAAACCAGAAAGAAAAAATGAATGGATCCCTATGGAAAGTGAAAGTGAGCCGTATCACGTTTACTCACGAGTAGGTGCACTTACCATAGTCCGTCGGAAAGGGCAGGCTTAGAGGAATCCAAAATCGTCAGAATGGTCCTGATCCAATGAATGCAGCCCCCAAAAACACCCAAGAAGGAGGTCCCTGCCTCCCAGTTGCCCTATTGAGCTCTATGGAAAGCAAAGCAGCCTCACGATCACGTTAATCGTGAGTAGGCAGACGAGCCTTGGCTGGTGGTCAGGCCAGGCAAAGGGGAATGTGAAGACACCAGAATGGTCCCGATCCGATGGAGCTGCTCCAGAAGGCAGCTCCAGAAGGCAGCCCCCCCCCCAAAAGGACCAAAAAGAGGCTTCAACTGGTAAGGGTAAGTTTTCTATTTTGCACTTGCAAAGCCAGGTGGGTCTTTATCTTGATGTGCCTGAAATAGAAAAACTTTAAACTGGGCACTGGGGAGGGCTGGAAATCTCACTGATTCTTTTTGGGGGTGGGGGTTATTGCAGGCAGGCTACAGAGTAAGCTCCATTGACCACTATGGGACTTACTTCTGAGTAGAATGCATAGGATTGGGCTCACAGGCTGCAATCCTACCCACACTTTCCTGAGAGTAAGCCCCATTGACCACAATAGGACTTACTTCAGAGTAGATTCACTTGGTGGAACAGGACTGGCTCCCCCTTATTTAATTATTTCTTTTATTTTAATTTAATTATTTATAATTATTTATTTTAATTTGCTTGATGATGACTTCTGGCCATGACATCACTTCCAATGGGTCCTGGACAGATTGCCATTCTAAAAAGTGGGTCCCAGTGCTAAAAGTTTGAGAACTACTACAAGTTTTCAAAATCACTAAAATCAGAATTTGGAGGATTCCATCCAAATTCCATCATGTTATACCATCATGTTATATACCATCATTTATATATCAATCAATGCGTAATTTCATGCAGAATGCAATGAATCAAACCACATTGAAATAGCTGTGTTCTAACAAAAGGTACAGCCAAAAAAACAGTGGGGGCAGGGCGATGGTACATGACCACGCCCACCATCTGGGGCATTGCCCCGCCCACTGCATGGGGTGACGCGCAGGCCTCCCGCACCGGGTGACGCGAATCCTAGTGATGCCACTGGAATAACCTCAGGGCTTAAGGGCCCAATCCTACCCAACTTTCCAGCACCAGTGCAGCCGCAATGCAGCCCCCATGGTAAGGGAACAAATGTTCGCATACCTTGAGGAGGTCTCTGTGACCCACTGTTGGACCCACTAAAAACTGGGCTGTGACCCACCAGTGGGTTCCGACCCACAGTTTGGTAACCACTGCTCTAAGGAGCATATATGGGAAAGTACAATGAAAAATAAGCAGAAAATAGATACAAGGGACCAAAAACAAATCTATCAAAATATACCACTAAGGGTGCAATCCTGAAGTGCCTTTGGGCTGGCATAAGTCCCTTGCGTTGGCCCAAAAGGGTTGCAAACGTGCTGTAAAGCACGTTTGCGCCTCCTCAGGAGCAAGTTGCACCAGAGCACAGAGGCTGAACCCAGCCTCTGTGGTGGCTTGCCCTAGATAGGGGTCTGGGGAGGACGGGGATGAGGTGGGAGGGAGGTATTCCGGGTAGGGGGGTGGGTTGATGGAGGGCAGTGCTGTGGGCAGGGAGCAGGATGCGGGGCTGGGACCCAGGAGATATGCTGGATCCTAGCCTCTGTTCCCGAGCAGCACGGAGGGCCTTCAAGCTGCTCCACTCTCCTCGGATTTATGCCACCTCCAGAAGTGGTACAATTGGGGCTGCAGTGGCTTACCCCGGAGTAAGGGGAAGAGTTTCCCCTTGCCTCCAGCTGAGCCACTTTGGGCTCCTATCTTGCGCTGAATACAATGCAGGCCTCCTGGCCTGCCTGTTCCAGGCAACATGGGATTGAACTGTAAATGTCTACCTCTTTACCTTGCGTATCCTTTGTGTAAACTTCCAAATAAATAATTCATTTAAATATTCAGAGTAAATAATAAGAATTAAGAACATCAAATTCTTAGTAATCAACAAGCAAGCTCTCAATTACATTTATTTATTTGCCTGCTGACTCTTGCTACAAACTCCTTGCATTCTGTATTTCCAAAAACCATGGTAGGTACTTTGAAGTTATGAATCCATACTGTAGGTCAGTACCAATCTGTGTATATACACTATCTGGCCTATAGTATGGTTTCATACAGTATGAATTCATATATTAATCTGTGTGTGTATCTGGTTAAAGCTGCCTGAAAACACATTTTATTCCTGGTAGCATCAGCCCAGTAGCTGACGGGATCAAATGTGATCAAAAAACAGTACCAAAGTGCATTCTTCTATGGTGGCTGAGGCTGAAAAATAACATATTTCTTTTTCCCCACTTCCTAGCTCCTTTCATCCCAAAAGTTTTGTCTATGGTTCATATAGAATTATGTGAATGCATGATTTTCTCTGAAAATTAAAATTCTGAGGAGATTAAAGAAAAGGGAGAAGGTAATTCCAGGCCACTATGGACCAATCCCATGTCAGAAGTCTTTTTTGACAGCAACAAAATGTTTAGGGCAGGGGTGTCAAACATAAGGCCCTGAACCCACAGAAGTTTTTTATCCGTTCTTCAAGTCCTCAGTTGCTGAGCAGTGCTGAGATGTTACTGCTGAAAGGACAGCCCACATGAAAATTGGACTCTCCCACATCTTGAAATATTGAAATATATCAAGATTTATGTATTTTCTGTCATTTGCAGCTAATGAGTTCCTAAGTGAGAAAAAGTGCTTATTTTTGTTTATGATTTGTTTAATGACATCACTTCCTGCCTAATGACATCACTTCTGGCCCTCAGCAGATGTCATGAATGCTATTCGGCCTGCTGTATGAAATGAATTTGACACCTCTGGTTTAGGGAGTTGTGCCTAAAACCTCTGCCCAAAACGTCCTGTGCCAGGCACAGTTTGGGTCAGGCTGCAGCAATGCTAATCAGATACCACATAAAAATAAGCCAAAAAGAGAGAACAATATACAGTATTCTATATTTTCACAGATATTCCAGTTGATGCCTTCTCAAAGAATACTACATTATATCCCAAAGAGTTGCATGTATTCATTGAGATGATATATTTCTGCATATTATTATATACCAGAAATATACATAAAATTTTTATATGAAAAACAGTTGAATGAGCATGCTGTCTTCTTCAATTTTCTTAAATGAAGTTGATAATTTTTCTCCAAAAAGCAATTAAGGACATAGCATTATGGATAGCAGCTATATTACTTTGGTTTATTCAACAGTTTCACCTTTCAAGATGAACATCTTCACATTTTCAATCAATCCAGAGCTGCTCTTGTAAGCAACATCTGTTATTCCAGAGCATATTAATATGAATATTAGAATTGCTAGTGAATGTAGTGAAAGGTTATAAATGTGCTAAATCATTTTAATACTAGCCTGATGAGTTTAGTAACTCATGTTTAGACTTTGGGGGAGATTTTCAGACAAATTAAGCAATTTAGGCTATACCTCTGTAGGACATGTTGAATTAATGATGTGAAATTCTCAGAGACTGGTTTAAAACTGATATTACCCAGCTTTCTGTTTACATGTGCCACCATGGCTGTCACTACAAGAAACCTGTGAATGAACATAAACACACAGATGGAGAGGCACAGAGAGAAGGCAATGGCCTAATGATATATGATAGGGTTCTATTGATGAAGATAAGTTAACGTAAAGCCTTTGGCCTGAACTAGGACTGTTCCATCTTTTCCTGCTTCTTACAATAGCCAATCAAATGTATCTGGGAAGCCCATAAACAGAGCATAAAGACAAGCCTTCTCCCACAGTTGCCCCCCCCCCAACAACTAGAATTCAATGGGATCTGGCCCTGAATAGTGCCTGATGAGAGCTCACCTGGGAATATTATGTGCCTCTGAACTTGCTAGCAAAACAGCAGAGAATAGATATATGGATCACGATATAGGTGTCCTCCCATATTGCAGATCTGGTATCCACAGATCTGGTTATCTGCAGTTCTCCATGCCCCTCGTTCCCCATGCCCGTTAACTTTGTTTAGGTTCTTAGAGCTGGCACTAAGCAAAAATGTTTCTTCTTTATACTGAATGCTATGAACATGCAAGTTTACAGCAGGACATGCAGGACAGGCAGCATGGATGCTTGAAGAAACTAATCAAACATTAACAGGAAGCAGGAAGTTAACTGCTTCCTGTTAACATATTCCCACATTAAAGATACAGGAAGGCGAAGTGAGACATAGCTCAGCTGCTGAGAGCAGCTGATGGTGGTGCTTGGAGAACCCAATTATCATGCAGACTGGATAAAGAGCTTCCGTGGATTGTATTCAGCCTGCAGGGCTTATGTTTGGCATCCCTGGTCTAGAGTAAAGCTTTGCCCCCAGACCTCCAGCAATCTGGCACCACTGGTATTAGTCTCTACTAGTGGGTCAGAACTTCTCAAGACATGTTATACCAGTACTACAAACAACACTTACATTTCTTGGTTTTTGTTTTTGGTTTTTTTGTTTAAACAAGTAGTATATATTGAGAGACAAGAAGTGAAATTACATGGTAAAAAAATGTAGAGACCGTCTCACTTTGCAGGTTGGGGTTACATGGCTATGAATTCTGATTACTTGTTTAGAAACAACAGCTATCAGGTTTCACATGTTTACATGTAAACCCTCGTAAGAGCCACAAGCCAGTGGTTTGCTTAGAGACTCTGAATTAAATTACTTAGTTCATACCACTGTAGCTGCTAACTTGGTACATATCCAAGCCTAGGAATGTTCAACATGGTAAGAATCTCCTTGATTTGTACCATACATTAAGGTAAGTGGCACGGCAGTACAAAGCATGCTGTTATTCTTCCCATGTTTAAGTCTTTTTTCCTTTTTCCAATTTTTCTCAAAATTGATCAAGTTCCTTTTTCTCTAGGCAACACCCTGAACAAATTTGTCCAACAAAGATACCTCACAACCTAACTTCTCATATCTCAGGAAAAACAGTACAGAATATTTACATATATCTCTGCATCTGTCAGCTCCTGGGCTGCAAGGGCATCATGCCAAAGAAAGGAAAGTCAAAGAAGATTTTTAACTAGCTTTCCTGTCATCATTTCAGCTTAGATGTTTACAACAGCATATGGGAAAAACTTTCCAGCACTTAAAAGCTCAAGCAGCCCTAGAGGCCAGAGGCTGCCAAAAGCTAGAGGGGAATTTGACCCAACAAAAACAACACCATTGCGCAACTATAAATCACAATTTAACTCCCTGTGGTATTTTCAGTTAAAAACAATGTTACTGCATTATAATGGCTCCTAAAATATCACTGTATTCTTAGCAACCTCCTATACATAAAATCCTAAAAGTGGAGGTTTCAGCTGTCATGTTACATCATACTGAAGATTGCATTACAATACCTGTTTTAAACTGTGAAATTCACAATGAAAAGGCTTCCAAGGGTATTGCCTTCTTAAAGCAATCTTGTATGTAGCATGCAACTAAAAGGTACCATATTCAATAAATAGAAACAAAACAAACCGCTGCACTGGATGCCAATAAAAGTGGGATTACTCCACAAGCACTAAGATCACTTACAGCCCAATCCTGTCCAACCCCTCCAATGCAGCCTCACCAATTGAGAGTGTGCTGTATCTGTGTGAGGGTGTGTAGCCAGAAAGATCTCCTCAGAGTATGTGAACTTCTGTTCACTTACCCCAGGGAGAGTCTCCATCTCCACAATGGGTCTCCTTGGATCTACACCTGCTGGTTACCAGATGTAAGTCCAAGGTGTGTAATGGCAGCAGAAAGGGAGACAGACGGGGTTAGGATATCGGTGCATGTGAGTGCTGCCAAATATGCCCCCAGTCAGTCTCCATCCCCACCCTCGTCCATACCCGAGACCACCACTTCCCTTCTTCACCCCCTTCCACCCTTGCCACCATCATACTTACCTGTGCTGGTCTGGCGGCGGGCCTCCCGGTAGCAGCAACACGCTCAAAATGCTACTGGAGGCACTCTGCACTCCCCTGTAACTCATTTACAACAGCAAAACTCTGTAGTAAACCCCTGTGCTCTCCAGACCAGTCCCATTTAGGGCTGGGCTGCCATGATCAAAAGAGCTAGTTTGATGCCAACTCTCATCAGAATAGTTTCCTGATCTTAATAAATAGAATGTGTTTTTTAAGCTTGAGGATATGCAAACATTTGTCTGCAAAATTTCCTCTTTGGATTTTATTCACACCCTAAGACCAACATGGCCGCGTATTGTGAAATACAACAGCAACAACAACCTGGAATGGCTCCAAACTGTTGGCAGTTCAGTTTATTCACATATAGATCCAGAAAGCATTCTGTTCTTTTAGGGTCAAATCCTATCCAGCTTTCCAGTGCTGGTACAGCTGTACCAATGGGGTATGCACTGCATCCTGTGATGGGGGGCAATCACAGAGGCCCCCTCCAGATAAGGGAATGTTTCTTCCCTTTCTTTGGGGCTGCATTGCTGCAGCACTGGCACTGGAAAGTTGGATAGGATTGGGCCCTTAGTGGTTATACAAAAGGCACCATCAAATTAACATAGTTGATTCAAAGCCTCAACTGCAGTTATTCAACCTCTGATATTCCACCATGGATATGCTTCAAAGGAAGCAATATTAGTAAGAGATAAGACTACCAGGCTACCTCCTTTGAAGCGTGTCCATGAACATGTGATATGAATTCCACCCAGTTTGTTTCAGCTGACATATATGATCTGTCCTTGTAGTTACTATGTATAACTTTCTGGAAATTCCCTACCCTCTCCTCCATCTGTTTCCTGGATTCTTCCCCTAAGCTACTTCTTCGTTGCCTGCAGGTGTGTCCCAGATTTTCCCCATTCAAACACAAATGCAGCAAAGAATAGCTGCCAATATTACCTATTGGAAAAGATTAACAAATGGTGTAAGAAGCATGGGTGGACTAATTATTGTCAATGAGTGAGTCAAACTGAATGTGAAACTAATAATTAAAAAAAACAACACATTGTGAACCAAAAGTGAACCAAATCCAAACTTAAAGACTCTTGATTGCCAGGACCAAACCCTATACATAACAAGAGCTGATAAGCATTTAGCATCAGCCCAATCCTATCCACACTTTCCTGGAAGTACGTCCCATTGACACTAATGGGATTTACTTCTCAGTAGACATGCATAGGATGGGGCTGTAAGTCAGATGCAAGGAGCAAGATCTGAACGCTCAAAAGTTAGTTTGTGAATAAAGTTAGTTCTTTATTCACAAACTCTTACAGCCCAATCCTATCAGGGCCAGCTGGCAGCATAACACACATTGCAATGCTAGCTACTGCTTAAAAGTGCCATAAAGTGCTTTCTGGAAGTATGCTAAGCAGCATGTAGTATGCTTTATGGCAGCATGCTTTCTTCTTGCCTGCAGGCAGGCTAGAACATTCCTGAGTACATTGTCAGCTCTCCCACTGCCCGGTGAAGCAGGTAAGTCAGTGGGAGGAAGGTTAAAAATGTTTTTATTCCAGTCAGCTTTGCCACCTTACAGACCAATCCTATCCACACTTTCCTGGGAGTAAACCCCATTGACTCTAATGGGGCTTACTTCTGAGTAGACATGGATAGGATTGGGCTGTCAGTTTCCAATGGCTGCTCTTCCTGTTTCTTTAGGAATCTGTTTGGCTGTCTTTCTGTGGGTTTTCATGTTTTATTTATTGTATTTGTCCATTCTGATTGCTTGTATTTGTTCATTCTTATTGTAATTTGTTTTTTATGGTACTTTGTAGTTGTAGCTGGCTACCCTGGCTACCCTGATGTTCAGGAGGAAGAGCAGAATAAACAAAGTAAATAAATAGGTGAGTCTATCTTCTGTCCTGACTGGCAGCAGCTCATCAGGTCCCCAATCCTGCTATCTGAAATCCTCTGAATGAGATATCAGATTTCCCCTAAAACCTTCTAAATACAAAGCATTAGTCTCTACGGTGACTACTAGCTATAATAGTGATTTGAATCTCTGCTCAAAGGCAGTATACTTGAGCAGGAGATGCTGTTCATAGTGGATGCTTGTTAGATCACTAGAGGCATCTGGAGATCACTGGGGGGGACTGGACAACATAGTTCCAGCCAAAGATAATGTGCATGTTCTTATTAAAATACATTCTGTACATGTTCAAAGTCTTTTTGTTACCAGTTCCAGCTTTGGCAGGCAAAGGAACTTTCAGAGCTGAATTCTGATAAGTCCTTGCTTTAGCTGACTCTCATAGACCAAGATAAAGGAAAATGTTTTTAGTGAACATTTAAAAAGCACTGATAAATCAACCTTGATTATAGGCTTTATCTTCTTAGACCAGTGATTCTCAAACTTTTAGCACTGCAACCCACTTATTAGAATGACAATCTGTCCAGGACCTACCGGAAGTGATGTCATGGCCAGAAGTGACATCAACAAACAAATTAAAATAAATAATTTTATTATTTATTCACCAGTTCGAGGCCACCAGTTCGAGGCCACCGGCACCATGCGACCCTGAAGCAGCTGACAAGCTGAGCCGAGCTATTCCATCTGCTCTGAGCGTGGGAGGATGGAGGCCAGAATGTGTGACCAGATCAAGAAAGAAACACCTGAATGTTGTGGTTTCTTGAAAGATAGAAACCTTCTTTCAAATTGTAAAAATCCCTACTGGGATTTAAAAATTGCCTGCCTATGTAAACTGCCTTGAATAAAGTCTAAGGAGAAATCTGAGGACCAAGAAAGGTGGTATAGAAATACCTGTATTATTATTATTATTATTATTAATAAACAAGGGGAAACCAGCCATGTTCCACCAAGTGAATTTTCTCTGTAGCCTGCCTGCAATAACACCCTCACACACATACACACAGAAAAATCAGTAAGGTTTTCAGCCCTATGCAGTGCACAGTTCAATTCAAGTTCTTCTAATTAAACTATATTACCATCAGGACTCACCTAGCTTTACAACTCTAAAAAAGAAAAAAAGTTCACCTTACCAGCTCAAGCCTCTGTTTTATTATTTTTATGGGGAGGGGAGGCTGACTTCTGGAGCATTTGTTGAGTTCCACTTTTATCAGTTTGGGGCCATTCTGTGGCCTTGCATTCCTCTTTGCCTGACCTGACCATGGACAAAGGCACGTCTGCTTACTCACAAGTCAATGTGTAGCTTAGCTTCACTGTTCATAGGGCTCAATACATTCATCAGCTTGGAGGGATGGGACTTCCTTATTGGGTGTTTTTTGGGGGCTGCATTCATCAGGATCGGGACCATTCTGGTGTTGGATTCCTTTCAGCCTGCCCTTTCCAATGGACTAAGGCAAGTTCACCTACTCATGAGTAAACACACGATATGGCTCCATGCATTTGCCTTCCCAGCTATCAGCTAAAGCTTTGCAACCCACCAACAAACAGGTCGTGACCCACAGTTTGCAAAACCCTGCCTTTGACAGTGACCTTGATGGCATTTATTTCAGTGAGAGTAATACAGTATTATCTATAAAGTCATCTTTTGTAAGTCACTTAAAGCGCAATCCAAACTTGTGCTGGAAACAGGCAGGCCAGTGGGCCGACACTGCATCCAGCACAATTCTGGGGCCAAAATTGGCGAAGCCTGAGGCAAGGGGAAACATTTCCCCTTACTGTGTAACACGCTGCAGTGGCCCCCATGGGTCTCTTTGGTTATGCACCACTTGACGAGGTGGCGCAAATCCAAGCAGCCTGGGACTGCCCTGGACCACCCAAGAATGGCGTCAGGGTCCAGCATAACTGCCAGATCCTGGCCCCACCACCCACTCCCCATCCGTCCATGGTTCCACCCACAGCCCACCATCCCCCTGCCCCCAAACGCCTCCCTTCCGCCTCCTCCCCACCCTCCCCATGTCCGTCCCCGCCCAGACCCCAGTGTCGGCCAAACTCAGCCGATACAACTCACCCTTTCCCTGGGGTTCGCGTCAGCATATCTGTGCACCGGCCTATCTCCCGAACAAGTGGAACAGAAGTGCTTTATGGCACTTTTGTGACACTCCCAGGCCAACGCAAGGGACTTGCATCAGCCCAAGTGCCTTGTAGAATTGCCCTTATTAGCACTATGTCTTCATTTCCCACACATGTGAAACATAGTCCATAATTTCCACTACAGTTTTATACCTGCAAGTCAAAAGCACTATTAAATAAGGAAAGGTTTCATTCTGAAGTATGCTATGCTAAAGCAGACCATTTACTTCAGTTGGACACTTTCGGAATAACTGGAGTAGGCATTGCAGCTAGCACATTAGTTTGAAGATGAAGCTAGAGTGGTATTACATTTTTAGTTCCGTTAATGCATTCTACCAAAATGAAGACAATGACAGTCAGGCACAACAACCTGCTTTTGATATTGTGTAAAAAGTACCTAAGATTAGAAATAATGGTTGCTGTAGGCTACAAGAGATTACTTTTTTAAAAATGGCCCTGCGTTTACAGGGTTTGCAAAATTCTGGCTGTGTATTCTCTTTGTTGTAATTCCACATTAGAACTGAAGACCAGAAATGAAAAAGATGGCTCCGATACAGGCTGAGCATCTTCTCACATTAATTAAATCCAGTGGCGTAGCTAATGAATGTGTAACCCGGTGCAGAGCTCAAAATGATGCCCCAGAAGTGATGTCACAACCGGAAGTGACATCATGCCCGGACTTTTTAAAAAGTGCAAATTGTTGGGCAACCAGCCTCCTCCCCCCAGCAGCTCACCACCCACTTGCTCTGCTACCTCCCCCCAGCCAGCGGCATAGCTAAGGCATCTATCTGTGACCTGGGATCAAAGAAGATTTTGTAGCCCCCCTCCATGACAAAATCAAATTTAAGTAAATAAATAAAAAGTGTGTCCCTTATTGGTTAGAGGCACTGTGCTGGGGTGAAGAGGGATGGTTATTCTCTCCCTGCTAAATATAAGAGGAGCACAACTTGAAAAAGTGCCTCTTTACCAGTTAGCAGGAGTAGCTGTATTATGATACATGGAAATGAGAGCTGACTCATATTAACACCTTATTGGTTCCATTCTGTATCATAATAACATCTCATTGGCTCTCAAAGCAACCAGTTTCATAGGTCAGTTTGAAGTTAAAGAATCCACTTTTTGTTTCTTAAGGCAGTTGTGTTTTCTGGTTAATTGGCCATAACTTTTAATAGAAAACAGATATTCCAATGTGGTTTGTTTCATTGCATTCTGCATTAAATTACCTTTCCAGTGATACATAACATGTTATTATTCATACATACCAAGATTTTCACAATTTTGGCCACTAGTGACAAGCTCAGCTTGTTGCCCTCCTAAAGCTTGTTGCCTGGTGTGACTGCAACCCCTGCACCCCCTTAGCTACACCACTGATTAAATCTTAGAACCATGGACTGCACATGGAAGATACTGTATAATAGGGGAAAGCTACAACCCTAGTCATAGGAGTGTGCTATATTCAGGCCCCAATTGTATTCTCAGTCGGGCTGTGGTGAATTAAGGGAAGAGTTGTAAGAGAGAGAGAGAGAGGAGATTGCATTTCCTGTTTACTCAGAAGAGCTTGGTTTTCCAGTGCCTGTTGGGGCTCCTTAATGTCTCCCTTCATGCTGCCTCAGCCAGTGTCTCATGAAGTCATACAACCAGGGACAGCCCAACCATGAGGCAACCTGAAGTGGCTTGCATTGGTGATGGATGCCAGGGTGAGCAAGGGGAACAGATATAGACATGAGCTGTAGACATGAGCCTCATTGATCCACTGCCTACTCATTTGAGTGAGAAGCAAATAATTTGTCTCCTTATCATGCTCCTTGTGCAGTTTCTTCAAGCCTTAGAAGTGTAGGACCACCAGTTTTAATTACAGAGACTGTTTGAACAAAGACACTCCTGTGTTCACATGGTCCCTTTAAATATAACCAGAGTTCCTGCACTTCTGGGTTTGAGGAAACCATTCAAGGATCATGGTAAGGGATTTTTTTTTTTTCCTTCTAGCTGTAGAAATAACAGAGGCAGTGGTGGTGCTTACATCCCAGGTCATGCCACCCCAGCATACAAAAGCTGCAAGTTTCACCCAACAATTTTCAAAAAATGGTAATATGAGTGCTCATTGCAAAGAAAGGTTCAATTGCATTGCATTAGCATCATGCACCTGAAGAGCTTGTGCTCTAACCCAGCAGTTGCCAAACCTGCGACTGCTGTGTGCCACAAAACCAGTTCCCATTTGGGCCAAAGCTTACATTCCACCTCCATGCTGCATGACTGCCATATAGATCTGAGCACAGCGACACTCTGGGTAGTCATGTCTGTTACCCGGCATCCCAGAAGAATGTGCATCAGGATGTCTGTTCAGACGGTACTGCCCAGGTTGTCCCTGTGCCCAGATTACACGGCAGTCATACGGCACAGAGGCAGAACAGAAAGCCCCACTCACAGAGGGCTTTTCCCAAATCCTGGATCTGACCCTGGGCCAAGGTTTGGAAAGGCCGGCTATAACTAGATGGGTGATATAGCTAATATGCTAACCAGAATGTGAGTGCTCTCTTATTCTTCCAGTAAATCTCTCTTTGGCATGCAAATTGCTAATCTCAGGCTTTCCTTCTTCCTCCTTCTTCCCAGAATCCCTTTTCAGCTAGAAAGTATGTAGGAACTCTCTCTCTCTCCTCTCCCCCGGTATGGAGTTTTCATAAATAAAATATTTCCTGTCGTTATCACCACATGCCTTGAAATGATCTTCCTAACAGAAGTCTTCCAAATCTCACTATGCTAACAATTATCAAGCAATAACAATATTTGTGCCCAAATCAAGCAGACAGTCATTCTTTTCTTCCATTTGCAGTTCAGCTATATCACCCACAAAAACTAGCAATATATTTCTTAACGTTTGTTTTGGAGTGCTTATTTTTAGTGTGCATGTACTTCTATAATCAGGCAAGAACATGATGGCATTGTGTCTCCACCTTAACTTACAGTATACATTTATGTTCAATATCCTTATTTATCATAACCTCTGTGCTGTTATGTGAAAATCCCCTTTTTCCTTTTAGTTGTAATTTTCTCTATATATCTGGTTATGTTACTAAAACATCATGCAGACCACACTTCTCCCAGCACACTTTTCCAAAAACTCTGGTCAAGTCACAAGTTCATGGTTACAAAATCCACCTCCCTATGATTCACATAGAACACATAGAACACATATAACACATAGAACACATAGAACACATAGAACACATAGAACACATATGATTCACATAGAACCTTTGTCACAAGAACAAAGGTGACAGGGGTGACTGCAACAACTACCGCGGCATCTCTCTCCTTAGCGTTGTAGGAAAGCTGTTTGCCCGAGTTGTACTAAAGAGGCTCCAGGTACTTGCAGAGAGCGTCTATCCAGAATCGCAGTGTGGATTCCGAGCCAACAGGTCCACCACTGATATGGTATTCTCCCTTAGACAACTGCAGGAGAAATGCAGGGAACAATGACAGCCACTCTTTATAGCCTTCATAGATCTCACAAAGGCTTTCGACCTGGTCAGCAGAGACGGCCTCTTCCAGATTCTCCCCAAGATTGGATGTCCACCCAGGCTCCTCAGCGTCATCAGATCTTTCCACAAGGACATGAAGGGCACTGTTGTCTTCGATGGCTCCACATCAGACCCTTTTGACATCCGAAGCGGAGTGAAGCAGGGCTGTGTTCTTGCACCAACCTTGTTTGGGATTTTCTTCGCTGTCCTGCTGAAGCAGGCCTTTGGAACTGCAACAGAAGGCATCTATCTCCGGACCAGATCAGACGGAAAGCTCTTCAACCTCTCCAGACTGAGAGCAAAATCCAAAGTCCAGCTGAAATGTCTGCGTGACTTCCTCTTTGCCGACGATGCAGCTGTCACTACCCACTCTGCCAAAGATCTCCAGCAGCTCATGGATCGTTTTAGCAAGGCCTGCCAAGATTTTGGACTGACAATCAGCCTGAAGAAAACACAGGTCATGGTTCAGGATGTGGACTCACCTCCCTGCATTACAATCTCTGAGCATGAACTGGAGGTTGTCCATGACTTTGTGTACCTTGGCTCAACGATCTCCGACACTCATTCTCTCGATACCGAGCTAAACAAGCGCATCGGTAAAGCAGCTACCACGTTTTCCAGACTCACAAAGAGAGTCTGGTCCAACAAGAAGCTGACGGAACATACCAAGATCCAGGTCTACAGAGCTTGCGTCCTGAGTACACTTCTGTACTGCAGCGAGTCATGGACTCTTCGCTCACAACAGGAGAGGAAACTGAGCGCTTTCCACATGCGCTGCCTCCGACGCATCCTCGGCATCACCTGGCAGGACAAAGTTCCAAACAACACAGTCCTGGAACGTGCTGGAATCCCTAGCATGTATTCACTGCTGAAACAGAGACGCCTGCGTTGGCTTGGTCATGTCGTGAGAATGGATGATGGCCGGATCCCAAAGGATCTCCTCTATGGAGAACTTGTGCAAGGAAAGCGCCCTACAGGTAGACCGCAGCTGCGATACAAGGACATCTGCAAGAGGGATCTGAAGGCCTTAGGGATGGACCTCAACAAGTGGGAAACCCTGGCCTCTGAGCGGCCTGCTTGGAGGCAGGCTGTGCAGCATGGCCTTTCCCAGTTTGAAGAGACACTTTGCCAACAGTCTGAGGCTAAGAGGCAAAGAAGGAAGGCCCATAGCCAGGGAGACAGACCAGGGACAGACTGCACTTGCTCCCGGTGTGGAAGGGATTGTCACTCCCGGATTGGCCTTTTCAGCCACACTAGACGCTGTGCCAGAACCACCTTTCAGAGCGCGATACCATAGTCTTTCGAGACTGAAGGTTGCCAATATATGATTCACATATTATAGGAAGAAGTCTGGCATAGTAAATCATTGTTTAAGTGTCTCCTATTCATTGTATTGTTTTAACCCAGTCTCCTACATTACTGTATTCATTGTATTGTTTTAATCCAATCACTGCTTAAGTACCATATGCAAACTTGAACTGCCTTCCTGGGTTGCCCATTCATTGTATTGTTTAAGTTCCCCCAGCTAGGAAGCCAGCCATTAGACCCCATTGAATTTTGCTGATAAGGGACATCTTTATCTTTTCAATGTTTACCCTGCTGTGGTCTGGTCAGGAGGTCTGGTCTAGAGGGTAGAGCCTCCATTTGCCTGAAGATAACATCCACATGTCGCCAGTTCGAGGCCACCGACACCGTGCAACCTTGAAGCAGCTGCTGAGCTGAGTTATTCCATCTGCTCTGAGCGTGGGAGAATGGAGGCCAGAATGTGAAACCAGATCAGAAAGAAACATCTGAATGTTGTGGTTCTTGAAAGATAGAACCTTCTTTCAATTGTAAAAATCCTTCTTTCAATTGTAAACATTGTAAAAATCCCTATGGGGATTTAAATAGCCTGCCTATGTAAACTGTCTTGAATAAAGTCTGAGGAGAAAACTGACGACCAAGAAAGGCAGTATATAAATACCTGTATTATTATTATTGCTGTATGGTAGTAAGGAAGCTACCATTCAGCTCAGCACGTTTTGCAAATGCCTTTTTAAGAGAGGGCTTCCCCGCCATATGCTCTCTCTCTGGCTATCCCTCCAAGGACCAACACATCTATGTTGTGTCAGAGGGTCCTCTACACAGGACTCTCTCCCCCCCAACTGCTCTACGGGACAGGTAACTATCTTGCGCCTGAAACTCTTTCCCTTCTTTCCTCCTCCACTTTTTTCTCCCCTTCTCTCCCCATATTTAGTTAGCAACTGGGTTTGGCAGGCCAGGGACCCCTAAAATCCTTCCCTGCAACCTTTCCTTTTTCTAATTTCCTTGGATGCACCAAATACTTTTCACATGCAACCACCATGAAAGCTAGATACATTGGATTCAAGTACTAGGACCAAGAAACATATATGTACTTATCATTTTTCCATGTGCATTATGTTTACCTTTGTGCTTTTGTAATAAAACTATAATCTTTTATTAAAAGCTATCTTTCTCTCAGTCTCCTTTTTAAGCTAAAGGGAATTTCTCTGCATTACGTCGTCTTGTTATCCAGCCTGCGATCCTGAGGTTCCAATAAGGGTAGTGTAATAATTTCCCCTAAACAAAACAGCCCTTTTGGTAACAGTGCCTTGACAGAGCCACCAGTAACACCACAACACATCATTTAAAATAAACTAGAATAGTATATCAGTCTGGCCAGATATTGTACACACAGCCTGACTCCTATGAAAATATGATTATTCATCTTTCCTGTTATGTCCGGCTCGCTAAAGTAGATGTGCAGTGTATTGTGACCATGGTTTAGCTGATGAGTTATCTTTTACAATGGAAATCCTATAAGTACATTGCATGACTTGAGAACAATTAAATGCAACCTTTGGACCCTCCTAAACAATTCTGAGCTTGATTTCACTTTACAGTAGCATTCATACCAGGTCTAATCCAGTGCCAGCTAGTCATACGATATCCCTAGATGAGGAGTGTGATCTTGCTGCTGGGTGGCTAGTCTTTCAGTGATGGATAGTTGTACTCTGTCTTTTTGTAAAACCATGGGGAAAGTGAGCAGTTGCGCTAGAGAGGGAAAGTACACAAATGCCACAGAAATAAAGTTTTAGCAGCATAATGTAGTAGGAGGAAGTGACAGTCTGGCTGATATATTCATCACTTTGTTTTCTTGTGAAATGGATGAGCACACCTTCCATTCTTGAATGGAACATTAGGTTCCTTCTAAAGAATCTTATAAACAAACAAAACATTTATTTAAATCCACAAAATGCTATTGTGCTTCTTGTGCAACAGATCAGAAGATGTATGCAAGCAACTATGAACTGTGAGTAAAGTATTTCTTATGAAAGCTTAACCAGCCTCCGCTCCTGTGTATGTTTTATTGATAGCAACTAGCAGGAGTGGTATAATTTACCATAGGGAAAGGGGTGCTCCCCCCCCTTTCCAACAAAGGCACACAAACTCTTTACAGCCTAAGGATAAATCACAAAATACTGCTGTTCCCAAGCTGCTTGGAAGACTATGTGATTCCTCAAAAGATCTGGGTATCTTTCATTATAATAGCCTGTGGATAGTAGTAGCAGATATAGCTATATCTTTGAACATCAGTTTCCTGTTCCCAGCTGGGTTTCTTAAGGAAGTGAGAGTTTTTCTTCCTTTCCTCCTGACAGCTGCCAGTCCAAATTCGTTGGCCACTCAGCCACAGTTGACCTTCCATCTTATCAATCTCTCCACTTCCTATGGGGTTCCTAATAGTATGAAGTGTCAACTTCATACTACTGCTTTTGGGAAGAGTGCAGGTGTGCTGCAAGTTGCATCTCTGCGGACTGAAGACAAAAAGAATGTGCAGTTGGCATTCAGAAAGTGATTTCTGCAACTAGGGAGAAATTTCTCTATGACAGCTTGAATTTTAAAGGAACTGGTAGCTTTAAAAGACACTCTGCAACCCCCTTGCACCAGGAAAAGTTTCTGATTAGCCACTAATGAGTTGCTTCTCTTCCAGTCACGTCTTTGAGGCTTGTAGCAGATGCCACCAAGTGAATGCATTAACTGCATTGGGGCTTCCCAGCACAGCTCTACCACTACAGCAGAAGCACTGTGTATGAATTTACCTGCAGACAATTCATTGTGTCTGCAGACAATGAATTTACCTGCAGACAATCACAACCTGGTGGTTATCTTTTCACCATAGGGCTGCCTAAGCAAAGTGCATTCATTAATAGCGATCATTGCAGCATACATTTCCTATGAAAAGTCTGCATTTTGTCCAGAAACTATTTCATAGAGACACAATTTTTCTACAATTTCTTTCACTTGGTGTCACTTGTTTAAAGCAAATAAAAGAATGTGAATAATAATTAGATGATTTGCGAATCCTTTTTTTTTTTGGCAACTAATTGATCAATTGAAATGTCATGAATCAGCTTCCTGAATCAACACAAGGTTGCTCACAGCAATACCATCAGCACTGACTATTCTTTCACAGAAGAGAACATCAATTTTAAAATATGGAATTTTCATTTGTGGTGAATGAATTAATCACATTGACTGACATTTTCAGCTTCAGTTATGTGATGCAAAGTGCCGTGATATGGAAAACGATAAAATATTACACTAGAAAAGCTATGCTATTTTGTTCTGCTGCTTTCTCAAATGAGTCTTTAACTGGAGACTCATAAACTTTGCATAAAGCTTAATGGCAAAATATTCTGCCACTGCTCCTCTTAGAATTCCTCCAGATGTGCTTCCTTCTTCTAAGGATATAACAGCTAGAACAGAAAGAAGAAGCTTTTTTTATTCCTTATGTTGCCCAAAGTACAAGAGAGATGTAGGCCTGCACTGCACACAAGTCTTCTAGCTATCACAGTCGGTGAGACTGAGATAATTAAAACACAACTGAGAAAGATCCCTACAAAGACACTTCTGTGATGTTTGAAAAGGATTAATTATAGCCCAGGAACGAGAAGGAATCACATCACCTATGCATGAGACCCACAGAAAAAAAGATCCCCGCCTTTTTGCCAGCTAATCGAAGTGAGTATACTGCCCCATTTCTTTCTTACACATGATATGCTACACATCATAAAAGTCAACAATTTCCAGCATGTATTCACCCTCATCACACTCTCTCTCTCTCTCTCTCTCTCTCTCTCACACACACACACACACACACACATGCACAGGTCTTTGATGTACAGGCACAGTTGATCTTAAGTTTCTATTAGCTCTGTTTTAAGATTCTTCTCACATGACTTAGTTTAATTATTTGTTGCTCTGTAACATTTTCTCTTTGAACTAGCAACTATGCTTATCTTGAATTTCACATGGTTCTTCTTAGGCTTCTTTATCTGATCTTCAGGTAGATTTCCTCATCACCTCCAAGCCCACACTCCTAGATGAAGAATTTTTCGCAATCCAAACTAGTCAATTTAAAAGTGACAGTGGCCGATTATACAAACTCGTATATTGAGTTCTTAGGACTTCCCTGCGGCATGCTGCAATTTCTTCTTGTTGTACTGTATGATGATATGCTTTTTGGAACCATTTTTATATGTGATTTATTATTATACTGGGCCAGTATAATGCTGACATATTATTTGGAAATTGCTGTAATGAGTTTTGATTTTGTTGTGTTAACTTTGCTGTTGTAAACTGCTTTGACCATACAGGAATTGTTTATGGAAACAAAACATATAAAGGAATGAGCTTTCAACTTTAAGCTCTTTGCTCATCTGGTTAATAGCTTTTAGAATGTCATCTCCTTTTGCTCCTCTCTCTTGCCTGCTTCCTGTTACCTTTCATACCTTCACAACTGGCCTTGATGCTCTTATTGCGTCGAATTCCTGATCTTATTCTGTTTCCAGATACTACTCCTGCACACCACTAATTGTCATGGGACCTGATCCTATCCACACTTACTTGGGAGTAAGCCCCATTGAGTATAATGACATGCATAGGATTGGGCTCATGGTTGGTTCCACATCTGCAAAGACTCTTCTCATGAGAGCCATTCCATTGGCAACCTTCAGTCTCGAAAGACTATGGTATCACGCTCTGAAAGGTGGTTCTGGCACAGCATCTAGTGTGGCTGAAAAGGCCAATCTGGGAGTGACAATCCCTTCCACACCGGGAGCAAGTGCAGTCTGTCCCTGGTCTGTCTCCCTGGCTACGGGCCTTCCTTCTTTGCCTCCTTGCCTCAGACTGTTGGCAAAGTGTCTCTTCAAACTGGGAAAGGCCATGCTGCACAGCCTGCCTCCAAGCAGGCCGCTCAGAGGCCAGGGTTTCCCACTTGTTGAGGTCCATTCCTAAGGCCTTCAGATCCCTCTTGCAGATGTCCTTGTATCGCAGCTGTGGTCTACCTGTAGGGCGCTTTCCTTGCACGAGTTCTCCATAGAGGAGATCCTTTGGGATCCGCCCATCATCCATTCTCACGACATGACCAAGCCAACACAGGCGTCTCTGTTTCACCCTAACAAAATACTGTCCTCAACTCAATAACTGAGTTGAAGCTGTGAGACTAAGTGGGAAGTGTGTTGGGTCCTTGCAACAACGCAGTGCCTGACATGTCTCCAGGAAGAACACAGTTCTGGGCAGGGCTGCTTGAGATAGTGCAGTGAGCAGGTGCAGTGGAGCATACATGTGATGCCTGTTTTTCAACACATGTGCATACTGGGATGTAGCATGTAGCAGGAGTGACCTGGAAAAAAGGACACCTGATGCATTTTCCTAAGACTTGAAGACGAGGCAGGGTTTTTCCATGAGGGCACCTGAAGGCTATGCTACAGATCTACAGCAAGCCCACACCATCCAACATTTCTTTGAAAACAAGGACCTCTGTCAATAACCCCCAGGAACCTGCAATTCTCCCATGTGGTGTGTCAGAAGACTGCAATCTGGAGCATCTTTCTGGGTAGGCTCTCTATTGTTACAGTGTTAGCATTTTAGCCTTGTCAATTTCCTTTGATTTAAGGCATGCAGGAAACATGCATGTAAACACATGTACCTGGTTTTAGGTGCCTGCCTGGAGAGCAAAGGCCAGACCAGTAAAGGGGCTATTTTCAGGAATAATGGCAATATGACACAGATCCACAGGTCAGGAAGGTCACTCTTTTCATTGAACTATGTAATCCACCCCCCTTGTTAATTAATCCGTAGAGTTCAATGGTCCACTTGAGGTGATTGATTCAAATAGAGTCTACATTTTTGAGGCATGAAAACAAAGCCTTTTAGCTACAAATCCTGCTGGAACAGCATATGGGGGGGGCCCCATATTCATGGATCCTGTATCCACAGATTCATTTATGTGGGAGGGCATCTGTGCCCCACCCCTGCCCTCCGAAGGTGGGGGTAGCTGTGCTCCCCTCACCTCTGGAGAATATCTAGTCCAGCTTCCTGTATCTCACAGTGGCCCACCAGATGCCTCAGGGAGTACACTCAAGACCACAAGTTGCTTGCATCTTGTTTCCACCTTCCTGCAGCTAGTATTCTATTTACATTCACACACCCCAGCGAAGACACCAGACTGCAATTGGATTTAACTTGTGATGCTTTATTAAACACAAGTGACCAATTTTTAATGCATGAAACCTACTGAAACTTCCCTCCATCACCAGTCTGGGGTAGGCAAAAAAAAAACTGCAATCCACGGCCAATTTGAATGACAGAAAAAAATTCCTACACAGCCCTCATAATGAGCAACCAGCTAATCTCAGACTGTACATACCCATCATGGCTTGTAATCTGTGATGGAGTTTTCCTCCAGAAATCTGTTCTAAAGGCATCTAGGCCAGATGCCATCACCTGACTTGAGTTCCCATCCCTGGTGGTTACATCGTTACTGCTTGCCTCCACAGCTGAGTTAGGGCCCAATGCTAAGATAGGTCAGTGCCAGCGCTGAGCTCTAGTGCCGGTTCTGGGTGTCGCAAACGTGCCGTAAGGCACATCTGTGACACTCAGAGAAGTGTGAGTGCTGGCCCAACACCAGCCGGTACCGAGCCCAGCACTGGATGGACACCACCCAGAGCATGGTAAGAGCTCCAGGCAGCAGTGGAGGGAGGTATACCTGGGCAGGGGGAGGGGAGGGTGTGGGAGGAACTGAGGCGGGAGGGAGGATGAGACCAGTGGAGTTTTTCTCCGCCATATCATATCCTCCATGTCAGGCTGCAAAGCCCAGCACTAAGGTTCTCAAGCCTGAGCTGGAAAAATAGCCAGCACAGACTGAGAAGCTCCATGGCAGGGCCTGGGGCTTTCCTGGGGGAAAGAGGACGAAAGTCCCACTTCCCCCAAGGAGACCTCCAGATTCATTGCTGGATACAGCAATAGCCATTTTGGAGCTGCTGCACTCAACGCCGCCACTGGGGATATGATTGGGCTGTCAACTGACAGTTCACCGGCTGCCCATCAACCCACATTGATGGCAGCAAGGAGATGGTACAAGCCCTTAAGAAAGGCTCTACAGAGGGGGGAGGGGAGGCACAGAGGCAAGCAGTGGGGAGAAGGAGGGAATCACCCCAGAGAAAAGAGCTAGAACATAAGGAGGAATAGGCCAAACAAGGGGAGAGAAGGCGGAGAAGGCTAACAAAGACTGAAGCTCTGTGCAAATGGGGGAAAGCAAGAGAAGGGGCAAATGAGGTGACCCAGAAGAGGACGGAGGAGGCAGTTGACAGGGAGGAGGCAGAGAAGGATAACGAAGGAGACAGAAGAGGATGATCAGGGTGAAAGATCAGAGCCCCTCACCCTTGGCAGGACCCCTAGAGGCATCACACTGCTGGAAACATGGCCAAACCTAGGCAGGTTTGTGGAATATGGACCTACAAACACTAAAAGTCCATCAATCTGGTAAGTTCAAGGCCTCTTGAAATAAAAAGCTTTTTAGTCTGGCATGAAATCCCTTTAGGGAAGGGGCCTAATGAACATCCCAGGGTAGGGCATTCCACAGGTAGGACACAGTACCCAGGCCATCTCCCAGCATCAAGGATTGGGGAGCCCTGTGTCAAAACCCTGTACTGGACACTCCTTGGTACCTCCTTATCCCTATTTGTTTGGTGCATTGGGTGCTCCTGCTGCCGGCGGTGCTCAGAGTCCAGGGTTCTGCTGACGGGGCGGGGGGTGGGCTTGGATAATGACAAGACACACCTGGGGGCTTCTCCCAAAGACTAGACAGACTAATATCACACGAGGCAAGCTTCCAAGTACCCCAATCCTTGCAAACTATTTAGGGCTTTAAAGGCAGTATTCAGCAGACTGAATTGGCCTTGAAAACTGAATGACATCTAACACAGATGCTATAACAAGGGAACACCATGACCCCATGAATTGCTGCTGGTCACTCCTTTTGACTGGGATATCATGATTTGCTAGGTAGACCAACAGGCAACCCTTCACCATCCACATGCTTCAGCAGCTGAATGCGGTTAATTCCCGGTCTCAAGAATGTCGATAGGAAAGTAACTGGCACCTGACAGTTTCTGCAGTGCTTAATACCTTATTTTCTTCTTGATCCTTAAAAGTAGAGAGAGAAAACTAAGGAAGCATTTTTCTGGCACTTGGTTAAGGGATTTCATCATATAATTCCCACTTCAGTTAGCAGAAGTGAACAGCTGAAGATTCTAAAGATGAAAGCACTAAAGACTGATCTCAGATTGCAAATAGCATTCCTTGCAAGGAGGCATCATTTTACCAGGTTCCTTTGTCCAAAAGGCAGGAGCCAAAACAATGCTCAGAGCAACCCCCTGCCAAGTTTGTTTAAGAGAGCAATGAGAGACACAATGCAAATGACTTTTAAATTACTGGAATAGAATTAGATTCTCAAAACAGTGCTGATTGTGAGCTCCTTGGCAAGGAGAACAAATAGATTCCTTTCAACACCTCACACAGGGCTACAGTAAAACTGAGCATAACTTCAGAGACCAGCAGGTAGAAAAACAGAACTAGCTATAGTGGTGGTGGAGGGGGAGAGAAGCTCATGAATGTGCCATGAAAAATTATCTGTCTCCTAAAATTACAGCAAAACAGCAGGCTCTTAAACACAAGGCAGACTTCTTAAACGTAGATTGGGATTTACTTCTTTTACACCTGCTGTTGGTAAGCATTGGAGCATAAGCTTCTGCAAACATTGATTAAGTGTATTGCCTGAATGAGACATCCGGGAGAGAAGGAGGGGAGCCCAAGACCTCCAGCAACGAAAGACAAATTCCACGCAACAGCAACAATTAAACAGTTTAATAGTTCTGTTAATTAACAGGCTGATCAATATTTTACTGGAAGTTTGTGGAGTATTAATTGGGCCTTCAGGAAAAAACAGTTTGTTTGTTTGTTTGTTTGTTTGTTTGTTTGTTTGTTTGTTTGTTTGTTTGTTTGTTTGTTTGTTTGTTTGTTTGTTAGCAGTGATATTTCACCTTTCTAATAGTGTGGCTAACATGGGGCAGTGATACACTTTAAAAAAAAAAACTCACATGGAAATTGAAATGGATGCCCTTGTCTGTTCTTGAAGTTAGGAAGTTTATTACAAAGATTTAAATGCTGCCTTTCTTAAAAGCTTTAAAAAAAATCATCCAAAGATACCAAAGCATAAAAATACAACACACATAAAAAAGACCAGATTAAAATAAGGGAAAAAATTTAGACTAAAGGGTGAGACCAGCTAATTCCTGGTGGGTCAATTAATGCTATAAATACTTCACAACTATGATAAGCTTTAATGTATTGTTTTGGGACAAAATGTCTTTGTTCTGGCCGGGCTTCCTGGCATGGAAAAATAGGATTTATTATGGTCCATTTCTGGAGAGTCCGATTTAACTGCGGGTCTTGGGAGGATGTATTACCTGGAATGGACTGTGTCTCAAACAGAGGGTTCAAACAATCAAACCTCCTGATTGTATGCACAACCTCCTGATTTTAGAAATGGGTTGTGTCAGAATGCCAGATGCAGGGGAGGGCACCAGGATGAGGTCTCTTGTTATCTGGTGTGCTCCCTGGGGCATTTGGTGGGCCGCTGTGAGATACAGGAAGCTGGACTAGATGGGCCTATGGCCTGATCCAGTGGGGCTGTTCTTATGTTCTTATGTTCTTATGAAGCCTGCACGTTTTCTTACTTAGCAATGTGTGTGTCTTTCTTCTTTGCATAAAATCTGGAGGTTTGTGCAGTGGTCAGCATTATCAAAAAGCACGTTGGACCACTCAGCTCTAATAAATGATCAGTCACTCATGCTCTCATTGCTTCTGGGTTAAACGCTGAACTGCAATGTCCTCCATGTGGGACAGCTCTTGAAGATAGTTCAGTTGGTTCAGATTAGAATATGGCCGCCACTGCAGCTTGAACCTGCTGCAGGCGGGTCACATCAATACTTCACCAGCTATGAAGGACTTTGCTGCTGCTGCTGCTGCTGCTTTTAAAACGTTTTGAATTACTCATGGAGTGAAAAATATTCTTCCTATGGGCTTCTGGACCACAGTCATCAGGTTTAGCTGTTTCTAACATTTCACTCTCTACTATGTGGGACATTGTCAAAGGACTAAAATACAACATCTAAAATCCTGAAATCACTAGGACCTCAGGATTTTAGGTGTTGTGTTTCATTCCTTTGACAACATCCTATATAGTTGAGGGTGATACATTAGGGAATGCTAAAATTGATGACTGTGGCCCAGAAAACTGTGGTCATGGTTCAGGGTGTGGACTCACCTCCCTGCATTACAGTCTCTGCGCATGAACTGGAAGTTGTCCATGACTTTGTGTACCTTGGCTCAACGATCTCCGACACTCTTTCTCTCAATACTGACCTAAACAAACACATTGGTAAAGTAGCTACCACATTTTCCAGACTCACAAAGAGAGAAGCTGATGGAACATACGAAGATCCAGGTCTACAGAGCTTGCATCTTGAGTACACTTCTGTACCGCAGCGAGTCATGGACTCTTCACTCACAACAGGAGAGGAAACTGAACGCTTTCCACATGCGCTGCCTCCGACGCATCCTCGGCATCACCTGGCAGGACAAAGTTCCAAACAACACAGTTCTGGAATGAGCTGGAATCCCTAGCATGTATACACTGCTGAAACAGAGACGCCTGCATTGGCTTGGTCATGTCGCGAGAATGGACAATGGCCAGATCCCAAAGGATCTCCTCTATGGAGAACTCGTGAAGGGAAAGCGCCCTACAGGTAGACCACAACTGCGATACAAGGATATCTGCAAGAGGGATCTGAGGGCCTTAGGAATGGACTTCAACAGATGGGAAACCTTGGCCTCTGAGCATCCCGCTTGGAGGCAGGCTATGCAGCATGGCCTCTCCCAGTTTGAAGAGATACTTGGCCAACAGACTGAGGCAAAGAGGCAAAGAAGGAAGGCCCATAGCCAGGGAGACTGACCAGGGACAGACTACACTTGCTCCCAGCATGGAAGGGATTGTCACTCCCGAATCAGCCTTTTCAGCCACACTAGACGCTGTTCCAGAACCACCATTCAGAGTGCGATACCATCATCTTTCAAGACTGAAGGTTACCAACAGGAGGTCCAGAAGCCCATAGGAAGAATTTTTCACTCCATGACTATACCAACCACAAATGCCTCAGTTCCTATTTTAAATTACTGTTTTAAATTACTGACTTGTCATTTTCTTATTGTTGCTGGTTGTTTTATAAGCTGCCTTAGAGCCTGATCCAGAGTCCCCCATACTGGCTTACCACCAGTGCGCGCTGTCACAAACATGCCTTATCATGGGCCCAGTGCTGGAGCTAGCCTAGCGTGTTCCACTGTCCGGTGCTCACTCAGTCTGCCAGGTGATGGAGAGGTGAATGGGGGTGGGGCGGCAGTGGGAGACATTTCGGGAGGGAGATGGGGCGGGTGAGTAGAAGGCAGGGAGGAGGCATGGTGGGGGAGGTAGTGGGGTGGGACCAGAGGAGTTCAGCTCCATCGGATCTTGAGCCCTGTGTTGGGCCTCACAGACTGATAAGCGACTCCTTGATTCTGCGCCGGCTCCAGAACCACTGCAGAATCAAGTAGTGCCATTGCAGGGCTACTTTCCTTACCCAGGGGAAAGGGACGAATGTCCCCTTCCCCCAAGAAGCTGCCGCGGGCTGCTTGGTGAGTGTTGGATCCCGCAGTAGCCATTTTGGTGCCACGGCAGCTCCATGCACCATGCAGCTCAGGATTGAGCTGTTAGTCATGGGGTTGTGCTTCCACTCAGTGGTACAGTGCATACTTTGGAACATGCAGAAAGATCCATGTAGGGAGGGAAAACCTCCATCTGAAATCCTTGAGACCTGCTACTAGTTAGCTTGGACAATACTACCCTAGATCAGTGGTTCTCATACACTTAGCACTGGGACCCACTTTTTAGAATGAGAATCTGTCAGGGCCCACTGATGTCATGGCCAGAACTGACATCATCAAGCAGGAAAATTTTAACAATTCTAGGCTGCAGTCCTACCCTCACTTACCCAGGAATAAGTCCCATTTACTATCATTGTTAAAAGAATGTACATAATAGCCTGTTAAAAGTACAGATCTGTCACATTTCCCCAAATGCAGTCACATACCATAACAGCATCAAGTCTAACATATTAAAAATAAAATATTGAAATGAATGGGGACCCACCTGAAATTGGCTTGTGGCCCACCTAGTGGGTCCTGAGCCACAGTTTAAGAAACACTGCCCAAGATGGTTTTTTCAAGATAGTTTGCTGGGGTTTCTTCTGCATCTTTTTAGATTGTGAGCCCTATTATTTGTCAAAAATGGCTATTCATGTTTGCTGTGGAAACGGCTTTGTGACTTTTTTTTGTTAAAAAGCAGTATGTAAATATTCTTAACTTCCAATGTTCACCATAGAAATGTTAAAAATAAAAAAAATGCATAAATATGGGTTCAAACTCTGCTTTAGAACAAGACAATGAACTTGCAGAGTTGCATTGGAACAGATGGGCTCACAAACTGGCCTGTTTTTTTTGAAAAGAAAGGTAGCATCTTCTGCTATCATGCAAGGAAACATTTGTTCCCAAAAAGCCCTCTTGATATACCTGTATTATCCAGATGTTAGGGTGAAATACTCTAACTAAAAATAGAACAGTTCTTTCACCTAAGACAGGAACATTGATTGCTACACTGAAACATTTCTGATTACAGATAACAGATGACACTTAATTAGCGTGGACAGCTGAACCTTCCAGCAAGATAACATGGCTGAAGAAACCCTGCAATCTTCATTTAGGAATAGCCATTAACTCCTCCTTCATTGGATTGAATTAGCTGAAGATGTTCAAAAGCATTCCTTTCTTCTGCACTGCTGTGGATCATAACCAAATGACTGATGGTTAATGCTGGGTGTTAGAGGCTCTTAGCCTTGTGCAATATATTAATTTAACAATGGCTCTTGCATGATGCTTTGTAGAGACTATGTAGGCATTTGATACAGTCAGCACAGCTGAGCTCAAGAAGAAACAAAAGGATAAAGAAAAGAAGCCCAACGTTGTGACCAAGATCTAAAAAGGTGCTTTGGGTATGCCCAAGGGTTTGGGCACACCCAGTGGTATTTTCACACCCAGTGGTACTTTGGTCTTTGATCAGCCGATTCCCTGCTGATTCGGTTTCAAAAGCAGCATGCCAGGCAGTGTAAGGGGTGTGCAGCTGTTCAAGAAACAAAAATCCAAAGCCTCTTTGAGCATGCAGAAATATGGAACCCAGCCATACCTTTTGACAGGGAAGGGCTGTGGTTCAGCAGTAGAGAACATACTTTGCATGCAAAAGGCCCCAGGTTCAATTTCCAGGTGAGGCACAGGAACATTCCAGTCTAGAACATGGGAGAGCTCCTATCAGTCTGTTTTGACAATACCAAACTAGATGGATCAAAGGTCAGATTCCATATAAGGCAGGTCAAACATTTTATGGCATGTTTGAAGTCTCATATGGGAGACTCTTGGAGTCATCTGTCATTCATATGGACTTAAGGGAATGTATCTATAGGGGGGAAGCATCATTGTGAAGGCAAGTTTCACCCCGTTCTATACATGTTCATCAGCACATGTACAGAGAGTCCCATGTGGATATCTAGACACTCCTGAAAAGGCAGTGGAGAACTTTTTCAGGGGTGTACTTTTTCAGGGGTATACCCTGAACTTTTTCAGGGTTCATTATATGAGCTATAAATGCAATAAAATAAATGAGGGCAAGGTTCTTGATTGTGTGGAGAGCCCTCCATGCATACAGCTTGATGTACAGGTCTTCCTATACATGCTCTGCTGCATGTTCTGCTGCATATAGATATGCAAGCCTTATTCTTTTCAAAAAACATAACTGATAATACTCCTTTAAGGCCATAATGCAGCAACTAGTTCAGATGCTGAAACTGAAATGGGAAGGAAGCTTCCCTTTTTGAATTTCTTTCCTCCAGCATCCAAAATCCTACCTTGCTTTCAAGCTCATGTTGGATGGAGAGTATATTTTCAGTGAGATACGAACCAGTTATCAGAGTGCTGAAGCAGCTGTTTAAAAGCTCATGTGAAGGCTAAGCCAAATCCCTCTGTTTTAGGTGCATAAAAAGGAACATGTCAAAGGTCTTTCCTACTTTGAAGTGGAACATTGCAATTGAATGAAAGAGACAGGTTTTCTTTCCACTGCTGTGTGTAGAAAATGCTTTTTTGATGGTGTGCTCTGAAGGCTGAGCAAGTGTTTAAGTCCACCCTGGTGTCTGTTTCAAAAGGTGTAATGAGAAGATGGTGTATTCTTTGTTCTTCAGACATTCATTTCATATTTCTAGGTGCAGGAAGGGCTTTTTTTCAACAAAGTTAAATGGCTGGATTTTCAAACAGGAACAAACATTGGGAAAGATATTGGGAAGAACTCATTCTTCGGGTCAGGTTTTCAAAGAGCGGAAGGACTGCAGGTTCCTGATCTCCAAAAGGTTCAAATATTGGACAGAATAGGTACTGAGGGTCTTTGAAGCCTGGTTGTGGGTGCAAGCAAACCAGAAGATAAACCTTTTTGTGGATTTGAGTAATATTTTTAGTGCCAAGCCTGGGATAACAGAAATATTGGTTGGCCTATATACATGAAAAATAGTCTCTGGCCAGCAATAATTTTCTCTAAAGTGTCTTTCCAAGAAAACCACTAACGTATTTTTGAAAAGTATATTGATCTCTTCCTTAAGAGCCAGAAGGGAGTTCTAACATGTCTATTTCAGGGAAAGAAATCCAAAATAAGAAGCCGCACCACTTGAAAAGCATCGCAAAGCCCCTTGTGTCTCCAGGGCACTGCTGCCTTTGGTGCTCGCAAGAGCCGCATTGGTACTCCTCACTAGCCAAGCCGTGAGATCAATTTTTGTAGCAAGGGAATATTCACATAGAGGATAGAGGCTGGCTCCCTGCTACTGCATTAAGACTTGTGGTGTGGATTATAACATTTTTGGGAGAACAGAGACTGAATTATATTGTTCTTTCATTGTACTGAGAACATTGCCACTGCATAAATAACAAACCACAGTCATTGCAAGGTTGTTTTGCTTCAGCTGAGCTGCACTCCCCTGATCAATAGCAGTAACTTCCCTAATCAGGATTCTGCCACTGTGCTGGCAATCTAAAGTAATCCACTAAAATGGCAATCCACAGTAGAGCTCCTGTTATCCAGAAACCTCAAGAAAGAGGAAGTTAGGCAGGCAGGGATGGCCCAAAGGATTGAACAAAGGTGAATAAGTATTGTAGAACAATACGTAAGCAAGTAACATATGCTGGTGAATTTGTTTTGTTTAGTTCCAAGCCAGATGGTTGAATCCATAGTATAACATTTAATAATTAATCCCCTGAACACTTTAAAATTAAGCATCAACCCAACTAGAAATTATCCTCTTCTGTACCTATAGAAGGAAACACTTTAACCAACCTGTACCTCTGTTCCATGTTCAAGATGTTTCCCAGAGTCCCAATTACTTTTGAAACCCTTAAAAATATGTTAATATGTCAATTAATAAAAAGAGAAAGAAACCTGTAAATATTCCTTTCCTATTCATTGAAATACCCACCCTTCATCTACTCCAGAGACGGGATAAGAAAAACACAGAGTGTAGAATTTTGCACTCAAGCCCTATCAATTATTTTGGTGCTGTTTGCTTCCACAAAGAGCCTTCTTATGAGCTTCCCAGTCAGACACAAATACCCCAGTCCACTATGAGAGAGATGTATACAGAAGGAGCCTTCTGTGCATGTTACCAGTGCAGATGCCATCTGGATATACATCCACACCAGAGTGCTCATCCAGGCCCTGTTGCCTATAGTGTCTTTTGATACAAAATGTTCAGCGACATGCCTGGCAACCAGCTGTTATTAATGACTGTGGCTGCAGTTGGATCTGGCCAGGACTGGTACATGCCACAAGGTCCCAAACAGAATGTGACACCCAGATAACAGTTAATGCAGGTACCCTGGCAACCAGTACCAGATGGGACAGAGCAGACAGGGCTGGCACGAGGTTGCGCTGAGCAAGCCCACAGTGGCGCACTGCCCTTCCCTATTCTCCTCATGGCACATTAGTCCTCTCCAGCTCTGCCCACTGGTGTGGGCAGGTGACAGAAGCTCCTCACCCTACTCCCCTCAGAGGTTACAAAGGAGAAAAAGAGCGATGCCACTGTCAAGTCCTTTAGTGGCAACTCTTCCTCCCTTCATCATTACAAGGGAACTTTAGGAGACATTTTGTTTGTTGCTGGAGAGGGCAGGAGAAAGAGGAGCTGCTACATGGGTCTTGACTCACATAGCTGCTCCACCTTCTTCTGCCCTCCACATAGGCCAGTGACTTCCAAACTTACCTTTGTCAAAGTGCCCTTTTTTGCAGCAGCCTCTTCATCCCAGCTCTCCTGGACATTGCCATCTTGGACTGCACAAAATCTTGCATGATCCAAGATGGCGGCTCTCAGGAAAACCCAAAGAAGAGACCGCTGGGGACATCCCACAGTGCTCCTGTGCTTTGCTGCAGCGCACTGTGGCACCACAGCACAGTTTTGGAACCACTGCGATAGGCCAATGGGACCAGCGGAAAAGGCAGGAGTGGTGTCAGCCAACTTGCACCACTACTGCTACCACAAATAGGTTGTCCATATGGATGAGCAAGGGAACATGTGGGCTCTCAGAACCATACCTGACCTGACTCTCCCATTGCTCTGGTGCTGATCACCAAAGTTGATAAGTAACTTTGCAGCATAGGCATGGACAGACAGGATTTGCAGGAAGAATAGGCAGAGCATGTCTAAAGCAACTCATTTGTACACTAATACTACACTAAGGGCCTACATGCCTAGATAAATTGCAGGATCCTGTCATAATGGAAGTTCAACTGACAGAGAGCATTATAATCCAGCAGTAGGCGCAAGGATCAGAATGCTGACCCTAGCAAAAATCTCCACCTGGAATGCCCCTTTGTTTTCTTAAGTACCTTTAGCAAAGTATTTGATAAAAGATTTTCTTTAATGCCAATACCTTGTAATTACTTGACCATTCTACTTCACAGCTTTATCAAGGAACAATTCTTCTCTATAATTGGTGCCTGATATTATGTTGCTGCCGAACCTTTTCATGATATTAATAAAGATATTAAACAGGTACTCTGACTCCATGTGAAATTTTGTATGACAATATTGCTTGTCACTCACAACCCCGTTCCAGCATGTTATACATTATTTAATCTGTTATACCTTTGGCACCTCTGATTAAAGATTCAGATCACAACAGTTAGCTTTTGCAGGAGCAGCTCCCACATCAGTATGTCAAACCTTTGTCAAACAAGCCACGAAAGGATAGCCAGGCAATAATATTCCGTGATCTTTTAATTTAAACATGAAAGAAAGACCAAGAAAGGAGAGAGTTGTTTTAATCAAGGTAGATAAACATGTATTCGTTTTTCAACTGCCTAGACAAGATCAACTCAAATTAATTTCTTAGCATTGACATCTAGCCCTTTTGTGGCTCTTTTCTAAATGCTATTTCAAGTCTCCTCGTCCTCACAGTCACAAGTGAAGGGCATAGCACTCTGTTTCCCTTGTAAATGCCGAGGAGAGATGCAGTCCTCTCATCCGCATTACTAGTGGCACTAATAACAGCACAGACCAGACCACTCCATCTTCATCAAGGGCTACGTATCAGTTGAGACACACTGTTGATGATAACCTGACTCAGCTCTAAGTACAATGGACTCTTTATTATATAGGTCACTATCAGAGTTCATGGTAGCAAGCCCCAGCAAATCACATTTTGCCAAGGGAACGTACACACTCCATGTCCCTCAGGAGGAGAAAAAGAAATGTAAAATGAACTACACAGTAAAGCCACAATTGGCAGGTTTACAAAGTGCATTTAAGAAACTGCAGTGGTTTTAGATGCACAAGAATTTCAACAGTCAGATATCCTATTCCACTGAGTTGATGAGCTGCCATTTTTTACCTGGTAGGGGGCTAAAACGTGTCAGAATGACAACACATCCGAACCTGAGCTGAATAAATCCATAGGTGTCTGTACTAGCAACTAGGGCAGTGTGTAAGAAGCCTTGGCCCAGAATGCAAAATGCAAATGGATTCAAACCAAATCTCCCATGAAGCTTCAACAGCTGGGGACAACCTGATTGAGAAAATGGGGGGGGGGGGAGGAATAACTCCATTATTTATCAACCTTTAACATCAAGGTGCTTTTTTTTTCTTCCTATGCACTTCATACTATGTAGCTGGAGCTGGTCCATGTATGCAAATATTAAGTCACTAGTCATGCAGTCCTAACCATGTCTGCTCAAAAGCAAGTCCCATTAAGTTCAATGGGACTTACTCCCAGGCAAGTAGGATTGCAGCCTAGCAGGTTCAAATAGGAGAATATGGCAGTAGGACTATACTTTCTGTGCCACTGACTCACTATATGGGCAGATTGGTTTGAGCCTGTGCCCCCCCCCCCCCACAACAGTGGAAGGAAGAAAAACTGCTTTTAACTCCAGAGAGTCTGGTGATGTGGGGATTCAAAGAGTAGAAGCCCAAATCTCATCTTCATCATTCAGTACCTGATTGCAACATGTTTAGGGGAGGGGTTGTAGCTCAGTGGTATAGCAGATGCTTTACCTGAAGAAGGTGCCAATTTCAATTCCTGACATCTCTAGGTAGCACAGAGAAAAATTCTAGTCTGAAACTTTAGAGCAGGGGTATCCAAACAACAGCCTGGGGGCCACATCCAGCCCCCCACAAGATTTTATCCAGCCTGCAGCAATTTAAAATATATTCATTGCTAATTTTTTTGCTAACGTTTGACATTTTTACTCATTGTATTGTATATCATTTCTCAGCCTAAGCATGGCATTGTTTCTTTATAATTGTCACATTTTTCTTTTGTTCTGAATCATATCATGCAGATGACAAAAAAGATCTAAGTAAAATTTATTTAAATTTCATTCATAAAACTGATTTTTTTTCAGCCCGTGAAAATGTGTAAAATATACGATGCGGCCCTCATACTGAAAAGTTTAGAGACCCGTGCTCTAGAGAGATGCCACCAGTCAATACAGGTGACAATACTGACCCACATGGACCAGTAGTCTGATTCAGAATAAGGCAAGTTCCTTTGTCTCAACCCCAGCTCTGACCTATCTGGGCATGATTACAAACAATCATTTGGGACAGCAATATTTTAGCAGCATTATGAAGCAGGCATTAAAAGCTGTGGTCCAGTAGCCTCAGAAGCACTGCAAGCAATCTATGCCGAATAAAGGTTTCATTCATTCATTCATTCATTCACTGCAAGCAATCCTAGGGTACATCTCAGATTGCACCATGCAGCTGCTTGAACAGCAAAATGCCCAGGAACAGCCTTCTATATGACTGGTCATCCGTGGGATTGCATCCACAGGGTCCCTATGTTATTATTCTTATTTCTCCTACCTTGATTATCCTCTTCCTACATGTCTCCTACATGTAACTGCAAGGGGGAATTGAATATATCTTATACACAGGATATTGGCAGGCATCTGATGCAACAGGGGAAAGAAGAATGCTACCTCCCTCTACGTGCATTACTCCAGAAGTGTAGCAGGGTGGTTGTCTTGTTTCAGTGCATCCTCATATTTATCCTCTGAGTTTCAGTGCTCTGGATTTTTCATAGTATGCTTTGCACAAAGGAATTGCTCACACACTGAAACATTTTACAGATGATGATGACTGACTGAAATTTGATTTTGCATCCTATTAGTGATAGTTGTATATTATAAAATTACATATTCATATAAATTCTGCTTGAGGTCAAAGTAGCTTATCCATGAGTATTCTGTGATTGATCTGGCTGCTGCCACAGCTGCCACATTTGCATAGCTCCTCCAACAGTAGATGAGAAAATGCCCTTTTAGTGTGGGAAACTATTGCTGATCAACTATGGAGGCCAAGGTGAGGGTCACAGCACGCTTGAGCTGCAGTCGTGTCTCTTTTGGAATGAGCTTCACATCTGAAGGACAGACACAATTGCTTTCATGTACAAAGGGATGAGGTGAAAAGGAACAAGGGCGGAGGAAAGGGAGGAAGTCCTAAGGTAAGCATAGAGAAAGGAGAAAAAAGAAAGGGCAGAAAAAAATGAAGGGATGGAAAGGGGAACTTACTGAAATGTGATCTTTCCTTGAGCTATTGGAGAAAATGGCAAACAGGCTGCAATCAGATACATTCAAGTAGCCTGGATGGGTTTATTGCAATAAGTCCTTGAAGGAATCGGATCCCAATGACCCATAACGCATTGCTCTTCAAAGTTCTTACAGTAACTGTGCAAACCTATGCATGTCTATTCAGAAGTACGCCTCATAAAATCCAGTGGGACTTACTCCCCTGTGAATGTATATAAGATTGCAGCCTTACCGCCCCCGCCATGTTATAGCATGCAGTTGAACCAAAGGGAGCTGGGGGGGGGCAGAGATGACGATTGGACAGCTTGCAGGAGGTAAGAAAAAATATTTTTACTTACCTTCTGGTAAGCTGCCCAATCACCTAAGGGTCTCCTTGGACCCACAGCCATCATTGTACTGGCGTACAGCCAGAGGTATTCCTGGGATGAGTTTCAAGAATCGGATCCAGATGCAAGTTGCTGCTACTTGATCCACCTCCTCCTCCCCAACATGCCCTTGCTTTCTCCTCCAACATGCCCAGTTACTCCCCCTCTCTGTCCATGTCCCTCCCCCACCTCTAAATTACTGGTGCCTGCGGTGCCTCCTGGAGCTGCTGTTAGGCACACTGTGCCTCTCGCCATTTCTGGCAGCAGCCTGGCAGCATGTTCCTGCAGCCTGGCTCGCACGCTTCCATAAAGGATCTCCCACTGCCTGAACCCCAGTTCCAGCAGTGCATGGCCCCAATAGGATTGGAACCTTAGCACATGAAAGGCTCAGCGCGCTTCCAATTTCTCCAGACATGTTAGGCCCGTAAAGTTGGCATTAATTAGTCCACAAAAAAATAGCAGGATACAATTCAGAACCCTCCAGCTGACTGGCTGTCCAAGGGAGATCGAAAAATACCAAATCAATTACAGCGTTTAAGGGCAGCTTCTTTTTCCTTGCTAGTTATACAGTTAAAAGTGAGTTGCTTTTTATACAATTTGGGATATTGATTGGTCTGATGGCTAGTAGTTTCTCAGTAGGAAAAAGGTGCGCACAATACCATCATCTGAACTTAAATATCAAAATAATTATTTCAAATTATTCAAAATAATTTTGAATTAAATTTAATTTGATATCAAATTAAATATCAAAATAAGATATCATCCAAATGATGAGATCTTACTCTCCCACTATTTTGGGAGGAAAGAAATCTTTCAAATTTACAGCACTCTCATGACTGCTCCTACCAGAAATGAAGTGTCAGGCTTCTTCTTTGCTGTTCAAGATAAAAGAAACTGAAATTCTGATCAAGCTGTTTGGTCAGTGTTACCAGCAGTGCTTTTTAAAAACATGCATAACATGCACACATAAGGGGGAAAGTAATAAAGTGCAGGTATTTGGCGTCAAAGCTAATGGCACATCTATGTGATTTGACAGTGAAAGGTAACTGAGGCAAGAGTCAAGATGCACCAAAGTTTACTAAATGCTTCAGAACTAAACCAGGGGTTTGAACTGGGACTTACCATACTTGCACACTCACTTCTTCAACTATAAATGGTCTATAAAATCCTATACATGCTTTCCTGGGAGTAAGCTCCATTGAACACAATGGGACTTCTCAGGTAGATATGCATAGGATTGGGATGACAGTGGAGTCCTAAGAAGGGTGGTTGGAAGGAAAAGATAAAAAAAGAGGGGAGGAGAGAGAGGAACTCCTTAGAAGGAAAAGAGCAAAGAGGGGGATAATATGAGGGAAGAAGGGGTGTAGGCATATTTGCTGGACTTCCCAGAGGAACCTGGGAGAAGAAAGGACAGATTTGGGGGAACAGGGAAGGAGGAGAGAAGAGAGAAAGTCAGGGGGGGTTAGTAGGAAAGAAAGGAGTGGGGTACAGATGCTCCAGTCCAGACCATGGCAAAAAACTGTGGTTCTGCAACCTGGACCAAGGGCTACATGCAAGGGGGGAGCCTAGAAGTAGGCCTTCAAAACACTTCACCCAGTCTCTCCCACTGAATGAACTCTTTGGCTGGCACTACAAACCTCCCAAGAGGGAGGGCAAAGGGAGGGGGGAAGCCAGAAAGGAAAGGGGATTGAGGGCAGTTGATCATCCTGGATACTGCTGACAAAGTGGTTATCAAATGAAGGTTGAAATGGGGGTGACAAATTACAGCACCTGCAGACTAACAATCCACACTCTGCAAGACAGGGTTAAGATGTGAAGCTAAGGATGAAGAATGTGAACCTCTAAAGCCAGGGGGTTATATAGGTTTCTGCCCCATAGACTTCTATGGGACTCTTAGGAGGAGTGACTATCAGGAGGCCATTTACAGTTAGCTCAGGACCCCGATGGATTCTGCCTTTGTTCCACCCACCCAGTTGAGGATGCAATAGCTGGTTGGATGGCTACTGGATCATCTCCTAGATTGAGATTAATCATGAGGTTGGTGAGGACCATTGAAGGTGTGAAACCTTTCCTTTGTCCCAAACTTTGTCCCCGATCAGTATCATGACTATTAAAATGACTGCTGGCAAAAGGCCACAGATCCAAGGGCCAGCATGGCCCTTGGATCTGTGGCCTTTTGCCAGCAGTCATTTTAATTCTGATCTTCATTTGAACCATGAAATAACCCCCCACTCGAGGAATCAACCTCTCCAGATTTGAATGGAGCTTGTTTACCACTTAAATTTTAGTGAAGTTTTCATGCCCCCAAAATGGAGATGAAGCTTTTCAGCTCTAAATCGTGCTGGGAAAGCATGTTGCATGGCTTATGGCCCATAGCCACTTCCCTGGGACAATATAAAATACAGACCTTGTAACATAAGTGATCAGGAGAAATAATTCTTAACAGCAGTGCAGTACCTGCATAACCACACGTTAGTATGGTGAAAAGAAAGTAAGAACATTCTACAGACCTAGGAGAGAGGTTTAGATACATATCATCAAGGTTCACAAGAGAATTCAGGTGGAGTTCAGCTGGTCTGGATCCTACATGGACGAATCTACATTTAGTACATGTGAGCGCTGCTTTGCAACGCTCCAACCAGCGATGGGCCACATATGTGACACTGCCACTGGTGCTACACAGACCCCCAAACCTCCAAAGCCAAGGGGAGCTCTGTTCCCCTTGCCTCCAGAGGCTTTTCCGAGCCTTGCAGAGGCAGCGCACATCAATGTGCTGCCTCTGTGAGGCTCAGAATGTCCAAATTGCACAAGAGACAAGACTTTGGGTTTCCTCAGAGAAAAGCCTCTGGAGGTGAGGGGAGCACAGCTTCCCCTCATCTTCAATGGCTTCGTATAGCATCAAGCCTTGCTTGACAAGGGGGCTGCGGGTCCACATCCCTGTCGCTAAGCGATGCACAACTGTATTATGTTTACACTTCAGATGTTCCTAACTTTGGAGACGTTTCTAGTTTTGGAGCACTTAAAGCACGCTAACCTAAAGACCTCCTCCCAGTGAGTGTAGGCAGTAGTAGTGTTGGGAACTCAAGTCAATGAGTCGGACTCGAGTCACGAAAATGTGTGTATGATTTGGAGTGACTCAGCAACCCGTGAGTTGCAAGTGTGGAAGACTCTTGAAAAGATTGTAGTCAGGGCCCCCCTGACTTGGCACTCATCTCCGCGTGTGCTGACTCAAGTCTGCCTGTGCTTGGAGGTGCCTGCTTTCTGTTTTCAAGGCGCGGAAAACTTTGTGGGGCAAGCATTCCGACAGCAAGCAGCAGGACATTTCAGCCAGGAGGCAGGAAAAAGTTAATGAATCCGGAAGGGGGGGGAGGTGGGAGTGAGCTCTTTCCCCCCATCTCTAATAGGAAGGAAGGAAGCAATGATCACTGGGCAAATTATGGGTATTTGTATATTTTCATTAGCTGAGGAAGAGCAGGAGGCACAGCCCAAGGAGGTTCTTGCCCTACAATTGGCTGCAAAAGCCTAGGGAGGCAGGAGAAAACACCTCCCGATTCTGCTTTCCAACCTCATGGCTTCTTGCCTCTGTTGTTACTTGGAAGAACAACCCTCATTGAATGACTGGTTGCAATGGGATTACTTCTGAGTAGGGCTGCCAAGGATTGGCTCGTCCTGATAAGCCTTGCAGCTGCTGCTCATGACCTTCCTTCTCCCTCTTGCCTCTTCTGTCCCAGTTCTCACTCAGTCCCTCCCATCCCTCCCTCCTTGTTTACAGATGGGTGGGGACAGCAGGGAGTGTTCAAAGAGAACTCCGACACACACACACAGCCTGGCAGCAGCCCCATTTTTCCACAGCTGGCTTTTTAAGGGGGGGGGGCGACTCAACTCGAGTCCATTACGAAGGGTGACTCAGAGACTCGGAAAGTGCCCCCGTTATGACTCGTTTTCAAGTCAAGTCATGGGGGGCAGTGACTTGGCGACTTGACTCAAGTCAAGCCCCGCTGGCTTTTCTCAACACTGGGCAATAGTGACCTGGGGAACCAATGACATGACCAGGGTTGGCCCATCCATGAGGAAAACTGAAAAAGTTGTCTCAGGTAGCAGACTGAATACTCCCTACTGATCTGTCCACCTTCTTGCTTCCACTGCTCTTCCTTCACCTTCCATTCCCTAGAATGGAAAAGGAAGAGGGGGCAGAGAGGAAGTGGAAATGTGGGGTGGAAGAAAGTGTTGACCTAGAACATTGGAGGGTAGGAAGAGCAGAGACTGGCACATCATCAAGAAAGGGGGCAGCATTTGGCATGCCACATTGGGCATCAGGAGGTCTTGGGCTGCTCCTAGTTATGACTCAGTATAGCTCAGCTTCCTACATATATGTTTCTGGGTGAGACAACAAAGAAATGGAATGAGAAACTAGAACTAATTATTTTTTCAAGACATGTGGTGTGTTAACAGCAGAGACTAGGAATGAGTTACTGTGAAAGTTAACATAAGATTAGATTCAGCAGCGTATTCACTAGAGGAAGTTTCCCAGCTTCATGTCCGTGGAATCTGAGAAAGGTTATATGACATAACTTTCAGAGGGGAAAATGGAGATGACAACATAATGACATGTTTCTGGAGCATACTGTCGCACTAGTCATTCAAGCTGACATCCTATAATTTAGCTGTAGCATTGTATATAAAACAAATTAAATATCATATGTGATGGTAACAGCTAGCGTAAGAAATTATCCCTTTTCTGAACAGTTTACACCCTAAACAGACAAGTAAGAGATGCTAAGAGGCAAAGTGGTTTAAGTCAGCACAATGGAGGCAACTTTATATCTTGTGCAGACTGAAAAAGGGTATTATCCCCCCTGGACTGTCAGATGCAGAATGTCTCACTCTGTCATGGGGAAAAACTCTCTGAGAGTGCCCCCTGCAGGTAGCAGAGGGGAGAGGGGGCAAGAAAAGTAGGAGGAGGAAAATCAAACGGGGAGAGGGGAGGGGCTTGCCTCTCTCCTTATGGAGGCAGGGGCCTCAGAAGGATCATGTGGAGAAGATTGGATCAGAACCCTCCACAAGGTGGGCCAGATGCTTTATTGGGGTCACTGGCCCATTTTGTGTGCCTGCTGGGGTAGTAGGACATCTGCAGCTTGCCCATCATCTTCACCTCTAGCCATTCCACCTGTTCATTATCAGCTGGATTCATTGGAATATCAAAGATCAGCACCCATTTGCTCACCTATGAGAGCAAGGACTTGAGCAATGCAAGTAGCTGAAGCTATGATCGTCTACCTCAGAAATTTTCAACCAGTGTGCCATGACACACTGGTGTGCTGCAAATGGTGTACAGGTGTGCCACAGGAATTTTTGGGGGGGAGTGTCATTTTTTATTAGGGCCATTGGGGGATGTTAGATCCCACCAGCAACATGGTGTGCCTTGTCAATTATCAAAAAGCTGATGGCTTGCTTTGACAATTTCAGCACCTTGTTAGTGTGCCCCAAGTTGAAAAAGGTTGAATATCACTGGTCTAGCTAGATTGCTATCAGGGACTTTTTAGTCCTTTGTTTGATCAATGACTGCGGTCAGCACCCAAACATCCTGAGGTTTAACCACCCGGAAATTGAGGATGTGATGGGCTGAGAATTTGAGTAGCATCCCAGCCCCATCTGCTGGACATTAATGGATTCTGCATCATTTTGGTGAAAATGTTCTTTGTGATTTCCAGTCAAGATCAGGTATTTTCCATCAGTCTCCTTGTACTTTTACTACACCCTTTCTTTTCCCATGTTGTTTAATTCCCTTTTTGTTTAGATGTTTAATAAAGTTCTTATATTTTGACATTTTGTCTGCCTCGCCCATGTTCACAGGTAATTCAATGGATTGTCACATCTCTTCACCTTGAAGATGCTAATGTGAGTTCAATTTTTATTAAGAACATCTGGGGTTCAGCGCTCTTCTGGGTTTTTTTCCCCCCAGATGGGTCTCCTCTGCCTGGTGTCTGTAGCCTGGGATGGTGGCAGCAGACACAAACTATAAAGGCTTTTCCCCATTCAGTTACTGGTCAGGTAAAGGGAAAGCAGAGAGCAAGAAGTGGTGCATGCAAGCTAACCACTAGGACTACTGTCCTTTTTCAGCTGGCCTTCTCTCAGAAGCCCCTTTTCCTTGACACTGACCTTTATACCCATTTAAATCCAATTGGACCAACTTCCAATCAACAAGAATCAGGTCAGCAATAATGACAGGAATGTCTAACCCTGGCCTCACTCAAAAGAGCCAGTATGCACGAACCACACATGTCATCAGCCTCAACAAAGCTATGACACCTGTTGGCATGCATGGTGTCACTACTTCTGCTCTCCATAACCATAGGAGAGAAGGAATGTAAATAACATTCAGCTTGCTATCATATATTGTGGCTTTATTCTTGTCCTAAGGGTTTCATTATTTCCTTTGCAGTCAGCAGGCATTACTGAAATCTTTTATTAGAACATACTGTCCCTGATATTATTCAATTTTCTTCAGGCCTTTGAGTGTGTCTCATCTATCTCCCCTTATCCATGGAAGCCATCTATAGTTATTCTGTCAACTACAGGGAGATGTTCTGATAGCACCAGAATGGAGCGAGTGCATGCTTCAGTGACTCCCGAGTCAGCTAACAAGCAGGTCACGATTTGGAGCAGCAGGCTCCCCTTTCTCGGGTTAATAGGGAGTCTCTGGACACACTTTTCTTTCTCTTTGACAGAGCAATCCTTTTCCCCTTCCATTAAAGCACCATGCAACTCTATATTTACATTTCAAAAGTACTCCTTTAACAAACCATTCAGGAGTTCTGGAAAAAACAAAATTCATCAGAGCCTTGCAAACCGAGAGTAGTTTTAATCAGCTGTTTGTAAAGCAGCAGAGGGGACTACTGTTCAGGATGTGCTTTTTGAAACCCCTGCTCAGGGGGAGGGGGAAGGCACACACATGTATGTGCATGCCTATGGCTTTCATGCTTAGGCTTCTCTAATTGGGATAACCACTTATTATTATTATTATTATTATTATTATTATTATTATTATTATTATTATTATTATTATTATTTCGCACAGTCAAGTATTTTGGTTGGTTTGTTTTAACATTGAGGACCTGGGATGCCTGGTTTTTATCCTACAAGTACCATTGCATAATGCAAGCTGTTCCCAGTAAAGCTGCTTTTGCAGTTGATTGATGGTAATTTCTGTGGCCCCTATGCAGTTCAGGTGCTCTTCAAGGGGTTTGGAATAGCACCGAAGGAGCCAATCACCACTGGGATCACTTTGGTGTTCTTCTGCCACAGCCTCTCAATTTCTATTTGTAACTCTTTGTACTTTGTTATTTTTTCCAGCTCTTTTTCTTCCACTCTGCTATTCCCTAGTATTGCTATATCAATGATTTTGACTTGTTTTTCTTTCTTCTCAACTACAGTTATATCTAGTATATTGTGCAATAGATGTTTGTCTGTCTGTAGCCAGAAATCCCATAATATTTTGGCATTTTCATTTTCAACGACTTTTTCAGTTTTGTGGTCACACCACTTTCTGTCTGCAGGTTGCTTGTATTTTTTACAGGTGTTCCAGTGTATCATTGTTGCCACCTTGTCATGCCTTTATTTGTAGTCTGTGTGATCTTTTTACAGCACCTAATTAGGTGGTCCACTGTTTCATCTTTTCTCTGCAGAGACAGCACTTGCTGTTTGCTGTTATTTTTTCTACTTTTGCTTTGATTGCATTTGTTCTTAATGCCTGTTCTTGGGCAGCCATTATTAGATCCTCTGTTTCTTTTTTTCCAGTTGCCTTTTTTGAGCCACTGCCAAGTCTTGGTGACGTTTGTTTTTCCAATAATGTCTTGCAAACATTGTCCATGCAGTGACTTATTTTCCCACTTTTCCACTTGGTTTATTATTTGCTATTTTTTATAAGCCTGCTTTGTTTCATTGGTATTTAATAACACAGGCCTACAAAACTGAGGGTCAGAAAAGTTTTTCCCAACCTTTATGGTGGTTTGATAAGAATTTGGGGTGCTGATTCCAAAAATGGCATCCGTTTTGCCCTATCATGTCTAGTTTTGGAGATACAGTATAGCCTTATTAGTGAATGGTTCAAGCAGCTTCCTCATGAGGAAGCCATGGTGTAGGCTTCTTCATGAGGAAGCTGCTTGAACCATTCACTAAAGAGGCTATGCCGTGTCTCCAAAACTAGACGTGATAGGGCAAAACGGATGCCATTTTTGGAATCAGCACCCCAAATATACCCAGGAATTGGTGTAATGTTTAAGGAAGCAAAATGTGTGTTGGGCTGTGTAATTTCTCATTGTTAACCATTTTAAGTGCATCCTCTTGGCTATCCTTTATATATTCTTTAAGGCCTCTTTTCTTATTCAAGTTCTCCTTTTCTTCTTCTTCTCTTGTTAACAGTATTTATATACTACTTTTCAACAAAAAGTTCACAAAGCGGTTTACAGAGAAAATCAAATAACTAATGGCTCCAGTCCCAAAAGAGCTCACAATCTAAATCATGGGTGTCCAAACCCCAGGCCGGGGGCTGTTTGTGGCCCTCAGTGACTCCCAATCTGGCCTGCAGGAAGCCCCCAGACTCCAATGAGTCTCTGGCCTTCTGGAGACTTGCTGGAGCCCATGCTGGCCCAACGAAACTGCTCTCAGTGTGAGAGTGACCGACCTCTTGCGTGAGCTGTGGGCCGAGGGCTCCCTTCACTGCTTGCTGTTTCACATCTGTGATGCAGCAGCAGCAAAAGTATGGCTGGCCTTTCTTTCAAGACAAGATTGGGGCTACAATCCTATCCACACTTACCTGGGAGTAAGGCCAAGTGACTATAATAGGACTTACTTCTGAGTAGGCATGCATAGGATTGGGCTCTGTGTCTCCCCATTCTCTTTGATTCAGATTAAGTTGTTTTGCTCCTGTGCCTCCACAATTATGGAGCTCACCATTTAAGAAAACATAATATTTATCAAATGTTGAAAGCACTTCAGATCCATTATCTGGCTATAATCCTTACAACCACCCTGCAAAGTAGGCCAATATTATTACCCCCCCCCCCCGCCGTTGCAGTCAGGAGACTGGGGCTAAGCAAGTAGTTTGGCCAAGTCCAACTATTTTTTAAACACAGAGGAAAGAACAGGTTTGCTGCATTCCAATCCTCGGAAGCGCAGTGATCTGGCTCCTCCACCTTAAAGAGTCCAGTGGAAAAAGGTGCAATGTGAGAAGGCAGGACCAGATTGCTGCACTCAAAGAATCAGAAGACAGCAGTCCTGCCCACTCATCTGGCTCCTTCCTCCATGGATCTTTAATTTAAAAAAAATTTTTTTAAACTCCCAGTGTGGTCCACATTTCCTGCTGTTTAAAGAGCCCAGTGGAGGAAGGCACAAGAAAGCTCTTTCTTCTGTGCAGGTACGAAATATGGAGTGATCTCAGAATACTTTGTGTGTCCTGCTTTGATTCAAGAGCCTGCATGGAGGAAGAAGCCAGGTAAGGGGTGTGTGAATTGAAGGGTGTGTGTGAACAGCACCTGGTGTGTGTGAACAGCAGGGGGGGGGGAAGAGCAGCAGCTGTATTGGTTTGCCTCAGGAAGCCCAATAGCTTCAGCCAGCCCTCTCTCCAAAACCTCTCTCTCTCTCTCTCTCTCCAGGTAGAGATTCCCCACAACCTTGCTAAATGTTAGTTACCTCTTAGTTTTTCACATTGTCAAGCGGTCCTCAACAAAGCAGTGAAGTTCCAAGGAGGGGCAGGATCTTGTGATCAACGAACACTTTTCCCCAAATGTTGGCATTTCAGCTGTAGAAACCAAGTGAAGGGAAAGTGATGCTAACAGTTATTTTCCCCACTGGAACAACTGTGAGTCCTTTTCATAGTGCCACCTAGTGGCACTTCTTTCTCAAAACAAGACAAAACAACTTTGTTATGAGACAGTTAACTGGTCCATAGATTCTTCTATATAGCAGACTGCCTGTATGGGACTGCATGCAAGGATCTCCAGATGGTCACCTGTGGAACAGACGTTTGGTGCTAGATTGGAAAGGGGGTCCAGGAAGTAGTGTAACCTGAGTACTGAGCCCTGAGTTCAACAAAGTTTGAGAAATGCTGTCCAAACCCAAACAAAAAACTGAACTTATAGGTACAGTCTCTGGTGAAGTCAGTACTCCTGACTTCACCAGGAGTGAAGTCTCAAACACTTCACTATGACTCAAACACTGAGCTATGACTCAAACACTGAAGTAAGCATTTAATAAATGCATGCACCAGACCCTGTTGTTAATCTGTACCAGAAGGCGAAAGTGAAGAATAATTGTGCCCTCAGTTTTGCTACAATTAGTATGAAGATACTTGCCTGCTGGAAAAGAACGGGTGCTATGGTCTCATTATCAGTACTTCCTTATGACAGCCATTGTTTGAAGAGACATTGAATATGCTCTCTCAACCCACTATGCAAATGATCCACCCTTGTGCTTTGTAATAAGCCATCACCCTAATTACCTCTTAGCTTGACATTAGATAGAGATGATTCCGACAATTTGGCATAAACTGACATCACATGTACGGGGTCTCTGGTCTGGCTCTTCAACTCATTATTTATATTTTAGTACTCTATATACAGGGATAGGATGTTAATACAAATAAACTGCTCTATGTGGAAGGAGGTAATTATTTCAAAATATCTAGCATGGGTCCTTTCATAACATTGATCTACAGTACAATACTGTTGAGGATAAACAACAAATGGCTAGGAAGGTCGTTCATACACAGATAACCCAAACCTATCTTCCAGCCTGCACAACGCTCCCTGAATATAGGATCATCACATTATGATCCTCCCATAGGTTTCATGTCTTCTGTGTCATAAACTGGTAATAAGGTTGTCATTTGGGTAGTTTGCCACAAGCTTGATTTGCTTCTTTATTAACTGATTGGCAGCCCAATCTTAGGCATGTCTACTCAAAAGTAAGTCCAATGATGAGTCAATGGGACTTACTCTCAGATAAGTATGGACAGAATTGCAGCCTTCTATGCCAGGCAACTGGTAATTTGAAATGTACTTAAACAGAGCAACTGTTGTTTTTATGATGGGTCTAGCAATTCTTGATGCTAGCCTGTACAAAAATACCATATGGGAAATAAAAAAACTTTCTTTACCACACCACTTGAAAATGTAGCATTTCTAGTTAATACACTAAGCAGTTTCATTTTCCAAATTGGCTCCCTGTTTTTTCTTACTCTTGTCTAAACGCTTCGGCTATGTTGTCACTAAGTTACAATTTTAAATTGGCTGAGAAATAAGAAATTAAAAACCCATGCAATAATGCAAGCCCACCCACTCTGCAAACATAATATGAGCCATTGGATTTACCGACTATTCTGATAAATATGCCGAATGGAAATGGGTCTGATTATTTGCTTGCCAAAACATTCAGTTCTATTCCAGCTCATTCCACTGGGGATTTTGGTAGATCTATCAGATGCAGAGAATGGGCCCACTTTGAATTCTCTTAAACTTTGAGATTACCCTGGATAAATGTTCATCTTTGCAGCTTCATAGTAGGATTCAGATTGTTTTTAAATGATTTTCTGTAAAGAGAGATTTTGAATTATTTCCACTGTGATTCAGTAGCCAGGGAAATACAACATTACAATATTCCAGACCACACTATTCTGTGAAATTGATGTCATTTATTATTATTAACAGTATTTATATACCGCTTTTCAACTAAAAGTTCACAAAGCGGTTTACAGAGAAAAATCAAATAACTAAATGGCTCCCTGTCCCAAAAGGGCTCACAATCTAAAAAGATGCAAATGAATACCAGCAGACAGCCACTAGAACAGACAGTGCTTACGAAGAGCTCTCGACAAGAGATTCCTTAATTAGAAGACCATCCTTCACAATCAGGAGTGGCTAAGCTAAAGGGTGTCCTCGAAATATCAATGTGGGCTCAAGCTATTTAAAATGTCACGGTTAACCTTTTTAAAATCCTGATTTAATTACAAGATTGTAATTAGAGCATTCTTACAAGTAGGAAATTCCTATTCCAAATGAACCTCTTGTTAACATTCTATAGGAATGGAGAGCAACTTTGGTTCCATTGTCGGATAGGTTTAACATGCTGTCAACACCAAGTAGACTGCTACTTTGATTAACTTTTATTTGCTAGGATTAGACTTAATTACTGTAGCATGCCCAAGAGCAGAGACAAGTTACTTGTTTAAACACACTGAAATTGTTTTTCAGAAACTACCACAAGGTATAAACAACATAAAAATAGACTGGTCAATGCCCTCTAGGCACTGTGGAAATTTTTTGTTTTGTTTTTGTGGGTTTTTTGGAGTGGAATAGAGAGTATTTTTTCCCCTCTAAATGAAAACAAAGCTGTGAGCTGGGTAAAAAGGTTCTGTTTCAAGTGGTGCAATACCTTGTGCGAAGCTGACAATTGCAGTACACTTGTCCCTTGAATTATAGCCTCTGGATAAATTTTTAAGCAGTGTGTCAAAAAGGAGAAGAACTTTGAGAGTGGGTCACGAAGTGGTCACCTGGGATCGTTACTTAGCTAGATGTTCGCTTCTGCTAGCCAATAAAATTAACACATTGTCTAGGTAAGAACATAAGAAATGCCCTGCTGTTTCAGGCCAAAGAACCATCTAGTTCAGCATCCAGTGGTGTAGCTAAGGGGGTGCAGGGGGTAGCAACTGCACTGGGCAGCAAGCTTTGGGGGGGCAACAACCTGAGCTTGTCACTAGCGGCCAAAATTGTGAAAACGTTGGCATTTTTTAAAATAGCATAATTTTATGCATTGTTCGATGTGAAATTTAATGCAGAATGCAATGAAACAAATGTCAAAATATCTCTAGTCTATCAAAAGTTATAGCCAAATAACCAGAAAATAAAAACACAACCGCATCATGTAAAAAAAACTGTATTTTCTTAACTCAAAACTGACCAATGGGACTGATTGTTCTGAGAGCCAATTAGGTGTTGTTATGCTACAGCAAGGTACCAATAAGGTGTTACTATGGCGGGGGACTGGAAGGAGGTGGCAGAGCAAATGGTTGGCAAGCTGCTGGGGAGGAGGTGAATTTTCCCCCATTTTCACTTTTTAAAAATCCTGGGTGTGATGTCACTTCCGGGGCATCATTTTGAGCTCAGCACCAGGTTACACAAGCATTAGCTATGCCACTGCAGCATACTGTTTCCCATAATGGCCTACCAGTGGTGCCTGGATAGCCCACAAGCAGGAGAAAAAGTCTTACTTCTCTCCTGACATTACTTCCCTGCACCTGGTATTCAGAGACACACTGCCACTGAATCTGGAGACAATACCTAGATAGTGTCTAACCACTGGTAGACAGTCCTGGATGAGAAGGTAGATTCACAGGCACAACAGTGTGAATACCTGTTGCACAGGTGTATGTCTGTGCAATCACACATAGACCCACATAAGCCAATGTCCAGGACTGAACAACAAAAAGCTTTGCAGCATATTTGTCATAGCAAAATCTCATACTTTCAAAAACTATATAAATGGTATATTTTTTTTCTGCTGTGTGTTTCTTTGTCACCCAACTGGACAGTAAAAGTAATTTTCCCCCTTTCCATCCGTTACCCAGCTACCTGTAAGCACCCATAGCTGCTTGGGAGGAACCTGAAGAGAACATCATAGCAAGACCATCAAGACCTTCCAGTGACTGATGCAGCATCCAGGATTAGCTTCAGTTCCAGTTGGTAACTGTAGAGAAAACCAGATAGGTTACGATCCACCTAATATCAGTAAGTGGGGAGAGAATGATGACCTTAAGCAATGGGAAGCCTCATATGGGAGCCAGTGGTTCTTAAGATACCTGACTACAGATGGCTTGGGCTGGTCATTCAGAACTCTCATGACTGAACATTTCAAATTCAATCCAGTTTGATCCATTGATCATATTTAAGAGCTAGGCTATCCCCACATCAACCTCTGCCGTTTCAGTAAAACTAATGGGGGCTGTGGGATCATAGATTCCCTGGGGAAACTAGCCCATCCTGCAAGCTTCCCTTTTGATTAACCAATTATTCTGTTTAGGATTTTTTAGACCAATACAATTAACTTTTGAAGCCCCACCTCTGCTCAATTTTAAATCAAAATGGCCAAGGGAAATGGCAAAACATTAATGCAACTGCAATGTATAAAAGACGTGTCCCAGTAAATCTTTTTAATTTTAATTTGGCCTATTCTAATGTGTTTGGAAACAAGGAAATCACAGCTACTTCAATGCTTTGCCATTGGTGTGGAATGGGAAACTTCTTTGCATGAAGTTGGAGATGATTAATTAATCTGCCCATCATGACCATAACGGGGGAAATAAAAATCTATAATTCTGACACACAGCCAACATAATATCTAGTGGTTCCTTTGTCACAGACGAGAGCAATGGAAGCTTGCCCAAGGGCAAAAATCATTCTTGAGATTGTGGTATTTTGCCTGAAGCCACAGGCTGACAGCAATATGCACAATCAAAGGAATCATTTTTAACCTGAGGATAAATGTATTTTACCACTATTATCCTGGGAAGCATCACTAGTTCTTTATTGTCCTTCCTAGCCTTCTAGCACTCTGAAATCTTAGGGGCTTAAGGAGGACATAAGTACATCAAGATTCCCATGCACAAACTGTTCAGTGAGGGTCTTTATGCACACAGACACAACAACACTTTAAACTCTCTGTGCAAAACAGTTCGTAAGCAGATTTGGGACCCAACCTGTGACTGTAACTCGGGACAGGGAATGATGAGACATCATTAGAAAAATGATAAGGAGTTCAGAGAAGAAATGTGAGGAGTAATTCGAGATTTCAAAAATAATAATGGCAGAAAAATGTCAGAAACTTGACAGGTAACAAAGACTGAATCCCTTCAGAATCAGAACTGGCCCTGCACTGAATCATACTGGAAATTTTCATTAAAAGCCTTGGTAAGATGAAATAAAGATGATAGATGCAACTGGGAATACTTAAGGAGAGTTATGATATTGACAACTTAGATCTGAAGGATAATTGTGTTAACTATACTTTAGATTACATTGCTAAGTTTTTACAAAGTGATTTTACAAAACGAAAACCCAAAATCTGCAAAAAAAAAATAAATTGTGAAATCTGTGAAAATAAAAAATAAAAAATGGGCTGGACTGGGGGGGGTGGACTAGTAATGGCTATGGCCATTTTTATAAATAATAACTATAAATAACTGTAGTTTTAAAAGTATACTAGGCATGTGAGATTTTATATAAATATAATGATTTTATATATAATTTATATATATATATATAAATCTCACATACCTAGTATACTGTTGGTGGGTCGTTCACCTATCCAGAGTACTTTTGTTCATCCTGTTCTGAACAGGTTTGCATATCCACTAAGACAGGGGTGTCGAAAGTTTTTGGCAGGAGGGCCACATCGTCTCCCTGACACTGTGTCGGGGGCCAGGGGGGAAAAAGAATTAAATAACATTTAAAATTTGAATAAATTGACATAAGTTTACATAAATGAATATATTAAAAATGAACTTATATGAATGAATGAAGGTCTTGCAAAAGCTCAAGGCCTATAAAAGGCCTTGCACAAAGCAAGGCTGGCCTTTCCTTTGCTGCTGCTACTGCATCACAGACGTGAAACAACAAGCAGTGGAGGGAGCCCTCATCCCACAGCTCACGCGAGAGGTCAAACAGTCACCCTCACACTGAGAGCAGTTGCGTCGGGCCAGTGTGGGCTCCAAAAAATCTCCAGAGGGCCAAAGGCACATTGGAGTCTGGGGGCTCCCTGAGGGCCGCATTGAGAGAATCATTGTTATTGATTCTCCAGGGGATCCCCCCTTATTTTCAATTCACTTTCAGTACCAGGTTTAAAATATCAAATTTTGTAAATTAACTATTCCCTGCACACCCTGTGAATGCAAACTGGTTGAGCCATACCAGAGCCTTTCAAAATAGACAAAACTTTGCACAACTTCCATCAACTGTTTGGAGTAAAGTGCTAGACTCTGACATATTCTGAGATATAGAACAGCCTGTCACCTGTGGATCAATCTGTGTTTGACACGAACACTGGGGAAAGCTGAGAAAAATGTGTATAACCTATAAACATGTCATAAGTATTCTCTGTGTAGCTTCAGATCTAACTTTTACCAAAATGGAAGATGAAAAGCTTAATCATGTGTAGTGAGGTATATTGGGGGGAAATGAATGAAAAAGGACTTTCTAGGAAACTGATAATAGGAAACAAGGATGGAGAAATAGCATAGCAAATGTAATTAAAAGCCCAATTCAATCCCAAATGTAATTAAATCCCAGTAACATCCGTAGGTAAGGGAGGTGGGTAAGATGATGGAAGCCAGAGCTTCCAAGCATATCATCCACGGTTCCTTTTTGGTGCCGGCCTGATGTTGTCAAGAAGACGGGGTGAATCACAGACAGAAGACACAATCACAATTGTGAATCACAATTAAGACACAATCTTAATATGCATTGCAAAAAAAAATGTTGTTGCTGGATCATTGTGGCCTGACCATTGGTAGGAAAACCTCCTATTCCACTTCCTTCAAGGGATTTGGTGCAGCCCCCAAGGGATCTGAGAAGCCCCCTAGGGACTGCTGGGGCTTTACTCGGGGTAAGGGGAAATACTGCCTCACTCCGAGGTGGCATCCAGTTGCCTCCTGAGCTGCATAGGGTACAGCGTAGGCCATGCAGTGGTTAGTGCAACAATTCTGGATTAATTTCATACAGTGTATAAAAGGTAGGAAATTCCAGAGAATGAGATACCTTGCAAGGACAACTGGGATATGACATGATAGTGAATTTTCTGCTGCATAAATTATACTGGCAAAAGGTTTGAAAACTCCAGAATTGTAATGGAAATGGAAAATATGAATGGCTATGCACCTGAGTAAATTGAGAGCTATAAATAGTTATGAAAGGTAAACATCAGAACGTTGACTTTTTAAAAGACTTGACAAGTATTTGATAATTACGGAAATTGAACTGAAAAGAGAGAATATATACTTCTTGTACAAGTAGAATACCTGGTTCTGTTTCTCCTTTTGTTTATTCTGTAGTATAAGGAAATGCAACTGCCCTTTAAATAGAAGAAAGAAACTCAGTAAAACAGGAAAAGCATAAAAGTATTCCCAAAGTAGCACATTAACAGAAAAAAGCACAAATCACCATTAGAATGGAGTAATCCGCTCATTCAGAGGGGAAAATAACCTGTTTAAAAGCCTGCCTAAACGAGAATGAAGCAGGATGAAGCTAAGTGGAGTTCTGGGGGAAGACATTCCAAAATCTGGGTGCCACAACCAAAAAGGCCCTGTCACATATAGTTAGCAACCACATCTGAGATGGTAAAAGAGTGTGGAGCAGGACCTCCCCAGCAGATCTCAGTAGGCAGCCAGATCATACAGGAGCAGTTAAATTGTTTTGCTGCATCCTCAGCTGCTATTTCCACCCAACACCTGCACATACTTCCATTAGCTGCACTGCAGAACCCAGAACAAAAGAGAACCTATAATTCTCCCATGATAAACAAAACAGCACTTTGACTTTCTGTTTCCAAAATGTGCAGAATCTGTTAGGAAAACATGCACACCTTCCAAATAATGACCTACAAAACTCCCTGATGTTTTTTTATTTATTCATGTGAATGTAGCCATTATCTAATAAAGAACTGAATGGAAATATAGGCTACTTGGAAAGGCCAGAAGCATAATATTCTACAGTTCCAAGTAATGTTTAGAGAGCCGTACTTTTATGTAGGTGTTTTGGTTCTGGTTCACATATGTGGTTAATAGTGATGAAAAGCTAAAATGCAAGGAGGTCATTCTTAGATCCACTGTCACAGTACTACAAGCACTTCCAAAATGCAAAAATCAGAGAAGTATTACATGTAATACAACCTTTGTGGGCCATACTATTCATGGAAATTCCAAAACATTTACACAGAAACACAAATCCCAAACATTCGTCTAAACACAGCCTGAAAATCGAACCAAGGGAATTGTGTTTTATACCAACAATATAGAGGTATTTAGCATATATGCAAATGATATCTCTGATGCCAACCATACTTAAAATTAGATGTGACCGTTGAAATAAAAAGAAGCTGTGCCTATGCCCAATTTTGTATTAAGAGGAGGTATTTAGAGGGATAGAATACAAAATATCTTTTTTATTTTAAAAAAATAGAGTGGGGAAAAATCAGCATCCTGATTAAATATATCTGGGGGGGGGGGAAAGAGTGGCAAAACAGATTAATTTTCTTCAGGGGTGTATTTGATATGGAAGTTTCACTAGAACCCATAATTTTTGTTTTTGCAGCAACCCCCCTAAAACCAAGCAGAATTTGTAACAGATCCAATATAGCCCAACCCTGGAGAAGCTCTTCCAAAGCATATGTTCTGCTGCACTACTGTATTCTCTACATCTCGACATTTAAATTGTGATTCCAAATGGGAAATCCCCTGCGGCTCCCTGAATGTATCTAATAAATTCAGCACATTATTTATGTAAAAATCTCCCCTGTAGAATATTCTACTGTGAAATTGTGAGGTGGGGGGGGGGGGAGAGAGAATGCATTTTGCCAGCAAAACTGTCCTTTCTCCTGGCTAACTGTGAATTTTAACAGAATAGTGACAAGAGCAGAGAAAAGGAGACAACTGAGTTATTATCCATTGCTTTCAAAGACATAACCGATCCCCCTTAAGGCAGAAAGACACGGCATGATGTGCATGTATATGCAAAGAGAGTATACCTTCAAAAATAGGCTGGAGCCAGTTGGTTTTTTTTTTTCAGAGAGCTGAAGGTTGTTTAAAAGAGCCACTGCGGTTTGTGGTGAATGTATATCCCACTTTCACCTCAGATAAATAGGCACTGCAAGTTTTGAAATGTTTCAGAATATGCTAAAAGTGTTTGATGAGAAGTGATACTGTAATAGAATGTCTCTTTCAGGTTTTAGAAAGAGGTTGGTGTTATCCTGGCTGGATCCTCATCTCTTTAGAGCCCCTGAATGATGATGAGTTTGAAATGACTCAAGATGGATATAAAATAATTACTGTCAATCTTTTGAAATTGTATGTGACAAAGGGTATGCATAAACATTTAAAACAGAACTCAGAAGCAGAGGTCCCATGGCCTATACAGGTGGAGTCGGTTTATCAGTGGATTTTACATCCACAGATCTGGCTCAACGCAGGTTCCCTGGACCAGAGTTGAGCCAGACTCAGCTCCACCTGAGCTGGAGGGCTTTCTAAAGCCCAGAGAGGCAGCGCAAATCCGCCCCCTGCCTCTGCAGGTTTTGAAAATGCCTTTTAAGGCATTCTGAGGCCTTCCCTGGAGGGAAGGGCTTCCCCAGGGAGGGCTTCCCTGGGCCTCTGAATGCGGTAAAAGACATAAAAACATCACTTCCGGTTCTCCAAGGGGTGTTTTTTCAGCTTTAAGAGCCATTCTGAAGCCCGTACAGGCAGCAGGCAGATGTGCACTGCCTCTCCAGACTTCAGAAAGCCCTCCAGAGGGGACTGGAGTGCAGCTCCAGTCCCCTTTGGAGGGCTTAAGGGGGCGAAGATTGCAGATTTCATTATCCGCAATTTTAGTTATCAGCGAGGGATCCGAGAACGGATCCCCTGCAAATACCAAAGCCCCACCTGGAAATACTTCCCCTTATCATTCTTAAGTTTGGACACAATGCAGAATTGTGGTTCAGAATCACGTAAAAGCATTTCATTTTCACCTTGCAGAAAGAGAACGAAAGGGAAAGTATGTCAACCCATAGCTCACATTAACATAGGAAAACTATGGTATTAAACAGGGTTGGCACCAGCTTTTGGAGGGGGGAGGGGCCTTGAGCATTAAGGAGCAATGGGCAAGGCTCACTCTCCCTTAGGGCAGTGGGCCAAGTCGAGCATGATTGAGGACAGGCATGGGCTCTCAGTAGGTGACCAAACAGGTCCATCTATGACTCTGCCCCTCATCTGAACCAGTCTGAACCAGTCCACAGTCTCATCTGAACCAGTCTCATCTGAACCAGTCCACAGTCATGAACAGTCTCATCTGAACCAGTCCACAGTCATGTCTTAATTTGCAGTATAGAATTCTAAGTCCACAATTAAATATGTTTTACTGTTATGCTTTCCCTCAAAATAGCCCTCCCTCACAGAAATACAGTTCCAAGAGATTGTTGGGGACTGGCAATGAACAGGAACTCAGACAGTTAAACCAGTTTAAGTTTGTAGTGCAGGCATGTATTAAGTAAGGTGTACATTGAAGCAATCCTCTCTGTTTGAGGTCACATACCTTTGCCAATAGGCTTGTTCAGGCAGAGTAGATTTTCAGAAATCTAATAATCAGGAGGCGTTACTGGAGACAAATGATACCGTTTTCCCTCACCAACTTCAATACTCACACCAACAATTCCTTTTCCAGCTGAACACATGAAAAATTGCTCAAATCCATTCAAAATCAATCCTGTCCGGAAAGGTCTAAATATTTTCCTTAGAAGAAAACTAGCTTTTCCTTCCCCTTCTTAAGATGCTGAGTATATCACCCAAGTGTCTACTATGCTAGCTTGGCTTCTGAGGAATGATGTAAGCAATGACTTCTTCTGGTGCAGCCTTTTGCTCTTTTAACTTAAGTAATTAAAACAAAATCCACAATCCATTAGGTATGTGGGCTGAATATTTTTCTCAGAAATTAACTGAAACCCATATGGTAAACACTTTTTTTCCCAATGTAAAGTTTAACATTTCACAGTATTTTTCTCAAAATGCTGAATGTAGTCATGTTGTCATAGCCTTATCTCACAACAGCTATGAATTGTAATTCTAACTCAACGCCAGCATCAAAGAATTGAAATATCTTTTGTTCTAAAGTCGTGACATCTTGAAAGAAGGGCAGCATTTTATCAACTTTACATGATAGATGGAAGGAAGTTATACAAACATATTTTATCTTCTAGAGATAAAATCACCAAGAACTAATGTGGTCATGACCCAATCCTGTGGTTTGCTAGCATCACCATACCACCTGCCGAACCGCCCCAATCCTACTCAACATTCCAGCACCAATGCAGCTGCAATGCAGCTCTGAGATAAGGGAACAAGTGTCCCCTTTCCTTGAGAAGGCCCCCATGACTGCTTCTCCACCACAGGATGCAGTATATGCCCATTGTCATGGCTGCCTCAGTGCTGGACAGTTAGAGCTGGGCACTGAGTATGTGGATTTCATGACTGAGTGGGGATTTGCCTCCCTCATCCTAGTCTGACACACTAACCGCCACACCATGCTGGCTCAGGAATCCCATTGCAACCATATGTTCAGGAGGTACTCAGAAGCTGTAAATCTGAATAATCTAGAGATATTGTATCTATGGTAGATGATTCTACTCCAGTGACCTTCAACCTTTTTCATCTTTTAGCACCTGACAAGGTGCTAAAATTGTCAAGGCACACCATCAGCTTTTTGAAAATTGACAAAGCACACTACGCTGCTGGTGGAAGACTAACATCCCCCAATAATCCTAATAATAAATGACCCTCCCCAAATTCCCACAGCACACCTACAGACTATTCACAGCACACTGGTTGAAAATTGCTGTTCTACTCTGTCAAAGTGACAGGATTACACATTTACGTTGAATTGGTCAAACTCTGCGGTCGGCAATGTGTCTCCTTGGAGTTAAATAGCAGAACCAGAGAGAGCCATGTCAGCTTTTCAGGCTTGGGAGAGGGCATAGGATTTGGCAGCAGACTGCCATCCCCGCCCCTCCTCGGCCTGATTGTCCCCTCAATCCGCCCTTCCTCTGACCTGTTCCACCTTTCCCCTGCCTTCCCCACCCCTTTGCTCTGAAAAGCCTCACCACTGGACAGCAGGAACACTTACCGGCCAGAGCTTCTGCAGTGCGTCTTCCCGGCACTTAAATGCAATTGGCACTGGTCTCTGCACCAGTGTTGCGGACTTACCACCGGTGGTAATGTGCCTTTTGGCGTTCATATGACACTTGTTGCCAAGGCAGTGCGCTGGCATAGGATCAGGCCCTTAGTTAGGCTGTTCGTTGAGCAATGAGGATACTTGAGTCCACAGTGACAAAATCTTAATGTACAAATCCTAAGCATACCTTGTACTAGGAAGAAATTGAACAAAGTGGACTGTAAATATGCAAAGATATTTGCTATTTCTTGTTTTGGTATAGACAGGAAACCTGTCAGAAACAGAGAGATGAATTTTAAAACATATTTTCAGACTAAAGTACATATTTTATATATCTCTTTAGCCACTCTCGGTTTGTGTGTGTGTTGACATGAAGTAGGAAAAAAATGTGAGATAATGGTTTGAACTTGTTGAATAACAAGCCATTTTTGACTGTTTTTCCAGCCTTTCTGGATGTGGCTGCTGCTGAATGACATGGTGAGTTGTGGGCTCAGGCAAAATAACATTCTGTCTTCTGCCTCAGCCCCCCCCCCCCCCCGCAGTGAGCTGGGGCAATCAGAGAACTGTTTGAACAGAGGAAGAGGAAAATACCAAAAGGAAAATTGGAGTCAGTGTTAAAATGAGCAGCTCGCAATCTCAAGGAGAGATTACTGGTGAAATGATAACACAGGTTATTATTTTGAGAAACTGACTTTCACCAAAATAGGAGTTGAGGCAGGGAGCGAGAAGGGGGAGGAGAGTTGAAAAGATCAGCATCATCAGTGATAACGCCTGCGAGAAGAAAAGTAAATTTGCCATGAAAAAGCATTTTTTTAATCTATTGTCACGACATTGGCAAATATGTTTGTATTGCACATTTTCAAGTTTAGCCAACTTTTAATATTCTAAAATAAATGGGAAAAACAAGGCCAGTGATGGGGGGGAAAACTAGACCAGTGAATTACATCCCAGATTATATGCAAGAGTTTTGCACTTAGCAGTAATTCTTAGATCTATAACTGCACAATGTAAACTACAAAGAATATGCAAATCAGTTATGATAGAGCATAGAGGGGAAGGCAAGACAAAGAAATTGGCTCTCACAGGTAATTTACATAGCACTTTTCCATTTTGCATCAGAGTTAAATATGAAGGAATATTGTTTTTCATAACACACAAAGTGAATCATTAAAAAACTGTAATTGCAAAGCTGTGTTTGCCTTGCTCATATGTTGCAACTGCTCACACCGGAGAACACTGCTAGATGCCCAGAAACCGTTACACAAATGTAAAAAGCCCCACTCCAGTAGTCTCCATTCAAAATATATGAACATGCATATCAACCATGGCTTGTACCTTTTTCCTCTGGTTTCTAACCAATTGTGATTTTACCATGACAGTAGAGGTCAGAGAGCAGGGGTGTTGGTGGGGGGGGGGGAAGGGAGGGAAAGAGAGACAGAGAGAGTGTAACTATACAGCACATGTATCAGAAACAAAATAAATTCATTCCTTGGACTTTTAATTTCAGGTTCAATCTGACTGGGACTGTTCTTTGCTTCTTTCTGCATTGCTAAAATCAAACGTGTAATCTGTTTAACTTTCTTCTCAATGAGTTTTCATTCTCATCTTTCCCCACCCACACTACATTTCCCCTCAGTCCATTCCCCCTAGTCATATTTGATAATCCTATTCTCCTCATCTACCCCTTCTACACCTTGCTGCCCACTCCCTATCTTTATTCACCCTGTTCAACCCTCTCTCTCCCCTAGCTCCTTCTCTTGTTAATCATGTCACCATTTTCTCCATTCTGAAAAAAAAACCTCTCATTTTCCATCCGGCCCTTTTAATTATCATCCAGTTTCTTACAGCCTTCACCTCCAAAGTCCAACAACAACAAGGTTCCCATTGTCTTGTTATCCCCCTCTAACTCCAGTTTTGGCCTGCTACAATCTTATTTTCACTATCTGAAACTGACTGCCTCAAAATCCTCACCTCCATATCCAGAGGTTTTCTGCTTCACCTGGGGCATCTGAGATGCTGCTTTCTTCCTAGCTATCGAACTACTCTTTCAGTAATGCAGCTCTTCCTCTGCCTTCATCCTCTTGGTTGGGGCTCTTCAGTATTCATTTCTCGGTCTCCTGTTTTTCTCTCTTTACCCTACCCTTGCATGACATTATAAAGCCCCAATTTTCAATATCACCTGTACGCAGATGTCCCAAGTCCCTCTTACTCCCTCTAAAGCGACAATCCTACTAAACACACTTTCCTGGGTAGTAAATTCCATTGAATTCAGTTAGACTTACTTCTGAGTCAACAGGTATTGGATTGTATGGTCTTATGTTATTGCTACTTCTATGTCCCATTGTTGTCTTAAACAAAATATGTCCAAGACTGGGAACTTCTCTTCTTGCTTCACAAACCTTTATGTCCTCAATTACCCTGTGCCTGTTGATAAGGTTACCATTTCATCCTGTCAAGTAAGCACAAAACTTTGGGATTATCTTCAATTCCTTCCTAACCTTTGCTTTCACTACTCAATCTATCATCAAGATATATCACTTCTTCCTTTTACTTTAATTATTTATACTTATTTATTTTAATTTGCCTGATCATGTCACTTCCACCATGACATCACTTCTGGTGGGTCCAGGACAGATTGTCATTCTAAAAAGTGGGTCCCAGTGCTAAATGTTTGAGAACTGCTGCATTAAGGTGTTAGTAAGTTGACACCCTGGGGGGGGTGGGTTGACACCACTAGTGACCAAAATCACTAAAATCATAATTTGGAAGAATAATGCCATTGTGTTATATATCAATCAATGTGTAATTTCATGCAGAATGTGTTCTATCTTTGTTCTATCAAAAGGTACTCCCAAAAAACCAGTGGGGGCGGAGTGATGGTACATCACCATGCCCACTACCTGGGGCATTGCCCCGCCCACTGCATGGTGGGTGACGCGCTGGCATCACGCACCAGGTGACATGAACCCTAGTGACGCCACTAGGAATACTTACTTTTCAGGGTTTTTGCCAGGTCAATAGCAACATAAGAAGAAAATACATGAAAATGCTTAATACACATGTTAGGTATTATTATTCCAGCCCATGACCTTCATCCTATAAGTCTCCCACTTTGAACCACTAAAAATCTTCTTTCCCCTCACATCCCCTTCCATATGCCTGGGACAATTTCTCTGAACCCCTACATGCTGTTCTCTCTTTTTTTTCTCAAACCCAATCTCTTCCCTTCATCCATGACTTAACTCCTTAGAGCAGAGGTTCCAAACTTTCTCTGTTCATGAGGCCCTATAGTTCTCAGTAATTTTTTTCACAGTGCCCCTACAGTTCCATCACTGTGTCTTTCTTAGAAATAAAAAATATCCCACACCACCCCTGTAGTTTGTTACAGTGCCCCAGGGGCAGGGTGACCAGATGCAATGGAGGACATACTGCCTAACCAGTGTATAGAAGACAAAATTTTGGCAGGTGCAGTCCAACATGGAATGGTTTAAAAGGCCACACCTGCCAAAATCCCCTCTTCTATACACTGGTTAAAGCTATAGACACTCTATTGTATTTGGTTAGCCTACCTGGAGCACCACTGTGCACAGTTTGGAAACCGTGGCCTTAGAGCGCATCTTCAGCTGAACTACAGGTATAGCAAGCTTCATGTTTGTATCCATCCTTTGTATCCCTGACCTCTTTGTTTCCTCATCCTCACTGTCTAAATTTGGATTGTAAATTCATAGTGAGGCCTTTTGCTTATGCTGGTTTGCAAAAGTTCCCTCCCACACCCCTTTAAGAAGCAGAAGGCTCTCTGTGCTATTGCTCCACTAAGCCTTCAGCTTATACAAAACAAGATGTGCTTGTTACTACTTTTAAGTTAATGGGAAATCAATGGGACTTCTCCTGGGTTTATTCTTAAAAACAAGAGCAACACAATTAGACCATTAGATTGCAAACTTCTGTATGCAGATCCCTGTCTGCCAAAGCTAAGTAGCCTCCCAGATACTCTGTGAATAATTGTACATCAGCCTTGGAGTGCACTGAGCTCACTGGTAAGTAGCGACCACTTGCAAATAAGCACCTGGGAAATGGAATGTGCATGCAAATGAACTTATTATGCTCTCTGCCCCACAATTCCCCATGCTTATTACTTCTGAAATCACTGCCTGTGCATATAAGGAACAACTGAAAGTTCCTGAAGCTTCTTCCTTTGTGAAAGAGAAATGGTTGGGCAGTCTGTTTCACATGGAATAGAATGAACCATAAGAAAAATCTCAGGGCTGAATTGGATCGCTTTGTAGTCAATCTCTGAACATTGCCTTTCACCTTACTTTTGTTTTTAGACTAAACCAAGGATTACTTATTTTCTTACTTTACTAATTATAAAGTTCAGTTATCAGTGTGTCTTGTCTGATAGCTCTACTGTTTATGACACCAAATGTGAACTATCACTACTAAATACTAGTGCATAGAAAGGAATAAAATTATTCCTTATTGCTGACTGCAGTAATCCCATTGCACATTTTAACAGCAGGATTAAAGTGCCAGTGACTGCACAGATGTTATAATGATTCACTAAAACCACTAGTGTGTACATGTGCATAATCATGCATGTTTACTCAAAAGGAGGCTTCACTGAGTTAAAAAAAATGTATTCCTATGTATCTGTGCACAGGATTAGAGCCTTAATTTTCAAGCATTTGCTTGCCTGTGACAGTCAGGTTATATGAAGATAGTCAAACATAATTTAATTTTTTACAATTTATACAGATCTGTGACTGGGGATGGTGTTAGATCACCTCCTTTTTCATTGCCCGCTTCATAGTGTGGCTAGGAGGAAATGCTTAGTTCTCCAATCTTATCTTAACTCCTCTTTTGAGGTCTCTGTTATAGTGCAATTTCTATTAGCCTCCACTGACCCTAACATCATTTTCCAGATAGCTACATTTACTTCACAAATAGTGGCGTCCAACTTGAAGCGTGTCCCTACTTCTTGAAGTCCATGCTTTATAATTGTCAATTTTAGTTTGGTATGTTATGGTTCTCTAGTCAGCTCTTTTAAGTTTTTTGGGTTTTTTTTGTAAATGTAAGTGTGTATGTATTGTAACTGTATGCCAATAAAGGTACTGAAAGGTACTGAAACAGACTGGGGATGGACACTAGTAATTTTGTTGTATTCTTAGGGTGAATACATAAGAATATTTCAATGTTACGTGTTCAGTATGACTGTATACAAATGGTGGTCTTTATAATTTTGCCATAGAAGAATAACTGCAGTGCTTATTTACATACATCTCTCTCACATGCAGACACAGAGAGTACACTACATAGTGAAGCCCAAAGGCTGATACTTACATCCAAACAAAGTTTCAAAGCAAATGTTTTTGATCTGGATATGTGCATGCACTCACATAAATTATATGCATCATGCAGTCACATTGAATTATAGCCACTGTAAGTATCTCTGTTAGCCTTCCATTCTAGTTTTCCACATATATAAGATTTATATGGGGTAGCCTATCTTGCATTGGTACAGTCCCAATGATCAAATATGCCAGGTTTTTCTGAATGTTTGTGTCAGCTCTTACTGACATCTGGTGGTGCATCATGCACTACAACAAGTATTCAATCTCATATGTGCTTTAAAGAGAAGGTTCTTATGCTTCAGGTACATTCCTGCTTCAGGATATGGACCTAGGAATTGATTGGACCCCACTATGATTCTAAGAGCTGATTGAATGCCAGATAAAAATCAGTAAACAACAGACAAGATGGCTGTCTGCAGTGGAGCATGGTCCAACAGCCCAAAGCTATAATTGTTTTAACTTCACAGTGGCAAGTAGCAGCATACTCCACTGCACTTAGAGAAGCATCTGACTGTTGCAGATGGAGCAGAGCCAACTGGCTCTATGTACTACCAGGGAAACTCACTACCTGTTCCCTTAGTTCCAGGAAAGCTACATGCAAGATTGTGCCAGCATATACTGGTTGGCAACCTTCAGTCTCAAAAGACTATGGTATAAGCCTACAGCACCCGGTATTCCCATGCGGTCTCCCATCCAAGTACTAACCAGGCCTGACCCTGCTTAGCTTCCAAGATCAGAGGAGATTGGGCATGTGCAGGGTAACAGTTGCTGTTATGCCTTTACAATAGCAGCTTTTCTGCTGGCTGGTAGACTTGCAGGAAATAGTCTCTGTTCCCATTTCTCTTCAGTCACTTTCTCCTTGTTGATTAGAAGGTCCACTGGGACAAGAGTAGTATTAGCTAAATAAGGTTGAAGAGAATCAGAGTAGTCACATCATGCTTGAGGGAAGGTAAATACATGGGAATAGTCATATTCAGAACATGGGAAAGCTCAGAAAAGACCAGACAGAAAGGACCAAAGCAAATTGGTTATGGGATACAGAGTAGGTTTGAAGGACACAGGCAAAATGCAAGACAAGATCTGTAGATTCTTGCAACAGCTTCTAGACACTGGAACAAATTGAATTATTACCATTTGAACTTGAGTGAAATCCAGCAAGACCAAACTGAGGAATAATTGCTGCTATAGTTGCATTAGTGAACCACAACAATGATGGACAAAATTCCTGTACTACAATAGCATCAATTAGTATGTTCGATATAGTTCTGTGAACGAACCCCTAAGACTAATCCAGCAATAAAATGCTACGACATTGGATCTGGTTGTCAGATCATGCTCAATATGTTCTTTACATTTATGAAAAAGAGAGGAAATTCAGCCCTTTGCAGAAGATGGTCCTCACTCATGCTACTCATGACTACTCACAATTCTTAAATGCATCACAATTCTCTGAATCACATTGAAAAAAATAACTTCTATTTCTTGGATTTCTCAGCTTTTGCAATAAACAGTGTGTACAGAGGCACTGGCTATACAGTGCTTCCAGTAGGCATCTAACAAATTAAGAGGAACATGGAAAGGAACCCTCTGAGCCTTAGTGATTACGTTAAGTATCTCAGCATAAACCACAGTTTGTGGTGGGGAACCTCACACTTGGTTGGCCCTTCCACTTCCACCTGAGCAGTTTAACCTCCTGTGCAAAATAGATACTATGCCCAGGTCAGCAACAGCCTAATACTGCAAATAGCTATTGTTATCCACCTTTATCTCTGTCAGGCTTTGAGCCAGGCAGAGGGAGCCATGTGGAGCAGACCATTTTCACTGCTTCTTATGCCATTGTGGGTGGAAATATATTTCAGGCAACAGCACGATTTCTTACATGGAACACAGAATTGCTCTGGGCAGAGCTGACTATTATATTTTTTGTGATTAGAAAAGGATATGCTTCATTGATTTGCTCTCTCTGGCTGGAGTACTGAGCCCTCTTTTTCCAATAGATGTGGCTTTTCTAACAGTCCTTGCAATGCCAGGTTTTTCTGTTCTCACAATTCCTTGTTATATCGTCAGCTACAGAACAGGCTGAGTTTGCATGTCAGTACTGAGCATTTGCTATGCTATGGAAGTCCAGCCAATGCAGTGAAATGAGGGATCTTTGCCAGCAGGTGTCACTCAAAGGTAGGAAATAACACCTGGAGGCAGAAGTATGCAGGAGCTCAGTGCAAAAATCAGGCCACTTTCAGCTATTGGCTGCATATTTTGGGTGGAGGAGGAGACACAGGGTGCAATCCTAACCAACTATCCAGCACTGGCATAGCTGTGCCAGTGGGGGCAAGTACTGCATCCGGGGGGGGGGGGGAGTCACGGAGACTTCCTCAAGGCAAAGTTTGTTCCCTTACCTTGGAGTTACATTGTCCTTATGTCAATGCTGGAAAGTTGGTTAGGATTGTGGCCACGCTCTCATAGCCCACAACAGGGAGAACTCACTGAACTCAGTTGATTCATTAAAGTAAAAGACTCCAGGTAATTTGAGATGTTATACAAACACTTATATTACCACTGATGGAGTTTTTTTCTAGGCATGCTGGAGAAATATTGCTCAACCTCTTAGCCAATTTTACCTTCACAAAGACCTTGGATGGATGCTGGAAGTTCTTTTTTCAGACAGGTTCTGTTCATGTTGCAACTTTTGGAACCACAATTACAGAGAAGTTTGATGAAGTGTGAGAAATTGAAGGTAGGCTCTGTATGTATACACATGCATTTTAAAGAGTCTTCTATCAGATCCCCCCCTCCCAAAAGACAACCCAGGTACAAAGTTGCACTGACATATCTCCTTGAAAAGCTGGGCTGTAGACTTTAAACTGTATGTGCAGTTCTGCTTCAGCCTTTTCTCCTCCTGGCCAGACCTGTAAGAGCTGGGAAGAGGGAGAGGCAGTGAAGGCAGTTGGGGTCTGCAGTTGCTCCCTGCCTCCTGTTGCAACTTTAGCAACAGCTAAAGGAATCAATATCAGTCTTTAGGCTCCTACTGAAGCAATCTAGAAGATTTTAACAGTGTCTTCTTGACTTTTTGATATTATGTTTGCTTAGCATCGCATTCTTCAGCCCTCTGCCTTGCTTTCTGTGAGTGCTTCTTCTACTTCTTTCTTCCATTTTGCAGTAAAAAAAAAGAGCCAGGAGACCAGGAACAGCAACAGGAAGACTGCAATCTGAAGCAGATAAATTATTTGGGCGATGGGGGCACAATGAGGGAATTTTTGAACATTTTTGTAGGGTCCCCTTTTATCCACGGTTTCCATATCCATGGGGCAGGGAATGTATCCTCTGTGGCTGCAGGGGGACACCTATATACTCTTAATAGGATCTGAACTGGTGGTGACTGTTTAGAAAATAAATATTGGTGTTTATTTATTTAGGATTTTTTAGTAGCTTTTCTGTTTTAAAAATTCTCAGTGCAGCATAGAACTAAACATAATCAAAGTAAAAAATAGTTAAAATAACAAAGTGTAACAAGATGAGTTAAACTATGTAAAAAAAAAAACCCGACACACCAGTTAATACAGCGTTACAAGCTGTTGTTTCTGGAAGACTGTGATGATTGAGGCCCTTTGTTCCCTACTTGCTCCCCAACCATTTGCTAAGGAAGGCCTTAACATAAAGTTCACTAACAGAGACCTTTCCTGAGACAGTATGAAATTGGCACTATTGCAGAAAAACTATGTGCCCATGCAGACACATTATTTTATGTATACCTTTGTCTGGGTTCAGAAAAAACAATAGTTCCTACACAACCCAGCTGCTCAATTGGGCATGCACCAGTCAGTTGGATATCCAAGCCCACTGAACTAGATCGGAGGGCAGGTAGGGATGCCCAGGTGGTTGTAAACTATCCAATCAGATGAACCAATGACATCCTCAACTTAAGATCAAGCACAAGGATGCCTGTGTATACTCTGCTTGCTCCCCTCAGAGATCATATGTGTGTGGCCAAGTACTCAGCTGCCTCCTGGGAGATCAGAGAAATGTAATATACTTCTCTAGTTGACCTAGTATTAAGTACCATATAGCACCAGTGAGATTTAGGGTGCAATCCTAACCCCTTATGTCAGTGCTTTCCAGCACTGACTTAAGGGCAATACAGCTCTAGGTAAGGGAACAAACATTCCCTTACTTTGAGGAGGCCTCCATGACTGACACTCAACTGCAGGATACAGCACACGTCCCATTGGCACTGCTATGCCAGTGCTGGAAAGCATTGACATAAGGGGTTAGGACTGTGCCCTTAGATGTGCTAGGAAATTGTTTTGCCTTTATGTTGCTTGTCATCACCTGCTTGCATTTTTGCTAACATCCACACCTGAGCACAGCTAATGCTCAAGCCATTTCCCAAATCTCCTTCTATTGTTTTCTCCTTGCATTATCAGACACTCCCCCTCATGTTGTATTTTAACTAAGTTCTTTTTATGTTTTCTCCTTTTATCTTCCTGTGGTTGCTTGAACTCATTGAGAGCCTTGTCCTAGTACTCCTAGAGGTCATACAAGACGGCATTAGAATTGTGGATATTATAGTACAAGCCTGTGCATGTCTGTACAAGCCTGTGCATGTCTACTCAGAAGTAAGTCCCATTGTGTTCAGTGGGTAGAGGTGTTTGTTACTTATTTTATTCTGAAGTAAGCCCACTGTGTTCAGTAAGACTTAGGCTGCAATCCTAACCACACTTTCCTGAGAGTAAGCCCCATTGAACAAAATAAGACTTACTTCTGAGTAGACCTGGTTAGGATTGTGCCCTTAGGTTTATAGCCTATTCACCAAAACAAACACATCTATCAATGGGGCTTAATCCCAGGAAAGTGGCATAGGATTGCAGTCTTACAGCACAATACGATGCATGTTTACTCAGATGTAAGTCTCATTAAACTGAATGAGACTTACTCCCAGGTAAGTGTGTGTATGTGTGTGTGTTTTTATTTTGGATTTTTATACCCCTTTTCTAAAAATCCAAAGTGGTGTACAACAAAACATAAATACATCAACATCAAAATATCAGAATAAAATATTAAAATAAAAACCATTAAAATCATAAAAAATAAGAGCAGGATTGCAACCTTATATAGGATTGCTACCTTAGAGCCTAATCCTGAGCTTAGAACACCGGCTTGCTGCTGGCACACACTGTTGCAAATGTGCCATAAGGCAAGGCTTACCGCCAGGCCAGCACCCGTGCTAGCCCAGCACTGGCTGGTGCTGGGCTAGTGCCAGGCAGGCGCCCATCCTCTGCTACTCGGTGGTTGCTGCTCGCCCAGCCACGGCACAGTAGGCAGGTGCAGGGAGGGGGGCAGAGAGGAGGTGTTCCGGGGAGACAGGTGGAGGGCGGAGAGCAGGGAGGTGAGAGGCAGAGAGAGGGCGGGCGGGAGGCAGGTGTGCCAGGGGGAGGGGAAGGAGACGGGTCCCATGGAGCTCAGCTCCACCGGATCCAAAGCATTCATGTGGGGCTCGGCACCCTACACGAACGCCTTTGTCAGCGGTAACATGAGTAGCCCCATTGCGGGGCTGCTTCCCTTACCCGGGAGAAAGGGATGAAAGTTCCCTTCTCCCGAGGTGCCGCCTGCAGTAGCCCAGGGCGCACAGGATTTGGCGGCAGCTGTTTTCGGTGCTTCCGAAGCTGGGCGCCGCAGGCAGCTCAGGATTGGGCTGTTAGTCATGTAACTAGGAGGGAGGCTTCTGAGGATGGTTTCTCTCTGCTTGGCTTTGTCCTTGTGGTAGCAGTGGAGTCTACTGATTTTGGCCCTGGCATAGGGACAGATCTGGGAAAGAGTGGAGGAACTGGTATTGGGTTGTCCCCCCAGTCAACACAATGGCCTGGAAGAAAAAATATATTTTTCTGGTATTGCAGAACCTATTCAGAAGTGCCTTTAAGTATAAAATGTGACCTTTGTGGGTAGTTATTTATTTTATTTATTATTTTTTTAAATTGTAACAAAATAAGAACGTGAAACAGACTGGAGCTGTTGACAAACTTTAGGAGTTGGCCTCTTCCACAGTTTTGTCCCAATTCACTCCTAAAATACCCCTTCACATACTATTTTAAATAGAAATAAAATTGAGCTTGCATTGAAAGCCACTGGACTGTGTCGTTGCATCGGACTGGCGAAATTAAATGTGACTGGCCATGCAAAACTGCAGCATTCCCTTGAGTTACTGAAAATATGTGCTTATGCCTTTAACTACCTAATCTCTGACATGTTAGTTTCCGCCAGTTTCTTCTCAGTGACCACAATTTCCTTTCGCAGCACATTCAGATATTAATCTGGAAGTTCCTGGGTATAGAACACATTCTTTTATATCAGTATAATTACACACATATTCTGTTAGTCACAGATTCATACTGATAAGAGCTGAACTCAACACATCTATGACCCTGCATAGTAAGGGTGTTCCCCATAATGGAGTAGCTTGGTAGAACCAACTCTGTTCCCAGGGATGTATACATTGGAAAGTATCTGTCATCCACATAGCAACACTTCACCGTTATATTTTAATTCTTTTAATATGTGTATTTGTGATATTAATAGCATGTGGCAATTTCACCAATCCATATAGTAGAGTTCAGCAGTACAATACCAGGAAGGCCTCAGAATTTGTAACCAATCAGAAGCACAATTTAAGTGTATAGGCAAAATAGTAGTATTCAATGAAGCTTGCTCCCAGGAAAGTGTGTATAGAATTGCAGCATCATCCTCAATGTCTTTTCTAATGATCCATAGCATTAAATTTGCCTTCTTCACAGCTGTCATTCACTGGGTCAAAATTTCATTGACCTATCTCCCATGTATTTTCTGAATTTCCTTGGGTCCCATTTTAAATATCTGTGTTAGGTTGACTGTCTTCCAGTTCTCTAGCACAGAGCCTTATTTAAAGAACATATTTTTGTACAAAGATCAGCAATTTCACATTTGAGTTCACTTGGGTGAATGCCATCTGGACTTAGTAATTAATTTTTTAAAAATCTCTAATTTGTCCATACACTCTAAAACAGTGATTTTCAATCTTTTTTGTCTCTTGGCGCACTGACAAGGTACTAAAATGGTCAAGGCACACCTTGCTGTTGGTGGGGGGCTCATATCCCCAATGGTCCTATTAACAAATGACCCTCCACCAAACTCCCGTAGCGCACCTGGGGACCATTCATCATCCAATGGTTCAACTGCTTCCCTGAAGACTTCCTGCTTTTGATGTATTTCAAGCAGTTTTGCTGTTTGCCTTGTTGATTGTTGCCAACCATACTCCTCAAATTCCCTTCTTGCATCCCTCATTGTCAATGTACATTTCTTTTACATGAGTTTTTGTTCCTTTTTGTTGTTATCATTTGAGCAAAACTCTCAATTTCTGAAGGAAGCCTTCTTGCTTTTCTAGTCTCCTTGATTGCATATGTGAGCCATGCTGGCATCCTCCTGGGACTGGTGGTGCCTCTTCTACAAAGCAGTATATGTTCTAGCTGAACTTCTGCTATTGTGGTTTTAAATAACCACTATATACCCTGGAGGGATTTGATGTTCTTTCTTTTCCCTTTCAGTTTCCTTTTCACTAATCACCTCATTTTTAAGAAGTCCCCTCTTTTGAAGTTAAAAGTATCTATGTTGGATTTCCTTGGAAATATTCCAATTATATATAACTTAAACTGAATCACACTATAGTTCCTGTTGGGTCAACAGCACTTACCTACTTCTGTATAGAGTTTGCTGAGTATGTGGAAAGCACTGCCTCATTTGTGGATGACCCAATTTGGCATACAAAATGATAGGCACTGAGATAGGCACTATTAGCATGTAGATAATTTCCCTCTTCATGCTTGAAGTATGACATAGTCCATGTTCTTGAGTCTTGTTTTTGCAGACAAAACTATACTGAGAGACGTTCTACTTGACTATATTGCAATGATTCTGTTGCAGTACATAGTCGACACTGCAGCTCCAGAGACTCAAGGTCAGGCAGATACTCCCAGTAAATAACGAGGCACAGACACGGCAGTGCTCCACCACCAAATGTCCTTTACATGAAGTATGTACAATATTTACAGCGCAAAGGCAGCTCAGCAAGCAAACAGCAAAGACAGCACTTTTCTCAATTCTCCAATCCCCAACTCCACTGACGTAGCTTCCCGCAGACACTCCACATAACATCTCCCACACAGCAGCTTGCACACGCTGCAATATATATTGGCACTGGCCAATGAGAGGCAGGCTATGATCTGGTGATTGCATGACTCATTGTCTGGTGACATGTCTGGTGACATGGTATTGCAGGGTATTGCATCATCCCTGCTGTGCCCTGTTGCATCAGCCAATCCCATGATGCATCAGTGCTACACTGCATGTATACAGGCCAAGACATCAGGGCCTAACCTTGCTCTGTCCAGCCTCTAAATTGACTATAGGCCTGGGGCATATATCATAACAGATTCTCAAACCTTTTAACACCGGGATCCACTTTTTAGAAGGACAATCTTTCTGAACCCATCAGACATGATCTCATTAACCTGGAAGTGACATCATGACTGGAAGTGACATCAGCAAGCAGGAAAGTGCCGTAAAGCACTTTTGTGCCACTCGGAAGGGAGTTAGGTTGGTGCACAGACATAAGCCAGCCTCCCCATCCTGCCAAGGGCCCCAAAGGATGGGTGAGTTGCGCTGGCTGAGCTCGGCCAACACTGGGGGGGCGTGAGGAAGGCGGGGGAAAGGCAGGAGGGAGGCGTTTCGGGGTGGGAGGAGGGAGGGCAGCAGGCGTTCCCGGGAGTGGGTGGGCAGGGAGCGGGAGGTGGGGCCAGGACCCAGCTGTTACGCTGGATCCTGACCCCCATTCCCAGGTGGCACGGAGTAACCTCCTGCTGCTCCGTTCTGCTTGGATCTGTGCCGCCTCCTGAGGTGGCTCAGATCCAAGTAGACCTATTGAAACCACTGCAGTGTGGCACTGGGTAAGGGAAAGAGATTTCCCTTGCCTTGAGCTGCGCTGCTTGCAGCCCCAAACTTGTGCTGGGTACAGTGCAGGCTCGCTGGCCTGCCTGTTCCAGCACAAGTTAGGATTGGGCTACCCATAAATTAAAAGTTTACAATAAGTATAAGTTTAAAAAATTATTGAAAATAAAAAAGAAACATCCTAACCCTCCCAAACAGTTGCTGATCTGTTTTTAAAAAATTATCCAAATATCCCAAAGGCTGCAATCCTATCCACACCTATCCAAGGTTAAGCAGCGAGGTAGCCAAGTTTTTGGACAACACTAAGCTTTTCTGAGTGGCAAAGACCGGAAGAGATTGTGAAGAGCTCCAGAAGGATCTCTCCGAACTGGAAGAATGGGCAGCAAACTGGTAGATGCATTTCCATATAAGTAAGTGTAATGTAATGCACGTCGGGACAAAAAAAATCAAAACTTCTCATATAGCCTAATGGGTTCTGAGTTGTCTATAGCAGATAAGGAGAGAGATCTTGGGGTGAACAGATCGATGAGCATGTCAACCCAATGTACGGCGGTGGTGAAGAAGGCTAATTCCATACTTGCAATCATTAGAAAAGTTATTGAGAATAAGACAGCTAATATTATAATGCCATTGTACAAATCAATGGTAAGGCCACACCTGGAGTATTGCATCCAGTTCTGTTGCCACGTCTCAAAAAGGATATAGTGGAAATGGAAAAGGTGCAGAAGATAGCAACCAAAATGATTACTGGGCTGGGGCACCTTCCTTACAAGCAAAGGCTACAGCATTTGGGGCTCTTCAGTCTTTAAAAAAAAAAAAAAGTACCTGAGGGGGAACATAACTGAGACATACAAAATTATTCAGGGGGTGGTAGAGTGGATAAATGATGCTCTTTTTCTACTCGCACAACACCAGAACCAGGGAACATCTGCTAAAACTGAATGTTGGAAGAGTTAGGACAGACAAAAGGAAATATTTCTTTACCCAGCTCGTAATTAGTCTGTGGAACTCCTTGTCATGTAATGTGGTAATAGCATATGGCCTAGATGCCTTTAAAAGGGGACCAATTTCTTGAGGAAAAGTCCATCACAGGTTACAAGCCATGATGTATATGTACAACCGCCTCAATTTTGAAGTAGGCTACCTCAGAATTCCAGGTGCAAGGGAGGGCACCAGGATGTAGGTCTCTTGTTGTCTTGTGTGCTCCCTGAGGCATTTGGTGGGCCACTGTGAGATACAGGAAGCTGGACTAGATGGGCCTTTCGCCTGATCCAGTGGGACTCTTCTTATGTTCCTATGTACACTTACCTGGGAATAAGGCTCCATTGACTATCATTGTTAAAAGCATGTATATAGTAACCTGTTAAATGTACAGGTCTATAACATTTTCCCAAATGCAGTCACATACCATTATAGCATCAAGTCTAATATATTAAAAATAAAATACACATTGAAATGAATGGGGACCCACCTGAAATTACCTTGTGACCCACCTAGTGGCTCCTGACCCACAGTTTGAGCAACACTGCATGTTCTATGATAACTACATAGCATGCAAACACACAGAGTTTGGGGTAGATTTTATGCCTTGTGGGGACGTTTTGCTTAACATTTGAAAATCAGTTGAGGTAAGACATGATCACGGCAAGCTTCGATTCCTTATTCAGATAAAGTGGTAATGACTGAATCATAAGCTATTTTGCAAAGTAAGTTGGCACAGAAGGTGGGAGGGTATATTACCTACTGGGTTTCAACCACTCACTGTGTTTACTGAAAAGTGTTGCAATTGCTGAGTGAACTGACATCCACCCAAACCTTTGGCTGGCTTTCTTTCAGGTCTGAAAGTGAATTCTTATGCAGTCTAATGTTGTTCATGTTTACTCAGAAGTAAGTCACATCCTAATCAATGGGGCTTATTCCTAGGTAAGTGTACATAGAATTGCAGCCTTAATGCAGCCTTAATTGCAGTCTTAACTTGAGAACATTATCTGTCAAATAATATTGAGTGTGATTTCCATTCATAGCCTGTCTAAGAAAAAGGGATTTGAAAAATTTTATAACTAAAACACAACGTATCTTTAAAGATTAAAAGTAGACTACGCATGATAAATTTGAATTGAAATAAATATCTTGCTTAATTTTTTTCAGGATGGCACTGTGTGAACTCCTCCATTGCCTGGATCTTAGTCAAGGTAAGAAAGTATTCAAATACGTACATAGTATGCATGCCTTCCCTTGTATCTGTTCTGGATATTTGCTGTATCTGCAGTAGACTAAAGGAGAAAATATTTAAAACAGTCCATTCTGAATGCAGCAATTCTAAAAACAAGAAAGCCCCATTGAACACAGTGGGACTTCTTTCCTCATGAAACTGCATAGGGCTGTGCAGCACATCTCCTGAAAACTTTCCATGTGACAGCCTTACTTATGCAACCAGATCTAGACACAGGAGTTACCGACTTATGAAAATGCTATCACAAGAGCCTAACCAAGTAATACAAATAGATGGAGGCCATTCCAATTGCAAGACTGGGAATATGAGAACCACAGAGAAAAGCTATCTGGAATTATGTTCTTCTCTAGCACCCTCTAGCGCATCTATGGATTCCTTGATTATTTATTTTATACCACCCTTCCTCCAAGGAGCTAAGGATTATGTATATGTTCCCTCCCTCCTTTTGTCCTTAACAGCAACTCTGTGAGGTAGGCTAGGCTGATAGTGACTGGCTCAAGGTTGCCCAAGAAGATTCATGGCTGAGTGGAGAACTGAACCCGGGTCTTCCAGGTCTAACACCAGAACCATTAAACCATTTTGGCTTGATTATTATATACTGTGAAAGCAGTCTTGTTTCATCTGAAGTTCAAGGGACCCAGCACTGGAAAATTGGATAGGATTGGGCTCTGGAATCCTCTTGTTCGTTAGCTTACAAGAAAAAGTGGTTGTGGAAAAAGCATAATGAGAGTTGAATAGCTATTTTTGCTTCTTGCTTAGATATTATGATCCAAGTACCAGGTGGGTATATTACATTTTTAAAGGCTCAAGTGTAACTAGAGGTGTACACTTCTGGGAAAAGGGCAATAAATGCTCAAAAACATTGTATTAGAAATTATGGGAAGTGCATTAGAGAAGAAAACCAGTGCATATGATAGTGTACATATTTAAAAGCAAACTAATGGCAGATTGAGAAATTTTACTTAAAAATAATGACAGTATTCAGGTTTAAAGTTTATCACAGAAACTGTTAGCTGTAATTAAAATATCACTGTAAATTCCTCCGTTTCATTTCACTGAAGTTTTTCAGGTTTCTTTTAAAGAATGGTTTTAATTCTGTCTTGAACCTGCAAAATGTTTATACATATTAAAGCATAAGGATGTGGTTAACAGACCTGTATTTCTTGGGATCCCTCACTAGTTTGCAATGTGCTGCTTCAGAGTAAAAATGGTTTTTGCTTGAAAATGGTTTTGAGTGGAATTTTTCAGAATACTCTTAACACTTTAGATACTTAAAATGTGAGCAGTATGTCAGTTTCTGCAAACTCTTCTGTATGATGCAGTCCTTAGTTATCAATCCATGGTTTGTATTGCTGGAATGCAACTGTAGCGAGGGGAATTTGCTGTGTTTTCTTTTTATTAGTAGTCTTCCCAGTAGCATCTCCAGGCAGGCAACTGCTCGGTCAATATTCTCATCTGCTCAGTGTTATTGAACAAAAACCATGACATTAAAAGCTGTTTTTCTTGCAGCCTTGTATTTAGTATAAATTCCTTTCTAATTTTTGCCCTGTGTCTCTTCTTAAACCCCTCCTTTGACACCTTTGGCCCTCATTTATATCTTTCTAATCAAAAGGAAGACATAATCCCCTCGATTCAACAGACCAGATTTGCAACTCACACCTGAGCAGGGTGTATAAAACTGTAACTGTGGACCGCACATTTTATGTGCATAAAGTTTTTGTTTTTGTTCCTCATATCTCCAACTTAAAAGCTGGTTTGATGGCAATTTACTGAAGTGGTTCAAATGTAATGCTAAACCATGAACTGGCGCTACATCACTGGTTCCCAACCTGTGGTCTGGGGGCCACAGGTGGTCAGCGAGACCCTGAGAAGTGGTCCACAAAGTTTCAGGAAAAAAAGGATTGCCTTTGATCACTTCCAGTGTGCTCCCCCACGGACCACCAGAGAAGGCAGAGAATGAACTGCCAGCAACAAAATCAGCAATTCCCAAATCTTCACTATAAATAATATATCTAATAAAGCTCTAATTAGTACAAATTTAATTGTATTTTTTGTTTGAAGTGGTGGGGGTTGCATGCAGGTCCTGTGAGAGAGAGTACAGGAGATCATTTGTTCCAGGGTCCAGGGTCAAAAAGGGGGTCCAGGAGCCAAAGGAGGGCCCCCAGACATTTCCTTAGATCCTATATTTTTCAATCTCACCTGGACTTGCTGCCTGTGTGGGATGTTGGATGGACGGCAGCTGTGGCTGCCGCAAGCCATATGTGCTGGGCCAAGGAATGCATACATGACACTCCTCCCAGATTTGACAGTGTTCAGGAAACTGACCAGATACAGTAGCTTTTTAGCTTGTGGATCTGCTTACCATGAAGGAGTGTATCTAGGACACAGTTGTGGAACTATAGCTGCTACAGAAGTACGTTTTGGCACACACAGGACACTTTCCATTCTAGTGTGAGCCCAAATATGATGATCTACTTTTCTGCAATGATTTTCTATAATTAAAAAATGTTAGAGACTTAGGAGTCTCTAAATGACACCAAACTTTTCCGAGTGGTGAAGACCAGAAGTGATTGTGGGGAGCTCCAGAAGGATCTCTCCAAACTGGCAGGATGGGCGGCAAAATGGCAGATGCCTTTCAATGTAAGTAAGTGTAAAGTTATGCACATTGGGGCAAAAAATCAAAACTTCACCTATAGGCTAATGGGTTCTGAGCTGTCTGACAGATCAGGAGAGAGATCTTGGGGTGGTGGTGGTGGACTGGTCGATGAAAGTGTCGACCCAATGTGCGGTGGCAGTAAAGAAGGCCAATTCTATGCTTGGGATCATTAGAAAAGGTACTGAGAACAAAACAGCTAATATTATAATGCTGTTGTACAAATCAATGTTAAGGCCACACCTGGAGTATTGTGTCCAGTTCTGGTCGCCACATCTCAAAAAGGACATAGTGGAAATGGAAAAGGTGCAAAAGAGAGCGACTAAGATGATTACGGGGCTGGGGCACCTTCCTTATGAGGAAACGCTACGGCCTTTGGGCCTCTTCAGCCTAGAAAAGAGACGCTTGAGGGGGGACATGATTGAGACATACAAAATTATGCATTGGAAGGATATAGTGGATAGAGAGATGCTCTTTACACTCTCATATAACACCAGAACCAGGGGACATCCACTAAAATTGAATGTTGGGAGGGTTAGGACAGACAAAAGAAAATATGTCTTTACTCAGTGTGTGGTCGGTCTGTGGAACTCCTTGCCACAGGATGTGGTGACGGCATCTGGCCTGGACGCCTTTAAAAGGGGATTGGACAAGTTTCTGGAGGAAAAATCCATCATGCGTTACAAGCCATGATGTGTATGTGCAACCTCCTGATTTTAGAAATGGTCTATGTCAGAATGCCAGATGCCAGGGAGGGCACCAGGATGCAGGTCTCTTGTTATCAGGTGTGCTCCCTGGGGCATTTGGTGGACCCCTGTGCAATACAGGAAGCTGGACTAGATGGGCTTATGGCCTGATCCAGTGGGGCTGTTCTTATGAGTGTATTTAGTTTTCTGTATTGCTGCATCCAGCTGTTGACACTGTGTGAGCAAGTACACCTGGACTCCTCATTGGGAAGCATAGTAGACCAGAGCTCCAAAGATTCGTCCTGCTGTTACAACCCTCCTCCTGCCTTGTTTGCCCCTTCCCCACCCCTAACTCTACCCACCCTGACTCTGTTTCACTCCGTCCCGTCCCCCACAAAGAAACATTGTGCCCCCTGATAAAATTCCACTTGGAAGCCCTGGTTGTATGTGGTCCACACCAATTCCAATTTTTGGCTCAATGATCCACGGGGTCTACTGCGCAACATGCCTAGCAGGACCCACTAACTTGCGCACACCTCCTTACTGCTCTGCTTCCTTTTATGAACAGCAATTTTCTCTTTGTCCAGACCAGCTAACTGTAATTTGCACTTGCCTTCCAAACCAGGATTGGAAACCAGCATCCAACTCTGGTTTTCAATTCTAGATTACATGACAATGAAAATAACTGCCAGTTTGGACAAAACAGCCAGCTATGGTTTAGTTCCAAGCTAGGAAAGGAGGGAGGGAATTGCTGTGTCTAGGGAAGAAGGAAGCCATGAGCTCAGGCTTGGAGCATCAAACTAGGTTTTGGCATCACATCTGAACCACCTTGCTATTTCTTTCAGACTAACCAGGGTGGTTCTGAAGATAAAATGAAGAAACTCTGTGTATGCCATCCTGAGTTCTTTGAGGAATGGCAGAATACAGATGTGATAGATAAATACACAGAGATAAAAGTGAGTGACTGTGATGATCTTGTCTTTTTTTTCCCCAAAGAAAAATTGTGGAGGTTCCTCCTCCTTGCATCATTGGCTTGGCTAACTGCAGGTGAGTTTTTATTAACTGCTACACTCTTGATCAAGGGTGTTTCTGTCTTGAGATGGGCTATTTTTGCCAGATTTAAAGAGAAAGTTTTATCTTGAAAAGATGTTTGATTCTTTAAAAAAATGCAGCATACCTCAGGCCACAACTTTACGAAAGGGCTTTTCATGATGGAACTGCTCTAAGCATGCACTGCACATCCATTTACCACACCATCTTGGAGGCATCACTCTTCTAAACCCTATCCCAGAAGAGCAAATCAGTGTGATCATCTATTTTGTTACTATTTATATACTGCCTTTCCTTTTTATAATCCATAAGGTGGAATAAAACAATTGAAAGCACAATAAAATTTCTTCATAAAAAAGCAGCACTAAAAATGCCACAAAGCCAGAGAGCTTATTTAGTTACATATTTATATACTTCCATGCTGGAAGTAAAGGCAGAAGAGCTGGTATCCTCAGGCATCTGCCAATCCCTCACAATCTTTACTCAGAGTATCTGTGTGGTGATGGAACATCTCTCTTGATTGAGAGCATCACTTTAGCTGCTCCTCTTCTCTTCTATGTGCAGGTGGGGCAGATGTTAGAAGGAGGAAAAGAGGGGGCACAATTATTCTGTACTCTTTTTATGCTCTTGGGGCCCACAATAGATAAGGAAAGGTGTGAAAGAGGGAGAGGAGAAGCATTAGTCCTGCTGCTGCTTATGGTGGCAGAAACACATACCCACCCACTGACAACATCAAGTCAAGACCTTCATAAACCTTGATAAGGGGCCACTAGGCTAGGAGTGTCACACAGACGGCCCTTTGACAAGGTTCCTTTTACATGGAGCCAGCCTTATGGCCTACATGCGGTGTCCCATCCAGGTGCTAGACCTGCTTAGTGGCTGCCTCATATACACAACAGACCCTGGGACCTATAGGGATAACTTACTACTACTTACTACTACTACTACAGGAAAATAGTTGTACATGCATGGAGCATGAAAGAGTACCGCACAATGGCTAAATCTGGCCTTTTTCTTTGGTGTTAATATATTCATTTAGAATGCTTATGCATTTGTTTGTGTGAGTGACTTCCTAATTTGTAAGAAGGCAGGAACCCACAGGATTACTTGGAAAACAGCACACATAAGAACATAAGAACAGCCCCACTGGATCAGGCCATAGGCCTGCATAATTTTGTATGTCTCAATCATGTCCCCCCTCAGGCGTCTCTTTTCTAGGCTGAAGAGGCCCAAACGCCATAGCCTTTCCTCATAAGGAAGGTGCCCCAGCCCCGTAATCATCTTAGTCGCTCTCTTTTGCACCTTCTCCATTTCCACTATGTCTTTTTTGAGATGCGGCGACCAGAACTGGACACAATACTCCAGGTGTGGCCTTACCATAGATTTGTACAACGGCATTATAATACTAGCCTTTTTGTTCTCAATACCCTTCCTAATGATCCCAAGCATAGAATTGGCCTTATTCACTGCCGCCGCACATTGGGTCGAAAGTTTCATCAACCTGTCCACCACCACCCCAAGATCTCTCTCCTGATCTGTCACAGACAGCTCGGAACCCATCAGCCTATATCTAAAGTTTTGATTTTTTCCCCAATGTGCATGACTTTACACTTACTGACATTGAAGTGCTTCTGCCATTTTGCTGCCCATTCTGCCAGTCTGGAGAGATCTTTCTGGAGCTCCTCACAATCACTTCTGGTCTTCACCACTCGGAAAAGTTTGGTGTCGTCTGCAAACTTAGCCACTTCACTGCTCAACCCTGTCTCCAGGTCATTTATGAAGAGGTTGAAAAGCACCGGTCCCAGGACAGATCCTTGGGGCACACCGCTTTTCACCTCTCTCCATTGTGAAAATTGCCCATTGACACCCACTCTCTGCTTCCTGGCCTCCAACCAGTTCTCAATCCACGAGAGGACCTGTCCTCTAATTCCCTGACTGTGGAGTTTTTTCAGTAGCCTTTGGTGAGGGACCGTGACAAACACCTTCTGAAAGTCCAGATGTATAATGTCCACGGGTTCTCCCGTATCCACATGCCTGTTGACCTTTTCAAAGAATTCTATAAGGTTTGTGAGGCAAGACTTACCCTTACAGAAGCCATGCTGACTCTCCCTCAGCAAGGCCTGTTCGTCTGTGTGTTTTGAGATCCTATCTTTGATGAGGCATTCCACCATCTTACCCGGTATGGATGTTAGGCTGACCGGCCTATAGTTTCCTGGGTCCCCCCTCTTTCCCTTTTTAAAAATAGGTGGACCGCTAACACACACTGTTGGTGGACTGGTAACTGACCCAGATTTTTTTAGAAAATCTGCTGGCAACTCCCAGTTCATCCCTGTTTATGGGAGTAACTGCCTCTGTTCTGAGTAGTGATAAGAAAATAAAGCCAAGCTTTTTCAAGCATAAATGAAAAGAACAGAAAAAGAACATTTTTATTCATTTTTTACTTCTGTTAATTCTTACCTTTTTTTCTCCTCAAAGATTCTTCTGAATTGCAAGACTGCGATTATTCTCTCTGCACATTACATCCAGGTGAATATCTGTGATTGCTAGACCCCAAATGTTATAGATTTTCTTAGCTATGATGACACAAAACAAAGTCTTTTAATACTATTACTACAGCATGTGAGATACAAGTTGAGGGCAAGCCAGATAGGGCAACAAAGGCAGAGGAATTGCAAGCTCAAGGCTATTTGTACACTATAGGGATAGGGATTCATAAGTATTCTGGTGTGTGAGCTTTTGTCTGCATGAGACATTCCATGTGAAAGCTTGAGGCTTTAGCAATCAACACGTGTAGAAGGCTCAATGGCCTTGTACAGCACCTGGCTCTATCACTACTTCTGTCATCCCTTGTCCCTAAAACCAAGTAAAAATGGGGAAGGAGGACATTGCAACAGTGTTGCATTCCCAGGGCCCTGGTAGAGTGATGTTTCCTGCCAGGAAAGTACTGGTAATTTTTTTACTTCAGGGCCAAAGGAAAGGAAAAGTACTAACTGCTCCCAGAATTTAATTAGCACAGGCCAGCTGCCTGATCAGAGCAGTTTGCTTTTGTCTTGAACCTCTTTGAAAACATTGAAACAAAAATTTTGTATGCACTCCTGTTCAAAAGCTTGTGACAGTTCAAAACGAGAGGAGATCTCTAGGTGCTCAGAACAGTGAGCAAGCTTGTTCTGGAAGGAAACTTTTACAGCAGTCAGGGATTGCTTGACCCCACTTTGACCTAAGAGTCTTTCTTGATCTCCTTGCAGTTCCATTTTTGGCCATAGTTGAATAGTGGCACATAGGCTGAAATCCTACCTTGTATCCCTAATCAAGGGTAAGCTGCAGGTCTGATTCTTGTCCCTGCAGTATCCTTCGATTAGCGAAAAATCCATTGCTGTACCATCCTCAAGGAACACCAAGTTACATCTTAGTTTAGTGGAGTGTAACCCAAATGACCCACCAGGGGCTAGTTTACAGATTGTTTTGTAAAAAGCTTAATTGGCCAATTTATTAGCAGGAAAGTCCAATATGTGTCACACCACTGATTATGATCTGTAGCACTTTCATATTACATTTCTATATCATTTAAAAAAAAAAAAAACAACCAACAGTGGGTGGTGGTACTCAGAAATCTGCTCCGAATTCCTGTAACTTCTAGCCCACACATTTTAAAAATACCTTGAAAAACCAACTTGCAAAGGGATAGCCATGTTTGTCTGCTGCAGCAAACCAACAACCAGTCTTTGTAGACAGCAAATGTTTTGAAGTATAAGCTTTTGTGGGCTCTGAGATGGGAGAGGTATAGTGACCATGATGATGCAAAGTTAAGTGTGGATTCACAACAATTGTAAAAGTAGAGTAGTCTTTTTGACTTTGTTGAGTTAGGGCGCAATCCTATCTTGCGCTGGAACAGGCAAGCCAGGAGGTTTGCAGTGTATCCAGCGTGAGATAGGGCACCACAGTGGCTCAGCTGAAGGTAAGGGGAAACTCTTGTCTTACCCTCAGGTAAGCCACTGCAGCTCCTATGGGTCTCTTCGGACATGCGCCAACTCCTGAGGTGGCACAAGTTCAAGGAGAGCGGAGCAACTTGAAGTTGCTCTGCACTGCTTGGGGAACAGGGCTAGGATCCGGCATAAGAGCTGGATCCCAGCTCTGCCTCCCGCTCCCCACCCATCCACCCCTGGGACCTCCCTCTGTCCGCCCTCCCCCCACCCTGGAACACCTCCCTCCCGCCTCCTCCTCGCCCTCCACAGAGCTTTGCATCAGCCGAGCTCGGCCGACACAAGGCTCACTTCCTCCGTTGGCGCAGAGGCTGGATTCAGCCTCCACATGCCAGCCCAGCTGACTCACGAGGAAGCACAAACATGCCTTATGGTACATTTGTGACCCTCCTGGGCCAGCACAAGGGACTTTGCAGGCCCTTAGTTAACAAGCCTGCAATCCTATACACACTTACCTGGAGGTAAGTTCCATTGAAATCCATGCACAGGTAGACATGCCTAGGATTATGCTGTAATGTATTGGCAGGAACAAAGATTTCTTGACAGAGCCTACATAGGTGGACCTCCACCTGTGAACAAAGAGGCCAAATGAGCCTTCTGCTTGGCCATCACTATTAAAAGACACCCAAGGTGATGTATAAGTTTGCAACACTTCAAAGAACAATAAAACATATATAGCGCACCTGTTTTGTTACTCTTTAGGTGCCAAGTAAAGACCATCTGAATGGATTGTTATATATTCTCCTCTGTCTGCTGTTTTAATGCTGTTTAATTGTTTGAAACACTGAGGGCACAATCCTAGCCTGGTCTACTCAGAAGTAAGTCCTATTTTGTTCAATGGGGCTTACTCTCAGGAAAGTGTGGTTAGGATTGCAGCCTGAGTTATTGTTACCAAAAGTGTGGTCTTTGTTATTAAAAAACTTTCCCATTCTAATTGGGTGGCTTTTTGGATCTTTGCTTAAATCAGCAGGCTAATATCCGCTACAGGCTTATATCTACTATCTATTTCAGCCTCAATGTACTGTATAAGTTGCTTGCTTTCATTTTGCAGACTGGCAAGAGGATCTGACATGCTATTACATAGAAAAGAGGGGGATCCTGAGCTGTTCTTGGCTCCTGCTACCCACTACTTCAGGTTCAATTGTGTATACTGTGTTTTTTAAATGGTAAGTCTGGAATGGGGAGGATTCAGAATATGTACTCCCTTAGAATTATTTGTCCCAAACCTGAGTAATTTCCATAATTTACATGTGATCCTAAGATATGATACTTCTGTCATAACAAACTCTTCCATCCACCATAAATTGTTTTCTTGTGCTAACCAAGGGCTAGGCAGGACTGGTCCTGCTATTTGGCAGTAATCTATACCATGGTTTAAATTACTGTGAGCAGTTATTGAGCTTTATGCTTCTCTTCCTATGTGAACACAAGTAGGAGACCGAAAGCTTCCGCTTTCACTCTTCACCTTTTTTGATAGTTCTCTATTAAGCTTAGACTCTGCCCCTCTACCCTCACAGTTGTTACTGAGTGCACTTCTAAGCATGCGTTAACATGTGCACAAGGGAGAAAATGAATGTGTGTGCTGGATCCTCTGTCATGGCCAATGGCATAGCTCTACAGTTCAGTGGGTAAGGAAGAAGAAGCAAGGGTGAACAGTGCAGCAAAACTTAATTGTGGGTATAATTAATAACAGTGAAGGGGGGAATCAAGATAAAGCAGTGTAATGCCTGTTGACCAGCCATTCACAACTCTGTCCTAAGTTTATCAGATTCCATGAGGCAGACAAAGCCAAAGAGAGAAGTGGGGAGAAGAAAGGAAATCCCTAGGAGGAACAGGGCTCATAATGGCATGAGCATGTAGGGAGAAAGAACAGAAAGAAAGGATGTAGGAAAATTTTGTGGAGACCTGAAGTTAGGAATGTGGGGGTTTTAGAGTGGAAGGAAGGGGAGAAAAGGGAGGAATGTTGGAGAAGTAGAGGGAAAGGAAGGGAGGCAGATCCTATGGTTTGTGCCATGGCAAAAGACCATTGCTAGAGAGTGGTTCTCTGTAGCATGAGACATGGGTGATGGTATGACCTCACCATTTGCAGTGCGGGTTACACTCCCAGTGAATATTTCCTCTTAAACAGTGTCCCAAGCCTCCAAAGAACTCAGAAGAGATCTTCCTTGTTTTCTGTGTTCTTGTTGATGGATCAGTTATGGGAATTTGCTGGAGGCCTGAAACCGATTTCAGACCTTCCCAAAACAATTCAAAAGTAGATTCATTCCCCCCCCCCTTCAAAACTCACACAGCACTCGCAGAGAGGGAGAAAGTCACAAGCACTAAGCTTGTCACCAGTTTGACTACACCCAAGACAGACAATGAACAATAGCAGGGAGCAAGATAGCATGAAGCCTCTGTGACCAAGGTTATCATTCTGTATCTGCTGAGCTTGAGCATGATGTGTTGTCGAAGCTGTGGGGCATGGGTGCTGAGACTAGGTGTATCTCCTAATCAAAGACAGGATATAAAAACAGAAAGAGGGTTTGAAGCTAGCCCTAAAAACTTGGTGTAAAAAATACACCTATAGAAATAAGGCAAAATCAGGGATTTTCACCATGGACTCTGAAGACAACACAATGGAATGGAGTCCTAAGAGCCTGCAAGAGCACAGCTTGAGAATGTAGTCCTGCCTTCCTCCTCTAACTATGGGGACTTCTCCTGAGAACTTCCAGGAAATTCTCTTGAAGAAATATGGCATGGCCCTTCTCAGTCCCAACAGTTTCTTTAGAGAGGCTGGCACTAGAAAAACTAACCTGGCTTACTTCAATATGTGCTATGTGGGGTTGCCTTTGAAAGCTCCAAGTGGTACAGAATGCAGTTGCTTTTGTGTTGACCACTGACCAGTGCAAGATAATTTAATCATATCTTGCCATATTGCTTCAGCTGCATGTTACTAGTTGTTTTCTGGATACAATTCAAGATGCTTGTTATTATTTTGAAGCTGCATAGCTTGGGGTCGAGATACCTAAAATCACCTTGTTTTATATGAAACTGTCCGTCCATAAAGATCATGGAGGGAGGCTCAACACTGAACTTTACATTATTGTGGTCACTCTATCCTTTGTCTCCTGAGATTTGGTTCAACAATTATTTGCAAGAGGACCTTCTCAGTGGCAGCCCCCAGAATGTAGTCTTCCCTGCCCTCTAGTGGCCTACTGTGTTTCTGTTTTTGCTAGTGTACCATCAAGGGCTGGGGAGCCAGCTGTTTGCTGTTTCCTGAACTAAGTTGACTCTCGTTGTTTTGTTTAGATGTTGCTGCTTGCATTTTTTGTATTTTGTATTCTTGTTTTTAATCAACTGTGTTTTTGATAGCTAATTTATGCTGCCTTGTGTCACTCAAAAGGAGAAAGAAAGGGTAGAATTTCCTTTAATAATAACAAAAATCTGGCAGTAGGACTACTTGAACCCTTAGTTGGCTCAAGATCATTGGAACAACCCCCTGTCTGGTATCTTGTGGGCACCTTGTATCCAACCCCAGCCTGCCCGGCTCCACAGTGATCTGTGCATGTTCCTATTCCCCTCTTAGACACCTGCCAATGCTTCCATCACAGTACCCCTCTAGGCTCTAGCAGTAGCTAAGATGCTCTTTATCCTCAAATCATCTTTTCCCTGCAGTACGCTACAAAAATTGAAGATATTGTTCTGATATATTGAAAAACCCCCATCAATACCCTCCAAAAAAAGCACAAAGATTCCTTTTTATACATGTGCTCCCTCATACATGTACTTGTAAACGTGTAATGTTTAGTGAGGCTTTAAAGTAAAAATTAAATTAAATGAATATTCTTAAAAATAGTAGAGAACAAAATCAGAATATTAGACCTTGAAAAATAATGCTTTTGAAGCCTACCTTACAGTACACATTTTCTAAGTACTTTATCTCTAAATCTGCCTTTTCTAATTCCAGTATATTAAAACATGGTGTATATATTAGGAGGGTTGAGTTTGTTTTATGCTCTCTTTTTACTGAAGGAATGCATACCAATACTGCCAAAAGACATTGCCTCCTGTCACAATAAGGCGGTCACTGTTTCGTCCTGCTGAAAGTGTGACTGTTTGGGTATCAGCCAGCTATTCCCACGAGACCTGCATGATAACAAAGAACATCTCGTTTGTACCTAACAAAACAAGTACGGTATCTTTCTTCGCTGATCTGAAGCCACAGCCTTTATTGTAAAATATTGGTTGCTAATGTCATTTTTATTGTTAGCAGAGGCCAGCATTCAACATATTGGTTAATAAATAAATTCCAGTACACTCATACACAAACTCCCCCATCCCAAGCTGTTCAAATAGCAGGTAGTTTTCGTACTGCCTTGATCTCAGAATGGGATTCTTACCCACCCTCATCCCTGATGCCTGCTCTTTTTGCTGTCATCTGCTTCTCTTGCTGCCAAATTCATGGCAGCCCCTTCCTCCTCCTCTCCTCTCACATTTGTCTTGTATTTGGTGAGGTTTCACCACCACAGAGGGTATATGAGATTTGCTGTATTATGTCAGCGTAAGCCAGTATAGTATAATGACTGTATTGGTCTGTGAAGCTGTCTGGATAGCGTTTAGCAAGTTATCATCTCTCTGTTTAATCTCCCCTCTTACAGGCTTATTACAAAGCTAAGATGTTTGTCCAAGCTTCTTGTGGGGGTGGCTTGAGATACAGGAATAAATAGATCAGATCCAAACTAAACAACTAAAACAAGTTGGAACAGCAAAAAAGCAACTGTCAGAAATTACTGATGGAACTACTGGCTAGGGATGGATGTCTTCTTTTGGTTTCTTTGTTTAGCTCTTGCTCTAAACAGGAGTAGGGACAGTGTATGCACTGGGCTGGATGACTGTATGCAGTCTTCAGAATGAAGAGGTCAAACTTTACCTGGACTGTAGGAATTTAGTTTGCAGGGCAGGGGTTTGCATGTCTGAATGCTCTCCCCAAAATAGACTTATTGGGGGAAAAGTTAGGGTGAAGAAGTCTTCTCTTTGACATGTTTGCAAGACTTAGGAAAGGCTTTTTGTATCTCTTATTATAGGAATCATTCACACATGCACCCACATGGGCAACAGGGTTACAGCAACATTACAACCCTTGTAATGCCAGACCTCTCAATTCTGCTGATGGTATAAACTAGCCCTATAAGAGCGTTTTTAAGGCCAGGTGTCTTGCTCTTCCCATGACAATCACAACATGAGCAAAGGGCATGAGCCTAGTAACGTCAAAAAGCTTCATGGACCTCTGCTCCCAAGTCATACAACTTTCCCTCTAGCAGTGGTTTGTTTTAAGAAGCATTTTATTTCAGAACTGCCTTTTTTATTTATGCCTGCATAACAGGAGAACAACAGTTGGATTATTTTGGATTTTTGTTGTACTGAAAACTTTGACTTCTGTGTTTTCTCTTCATTTTAGAGAAATGCCCATCACCTTCCTACATTAGAGCATATCAGTTGTTCAATGCATTAATCATCATGTGGGACTCGCCAAGAGATCTGTTGCAATATGAACTGCAATACAGAGAAGCAAAGCAAGCAGCCTCACAGTGGGTCCCGGTAGGTCAAGCAAAATACATTCGTGGGTCCAAAGGCTTTGATCAGGATTGTCACCCAGTTAAAGAAATCAGACCTGATTATTTCAATTCATACAAATGTTCATAGGGATAAAAGCAATAATTCTGAAAGGAAAATGCCTATCTTTTTGTTTTTAGTTTGCATAAACATACAGTACATGATGCAATAGATATGGTCTATTTATTTATTTTTATTACTTCAGGTGGCAAGAACTATTTTAGGGGGAAAAACAAAGAAGTCCAACAGATTCAGGGCACATATGTATTAGTGCCAACATATTTGAAGCAATTAGCTCTTCATCAGAGAATTGGTTCTAATGCAGTTTCTTAGATGACAAGTCCTATGATGGTAGCTGACACTGGAAAAAGCATTTTCACTGTATGTGAGGAATGGGGTATATGTACCACCTGTGAGTTTCACAAGTTCTTCTACTGAAAATATTTTTAAAGAAATTGATGCCCAATTAATTGGTCTCACTTTTTAAAATTGATTAAATGTTTTAAAATGATTACTTGAATCAGCTATTATAGCCAAGTTATGAGACATAGGACTTTCCCTAAATGTAACTTGGAAGCTATAGCCACTTCAAAAGCTGGCAGTCCATTTCTTAATGGGTTTGGTGTACCATAGATGGCATATCACTTCACATGAAACCCCCTATCACTTAAGATCTGCTAACGAGGCTTTGTGTAGGATCCTTTCAGGAGGTAGGATCAGTGGGAATAACAGGATCAAGGGGGTAGTGGGAGCACTAGTTATGAGTTCTACAGCCAGATATTAACTGCTGCCTTATGGCAACAGGACAGAGCTCCACTGTCATAAATGGCAATACAGTGGCCATTATTTTGCAGCCACTACTGCAAAGAGTGGTAGTGCTGTTAGCTCACGGCCACTTCCAGCTACTTGCAAAAGCACAAGTAAAATAAGGAGGAACAGGGAAGTTTCTGGGTGGTGGGGAAGAGAAGGGTGAATTCTCTGGTGGCAGCAGCATGTGTTGGGATTCTGTCCCCATTCCCTCTACAGAGCTGGTGCAGGTCCAAAGAGTTCCATTACCTCTCTCCTTTTTGGTTCTCCAGACTCTTCTAAACCAGGCTTTTGTAGAGATTGTATCAGTTTTCAATTTTGATGCTCTCCCATCTCTCATTCTTGTCTAATAATAAGATTGGCAACTATTTCACTATCTTCTTATATCACTTTCGATTGACCACTAGTCTGGCAATAAGGTTACCAAAAGGGCTGTTTTGTTTAGGGGAATTATTACACTACCCTTATTGGAACCTCAGGATCGCAGACTGGATAACAAGATGGCGTAATGCAGAGAAATTCCCTTTTTAGCTTAAAGAGGAGACTGGAAGAAAGATAACTTTTAATAAAAGATTATAGTTTTATTACAAAAGCACAAAGGTAAACATAATGCACATGGAAAAATGATAAGTATATGTTTCTCAGTCCTAGTACTTGAATCTAGTGTACCTAGCTTTTATGGTGGTTGCATGTAAAAAGTATTTGGTGCATCCGAGGAAATTAGAAAAGGGAAAGGTTGTAGGGAAGGATTTTAGGGGTCCCTGATCTGCCAATCCCAGTTGCTAACTAAAGATAGGGAGAGAAGGGGAGAAAAAAAGGGGGGGGAGAAGGGAAAAAGTCCCAGGCGCAAGATAGTTACCTATCCTGTAGAGCAGTTGGATGGGGGGGGAGTCCTGTGTGTGGAGGACCCTCTGACACAACACAGATGTGTTGGTCCTTGGAGGGGGGGCCAGAGAGAGAGCATGTGGTGGGGAAGCCCTCTCTTAAAAAGGGGTTTGCAAAATGTGCTGAGCTGGATGGTAGCTTGCTTACTACCACACAGCAGGGTAAACATTGAAAAGATCAGGATGTCCCTTATCAGCAAAATTCAATGGGGTCTAATGGCTGGCTTCCTAGCTGGGGGAACTTAAACAATACAATGAGTCAGCAACACACAGAAGGCAGTTCAGGTTTGCATACAGTACTTAAGCAGTGATTGGGTTAAAACAATACAATGAATACAGTAATGTAAACAATGATTTGCTATGCCAGACTTCTTCATAGGGAGGTGGATTTAAGATGCCTATAATGTGTAACCATAGGGAGGTGGAGGTTGTGTAAGCTTGTGACTTGACCTGGTTGTGGAATGTAGGAGACACTTAGTCCATAGTACATAACCAGATAGAGAGAAAATCACAACTAAAAGGAAAAAGGGGATTTTCACGTAACAATACATCCACTATAATTTGGGGATCACTAGGAGCATTTGGGATTCTCCTCTAACTGAGTTCTTAAAGAAGAAGAGAGCACGTGCAAAGGATTGTATAGTTCTGACATGACCCTTGCAACACCTTTCATATTCTCCCGACACTGTAGTTCTGAATACTGATTGACATTATAATTCCTGGCCTTTGAGAAGGAGGACAATGAATAATCTTTTTTGCTAATTGAATGATTAATGTAATGGTGTTTCTTTGCAGGTTCCTGTAGAGAACGGAACCTTTAATACGACTATCTCCAGTGCAAATGCATCATCAACATATGTTGCTCGCCTCAGATGCAAACCCCGAGTTGAAAGTTGTTCTGTGTGCATCTGGAGTGGAGACATTTGGATTCCACATAGTAAGTGGCATAGATGTTTATTGATCTGTCAAAAAGTAAGGATGCCTTCCAATCCCATTAGTCCCCGCTAATTGACCAAAGAGACACTTTTAAAGTAGTGATTCTCTTATATTTGGCAGGAGGGAGCAGCTGTCTCTCTTCATCCCAGCATAGTACCTTTTCCAGTGGCCATTTGGTGGTGTTTCCCTTGTGTTTTCTTTTAACGCTGTAATTTCTTTTGTTGTGTAAATCACTTTCTGATTTTTTTTTTTTTTGCTGAAAAGATCTGTTACATATTATTACTAAGAAAATTTATATATTACTATAAATATGAATTACTGAAAAAATAAAAATATTATGAATTTGTTTCTCTATTAACCTTGGCCATGCTGTTCTGCCTTACCAGAGCTTACTGAAAAACCAATAATTTTGGAAAATACTATAGAAGAGATCTCCAAAGGAAAAAGAAGTGTCTTTCTTAAATGGGAGGTAATGTCTACTTTTTTATGTAGCACAAGGTCAATTACATGAATTTACTGAATTTTTCCCCTTGCTTTTCATACTTGGAACTCAGGGTAGCATGAATGGCTATCTTTCCCTACCCTTATATCTTCACAGTAGCCATATCATTGCAGAGCAAGGATTTAAATCTTGGTTTCCCCAGTCCAGTGCTTTCTACTTTATACCACACTGGCTCTTAACTGGGAATGATCAAAACCATTGATAATCTGATACACTGGTGTGCAGTTTACAATTATACTGTCATATGTCTACAGAAAATAGGCGTAGTAAGATTCTGCAATAATACTGCCCCCACGGATGGAGATGCTCTGTTGGTGGAGAAGCGGAATAACTTTTTTGCCGGGTTTGAGGTAAATCAAACTGAAGTTGCCACACCGCAGTTATTAACTCAGAACGGCTCCCTCCTTCTTGTGGGAGAGCATGATGTGAGGAAGACACTGAAAGTGGTAAATTCAAGGAAAGCCGTCGGACCTGATGGCCTTTCCGGCCAGATGGCAAAAGACTGTGCAAACCAATTGGCTGGGGTTTTGGCTAAGATTTTTAATCTGTCTCTATCCCAAGCCACTGTTCCATCGTGTCTGAAAGCTTCCACCATTGTCCCATTGCCAAAGAAGTCCTTTATAAGTAAATGATTATAGACCAGTGGCATTCACTTCTATTATTATGAAATGTTTTGAACAATTAGTTCGACAGTACATCATCTCCTGTCTTCCAGACTCATTTGATAGATATCAGTTTGCATATAGGGCAAGTAGATCAACAGAAGATGCTATAAACACCGTCTTACACACTGCCTTAACTCATTTAGAGCAGCGGGGGACCTATGTAAGAATGCTCTTCATGGATTTTAGCTCTGCATTTAATACAATTATACCGTACAAACTGATATCTAAACGTAAAGATCTTGGGTTTCCAGATCCAATCTGTATGTGGATCTTGGATTTTCTTTCAAATCGCCCTCAGAGGGTGAGCTTAAGGAACTTTGTTTCTTCTGCCAGGACTCTCAATACGGGTACTCCACAGGGCTGTGTGTTGAGTCCACTACTGTTTACCGTCTATACTTCAGATTGCACCAATATTTATCCCAGCAATAAGATCATTAAATTTGCGGATGACACCACGTTAGTGGGGCTCATCTCTGAAGATGATGAGTCTGCATGTCGTGAAAAGGTACAACGGTTGTCTTGATGGTGCAAAAACAATAACCTTATTTTTAACATCAATAAGACTAAGGAGTTTATTGTGGACTATTGGAAAAGAAAATCTGACATTCGGCCCTTGTGTATTGAGGGCGTTTGTGTAGAGCAGGTGGACGAGGGTAAGTTTCTGGGGATCATCATGAAGAAGGATTTGACATGGAGTGCAAACACCATGGCTCTGGTCAAGAAGGCCCAACAACGTTTGTACTTTTTGAGACTCCTCAGCAGACAAAAACTGTCTGAGACATTGTTGGTAATTTTTTATCGCAGCTACATAGAGAGCATTCTATCTTATTGTCTCTGTGCTTGGTTTGCGAGTTGTACAGTGGTGGAGAGAAAAGTGCTCCAGAGGATTATCAACACTGCTCAGAGGATTATTAGCTGTTCGCTCCCTTCTTTGGAGGAGCTTTACAGTACAAGGTGTAGGTCGAAAACCTTAAAAATTCTGAGAGATCCCTCGCATCCTGGTTATCAGTTTTTTGAACTATTGCCATCAGGAAGAAGATATAGGGTGATAAGAACAAGAACGAGTAGATTAAAGAACAGTTTTTAACCCAGTGCAGTGTCTAGATTAAATGTGGGGGTACAGTGATATGTTGAACAGAGTTTTAGCAATGTGGTGATTGTATATGTAGTCTGCCTGACTTTGTTGTATTGTTGTTTTGTGTGGGTCTTGTCTTTTTTTACCTTGCGAAAGCACCTAATTTTATTGTACTTGTGTTTACGGGTACAATGACAAATAAATTTTCTATTCTATTCTAATGATGTAGTTTACTGTTCGCAAAAGATCCCATTTCAGCCAGATTCTGAAATACATACACCAATATTGGAATCCTAAAGGAAATACTAATGAAGTATATCAAGGCCCAATCCTATCCAATTTTCCAGTGCCAGTGCAGCTGTGCTGATGGGGCATGCACTGTATCTTGTGGTGGGGCAGCAGTCACAGAAGCCTCCTTCAGGTATGGGAACATTTGTTCCCTTACCTTGGGGCTGCATTGCGGCTGCACCGGTGCTGAAAAATTGAATAGGATTGGACCCTTAATCACTGAACATTGATCTTTATGCAGTTCAGTTGTTTTTTCATGTGGTTTCAATTTAAATATGGATTGTGTCCTAAGAAGCCATTTAGTTATTTGATTTTTCTCTGTAAACCGCTTTGTGAACTTTTAGTTGAAAAGCGGTATATAAATACTGTTAATAATAATAATAATAAAATAAGCATACATGGTAAGAAGATTGCAAAAGCAAAATGTCCCATTAGGTCTTTGACACAGCAGCCCTGTGCACTTGTAAAAAAATATCTGCTGCTGGAGGTTGGGAAGCACCCTGGAGCAGTACTGTATGGGTGCTGCAGATTTAAGGGCTTTAGAGAGCTGCAGATTTTAGGGGTAAACAGCAAAAATCACCCCCCCCCCCATTTTCAGACGGAAATGCTTTCTGTTCACCAAAGACAAACTTCAGGTATAAGCCTGAATCAATACCATTTCATGTCATTTTATTACCATTGTACTTAGTAGCAATTCAATGTTAATATTTGTTTATACTAGACAACACAAAGAAGAAATACTATTGGCTACTATATAAGTGTTGAAAGAATACCCAGATATTGTTTTGATGCTCAGATTCCCCTGAACATAACCAAGAATTGGGTACGTCTGAATCTCTCAATGGGTTATTACAGAATCAATATCTCTGCCTATAATGAAGAAGGAATGTCCCCTTCAGTAACATACATGGTTCCAGAGTTCACTACATCAGGTAAAGGGATGATCATATTTTTATGTCAAGAAAGTATAAGAAAATGTAATGAAGATGTATTCTCTTGTATAGAGGTTCAAAGCAAAAAAGAAAAACCGTGTAAAGTTGATTTTTATTTATGTGCTTGCTGGTTACATCTTTCCATTTGGTTCTGTATCTATTTGAACTCATTTGGATTGGGCCATTAATAAGTTAAGCAGTCATTCAGATCCATTCAAATCAGTGTGGTTTAAAAGCCCTTTAAAAGCCATGTGTGTGTGATTGTGGCCGAAATTGATGCTGAAACCAGAAAATTAGGTTGTGTTAAAATCAATAACATTTTTATTTTCATTGTTGTAAATGTATTGCCACTCTGCTGAGTGGTGAGGCTTCCAGTGCCAGCACTGCACAAGTCTGTTTCCTTTCCATGAGAAATCACTGGAGACTCTTGGCTTTACAGGGTTTTTGTAAATATGTAGGAAGAACAGAGAGGCCCTGCATTCCACAGGGTGCTTTCTGCTCACACCCTTCTCAATCCTTCTATCTGTCAAAACAGTTGTTTTGACATACACACATGAGCCTGTCTTACATCCGCCCTTCCCCTTAGCTGAGAGGAGGATAGTCTCCTCCAAGTTCTGATATCCAGCTTTCAAGGGAAATGTCCTGATGTCTCCCAGTCATTAGATCCCATTAAGGAAATATCTACATTAAGGAGCATTCTTTTGTCATATCCCAGAGTCCATAAGGCATAGCTGCAAGACAAACCTGTACTATAATCAACCAGTAACCCACAACAGTCATCTGAATTAGCATGCCAGCACAGAATCTTTTTCCAAAACGAAACAAAAGCAATAAAATTTGTCTTGTTATTTAAGAAGGCTTTTTTTCACCTCTCTGCAGCTTTACCTGGCCAGATCAAGGTCTTAAATCAGGGAAACAACACTGTTATCACCTGGAATCTAAAGTCCAGTTTAACTTATTTTGCAATTGACTGGGGCACTGGAATAGAAGATATGAAGACGGAAGTAATACTTACATCTATGAGAGACTTCAGACTAGGTAACGAGTCTTTCTTTTACTGACTGACACAGAGAATTTTCTCTCTTTCATGTCCTATTTTTATAAAACAAGTGATCATAAAGAGTCAGTCCAATGCTTTACTTTGTCCCTCAGCCAGCTCTACAGATTGGATTGGGCTCTTATTCATGTTCAACAACTGATGGCCCATGATAGAAACATAAAATTATTTGGATTTGGCCATTAATAAGCATTTAGTCCATTCAAATCATAGGGTATAAAAGCCAATTAAAAGCCATGTAACTGTGTGTTACGGCATCAAGAAGCAGTTTATTAGAGGTCCTTATGAACATTGTGATCGAGATGCTTCCCTAGGTATGAAATTTCATCCATTGTTTGTCTTAGCTGCAGTACAATGTGGTAAGTACCAGTTGCAATCCAGGCTGTTTTAGATTTATGGTTTTGGAAGCCTGCATCTACAAGTGGCATTCCACTGCTGGATTTCAGTGTTTCTGTTTGGTAGGACTAAATTATGAAACCTCTGGCCATCTTTTTCACCAAGAAGACCTGAAAATTGGCATGGCCACATCAATACCAAGTCGATGTGGAATCTCAAATGTTGCCATTAAAACCAGGAATATTTCAACTTCAAATATTTATTGGTGTGGGATCTTAAGGTGCTGCCAGGTGTAACCCACCAACTACAACTATTGTGCATCCTCCACTTCCGTGTGATTTGCAGTGTAATCCTGCACAGTGCTAAATTAAATGTGTGGAGAGTGAAACAGGGTCCATGGCAAAGGGTCAAAAACTGAGCAGTCAGCGGGTAAAATCTTCTTCTGCACTCTTTCTCTGCATGCAATACACAGATGTTCTCTCTTACCCTTGCAATGTCTTTCACTTGCATAATTCCAGTCGCTATCAACAAATGTATAGTACTATCCATAGCATTATAATAGACTTAGGGCGCAATCCTAACCCCTTATGTCAGTGCTTTCCAGCACTGGCATAGTGGTGCCAATGGGTCGCGTGCTGCATCCTGCAATTGGGTGTCACTCACAGAGGCATCAAAGTAAGGCAATGTTTGTTCCCTTACCTCAGAGCTGCATTGCCCTTATGTCAGTGCTGGAAAGCACTGACATAAGGGGTTAGGATTGCGCCCTTAGAAGAGCAGCAGCTATATCAAGTCCACACCAAGCCCTTTTCAAACACTCATCTTCCTTTTCAAACAGATGGATAAGTGTTGTGTGTTCCGTATACACATCAGAATGGCAGCATCAGTGAAAAGATGGCCCTTATCCCTACCCACCTACTGCCATAAACTATATTTACAGCTCTGTCACAGGCTTGATAGCTTTTCCTCATCTTTCTGAAAATGTGTCCTTGCAAAGCCTGTCCAAAATCTTAGCTTGTTGCAAAGTCTATCTGATGTGCAAAGAGTCTCTATTCAGGCACATTTTATAGGATGCTTATTCGGCATATTGATTAGGGTTGTGCAGGTGATTCTGGCAAACCGATCAGTCAGGATTAGCTCCAATGTACATTGGAGGGCATCTGATCTGAAGCTTGTTATCAATAATTCATCAGCTATTTTCCTTGACCTTCTTTCATTACATGTTCATCTCCTTTAGATTGTGTATCTCATAGTTTCCAGAGCGGAAAATCCATACAGGGACCATCAGGACTAAAGTTATGTTATTTCCCCATGTCAGGTCAACGTTGTAGCTGTAGCAAACATAGTATATTTTGTAAGCCAGGGCTGTATGTTATTATCTTATTTTAATATTAGAACAAATTCCCATATTATCTAAAGGAACTGGAATCTTTGCATATTTGTACAAATAATTTCTACAATATTATCAGATGGATGAATTGTAAATTTTGAAGAAGCAATTAAAAAATTTTTTTACGGAACAATCCCATGGGCATGATATGCCATCACCCCAGCCTTGCTGTCATTCAGCAGTCTGACAGTGCAGCAGCAAGAAAAAACCCCACCGCCACTCCATCACCTGCTGGAGCACGTCAGGTGGTGGCGGCGGCAGATTGGGGCAGGGATTAGGCCAGGGTGGAAGGGGCAGGATCTCAGTGACATCTGCATTCATTGAGATCCTTTTCCCTTTCCACACCTTGAACTGTCCCAAGTGTCCTTGGATTTACACAGCTAAATAACTGGTGTAGGTCCAAGAAGACCCATTACAGGCAGGTAGCCTACAGGAAGGTAAGTAAAAAAGATTTTACTTACCTCTTCTAGGCCATCTGCTTTCTCCCTCCCCCAGTAGCATGCAACTCACTCTGTTAATGGCACTACATTGTCTGGGCTGGCAGGGTATAGGATTGATGTTATATTATTTTGTATTTGTAGTTGGAGTAGTAGTTGGCAACCTTCAGTCTGTTATTATTATTAATAATAATAATATTTGGACACATACAATTAGTAACATCTTTACCTGCTGCTTAGATGACCTCCAACCATATCGATTATATAAAGTTATGCTGCATACTTTCGACGAAAATCAGTGCAACAACTTAATGAATCATGAAAGGACGTTGGCCATGGCTTACTTCTATGCAAAAGAAGGAGGTATTATTTGGTCTCTACTAATTGCTTACCTTTTTCTACTTGCTTTTGTTCCAGTTTCTTCACTCTGTGTGTGTGTGTGTGTGTGTGTGTGTGTGTGTGTGTGTGTGTGTGTGTGTGTGTGTCCCAAATAACGATAGTGTTGTAGTGAGTGAACATAGTACAACATGACATGTCATGGCCAGTCTTCATTAGACTGGCTTTTGGTGTTTGGACTTATGATTCAATAGTGCTGAATGAAAGTTTACATCAGTTATGGGCTATTCCTGAACCTTGCTTGGAGATGGATAAACATTGCAAATGCAGTCATAATCAAAGAACCTGAGCAAATACACCAGATAATATGGTAGTTGAGACAGTTTTCACAAACTGAATGACCATTTTTAGTACTGCCTAGTCAAGCATATTATGGTTTATTGTATTCTAATCACTTTCTGTATTTCTAATCACTAATCACTTTCTAATCACTTTCTTTTCTGCCTGATTACAGACTTGGCAGCTTCCCATTTGGTGAATCAAAACTCAATAGATCCTTCATGAATTACAAAATATTAACTCCCTGATCATTTGTGTTTTGAAGTCCATCGTCTTAAAAAGAAACGTTAAAACACCATAATTGCTGTGGATTATCTCATCTAGGAGTTGAAAGTTTAGCAGAATGGGAGCATGATCCGAAATAGCAATTACATCTATTTTGCATGCACAGATTTTAGATAAAAAAGAAACTGAGATAAGGAGATAAACAAATCAGAAACAATTATGGTGCACTGAGGAAACAAGTGTATACTCGCTATCCTGAATGAAGTGTACACCAGGAGTCAAGTAAACCTAATTCTGCCATGTATGTTTTGAGTGTTTCTCTAACTTGTGTTCCACATAAAGGAGTACTTCTATCTTAAATTTGGATCTAATATCTCATTAAAGCGCCCCAGAGTTAAAAGATAGTCATGAGATATATTTACCAAATGGCTGAAACAAATTTCATACAATGCGATTGTACCATTCTTTATAGCAGGGGTCTCCAAACCCCAGCCCAGGGGCCAGATGCGGCCCACAGTGTGCGACTATCTGGCCCGCGACCAGCCTCTGATCCCCTGAGAACCTCTGGCCCAGTTGACCAAACACAACTGTTTGGTCAACTTGTTTGGTCAACACCCCAGTTGTGCTTGGGGGTGGGGGAATGGGGATCCATTTAAATGTGTGCTTTATTTCTTGGGCTGTTTTCATTCTTGGAGAAGTCCTGGACATTTGAGCCCATTCATTTATTCATTCATCTAAGTTCCATCTCTAGTGTATTTATTTACATTTTATATTTAATTTTTTTTTCTCGCCTTCAACACTGTGCCAGATATTTGATGTGACCCTTCAGCCAAAAAGTTTAGATCCCCCTGTTTTTTAGTGATGGTGATTGCTGCTGTGATCACTGAAAATGCTGTATCAGCTTATGGTTTTTAGAGACTTGAAAAAAGGAATAGATGTACAGGAAAATAAATTATTGTACTTGTTTTGCATCTCTGTTATCTGGAGTTCACAGCTATCTTACACTGATATCTATGATGGCACTAAGGTCAAATCCTGTCCTGGTCTTTTCTTTTCATCTCTCCGGGCTTATCAAATACAGTAGAACAGGAGTATCAAATGTAAGTCCTGTAAGCCAGATGTGCCCCTGGAAGCTCTTTATCTGTAATATAACCTGTAATAATTGGGCTCTCTCAGCACCACCTTTCTGCAGCATCACTTCTGCCGAGGCTCTGGGAGGGAAGAGAGAGAGATCAGAAGACAAGAAATGCTGTGAAGGTAGACCAAGAGGGTTTAGAGAGGGAGGTGCTGCTGAGGTGCTGAGAAAACCCAATTATCATGTGGGCCACTCCTTCAACAGTGCCACTTCTGCCAAGGCATCACTCTGCAGACCACCTCTAAGCTGCTGAACTGTGAAGTGATGCTGTGGCAGAAGCCCGGGTGTTAACTGGACTCTCTCGTACCTTGAAAATATGAGTAAGATTTGTACATTTTCTCTTCTGTCATTTGCAGCTAATGAGTTTCAATGTGAGAACAAAGTGCATATTTCTGGCCATAGTCTGCGTAATGATGTCAGTTTCTGCTTAATGATGTAACTTCCAGCCCTCAGCAGGCGCCATGAATGCTGTTTGGTCCACTGTAGAGTTTGACATCCCTGCAGTAGAAGATCGTTCCTACCCTGCTGCTGTTTGTAAACAGTGAGCTACAAAAGCAGGATAGATTAACTTTGTTCTGCAAAGGGAATGGTTTGCAATATCTAGCCCTGTTGGTGATGCTATTGGGAAAACAGCCCCTTGTCCAAGCTGTGTCCAGATGAATTGGTGGGCTATGGAGATGAGATAGAACCTGATAAGGGTTTCCAAAGAAAGTCAACAGTTCTTTATCCAACAGGACTTTATCAAATTAGTTTTTGGAAAGTGGTTTTGAGGGCGACAAAATGATTAGAACATTCTTTTCAGTTCCCAAGATGGGTCCAGCAAATGTGACTATTCCAGTTGTGACAAAGCACTCAGCTCTTGTGAAGTGGACTGAGATACCTGCAGAAGAGTCGTTGGGATTCCTTCAGGTATATAGACTTCACTACAGAGAAATCCTGAAAAACCTCTCGCTGAGTAAGTCCCTGTCCTGCACTGACTGTATATTTTATTTATGTGTATGTAATGTATCCTACATTATAATTGCTAATTTATTTAGGGCACAATCCAAAAAAGGAGATGGGTCGACGCAAGTCACTTGCACTGGTCCAGAGGTGTTGCAAACATGCTGTGAGGAGGGATGAAGGGAGTGAGGTCATTGAATGGGGAAGGTCAGCCCAAGTCCCACGGGGATGGTGCAAAAGGTTAACCTGCGCTGACCGAGTCAGGCTGGTGTGGGGTCTGGGGGGATGAGGGAGAGCAGAAAGGGTGTTCCAGGGCAGGGGGAGGCGGGACCATGGGCAGGCCATGGTTGAGTGAGGGGTGGGGCCAGGATTCAGCACTTGTGCCTGATCCTGACCTTGATCTCAGGCAGCCCAGAGTAGCTCTGGGCTTCTTGGATCTGTGCTACCTCTTTAGGTGGCACAGATCTGAGTAGCCCCATTGGGGCTGCTGTGGTATTACCCGGGGTAAGAAGAATGTAGTTGTAGTAGTAGTAGTAGTAGTAGTAGTAGTAGTAGTAAATAAACCTTTAATGGCATAATGGCATAAGAAGAATGAATTCCCTTTGCCCCGAGCTGAGCTGCAGCCAGCCCCAATCCCGTGTTGAAAATAGGGCAGGCCAGCTGGCCTCAAAGTTCCAGTGCAGGTTAGGATTAAGTTGTCCATGACTTAAAACTAAAAATATATAATTTTATTTATAAAAAATATTCACAAATCTTATTCACAAATCTCAAAATATCAAAGGACCTCATTAACAGAGAGGTCTAAATTAAATAAAGGTCTGAGTTTTCTAAATTCAAGCCAAAGACAGCTCATTGTGTTTGCTAGGTCATGCATTTGTTTTCAGAGTTTCAGTATCAGAATTATTCCACAGTGTAGAAAATATACAAGCAAATCACATACAACTTATAAGCAAATCACCCTCTCCTTCTGTTCCTGCCTAGCAGTTATCTCTGGAGGCACCATATAGCTAGTGGGGGTGAGCATTGATAGAAGAGGCATTGTGGGTACATACTTTTACTATGGAGTTCCAGAATTCATTCCATAGCGATAACCATAGACAGGGAAGAAACAAATGTTGCTTGTGTGTATCTATACGCACAAGAATTAAAATCTTGATTTGACCCATGAACTCTGTTATATAACTTTAATTATATATTACTTCTTGTCCTCTTGTGTTGCAGCTGTTACTGTCAAGTCTACAACTCACCAATATCTCTTGACAGAACTTACACCAAAAACTTACTACAGTGTGCAGATTTCAGGTGTCACCGGTATGGGTGAAGGAGCCCCAAGTCTGCCAAAGCGTTTTGCTACACTGAAATATGGTATTGTGAAGTTTTGCCCTGAATGATTTGTGTGTTGCAGTACTATATTTATTGATACAATTCTCAATGGCCTCAATTCTAGGCTTTCAACGAGCCAAGACACCAACTTAAATTGCCATTCCTGTATGTATTAACAGTTAGTATTAAATTAACAGTTTTGGTCTTCTCATGAGTTGATATGGTGGACAATTATTCCCCACCCCCATTTTTTTAACCAAAGTTAAAGTATCAATACAGTCACCATTAACCCAGTTGGTTCAACCTGGTTTTCATTGTACCAGTATTTAAATTTTCAAGGTGTTGTAACAAAAGTGGTAGTCCTATTCATAGCTCTGTTTCATTTTTAAAGTTGAGTCTCTTTATGTCAGATTTTGTCTCCCTGCTTATGTCTAATCAGAGCCAGGGGAATTTGAGCAATACGTTGCTGGTCTCTGCCTTGGCATCATACTGACCATGACTGCTGCTGTCACACTATGTTCTCTGATTGTGAAACGGTAAGAGAGCAATTTCTGGGATTATTTTCATGACATACATCCCTTGAACAGTTTCATTTCATTCGTATCATTTGTGAAGCCCAAATATTACAGTTTGAAATGAGACAGAGTGGTAGAATCATGAATAAAAAAATAGAGGCAATATTTTCAAAGACAAATAGTGCCTGTAGATAGAGAATTGCAAGCTTTAATAACAGGGGAAAGGACACTGGGAGAAGGCAGGCTGACTGAGGGGAGTTGTGCCTAGTGTTTAATGCACACACGTCCCTTCCTTCTTTCCATTTATTGGACCAACAGCTGAATGGCAGAAGACCTTGTTAGTTTGCATTTGCTGCTGCTGTGGCAGGACCTTCCTCTGAGAACAATGCTGAACCTCATTGATCTCTATCAAGATCATTCTCACATTAGCACCTGCAGAGTGAGAAGATGTGGCAATCCACTGACTTTCCTTTGCCAGGAAATAGGCAGATTCGGAGTAAAAATGTAAAAGGTTTATCAAAAGTCCAATAAAAGAAAAAGGAGATAATAAGACCAAATGAACCAGAGAAGAAGAAAAGAGAATTGACAACAAAAAGGGTTAATTCTGTAACCATACAAAAGGCCAGCAGATGACGCTGATTGCTGCAGAATCTCATGCAGGTGCCACCATTTCAAATCAAAAACATTTTAACATCAGTGTGAAACTTGTGGGATTTCTAGAAATTTAGCTACCTGATCTGATAATCTAATTTAAACTGAGTCTGTCTTCACAGAACAAGAAAACAGTGTTGGCCGGAAGTACCAAATCCAAGATACAGCAGTGCTATACAGAATTTGGACAAGACTGTTCCAGGGGTATGAAAGGACTCTTTTTCAAGCATTAGAGCATCATTTTAAATTCAGCTTCCTTCTTGTTTGAAACATTATAACACAGTAGATGGGTCAAGAATCAATCTGGCCTGGCTCAAACATATGATGGTGTCCATGCAGTCACTTCCAGAAGTGTGCTGTTTAGTAAAATGTAGCAAAACACTGTGTGTTGGTGCTATTTTCACAGGAAAGCTCAAAAAGTTTTCTAGAATATTATTCTGAATTTATGTGTGTAACTCATGCTATAGAATAGTTGAACTTTCAGTGCAATCCTAACCAACTTTCTAGTGCCAATGCAGCAGTGAAAATGGGATGCGCAATGCATTCTGCATTGGGGAGGGCAGTCACAGAGGCCTCTTCAAGGTAAGGAAATGTTTGGGAAGGGCTACATTACAGCTGCATTGGTGTTTGAAGGTCAGTTAGGATTGGGCTGCTTGACTATTAATTCAGTCTGCGAATAGGTTTTGGTAACAGGATATTTATATACAGCTACTTGGCAGGACTCTTAACACAGGCCTGCAATAGGATTTTTTCCAGTCCAAGTGAACCTGGGGAACATCTGAAAGATGAACTGTACCTAAGAGAAAACTTCCAGGTTCTTCCTAGAAGAGGAGGTACTGGCAGCTTCGTACTCCTGTTCCTTCTCCTGTGGAGGCTCTTCAAAGGGGAGTGAACCATTCATTCACAGAATGAATAACTGGATCTAGCAGAAAAAAACAAACTGTCCTAATCTTCATGTAAAATTCCATAGTTCTGAAAACTTTGCAAGCAATATTTTGTATGCAGATAGTGAATGAACTTACCAAATAATTTGAGCCAAGCGCCATGTTACACTAGTGAGGGCGCAATCCTAACCCCTTATGTCAGTGCTTTCCAGAAATGCAGCTCTGAGGTAAGGGAACAAACATTCCTTTACTTTGAGGAGGCCTCCATGAGTGACACCCAACTGCAGGATGCGGTCCCATTGGCACCGCTATGCCAGTACTGGAGAGCACTGACATAAGGGCTTAGAATTGTGCCCTGAAAGATGCTGAACAACGGTTTATATATTCTGTAATATATTGATATCACTAGGAGGTTAGGTCATGACAGCCTTGATCTCAGTTTACTAATTGCCTTACAAGCCAGTCATTTGCTACTAGTTTCTCATATACTTGAAAGAAAATGCATTAATCTCTTGACTATCTCTTGACTGTTATACTAGCTACCATGACAGCAATAATTAATTCAAAAATAAGCAACTAACAAGCCGATGATTTTTCTTCCATTTGAATTTCATCGTTTTTGCAGGATCACCTGGGTCTTAGTTTACGTCCATTGCTTCAGTCACAAGTATCCAGCAGAGCCACAGAGTTTGATGTAGTAGAAAATTATTCAAAGACACCCCTAATGCTGCAGGAATCCCTTTCACAGGATGCAGCTGACAACTTTTCCACAAATCACTCTGAAGCAGTTGCAGGGAACAAGGTGGGCATTACTCCAAATCCTTTGAAAATCCCTGCCAAGGACAATGCCAGTGAAAAGGGAAAGGCCGTCTTTCACAGCGATTATACCAGTGTAGAAGTCAGTCACAGAGTCATGCAGCAGGTCTCTACAAATCTACCCACAAACTCAACCCGTCTCTAAAGAGAGTTGACTAACAATCAAGGAAGACCAGCCAGCAACAACAACTCCTCAAGACTCTGTGAAGGTAAGGCAAGTGGTGCTTAGGTCCTCAACATCATTGCCCAGAAAACTGAACAGAGCATAAAGCAAGAACCTACTCCATGTTGAGTCAAGTAAATGTCATCAATGTTCATGCCGAAACAACTGGCACTCATGAGACAGACTATGGAAATGGCTGCTTTGTAAATGGCCTCCTCAGATTTGCTATTGCGGCCAGGAATGGCTCTGGTGGCAAGGAGGAGAGGCAGTTCACACAGCGCATTGAGGTGTCCTGCAAAACTTAGTGTTGGGTCTGCCCTGTCGCTACGTTACTGTCTGAGGGTCTTGCCCTATGCACCTTTGATGCCTACTTTGCAGCATATCCTTTCATACTCTTTCAGATGTTGTGTAAAAACATGACTTTGGGGGGAGTGGTGATGTCTAGCTATTGTTTATGTCAGATTGCTAGTTCAAATTAATCATGCAATACTAAAGTGCAGTTAATTATTCCAGTACAGTCAAGCATCCTAGAATGAGTGTAAATCTCTGAATGCCGGCTGCAAGGAAGTATAGGATATAGGTATCTTGTCACCATATGTGGCTCCCTGAAGCATCTGATGGGCCACTGTGAAATACAAGAAGCTGGACTATATGGGCTCTTGCCCTGATCCAACAGGGCACTTATGTTCAAGTATGCAAACAGACACACACAATGTCTGTCACACACACACACACACACACACACACACACACACACACACACACACACACACACACACACACACACACACACACACACACACACACACACACAATGTATGATTAGGTATTTTTCAGGTGCTAAGTCATTTGGCAAAACAGCAGTCTTTCTGCTTTGCATCCAATTGCTGGCAGAAGTCCATCTGATGGTGAGATGGGAGAGGGCCTTTGTAGTTTCACACCCCCTGGCTTGTGAAACTTGCTCCCACAAGATACCTGACTTGCCCCTACGATTTTTAAATGGATGGTAAAAACTGTTTGAACTTTCCAAGTTTCTGTTATAGAATTTTATTTTAGATGGTGTTTCTCCTTTGTTTACATTGTGCTGCAGTCTGTTTTTCTGATATGAATCATAATTTTTAAAAAACATACGGTTTTAATTTTGCAAGCTATCATGGTAGTCCAGGAGATGGAACTGAAAGTGGCACAGAGATGTTTTAAATAAATACACTTGCATGTTGGGCAGAATAGTTCTAACAAACTTAAAACACTATGCTAATATGGCTACATTCCATCAACCTTGTTTATACACGATTGTAAATTAGCAAACTTAAGTTTTGCAAAATCACTACTGATTGCCCTATGGTGGACAAAAATATAGTGAGCATATTCAGGAAAGGAGCAGGGGTAATGTGATTAGTAGAAACTATGGACATTTGTACATGTGCTATGTGTACATCTCCAAACACTGCTTTGAATCCAAAATACATCATCCTTTTTCTGTTTGATGCTAGATGTAGACTGCATTTTTCCATTATGTGTATTCTGCCTGACTATGTCAAAATATTTGCTATGTTTCCTTAAAGGACGGGAGTGAGGGAAAAGGTGTTGCTTCCCTGGTGATAGTTTCTAGAGAACAAAGAAGGCACCTCAATTACAGGACAAAAGACCAAACACAAAGCAAAATTACCTTTTTCTGGTCTCTAACTTGAAAATATCCATCACACATTGGTGATGGAGTAAAAGTTGTATGCAGGACTAAGAATACAGTTGTCCATCTTACACGAGGGCTTACTGTAGAGTCAGCATGTAAAGCATGTAAAGCTAAAATTGTGAATGCTCAAGATTGCCTTGAAAATCCTTTATGTTCAGAAAATACATACGTACTTAACAAATTTACAAGAGACAGGCAGGAACTGAAACAGGCAGAAGCAGTACCTTCATTCTTAAATCTCACACTCCCAGGCATGTATTTAGTAAGCGGGGGGGGGGGGGGGGCGAAATGCATGCACTATTTGAATTGATGGTTTGTTTTTTGACTGTGTGAAGTTGAATTTTAACTGCTCATAAGAAGAGAGGCAACTGCATACTGACTTCGATAACATATTTGTCTTCCACTGGGACCAGAGCTGAATAGGAACTAAACATCCATGCTCCTATGCAATTCATTCATTTAAACAGGGAAGGAGAAATTCTTTGAGGACTCTGTTCACTGGCTATGAAAAACTACTGCTTATGTCAGAACTGGGGTAGCCTGGAAGTTAGAGGTAAATGGGCTGGACCTGCAAAGTACCCAGTTCAAAACTCACACCAGCCGCAAAGCATTAGGATTTTCTTAGCTGCCATGTACAATCCAAGGATAACCTTACAGGATTGTTATAAGGACTAGTGGGATAACACATGCAATCATTTTAAATGTACTAACATTATAACATATAAGATTTTATGACATTCTTTTCAGCATTGCTTCATATTCCTCTAACTCGGGTGCCCACACCCTGGCCTGGGGCCTCTTGCGGCCCTTGGGGACTCCCAATTTGGCCAACAGGGAGCCCCCAATTTCCAATGAGTCTCTGGCCCTCTGGAGACTTGCTGGAGCCCATGCTGGCCCCACACAATGGCTCTCAGCATGAGGATGACTGTTTGACCTGTCTTGTGAGCTGTGGGATAAGGGCTCCCTCCACTGCTTTCTGTTTCACATCTGTGATGCTGCAGCAGCAGCAAAGACCGACCTTGCTTTGTGCAAGACCTTTTATAGGAGTTGAGCTATTGCAAGACCTTCATTCAAATAAGTTCCATCTCTAATATTCATTTATGTACATTTACTTAAATTTGAAATATAAATTCATTCTTTTTTTTCCTGGCCCCCAATACAGTGTCAGAGAGATGAGGGTCCTCTGAAAAACACTCAACTCTAAAGTAGACCTGCATAAGCAAAGAAAAATACCTTCCCTCTAAAATATTTAATTTTATTAGTACTGGTACCAAAGATAACAAGTATACAGTCTTTGCTCTATGCTACTTACACATCATAAATATGACAGCTGCTGACCCAAGACACAATCTTTCACAGTCTTTCAAGAAGTATGAGATTTGTCATTCCTTTATTAAGCTGTTTGCCAGCCAACTGCATGTGGCTTAAACATCACAAAAATGACTGTCCGTACTTTACATGGTAAAGCATTCACTATAGTTTTCATGTACACAGAGGCCAAAACGGAAAAAAGCCATTTAGGCTATAATAAAAAGAAAACATAACCAATGGGCGATTAAAGCAGTGTCACAATCAAACTGGGCTTCATTACCTTACAGTGTGATTTAATTTTTTCCACTCACCATAAAAATGTTTACATATCTATAACTACAATTTGAAAAACACAAATTGAAAGTAAGTCACTAACACACTACTTGGCTTTTCCATAACTCTTTCTCATGAGGTAAGGCATTTTGATTGTATATGTTGTATTCAAAATAGTTCTTGATTTTAATGTAATCGTATTTTAATCATGTTATCAGATTTACAATGCTGAAATCAGTTCAAAGAGGAGCTGCATGTCTGATGTGCTGTTCTCTAAAAGTCTGTTTTCCAACTAGCACATAGGAAGCATTGCAGTTATTTCTTTTTCAAGAATAACTTTTAAACTGTTCCCATCACACAAGTTATTGAAGATAGGATGAAGTCCCTCTTAAGGATATCCAAAAGATATTTAATGGGCACCTTTCATTTTAATGTTAGATATTCTGCCCAGAAAACAACCCAATTAAGCCGAAGTACTTTTATAGTTAGATCAGTTAGTTCAGTGTACCACTATCTAGTAATTGGACTGTAGATTAGGTTGTGTCTACGTTATGACCACTCTTGAAAAGTGATTTCAGCTATGAGCCTCCCTGTCCCCATTTAAAATGTATCTCCAATGCTTTATGAAGATAACCGAATTTACAAGGCTGAGAACTACTCTCAAATGCTTGTCTATTGAGGCAATAAAATCATATAGAACATCAAAGAGAACTCAATAAAGGGGGTTAAAGTACATACATTTACAGAAATAACTATTTTGTGTTTCAAAGAAGGCACTAAAGCATCCGCTTGTGCTCATATATCCCAGTTTGAAAGCAAACATTTATTGTCATCACAGGTATCTGTCCTATTTGCAGGTGACTGGGCACACTGCAATACAGCTCAAAACAAAGCCTTTTTTGGAGATAACTACACAGATGTGCTTATAGTTGGAAGAATGGAAATCCAATATAAACATGGCTGTTCTCTCTAGAATCAGAACATTAGCATGCATTGATCGACTACTAGATTTTAGACCTATTTATAAGGAAATTACTTAAAAATATAAAAAGAAAAAGTCACAGGCAATAACAAAAAAAGAATCTTCACTTGCTTTTGTGGGCATAAACACAACAACTGTAAAACTGTGTTAGATTAAAACTTTCATCACTGTCATTTACAACAACAAGGGAAGCATGTGTATTTCTGCATCATTTCCAAGCACATCATCGAAACACACTACATGGAGTTTAATTTAAAAACCCACAAAGTAAAACATAAAATTCAACTACCAACATTTTAATAGCTTCCAATGTATCCCCAGTAACTTTCCTGGGTAGTACAGGTCACATTTTTCTATTTATTTGTAACAGCTGTTGGCCAATCTGGTCACTAAAGCTCAATGAATCCCTATAGATCACGATAACACTGGCTTTTGTTACAACATATCCTATTGATCAGTGCTGCTTATTCTTTTGTCTTCAAGATGACCAAACCACCAAGAACTGGAATAGCTACTAGCACAAATAACATATCCAGTTGATTGCTTGGGACTTTTTATCCTCTTTTGAAGGGGGAGGGGAGGAAGATGGGCAAGAAGGGAAAAAAATACAGTTTATATTTCTTTCATTGCTGTGTCAAAAGTCCATTCAGTACTCTACACATCTTCTGTTTTAACTGAGAGGTTTTCTTCATTTGGTTGACAGTTCCCATTCTGTTGTAGTTTGACATCTTCTGTAGCTGCTGTAGCCTCCACCTCCTCTTCTGCTTTGTTAATTTCAGAATTCTGATTCTCTTTAGTCCCATCTTTATCCTATGCAGAAAAAAACACCGTTAAAGCATGACGATATAAAAGGAGTACAGTGCAGGCAAAATATGACTAAAGGTTAGCACAGATAAATTGACAAGTTTCAGAGAGAAACACTAATACTATAATGATTTTAGATGAGTAGGTTGTTATTTGGGTTCTACCAATTACAAAGTTTACAGGTTTACATAATTTACAAACCTGAATTTAAAAAACAGACTTATAACTCCAACCAAAACACAGTAGTTAAAATGATTTAAGATCCTGTAAGACTAACCAATGTGAGATATTTAAAGAACAGAAAACAAAAACAGATCTTACAAATACACCTGAAATATGAGAGTTAAACTGAAACTTATCTCTAGCCAAATACAAAAAATACAGTCAAGATGAAAGATTAAACTATCTTAAGATATACCAAAACCTTAATAAATCCAATCAAAGTGAAAGATTCAAGTTACTGAATCTCTCTCCAACATGTCTGTCCCTCTCTGGACTCAGCTGGGGGACTTGCCAGCTTAAGCAGCTCCTGGAGCCCACAGAGGCCATCCTGCTGCTGCCTCAGACTTGCCAACAAGGCCTGCAATGGCCTTGCCTGAAAGCATCATTGCCCATTTTCACAAGAGCCCTCATGAGGATGACCAGCTCAGACTCAGTCTGACCTGCAGAGGTGCAGCAGCCAGCCAAAGAGGAGGGATACCGCCAGCCAGCTTCTGCCACACTGGCTGTGCCGGTGTGTTCATGCATCTCTCTCTCTCTCTCTCTCTCTCTCTCTCTCTCTCTCTCACACACACACACACAGAGGGGCAGGGGTTGGAAAAGGAGTTGCCTCAGGGTTCATGGCTGAGAACTCTGATGGAAGAGAACCTGCCCCAAAGAGCACCACGTGACCTGTGGAGGAAGCACATGGGTGGTGACCCTTCTCCCAACATGAAATCTCTGAAGCCAATTTAGAGGCTCTTTTTGGAGCTTGGTCCTGCTTAGAAACTGCCTTTGCAGACAAGCTGGCTATCTCAGAAGGGTCACTGAGAGAAGAGCACCCCAAGGTACTAACTATATTAGCAGACTCTCAGTTGTCCTGGAGGGGAAAGGTGCAGGGCCTACAATGTCAGTCACTCAGATGAGCTTGCACACACACAGAGTATTCAAATCTGCCACAGCAAAAAACACACAAAACAAATGATCCCAAAGCCAATGATCAAGAGCAAGATACAAAATGCATCATAAAGATTTGAGAATGAATTCTCAAATACCCAAAAAACTGACACCAAAGAAGCCTAGAACTCTTTAAATGAACCACAACCTTGCAATAAATGTTGGCCTTTGAACATGTTATTGATTTTTAAAGCTACAAAACTGTAAGGATTACTTTCAAAGTTTTCCCTTTGAACATTATGTTTGCAAAAAGTCAATCTCAAAAGTCAAGTCACTAAAACTGAATCCCAAGAGTCTCTGAAATTTATTTACTAAATTTCTACCTTGCCTTTCTTCCTGAAGGGACCCAACCAGCTACCAGCTAAAATGACCTACCAGCCACCATTACTACTGCAACATTTCCATTTTTATTTCCTTTTTTCCCAAATAAGAGATGGGCAGAAGGCAGTCTTTGATCCTCCAATGGACCACTGGCCAATTACCAGAGGACCCTCTTTGTGCCATGTCATTTCTGATTCTTCTGAAGAACCCTGCACTGTGTGGATCTTGACTGGAACCAGAGAGGCACTACAGTACTTGCATTTTGAAGCAAGAGTGCATAATCAGGATACCTTAACACAAATTAAATTACACATGAGCGCCAAATATAATTACATACTATGTTCAGCATATTATCTTCCATTTTTGAGGTTTTTTATTCTTAATACCAACCATCCCTCTGAGGTGGTGTTTGACCAAAAGCAGGAGGTTGGTGTGAAGAATCCCTCTGCCCCACAAACTGAACAAAAATTTCAATGCAGAACCCCCACCAAGTCACTATTTCCCCAGGAAAAACTTCCTGTTACAGTATGTGCCCCACACAGTAAGGCAATTTGGTGGCTGGATAAGGCAGGCCTACCAGACAGCTGATGTTTGTGCTTAATGTAAGCATACCTGTCAGACAATGGGGCAAGGACCAACCAGGGCAAAGTGCTGAGTCATTGCACAGAACTAGGAGAGATGGGAAAAGCTGATGCAATCCCTGCACAGGATGATGCAATGACATTCCTCAGTGATGAGGTCATGGTGTTTCCCATTGGCTGACAGGAGTATAAATGTCCAACAAGCACACTCCACAGGTGTGGGTTGTAGGAGTGAATTGCTGCAGGAATCTCTGCTGGACTGATACCTGGTTTGCTGACTACTTGGACTGTTTGCTGGATTGCCTCTGATTGCTGATTTCTGGAACTGCCTTCTACTTGTAAACACTGCCTGTAAATAGACTCTGGTGCTGGTACTTCCCTGGGTCTTGCCTCCTTTCTTTGCCGTTCTTCCCTGTGCTCTGAGCACCACAGGCTGCAGCTGCAGGTCTGTGCTTCTGCTCTCTCTCTCTCTGTTTTGCCCAACAACATCACCAACAAAAGTTTACCTTCTGGTGGAAACAGCTTGGAGCAGGGAATTTTTGAAGGACATCAAACCAGATCAGCTGGTTTATTTATAATACAAAGGTAAAAGAATAAATGGAAATCTCTGTTCCTTGCAAATCTGCCCAGCTGTATTTTCTCCACACCTTTTTCCAGCAAATGATTGAGATACTCTGCAATCTGCTAAGCACCTTAGAAGCAGGTCAAGTATCAAGCCTTTTCAAGGAGAAAAGGTATGAAGTGTCCAAACAGCCAGTGAAAGACAAGAAGAGAGACACAAACACACCCCATACAGCTGTATATCCTGCTTGTTCAGGGTAGCTCACCTTCAATGTTGTGGATTTATCAGGCTTTTCTTTAACTTCTTTGTCTTTGCTACTCTTTTTCTTGGAGGTAGATCGCTCCCTCTCTCTTCTGTCAGTACTTGACTCTCTCTCTTTTTCTTTCTTTTTGTCTTTCTTATTTCTGTTTTAGAAAAAAAAATACATCAACAGGTCAAATTCTTATCATAGTCATAGATGATGGCTGAAGTATAGAAGTCTCCATATACATGTCAAATTGTTGAATTTCCTTGGGTAGATTAAACTCCTAGGCCATGCTGACATTTAACCAATGCAAATATCAAAATGCCAATGAAGCACTGGATAGGTTTTAAAACAGGATCTCAATAATTTCATGTCATTCAAGGTTGTCCTGGGTAGCCTTTCCATTCTTTCTCCCAAAAAGAACAACATTGTGGACACATCAGTAAAAGAAGTTTGAATCCTTCAGTCATTTAATTAGAGTCCTTCAGGTCGCTAATTAAATGTAGAACTCACACCAACATTCTGATTTGTGATGTATCATATTTTTAAATGCAAGCCTTTTTCAAAAGAATAATGAAAGAGGAGAGTAAAATTAATAACAACATAAGTCATTAAAGAAACTAAGCTTTGAATCAGAAAGTATCTTGACTGAATTGCATTTCTTATTATTTCTGGCAAGCTATTCTCTCTCAGCTTCAGCACCTGCCTCAGCAATATGGGGATCCAAATCCTGACATCTCTTACAGAATTACTGTAAGGCAATGTTATTCAAACTGTGAGGCACTGCTCTTTAGGGCAGGCCCCAGGAACTCAAAGGGGAGGCGCGGGCTGTCCTCTCGAAGTGATACAGTCAAACCCCTGGGCAGAATACAAGCCCGTCTTCTGCCTATCGCCTGCACTTTTTTTTAAAGCAGAAGAAACGGGAGTTGCTCAGACGCGAGAGTGGCTGCTGCCACCCCGCCCTCTTCCGAGCATGCTCGGCTTGCAGTCCTTAACCCTAGCTGATCCTTGTGTGGTTGGTTCCTAGTTCCCAGCCTGGGATTGCTTCTCATCGAAGTGAAATCTCTCTTTTCAACCCCCTCCCTCTTCCACTGCCCCCATTCGATCTCCAAACCTTCCCGCTTTCCTCCCCTTCCCCAAATAAAATGCTTCCTATTTTACCAGTCACCAGGTGTCTTAAAGTTGTTTCCATGCAGTTGGCAAAGGGGGGGGGGAGAGACAAGCACACACTTTACTTGGCCAGGAACAGAAAAAGGGTACTGTTTTTAAAGTGATTTATTAATCTTGTTGTTTGACTGAAGAGTAAAGGCTCTATTTTTAAAGTGATGAATCTTGCTATTTGAAGGGAATACTTATCAGCCATTGATAAAGTGATTGCCAGCCCAATCCTATCCACACTTTCCTGGGAGTAAGCCCCATTGACTCTAATGGGACTTACTCCTGAGTAGACATGCGTAGGCATGAACTGTGCATCTCCTAGTATAGGAGACAAATCAGCTTCCTAACCAAACCCTGATCAGCTCTGATATATTTCCAGGGTCTATTTTTGTTTTCCCCACCAGCTGCTGGAAAAATTTAATTTCATTAAATTAATAAAGGGTTCAATCCTATCCAAGGAGAGTGGGAGAAATGACTAGTTGGATTGGAGTCCGTGTGTGTGTGTGTGTGTGTGTGTGTGTGTGTGTGTGTGTGTGTGTGTGTGTGTGTGTGTGTAATGTTGGTCAGACGGGTTGTTCACAAAGCTCATTTGATAAAACAATTCTATTGGTATGCTTACAAAGTTTAAAAAAATGTCCTCCTAGACCAGACAAAATCTACCTAGTCCAGCATCCTGTCTCCAACAGTAATAAGCAGCTGATCATTTATAAAGCATGTATATTGCTGTGTATTAATAATATATTTAAAAGATCTGCATTTAAGAACATAAGAACAGCCCCACTGGATCAGGCCATAGGCCCATCTAGTCCAGCTTCCTGTATCTCACAGCGGCCCACCAAATGCTCCAGGGAGCACACCAGATAACAAGAAACCTCATCCTGGTGCCCTCCCTTGCATCTGGCATTCTCACATAACCCATTTCTAAAATCAGGAGGTTGCGCATACACATCATGGCTTGTACCCCATAATGGATTTTTCCTCCAGAAACTTGTCCAATCCCCTTTTAAAGGCGTCTAGGCTAGACGCCATCACCACATCCTGTGGCAAGGAGTTCCACAGACCGACCACACGCTGAGTAAAGAAATATTTTCTTTTGTCTGTCCTAACCCGCCCAACACTCAATTTTAGTGGATGTCCCCTGGCATTATGTGAGAGTGTAAAGAGCATCTCCCTATCCACTCTGTCCATCCCCTGCATAATTTTGTATGTCTCAATCATGTCCCCCCTCAGGCATCTCTTTTCTAGGCTGAAGAGGCCCAAACACCGCAGCCTTTCCTCATAAGGAAGGCGCCCCAGCCCCGTAATCAACTTAGTCGCTCTCTTTTGCACCTTTTCCATTTCCACTATGTCTTTTTTGAGATGCGGCGACCAGAACTGGACACAATACTCCAGGTGTGGCCTTACCATAGATTTGTACAACGGCATTATAATACTAGCCGTTTTGTTCTCAAGACCCTTCCTAATGATCCCAAGCATAGAATTGGCCTTCTTCACTGCCGCCGCACATTGGGTCGACACTTTCATCGACCTGTCCACCACCACCCCAAGATCTCTCTCCTGATCTGTCACAGACAGCTCAGAACCCATCAACCTATATCTAAAGTTTTGATTTTTTGCCCCAATGTGCATGACTTTACACTTACTGACATTGAAGCGCATCTGCCATTTTGCTGCCCATTCTGCCAGTCTGGAGAGATCCTTCTGGAGCTCCTCACAATCACTTCTGGTCTTCACCACTCGGAAAAGTTTGGTGTCGTCTGCAAACTTAGCCACTTCACTGCTCAACCCTGTCTCCAGGTCATTTATGAAGAGGTTGAAAAGCACCGGTCCCAGGACAGATCCTTGGGGCACACCGCTTTTCACCTCTCTCCATTGTGAAAACTGCCCATTGACACCCACTCTCTGCTTCCTGGCCTCCAACCAGTTCTCAATCCACGAGAGGACCTGTCCTCTAATTCCCTGACTGTGGAGCTTTTTCAGTAGTCTTTGGTGAGGGACCGTGTCAAACGCCTTCTGAAAGTCCAGATATATAATGTCCACGGGTTCTCCCGCATCCACATGCCTGTTGACCTTTTCAAATAATTCTATAAGGTTCATGAGGCAAGACTTACCCTTACAGAAGCCATGCTGACTCTCCCTCAGCAAGGCCTGTTCGTCTATGTGTTTTGAGATCCTATCTTTGATGAGGCATTCCACCATCTTACCCGGTATGGATGTTAGGCTGACCGGCCTATAGTTTCCCGGGTCCCCCCTCTTTCCCTTTTTAAAAATAGGCGTTTTTAATCATCATCATTTAATTAATGATATGATTAATATAATTAATATTAATATAGTTAATATATATTTAATAATTTAATATTATATTATAATAAATATATTATTATATTTAATATATTTAACATAGTTAATATTTCTGGCCACTTCCTGTTTAATGCTGTCACTTCCAGCCCTCTGGAACATGATGGGGAGTCATGGCCAACAGCCTTGGGGGTCAAGGGAGTCACTGGCCGGAAAAGTTTGAGTACCACTGCTGTAAGGATTACAAAGAAGTTTAAGGACTAGTTCAGATGATACTTTCAAGTTTGAACTGGCATTAAACGGCACGTTCACGGGTGCACATGTTCTGGCTCCTTCCCTTGCTATTCTTTCTAACTAGGAGTGGGGGAGGTGTAGTTCATCTGAACTGTTCTCCTATACATGCTGCTAAACCTACTTGAGAGATTAGACCAAACAAGAGGGGAAAGGGCCCAAGACACATGCACCACGACTGTGAATGTAACTTAACACCTGGATCAAAGTCAGTTATAAAAGTGCTTCTGAATGGGTCAAATGTATATGAACATGTTGAAGTACTAAGTATCTTTATATGGAAAGAAAATACAGATTCTAACTGACAGAATTCCTGGCATTTTGAATTCAGTATTGAAGAAAACTGCTTCAAGTTTTCTTAGAAAGTATAAAAGTGAGTACAGTATATTGAAGTTTATTCAATACACTTAATTTTGTTCAGTCATTGCCACCACTGTCAAAAGTGTACCCACATTCAAGACAAATCTCAACAGGCTCTCTTAAAATCACATCCACTGCTTTGTAAGAAGTGTGTGGTTAATTTTTCACAAGATTTTGATTCCAAGGAAAGAATGTATTTAAGTTCTATCATACTGATATGATCATCATGACAGACAAGGTGCGAAATGGAGGACAACCTTCGTATTATTGGAAATTTGCATGGATGCATCTATATACTTACCTCCTTGGAGATGGAGAGCGGGAAGATTTTCTTTTGGTGGCCTTGGATGGTCTGGGAGAATGTGAAGGACTCTGGCTCTTTCTCTTCCGTCTATCTCTGTTAGAGAAAGATATTTAGACATTAAAAAGGTTAGTCAAATCCAGTGGCATGATAGTTTCATATCGACGTGATGAGGCTTTGGTAAAAGAGTTGTATGTTCTAAAATATGAAGTGACCCAGTCACCTGCATTGCCTCTTGTGGTTCACTAATTTCAATCATCAACACTGGAATAATTTTTGAGACAGTGCAAAAGACCACAAAGGGGTTGGAGAGAGAGATTTCTATAGATTCCTACTGTGTATCTTTTAGTCCAGAACATAACCCCTAAGACTATTATTAAACTTTTCTATGTGTTGAAAATTGTGTCTTTTGTTACAGGATTTATCTGTTTCCAAGTGGAATTAAACCTTTCCAACTCCTAAAAACATGAGGTATTGCAATATAGCAGAGACTAGGTTAGCTTGTTGCAAGGATCCATTCAATGAGAAACAAATATCAGAGTCCTTGTCTGGATTTGATTTAGAACAAAAAGGTACATTATATGTTCTGATTCCTATTTTAAAGGCTAATGCTAGACATGGGTGGCAAGATCTCAATAAGAAGGCAGTGCAATAACTTTAGCAGACACCATTTTTCAGCAGCTACACTTCTGTAAGGTCACAGCAATATGTTGATCATAAAACATTACGCATTTCACACAAAAAAATCTTGGCAATTTTGGCACTTGACTGCTGCAGTACAAATTCAAATTCAATTTCGCAGGAACCACTCACATGAATAAAATACTTTGGCCTTAACTGAAAATGTTGGATTTCTAAGAAGCACTGCATGCATAAGAATTTTATATATTAGACACTGTTCCTGGGAGGAAAGAGCAACATATTTTATACTGTTTCCTAGACAACTTCACTACCATTGTCTACAGTAGCTGGCAAGTTTTTTCCCCATTGCATTTTATCATTAATTTGACACCCAGAGAGGTGGCACAGAAAGATACATAGGCAATGATATCAAATGCCACAGAGATCCAGCAGAACCAAAAAGCATACACATCCCATCTGGCTTCCAGTGTAGATCATCTATCAAGACAGTTGCACTACTAAGCCCAAGTCAGAACTGAGGCTAAAGTGGGTTAAGACAATACATCTGATCTAAGACCCTTGGAAACAGAACACTCCATGGAGATGGAGAGTGAGTAGATTTCCTTTCTGTGGCTTTGGACCATCTGGGAGAATTTGAAGGACTTTGGCCCAAAAAACAGCTGTTGTCCAAATCAACAGCTGAGCTGTTAGTCCAAGAAAGCCGAAAATCTGCAAGAACCCTCCAGAAGGCAAGTGGGTCTATCATAGTCTTGGAGTGGATCATCCTAGTAGGTCCTACACCCCTGGGAGGCCAGAGCACAGTGAATCCAAACTCCACCAGATAGTGATCTGTCCACGATGATGGAATTATAGCAAATTTCCCCACTCTCAGATCATTCACTTCCAAATTGAACAAAAATGAGGGCCAATAATATGCCCTGCAATGTGGTAAGGCCTGTTATTAAGTCAGTAGAAGCCTATGGTAATGATAGAATTCTGAGCTTCAGCACAGATGTTAAAAGTTACTATTATTTTTTCAGTTTGATCATTTATATTCTACCCTTTCCATAAAGACTCAGGAAAACTTACAGTCAGTGCACACAATTAAAACATACAATAGTTAAAAAATAGTAAAAATACAAAGATAAAACTGCAAGTGCACGTGCGCACACACAAACCAGACAAAGAGAAAACCAAAGCTAAAGTTCTTGAAGGTAGAATTATAAAACATATACGAAGTCCCAACAAAAAAAATCCAGGCCTTCAGCTGACTTCAAAAACGCCATAAGGAGCACACCAATCACACCTCCAAGGAAAAGAGTTCAATACAGTAGGGAAGTTCTTACACAAGCTATTGCCTGTCAGACTTCCAATATTAGCAGCATCCCTGAATAGCTAACAGCAGTCTCCCTGAATATCTTTCAGAACGGATTCACATGAAAGAAAGCAGATCTTCAGACATTCTAGACCTAAGTCATGTAAGGCTATAAAAAGGCAATAACCAGCACCCTGAATTGTGACCAGAAACAAACGGGTAACAAATGCAGCCGAAGCGCACAGGTGTAGTGTGATCATAAAACCTTGCTCCCACCAAAACCTTTGCAGTTGTCTTTTATATCAGTTGAAGTTTCCTAAATGACTTCAAACACAGTAGAGAGTATTACATGAATCTAACTAAACAGTCTACTCTAAATGGCAGCAATGTTACTTGAGAAAGTTGACACACCAGCTGAAAATGGACAAATGTTCTGAGAGACATAGCTACCATCTGGACATCAGGGACAATACCAGTCCAGAATTGCTCCCAAACTGCAGACCTAATATCCGAACGAGAGTGAAAACCAATTAAGAACAAGCCAACATGTTGCCTCTGTATCAGTATGGGTACAATCCTAACCCATTTTCCAGCACTGACCTAAGGGTAATGCAGCTCCAAGGTAAGGGAACAAGCACTGCCTTATCTTGAGGAGGTCTCCATGACTGTTCTCCAACTGCAGGATGCAGCACATGCCCCAGTGAAACAGCTATGCCAGTGCTGAAAAATTGGTTAGGATTGCGCCCTATGACTCCTAACCAGGAGGACTGCCATCTTGTTCAATTTTTTAAATAATAATAATAATAATAATAATAATAATAAACAACAACAACTCCGTATTTATATACCGCCTTTCTGGTCATCGGATTACTCCTCTGACTTTATTCAAGGTGGTTTACATAGGCAGGCATTTCTAAATCCCTCAAGGGGATCTTTACAATCATAGAGGTTCTCTCTTTCAAGAACCAACATTTCAGAATGGATCTTCCTGGTTTGGTCTCACTTCTGGCCTCCAGTTCTCCCATGCAGGCTGACAAGCAGCCCCATCTCTCACATGGAGGGCAGCCAAGATGCTTCTTGCTCACACCAAGAGCAGGTGGAATCACTCAGCTTGGCTTGTCAGCTGTTTCAAGGTCTCAGCCGTTCAGGGAGCTGCCGGTGTCCTCGAACTGGCGACCTTCTGATGTTATCTTCGGGCTAACGGAGGCTCTACCCTCTAGACCAGACCTCCTGCCCAGCTTTTTCCCCAGCTTGTTTACCCTAATCAAGCCTTAGTGCTTCCAACACCAATTCAGAACATTCTATGGGTGTTGCAATCACCCTAGTGTGAACTAGCATGACAGTTTGTCACTGCCTTTCCCTCCAAATGACAGCTTCTATCAATCTGTCTCTAATCACTTCTGTTTTCAGCATTTCATTATTTAACTATTACCAGTAGAAAAGGGCTAATTTACTATTTAGGATAAAATAATTCTTATTAACCAAACCTGATTATTTTAGTAACTATCACCTATTCATCTACATGCAATGCACTGACTGTCAGTCTGTTGCTGGCACAATTCCAGTTGCAGGCCTTAACTATGAAACCCCTGAACAGCTTCGGCCAGAGTACCTGAAGGACCATCTGCTCTCAATTCAAACTTGTCCAGCTTCAAAAGATGCCTTCATCAGACTGCCTCCATCTTCTGAGATGTGTGGCAACAAGGAGCAAGGTCTTAGTAGCTACAAAACCCCATTCCAGTAACCATTATCAATGTTCAGAGAGAAGCAGGAAATGTTCTCAGCTTTTAATGAAACTGAAAGGTGCTACTGGTTTTTCCTCTGCCACAATTTATTGGGTTTAACTATTGCAATTGCAGTTGCTTTCATTTCCTTGATTTTATATTGTTGGCTGCCTTGCAAATCAGCATGATTAAGAGGCAGGATAGAAATACTCAAAATAAAACACAATTTTCATTGAAATCAATAAATACTGCTAGGAAATAGGATACAAAGCTAGAATATATAATACTAACCTGCTGGAACTACGTGATCTTCTTGAAGAACTATAACTTCTAGGAGGAGTCCTTGATCTCTTCTCCTTCTTCCTTTTTTCATCTCTTTCTTTTTCCCTCTCTCTTTCCCTTTCCTTCTCCTTCGTCTTCTCTTTCTCCTTCTCTCCTTTGTCCTTCTCTTTTTCATTGCTTCTCTCTCTCTCTTTTTCTTTCTCTTGCTCTTTCTCACTGTCCTCCTCCTTTTCCTTTACCTGCTCTTTCTCATCCTTCTCCTTATCTCCATCCTTCTCCAACTCCCTCTCTTTGTCCTTTTCTGCTTCCTTGTCCAGGTCCTCTGCTTTGTCTTTTTCTAAGCCTGCTGGTTTCTCCTTGTCCTTTTCCCTTTCTTTTTCCTTGTCTTTTTCCTTCTCTTGATCCTTTCCTCTATCCTTGTCCTTCTCTCTCACTCGATCCCTGTCTCTATCCTTGGTCTTCTCCTTGTCTCGGCCTCTCTCTCTTTCTCTGCCCCTATCCTTGTCCCAGGTCTTGTCTTTGTCCTTGTCCCTGTCCCTATCTCTCTCTCTTTCCTTTTCTCTGTCTTTCTCTTTAATCTTTTCTTTTTCTTTGATCCTGTCTCTGCTTTCTTTCCTCTTCTCTCTGTAAAAACAGAACATTTGCAGAAGTTATTAACTCATCCCACTTGCTCCACAATATAACCAAGAGCCAATATTAAAACTCTTCTTGAAACTGTCAAGAATGACTCAAGAGGAAGATAAATCAGCAACTCAAGGCAGAGAGGAGACAAAGCAGCACCTAGCACTCTGGATAAGTCTAGTACGGGAAGGATTTTAGTAGAACAACTGTCCTCACCTTAACAGTGTTTCCGTAAATTGTCATGATGGGGTGAATCTGAATTACAAGCTAACTATAATGCTAGTTATTCGGTATCTTCCCTATATCCAGTAACTAAGAATTTTGCCTTAAGTTATTCAGCACCTGCCAAGGGCTGTAACTTCAACAACAGAATAACTACGGGAATCTCACCGAGAACGAGAACGGCTTCTTGATCTCCGTCGTTCTTTAGATTTCGAACGCTTTTTGGGTGGTGATCTGGATCTGCGCCTGTCTTTCTGACTAGAAAGTGATCTGTTGCGGGATCTACTCCTGTGGCAGAAAATAAATGCTACATATTATGTTAATTCCACTAGACTCTTTATAAATCATTTTAAAATTATGATATACACCCCAGCCCAAATTATTTTACTTTTTAAAAAAATGCAGCGTATCTGAATCCAAAGGTTTAAAAGCTTAAAATCAGGAGACAAGGGCCAAACAGGAAAGCTGATACTTAGGTTCTCAACTTGGAGCACGAGTTAAAAAGTTATTCAGTTATGTCATTAGGTAGTAGCATTACAGTCCTTTTGAAATTCAGGTACATAACGTGACTAACGAACAAAGCCAACTTTTGCACTGTATTGTCACACACCTTACAGCTATCTCATTCATAAGAGACTGTATCAAGATTTGATCCAACTCAGAACATGACAGCAAGAATGCCTTCAACAATAATTATGATTCTCCTACACTACACTGTTTCTTAATTCTGTTAACTTTAATTATTTGTTCACATTTCTTTAAGCTACATCTCATCAACTGAGGGCAGCCTTTCTGGTCTTCAGCATAGTTCCCAAAGCAAAGGACCACCATCACCCCTTTACACACTTCAATTATTTTGTCTATCTGTGTCTCTCAGTTAAGGGCTCTTTAAAGGGGAAGGGTAACAAACAAACAGCAACAGGGCATCAGTCAGAGTTCTCAGCCACCAATTCCTTGCATGTGCAAACTGAGAGCAAGTTGCACATGCCATCATTGGGAAAAGGATTACAGGCCCCTTTAATGATGTATCAGAATGTACTGTCACCTACGTTTTAGGACACTGGCCATTTTTTTTCTCCCATTTCATACATTGTCTACTATTAGCTTTTAAGAACAAAAATTTTGTAAACCACCTGCAACACAATGAACTAGCAATTGATTATCTGAGGACAAGAAGCATGGAGGTCTGGTGTCAGATGGGAAGAGCTTTGCCAGCCAAAATTGGCAACACAATTGTGTGCTTGTTTACTCCAGATCAATGGGGCTTAGTCTCAGCTAAGCGTATACAAGATTGCAGCCCTAGTCATATCCATAATTCAAACAGAGAAATGAATAAATGGCATCACACAACTTATGTATTACACAAGTTATGTATGTACAATGTATTATGGTCTGACAACAGCTTTCAAACGTTTTCCACTCTGAACTGAGACCATATGTCAACATAAGATTCACAGGCAGTTCAATCCTAACCTGTGCCGGTACAGCCAGACTGAATGGCCTGCACTATATTCAGCACAGGTTAGGAGACAGCTAGATGTCTCCTTGGGGTAAGGGGATATTCTTCCCCTTACCCTGTGTCAAGCCCCAACCTACCACATAGGGCCTGCCAAATTGGGCTTCAGATCCATGCCAGCTACATAGCTGGTGCAATTCCAGGAAACCTAGTGTTATGTGGGGGAGGAGGTTTAGGATATAGTGGAAGAGACCTCTGACGATCCAGCCCCCTTCCTGGGATTGACCCACCCCCCAGAAATGCTCCCTCTCTGCGCCTGCCTATAGCAATGTTACCTGTGCTGTCTGGCTGAAAATCTGGATGCAGTGTCGGTGGGGTGGTGCAGGCCTCCCCGCTGGCACAGCCTCCTCTCTGGGTGCCAAAAATGTATTTTATGGCATGTTCACGATAACTTCAGCTGCTGCAGTGGCCACTGTACCAGCCGAGAGCACAGTTAGCATTGCGCAATAATTAAACCTTGTGGAACTGAAAACACACAGTGAAAACACTAATGATACAGGGAGAAAATTAGAAGGGTCACTGAAAGCCAGATGTTCTTTACCTTACAAGTGTACAACATACAATTTCAGAGCTTCAGTTAATGAAGTGTTAATAAAATGGAACTGGACTGCAAAACAAACTGAGGCAAATTAACAAAAAATACATGCGACAGTATCTGCCATCTGAATTTGATGCAAGGCTCTCACTCAACCTTTTACCATGGACATAATATGGGGCCCCCTCACCCCACCTTTACTGAGGAAGAGCTTTGTAAATTGAGCCTCCCTACATATGAACTTCAGCATGCATGCATGGAATATTGGATAAATTCTGCATGCAGGTGGGTGTATGCACTTGCCAACTTCATCACACGAAGAGACAGGTAAGCATGTGAAGTGGACCACAATGAATTTTAAGAAGTAAATACTATACAATGAAAAAAACGTGTTTGTTTTGTAAAAAGCACTTATTGAACTGTGCATTATCAGTACATTTAACAAAAGAATAGATGAAGGGCACCTAGTGCGCACAAAGTCATCTTTGAGGCTTGTCCATTTCTTTTCCACAAGAATAAACCACTAATGGCAAAGCAGTATCAATGAAGTTGTTAAAATTCCTCCTCAAAGCTCTTCTATAATACTCATGTGTCACAACAGAATCCATTATGCAAATATGGGTATTCCAACTGCATATTAGTACTTTTCTGCCTCTTATACTTATTTAACACTACTCAATGAAAACATACTTCTGCAGCAAGCAATTGACTGGTCACCTCCGAGGATGTAAGAACATAAGGTGAATTTATTTTTATTTTTTATTTTATTAAGAGCATCATTTATGTGTATCTTACCTGCTTTACATAAGACCATAAGCAACCAAAATAAGGTCACAAAAGAATATGGATAAGCAATGATTACTGCAGTGAAATTATGTTTATGAAGTGTAAAACTGAGAGTTAAGAAGCTTGTAAGTCAGAGATTCCCAAAGAGTGCATCACAATGCCCTGGGAAGTTGCAAGGCACTCACTGGGGCACTGCAGGCTGCCCAGCAGCGAAACCATGCCACAAGCCCGTAAACAGTAGCAAACAGTAGCAGAAGGCTCGGTGTGGTGGGCAGAGGGGCTATGTGCATTTTTCACATGCTCAGAAAGGCCCTCCAGCCCTCCCTGAGCATCTTACCACTGCTTGTAGGGTCACTTCCAGCCTCTGAACCCAGAAGTAAGTGCTGATGACATCATCTTGCATCACTGCCAATTCCTTCTGGATGCCGGGGCATTGCAACAAAAATAAGGTTAGGAAGCACTGCCCTAGGTTTTTCTTCCCTGAATGGAAGGAAATTCTGTTGGGAGGTGGGAAGTGATTTTCATCAAATCTCCCCTGAATTCTGCAGCGCTTTAAATTCTATGCAGTCCTGCCAGGAAGGACTGTGTTATTGTGTCACCTGTGTCATTCACTTCCTGTTAGTGTCATGTTGACTGCAGCCCTCCAAACCACTTCCAATTAGCATTATGCAGAGCAAACACTAACAGGAAGTGGACTGGAGGGCTGCAATCAACTTGACACTAATAGCAAGCAGACAGCACAAGAGACAAAGAGACAGTGAAAGGAGGGCAGTATACAGAGACAGATAAGTAATTTGCATGATGGGTGAATTTGTGAACCGCTTCTTGTTAGCATCATGCCTCAGAATGCCTTGTGGCACCATGCTAAGTATAGGGTTTGCTGTTATCCATAGTATCAAGCAGGCAAAGGGACCATATCCCCTGTGGATATGGGGGGTCTGCACTATGTTTGTTTTCAGACTGAGACAGTTAACCCTATTTAGTACTATTCTCAGAGTTCAAAACTTAAAAAGTGAAGCAACAGATTCTACAAAGACATGGCTGTACAATATTGTGAATTTTGGTCTGAATGCTTCCAAAGCTACATAGATTCAAATATCAAAGACACACATCTTCCAGTGACCTTTACGAAATCTGATACACTGAATATTTTTCAACACTGCCCAAAATGTTCTTCTTTTCCCTTGTCTGCTTACAATAGCTACATTTCCCTAAAAAACCTAAATTACAACCCAAAAGAGACAGATCAGCATTTACCCTCAGAGAAGTTTTACACATTAAAAATCTCATGTATTTTTTACCTGCGACTTGAGTGTGATCTTTTCCTTCGAGATTTTGAACTAGACACGGATTCTGAACGCGAATGGGAGCGCGACCGACCACCTTTTCTTTCACTGCTCTTTCCAGACTCTGAGAGAAAAAACGACTTTGCAGTGTAAGCTCAGAATATTTAAAGATCCCAGCTAACAATCTGGCACAAGTGGAATGTACCACATATATTGCAAGGGGCCTACTCTCTGCACATCTTCCTTCTTTGCAAAAATCCTTCAGAAACATCCAAGAAAGTCATTGCATATATTCGTTGAGTGCAGCCATCCTGCAGCAGTACACATAAACCAGATAATTATAAACAGCTAGCTAAGTAAGGAATGGGATTTATGTTGCTGCCACAATGCACAAGATTAAAACATGTTCTTTTGGTAAAACTGACTTTAGAGAGAAACACACAAATTCCAAGATAGCTGTTTGAAAACCTACACAAATTTAATTAGATACTGTAGCACTGCATTTTACTGTCAAAGTACTATTACAGTTAAGGAACTAATGCTGGCAATTTTAAAAATGTATGTTATACAATTGGCTCATAACAGAATCAACAGTCAAGAACAGAGTTTCTCAATGTTTATCCTCTGACGTATTGCTTCCCATGATCCTCCTACTGGAAGCACCTTCAGAAGTAACTGGTGAAAACATCATTGCCAATTACTTCTGGGTTGAGAGGCCGGATGCAAACTGACAAACATCAGTAAAAGGCTCAGGGTGTGCAGGAGTGTGTGAAAAGCATGCTCTGGAACTCTGCCCACCAAGCCAAGCCTCCTACCAATGTTTGTCATGTCGCATCACTTGTCTTGCTGCCAGGTAGTGGATAGTCAGGAGTCCCACAAGTACCACCAGACCTCAAGTACTTGATACCTCAAGTACCAATGGTGGTACCTGTACCACTGGTTGAGACACACTAGTCAAGAAGATAGTTTTTCCCCTTCATAGTGCATTTTCCAAATAGCTGTGTAATATAATGTGTTCTTAATACCTATTACTATATAAAAGAGTTGACTGGTTCATTTTTGGTTGCTTTCTTCAGTTTTCTTCATCTTAATCAAGTGAGAGTTATGTTTATTTTTATGTGAAAAATCACTCAATTATCTCCTTGTTGAGTTCAGATTGCAGAGATGCTCTAGCCAGCCAGATCATCACAAAGCACAAAAATGGATAATTTAAAAAAAAACAAAAACCTAGCATACACACTTTTAAAAACAAGAATCTCAGATTTAGAACAGTCAGTCTTTTTTATATAGTAGTTAATACAGGTGCACACAGTTAAGGGGAATTAGTTTCTTTTAAATTTGTTAAAATAAACTATAGTAAGAGAATAATGAGTAAGCACACTTAAGCATTTTCATTTAGCAATATAATCTAAAACTGGACAAGTGAATGCTGTTCTAGCTGGCTCATGGACATTCTGGAAGGAGCTATAAAGGAGGGCAATTGAGACAGAGACCTAGGAGTGAGATGAGGGTTCAGAGACAAGGTTACATGGGAAGAGGTAAGTTAAAAGACAAAGGGGCTTTCCTTACATTTGTTCAATGACTATAAAAAACAATGTGCACTTAAATAAAGCATTTTGACAATAAAAAACAGTGCTACAAGATGCTATAACAGAACCATATTGACTACAAAGTATTAAAAACCATTTGGTGACTAAACCAGTTAGATGCCTTCAAAACATATAGGTCATCGTTTACTACATCTGTCCATTTGCTCTATTTTAGGACAGGATTTCCCTGTTTTCAAAAAATAAAAAACAAATACTCCTCTTCAAAATACACAGCAGACTTCCACTAGTGGAGATACCTCTTTTTTATAATTCAAATTATATCCTACCTGGCTCAATAGCTGCAGATATAAAAGACTGGGCTTCCCGTACCCTCTTCATCACTTCTTCCAACTCTTTAGCAGCTGCTTGTGGAGTCATCTCAGGAGGTTTCACTATTGCATTATTGGAGTGATTTATTCTGAATTAAACAATCCAATTTAATTCAGTTAACCTGTTGTTTACCTGCACACAGTCAAGGACATATAGAAAATACACACCCTACATGCCCAAATAGAAATCTCTGCTCTTTTAAAAGTACAGTGCATAGAACTGTCAGCCAGCACATGAGTTCATGCTGCTGATCAAGAGTTGGCTTGGGTTGATCTCAAAAAGACTGTGTGCATGTCAGGGACCATGAATGATTTGTCTCCTTAGGTTCTTGTATCCTTCTTCACCTTTCATAAGAAACCTTGTGGCTTTCAGACTGTAACTATTGTACACCACCTAGCTTGATACACTTTTGAACATCATCATTCAAAAATAAGAAGTGACTAGTTGGCATAACTGTTCATTCAGTGGGGTTTTTAAAATCTGATTTTGCAAGGGTAACACAGCAGGTGTCTATGTGCTTAAGCTTGCAATTAATGTCCAATTGTATTAACCCAGTATAATAGTTTAGTCAACTAGAACTGCAAAGAATACATATCATTCTATTTCTTTTTGTAAACTATTTATATCCCACACTTTCCATTTCATCTATGGAATAATCAAAATGACTTACAACATTTCCATTATAACTATGACACAACATTACAAAAAAAAATTCCACCCTTTCTATATAACAAAGAGGGAAGGAATCCTATCCAAACGTCCTAGAGAACAGGCATGACCTTTATCTGGCACTGAAATAGGACCAGAGATTGGGCCTTTTAAGCATTCTTGAAAGACAATGCATTCTTTGAAAGTCTGGGTTGCACAATGGAGAAAACTCTGAGCAGACAGAGAATGGTCTGAGCAGCTGTGCAGGCTTGAGACCGCGTTCTAAACATTTTAGGTTCTCTGATTGGTTTAAGCCCCTCTAAGTCATGGCATGACTTTTAATATAAGTATTATGTTGGCATTTGCCCACTGCTTTTAGCATCAAAGAAATTACAACTGCTTCTCCCCCTCTCATTCAGTAGTGTACCGGGAGGGCAAGGGGGGCAAATGTTTCGGGTGTCACACCTTCAGGAGCAGCACTGCCAGTCTCGCTCCCCCGCTACCTGATTTTTATCTTTTAAAGAGAAAGAAGCAGGGAGTTCCACCCTTTCCGCAGTTCCACCGGCTTTTTTTCTTTTTATATCATTAAAAAACCCACATCTGATGAAGGAGGGGGTGGCCCAGGGTCTAGCTGCAGCCACTCCAGGTGTGATTCTGCGCCGCTCTGAGCCACCCTCTTCCTTTCTTCCTTCATAGGAGGAAAGGTGCGCCCCAGAGCGGCATCACGCCAGGAGTTGTAGCCACTCCCAGCTCAATTCTGCACCTCTCTGGGCTGCATCTGAGTGGGCGGCAACACGGTAGGTGGCCCCGGGTGGAAAAAAGCCCAGGACCACCTCTGCTTCCAATTCCCAGTTTGTTAGCTGTAAGCTTTCAACAGCTTAAAAAATTCTATACATAATATGTGAAATTACAGCTGGCCTTGGCATCTGCAGTGGTTCTGTTCCTGGAATCCCTATAGATTCCGAAACCCATGGAAACCCATTTGCTGCCTCCCTCGGCCTCAGAAGCTGTTTCCGATCATGTCCAGGAGGTCATGTGGGGCCCTCCACTGTGGGTTTGGAACCTGCAGAGAGTCAAACCTATAAAAGTTTGAGAGTCATAAGTATAAAAGTATAAAGTATAAAAATGGCCCAGTTTTTATATGTTCTTACAAAACCTGCCGATTGCTTCCAAAGTTGGTAGACTATTAGTCTCTGGTCCCATTTACAAAGATGCTGAAAAGCAGTTACATGACTTGATTTTAGTAAATGGACTAAAGAAACATCTGCATGGAAAACCTTTCCACGGACATCGAGTGAAACAGTATGCCAATGTAAACATAATGTACGGCTTAAGCAAAAAGACCCTGCATGAAGTTTACATTTTAAAAGAAAGAAAACACACACACAAATACTGCTACAGGAACATCATTCTTTCCTAAAAATAGTTATCATCTATATCTTTTTAAGGCAATCATCTCCTAAGATTTACCCAAATTTCTACATGGCACATAGTCAGTGTGCAATATTACACATAACAATAACAATAATAATAAACTAATTAGTTATATCTTTTCTTACTTGAGTGGCCGATCTCCAAACACAACACCATTAAAGGCAAGGGCTCGAGGAACAGAATTTTGGTCAGCAAATTCCACAAAAGCAAAGCGTGTTGGCTGTGTCTCGTCTCCTGCCATCCGTACAAATTTGACTTCTCCAACTTGTTTAAAGAATTCAAGAAGTTGATCAGCTGTAGTAGTCTAATGAGAGAAAATGCATCTACGGTGAAATCACATATACACAAGTATACATCACTAAATGAGGGGGTATGTTCTGAGGAACAGGTCGTTCGGTGGTTTGTCATTGTGTGAATATTCTTAGTGCACAGCACCATCTATTGGTATAGCCTACTGTTCCTAGGTTACAAACCTCCATTATAATTTTATGGGACCCACATATACATGGCCAGAACATCCTTATCTGGCACATGCCTGTATTCTTACAAGTTTGTCCCCTGGCTTCATTTTTTGGTAACACTAGTATTCACTCTCTCCTGTTCTCCAGAGGGCACACACACTCTCCTGTTCTACAGAAGGTAAATTTCACCTACTGCTGTGACAGTAGGTAACCTACTTACCTACACTTGGCGGGATAAAAATCAATGATTTTTTTAAATGTTTAATCACATTTTAAAATTTTGGTTATTCCTTTTGTCCTATAGTTTTAATTTAAAATTAATTAAAAGCTCTATAGTTTTAATTTTAAATGTATTATAGCTCAAAGATTTCATTATGGAAGAGGAAATATAAACACAATTTCTGTTCTGAGACCATTCATATGTTTTCAAAGTCAGTAAATCAGTTTCAACAGTTCTTGGATTAGGGTTTCAATTTTAAGGGGTTCAATAAGCTTCTGCATACATAATTTAAGTGAAACTTTCCAGCTACCCAGGTACGCAGTTTAGAAGATTCCTTGGTCCATCAAACAGAGTTTAATGCCCTCAAACTGGGTTGTGAGCCTCCAGAGATAACATGCTTGTTAAGAGCAATATACGGAAAAGGGAAATAACAGACCTCACCAGCTCTATTTTTCTATGACTTCCAAACGTGTTATGATGCTGGAATTTTTTGAATGTGCTATTAAAATCACCAGGATTGCTTTCAATAGTTGGTTTGTGTGATGCCAGTTCATTTAGACTGGTAACCCTATCTATTGTCCCTCTGCAACTTTGTGTAAACAAAGTCAAGCCCTTACCTCTCTCTGAAAGTGCACACTTTCAAGAAGGTCACTGAAAGGAGGATTAGTGGAGGTGGAGTCAATCTGGACAAGGAGAAGAAGCCTGGAGATAAATGCAAGAAGGGGGGGCAGGCAATAGAAACAAAAATGAAAGGATATAAGCGGATTATTTTAGAAGTCCTGAGGTCTTTTGACTGTTGTTCTCATTGCCCTGAGGTCTACCATGCCATTCCCCCTCACTAGAAGGGAAATCCTATAATGGCAGCAGGCTGTAAGAGAGACGCTGGGAATATTTTAATGAAGTTCCTATACCTGTGGATAAGGCAGGTATTCATGCAAAATGTAAGAAAGAAATGCAAGAAAGAAATGCAAGGCTTTGTTGCTCAAATGAAACAACATCATGAGAAGTCTTTCCTCTCAGGAGAAAGTTGCTTTGAAGATGAAGAAAGGCACATATAGGAACATATACAATCTTCAGGTTAGTAAGCTTTCTGACCATACTTCTTTCTTAATGACTGCTATTTTCCCTAACCTTAGCTTCTGAGTGGACATACTACTTGAATTCTCACATTTAAATAAAAATATAGGTGTTACTTTATGATGCTATCAATTTTAATGCCATCATTATAAAAAAGAAAGGCCAAAATAGGCAGATTTATGTCACCTTATTGCTGGATGTCATTGCTTTGAACAGTATGGTAATAACTAATTGAATTGATTTATTTGGTGTAGGAGGATCCATTCTCAACATGCAGGATTCCAATGACCAACACCACAATCACATTCTTATATAGTTTCAGAGTTATTTGCTGATGAGAGGGACAGCACTTCAGTATAATATATGTCACATTAGCTTAGTATATCACCTGTAGTTGTTTTTTTTTAAAAAAAAATCTCTATCATCCAGAAACCAACACAGGTAAGTCTGTAATAAGAACGAGGAAATTACAGCAAGAATTGATGAAAAAACTGCTTTTCAAATGGTTGCAAACACACATACAGCCTACCTAGCAGAGCAGATGCTGTAGGAAAATTTCTGGAAATTTTTGAGAGAAATTGAATAGTGCAAATGTCTAGAGGGAAAAATTGTTAGTTTAAGTCTTGAGCAGTGTCCACAATGATGCTTTTGTATGTGCTTTTGTGACAACAGAAGAAAGGACTTTCTTTCTTACAGAAATAATTGATACATCAGGAAATACACACACAGCAGCTTACAAAAAGTAGTCTAAAAGCTACAGCAAACTGTGGAAAACATGTAAATGTTTAGGATGCAGCTTTGTCACAAATAATGCTGCAAGTGTAACCAAGATGAGAAGAAATCTAGAAGTAGATAGAATCCCAAGCAATTAACATACAGCTGCAGTGCTCATTTGATGCACCTCTTCGACAAAAACAGGCGGGCTCCAGAAATAAAGGCTAATGTTGTCAGAATTGCAGAACACTTCCACAACAACCACTTTACAGCAGCTACTCTGGAGAAAGTGGAACCAAGCTCCTTCTCCCAGGATGGCCATTAGAACTCAGTAGTAGGCTGCTTTGAGCACTATATCAAGAATTGGCCTTATCCAATTATGGTTTGTGAACAAAACCATGAAAAAAATAGCTGGTACTATCACAGCCAAAATTCTCAACATTGTACTTAAAAGAAATGTGGACACTTGTTGACTAACCTGAATCCTAATGGAATAAAAGTGCATGGAAATACAATTTTTATTGCTGATCTGGAAATAACAGAGTGGAAGGAACAGAGTGAGAGAGAAATCACTCTTCAAAAGAAAAATACCTAATGATAGAGTTAAATTGTAGGGGTTTTTAAAAAATGGAAAAGCATTGTCCCCAGCTCATTTTCTTGCAAATACTCCCAATATTCAATACTAGAGGAAGTCCATGCTGAGGAAGAGAGGCTATGAGTGACATTGGCATCCTTAAACCTAATATATTTCTAATATAGGTCTAATATATAAGGTCTAATATAAGGTCTAATATATTTCAAATTAAGTGTGAACCATTCAAGAAATAGATGTACGCTGATAAAGTTTTAAAGAAAGTTACACCAATGAAATGGTGGAAGTCAGAGACTGCTGAAGTGATAATCCAGGTTTTAACAGAAATAGCTTCTTCTGCCAATGTAGAAAGAGTATTTTCTTCCTTTGAACTAGTTCATTCTACATCGAGAAATTGTTATCTGAGAAAGTAGGAAAGCTCGTTTTCCTTTTCCAGGCTATGAACAAACTGGAAAAAGAAGATGAATACTATTGAGTTGGCTGCATATACTGAAATTTTAAGTTTCTCATGCTGACCAGGATGACACAATCTATTTAATGTGGATTTTTTAAAGTTATAAATAAGCTTGATTTTAAAATATCTAAAAAGATCTTGAAATGTTTAAATTTTTAAATTCAAAAAAGCCCATGTTCTTGTTAACTATTATGTGTGTTTGCTGTTGAACAAAAATACATTTTCTTCCAAGTCTGCCAAGCCTGCAATAAGGAAGTGTTATCCAACATATTCTATGATTTCAGACATCCTGATATAGCAAACATAGCAAGATTTACAACATTTTTTACTTCTGTCATACTTTGGAAGCATGCCAGTTTTTTCTTCAACTCACACCTCAATAATTATTTTTGTAAACTTAAAATGGCACTGATTTCTAAAAAGATTATGATTGAAAACGTTTTGGAAGGAAGAGTCACATTCTTTGGAATGAGGGCCCAATCCTATCCAACTTTCCAGCTCCAGTGCAGCTGCAATGCAGCCCCAAGGTAAGGGAACAAATGTTCTCATACCTTGAGGAGGCCTATGTGATTGTCCCCCCACTGCAGGATGGAGCCCAGACCCCATTGGTATTGCTGCACCAGTCATGGAAAATTGGATAGGATTGGGCTCTGAGCCATTTGGAGAAGAAAAAAAATATGATAATATAAACAATACAAAGCAGTAGTTATCTATCTCTTTCCAAAACATGCATAGTCTCTCCTAATCTCATTTTAGTTTCTTAGTTGACATTCCTAAAATTCAGCCAGAACCTGGCCCTAGAGGGGATGAGGCAAAACTCCCTCTAATCAAGAAAAAGGGACATTGATTGGGATAGAAAGCAGTAGAACTGTGGGGCATCTGTGTGACATCTTCCTTCAAAGTCTTACACACTCAGGCTCTCCACTTTGGCATAATCTCACTTGTAAGCACAAGATTTCCTGTATAATATAAATTAAGCTTAACTGCCCAGTGGCCAGGCCACCTAGACATTCTCTTTGGATTTCTCCTCTGGGAAACTTCTTCCACCAAAGACCTAAGTTGAGTACAGCCAACAGCCTGCAAAACCTTTTGCACCACAGGAATCTCTCCAATTGGGATGCAGTTAGCAGAACTATTTAGAAATATTCTTTCACCCACAACAACTGAAACTTCTGTGAAACTGGTCTTACATGCAAATGTGCTTTTTCCGGTTCCCTTATATTCCTTAATAAGGTCTATCTTCTTTTGGAAACTCCATCTCATGGTAACTGGTAGCCCAGTTAGAGGCACTCCGAGGTTAATCGCTCTGTCATCCAGTCAATAATCCCAAAACAGCCCTACAATGCATTTTGACCTCTCACGTTATAAATTCCCAACCTGAGTTTAATTCTGGGCTGGAAAGACCAAGATTGTGTGTATGCATCAGTGTATTGGTAGATGCATATGTATGACAGTAGTATAGGCAACAACCAGTTGTTAAAAAGCAGAGGTTTCTCACCTTCACAAAAGCAAAAGTGCCTGGTACCAGTTCCTCCATTAAGGTCTCCTTCTGGCAAAACTTTTTTAAAAAATCATCCCAGTCAACCCTTAACTGTTCCTTTCTTGATACCAAATTCTTCTATGAACTCACTGGCCATGGTTCAAAGAACCATACAGCTAGTTCTGTACATCCAAGTGCTTATGTTTCTTACAACAGCAGCCTTCCATGGCACTAGACAAACTACTTTTGAAACTGAAGAGTTTCATAAACAGATCGTGATCAAGCGGGGGAGGGGCGGGGGTATGGTCTGCAAGTAAAACATTCCCACTGCCTTTGGGGTCATCTAAAGTAGATTCTTGGATCCCAGGCTACTGTAATCTCCCGAAAGGCTGCTTTCCACCCTGTGTACTTGACTATTGCAGATTTTAAGCCATATCGGCAGGGACCCAGTGACTTGTGCGGCATACAACACAATGTTGTACAAGTACCTAAGAAAACTAGCTTCTTTAGTCTGAAGGTATATGCTGTCTGTAACCCATTTCTTCAGACAGCATCGTCTAATGTACCATTTTTTTCCCCTATTAGCTTGCCAATATCACAACTTTCAAGCCATGAAGTATAAAGACACACTTTCCATCAAGGCATTCATTATAGCAAGGACATTTACCTGAGAATTTAAGTTTCCAACATACACAGTCCTCCTAATTTCATCAATCTTGGAAGGATCCACATTGCCCATAATGGGTGGCTGGGGTATGTCTCCAATGGCTGTAATGTTATGATCCAACGCTGTTGCTGGTATAGCTCCCAGTGGGCCAAGGGAAATGCCAATCTGAAAACATGGCATACTTTTGAAAGAAGCTGTGCTTTTTTGAAACCCTCCAAACTGATACAATAAAGTAAATTTCAAGACTATAAAGATCAACTGCATTTGGGAACACTTAAAAATCCCATAGCAAGAATCCAAAACTTCTTTAAAATGGTTTGAGTTGTGGCAACATGCCATCTTAACTGACCCAACAAAATATTATTAGTCGGAAACACACCAGCCGCTTCATTTTGGAAAAGCTGACTGAAGTGTCACATGAGCAGAAAGATTACAGCGTAATGAATTCAGTCCTCTTTCAATCCTGAGAAGTCCACTAATTTCAGACTGGCAAATGTCAAGATCAAATGTCAACATCAATACCATGACAAAACATGTATGAAAACTTCAAATATAGATGGCAGTCTCTCTTAAGAAGCACCATTAACTAAAACTGTACTTACGGAGCTCACAGGAGGTGTTGGTATAGGAAGTAACCCTCCACCAGGCATCAGGCTTGTTATGGTAGGAGCAGGAGCCAAGAGAGAGAGGGCTTTGGCTTCATCTGGAATTTTACCTGAAGAAACAAACACTTGTGTTACCACAAATAAAGCCATCTCCGAAGCATAATTTTTTCTATTATTTTAAACAATACCCTTCAACTTAAAAATAGTAAAGAAAAAAATATCTATCTACCAGAGCCTTACAAAGAAATAAAATAATCCAAGATTTCCTTTTTTCCCCTGCTCCACTAGGAACAACAAGTGAGTAAAACTAGCAATCTCATTACCGGATTATTACTTTAAAAACTGAACAATGTAGACAATTATTTAACACTTTGAGCTATGGGTCACCTGTACTGGAAACTTAATGTTCATGAACCAAACGATATCAAGCATGGACGCTTTCGCAGGACGTTGTTTTCACGGTGATCGAAAGTTGTGTTACACATGACAACCGTTCGTGTTGGCTGCATCACTAATAGCACACAGAACATCAGATACAGAAAAGAAGAACATTTTTTAAAGTTTAATCCCCAGAAATGGCAAATAACCAAATCAGTCAAAAGAGAAAAAAAAAAGAAGAAATAGGATTGTGCTAACCAAAACTGCCCTTTTCTTCAGCTGAAACTGGTAAGGGAAAAAATGACTAAGGGCACAAACCTAACCAGGTCTACTCAGAAGTAAGTCCTAGTATGTTCAATGGGACTTACTCCCAGGAAACTGAGGTTAGGACTGCAGCCTAAATGACTGCCAGTAGACAGTCTGACATAAAAAAAAAATCTTGCACTGCACTGCATTCTCACACAAGTAACTTCAACTTAGTCCCTATTTAGCTTTGGGATAAAGTGTGAGAGATCCAGAGACCTTACTAAAATCTTTTCTCAATCACACTGTTCTGTGCAGACATAACTCCGGTCTGAATGCCTCAACTCTGGATAAATATTATATCTTCACTGAGATAACCATGTTTACAGCAATTTCCCCTGCTCTGCCTCTCTACTTGTATATGACAAGCGAGTTTTGTTTTTATATATTGTATATTTTACTATAAACTGTAAGCCACCTTGGGCATGTGCTCCAGCAGAGGAAAGGAGGGATAAAAATCTTTTAAATAAATAAAATACACACCCTGCAGAACACAGTTCAGCTTGATAAAATAGCCATTGTTCTACTATATGTCTCGGATCTTAACCAAAGTTACAGTAACAAATCATGTTCAGTGCTAACTATGGTTAAGCATTATATCTGCACCAGATCACTAAGTGCAACAAATTTTACCAAAGCATAGCTAAGTGCCCAATCCTATCCAACTTTCCATCGCTGATGCAGCAGCGTCAATGGGCTGTGCTTTGCATCCTGTGATGGGGGGCAGTCACGGAGGCCTCCTCAAGGAACATTTGTTCTCTTACCTCAGGACTGTATTGCAGCTATATCGGTTATGGAAAGTTGGATAGGATTGTTAACATAAGGCATGTTTTAAGCGTAACCAACTTAGATCTCCTCTAATGTGTCCTAAAAGCAGTTTAATACTATAATTTCAGGTTATAGCTATGCCACTTGATTTAATTAATCCCTAGAATAAAGCACTTTAACACACACCATCTGAAAGGATCAGCTGAAAAGCTAGCCAAAAGCGACTTAACCTCACGGGGTAAAATCTGCAAGTCACCTTTGCCTGAAGTGTTACTTGTCAAACTACAAGCACTTCAATTCAGCCTTCACAAAATACCTCATTACCTGCTTTTTTAATGGCTTTTCCAAAGCAATCTACTCCTCTCCTAGTGCTACAGTGCACATCTTCCACAGCAAGGCATGCATGCACACAAACACACAGAATTTTCAAAGCACTGGATTCACGTCTGGAAGAGTGCCACATGTCCAAAATAAGAGGGCATATCAGGTCATAACAGTGTTTTCAAGACCTACACTGTAATTTCTGAGCCACTGATTTTTTCTGAAGCACACAAATGGCAAAAGAAATCGAGACAATATTAAGACAGCAATAGAAGCATTTCAAGCAAAAATGTTGTAAAAACATTTTGTTATTCAGAGACAGAAGTTTAACTGTTGCTAACTGGGCTGAGAGAAAAAAATAAAAGGATGCCATGTGCAAGAATCAAACTTTGGCCCAGTTATTAGTGAACTGGATCCATGTCTCCTGATTTCTGCAGAACACAAGTTCACACCACTTTAAATGATTTAATAAACTACTCTATATTTATATAGATGAATATTTCACTACGGAAAGCACCCCACTGAAAACAGTGTTTTAAAAAGCAGAATTTTAAAACTCATCTTCAAAACTAAACAAAATTAGTCAGATTAGCAAAATCTTCCATTTCTGAGAAAACAAAAATGAATTGAAATCACTGAGAAAAAAGGTCACAAGATTTCTTTTTCAACTTCGTAAAAATTAAAAACAAACAAAAAAACTCATCTTCTCCTCTAAAAACTCTGAAGCACTTAAAGGGAGCCTTCTTTTGTTCCTAATTGGATATATCTATGCTTTCCTTAGTTTAGAGTCCACAAGTATAAAAGGAAAATTAACAGTAGTGATAATAATACTAAGGGCACAATCCTAACCCCTTATGTCAGTACTTTCCAGCACTGGCATAGGGACGCCAATGCCAATGGGACGTGTGCTGCATCCTGCAGTTGGGTGTTACTCACGGAGGCATCCTCAAAGTAAGGGAATGTTTGTTCCCTTACCTCAGAGCTGCATTGCCCTTATGTCAAGGCTGACATAAGGGGTTAGGATTGCGCCCTAATACTAATACATTCATCATAAGTTGGACTCCTTCCTATAAACAAAATACTGATTGTGTTTCATCACAATCATAGGGGATTGCTAATAGGGGATTTTTTAAAGCAATGATTCAAAGCACACACATAGCATTCATTCAGCTCATGTTATTTTAAATTGAGTAATTTTTTAATGACTTTTGTCAATTTCTATAATTTACATCTATTAATTTAAAATCTCTGGCAAACTTCTTACCCCTTAAGCAAGGACACGTTTATACCCCCCCCCAACCAAATGTAAAGTGGCTTTACTATAAATTAATAGCAGCCCATTAGAAAATCTTCAGGAATGTCCATAGCTAATGATATAATTTATTTCTGCTCACATGAAGTGACCAGAAATTTCAGAATAGGTGAAAATTATTTTTAAAAGAAAAAAACAACAAAGAACTAATAAAAAGGAGACGACGTGTGTTCTTTCAGATCTGCTGCAGAGAAAAGCAACAAATGCTGCTGGCGTTTTTTCTTGTGAAGTTTACGAAACAAAAACTTGACAACAAAATAACTTCTATGATGTGTCTCTACATATCTAAGGTCCTTTCCATCTTCCTATAGAACGCTACAGTAAAGAGAAGACAGTATACAAAAAACACTGGTCAATACGTCATAGGCCATTCATAACGATTTGAGTATTCCCCAGATTCTCAATATTTTTCTACAAACGAACAGGTTGAATTTTTAAATTAAATACAGTAATCTATTTGTTAGGCCAGACATAGATCTTTAAACATTACTGGACACCTTCACACACTCACCCAGTTATGTAGGAACAATTTATCCTCTCCCACACAGTTTCATTATTCATACACAGACTGCAGCTGTGCAGGAGAACCACCCAAGGGAAATTGCCCCCACACTGTTGGGTTGATCTTTCCAGATCTTGGCTGCTAACTTGCCACAGTCTATGATTTTCTTTGTAAGAACAAGAGGTTCCAGAAAGAAGAAAGGAAGTTTCAGAGGGCATTTCAGTGAAATGAACTTTTAAAAGGTAGTCCAGAAAGCCACATATATTTAATAGCTGCAATACTTCTAATCCATGGAAACAAACAGTATAGTTCAGTGATTCTCAAAGTTTGTCCTCTGCTATGCCACTTCACCCGGTTCACCTATTCCAAGTACCACCAGAAGTAACTGGCGATGGCATTATTGCCAGTTACTTCTGGGTTGAAAGGTCAGATGAGACATGACAAACATCAGTAAGGGGCTCAGGGTCAATGGGAGGGTTTTTTTGAGCGCAGAAAAGCGTGCTTTGTAGCTCTGCCAAGTGAGGTGAGCCTCTTACCACTGTTTGTTGGGTCACGTTTTTGGTATCACTGCTAGGCGGCAGGTGTCCAGGGTCCTGTAAGTATCACCAGATACCACCTCAAGTACCACTGGTACCCATCTATCTCTGGGAAATTTACTTCCATGTGTGCAGCATGACCTGGCTCTAACGTGGTGCTTAGTCCCGTTTGACTAAAAACATTTGGTTTATGGAATTCCATCTATGAACAATTCCACAGAATTATGTTTCAAATGAGTCATGAACCCTTATATAACAGAACACCATCTGTACAGAACTGAAGAACCAGTTCACAGGTAGAAATGAAAGAATAAAGGCAAAAAAGGGACAAAATTAAAAAAAAGAAAAGAAAAAAGAAAGCAAAATAAAACAATAAAAACAGAGACAGGGCGTCCATCTTCAGCAGGCCAGACTTCGTTCTCATTTCCCCCATGAAGTTGTCACTTGGCAGCAGGTTTAGTGGCATGGCAAACAATGCCTAACTCAGGCAAGTGTAACAGATCTGCCTTGGCCAGTCTAGTCATCTAATAATGCACAAATATCACACAGAGAAAACATACAAAACCAAATTAATAGTCAAAATCCATCTACCAGAAAATGTGGACATAAAAGTTTAGAATGATGGTTAAAGGTGGCATCTTTGGTACATATCAATTTTAGCCTCTCTCAAACCAGAACAAAATTGGAGAGAAATCTGATACACATACAATGAGAAAGGAGCAACATTTTGACAATGTAATGTTGTTTCACTATACTCAAAGTCACACTTGGTTAGTAATGTGGCTAGTGATGAGGTGTGTATGTAAATGTTAGATTTTTAATTATTGCTAAATTGTTTTAATTATTGTTTTTAATGTTGTATTTTTAATTGCTGTAAGCCGCCTTGTGTGCCCTTTGGGCATAAAGGCGGGATATAAATTAATAAAATAATAATAAATAATAATTATAAACTGAACATCAATTTGACTGACTCATGCCACCCTACCCAAACAAGGCTGAGTATCATTCTTGCAGACAGAATAGGCTTATTTAAAAAACATTTTGAAATCCTTTTGTTCTCTTTCCTCCCTCCCATTCTGTGCCTAGTTTTTGTTCAATGAACAGTTCATTAAAAATATTAATACAAAGCACATCTAATATCCCATCAGAGACCAATCATTTTCTGCAGGAGGGTAGCTGAATGGAATACTATACCTCTGTGCTCTGTAGCCTTCAACACTAGAGGAGAGAAACTAAGAACACTAACAGGAAGCCAAAAGCTTCTTGTTTCGGTGTTCTGGCTATCTCCCTCCTCTAGCGTTCCAGATGACTACTTCTTGCATTCCTCTCTAGCGTTCTATAACAGGCTGCAAACGAAGAGACATGAGTGCTTGGCACCACAGTAAAGGAAGACAGACAAGTGATGGGCATGGGGGTTGTGTACATGGAGAACCACAGCAGAAGGAGGGAGACAGCCAGAACGCTACAGGAAGCATTCTCTTTGTTTCTCTCTCCTAGCGTTCTGGCTGACTGTTTCTTGTGTTCCTCCTTTAGTATTCTATAAAGGCTGCAAAGGAAGAGACATAAGTGCTTGGCGTCACAGTAATTATAGGATCCTCTTTTATCTGTGGTTTCGGTATCCATGGGGGTGGGTGGGAATATATCCCCTACAGATATGGGGAAGACGACGCCTGTATTCACTGTAACTAAAACCAGTTTGAAAACTTATTAAATGACCCCCAAATCACAACATTAAAGAGCTAAAATGGTATGTCACATTGCAGAGAACTCCATGTTCGGATTCCTTGCTTCTTGAATGGACTATCTATCCTCATTATGCGTACCTGAAGGTACTGTAAAACATCATGATTTTTCAAGGGCGCATATGCTGATATTAGAGGGTAGATGGAAGTTTCAACTTTTTCCCCCAGTCTGTTTATCTTTCTATGCATTAACTACATAGTGTAAGGTCTTTAATTATGCAGATGCAGCCCAAGGTTGCTATACAAATTTTTAGAATGTAAACAGCACCCAATTATAATATTGCTCATCACCACCTTCTGTGAAAATATCTTCAATTTACTCTGCCTCTAGAAATTTTAATAAGAAATTTTCTTATGGATCTCACTGTCCCATGTTGCAATACATAGTGCCAGATTTGTAACTGAATATTACTTAATTAAGGCTGCAATTCTATACCCACCTACCTGGGACATGGCTGCAATTCTATACACACTTACCTGGGACATAACTATGTCTACCATAGTAGACATAACTAGGATAGTCTAGTATGTCTCTTTTAGCATCTGTGGTGGGGATGCACCATGCTAAGTATTATTTCTGAATAAGAATAGGCTTATGTAAGATGTGTACCATCCTACAACACAGACACTTGTTTCGCATCAAGTCAGCAACTAGTCTTACTAGTGTGTCAATTTCAGAGGAGAAAACAGAAGAAAGATGCGAGACAGAATGAAGGGACAAAAGAGCATATGAGAAACAGAACTCAATTCTTCCTGTTCTTCACCCTCCCACCAGCAGCCACAAGTACCACAACCATGAGGGGGGAAGAAGTAGAGTTGGAAAGGGTGGTACAATATGGCACCTGTGAAGAAGCAGTGGCAGAGACAGATTTGAATCACCAGGCTGGCCCATACCATTGAATATATTCATCTGTAGAGTGCATAATGGCTTGTAATGAAATGGATTGTTTATAACTACTCTTGGCACAGTCGCAGAACTGTTGTCTTCTTGCTAGGCAAATATTAAAACAAATATTTCTTCCCCCAAAGTATTATTTCATAAGTAATTATTATCTTTTGGATTGTGAGCCCATCATTATAGAAACAATATTCTCTTTATTTATTTATGTACTATGCAAACCTCAAAAAAAAAACCATAAGTTGTTGAAAAACGGTATACAAATATTCTTAACACCATCATCTATCTTAAAAACACAAAAGGGTACACTGCTTTCAAATACATTCTAGGCTTTAGAAATCTGGTTCTGGGTTTGGTGAAAATATTCTAGCCCTAATCAACCTCCTAGCCGGGAAATACCAGAATCATTAAGAACCAAAGCTTTGGGTATCATTGCTGTCACTAACTAAAGTCATTAAGAAATAAATACAAACAAATTCAGAAACTTCAATGAAAGTTAGTGAAAATTAAAACCAAAGGCACAAACTTAGTCAGTAGAATTTTCAAAGCATTATTCTGTCTTTTAAGGCAATTGAGTTAGAAGTTTGCTTTTGAAAGTACTCTGGCATACAGTTATGAGCAGACACACATTTGTAAACATCCCTACCTCAGAAATTCATGCATTTGTTACAGGAAAAAGCATTTCTGTTGCTCAGAACATACATTCCAAGAATAGAACAGTGCTACTGTACATATTCAGCATCAACAAAGTTCCACATTCTGGGATCAAGGTAGCATATTCAGTTTTATGTGCGTATTTTAAAGGATTAATTAATTTCCAGTTCTCCGCCAAAATCTCATAGAATCAGTTATATTTGACAAGAAATGTGGCAAGTTATTTATAAGAGAGGCAAAGGGGGCAAAGAGTAGAGGGGCCAGAACCTCAACTGCAACAACAGAAATCTTCCTGATAGCTCTCTGGCCTCCTTTTTTAGCAGACATTACATCTCCACAGTCCAAAAGGCTATAAAGCCAATTCTTAAAAAGAAAACTTATGTTGCAATTTTAACTGTATTAATGAACACCAGAAAATTAACTGCACATACTATTATTTCTGCACATACACAAGCAGAATTCTTGATAACAATCCGGTACAGAGTGAAATCTGATTTATTAATTTAACTTCAGTAAATTCATTTATCTTGTCTGTGTTGGAAGAGATGTATTCCAAGGATACTTTCTTATGTTTGCCATTTATGAATGTGACCATCCGTTTCAGAATTAACAGTCCACAGTTACAGCACCAGGTGTCTGACAACACATACATTTTGAACAAGTACAGAAAGCCTGTAATTATTTGGGAGCTAGTGATCATCTCCACTGCTGCTGCACTATGCCCTCAGCTCAGAAGACAACATTCTAAATGACCTGTTATCTTTCTGTTTTTCTGCTTATTGGCACTTGCCAACCTGAGCTACTACAGTGTAACATTCCAACTTCCGTCAGAACATCAAAGGTTAACTCTGTGCTTGTGGATGTTTGTTAGCGTTCACAAGACACCCCTTCTATATCTAACAGTTTCAGCAGGAGAGATTCTTTACTTCTAAGATCCTCTCCTCAAGATGTTCTGCCATTACGTTTCCCCCTTCCTACTAGGCCTAAAGAACTGGCAATCAAATGCAGTAAGGCCATCCATAAAGCAGGGGATACATTCCTGCAAACCCAAACACTGTGAGAGGCAGCTTTATAGGAGACATAGGGTGCAATCCTAACCCACTTTCCAGCACCAAAATAAGAGCAATGCAGCTCCGAGGTAAGGAAACAAACATTCCCTTGCCTTGAGGAGGCACTCTGCGAGTGCTCCCCAACTACAGGATGCAGCACACATCCCACTGGCATAGCTAAGCCAGTGCTGGAAAGTGGGTTAGAATTTGGGACATAGTTGACTATAAGGAAAGAAACTAGCACTGAGTGGTTTGCACTAGCTAGAATACACTGTTCCCACTGGTTGAAGCACCTGTCAATCACACCCAGGACAAAGAGCCTGTAATAAAATAGCACTAAAGGAAGCAATGTTTTGAGAGGTGTTAGCTAACCAAAGCTATTACAAGTATTATTCATTATCTCAACATCTGATGCTGTCTGTATGGCATAGGGTTGCAACACAGAGCCAGTATAGTATAGCAGTTAGAGGACTTTGGCCAGGTCAAGGTCAAATTTGTAATGAATTTCACTGAAGATGATCATGAGCTAGTTTTGCTCCCTCGCTCTAACAGAGACTCAGAGGATTGCTGTGAGGATACACATCCATGTACAACATCATGCTGCCCTAACCTCAACGGAAAGAAAATGGGGTGCAAATGTGAACATCATATTTTTGTTTTGTATTATTTAATGTTAGACTTTACTTTCTTTAGAACTCCACCTTGGTCGGTAAGAAAGGCAGGATATAACTGTTTAAAAGTGAAATATACTATGGCAACCTGATTGTGAAAGCAGCATTTATGTGCAATTGCACAACTATCATTTCCTGTAAACTAGAAAACAGCCTGTTTCCTTACTGAAGCTCCAAACTGAAGATCTGTGTCACCAATGGATTCTTAGAGCAAGATATATACCATTTCTTGGACCAATGTATTAGAGAAAAGCAGGTGTGATACTACACTCAAGAACTACCCCCATCCCCATGCTACGGACTGACTATAACTCTTGCTGAAACTTGAGAATCCCAACTTTCAACTCAGATAAGACAGTAGAGTCTCTACTGTTTCAGAACGGTTTGAACATTTGATAAGAATTGTCCAATGTAGTTTCATTGCCTGCCCAACCCATACTGTGCCAGTGTTTCAGGAAGATGGCCAGACTGTTTTTCAGATGGAGGTGTCAATGCACAGTTATTGCACTGAGAGAACAGTTGAGAACAGCTAAGGCATTCATTCATCCTTGAAAAGATAACAAAAGGTGACCACACGTCATGAAGAGAAAATATTAGAACAACAGAACACAGAAATTTTAAAAATTTAGAGAAATTGTTTGCTTCTCTTTAAGAAAAAGAAGTAAATAACTTCCTTCCCATTTCCTTCAAAGGAGAATTTTGTAACAAGAAACACACATGTCATCAAATTCTTCACAGTTCCTGGAAAAAACAAAGCTGATGAAACGGAGACCAACAAAACAGAAAGATGTCTGAAATACCAACCTTCCGCACAGGGCACCACTATCAGAGCTCTGTCAATAAAAACCGTGTTTGTTAGATGCTGGGCCACACCAACGCTTGAAGACTCCCGAAACTTAATATAACATACTTTGGAGGAAAAAGCAAGTGGTGCATTGCTGGAAGATAAAAACAAACAAAAAAATAATGGTTAGAGATTGTAGTTTTGGTTCATTTCCAGTTATGCTCAAACATTAGCTACAAATACCACACTTAGAGAATATGATCACTGAACTTAGGTTCAGGATCAACATCCTCCCTATTAACTTTATACAGTGGGGGCTAAAGAAGTTCCTTTTCCATTTGTCATTCCCCTCACCCTGGTATCTTCGCTGCTGCTGTTCAATACAGTAAACTGGGTTGCTAGGGAAGTTCACACCCTAAGAATAAGCTTCGACATCTGCAGGTAACACCAATTTATTCAGAAAATTCCAAGCAGAAGTGAAGAGTTTCAACAGGATCTCTCCAAACTGAGAGAACTGGAAACAGGATGGCAGAGAAGATTCACATCAGCAGGCACAAAGAAATCAACTGAGACAGAATAACCAAATTACATACAATATATGTTGATATGATCTGAAGTGGCTGTGACCATCAGAGAAAGATCTTGGGGTCATAATGAAAAACTCATCAAAAAGAACAGGTTGTAATGTGCATAACAGTGAAAAATGTAACTTACAGCACAATCCTAACTTGTGCTGGAACAGGCAGGCTGGTGGGCCTGTGTTGTATCCAGCGCAAGTTTTGGGCTGGCTGAGGCTTGGCCCTAGGCAAGGGGAAAAAATTCCCCATACCCCATACCCAGCCTCAATGGGTCTACTCAGAACTGCACCATCTAAAGATCTGGTGCAGATCCAAGCAGTATGGGGCAGCCTGGAGCCATTCCATGCTGCCTGGAAATGGGGCTAGGATCTGGCATAACAACCCGTTTGCCCATGGGACCGCTCACGATCCGCTCTCCCCTGCCCCAAAATGCCTCCCCCCGCCCTCCCCCCCAACCCCATACTGGCCAAGCTCAACTGGTACGGACTTACCTTCTTTCACTGCCCTGAAGGCTGGACCTGGCCTCTGCGAGCCAGCGCACCTCCGTGCGCCAGCACAGCTTTCTCCTAAGGGGGCACAAACATGCTTTCTGACATATTTACGACCCTCTCAGGCTGGCGCAAGGGACTTGCACTGGCCAATCGCATCCTTAGGATTGCGTTCTTAATTCTTTATAAATCATTAGGTAAGGAACTGGAAATAAAACAGCACGTATAATGCTAATATGGAAGCTCATATCAAATCATAGTTGGAGTATCATATGTTGTGCTTAACTTTCCAAAGGAAAAAGGATCAGAACCAGGACAGTATGGAAAAAGCCTGTTGAAATTACAACTGGAATGTCTTCTTGACAAGGACAAAAAGATTCTGGCTGAGATAAAGCTAAATGCTCAATCCTACATACTGCTACACAGAATAGGAAATGGGATTCCAAGCAGTGATGGAAGAGCAATCTTCACTCACCCCCACACATATGTCAGAATAGCAGCAGTTACCACAGCTGCAGTGACACTGCAAAATGATGCTAAGGGACACAGAACCAGCACCTACCAGCACCAGAACATTATCCCAGGACCTACCTGCAAATCAGCACAATCCTATGAGTGGCTACTAAGACTTAAGCTCCATTGAATTCAATAGACCTTACTCCCAGGTAAGTGCTTACAGGATTACAGCCATAGAGTGGGAAGACACTTAGATTAAATTTACAGAGGTAAGGAGCACACAGTTGTCCTATATGTCTTGCACAATACTACCATGAATGTGGTACAGCAAATAGGAATAATCCAACAGAAACTGGAGAAGGGCCATAACTCAATTGGAGAGTACATGCTTGACAAGCAGAAGACTCGATCTCAGGTATCTCCACGTAGGCTAGGACACCTGTACCTGAGACTCTGGAGAGCCACTGCCAGTTAGTGTAAACAGTACTGAGGGACAGGGTCCTTCTACTGAGCAGCAGGCAGATGCACATGCTTAAATCCTACACCCAGTTATCCATGCCTAACATGCAGAATTTCTGAACCTTTTAGAAGCTAACCAAATATTGATATAACGAATAAAACCTGACATGGACAAGATAGAAAAATTCTTATATTTGGGGAATCATGTTTCATCCACTTGCAAAGGTGAATATTGTATGTGTATTAATTCCTTGATAGAAACATTACATATTTCATCTTGCACTCGAACAGGAACAGCTCAGCAGCAAAAAGGAATTAGCTTCCATTAGCTTAATTTCAGTAAAGTAAAAGAACAGCAACATTCAGCTACACTCATCTGACTTGTATTATTACCTGGGTGCTTGTAAAATGCATTTAAGATAATACATACTGTCTAATTACACAGAATTACAGTTTACAGATGTGTAATTACATCACACATTATTATATGTGTATTTAAGTATTTCCCTGTAGACATAGAAAATTCCACTGTGAATGCTTTCAGCAAGATTTGACAGTTCTGTTTAAGGACTTTCTCCCCCAACCACTAATAATAATAGAAGCATTCTTAATATTACAAACTTAGTTTACCAATAAACATGTTCCCAAATTGTAATATACTGTGTATGTAATGCCTAACACTATAACGTTAATGCTATCTGCAGCCTGGGTCTAGACCAGCCATTTTCAACCACTGTGCCATAGCACATTGGTGTTCCACAAGTGGTCTGTAGGTGTCCTGCAAGAGTTTGAGGGAGGGTCATTTGTTAGTATTGCCAATGTGGATGTGAGCTTCCCACCAACAGCACAGTGTGCCTTGTCAATTGTCAAAAAACTGATGGTGTACATTGACAATTTCAGTACCTTGTGAGTGTGTTGTGAGATGAAAAAGGTTGAAAATCACTGGTCTAGACAAATGTATTCAGAAATGTCCCACACAATTCAGTGGGACTTGCTCAAGAGAGGGCCCAATTCTATCCAATTTTCAAAGGCCTGTGCAGCTGTGCCAATGGGGTGTACACTTCATCCTGTAGTGGTGAGACAGTCACAGAGACCTCCTCAAGATATGGGAACATTTGTTCCCTTACCTCGGGGTTGCACCAGTGCTGGAAAGTTAGATAGGACTGGGTCCTAAGTATGCACAGAATTTCAGCTTTACTTGGAAGATGTTTCCATGACAAACCTGATCAATGGAAACCTTTCACTCCTTCAAGGAAAAACTTTACTAAGGACCAATCAAAAATATAGTGAGTTTTTGAATTCTACACAATTCTTCATAAGGCAGATGCTAAGTAAAAAGATAGTGAAGAAGAAGGGGGGAAAAGGAGGCACTCCAAGGGCAGGAGGTGTGGCCTAGAGGTTAAGCTGTTGCCTTGCCTGAAGAAGCTAAGTGGGAGTAACCCTGGCCATTCTAGACTCTGGAAGAAAGACAAAGCTGATAAGCCATTGTGAGAGAATGGACCCACAAGGCATTGCTGATTACCAGGCCATGACAGGACAAAGGAATCACTACAATAAGCCGAGGTGGAGGAGTATGGAGGTCAGCTGCCAAAAATGAACAACACCTGGTTGATTTATGGCTGATCCTGTTGGAAGGTCAGTTGGCATGTGTCAGTAAAGAGAATGATGACCACAGGAGGGACAAAATCTGGAATTGAAGAGTTCTGAGAAACTATGAGTTTCTCATAGAACATTAACTGTAAAAACCACATTTGTAAAAATAAAATGGTGATAGTCTATGTGAACTGCCTAATAGTAGTACAGTACACAATCTGTAAAATTGGAATTTAAAAGGATTTCCCCATTGTGCTCTATCGCAGTGGTTCCCCACTTTTAGAACTGGGACCCACTTTTTAAAACAACACTCTATTGGGACCCACCCAGCTATACGAGATGAAAAATAAAGTTTCACTACCAGCGGCTCAAGCCTGTTTTAATGCACATGCTTAACAGAAGTGTAATTAAGAAAATATTGTATGTAACAATTGCAATCAAATGTTGAGTATTTCCTGTTTACCTTCCTCTTAAGTATATCATACCCATAAATATAAAATAGCATTCAGCATTGTGATTGCATATATGAAAATTAACAACATTATGAAACTAGTCTGTGTATTATAAACAACAGGTGATGCATTAAAGGCAACTTCAATGGAATTTAGCCAAGTGACAGCCCAATCCTGAGCTGCCCAGGGCACCCAGCCTTGGCGGCACAGAGAACGGCTGCCGCCAGATCCTGCGTGCCCCGGGCTACTGCGGAAGGCACCTCAGAAGAAGGGGATTTTCATCCCCTTCTCCCGGGTAAGGTAAGCAGCCCCGCAATGGGGCTACTCACTTTACCGTGTGTGTGTGTTTTAAATTTATAAAAATGTAATACTCCTGCATATTTAGTGATTTCTGCAGTTCTGGGGGTTTCCTATCTTATTCTTGGATAGCCCTAGTTCACTTCCAAAATGATGGGTGCTCAACCACTAACATTCACTAACACAAAAAATAATGTTTAGGATATGGTTTGCTACTTTATCATAACAGATAAATTTGCCAGATACATGCATTTTCCACAAATGCACTGGGGAACCGATACCATCCCTATATACATCCTCATTTCTTCTATACTGAGGAAGAATCTTACAGGCTCAAAAGTTTGGTTGGTCTGTGGAACTCCTTGCCACAGGATGTGGTGATGGCGTCTGGCCTAGACGCCTTTAAAAGGGGATTGGACGAGTTTCTGGAGGAAAAATCCATTATGGGGTACAAGCCATGATGTGTATGCGCAACCTCCTGATTTTAGGAATGGGTTAAGTCAGAATGCCAGATGTAGGGGAGGGCACCAGGATGAGGTCTCTTGTTATCTGGTGTGCTCCCTAGGGCATTTGGTGGACCGCTGTGAGATACAGGAAGCTGGACTAGATGGGCCTATGGCCTGATCCAGTGGGGCTGTTCTTAATGTTTGCTGCTTGATACCTTATTACTTTTTTGTTGGATCAAAGTAAAATTATCTGCTTTGTAAGACTGATCGTTCTAAAGATCTATATGATTTAATACATATCAGAAGTAATCTTGATGCACTGTTTATTCAGAAGGAAAGGAGGGATACAACTCCTTTTAAGTAATTAAATTGATTATAACTGCAAATGTACAGTTCCTAGTATTCCAGTCAGGTTTATATAAAAAGGTTCCAAATATCTTTAACCTTTGCTTTAAAAAGAAATCAGGGAGGAAGAAAAAAAATCTTGTATGGGAGATTGTATGGTAACATCTTGTATGGGATGTATGGGAGAAGAAAGAGACAAGATATAACCTTGGGGTTGGGACCCCAATGGGGTCAAAGCCTCAGTTGTGCGCTGCCAGCAACTTAGTGAATGGAAAAGGTTGAAGATTGCTGGACTAGATCACCATCAGGTAACAGTGGAGGCATCTGGAGTACTCCTTCAGGTACCAGAAGACTGTGTTCCAGTCCTGCTCAGTTCTTGGCAACTGTGCTAAAATAATTTTCACTAGTGCCAGGCTTCACGGTTTTGTTTTCTGCTCTCTCTAATAAGAACATTTGGTTACAGTGAACAATGCTAGGAGGAATTCATTTTCTGGGTTTCAAGGGCACATCAAATCCAGAAAGTAACCCGACATTAGATGACAGTAGGCTTTGCTGTAGGCAGGTTGCAATTGTTCTATGCTAGGGTTCCTTGAACATTTGACAGAGATATTTGTCTTTTTGTTTGTTTCATATAGTAGAGTGTGATATTCTTGGTCAGAGGATTTCAGGGTTTCCAGGGGTCAGCTTAGATGTATTTTTTTCTTTTATCCCTTGATAATGCCCTACATCAGTGTTTCTTAAACTGTGGGTCAGGATTCACTAGGTGGGTCACGAGCCGATTTCAGGTGGGTCCCCATTCATTTCAATATTTTCTTTTTAGTATATTAGACTGGTTGCTACCCTGGTAAGAGACTGCATTTGGGGAAATGTCACAGATCTGTATGTTTAACAAGCTGCTATGTATATTCTTTTAACAATGATAATAAATGGACTTACTCCTGGGTAAGTATGGGTAGGATTGTTAAAAATTTTCCTGCTTGATGTTGTTACTTCTGGTCATGACCACTTCCAGTGGGAAGTGATGAGAATGACAGATTCTCATTCTAAAAAGTGGGTCCTGGTGCTAAATGTGTGAGAACCACTGCCTTACAGTTTTGGGAAAAACATCAAGTTACTATCTGGATTTGATGAATGTGGCCCTGAAACCAGGAAAATGAATTTTTCATTAGGTGACAATCTGGACACAGAAGCCTTAGTTTTGACATTAGTGCTAGGAGAGCATTACGGGGTAGTGATGGGGGTGGGGTGGGTCCTGGGAGGGGGTGGGATTGATGATGGAGTCTCCAATCTCATACTATATGAGGGATCGTGACAAGAAAAAGGTTGAAGATCATTGCCTTAGAGCAGTATCCTCTGCTGTACCACTTCACATGGTCCACATGGTACCACTAGAAGTATATGGTGATTTATTTATTTATTAGATTTGTAACCTGCCTTTTCCCCCCAAAGGGTACCCAAAGTAACTGATGACATCATTGCCCATTACTTCTGGATTGGGAGGCCAGATGAGTCCTGACAAACACCACTAAGAGGCTCAGAGTGGATGGGTTGTGCATTTTCAATTGTGGAAAAGCATGCTTTGGAGCCTCCTACTGCTGTTTGTTGTGTGACATTCCTGTTTTTGCTGCTGGGTGGCAGGTGTCCAGGGGTCCCGCAAGTACCACCAGACACCACCTTGAGCACCACTGATGGTACCCATACCACTGGTTGAGAAACACTGCCATAAAGCAAGGGTTTCCAAACCCTAGCCCATGGGCCAGGTGTGGCCCACAGCAGGTCTCTATCTGGCCCATGGCCAGCCTCTGATCCCCTGAGAGCCTCTGGCCCAGTTGACCAGAGTTGTGCTTGTGGGGTGGGGGAATGGGGGTCCATTTAAGTGTGTGCTTTATTTCTTGGGCTGTGTTCATTCTTGGAGAAGTCCTGGACATTTGAGCCCATTCATTTATTCATTCATCTAAGTTCCATCTCTAATGTATTTAAGTTTAATATTTAATTTTTTTTCCGGCCCTCGACACTGTTCCAGATACTTGATGCAGCCCTTCAGCCAAAAAGTTTTGAGACCCCTGTCACAGAGCACAATCCTATGTAGGTCTGTTTGGAAGTTAATGGGGTTTCCTCCCAAGTAACTGTGCAAATGATTGCAACCTCACACAGCAGTTCCATTGAAAAGGAATAAGACCCTGTTCCCATGTAACTCAAGTCTTCAGAGCAGGGTGCAATGCAGCCTGAGACAGGAATCAGAGGTGGAGGGAAAAGAGAGGCATCCTGAGGGGACCCTCTTGCTGCAGAGAAACAGGCAGAAACCAGGGATGTGCAGTGGGTGGAGATGCAGGCAAGACAGAAGCTCCCCACCAGAGTCCTTTGAAAAGTACCAGGACCGTGTGAGGTGCGCAAGCATTCATAAGTTACACATGTGGGTTGTGAGTGTTTGCACGCCTCACATGGTGGTGGTGCTTTTCAAAGGACTCCAGTGGGGAGGCTCTGCCTCACCTGACACGGCGGTGGAGCTTTCTGAATGACTTCAGCGGGGAGGGTCTACCTCATGGTGGTGGAACTTTTTCCAGGCCTCTGGTGGGGAGGCTCTGCCTCACATCACAGTGCTGGTGCTTTACGAATAATCCCAGTGGGGAGGCTCTGCCTCACCTCCTCCCCACCCACTGCACGTTCCCGGCAGGAGAGGGAAGAGGGCTCTGCCGCCTCGAGCTGGGGCGGAAAGTGCCGGTGCGAGGGCGGCGCCGGGTGCGGGTCTCCCGCGTGCTCCCTGAGGCAGCCGGTGCCGACCCAACGGGCTCCTCTCAGGAGGCCTGGCTAGGCGCAGACGCCTGCGGCCTTCACCACCGAGGAAGGGAAGCGCTGACAGAACGCCGACTCGGGCGGAATCAGGGGGTGAGGAAGAGACCCGTCGGCGGCCGCCATCTTGACTCCGGGCAGTTCCGCTGCCCGCAAATGCGGCTCCATGCCGGCCCCAGCAGCAGCCGCTTTACACCTGCCCACAAGCAAGATGGCGGACCCGGCATCCGGCTGGGGTTCCCCGCCTGTCCCCTCTAGGCCAGCTCCCCGCCGCTCTCTATGGCCCGGAGGACCCGTGGCCGGGCCTCACTTACTCCGGAGGGTAGAGGCGCAACTCCTCGATGTCTCCTAGGAAACCGAAGAGGGTCCGCATCTGCTCGCTCGTGACCGCCGAGGACAGGTTGGTGACCTGGATCACCGAAGTCGGGGTCAAAGGGAAGCCGAGCGGCACCCCGATCCCACCGCTGTTCATCATGATGGCGGCGGCTCTGTGTCTGCCTGAGCCGAGCACGGGCGCGGAGGCGGAAGTCACCACAGAGGCGGAGCTTGCGTGCCTTCCTAGAGCGTCGGCACGCTTCGGCGAGCGCAGTTCCCCTCTAGCGTCGAGGCGGTCTTACTCGTCTGCTCCAGGGCTGGGGAAGCGGCTGTTGAGATGGCGCTGGAGCTGGTGGCGGGGAGCCCCCTAGTCTCAGGCCCCGGGTGGAAAGAGCGCTGCGCTCCAGGGAGGTGGGCCTGGACTGGCAGCCCAGCAGCAACAGGACCAGGGCGGGGGTGGACAGGGGGTGCTTCCACCCAACCACACCACCTGAAACCGAGTGTCTGTGGAACTCCCTGCCACAGGATGTGGTGACAGATACAGTGGAGGGATGGGCTTTCCCTCCCACACTACACCAGAACCAGGGGACAGGCCCTGAAATTGAGTGGCAGGAGTATTGGGACAATATTTCTTTACTCAGCGTGGGGTTGTTCTGTGGAACTCCTTGCCACAGGATGTGATGTCATCACCAGGGCTGGATACCTTTAAAGGGGGATTGGGCAGATTTCTGCAGGAAAAGTCCACCACAGGCTACAATCCATTGATGGGTCTTTGTAAGCTCCTGGCTACCTCCAGAAGGCCAGATTCAAGGGAGGGCAGCAGGATGCAGGTCTCTTGTGGTCTTTTGTGCTCCCTGAGGCATCTGGTGGGCTACAGTGAGATACAGGAAGTTGGGGTAATGGGCCTTTGGCTTGATCCAGTGGGACTCTTCTTAGGGTCGGTGGCTGATGACGGAGGTCTCCTGTCAGAGCTTGAAGAGCAATTTGCTTCTTCGCTACACTATATAAAGCCCCTCTCAAGGAGCTCAAGAGACATTTAGGTCCCTAGCCCAGTGTTTCTCAACCAGTGGTATGGGTACCACCAGTGGTACTTGAGGTGGAATTCATGGGACCACTGTAACTCTGTAGCCCGACCAGGAGTACAATGCAACAGTGGTGGGAGGCTTGGCTTGGTGGACACAGCTCCAAAGCATGCTTTTCTGCACTCCACTAGAAAAAACCCTCCTGTGCACCCTGAGCTCTTAGCAGTGTTTGTAATGTCACATCTGGCTTCCCAACCCAGAAGTAACTGGCAATGATGGCATCTCCAGTTACTTCCAGTGGTATGTCCAATATGTGTACCATGTGAAATGCTGTAGCAGAAGACAAATGTTGAGAAATGCTGAAGTAGCTTTTCTTTGCAGCACACCAAGGTGGTAGAAGCCTTAACGCCCTTCTACCCTGGATTTCACCACTTCTGATTTCAGAAAACCACACACACACACCTCACATTAAGGGAGAAATGTTGGCCAGACCCATCTAAAACATCAAACCATTTTTCAGAAATACATTAAATGGGAACAGCAAGTTTACATTAGAATTCATCAGACTGGGTGAGAGAAAGAGAATTAAAGAGAAGGGAAAAAGGAGGAAGAGCTAGGTAAGGTTCCAACCATAGCGTCTAACAAAAGATGTGGTATAAAAGAAGTTATATAGATCAATTATATCTGTATACATATATATATATACACACAGAAGGAGTTCTATATATTGATCAATCTACTGCATCACATTGATCAGCGTACTAGGTGCTAAAACACTTGTGTGCAGGGTAGAGTAGGTCAAACAATAAAAGTCAATTTTGAGAAAAATATATCTGGCAGTTATCCTGTTCTATAAACAAGACTACTCAAAACATGTAGACCCTTGTAACACAGAAAATTGAAGTAAAAGTGAAGTATGGTAGTTATTAGCAAAGTTGGAGATTTGTTTAGGTCAGGAGTTGGCAAGCTGTAGCCCAGATCTGGCCCAATGTAATCTGGTCCACAGAGAGCTTGGATTGGGAGGCAAGCTCCCCCACCCCCCAATTCTGAGAGTGAGAGTAACTGGCCTCACTCTCAGTGAGAGTGGTGACTGGCGAGAGTAACTGGCCCACCTCACCCCAGCACTGTCTGTTCAAGTGGCTGTCTGCTGGTATTCATTTGCATCTTTTTAGATTGTGAGCCCTTTTGGGACAGGGAGCCATTTAGTTATTTGATTTTTCTCTGTAAACTGCTTTGTGAACTTTTAGATGAAAAGCAGTATATAAATACTGTTAATAATAATAATAATAATAATTCACTGCATGTCTGACGAGGAATGGCAGAGCTGCCTGGGTCAGTGACTGCTATTCCCCATCCGGAGCACAGCAAACTGGATGGGAGGCCTCACCTCTCAAGCCAAGCTCTGTTCAGTTGATTCCACGAGCTCAGCAATCCAGAAGTTTGGTGGTGACATGATGATGTCACTGCTGAACATCCATCCCCTATTAATAAAAAGGTTGCTGACCCCTAATTTAGGTTGTGCATTGAATACATAATCAATAGAAGCTGCATTGGGTTACCTAGGGATACTTCTAACACTTTTACTGCATGGGGGGGGGGGGGGGAGAACCCAAATGCTTCTAACAACCAGTAAGTAGCACTACAGGTTGAGTCTCAGTATTCATGAGAGTTCTGTTCCCAGAACTCACATGGATAGCAAAAATCAAATTAAAGCAAATCAATTTTAAAAACAATGTCCCTTTGCTAGGCAATTTAAAAACAGCCTTGCTTACCTTTGTGATGTAAGACAAAGACATTATGTAGACAATCCATCAATCTTTCTGCACTTAGAAAGGCTTCCCTCCAACCCATCAACCCTTCCCTTCACCCAGAGTGCAGCACTGGGAAAGAATGCAAAGTGATTATCATTCTTTCATGTGCTCAGGGGAAAGGGAGGGGGTCGCTTGCATTTGAGTGAAGCTGCTCTAAGTGCCTGGAGAGAGAATGATTGATGGATTGTCAGCCAGCTGCACTCTCTTGCATCAACAGGGCTATTGTTAAACAAATTTTTTCCTTTAAAGGGCCCTTCTCATCACATTGAGACAAAACTGTGGGTGAAAAATCTGTGAATAATTAGGTTATACCTGTACACAATTCACCTTCTACTAAATACATGCCTAGAATACAGTCTGAATTAATCATCAGCTTGTTAATATGACGACTACCATAGACTTATTTGCCAAAATAACTCCTCTTTGTGTATGCTATTTGCCCCTTCCAGTCAAACAGCTAATTCAGGTGACATTTTGGTGGGAAAACAGCAAAAGCAAAAAACAAAAGTGACAGTGAGGTCAGTTCTGGGAAATCCAGGCAGCCCCTCCCTCAGGAAAACTTTCACCTGACCTGCCTACCTGAGGAAGGAGTTACCCAGAATGCACAACTGACAGACATGGAGCTCCCACCAAACAGGTGGTCAGTCCCCTCCCCGACACCTCCACACACACCATATTGCATATTGGGCTGGTGCATCTGTGGCTATTTCAGATCAAAGAACAAATAAGAGAAAAGATTACATATTCAATGTATCACCTTTACTCTCTATCTCTTATGAACATATTTTGGCTTTCTTTATATTTAATTAGTTATGTGAGAACCCTTAGATAGTAATATAGGAAACTACTGTAATCTGAACCAAATACAATGGACAATATATGTTCATCCTCCTCACTTCTTAGCCTTTTGCCTCAGTGTCTGAAAAACAGAAACAGTCCTGAAAGATCAAAATAATCAGAATCTGGAAACCACTTGCCTTTTTTCTTTTAAGATTTTGCTGGATGAACCAAAATTATTTCCTTGTTTGCAGGTGATGGTAAAACTTGGGAAAGGATAAGGGAAATTACATGGTTTCCTACTCTGTGTCAATGAAATGTGATTGAAAACACTTTCCAAATAAATGAAAATTACTCTCTTGTGACTACATTATGGCCACCAGGATAAAACGTGAGTGCAAATTGTATCAATGTCTGTTAAAGCTTCTTCCTGCTCCTTTCATGCTTTATGCCACCTTTTCATGGGAAGAGGGCCTTTTAAGTTGAATATCTTAATTTATTCTTACAATCAAATGCAGTAAATGTGACAAATGGAGCTTGACTCAGGTCAGATCAAATTAACAGTCTTCTATTGTGCTGGGATTCTGGATCAAGATTCCACCCTATCTTTAAAATGGGACAAATAAGTTATCTTAGTACCAGGAGAGGCTATGGCAATTCTTCAGGTATGTGAAGTTAAACTATTTTTTCCCCACCTAGATGGTAGAAATAGTGTTCCTGTTTTGTGTATTACGACATGGAGCAAACGCATGTCTGACTTATACATATATCTACAAAGGAGTAGAAATTATGGTTTTGCCATTAGTATAACCCCCATCAACTGGAGTGGTTGTGAAAGAAATACTTCACAGAACCTGTCATGTAGGGCTGTTCAGGCAACACTGCATCGTAAGTGGCTCAATCCCAGTTCAGGTAAGGAATGGGATGGGGTTTTTAAAAAAATCTCAATCTATTGCTTGAATAAACAAAATCTGATAATTGAGATGAGTTATCTAATTGTCATAAATCCATACAGAAGAAACAATTTAGAACATTCCAGACTGATGTAAAGTAAAATCAGTAAGTTACGCAGATATTTAAAGAGCATTAGTTTATTATCTAGTCTCCATGTGTTACTTCAGAAACAATTTATATACAAAAATTTGGAATGCTGAATAAACACTGATCAATAAAAACATTACATAGCTGCTGACAAGGGAATAATTTTTTTTAAAAAATAGTACAGCAAATTAATCATAAAGGCTTGGTTCTGAGTGTTGCTTATTGCTATGATTGTGTTCATAGGATGTGTTCAAGTATATACACATTTTCAAAACTCCAGTCCAAAAAAAAGTAAAAAATATATATTTACAGAATAAATATGTTGGATTCCTTCCAGAATTTATTTGAACTGATTCTTTAATGAACTGTCATGAAAAGAACACTGAGTTGACAAATACTTTATTCATTCTATGCCAAAGCAACTGACTCTGCAGATATATCTTATTTGACAACATGAGAAACATCAAGAATCCGTTACTTCAGAATAATTTTCCTTGTGTTTTGAAGTTGTCTGTTCTTCCACAGCCCCTCTCAACAAAACTGTTTTGTCAGTCCCAGAATACAGAAATAGAGCAATGAATTTAAAAACAAGCCATTTTCCAGGAGAAAATATGAACATACATGAACACATGAAGCTGCTTTATATTTAGTCATATCATTAATCCAGCTCAACATTGTCTATATAGATTGGGAGCAGCCCTCCAGGGTTTCAGGCAGAGGTCTTTTGTAGCCCTTCCCAGAGATGCTAGAGTGCCTCCCCCCAAAAAACCATCATCAATATCTCACTGCAATGCTAATTTTTCCTAGTTCCTTGGAAACAAGCAGCATCACATTTCTTGTTTTAAATTCTCATTACAAACAATGATTATTTTTGGCAACATCCTTGTTATACAACACTATTCCAATTAAATTAAATTGCAATAGCATAGTTTACAAAGCTTATCATTCATACAAAATGTAATAGATTTCATGATGTATTACATATACAATCAGTAAAGAATCAGTTCTGGTCTGGGACTTTTTGCCCTCCCCAAAATTACTGATTTGTCTCAGGTCAAATTAGGCCTGATCTGTTTGTATTCCCTTTAAAAGGCTGAGTTTAATAATATGATTAAAAGCAATGAATGAGGAAAATTTTTAAAAATGCAGTCAACAAAAAGAAAAATTAAAAAGAGGACACTTTTAGAAGCAAGGTAACACTGAAGCCTGCCATTATATAGCTATGTTTCTTGTTTTCTTTAACAATTAACAGCACACAGAAAATGAGTGAATTTTACCAAAATACAGCACATTTCTGCTAATATAAAAAAATCAATTCCTATGTAAATATTAATGAAAACCAACTAAAATTAATGTACAAAGAGTTGTTAAAGGGTTTCAATTAAAATTATTAAAACTATACACAGTACAATATGCAGCTGATAACATCTTTGAAGTGCAATATCATTGGAATTTGAGCATTTAAAAAGTACTGCCTATATCTTTTAGGTACATAAATTCTTTTCTGTTCCAGCATGTCTTTCCAAAAACTACACTAGGCTGGTGTTTTTGCTAGATTTGTCTTTAAAACTATTTTTCTATTTATTAAAAATTGCAGTAACTGATTATTGCTCCAATGACAGGTTAATCGTTAGCCTTTTTAAAAAAAAACGCACACAAACAGTTATTGGTCTTCTATGGCACTTTTCTCTGGTCCATAATAACCATGTATTACTTATTACCCCATAAGATAGGCAATCTCATTTCAGTTACATAAGGAGAAACAGGAAAATAAACAATGTTTTTCAAACAAAAAATTATGTATAATCCAATATTTTATACAAGTAATAAGGAACAAAGGCAGCCTGTGGTTATCACTATTACATTAATATAGTTAGAAACCCTTTAATGACTCTGAAGTGTCTAGTTCACATTTAATGTCACCTGTAGGAACAGCCCTTTGAGAAAGATCATAACAAACTGGTGGGTGCCAAGTACCCATCCCTTTGCCCTACAACTTCCCAATACCAATTCTCCCATCACTGTGCAACAGTTTCACAAAAACTGGCTTTGGTTACCTAGCTTCGTACGTATTGTTTCCTTTTAGTTTAACAAGGCAATTCAAGGCCAAACAAAATCAAGATCTCTTTCCTATCCCTTCACCATTTACTCCTGGGGCAGCCCAATCCTCATAGGGTTCACTGCCATGAGTCCCATTAAAAAGAATGAGGCTTTTTCTGGCAGAATAATTAGAGGTTTGAACATGCACATGTGTATTATACATATGTGATGAGTTACAGGCAACACAGTAAAAAACTGGCCATTTTTTTAAAAAAATCTATAAATAAGTTGAAATTGGAGTATTTAATTCAAGGCAGAAGAAAATCACCATTTTTGCACAAAACTAGGGATTTTCATAGCAGAGAGGAGTCTCTGGGTACAACTCCACAGTACAGGTGAAAAAAAATGTGCATGATAAAAAACACACTCAAAATTGAATTACACATAGCAAATAAGACAGTCAGTGGATGTGATATGAACCAATCTTTTAGAACGCCCAGAAGCATATTTATAGTCTTTCTAAAAAGACTTCACATTTTATTGCATTTTTCTAATGGTAGATATACATTCTCATTTTAACCTATTTTTCCTCTCCATTCTTGATTCCATACTTTCGTAGCCATTTTACCTGGCCATTTAAATTAACCAACCTCACCTTCTATCTACCCATTCATCTATACAATATGCACATAGCAAAGCCAACATTTCAAAACTCTTATCCACATCTACAGATGTGGTTTCAACAAAGACATTAAAACCAGGTGTGAACAAAAAAAGGTTTAAAAAGGCAATAAACAGGAACAGGGCAGAAAGCCCTGCCATCTGTCCACTGGCTACAATGGAGGCTCCTTTATATCCCTACTCAAAAGTTAGCAATGTGTATGAATTATCCAAAAATAAACCTACCATCTGTACAAAAAACGACACAGGTTTGTTGCTGGAGGAGTGACCTCTGATTGCTACAATGCATCAAAACTCAATATCCGTTATCACACGCATTTCCAAAACTGTTTCATCTGTGTTATCTGAAGTGGTTCTTCCCCCTATGACCACAAGTTCATTATTTTATTCCTGTACATGATTTTAAAAGTTCTTTTTGTGTATAAAAATAATCAAAATATTTAGTTTCACACAAGTCCTTCAAGGGATCTCACTGACATCTCCTGTTTTTAAGAAACTTCTCGAACAATGATGAGTTCCACTGTGTTGTGAAAAGTCTTTAGTAAGGATACTGCTTGTCCATGATCAATATTGATGAAGCTATATCCATTTGCCTGGAAAGGAAATTATATTTTGATAAATGCAAAGCAGCAACTTCTTAAGAACAGCCAAAACTTATTTACATGACTTTCATAAGCAGCAAATAAGCTGGTAAATCTCTGTCTGAAATTACCACTGCAGAAAGTACCAGTACTTTCCATCATGCAGATGGAACATGATTGAGTGTTCCACCATCCAAACACATTTGCTGCATATAAAAACACATAACAGATTAAGCCTTGCCTTTCCCTGGCATATCAGCTTTGTATATGCATAGATTTTAAACATTTTAAACAGAAGCGCTTTTAATCATGTGATCTTCACCTGCAGTCTGAAGTGGTACACTCCAGAGCAGTCAATCACCTCATCAACTGTGAGAATTAGGCCTCAGAGGATTATGTGAAATGTCAAAAGGCAAGCCAGAACTGGGGTTAGTAAATCAACAAGGGCATTGGGAAATGGTAGCAAGTGAATTGAGAATAAAGATCAAGAGAGTCTGAAGGTGGTAACTGCCAACTCTAAGGACTAGGCAGAAACAACAGCAGAGAGAAGGGTGTAAGAGACAAAAGGTCCAAATCCTAACCAACTTTCCAGCACTGGCATAGCAGTGCCTATGGGACATGTGCTGCATCCTGCAGCTGGGTGGGAATCACTGAGTCCTCCTCAAAGTAAGGAGATGTTTGTTCCCTTACCTTGGAACTGCATGGCCCTTATGTTGCTGCTGGAAAGTGGGTTAGGATTGCGCCCAAAGAGTCATTTCCTAAGTCTTATTCCATTTGTGGAATAATCCACTGTATGAGGTGATTTCAGGAAAATAAAAAATCACCCTTTTCCAAGGTAATTTTTCCTGGTCTCTTTTTCCCTTTGCAGTCCCTTGTCAGGGATACCCTGAACATTAGTTCCAGAGAGCTGGGGGATTATGAAAGGCAGTTATTCAGGGAGGTAGAGAACAGGAAGCTGCAAGGGGAAGGGGTATCAGCAAAAACCAGCCCTCCCCACTTTGCTGTTAGAAGCAAAATAATTCATGCAAGGATATGATGCAATAAAGGCAAGGTCTCTTAAAAGTGAATTATTTTAACTATTACCTGAATAATTTTATCTCCTGGCTGCAACAGCTTAGATGCTGGTCCTTCAGGCTGTACCCTGGTAACAAATATACCCTTCAAGTAAATAGAAATACAGTTTTTAGTTAAGCTGAGCCACGATCTTGAAATAAAATGTTTATACTGAACAAACAGTGATACATATTTCAGAAATATATGAAGTGGCTTAAAATTAAAGGTTGGGTGGGTGCAGATTTAAAATCCAAGGTTGGGTGGGTGTAACTAGAAGCTAGGTATCTGAACATAGTGCAGAATCATGCATACTCTCCCCTCAGGCATGCACAGAAGAACATGGGGTATTCTAGAGCAGGCTCCTCCGGGGTCCGGATCTGGAGTTCGGGAGAAGCCGTCTACTCCGTGAACGGTGTTTATCATTCTAGTGTGCCACGGCTCTCTACGACTTGACAGTGGGCAGTTGCATCTGCCCAGAAATCCTAGCGCAATGCCCACTGCAATGCAATTGCATTGTACCATAGATGCAACTGCCCAGAGTGCCACATCGTCCCAATTGAAGGACATGCAGCTCCATGGCATGCCAGAACAGTAAGCTCCAGTCACACTGGGGAAGACATTCCCGGTGCGCAGCAATCTCCACTTTGGAGATCACTTTTCTAGAGCATTCAAGGCATATCTGAGTTCCTTTTAACCCAAATCAGAAAGTTGAACATTAATATTGATTAACCCAGGTAATGGAAGAAGGAAAAAAGGAGATTAGGGTGCAAGAAGACAGGGTAGCAGGAAGGAGTATATTATCCCACAACAAAATCCCAATCTTTAAATCAGAGTTATCTTAATTATAAATATACATGTGCTTTTTCATTCTTCCAATATGTCTGTTTCCCAAACTATGTGTCGGGACCTACCAGTGTGTCATTACCCGATTGTTGGTGGGTCATGAAACAGGCTGATAAGGAAAATGTATTAAACCCTATAGAAGGGGCAACTGAGCTGGATGTGCATGTCTACTCATAAGCAGGCAAATGTGCCTCAGTGCAAGTGCAGGCCAAGAGGAATGCGATACCACTAGAATGATCCCAATCTGATAAATACAAGCCACCAAAAAACACTCAAAAAGGAAGTCCGCCCCCCCCAAGTTAACAAGAAAAATGTATTGAGCTCTATGAAATGTGAAACTGAGCCAAACACGTGCAATTACCCACAAGTAGGCAACCATGCCTCAGTCCACTTCAACGGGCAGGCCAAAACAAATGCAAGGCCTCCAGAATGGTTCCAATCCAGTAAACAAGGAGCTCAACAAATGCTCCAGAAGGCACCCCCCACCACAGTAAAAAGGATAAAAACAAAAACTTGAGCAGGTCTTAAGGTGAAACTTTTCTTAAGTCTCATAAAGCTAGATGAGTCCCGATACAGCGTCATTTTAAAAAGTGGGTCCCAGTGCTGAAAAGTTTGAGAACTATTAATATGCCATTATACTCAACTGGGCCCAATCCAAAGTAGTACACAGGTCAACTAAATATGCATTTGTACTGAGGATTATTACTTTTATTTTTGAACCATAGCTTCTTGGCACCACACTGAAAGGTGCTTCAGAAATTTGATTTGTTGCGTTTTGGGATACATTGCTGGGCAAAGCCACAAACTCTTGTGTGCCTAGGCAAGCTTTTCTGAGTCTATGAAGATACTTGCTGGACTGAAAGGCTGGTCACCAACTAGTCAAGGAACAGATCTCAAAAGTTACTTCATACAAGCCCTTCCACACTAGAGAGTTGACAGAGGCCACAATCCAGAAAGTTCCTTTAAGTAATGAGATTTGGCAGGTCTTCGATTTTTTCTTCCTTGAATGGTATCTTCTCCCTGCCATTTAAAACATCTTTTGAAACTCTCCCTAGTTTCAAAAATGAGTTTCCACAGGGCACTGGAGGAATTTAAAAAATAAATACCCAGCTTCACATACAGTTATCTTGTTTGAAGCTATAAACTCAGCTAGAGAGAAGCACATCCAGCTAAATGCTAACTTCGTCTTCCCTCCAACAGCTCTTTAAATACCTGAATGCCAACTATAGCAGGAAAAAAGGAAAGAGCATTATGCAAAACATTGTATACTTCTACCACTCCATTTGGTATCCGAGATAGTGATGAAAAATGAAAGTATTTGACACACCAGTTGGTAATGCAAGAGCATAATGCAGTCCAGACTGGTAGTTGCAAAACAAGAGCCAGTGAAGGAAGTGCACAAGAACCGATGCAAGCACTTAACTGCTAGCAGAAGCACCAGTCTACATGTTCCAGGTATTCCCCTCTCCACCCCATTCAATCTCATTGTTAAGTGACTCCCAATCCTCAAGAATGGGGAGGGGAAGATAAAGAGGAATGCGGTGAGCAGAACAGGGCAACGGAAATGGCTTGTGCTAGCACCGCTGATGAATGCAACTTTACTGGGACAAGCTCAATAAGCAAGACATAGGAATAATTAGCTAACACATTAGTGTGATTTGCGCCTTCCAACTTTATCATCTTAAAGCAATATTAGATGAATATATGATCTATTAGACCAGTGTTTCTCAAACTGTGGGTCAGGTGATGATTTCAGATGGGTCCCCATTCCAATATTTTATTTTTAATATAGTAGATGTGATGCTACAATGGTATGTGACTGTATTTGGGGAAATGTTACAGATCTATACTTTTAACAAGCTATTATGTATATGCTTTTAACAATAATACTAAATGGGACTGACTCCTGGATAAGTGTGGCTAGAATTGCAGCCTAGGATTGATTTAAAATTTTTATCCTGCTTGATGATGTCACTTCCGGTCATGACATCACTTCCAGTGGGTTCAAACAGATTCTCATTCTAAAAAGCGAGTTCCTGTGCTAAAAGTTTGAGAACCACTGTATTCAACCATTCAGAAATATGGTTCATTGGAAAACAAAATTTAGCAAATGTTTTCAGGTTTGATACCCACATCATCATCAGGTCTGAAAGGATTTCCTCTGCCACCAATTCCTCCTGATATACTAAATCCAAGCTCTGGATCCTTTTCGATTCTCACTCGAAGCTAAAACAGAAACATGTTTCTTATGAAAATGAACAGCCCATTTTAATCATCCATGTTCTCTCTCTCTCTCTCTCTCTCTCTCACACACACACACACACACACACCTCTTCAACTGAAGAAGGCTAGTCTTTGGTCCATGAGTTGAGCAGCTTGTGCCAGTAGATATATTTTAAGTGTAGGGCAACAGAGAATCTACAGTGGCAATCACACTGAGAAATAAAAGGATCTTAATTTTGTTTTTGATATCAGATACAGGATTAATATTTCACCAAAGTATTGTAACATCTGTTTCAGAGAATGAATGAAAACTAATCTGTGTCAAAAGAATGGGCACACTTACAAATGATAGAGAAGTTAATCCAAAAATTTCAGTCAGGAAGAAAAGACTGTCATGTGAGAGACCATTCTGCAACACTGCACACTTCAAAGAAAATGGAACTGGCTCAACTATAGCTTTTTCAAGTATAAATTATTGTACATTAAAGGATGAAAGCACTGTACTGCTACACAGGCTCTTCATTTAGGTTGCTATTCTTTTAAACTAAAATCAATAGGAGCTCTGGCCTATTCAACAGAAGCTGGACTGCACCCTTCTGCCCAAATAAAGTTATGGTTTGTAGTCTGCATTAACCCATTTTTTTTACTGTGTTCCATGAAGCACAAGATGATTTAAGATGCAGATGTCATCCATGACTGCACACATTATGAACAGATGCATTTTAAGTGACTCTGCAGTTCTCAGTAATTCAAATCTTTTGACTTAATCATAGAAAACCTTGAAAGAGAGATGACTTAATTTTTAAAACAAAACAAATGCTTGTAATAGAACATTTTTATTCAAGTGAAGAATAATCACAGTGATAACTGGAAGTGATTATATATATATATAGAGAGAGAGAGAGAGAGAGAGTGTCCAACAATTAGTTGGACATAATATATCCAACTAATTCTGACTTGTCTTTGGTTTGTAGCATACTCAAGAGCTACAAGTAGTATCTTATGATAAATTAGCAAATTCGAGCCACTGTTTTACTTGCATAGCAATTCTCTCCCTTAGATTTTACACAACTCTGTTATCAAGAGAGCAAAGTACTAGTACGGTACTTTAATCTTACTAAGTTTAATCTTAATAAATTAAATATATTTTATAAAATGTTACTAGTTTGTTCTAATATTTAAATATGTAATACATTAATAAAAATGCTTAGAAATAAGACAAATACATATTGCACCAAAACGAATAAAATGTCTCTACTCTAAACTGGAATAGTGCCCAATATATGTAAATTGAGAGATATAACCAGTATTTAACCAAATGTAAGTAAATTAATTGCCCTGTGATGTTTCAGGCTCCTGCCCTCTTGTAATTTTTTGTAAATTACAATGTGCGTTCTGGTGGTATTGCGGTCATTTTTAGTTACATTCAATGGGAAATTGAAATTAACATACATCTGTTACATTTTTGAGAAACAAAAATATACACAAATGATTTTTATTGCCAAGGTAAGTACACAGTAAATAATTTTTTATAACTGTGGTCAAGTTCAGAGCGACCCACCTACATTGTTTGTATTACTTACTTCAAATACATCTGACCTAAGTTCAAAATTATTCCTCTCTAAGAATGGATGCATACCATAAATCAAACATTTTAAACTATTCTCTCCCTCCCCCTTCCTGCCCTCTATCTAGCAGAGGTTTCAGGTTTTAGAATGTTAATATCTGCTGCAATTTCAAAATTAGTTGAAACCACTTTACTCTCAATCTAATGTAGGGGTTTTATTTTTCAATTATTAATTTGGATTTAAATTTTAATTGAGTTTATTTTAACAAAATATATGGTTAAAGAGAATCAGTTGACTTTTTAAAATTGTTGCCTTTAAAAATTGCTGACAAGTCTGTGTCCCAATTCTTTTTATGGCTCAGGCCCAGGTTAAGGGAAAAATATGGTACAAGGTTTAGTGAGAGTCCAGATAGGCTCTTGCATCATAACATAAGTAGTAACAGAAACATGTTCTGAGAAAGGGAATAAAATATAAGAGCTTGCAGTACTGAACTAGCTGCCTTACAGGAAGAATATCTACGTATATTCCGAAACTGATTTCTGCCTTGTTAAATACAGTAGCAGTTTATCTAATCTAGATGTACAGTATGCAATAGTGATGGTAGCTCAAGAAATACATTCATAAAATCCAGTCTAGTCCACTAGTCTCCATAACTAGTGTGTGGTCTGGGAATCTAAAAGGACCTTATCTACCAGAACCTGCCTGATAAGATCCTTTTCTGAAGTTCTTCCCAAAGCGTGCCTACTTTCAGAAGCCAGGCAAGGGACTACTGAAAAAGTGGCCTTTTCTTAATGTGGCACCCCAGATATGGAATACTCTCCCCTACATTCATCTGACAGCACTGTTACTATCTTTTGGGTACCAGATCAACTCATCCTGTTTACCTGAGCTTAAATTGTATTTTCCTGAACTTAAATGGTATTTAAGTTCCTTATGATAACTTTATGCTACATTGTTTAGCTATTATATTCATGTTTTACAATGAATAAAATTGTATGGCATGTTTTATAAGCTCCTTGAGGGATTTAAAATCAAAAGCTAGATTAGATATTTGTGGTTGGTAGTAATTGGACAACATGACTTGGGTGGATTAGGACTGCCTCTTGTTTGTTGGTTTCTCATTTGTTGGCTTTTTTAATTTCAAACAATTTTTGATTATTGTGCATTTGATTAAGTAAACCTTTCCCTAATTGCAAGCCACTTTCAGTTGCAACAAAAATAGGACAGAAATGTTTTAAATATTTAAGAGAAATAACTTAAACCATCCAAGCTCATGCCATTATTCCTGAACTATTTCCAAGAATGCACAAACAGTACTGACAGAACTACAGGTAACTGTCTACCAGTATTTGAATGGGCTTGATAGAAGATGTTCCCAGGATTGCAGTGAAGTAAATGGCAACCACACAGTAGCAGTTATTAGTAGGCTATGCCCAATATCAGCACCAAACGTTTGTAATGGATTCCAACACTAAACCAAGTACTTATGACATGAGTCCTTACCTCTTGTTTTGGCAGCTCATGGCTTTGCCTGGTTGAACCTTGCGAATGAGCATAGGGAGGCTGATGTGCAACCTTCAGCATGAGATAATCAATCAGTTGCTCTCTCGAAGGATGCCTTGCCACAGGGGTTTGAGGACCAGGATGATGGACTTGACTATAATTTGCTTGAGGTCTTGGAGGCTGACACATCTGCCCATTTGTCAAAGGTATCTAGAATAAATCAGTCACCTTTAAACAATTTTATATCAGCAACAAAATTTATTTACCAATTTTGATTTCACATGCTCAACCAGTAACTCTTATAAGCATTACAAAAATATTGTTTTAAACATGTACAATCTATTTCCTAACAAATAACTAATAAGTATTAGCAATCCAGACAAAAGAAACCTAAATAAAATTAATTCTGGGAATTTTTGAAATTTTTTCCCCAGGTGAAAGTATTTTTTTAACCATTAATTTAGTCTTCTTTATACTGCCAAATAAAAAAATATAAATCCTTCAATGAATTTGCCAAATTTTAACTGACTGGCACCATTTATACAGGGTCCACATGTGGACATGTCCACATAAAGAAACAGTAGGGACCAAAATTATTTTCCACGAAGTGCTGGGCTCTGTCCATCACCTTATGCTGAAGCCATCTTAAGCTTTCAGAATAATAGGTTTGTAGATGCATAATGAATGATATAGATATAGATAATGATATATTGTTACCTGTACAGGAAGTTTCTTCATGCTATCTGCAGCAGCTTCTTTAAGACTAAGCGTGGCAGATGAGTTGTTCTGCTGACCGGAAATGAATACATCCTCTTGACATTGTTCTACTGGGGTGGATGTTTGTGGGTGCTTTAAACAGCAAACAAAAAATTTGCACTATATTTTTGCTGCATAGTAACATGTAAATTAGATAGCTTCACAGTAAGCTAAAGTCCTTCAAAGGATTACTATACCAGAATTGCTGATTTTGTACATAAGAATGTTAGGCATATTATTAGGTGCATTAAATAATTTAATCTTATTAATCAACTTTGAGCATGCCATAAATGTTAACCCCAGCTTCTGAAAAACATTGGAGGTTTTAAAAGACTCAGGACTGCACAATAGAACTATTCCAAGAATAGTTAGGATTTGCAAATGTGACATAATAGTCTTTTGTAAACTTTGTTCTGCCAGACTTAGCCTGCATTTGGATTCATTTTGTTCACTGATACTTGCTTCCGACATTTTGCCTTGCTGAACTATGTAACCATTGAGTTTGCATGAATACCTCTCAACTTAGAATATAGTATCTTTTACTTCTTTTCCTCAGGAATTGAGAGGTCAGGGAGACCTAGAGAAGGAACACCCTTCTTTTCACTGGAAATACATGGGGTCTCAGTTCCTAAGTGCCTTACAGAGTACCGGCTGCGAACTATGTAGCAAAACTATTTTGATATAGTTCCATCACGGTGCATAGCACTTCACAAGGTAAAAAAAGTTCCGGTTCCAAGAAGGTTGCAGTCGAAAATTGGATTGGGCTGTCTTTTTTTTAAAAGGGATATCGGCTCAAAGTGTACCATCTTGAAAAACAAGATAAAGGGCAAAACACAAGAAAAGGGACATGGTGAATATAGAAACTAAAACTTCAGTGTGAGCCAGGGGTGCCCAAACACCGGCCCTAGGGCCACTTGCAGCCCTCAGGGAGCCCCCAGTCTCCAATGAGCCTCTGGCCCTCCCGAGATTTGTTGGAGCCCGCACTGGCCGGATGCAACTGCTTTCAGCGTGAGGGTGACTGACCTCTCGTGTGAGCTGTGGGACAAGGGCTCCCTCTACTGCTTGCTGTTTCATGTCTGTGATGCAGTGGTGGCAGTGAAGGAGAGGCTGGCCTTGCTTTGTGCAAGGCCTTTTATAGGCCTTGAGTTATTGCAAGACCGTAATTCATTCATATAAGCTCCATCTCTAATATATTCATTTATGTTAATTTATTCAAATTTGAAATGTAAATTAATTCTTTTTTTCCCTGGCCCCTGACACAGTGTCAGAGAGATGATGTGGCCCTCCTGCCAAAAACTTTGGACACCCCTGGTGTGAGCCAACAAAAAAACACCACCACAGCAGATTATAGAACTCTCAATAGGATAAAAGCAAGTTTACTCCAGTGTCAGATATGTTAGAAGAATAGTAAGTTTAGTACTTCTAATTTACCTGGGCATCTCAAGTCGGCCAGTTTTTTTACATACTTAGAGACAATTTCCTATAGACTCCTGTAATTTGATTTAGGAATAAAATTCCCTTCAGAATGGCCAGCAGTTGACTTAAGGGTAAGATCTGCCAACAGAGTATGTAAGTGCTACATTTAAAAACTAGATCCTATCTCCTGTTGTGCTTTTTCTGGTCATTTCTGATGCTTTAGCAGAAGGCAAAAAAACAACAAAAAACTCACAAATAATAAAAGCAGAAAAAAAACTTCAATAATTGCTATTATTGAATCCCCATATTACAATATTGGGTAGAATCAGCCATAGTACAAAATTACAAATTACAAAAGTGAATGGCTCTAAAGACATATCACATGCCCTTCTAATTTCTTACTAACAATAGCCTTTTTATGCATGTACTCACACGAACAATGTGAACACCAGAACTTCTTCCGTCTACAAAACTCAAGGCAACATTGCCTTGGCTGCCATGCAGATCCCTAGAGCTGCCATAGTGAAAGCTGCTAACTGGAGCATAATTGGAATTAAAGGACCTAGACAGCATGCTCTGAATAAAGAGGGGACAGATAACACAGAGATTAGTGCAGCATGCATAAACCAAGGGACACGTTATACACAAACTTGGTACAGACAAATATACTGTATATCGTGCAAACACAAATACCATGCACACAAAGGGCAATGACCATTGTGAATACAAAAATATTGAGGGAAACACCATGTGATCTCATTTACAGTAAGTTGAACATGCAGCCTGACATAATATACATATAAATTACATGACAACAAGACCATTCAAATGTACATGTGGCTTAAAAACAGATACCACATTTTAAATACTTTCAACATACATATTGGCAGTATGCTGACCAAAAAAGGGAAGTGGATAACTGATGTATACTTTTCTGCAAAAGTATTCCAGAAACAATAACTTGGATCCAAAGTAGAAACAATTACTTGGATCCAAAGGTGCCCTTCTGCTAGCATAAAGCCTCATTCACTCACAGAAAGGGTGTTTCTGACCTATCAGAAGAGCATTGGATGGGGAAAATGACCCCAAATCCAGAGGACTTCTCCCTTCTGCCCAAGACTTTGCATAAGCTCTTTTCAAAACCTTATTAGTGTTTGTATGCTATAGCCAATGTCTTTGCTTTTCACCTGGTTTCTTGTACTTAAATACACTGCCAACACACTGTGGCACTGCACTGCGAAAGGTCTTCTACTAGCACTTAGGCAAGAAGTCACAGACAGCACCAATGCATTTTCTCCTTCTGCTTATCTTTAGATCCAAACCATAACAGTCTCTCAATATATTTCTGCATTCTTTATGCAATACAGATGGGAACCAGTCCTCCTATAAGCTGCAAATAGCAAAATGAAGGCCCACACAGCTTGCAATTCCATGGCTGCAACTAGGACAATAATAATCACTGAGCACTTTGGATACCAACATCCACATCTGTGACGCCACCGTTGTGGTCTGTGCAGACCACAAAAAAACATGGAAGGAACACTAACGGGGACACTTGCAAAGACTCTTCATTTCTGTTCTTTCCAAAGTGAGCACAAACTATAAGTAAAAGTCTAACATGCTCATTTTCAACACTAAACTGAAATTTATATAGCAGTTAAGTTTAAAAATATTTTAAAGCAATTTTTGTTTTTTTGCCGAGTGATATCACTTTCCCATCCTTATTTTGGTAATTATAACATTGGTATATTTATTTATTTAAAAGATTTATACCCCTCCTTTCCACCCCACTTAAGGGCCCTCAAGGCGGCTTACAATAATATTTAAATATGCTAAAAACAGTGCTAAAACATTAAAACAATTAAAACTACACACAAAAAAAAATTGGATCACAGATTAAAAGATGCTAGACCCCCCATGTCAGCATTTAAAAGTTTCCCTAAATAAAAAGGTCTTGAGACCCTGCTGAAAGGACTCCAAAGAGGGAGCTGTTCTCAATTCCAGAGGAAGGGAATTCCACAGATGGGGAGCCACCACTGAGTAGGCCCTATTTCTTGCCAACATCCCCCTCACCTCTACTGGTGGTGGCACAGCTAGCCCCTTAATGAACTGAGAGGATGGGTAGGATTATATGGAAGGAGGTAGTCCCTCAAATACCCTGGACCAGAATTGTAGAGGCTTTAAAAGTCAAAACTAGCACTCTGAATTCAGCCCGGAAACTAACCAGAAGCCAGTGTAGTCTCTGAAGCAATGGCCTGACAGAGTAAACCGGCAAGCCCCAGCAACCACACGGGCACTTGTGTTCTGCACTAGTTGCAGTTTCCGAACTGTCTTCAGAGGCAGTCCCATGTACAGGTAATATGTTAAGTCTCCTAGTTGCTGTGGCAACACTGTCATGAGAACTACTTTGAGAACTCCTGGAGTGGGCTTCTAACCTGTGAGAGAGGGATGGAAAGGAGATGTTGAAGTGGCTCTCATGCAGCAAAGCAAATGTTAAGGGGTTTGCCCCACAGCTGAGGGGCAAAAGACATGCATTGTCAGCTCATGGCCCCAGAGATTCTATTTTCTCCATCTCTCTTTAAAAGAACTCCTGGAAGCAAGACTGGGAATTACTTCTACATTGAAGAGCCACTTTCTAGTCAGTCCAGTAAACTAGTCGGACCAACAATCTCATCCAGCATAAGGAAGTTACAGGTCCAGCCATGTCATACACTGATTTTTTATACACGGATTTGACTCAACACGAATGACCCCTGCAAATGAGAAGGAATGTGCTGATCCCTGGAGAAGGGGAAAATGCACCCCTTTAAAATCACAGTTTAAAAAACTGCTTTTTACTGTTGTAGAGAGACAGTCATACAAGTGATTACAGGTATAACCTAAGTATCCACAGATTTTTCTATCTCAAAGCTGATGAGAAGGGCCCCTTAAATTAAAGGAAAATAGTCATTTAATAATGCCTGAGAGGACAGTTGATGACAATCCATCAGTCATTCTCTCTGCAGGCTTCACTCCTCCCTCCCCCCCCCCCCCGCACCTGGAAAAAGGCTAAATGGCAGCAATGATCACCTCCTCAATTCCCCCCCTGGGGCTCCTGGTGAAGAGAGGGATTGCTGCCTCCTAGTGAAGCCTAAGCGCCTGGAGAGAGACTGATTGCCTCTGTGTGCATTTCAACAGGTCAGCAAGGCTGTTTTTAAAATCACTGGAGCAAAGGGACTTTGTTTTTTAAATTGATTTGTTTTAGTTTGTTTTTTGCCATCCAAGTGAGTTTGGGGAAGGAACCCTCGTGATTAATGAGTCTCAACCTGTATGTTTACACATCCAATGAATTTTTCCTATGAAAAATTGGTGTCACAATATATTTTTAGGCTTTAAAGGTATCACAAGTTTATTTTTAGAATACACACTCTCTAATACTCTTTTGAAATTTGTCCCAGTGAAAGTAATTCACTCATCTTAAAGCATCACTTTGGTAAATTTGCAAAACTCATAAAATCTTTATTGAAAGCTTGAGTTCAATACCCATAGTCAAATTTTTTGGGGTAGTGATGGAAGAGAGACACCAAGAATACATTGAAAAGGCCATCAAAAAGTAATGCATCATTGCAATTACCTAAATATAAATAGCCAAACTTGTTCAATTTAAAATGTTATCTTACAAAAATAATTTAAATTCTAATTTTGTTTTAAAAGTTGCCAGGTGTCCAAGTTCTGGTACAGTCACCCCCAGTGCCTTTCACCAATTGCCTAAAACACCAGAGGAAGAATCAGTTTTACTTTTTGACATATAACTGAATAGAGTACTACCTACACATTTCCCCTTATATCTCTGGAAGCAGAAGAGTTACAAGAAGAGTTCTTCTTCAAGGGAGACTGAAAAGCAGAGCCTGAAATATTCCTGAAAGGGATCAGGACACCATCACACATTTCCCCCCTCCTCCCGCTGGTGGCTACAGTCCTGTTTAGCCTACTTAGGTTTGCAACACTATATAGTATTCAGGCTTTTGCACAGGAAGCTGAAGCTGAGTTTGAGCACTCTGGCCTTTATTATCCCTGATGTGACCTTTACCAAATTCATTCTCAACAGGGGCTTATTTCAAATAACTACTGTTGAAGAGGTAACTGTGCCTCCCATATTACTTTAGTTTTACATGAAACTAAAAATAAATACTTTCTGGCAGTACTTTTGTATGCAAATTGCTCTTTAACATGATCTGAAGACTCATTACAAATGACAAGATAGATGTATCCTAAATAAACATTCTGCTAAGTATTTGGAATTATTCAAGGAATGAGATCAGTATTTAAAGTATAGGGCAGCTATAGCATCAGAATATTAATTTATTTGATAAAATGATAATTTAAAGCAGAGTATACATCTGGAAAATTATGCAGTCACTTTGCATATTATCTTGGCAACACAACTGCCAGCAGAAAAGCTCTCATTTTATGGTAGTTCACTGATATAGTTAAAATACACCTGAACTATGATGGCTCCCCTGCACACAATGAGTGTGGTTAACTTACACTGAGCACCATCCACACAATCTGCCTTCTCAGAGGCAACCACATCACCAGAGTAACAACTGAGTCAAACCACAGAGAAAGCAAATGAATAGACATAGACTTCAGAACAGGACACACTGATTGCAGATGTTCATATAATACACTGCAGCTATTTATCATAATATGTCTTTGAAAACTTGATTCTCCAAGATGCAGAGATCACACAGAACACTTACAAATTGCTGTGCTGTTTTAATAATGTTTTCCACCCTAAAATCATTTTGAAATGATTCATTTATTATTGTGTAAGCCACCTTGATTATTCCTTCAATGAGATAAAAGTTGCAGAAAACTAAATAAAAACCACCTTTAAAGCTGTGTAGAACGTATTATTAGGAAACAGCAAAGTCTTCCATCCACACATAACTAATTTAATAAGAAACTGCCTTGCTGAATTGTGCTGCATTCTTCCTCCAAGAACATGAAAAACGTATTAACAGGACACGATGGAGTTAGACACCACCTGTATCTAAAAAGATATACACACACTGCCCTGAACATGTAGTACATAATGGATGAAATAATATCAAGGGGTGGAAGTTAGAGGAAAAAATTATAGCTATTTTTTATCCAGTTTTTTCATTAAGTTTATTTCTTAAGTTAATTTCATTAAGTTAATTTCTTAACTTCTACAAGCATAGGCACTCTAGAACATGTCTGGAGTGCAAATCCCCTGCTGGGTCAGGAAATAGATCCCATCTGGATTGCAATAAGGTTTATACTGCTTTTCAACCAAGCAGTTCCAGGCACTTCCAACACCATGAAAAAACACTCAAGCAAAGTACTCCACCACCAGAGTTCAAGGGTGCTGTAGTAGTTGTATGCACTGAGCTGAAAGGCTGAAGCCTAAATGAGCTTCAAGGTTCCTTCCAACTCCAACTTTCTGATTTCTAGATTATTCTGATCTAATGAACAAACCAGAACTGCTATAGGACACAGCATATAGATGCCAACACTAGCAGGAGGTAGCACCACTGCATTTTCAGTCACAGAGTAGCAACTCCCACTGACTGGATCACAAAATATTTTACATGCCAAATATGCCTCAGTAGGAGGTTGCCCATTCGTTTTTGTTTACAAGCTATGTTTAAAGAGTGGCACGTTACTCTTTAAATCATAAACATAATCTAAACCCTTAAACAATCTTAAAGTTTATAGTACAACAACAAAACTAATTATCTGATCCAAGCTAGTAAAAAACCACTCAAACAGTGAACCTGACACATGGTTCTTGTCCACAAATACAAAATGCACAATAGAAAATAACTGCCTGTACTTCCTGATTCCTTGACCTTTGTTCAATTTATTATCATGTTGAAATGTAACTATTTAAACCATGGTCTACTGTATATGCTCATGTGTAAGTCAATCTCATAGATAAATTGAGGGCAAGTTTTAAACCAAAAATCATGTAATTCATTATGACCCATGGATAAGTCAAGGGTAAAACTTGAGTTTTGGCCTCCAGAAGCCTCCTCAGGGTAAGGGAACATTCCCTTGCCTGCGGTAAGCCCAAGTGGGCCCAGTGGGCTCAATGTCTAGAGCAAGTGGGCTCAATGACTAGAGCAAGTTTGAGATTATCTGTGAAGGTGAATGAGGCGTGGGAAGATGGTAAGGATTTGGCATGCACTGCCGCTGCCAAACCCACCCCCCTCTTGGGCCTGATCCACCCTTCTCCCTACCACCACCCCATTCTGCCTAACCCCTTCTACATTCCACCCACCCCTACCCCATTCCATCCCCTGCGAGGCTTTACCTGCTCTGGAAGGTCTTCACCAGTGTATGGCAGGCCACTTTGGCATCCCCACCAACAGCCCAGCAGTGCATGCTGGCAGAGGCTACTTTGTGATTGTTGTAAAGTAGTCACTGCCGGCACCACCCAGCCAGGATTGGGCTGTAAGTCAGGGTCTTTCTGTATACTACTTCTACGTTTGTACACAATGTGGAACTATTGACTTATTTCCAACCACAAGAAAAAGCTTTCCCTCTCATGTTCTTATGCACAAACCAAAATCAGAAGGGAGAGCAAAGTTTGCAAACTCACAACTCCGTTAAGCTCGTTAGAGCAGGAAATTATAGTTTCCCCATTATATCTAAACCCAGTATAATCTAGACCAGGGGTGCTCAATAGGTGGATCGTGATCTACAGGTAGATCACGAGGCAAAATGAGTAGATCGCGGAGTGCCGACCCCCCCCCCTTCAGGTGCCTCTGGGAGGAAACGCCGGGAGTAAGGCCCATTGTACTCAATGCGGCTTACTCCCAGGTAAGTGTGGCTAGGATTGCAGCCTCACAGCCTAATCCTAGGCATGTCTACTCAGGAGTAAGTCCTGTTATACTCAGTGGGGCTCAAGGTACACCAACATACATTGTACACATAAATGTTATATGTTATGATGGCGCGAACATTGTAAAAAAAACTCTGGTAGATCTCTGGACCTTGCTGGGTTTCAAAGTAGCTCTCGAGCCAAAAAAGTGTGAGCACCCCTGATCTAGACCAACAGCAATTTTTGTTGCATGAAGTATATTCCATTTTTTATTTGGAATAGCCTGCTACTGTAATATATAGGCTGAGACTAATTATTCGCATGGGTTCCGTTCCGAACACTCACTTGGATAACAAAAAATGCACTATAGCAAATCAATGTAAAAAGCAAAGTTTCTTTGCTCCAGTGACTGAAAAACAGCCTTGCTGACCTTTTGACTCTAAGGTAAGAGTCATTAAGAAGACAATCCATCAGCACTTCATTCAGCTCCTCCCTTCACCAATGCAAAATGATCACCTTTCTTTCACTGGGGGAAGGGAGGGGTTCGCAGGCGAGAGAAGGATTGATGGATTGTCAGCCAGCTGCCCCCCCCCTCTCTCATTAAGGAGGCTATTGTTAAAGGACTGTTCAATTTTTAAAACTGCTTTTAAAGGGATGCATTTTTCCCCTTCTCCAGGGAACAGCACATTCCTTCTCATTTGCAGGGGCCATTCGTGTTGAGTCAAATCCATGCATGAATAGGCTGGACCTGTAATTGTTTACAAAAGAAAAGACCAATTCCACACTATTGACTTACATTTGTGTTTAAAAAATTCAGTTTTGAAAACTTCACCTGCATAATTTCAGACTGCAGATTTTACATGAAATTGCTCATGCACAAAACTGGACAAACAGCCCTGGGGAGGAACTGCATTTTGACAGAAAACTCCTCTTTCTCTATATGGGTTGACAGGGCCTCTGAGAGGAATTTTATCAGGGGGTACAAAGTTTCTTTTGGGTCCCTTCCCAAAGAGGGAGGGGATGAAACAGAATGGAGGGGTGGCAATGGGGGTGGGTGGAATGGGGGCGGGTGGAATGGGGGCAAAACAGAGTGGGAAAGTGGCAACAGCCAGAATAGTCTTTGGAGCCCAGGTCTACCAGTCTTCCAACTGCAGAGCTCTAGCTGCCAGCGCTGACAGCTAGATACAGTAATACGGAAAACCAAACACACTCTTGTCTCCCTAAAATCTTTCAAATATAGGAAATCATTGCAGGAAATCAGTATCATTGTATTGAGGCTCACACTAGAATGGAGAATGTCCTGCATACACCAAAACCGACTTCTGCAGCAGCTTCAGTCCTGCAGCTGTGTCGCTAAGCTCCTCTACACTCCTTCATAGGAAGTAAATCCACAGTTCAAAGAGCTACTGAAGCAGGTCAGTTTCCTCCCAGATGTGACACTGTTAAGGAACGTCTGCATTCCTGGGCCTGGTGTGTATGGCTTGGGGCAGTAGTTGTTACCATGTGCCCATGGTAATATACCCAGCATCCCGCGTGGGCATTGAGTCCAGGTGAGACTGGAAAATGTAAGATTCCAGGAAATTTCTGGGCCCTCTCCTTTGGCTCCTGGGCCCCCTTTCTAACCCTGGGCCTGGGTACAAATTACCTCCTTTATCCCCCTCTCCTAGGCCCTGCAGGTTGATTCACCAAGCTCTACCTATGGATTCCACTGACAATATTTCAATGCAGTACTGCAATACAAGAGGAGAATAATTTGTGCCTTTCTTGACATAGTATTACTTCTGAATCAACAACAATGAAACAGATCAGGAATGTTCTGATCATGAATTCTGCTAACTAAACTAAACAAACTAAATAAAAGCAGCATGTCCTTAATTTTGTTCATTAATATCAAAGCCAATTGTCAACTCCAACAGATTCAAACAAGTCTCCAAGAACAAGCAGCTCACAATAAACAGACCTATACCAAAACACACAGTCCATTCGGAAAACTAGAAGCAATGCATACATAACAGGCAGTTGTTGTGTATAGTTGAGTGTAACAAGGAATAGCGATTTACTTTTGATAAATACATAGCAACATTTTTCTTACACTGAGCAAATGTGAGGTTGCCTATATTTGTCATTATAAATTTTAAACAACACCATCACAACGTGGAACATGCATCACTCGAAAAGCTGGACTTTTATAGATTGAATGAGAAGAATGATGAAAAGTTGAAGGAGAGATGGTAAAAGTATTTACCTTTTCTAACTTTTTGGCTTCAATGTGTCGCAACACTTGCTCCCTCCAGTCATGAGGGACTCTACTTTTTCCTGCAGGGTCTAATAGAGAGTGTTCTGAGTTAACTCTTGGGTTTGTTCTTTTAGAAGGACTAGTCCTTGAATAATTGAAGTCACTGACTGACATAGTTCTCTCAGGTATTTCATTTGCTGATGGCCGAGCACTCTGAGGTCGAGGTACATTTGGACCATCAACACTATACGTTCTTGCAGAAAGAGGTCGTTGTGGTCCTGACATTATTGGTGGGATTCTTCCCACTGAATGCAAATCCCTGTATGTTAAATAATCCCCTTCAGGAATCTGAGGACGCCGTGGAGGCCCAGTATCCCCAACATTCATGGAAGCAGAGGAAGATACACTGCTCTGGCGCTGAAGAGTATTTCGATTTGCTCCAGAAACAAGCCTGTCATTTGGTGGAACAGCCCACATTTCCATAGGCCTCCCACCCATTCTTTGATGCATGTTATATGCAGCACTAGCTCTAACATTGTTATGGTTAGAGAAATTCATGTTGGCAGAATGTTTCACAGAATTGCAACCTTCTGTGGTATCTGCCCGTTGCAGACGTTGAGGTGGCAAGCAGCTTTGTTCTACTAGGGAGTTTTGCTTTTGGGGCCACAAGGATTCTTTGGCTGCCATACTGCTGCTGTACTGAACATTGTACTGGGGCGTACCGATTGCTTGTGAAGCATTTGTCCCTTTTATTACATTAGGACCTTCAGGATTATGATTTGAATCAAATTTGAAAACTGTTTTTGTACATATTAAATCAGATGATGATGATGATCCAGAAAATACTTGTAATGGTTGGTCATAGAGGAGAGTAGCTGACTTGCTCCGGACTATATTTTTTCCATCTGGAACTGTAACTATCGATTTGGCTGCTAGATTTGGCTGCTGTGATCCATTGTCACTGATGTCATAGATTTTCAGAGCACCAGTTTCCATGTTAGTTATGCTATGAGACTTCACAACTGGTCCACTCCGCTGTGGAGACAAATCTTCAGTGCTCTTTGACAGACACATTTCTGAAGAAGAATCTGTGTCAACTGTAGCACTTCTCTTTAGCTCTGACCTTCCTGCAGAGTGAGGTATTTCCTCAGAATGTCCATTAACATTATTGACATGACAAACATTAGAATATTTATTTCCATTTTCCAAGTGCTCCATTTCTTCTTTCATATTATTTAAAAAACCCTTTGGTGCTATTTCCTGTGTTTTTATTCGTTCCAATGCATTTGATTGTATTGCTTCCTCATCAGACAGTTTACAGATATTCATGTTCATTTGGTGTATTTTATGAGACTCCTCAATAGCATTGTTTAGTTCAACGTCTCTCTCTATCAGAGCTAATCTCTCTTCAATGCTTAATCTGAATTCAGTGAAATTTGTAGCTTTATCTTGGGCACCCAGTTTTTCTTCTCCTGTAATGTTCACTTCATCTACATTTTGTACAAGACTATTAGAATTTTCATCTTCAGGTCTGAAAAAAGAAAGGATAATTTTTACCAAAACAGAAGAATGACTGACAAGAGCAGTATCATTAAACTAGTTTATCAATTACAGTAGACTTCCAATACTCTTGGCACCTTAGGACCTATGTGGTGCAGGATTATTGGATATGCCATTTAGGATCTACTTGACCTCCAGATCTAGTGTCCATGCCACTGTAGTGACTGCTACTTGTATTACTGACAAACCACTAGGGTTCTCCCTGAACAGCTTCCATAGCCTGTGTCAATGACACCATTGGTGAGCAAAACATAACTGTGCCTGTACAGGGGCTGGCAAAGTCCCAAGCTGGAAGTGCTCCCAAACAATATATAGCCAACATTTTCATGGCGGACTATGAGGAATGCTGGACAACTGGATGGAGTTTTACTGTACATTCCACACAACCTAAGTGAACTGATAAAGTGCATAATATATAATAGTCTTTATCATGATCTAAACTAAAATATATTGGAACTGGATACTTTCAAAGTAATTATTAAAATGTGGAAGCAATTTTTAGCCATCATGTTGGTGGCAATATGAAACAGGTTATTGATCACTTCAATGATCCAAAGTACTCTACATTATTAAATTATGCACTTAAAGTTCTTAAAGTGCAATGTGCTGCTACAACTTGCAGCACATAATAAGCCATGGACTGCTGAAGCGAGCTGCCATGGAGGTGCTTAGCATTGACATCACCATATACCTAGAAAACACAGCTGATTAATAAGCTTACTGGCTGCCCGTCAACCACAACTGATGACAGCTGGGAGCTGGTACCACTCCTCAAAAGGAGCTGTTATGCAGGAAGCAGGAGGAGTGCAGAGGCAAGGAAGATAGAGAAAGTTACCCAGAAGAAAAACAAGACAACACAAAAGTGAAGAGGGATAAGGTGAGAAGCAGACCCGAGGAGACAGACTGGAGAAGTGCGCAGGCAGAAGGAGGAAGGGGAAAGGGGTAGACAGAGAGGAGGGTAAAAGAAGCAGAGGAGAAGAAGAACAGAAGGGGAGACTTGGGAAGTGGACTGTGGAGAGAAGGGAGCTTCTCACCTAGTACAAAGCCCCTGGAGGCACTAAAATGCTTAGAACAGACACCAGACAAGGGCAGGACCCAGAAAGGTAGACCAAGGGATCAGCCTTCATGAGGGAGTATCTCCCGATGGGGGAGGAAGACACCACAACCTGAGCCATCTGTCTGGTTAGAATCTAAGGTTCCTCTGTCTCACACGAGGTGTCTGGAAACAAAGACTCCACCTGAGCAAACCTAGGCTAACTGTAGGGCTTGAAGAAGTTAGCCAAAAGGGTGAAGTAACCTGTATGTTTGTTTGCTCCTCAATTGGGCTTCTGATTTTGTTATATTAAATACATATAGATGGCACTATCTTTCATCTGATCTTTCCCAAAATGTCCTTCCTACAGCCCTAAGATATGCACTTGTCACCATGGGGATGAGGGGGAATGTGGGGCAAAGTCACACTTGGATACAAAACAAGGAGGCAGAGTGAAAAGAAAAATGTTCACAAGTGTTCAAATGCTATGCATATCCTACCGACTATCCTAGCTACCTACTTAAACCATTTCTGCCCAACATATATACAACAGGGGCCAAATGTGTACACCTGTGTACACAATAAACCAGGCAATATTGGGTTAACGGCACTGTGACCCCAAACTACTGCATCTTCTACCAAGGGGCAAGCAGGGCAGAGAGCAAAAGGCTTTCATGCAGAGTCAGCTGAGAGCAGTAGCACTGTTTCCCATCCTTACCATTTACCTATTTTCCTTTTCCTTGTGCAAATGTCCTCTATGGAGGACAAAAGCACACCGGCAGAACAACAAAGTGAAGCTAACAGAGGGCTCTGGAAATGTGATGTGCAAATCATAGAAGAATTTCTATGATTTGCACAAGAAACTATAAAATCAATGGTCAAATTTATAAAGCTAGTTTTCAACATTTAAAATAAAATCAGCACTTCAATAAATCAGCACTCAAAACAGAACAAGATTTTCATTAATATTTAAAAAAAATGGCTCTATGCAATTTCCAAACCTGATTTTGGAGGTCACAGCCACATTGGTTTCTTTGTCTGGAGAACACAGTGATGCTTCACGGCTACTGTCAGTATTCAGAGAAACTGAATCAGACATTCGAGAAGGAGATGAACAATTGCTGTTATTCTGATTGCTGTTGTGAGTGGGCTCATCTGATAATGAATCAACATCTTTATGGTCATCTGGAAAGAGTTCAAGTTTACTTCAGTATGATATGAGATATGATAGATGCAAACTGCATTCCAAACACAATTTCTACTCTAGTTTGAGGAAACAAGCATTTTTGTCTATGAAATGGTCTACTATGAATTGTCTATGAAAATGGTCTACTAAAAATGCAGATCAAGTTTGTAAAATTCAAATTTTTAGAGTTTTATTTTATATTTGCTACGACTTTTAGCTACAGTTGTAGTTTAGCCTGTCTACTTGGGAAACTAACCAACACTCTATGCCTATGTTTTACATTTACGTGCCTATGTAAACCGCCTTGGATTAAAGTCTGAGGAGAAATCTGACAACCAAAGAAAGGCGGTATATAAATACCTGTATAAATAAATAAATTCATCAACCCCATTTACATGCCTATGTAAACCACCTTGGATTAAAGTCTGAGGAGAAATCTGACGTCCAAAGAGAGGAGGTATATAAATACCTGTATAAATAAATAAATTCATCAACCCCATATTTTTTTCCTCAAAAGTTAGTCACAAATAATGCACCCCCGAGTCTCATAAGTGCACACATTTTACCACCTCTGTGAGATTTTACTTGAAGTGTTCAGCTACATGGATAGACGAAGGCAGACAACTGTAAAAATTTCTATAAAAGCTATGTGCATTATAAATTTAAATTTTTAAAAGGAATATTTTTGTTTATCAAAAATAAGTTGGTTAGCTGTTCATTAAATGAAAAGAACTGCAAAGAAATATTGACAAATTATTCTGCTTTAGAACATGCAGGAAAAAATGTTTACAAATTAAATAGGAACACAAAGATATTCAAGAGATGAATATTTTTATGTCTGTTACCAAGAAGCACAGTAATAGCCATCATATTTAATCAGAGGAAACAAAAGAAACCCAAACAACCAAAACAAAACCCCCCATGTGAGCTCAGCAGAGGCTGGGGACATCTGTACCCGGCTTCGGCAAAGCTCAGAAGCTAAAAATACATGACTTCTGGTTTCTCCATGAAACCAGAAGTGACATTTTTAATGCCTTACAAGGTATTGGGATGCCTATGGAAGCCATCCAGAGCTTCCCCAGGCCTCCCAATACCTTACAAGGCATTAAAAACATCACTTCTGGTTTCTCCGTGAAACTGGAAGTCATGTGTTTTTAGCTTCTGAGCTCTGTCCAACCTCAGCAGAAGCCAGAGACGTATGACCCCGGCCTTTGCTGAGCTCAGAAGCAAAGAGCAGCAGAGCTCCCCTCGCTTCTGGGGGGGCCAGTCTGGAACCACAGGAATGGGCATTCACCCATATCCGCAGTTTTAGCTATCCACAAGGGAGAGAGGATTTCCAGAACAAAACCCCTGCAGATAAGGTGGCATGCCTGTACATAGAAATTAATATACTGTTATAAATTAGTCATCTTAAAATCATCTCAGAATTATTCTTGGAAACATGCTAATGATTTGCTAAAGCCAACCTTTTTTGCTACTGCCAAGTGCTACCACTTTTGGTTGATTAATAGAGGTTTCTATCAGAGGTGGTCGCATTTCTGCTATTTTCATCTCTTCATCAGAGGACAGTTCTTCAGACTCCTGCAAAGGAAAGGAAAAAAGGGTATGGTGTACATTTTCAGTAATTTATCAAAAGGAAAACTAACATGGCTATCTAAAGAATCCCATAGGTATGCATAAGCAAACATCATGGTTTGCAATTCTAGTCTGCAGGCAATTGTATACCATAATTTATCTCATCAGACAAAATGGCAATGTACAAATGAAAATCTGAAATTTTTAGTCTTGAAGAATTATGTTACTGCTGCTAATTCTATGGCACTTACACCACTCTGAGTACCAAGAGTGAGAGAATATAGTTTAAGAAAACTAGAATACCTCAAGAGTGTCTTCATGGTTGGCAACTGGTTGTAAGTTCTCTGAGGTTTTGACCTGAGTATTCATCTGCAAATTTCCAGTGTTGTTCTCTGCCTCTGGCTCATTAGGCTTCTGCACACAGTTTCCCATCATATTATCCTCTTTGTTTTCCATTTTGTTCTTGGCTGAAGTAATTTCTGAAGTCTATAGCAGATTTAAAGACAAACACCACAGTCAGAGAAAGCATTCACAAGAAAAAATGCTAATTTGTAAATTTACAATAGGCAAGAGCAGCTGTGGACAAACTCGCAACTGCTGTGTTCAGTAAAAGCGGTTCCCGTTCGAACCAGCTCTTAATGTTCTGCCACACTGCTTGAAAGAAGCCCACTGATGGCTGCAATGCGATGTGTTAGGCAGTTGTGTCTGTAGCCCACTGCTCCAACAAACTTTATGCCTGCATTTCCAGGCAGCTGCGTCTGCCCAGAACGTCACATTGCAGCCACTAGATGGGCACTGCAATGAAACAGTAAGCACTGCTTACATGGGGGGAGGGATGCAGCGCAGGCTGTGGGTTGGCAAGCACTGGGCAAGAGTATAGGTGATGGTAGCCAGGTAGGCATGGATATGAAAAACAAGTAGATAAAACCACCTGCTAAGGTACTGGCAATGTCAGTTAAGCAGCATCTTTTGTTGCTACACGGCAATGCCAATAGAAAGGATTCCTTACACTTTTACTTTCCTCCATTTTGTTTGCCAGACATTTAGAACATAATTTGTCCCACGACTAGCTTGTTCAAGGATTTATTTCTATTATGGAATAAGACACATGCAAAAGCTCTTTTGACAGCTAACAGGCAAATAAGAAAACAAGCTGTGAACAAAGTCTTAGCAGCCACATTTCAATTGACCTTCATTTGTTAGTACATTTATATTCTACCCAACCTCCAAGATACTCAGTATAGCAAGTTAGCTTTACAGAGAACTGTAAGGAGAGCGCAACCGAAAAGTCGAACATTGGGATTACCAAGTGTGAGAGCAAGGGGTCACAAATACTGACTGGAGGAGAATTGTTTTTGGAAAAACTGGAGTGCTGCCTGAACTAGATCAAGCTCCCTGTACTGGCATGCACTCGCCAGGAGCAAAAGCAAGTTGCAGTGTGGTAACAAGCTCCCTATGCACCTTGTGAGACTGTGTTGTAGCGCAGCACGAGACTCAGCTAGGAGTTTTCCATTCCACGCTTTAAAGAACAAGAGCCCTTTTCCTCCTTTGGACCTGGAAACCTTAAGTTGGTAAAGCATCCTCCACCCCCCTTGCTTTTCCCCTTCTATCATCCACTGAATTTCAATACACTCCGAGCTCCATCTTCAAAGGGGGGCAGGGGGGCTGTCTGCAGCCTGCTTTGACCTTTTACTCTTGGCCTGGGAGAGAAGGGAGGTTTGCTCCTTTTACTTGCCATTGTTAATTTGCAAAGGGTGGAAACTTCAGGAAAGGCAAGTATGCTTTCTTTATCTTCTACCAAACTACCTAACCCATATTTATGTAGTTTTCACATTTTCATACCATCCTTCCTCCAAGGAGCTAGGGATGGTTCCTAAAAGGAGCTTCCATCCTTCTGTCCTCACAACCCTGTAAATTAGATTGAGAGATAGTGAGTTGCCTGAAGTCACCCACGAAGTTTCAGGACTGAGCGGGGATTTGGACCTGGATCTTTCAGGTCCAAGTCCAACACCAGTGTCCACTCTGAACACTTGAGGGCCCCCTCAAACCTGTGTCTGGAAAACTAGTGTCGGGTTGCTTGCTGTTTCTCACTGCTTGGGGTGCTGGGGGCAAGCCAGGTAAGGACTCAGGATATAGCTGGGGGGGAGGGATCAGCCAAAGAGGGGGCAGAGAGGTCTCAGATGTTATTAGTAGCAGATAAACTACACAAGGCAATTTTCAAAAAATAAAAATAAAAAGCCACAATTCTCATCTCACTTATTTGTCTTCAATCTAACATTTCCAATAGGTCTATGCTAAGGGGGAAACTTCATTCAGGAGATAAAGTTTGCATTCAAACTTCTGAAAATGACCACAATATAATATAATAGAGTTGGAGTCCGAACATTAAGAACTTACCTTTACCCCTGCATCTTTGACTGAAACTTGCTGGCTTTCTTGCTTTGTCTCTTTATTAGTGTCTTCTTGGTTTTCTTCATCTTTCAATCTATGTACTATTGTTTGAACCGTTTTCACCATATTCTTCAGCTCGTCAGGATAAGGTGTTGGATATCTCTTCAAATTACCCTCCTACATAAAAGAAATTACAGCTTGAGTCTCATTCTTCCAGTGGGTTCCATTCCCAGGACTCACATGTGGATGGCAAAAATCGCACTACAGCAAATCAATTTAAAAAACAAAGTCCCTTTGTTCAGGTGATTTAAAAACAGCTTTGCTGACCTTTGGGATGTTAAGATAGAGTCATTAAAATGACAATCCAACAATCAGTCTCTCTCTAGGCCAGGGGTTCTCACACATTTAGCATCAAGACCCACTTTTTAGAATAAAAATCTCTCGGGACCCACCAGAATTGATGTCATAACTGGAAGTGATATCATCAAGTAGTAACATTTTTAACAAACCTAGGCTGCAATCCTACCCTCACTTACCCAGGAGTCAGTCCCATTGACTATCATTGTTAAAAGTATATACATAGTAGCCTGTTAAAAGTACAGAGCGTAACATTTCCCCAAATGCAGTCACATAGCATAGTAGCATCAAGTCTAGTATATTAAGAATAAAATATTGAAATGAATGGGAACCCAACTGAAATTGCTCGCGACCCACCTAGTGGGTCCCGACGCACAGTTTGAGAAACACTGCTCTAGACGCTTAGAAAGGATTATCTTTCTTTCACATGTTCAGGGGGAAGGGAGGAGGTCGCTTGGAGAGAGAATGATTGATGGATTGTCAGCTGGTTGCCCTCTCTCTAACTATTGTAAAGGACTGTTTTCCTTTAATTTAAAGGGCCCTTCTTATCATGTTGAGATAAAAATATCTGCAACAGTAAGAAAAGCATTTTAAAGGGGTGCATTTTTCCCCTTCTGCAGGGATCAGCACATCCCTTCTCATTTGCAGTGGCCATTCATGTTGAGTCAAATCCGTGTATGAAAAATCCGTGTTTAGGTTGGACCTGTATTATTTAAAGCTGCATCACTTAAGTAATATAGCAGGTTTTGATCAGCAATATCACTGACATAGGAGTAAATAAACATTCCAAAGCACTTGCAGACAATGAAGAAAATGGGAATGACAATGCACTACCCTTGTTACATTCCTATCCATTCCTTTCCCTGAACAGCTTTCATAGGGTCCCCGTACAGGGTGACCAGATGTCCTTTTTAGCCTCCAGTCTTGGAGAAGAACTTAAATGCTCTCCTTTTCCCTGTGAATGGGCCCCTGCAGGCAGTACACAGTCTTCTTGTAATTAATAAATTATATGTGATATAGTTTAAATTTAATAATAAGTAATACAGTTTTTAAATGAACCACATGAAATTATACTAGTGTTTTTAGCTTTTATTTTGTCATGTCTTATATTTGTCTTAGATGTCCTACTTTTTGGGGTGCCTTGTCCTCTTTTGCAATTATGACATCTAGTCACCTTGTCCCCATAGTGTCTCTCACTGTGGTGCTGGTTAAGCCAGAATCTGCTATCATCAGACATTAAGGCTTAACCTAGGGTTGAGGCCCAGGGGCCGGATGCGGCCCACAGAAGCTTTTTATTTGGCCCTCGAGCTCTCAGCTGCTTAGTAATGCTGAGGTCTCATTGCTGAAAGGGTGGCCCGCATGAAAATTGGGCTCCCATATCTTCAAATATGATCAAGATTTGTGTATTTTCTCATTTGCAACTAATGTTCCTACAGAGTGCTTATTTCTGGTTTTGACCTGTTTAATGACATCACTTCCTGCCAAATGACATCATCACTTCTGGCCCTCAGCAGGCATCATGAATGCTATTCAGCCCGCTTTATGACATGAGTTTGACACCCCTAGCTTAACCTCATGCAGAACAAGATGAAATTACCACTGAGGCAATAAAGCCTCCTGACCAGCAACGCCTCAGTCTTGTCCAGATTTAATTTCAGCTCATCCAGACTCTTACCGACACCAAATAGCAATTTAAACTTTCACTGTCTCTCTTCCATGACAGATTTCAAAGAGATGTATAAAGGGTTCCACATCCCATTCAAGTAATGACCAGAATCAATTTGCTTAGCTTCAGCACAGTTGTTGCATTGTATGCCTTCAGATCATGCTGTCAAAGAGCATCAGAGGGTGCAAATAATTTTCAGTCAAAGATGGTAGATGCAAGTTTTCTACATAAGAGCTATAACTCTTGATAGTTTCACAAGAATATGAACACTGCACAGAAGAGCTTAGGCAAGGGATTCTATGAAATACTTGGGACATGTTACCCAAGCAGTAAAAGAGCCCATTCAAAGCTGGTAGTATTTCAAGTATAATGAAAATTATAAAATAAATCATAATAAAGCAATTACCCTGGGTGGTGCCTCTCTTTCATCTTTATCTTCATCACATTCAAAAGCCACTTGAGCACGCTGTTTCCTCTGCTCTTCCCACAATGAAGGATTGAAACTTTCATTATCGGATATGAACAGAACTAAAACAAAAGAAAGGAAGAGTTGGTTCTTACACAATTATGATTATGATTATTATTAACAATATTTATATACTGCTTTTAAATGAAAGGTTCACAAAGCAGTTTACAGAGAAAATCAAATAACTAATGACTCCCTGTCCCAAAAGGGCTCACAATCTAAAAGATGCAAAAGAACACCAGCTGACAGCCACTACAAAAAGACACTGCTGGGGTGAGCAGGGCCAGTTACTCTCCCCCTGCTAAAAAAAAAAGAGGAGCACCCACTTTTAAAAGTGCGTCTTACCCAGTTAGCAGGGTTTATGGGAGACTCATGTAATGGTTACAATTTCTTATGAAGGTTTGTATGTTCTTTGAGTATAAACTACATGTATTATGAATAAGAACATCAAGTCAGCCAATTTAAACTGAGCTGGAAGTGTTGAAAGCTCAATTTTGACAGGTATCATTCATACATTGGCAAATGTGCCCACCCTAGCTGAGTCCTCTGCTGAAATTAAAGTGGAAAGTTAGATTGAGGCAAAACTAGATCAGTCTCAATAGATACTCTCTTTTACATCAAGGAGCATTTTTAATAAATTAAATGAAATTCCTACCATCTTCAGATCTTGGTTGCTGGGGAAACATGTAATTAGTAAGTACTGTTTTCTGTGTTTCTGGGTCAACTTCTTTTTGAAGGGGAATGAGTGGTTTAGACTGAGAATGCAAAAAAACCCCAAATTAATACACATCTAGAATACATGGTAGCATTTAAATTCCTGTTAAGTTTTTCTCATCAGAATATTTATAAGATTAAAAACAGTTCCCAATCATGAAACAAAATGTGAAAAAATTCTGCAGACCAGTTCTCTCAATTCAGCCCTGACAAAAATGCCTACTGAACATCTTTGCATTTTTTTTTCCTTTTGTACACTAGCTTAAGGAATATTTCAATAACCTTCTCATCCAATTTCTTACAGTAGAGCACTATGCATAACCATCTGACAGGGCTTTATTCAACTTTTGCTAAAGAACATTACTAAAAAAAATCACAAGAAGGGAAAGGGTTTATAGCAAAACTGGGAAGAATAAATATATAGCAGAACTTCATTTGATGTATGTGCTGCACAACTGCCTACTGCTAAAGAGGTAAGACACAGTTCAGATTAACTAGTTGCCTCTCTAGCATTAATGAAGAGATGCCACATAAAGTCCTGACTGTGAAGTGATTCTTTACCCCACCCACTCACACCTCTGGGTTCTGTACCATGATAATTTAATAATTTGTTCCATTTTCCAGTTGTACAAGTAATAAATAATTTGCTATAATTTAGTTAGTGCTAATGGAGAGAGTGAGGGGGGAGAAAGAGAGAGCAGCATTTTAACTATCTCAGGTCCTTGTCCTTGCCAAAGCCACAATCTCACACATTCTGTCTAGACCAGGGGTGCCCAAACCCCGGCCCAGGGACCACTTGTGGCCCTCGAGGACTCCTAATCTGGCCCGCGGGAAGCCCTCAGTTTCCAGTGAGCCCCTGGCCCTCCAGACACTTGCTGGTACAACTGCTCTCAGCATGAGAGCAACTATTCGGCCTCTCACATGACCTGTGGGCTCAGAGCTCCCTCCACTGCTTGTGTTTAATGTCTCTGATGGAGTAGTGGCAGTGAAGGAAAGGTCGCCCTTGTTTTGTGCAAAGCCTTTTATAGGCCTTGAACTATTGCAAGACCTTATTTCATTCATATAAATTCCATCTCTAATATATTCATACATGAAATTTATGTAAATTTATTCAAATTTTAAATGTAAATTAATTCTTCTTTTTCTCCCAGCCCCCGACACAGCATCAGAGAGATGATGTGGCCCTCCTGCCAAAATGTTTGGATATCCCTAGTCTAGACCTATAAATAGCTTAACTGAAGAAAACAAGCAAACTACTGCATAGGTGAACAACAATTCTGAATGTTCTACAAGGTCTTTGAGAATACTCAAAACTACAATTTGGAGTGCATAACCTTTTGCAGAACCATTAATGATTGATATTTAACCAGTAATTGCTTTTGTGCACTGCCACCAACATAATATTTTGGTTTAATCAAAAACATACAGTAAACTCAATGCAATTTCTGTGTGAAAAATGCAAAATTTAGAGGATAAGATTGTATTTGAGATCAGTGTTTCATAAAGTATTTGTTTTCACTCTAATTGCTGCATTTTAAAATAATCCTTGAATGACAATGAAATGCAAAAGTTAAATAAATTAGGCTCACCTGATTATCTGAAAGCCACATAGCAGTCAGTTGTTGCAGTTTTGTAAAACTATAGGGCAAATACTTCAGTCTGAATTTAAAAAAAGAACACCACAGATTTATGTCACCAAGTGATAATAAAGTTTATAACTTCCCAACCCGCCCCAGCTATTCTGACCACTGCTGCTCTTCTTTATGTTACACTACTTTAGTTGAATGTTGATAATTCATACCAAAAAACTTTTTTTTACACAAGAGACTTGGCAATTCTGCTGATGACTATATATTCAGTGGTTAATCTCTGTCAAAGACTTCTTCAGTTGTGATGCTCAAGCATTAGAATGGACTCAAGAAAGATGCACTTGGCCACTATATGTTTTCAAGCAGGCAGTGAAGATAATTCTGCTCTAATGAACTTTTACAGACAGGTATTTTAACCTGGATAAAAACTGCTACTGCTGTTTAGCTTTGCATTGTTTTAATATTGTTCTTTTTCCCTGCTCAGCCAGGCACTGTCATCTAAGCTCTCATGAAAGCCAAGAGGGGAGATCCAAGATGGTGGTGTGAAATTTCACAAGGTTCTTCGAGATCCAAGATAGTGACACCTCAGAGAACAGGTAGGAGGGGCCACTGGGGACATCCCACAGTACCCATATGAGAGCATCATGATGTACACTTTGGGAACCCCTGGTTTACAGTAATGTGTGTTGCTTCTACCCATGTGATCATCAGAAACATTGCCTGAGGTGAAAGATAACTACCAAAAGATGATCTAGTAAGTTTTCATTATTCATGATACTCCACAATTCATGGAAAAGAATACAAGTCACAAACCTATTGTCACTTAAATTGATGACTTTTAATTTCTGCATATCTCCCATTTCTTCTGGGAGGAACTCCAGCTTATTAGAATGTAGAAACAAAACAGTTACATGTTTCCAGTTACCAATCTGAAAAAGAAAAAAAAAAACCCAAATTATTCAGGATTTTGAATATTAATTGCGGAACACATCTAGCTATATGGTTTTCCTGCAATTCTATTCTTAAATATGAAAACACACGCACATATCTATAGGTATACAAATATGCAAACAGAGGCATTCTGGAAGGAAGTAAGAAAAAAAGTCAGACTGGGGGCAAACAAAGATTGCTCTTTACTGTCTTCAAACCTGTTGTATAGCTAGTAAACATGTTCTGCTTCTCAAAGAAGGTACACATTGCACAATGAGGTCAAATGCACTTTGCCCACTTCAGGCTGCAGGGAAGATTTGCCATTCTCATGAAAGCAAACAGTCACTCTCTAGTTGGCCTGACTCTCTCAGGTCATATTGGAGGCCAATACAGTAGGAAGGGAAATGAAAGCAAAGTACACATTGCATGTCTCAACTTGGAATGCTGTTCTGCAAATGACTCAGCACTACTCAATGATATGCAAATGCAAAGCGATCAAGTCCATCCTTGCTATAATTGTAGGGAAAAGTGCACATCTGGTGACACTAATGAAGTCATAGCCCATGTAGCTAAATCCTTATGTGTGTCAGAAGAGACGTTACAATTGCGTGACGCTCTTGTACAACCACTAGTGAGTAACTTCCTAATTCAATGCAAGTTGCCCAAGACAAATATCTGAAAGTAACATGGCAGATTCCTTTCAAATACTTGGTCCTTCTACGTACATAGCAGACCAACAGGTATTTCTAAAACTATAGTCAGTTCTTTGTTATCTACTCAGGTTAGGCTCATCTCCAACAACTGATGCTTCCTCCTCCTTGCTGGTATCCCTTGATGTGTTGAAGGTTGTGGCGATGGTTATTTCCCTATGCTGGTTATTCTTTGACTCACTTAAGGCTGCTGGCCTAAGAAGGAGGCCTTCAAGTTCAGCAACAATTAGGGGGTTGCTTCATCTGTCCTCCTCCACCTGTCTCTTGGCTCCTTCCCTGGGCTTGACCCAGAACCAGAACAACCCCCAGGTAGACTTCCAGAGACCTCTCATCATCAGCATCTCATCATCACCCAGACTGTATCCATGGATAATGAGAACAAGTCACAGATAATGAGAAGCAGGTGTCAGTTCTCCCCCTTGCAGAAAAGCAAATTCACAGACAGGAAGTTTGAATACAGGTTGAGTCTCTATATCCATTGATTTAAAAATGACCTTGCTGACCTTTGTAATGCATCAGGCAGACAATCAGCCTCTCTCCAGTCGCTTAGAAAGGCTTCAAAGCAGCAATCCCTTCCTTCACCAGGACAGGGAAAGAATGCAGGGAAGGAATGTGCAGGGAGCAGGTGATAATCACTTCCACATAGCATTCTTTCACATGCTCATGTGGAAGGGAGGGGTCACTTGCCTTGGAGTGAAGCTGTTCTAAGTACATAAGGAGAGAATGATTGATGGATTGTCTGCCCTCTCCCACATGAACAAGACTATGTTAAACAACTTTTTTCCTTTAGTTGAAAGATCGCTTCTCATCATGTTGAGATAAAACCATGAGTGAAAAATCCATGATAACTAGGTTATACCTATATAGAGAACTAACTGCATTAGCATCACTAGGGAGTGCAGAACGCACTGGGAGACACACACAGGGGGGTGACACCACTACTGGGCAAAATTTTTTAAATTTTCATATAATACAATTATACTTTGATGCGTGATTTCATGCAGAATGCAATGAAACAAACCATGCTGAAATATCTATTATTTAAAAAGTTAGGGCTGAAAAACTAGCAGGGTGGGGCAATGGTGCATGACCGTGCCCTACCACCTGGGACATTTTCCCAGATATTTAAATATTTCACTGCATGGGAGGAGGTCCATCATGGGGGCGACGCACTGGCCTCCCATACCGGGTGACTCAAACCTTAGTGATGCCACTGACTGTACTTGTACATTTGTTTACTCTAAATTATAAATCAAATGTGGGAAATGTAGCAGACATTTAAAACCATTACCAAGCAATATTTCAACAAGCATCAAGAGACCACTTTAGAATCAATACAATAAAATGATTCAGTACAGAAATCTGTTTAGGATCACCTTTCACAAAAAAGAGGTATTTTAATTAAGTCATGCTTGGCAGTTGCCTTTGTCCAGAAAAAAACAACGTCAGACTTTTACCTGTCTACTTTCTTATTTTCTCACTTGTCTTCAACTATAGATTTCAACTAGCATTCTTGGTAACCTGCACTAAACCAATCAGGAGCCCAATTTCCAGTTACCTAAGAGCAACATTACATATACAATCATCCCTTGCTTTAATAGACATCACAGTAATGGATGCTGTCTGTCTACTCATATGTTTTGCATATAAACATGTGCATTGTCATAAACATGTTCAGATTTAACAAACTTTTAGCATTAACAGACACCCCTTTTCATGAGTCTGCTAAATCAAGGGATCACTAAATATGTATGCTATGTTCATGTTGCAGCACATGAGACCACAAGACATCTCCCAAAAAGTGCTGTTTTCATCCATTAAAGCAGGGTTGCTCAAAGTTTTTGGCAGGACGGCCACATCATCTCTCTGACACTGTGTCGAGGGCCAGAAAAAAAAAAGAATTTACATTTCTACCGGTCACATGTTTGGGACCTTTCAGAAGAGAGGGACTGCTTTTCCACCCATCCAAAAAAACAAAACTAGCCATACCAAAAACAAAAGAACCCTATAACTCTACTCCCAGCAGCTCATTCAATAGTATTCACAAGGTAAAAGGAAATTATGGGTGGTACCACCACCCCACATTCACTCTTATTCAGAGAAGAGCAACAAGTTTTACAACATAGGTCTCTGCATTAAAGAGGGCTTGAGTAGAGAATCACTCAGGAGAGCCAAGATCCTATACACAACGATAAACATACTTTGCTATCTATACTGGTGCCAGTCACACATTTGAAGTTAACAAGTCAGCCAAGGCAAGTCAAAATCTTGCACTGGAAAATGCACTATTTCAAAAATGAGCCACACATATTGCACCTCTGGTATTAATTTGTAAACTGTTTTATTTAAAAAAGGGGGAGGGCAAATTAAGACTGGGTAAATCAGGAGTGCAAGTACATTCCGGCTTCAAGCTTTTTTTAAATTTCTGAACTGAATGTGCTTTAATGGAAAAGCAGGCAGGCAAGGGGCTTCTTACCTTGGAAGTATGTATCTTATTAATCCTTTCATCTCACCAATTTGGAACTGGCACTTTAGGAATTTATTCTGCCAACTAAGCCTGCATCACAAGATTTCAGCAGCTGATTTTCAATTAGTCTGAGATGTACAGAATTAAATATGAGTATTATTAAGTTAGTGCAGGTCTGGTCTCACTGACCTAAATATCAGAAAACCAGACTAATTCAAACATACCTCTGGTGGCAATTGTGTCAAAAAGTTATGATCCGCAGCAAAAGTTCTTATATTAGAAAGCTGCCCAATAGATGAAGGCAAAGCTTCAATCTCATTGAAGCTACAGTCCAGTTCTTCAACTGATGTTAACCTGAACAAAATTAAACAAATTAATTTTTGTTGACTTTAGTACATTTCATTTGCATATCCATATTTGGTTTGTAAATTATATTCTCAGTCTGTAATATAAATGAAAACTAAATGCTAAACAGCAAAATCTTTGTACGAGTAGCTACTGAATTGCACCCTTTAAAAATTTGGAAAAATACCCAGTACCGAAGCTACCTGCAGCACATCCAGAATCATTTATGCCAGATAGATAGTGCCACAGTATGAACCACAGAACAATGATATATTAATTAAAAATAGATACAATACATTTAAATTATCTATATTAATTTGAAGAGTGCTAGATTAGGGAAATCACAATCTAACATGAAATTATAAAGCAATTAAAAAACCACCTACCACCCACAACATATAGGCTTTAATTCAGTAAGAACATACAGAAGTACCTACCCTCCTATGGAATCTGGCAAATACATTAGCTGATTTTCATCAATTTTAAGAATTGTTAATTTCTTTAGAGAACCTGTTAATTAAAACAAAAAACCCATCAGGAAACAGTATTAACATATGACTAGATGTCTACACACTTTGTAGCTGATTTAGTGGACAGAGCCATAGAAATAAATGAATAAGATGCATCTTGTTTTTTAAACTTTCTCCTCCCCCCAATCATGGAAGAAAATTCAAAGCAAGAACTTGTTTTTCCTACATCTGGAAGTTATCAGTGACTCATCCCTATTGATTTTGTGCATCTTGTTTTTGGAACATAGTCCCAAGAGCATACTCTACTCTTCACTGGCTCCTCTAGATATGCCTCTCCAAAGTGGAGACCAGCAGCCTGTAGCAGACCTCCAGCCCTGCACCCACAGTAAAGGTCTGCAACAGCGCCCCCCCCCACAGGCTATCACTACTGCCCCCATGCAAAACCCCCCCCCCACTCAACTGAGGCTCATGGAGCCTCACGCAACCCACGACCACACTGGGAAACCTTTCTGAGGTTCCCCAATGCTATAATCTGTGCATTAATCTGTGCATTAATCTGTGCATTAATCTGCGCATTAATCTGTGCATTATAATCTATAATTATAATCTATAATCTGTAAAACCGGAAGCAGAGTTTCCACCCCCAACAGGAGCCTCAGAGATGCTTCCGCGGGGTCCTAGTAGTTCGCGCCTAGGACTTTTGCCCCATTGGACCTAATGGTAGGTTCGCAACTGCCAGCAGCCCAAGCCTGAGCTGTGCGGGGTTCCTGCTGCAGTGAAAACAGCTGCCACAGCATCCAGCACACCCTGGGCAGCCGCCTACTCCTCAGGAGGAGATGTTCATTCCCTTCCCCCGAATAAAAGAAGTTGCCCAGCGGGGCCTGACACAGAGCTCAGGATCCAGTGGAGCTGAGCTTCATGGGTCCCACCTGCCCTGCACACCTCCTCCCTGCCCTCTCCCCGCCCTCCTCCATCCCCCTCACCTATCTCTGCCTCACCTGGCATTTCGGGCAACTGCTGAGCGGCAGAGCACTGGCTTTCCACCAGCGCTGGGCTGGTGCTGAGGCCTCACAAACATGCACATTTGTGACAGTGTACACTGGTGGTGAGCTGGCATGCACTGTTTAGGATTGGGCCCCAAGGCCTCTAAATAAAGAACAATGACAATAGCTCAGGAAATATTCTGCCTTTCCTAATTTTTAACTTGGGACCAGGCTTGCACAGTTGGTTGGAAAGTAAGCCTGCACAGTAAAGATCATTCTTGTCCTAGTCTAGTTAATGCTGAGAACGATTTTATTCGATTAAATGCACAACAGAAAGAAAAGGCTTGACTACCACAGAAATACTAAGGGTATTTATAGTAAAAATTGGATAATACACACCAATAGACTCTGGCAGTTGCTGCAATGAATTACTAGATAACAGCAGGTCTTGTAAACTTTCACATCCTGAAACGCCTTCTTCGAGTGTTTCAATGTTGTTTTTGGAAACATCCAAGTAGGTCAAGTGCTTCAAACTGCCCATAAGCTGAAAGTGTTGAAACATGGATGAAATATAAAGAATATAAATATTCTTCAGCTACAAATTTCTCATTCTATATTCTAATTCAAAATTGATGCAGATGAACATAAAATTCAAGATATGCAAAGATTATGACTCTAAGAAGTTCTGGGCAAAGCAATATAACAGCTTTTCACTTTCACAAATTATCCAGAGACTGACACATTTTTGGGGGGTTACGAAAAGTATTCAGCTGCATATTCAGAACCCTGGACATATAAAAATATTTTCACTTCAACTGCTTTATTTTCATGTGAACTGTATACTCCAGAAAAAGAGGGGACAAATGCCTCAGATCCATGATTATGTTTGATAATAATAAGCAATGAAAATTTACCAATACACACCTAAGAAAGTGGCATTTAAACACATTGTTAACTACAAAATCTAATGGCAGTTCTACTGTACAAATAAAATGCAAAGCATTTAAAAAATAAAAAATGCATACCCCTGGAATAAGAGTTAGTCTGTTACCATCCATCCAAAATTCTTTTAACCCACTTAATTGTTCAAGTACTTCAGGCTGTTAAAAACAAAAATAATTGAAAATGGTCTTTGGGTTGCAATTACAAAACAAAGTACCTTCTGACATTATTATAATATAACATTTCCACAAAAAGTTTACATAATGGTTTACAGACAAAAATCAAATAATTATATGCAATATATTACAAATACACTCACACCCTGCATCCTCTACCTTCTTATGTTTTCCTACAGGTTTTTAATAGCGGACAAAAATAGAGCACAATATCTAGGGTGCAACCCTGGCTTGCCTGGCTCAGCGAGGCCAGATCCAGGCTCCACACTGCCTAGAACCATTAAGGAAGCACTGGCCAGTATGGGGGTTTGAGGAGGGCAGGAAGAAGGTGTAAACTGGGACATTTCAGAGCAGTGGGAGGGCAGGCAGGACAGTGGGACCAAGATCTAGTACTTAGGCCAGATCCTAACGGACCTCTAACATAGGCCTCTCAAATTTGCACCAGCTATTTTGTCGGGGCAAATCCAAATAGCTTCATAGGACTGGCTTGGGCATTACTCAGGGTAAGGGGACATAAGTCCCCTTAGTTTGAGTTGTGCCCCAGCCCGCACCTAACCTGCACTGCATACAGTACAGGCCAATCGGCCTGCCTGCTTCAGAGCTGGTTAGGAATACACTGTTAGCAAGCTGTAGAGTTATAAGTCACTTGTAAGGCTGAGAGCATTTTACATTTCAGAATAAAGTAACTGCATATGTGAATGTGAAATTAAGACAAAATCTTGCTTTCATTATACTTTACAATTGCAAGCATTTATGCAAATATACAACATAAAAGTAATATGTAGTCAATCATACCCATTGTTTGTAGTTTAATGTATATGCAAATACTTTCTACAGGTCACACAAAGGGAATTAAAGCTACATAATACAATCAGCTTTAAAAATAGATTCCTTCAAGCATTAAGATACAGGCAACAGTTGCTCTGTAAAGATAGCAGTTAAGCTGATTTTTATATGCAACATTGATTAAAAATAGACTTAAAAGGATAAGAGGTTTTAGGAAAGCTGTGTTACTTAGCTAGAACTCACCACTTCTGTGAATTCATTACTTCCCAGGTCCAGTCTCTCCAGCTGAGTCAGTCTGCTCATAGTTCTGCAAAGAAAAAGGATTAATAAAAGAATTAGGTTTACAAAAACTACCACTACATCCAATCTTCTTCTGTTTATACTAATGCTCCTTTTTAATCAGCATTTGACAAGTCGTTCTATAATACAGACATATTTGACAGGATTAGATTTTAAGCTCCCGTTGAACTGTCATACATCAATTATCCTAACTGCAAAGTAAAAATTGTTCCATGTTCTCCAGTTCATTAACACAATCTCATTTCATTCACAAAACTATTCCTCCTCTTAACTTCATTCATAAGATATCCTGAGATACCACCACTCTCACTCAGGCAATGAATGCCACAGTCTGTTTACACATATTATGTAATATTGATGTTTGGTGCCACAGTGCTGACTAGATTCAAGTCCAGATTCAGCCATGAAATCATTAGTCTATCCTAACTCATGGGATTGTTGCAAGAATAAAAAGGAGGAGCCATCTACACCATCCTGAGCTCAATGGAAGAATAATAGTACATAAATGTTTTAGTTGCATACAAATACAATTGTATAATATTAAAATTTATTATAAGTAAATTTTTGCAATGCAGTATAAGTATTGATTTGATACAGACCCCTTCTACTATTTTGGAAGAAAGAAAAAAAAGACTGTCTTAACCCCTTCCCCATACTCCCTATCATCTGATCAGTTTCTAACATGCAAAAGAAATCTATCCTCTTATCACCTAGGTACAGTACCCTGGAAAGACCTGTCAAAAGCATTCTGAAAATCCAAACGTTCTAGGTCAGGGGTCTCCAAACCCTGGCCCAGGGGCCAGATGTGGCCCTCAGCGAGCCTCTATCTGGCACACGGCCAGCCTCTTGTCCCCTGAAAGCCTCTGGCCCACTCAACTGAACATGACCAGAGCTGTGCTCTGATTGCATCTGGAGGGTGTTCTGAGGTCCGAGAGGCTGTGAATGAGCCCACTCATTCATTTATTCATTTATCTAAGTTCCATCTCTAATTTATTTATTTAAATTTTATATTTAAATTTTTTTCTGGCCCTTAGCACTGTGCCAGATATTTCATGCGGCCCTCTGGTCAAAAAGTTTGGAGACCCCTGTTCTAGGTGAACAGAATAGATTACATTCCTATGACATATGGAATGAAGCCTATTGATTTTATAAGTAATGGCCAACTACTTCAGTCAGTCCCTTCTGCCACACCATCACCCATCCACCGGCGCTGTGAAGGATCCACCCCTTCCAAAACAAATAATAAATTATTTTTCTCAGTGCATAAGGAGAAAGTGAGGCATCCACTTCTTTTGTGCAGGGAAGGCCACATTACAAATTAGACAAATGTAAAGTCTTGCAAACTACTTCCAACCTGATGCAAAAGAAACCTGAGCTAAAGCGAATTATGAGGTCAGGGAAAGAATGACAGATACATCCTAAAATTTGCTAAGAAGCAAGATTGATCTTACATAATAAATTTCTATCAGTTAAAACATGGGTTTAGGATATATGATGACTGAATAGTACTCTCTAAATTTCCAACAGAAATCAATTCATGAACAACTACTCCTGTTGAGTTTGCAGTTCTTTACACAGTCACATTGAGCATCAGCAGTTGGTTTCATGGTAAATGCTGAATCAACATGAAATTTAGGATTGCAATAAGACATTAAAATATATCCTGCATTCCTAAAAAGGGCATGGGCATATACATCTTTCCACCTAGCCTAATTTGCCACCTAGGGATATGCTAAATGCCTTATTTCAACATACTACTATGAAACTTCATGGGTATATAATTTAGGGCGCAATCCTATCCTGCGCTGGAACAGGCAAGCCAAGAGGCTTGCACTGTATCCAACACAGGATTGTGGCCAGAAGTGGCTTAGCCAGAGGCAAGGGGAAACTTTTCCCATTACCACCAGGTTAAGGCTGCTGGCCTCTATGGGTCTCCTCGGACTTGTGCTACCTCCTAAGGTGGCACAAGTCCAAAGAGAGGGGACCAGCTTGAAGTCACTCCATTCTCCCGAGGAATGGGAGGTGGCATCCGGCATTACTGTTGGATCCCAGCCCCGCCTCCCTCTCCCTGCCTGCCTGCCCCCAGGGCTGCCCATCGTCCGCCCTCCCCCTGCCCAGGAACACCTCCCTCCAACCTTCCCCCGCCTACCTTTGCTGCTTGTGTCTGCCCAGCTGGGCCAACGCAAGCCTCAGCATGGAAACAGCCATGAAGGCTGGATTCAGCCTTTGTGTGTCAGCACATATGGCTGCACTGATGCGGCTTACAGCATGCCTTGAGCCCAAACATGCCTTACAGCATATTTGCAACCCTCCCAGGCCGGCGCAAGGGACTTGTGTCGGCCCAAGGCGCAATTTGGATTGCACCCTTAGCTTTCCAGTTCAGCAACTAAATAAACAGATAATATTCAGCATCTTTAACTAATAAGAGACTGAATGATTACATGCAAGAAGACAGCCTGTTCCATAACAGCAGAAAGTTAGTTCAAAAGACAGTAACGTGTAAGAACAGTATGAGGACATTTTTTACAATAACAACCCATTTTATTAACAGAATTAACAGTTTAAATTACAGTATTAAATATGTGCAAATTTAATTAAGCAGGAGTGCTACAACCCTGTTTTTTAAAATGTATCCAAATACAATCAACAATACAGAAGTCACGTTTCATTTTCTTAAGTGAATATGGAACAAGGGTGATAAGCATGTGCACTTCATGTGCACTGCCAGATGCAAGGGAGGACACCAGGATTGCAGCTCTCTTGTTGTCTTATGTTCTCCCTGAGGAATCTGGTAGGTTCATATTTCAAATGTCAGTTCATTTCCTTCACACCAGAATTTCTCTTCAGTAGTTAGCTCATTTAAAAGAGACTCTCCCCAATGCATTGTATGTTACCAAAGTTCTTCATATATCAACAAGAGAATACTTAATTCCTTGTTTGGGAACACTACAACTTCCGAACTTTTTTCTCTTTGCCGATTCCAATTATCTGTCTCTATACCCATTTCAATCCCTGTACTGCTCTATCACCACTGAAGACTGAGTAAAGAGAGGGAAGCAGCATATTAAATACTGGTAGTGCATAGCAGTCTAGAGCTGTATTTCTCAAACTGAGTTACCAGCCAATTTCAGGTGGGTCATGTAGTACCTGCCTCAGCTGCCACTGAAAATGCAGAGCTGAAAACAAAGGGTGCAGAACTGCTTGGCAGGGAGGGCTCCTGGTGGTAGACACAAGGTGCTTTGCCCTGAATAGATGGGATGTTGGAAAGGGGAGAAGGCTGTGTAGTTGAAGATCCAAGTCTGCATTCTGCTTTGACTTCTGAGCTGGAATGTTTAATTCTGAGCCATGCAAAATAACAGCACGAGCACACTGTGTTATGAGACCTTTGGCCGACTGTTTAGATATGAAGCCTGAATTGATGTCACTTCCTGCCACAACATCACTTCCAGGTTAATTACATCACTTCTAGTGGGTTCCAACAGATTGTCATTCTAAAAGTGGGTCCTTGTGCCAAAAAGTTTGAGAACCATTGGTCTAGAGCAGTGTTTCTCAAACTATGGGTCAGGACCCACTAGGTGGGTCGCGAGACAATTTCAGGTGGGTCCCCATTCATTTCAATATTTTATTTTTAATATAATAGACTTGGTGCTACCATGATACGTGACTGCATTTGGAGAAATGTTATAGACCTGTACTTTTAACAAACTACTATTCTTTTAACAATGATAGTAAAGGAAACTTACTCCTGGGTAAGTGTGGGTAGGATTGCAGCCTAGATAGTTAAAAATTTTCCTGCTTGATGATGTCACTTCCAGTGGGTCCTGACAGATTCTCATTCTGTCCCGGTGGGTCCTGGTGCTAAATGTGTGAGAACCACTGGTCTAGAGAGAACCATTATGGATTAGCAACTAGCAGCCCCCATCCAATTTCACCCATTGCAAGGTATCGTTGGCCCTTAGTTGTCACCCTAGAGGAGTGATAGATTGACATAATGGACAAAATGGACTTTTGCATCATTCCCTCAGCAAATATACCTCTTTTCCTGGTCAGTACCCAACACAGCGGAGAGAGTAAAGGGAAGTACTAGTAGGCAAAACTAGCCTTCCATCTTTGACAGTGGCTTTTGGTAACAAAATTAGTTACTGGTGAGGGATCTAGTCTATTTCTTGATATTTTTTGGTTTAGAATAGCCATAAACAATGTCTTTGCTAATAGGAAGCCCAGAAATGGGGGAGGACACTATCACCAAGAACACCACCATTAATAACTATTTGCAGCTACTTTTGAAATGTATCCATACATTCCAGCTTATCCAAAATGCCCCAGGCAAGCTACTGACTCAGGTCCGTTACCATGCTGCTCCCTTGTTAAAAGCTCTTCACCAGCTTGAGTCATTAAGATCTGCTGGAAAGCCCCTCTTCTGTATGCCACCAAACATATGACATGCATTGGGTAGGGAAGCATGAGAGAGCTTTTTCTGTGGTTGTACCCAGACTCCAAACTTCCCTTAAGAAGGTAGCACATCTTGTTCCCTCTCTGGAAAACCATAGCCTATTTCACTTCATAAAGGATCAGTTCAAAAAACAGATTTGTTTCTTTGAGTCTGAATTTTACATAAAATTTACACACATGGCATAAACACGTGGCATGATTTTATCACCAAAACTGGATGCTGAGAACTGCAACATGTGTTCCATTTTCCAATTAGATATCCTCTGTCACTATACTGTATCAGCTACTCCAAGGTGCATACCACTTCCTAAACTATAGATGTGCCCCCTTATCCACAATGGGTCCGTTGCTGAATCCCCTGCAGATAGCTGAAACTGCGGATACGGGCGAACACCTGTCTCTGTGGTCTGGGGGACAGCCCCACCCCTCTGGAGGAGAGGGGAGCTCCACTCTCCTCACCTCCATAGGGGCTTCTGAGCTCAGTAGAGGATGCCTGCCCCAGGCCTCTGCCAGGCTCAGACTGAGCTTTAGAGCTCAAAACATGTGACTTTTTACAGTTTCACAGAGAAACTGTAAGTGACTTTTTAATGCTTTATAAGGCATTAGAAGGCCCGGGGAAACACTCCAGGGCTCCTAACACCCTCCTAATGCCTTATAAGGCATTGCCCTCTTGGTGTGTCATTTGCTCACATACATCCGCTTCTCACAATGAAATATACAGGTTAAGTTTCATTATTCGTAAAAGTTCCATTCCCAGAACTCAGTGGATGGCAAAAATTGCACTATAGCAAATCAATTTAAAAAACAAAGTTTCTTTGCTCTGGTGATTTAAAAACACTAGATGTTTGATGACCTTTGTAATGCACACAGAGTCAATCTGTCTCTCTCCAGGCGCTTAGGTTTCACTAGGAGGCAGCAACCCCTCCCTTCACCAGGAGCACCAGCAAGGGGGGAATTGAGGAGGTGATAATCACTGCCATTTAGCCTTCTTTCATGTGCTTAGGGGGAAGGGAGAAGCCTGCAGAGAGAATGATTGATGGATTGTCAGCTGGCTGCCCTCTCTGGCATTATTAGATAACTTTTTTCCTTTAAAGGACCCTTCTCATCAGCTTTGAGATAGAAAAATCTGTGGATACTTAGGTTATACCTGTAATCACTTGTATGACTGTCTCTCTGCAACAGTAAAAAGCAGGTTTTTTTAACTGTGATTTTAAAGGGGTGCATTTTTCCCCTTCTCCAGGGATCAGCATATTCCTTCTCATTTGCAGGGGCCATTTGTGTTGAGTCAAATCCATGTATAAAAAATCTATGTGTAATAAGGCTGGACCTGTCTGTATAGACAGTCAGCTTAGCTGTCTACCTTGCCAAACAAACATGAAGGGATCAAACTCATCTAGCCCAAAGTCTTATTTTTTCAAATCAACACATTCAAAAGAGCAATGAGCATACAACATGCAAATAAAGTTATTAAAAGAAATTCAGGAAGTGGTCCTTTAACATTAACATCAAAGTGCTTTTAATATATTCAATGTGAGGAGTGAAAACTGGAGATAAGAACCAGTACCTTGTAAAATGAGAGAGCAGGCAATCTCAAAAAAGCTAGTGACCAGCTTAAAGTGCCCCTTTAATTAGCCCAACCAATAAGGGAATAGCTAATGAGGTGGTGCTACATGGGTTGAAACATGGAGCTTGGAATTTCCTCCAGGAAAAGAGGCAATGGAAACCAAATCAAGATGGAACATATCAGGGTTTGGTGATATTAGAAATGTAGATTATATCTATTTGCAAGACTGTCTGCTAGGCTGCAAAACTGGAAAAAAATGGATATAGCCTCTTCAAAGCTCTTAGAGCACTTACTATGTCGTTCAAAGCCTAAAACTTAGAAATGCAGGCCTGGTATTCTGAATTGCAAAGTTTCTTTTTTGGTTAATCATTTATGGTAGAATGAACAGTTACAACCCTTCAGAATCACTCTGAGTGCAAAATACAAAAGATGCCAGACTCACTGAAAATACAGTCAGGGTACAATTTGACTCTATGGGCAATAATCAGTGTCACTAAGGCTAAAACATTTTCATCAGGTATATTTTTGATCACAGAAAAGGAGACCATACATTGTACCTAGAAAAACTGTGACTATTAACCAAGCATAAACAACTTTCACATTTCAATGGGATATACACTTCTGGGGTACTAAAAACACCCAAAGGGCAGGTTAATATAAGTCATGGCTCCATGTCACATCTGAAACAGCCAAATGTGTCTACAAATAAGTTATTCACACCAAAATAAGCTCGGATATCATTATCTACTTACTTTGGCAACATTTTTAACTGGTTTTCTCTAAGCTCCAGTATTTGGAGTTTAGTTAATCTGTAAAAGAAACAGAAAGCTACCATTGAAGATGTCAAACCACTCATATCTGAAAGAAAAATAAACTTACAGAGCCATTACAATGATTCAAATATTACGGAGAGTTAATCTGAAAATATAGACTATGTTAAAAAATACACATCAGTACAAGTTAATCTATTCTTCTAGATCTCCTCAAACCATTAAGGATATTTTTTAATGTTTATTTTTCACATCTTCTCTTTAATATCTAGATTTTTTGCTCATTTCAAGAGATCAAGCATTTCTAATATATAATGTGGGAGGAATTCAAACTCATGCAATAGGAAGTAGAACTATTTGTTCTAGAAATCCTTTCTTAATTTAACTATCCAAAATACTTCTGCAGGTTTCTCTCAAAAAGCTCCCAAGGAAGAGATTCTATACTCTAGTCTTCAGATCTCTTTAGCAAATTTCTGTAATCCAAATAGCCATGGAATTTCATGCCATAACAAATAAATTGACTCTTCTGTAAATGTGCAGCCACTACTTCCTATTTGCTGGTAAACTTGCAAAACAGACAATTTTTTGACACTATAACAGCCTTTTAATACATTTGTTCTCAATCTTTTAACCTTTTCTTCAAGCTAAACATCCTCTATTATCTTTGGTTTTCTAATGTCTGTTCTTTAGAATGTATGTTCTTCCTTTTAAATGCAATTTAAATGCAAACTAAACAGTCTACTATAGCCAGGACATAGCCAATGCCAAGCAGAGTTAAGCCTTGTGTGATTTGCATACAATGTGTTCATAAAGCACACCATTCGCCATTTTTGAAACAGCATTGATACACTGCTATATCAACAATACACTGATACATTGCAATGTTCAACAGCACTGAAAAAGCTTAAATTGTGGGGGAAGTAGCAATGTGTCCTTAATCCAAAAGCCATAACCGAATTGTCCCCCAATTTTCGCTAAATCATGTCTCCTGTAGAAATTCTTGGTTCCTGAAGAGAACCAAGCTTTCTCTACCCCTTCTAATAATTCAAACACCATTCCTAGCAGGAGGAACAGAGAAAAGATAAAGCATTCAGTCCCAATAATCCCAGACTGCTATGACTGAAATAGATGGTACCTACAGAGGTACAAGAGATATCTCTCTAGATATCTCTAGAACAAAGTTTAAGATTGCAAGATTGGGAGCAGCAAGATTGGGAGAGAGAGAGAGAGAGAGAGAGAGAGAGAGAGAGAGAGAGAGAGAGAGAAGGTAAGGAGTGAAAACACAGGAAGGTTTTATTGTTGCATCTCTCAAACTACCCAGCAGGTAAAGGCACACATGAACTCAGGACAGGGATGGCAGGGTAGTGCCACTAGAGGTCTTGAATGTCTTAGGATTACATATTCTAAAGGAAAATAAGAGCTAGCACAGGTATCTTGTGCTGGTCCAGGACTTTGCAAATGTGCCATAAGGCACGTTTGTGACAGCCTGGGGACAGCGGGGCAGGCACAATGGCACATGCTAGTCCACTGAGGCCAAATGGAGCCTCTGCAATGCTCCGTAAAGATGAGTTTTCACTGGTCTCAGGAGGCTGATGCGGGGAGGGGACTAGGAGAACGTGTTTGAGCTTTAAGTTTAAGTACTGGCTGAGTGGAGTCTGCTGTCCCTCCTTTCACGTAATTTGCATGATGCTACTGCTTGACATAAGCAGACCTGCACCAAGACCTACACACTTCACATATACAACTTGTTGGCTTTCAAACTTACCTGCCAAAGTTGGCTGGTAAGAACTCAAGAAAAGCATCATTCAGGTATAGCTGTGTTAAGTTTAACAACTGTGAAAACCCATCTGGAAGCCTAGTTAAATTTAAGAAAAAATAAATTAGTAAATACAAATGCAAACATTTATACACATATCTGATGTTCTAAGTAGTTAAGAATTATAACAGAAGAAAAAAACTTACTTTGAAATAGGGTTTACACTGGCCTCAACAACTGCCAAAACTTTACAGTTTTTGATATTTTCTGGAAACTCCTGTATGCCTGTAAAAGCAAAGTACACAAAATATATATATCAGGAAAAAAGTAGCTCCTTGAAAGCAACATCCACTCCAAGTGTATTTTCTGGAGATCCATCAAAATACTGCTTTGCACAGGTGACACATCTTTGATTTCACATCCAGTTGTTTCTAAAGGCTTCTGCTGGAGCTACAGATTAAATACAGTACTTCCAAATTGCTCTTGTGAAAATGATATGGTATCTAAAGGTCTTCAGAAGTTTTAGAAAGGACTATGTATAAAGCCAAGAATTTTCAGAAATGTAGCAACATCATGGAATGCAATACTGGCTGTGGCATTGATTTATTAAGAAACTCAGGCCCAATCCTATCCAACTTTCCAGACCTGATGCAGTCATAATGGAGCCCCAGGATAAGGGAATAAACATTCCCTTATTTCAGGAGTGGGCAACTTTCAACTTTAGAGATTCTGGACCTTTAACAATTGTATAGGATAGGGAATTCCAGCAGGTGCAGCTTGTCATCTCACAGATGAAAATCTGCACCTGCTGAAATTCTCTCCACGTTGCTACTCTGTGCTCTCTCTCACACACACATACACAAACAATGTAGCATAACATGAAATATACTTATTGCCACTCATCATGCAAGACAAAAATGTATATTAATCCAAGCATTCAGCATGTACACTATGCAAGTTTGGGATCTACAAGGAATTGCAATTTCCCAGTAATTGGGAAATTTCCCCTTTCACCCATAGCATGAGGTTCAGGTTCTAGCCATAAAATTTAGCAATTAGTGCTGTACCACAATTCCCCCATGGTAGCAACTGCTGATGTTTGGGTAAGGTGATCTTACCCTCCCTAAACAGCATGAGAGTTTTCCTGTGCAGGGGCCCCCATATTTGCAGAACCCATATCTGTGGATTGAGTTATCTGTGGATCAGGTCTGCCCCCCCCCCAGTGCATGCACACCCTCCAGCTGGACTCAAACTGAGCTGCATAGCTCAAATAACTCTACTTCTAGTTTCACTGAGAAATTGGAAGCGACATTTTCAATGCCTTCTAAGGCATTGGGAGGTCTGGGGAAGCCTCTTGCCTCCGAAGGGGGGGGGGCGGCTCCCGGACCATGGGGACGGTTGTTCACCTGTATCTGCAATGTCAAGTATCCATGGGGGGGTTCCAGAACAGAATCCCTGCAAATAAGGGGGTATGCCTGTATTCCCCCTCAGCATAATATATGCTAGGATGGATTCAAGCAGACCAACTCTGCACCTCTCCGCCTGCTTCATTTTTTTGAAGACAGACATACTATGCAGGGATGACCCATGATAGCTAACTGAGACAAGATGATCCATCAAAGCAAGACAGATGTGTTACATAACTATGTAGAACAAAGTTTAAAAATTAGGCTTCTTCCGAAGATAACATATCTCATCAAAGCAGGCATGACATAATGCCAGGGTGGAGAACAGCCACAACTACCCTCTCTCACACTTCCCTTTCCTGCTCTTCGACAGGTCATCAAGAATGCACTAAGTGCAACAAAATCTCCCCACCCTCTTGCCATAGTTGGCACCTTCTGAACAAGTTTTTGGGTGCCTTGGCTAAATGTGGCCAACAACTCACTCCCTGTAGTGAAGATATACAGAGCGGGGAGGGTGCGCAGAAGAAAACCACATTGGCAGATTGGCAAGCAAAGTCAGTCAATTGTGGCTCACTGGACAATTACATTCTTTTAATTTCAAATAAATCCCAGTCCCAGAGTATCAAATGTACAAATCAGTAGGAAATCCAGGTGCTTAGCTAAAATTGTCACTAAATTGACACTAAAATTGTCAAGACACATCAGTTTTTTGACAATTGACAAGGTACACTGCACTGCCAAGCTGGAGACTCGCATCCTGCAATGACCGCACTTATATATGACTCTCCCTTCCAGCTCCCCTAGCACACCTGTAAAACATTCGTGACACAAGAATGTGCCATGTCTCAGTGACTGAAAATTGCTGATCTAAGGTGTCTGTGAAACCATGGAACAGGTTTTTCCATCATCAGGACCAGGGCAGGAGGAGGACAAGGAGAAACAGAGATGAATTGCAGAGAAGAGTGTTTCCAGCACTCTCCTTTCTCCAATGCTGGAGACCCAGGCGGTAAGCTGCTCCAACTTTCAGTACTCTTAACAGGCAGAAAGTGGCTGGCTCACATAATGTCACTCATTAAGGGTACATAGATGAATGAAACATGAAAGGAGAAATATAGAAGAAAAAAAAACAGAAAAAATATACGTGTTCTTTGAACAGAGAAATTGGGAGTACTTGAAATTAAAACATCTTTAGAATTTTCCAAAATACCATGGAGCTATTGACATATAAACACATTTTCACTTCTGTGAAACTTCTGGTACAATCTCGCCTCCCCAGAGCACCTTCAAGTGGTTTGCTACAACCTTAACACCACTTTAATTATGGATCACCATAATTAAAGTGTCCCATCTGCTTTCTGAGAAACAACTTCGTTATTCAGCTACTGTAAATTTGATGTGCAAGTCGTCTACAGGGCTTGCAAAGTATTTTAAAAATTCTTCATTACAATACATAAGATATCACAAGTCTGAATCAAATGCAAATATTTTCAGATGGCTGAAATACCACTTCCTCCTTCTCACAAATTTAGTCTTTGGCCACTTGGTTTTCCCCTTCCTAATAATTCTGTCATATGATGTTAAAAAAAGAAGCAATGGGAGCTACTTCCTGCATAGTTCATTATCCTTAGAACCCCTTTAGTATTATGCCAACATGCAGTTTAAGTGCTGCAACTAAAAATGTCATGTTGTTTAAAACAATATTCCACCTACTTCAGCATTCACTATAAGGGCATTATCCAGCCCCAATTCCTACCACTCCATGGTTTTATGCAAAATACAGGTTGTATGCTTCTCTGCAAGGGCCTAGTAGCCTCCTTGGTTTTAACTAGCTCTCTTATAAGAGAGTATGTGTGTGGAAGTGGTGATAAGGGAAGGGACAAAGGCAACTCTATTATGAATTGTATCTTTCCTGAAATGCCTAGGAGTCATATATAAATAGCTTGTAATCTTCATATGCCTCCTAAGCCATTTCCCTACCCATTATAAATGGTAAGATGAATGTTTTTCAAGGAATTTATGTGACAAGAGATTGACCTGAGGTGCTCAGCTACACACATTTAATTTATGTCTTCCAAAAGGATGAAAATAAAGAAAATAACATGCAGGTATCCAGATTCCAAGTGCAGCATCACCTTTGTAAGAGAGAATGTAAGGGACTACAGCTTAGGACACAGTTTCATCACTAAAGTTTGTACCAAACACTGACATTAAGGAGGCAAGATATCAAAAAGTTATACCTCAACAATGTAGGAATGCAACACCTCAAGTCACAAGAGCTTACACTGGCTTACACTGGCTGCTGTAAATAGCTATAGGCTTGCTTTTAACTGTGGGGAGCCGGGCGTGAGCGCCTGCAGGGCTCCTCGGGTCAGGGAAAGTGAGAGTGGGGCAATCGCACTCCGCTTCCTGTTTTGCGGAGATGGAGCACAATTGCCCCACTCTCACTTTCCCTGACCCAGGGAGCCGTGCAGGCACTTGTGCCCAGCTCCCCGCAGCCAGGGACAGCTGCTAAAGGGACTGGAAGGTGCACCCCAGTCCCTACAGCCCTGTCAAAAGGGAACGTGGAGCGATCGCGCACCGCTTCCGGTTTAGCGGAGCGGGGCGCAATCACTCCACTGTCACCTTCCCTGACCTGGGGAGCCCTGCCGAAGGTTGCGCAGGTGATTTTTACAAGTGGAATGAGATTCAAAAAAATCTGACAAGGGTGCAAATTGATAGACTGTACTAATGTCTTTGTATCCCTGCTTGGTGACAGTCACAAGTTGACAGTTTTTGCCTGTGCCCCACTGATTTTTTTGGATCTGCCATATTGATTATTGTATCCATGCACTCCAAGTGAAAGATTAAGGCTGCTCCCACACCAAAGCTCTCTAGAGAAACCTGAGAGCTGTTCTTCTCAAATCAGATGCAAAAGTAATTAAAATAGAGCTTCCACAAAGGATAGCAGAAGAGAAGGCAAGCCTAGCTAAGGCTGCAGAGAGCAAACAAGTGATAAACAGGAGAAGCCCCTGTAACATTGACTAGCTTCTGGTGTACTGGCCATGCTTCCTCTTTTGACCATCCATTTCCCAGGTAAACTCTGGCCTTTCCTTCACAAGTATGGAGTAGCTGCTTCAGCTCTAATACCAATACCCTCATCTTCCCTGCCTTTTTGTGTTTTGGAGAAACAGCTGCTGCTCAATCCTCCCCCACATCTCAAATTAGTATCAATAAACAAAGAGATTACATAGGCAGTAAATGTAATGAGCGAAGTGATGAAAAGGTAGTGCTAAAGTGATCTACACCTATTGGGGTTGTGCTGCTCTCAAGTATATGTGCTCTCAAAAGAAAGAAAAGAATGCAGAAAGCATACAACAGGATTTGCTGTTGCACTGTAAGAACTGAGTGAACAAAAGGATACCAATTCCACAGTAAAGAGCCAGTGTTACAAAACCTCCAGGCACACAGAAAGGTATTCTCAAAGCTGGAGTTGCAATTATGAATTCTCTGGTTCAGATCCACGAAGTACAAGCCTAAGTATACACATTCTAAAAGCATTATAAGTTTTAAAATGTGCTCAATCTTCTGGTGCCTTTCAAGGTCTGAAATTTTCACATGTGCTTTTGTCTGTTTTTACTATGTGTGCTACTTTTAGAAAGCAACTCATCCAAAGCCTAAGAGAAGGTGCAAAATTGAAAATTTAACACTATGTGATCATAGTTATATAATATTCTAGAGCTCACTAACACGGGGACTAAATACTGTACTTCATTACATTTTCAACCTATCCACAACTGCCAAAACATGGCCACTGCTTCCCTCATCTGCTCATTTTTCAAATACATTTCTAACCCAGCGCGGACTTGCCTGACAGGGACGTGCTGATATTGGGGCAGCTGGTCAGCAAGACCGGGCATGGACACAGCCCCATAGGCCTCCTATGACCACTGACAAGGCTTCAGAAGCTGCTATGATGACCCGTGAGGGTGAGACGGTCGAGCTGGCAAGCACCATCCCACAAGCCCAGGAAATGGAGTAGCGAGAAGGCCAGGAAGGATAAAGGGGACAATGCGGCTGAGGACAGCCGAATGTGGCCAAAGAAGAGGAGCTGCCAGGGGCCAGAATGGTCCTTTATGGAGCACCAGGTGCAGGGCAGGAGGGGCCAGTCTCAGGGGAAGGGTATTTAGACCTCACCAAGTCAATGATGAGGCTGCAGGAGGGCCAGGTAAGCACAGCTTTCCTGCTTGGGTGAACCTGACTTGCAGTTCAAAGAAGGAGCAAGGTGGTTGAATGGCAGTGGGTGAAGCAACCCCCTCCCTACTCAGGACTCTGAGGTCTAACTATAGAAGCCTGAATTCTCAGGTGAGGTCACCAGTGACAGTGGTCACCTGCACCCCCAAAGCCTACTCACGGCCAGGGAAGCCTTACACTTCTATATTCAAGTAGATTTCCACTGCAACATGAAGCACAACCTTTTAATAAGACTACTTCCTTGAGGCTTTTGATTGAACTAGAAAAAGCTAATCCTTTTTTCATGCCACCACTGATCAATACCTGAAAATTCTACAGTGTGCAAGTGTGTCATCAACTCTGAATAAACCTTTAAGGTTTTAGAAATAAACAGAAATCAATATTTTACGAACTAGAAGAAGCTCTCACTCTATTAGAGTTCAAATAAATAGCCACAGGGAGAACGAAAAAAGGTTAAACAAGAGTTGTATACATCAAGCAAAAAGAGGTAAACCTTTGGCATGTTGACTTTCCCCTGTACTTCTGACAGGAAGCGAAAGTGACATTTAGAGGCTGTGTCAAAACTGGGACTCTAAAGAACATTCAACTAATAAAACCTGGGTATCATAAGGTTGCAGATTCATTCTTCTTAACCCTGAAAGTAGTACATATTCAATGTCACACATGCTACTTAAAATATTGGTTCTATTCCCCCCCCCCAAAAAAATACTTTACTCTCTTAAAGTACGAGGGCCACAGTATGTTTTTTCTGCTCAAGTATGACTTTTCTGCTAAATCCATAATATCCACAGAGCTATACACATTTTTCAGTCTTATCCACATTGCAGAAACATGTATGTGGAGCCAACAAGGGAGGGCACCAGGATGAGGCCTCGTTATCTGGTGTGTTCCCTTGGGCATTTGGTGGGCCGCTGTGAGATACAGGATGCTGGACTAGATGGGCCTATGGCCTGATCCAGTGGGGCTGTTCTTATGTTCTTATTTTAACAATGGCTTCCCAGTGCCTTTTCCCTCAAGGTTAACAAAAGAACATGTTTCAAGTTTACGGCCTAAACAAAGCAGGTCTGTGAAGTGTACTTATTAACACTACTACATGTAAACTGTTCCTTAAAAAGGTATTTTGGGGGTGCCCATATATAGATGGAAGCGGGCTGGTAATTCAGTGCTACTTCACATATCCCCACACTAACAGGAAAAGAACAGCAAATTCATCCAACATGATTTTTCCAGGAACACTGAAGCTGTTGCAGAGTTCAGGAATCAGCAACTTAAACACTTGCTAGCTAATACAGCAAAATCTTAGTGGTGAAGTAGAAAGGGCCAAACATTTTTTTCTCCTTAAATCGGGGGCAAAAGGAAACTAAGCACCACATTTAAACAATGTCACTAGAAAAATCTCTCATGTTTCTTTGTAAGAAATGGCTCATGGCAAACAATGAAAAAATGAAGAATTACAAGCAATATTTATGAACAATGTTAACAAACAAACAAACAAACTTAAGAACACACTACAGCTGCATTTTAGAAAAACTTTAGAAAAGCTGCATTTTAGAAAAAGCTTTAGAAAAAGCTTGAGTCCTGCCACCATTTGCACTGCCCACCCCCCTCTGTACACAGGACTGAGGTGGGAAAATACAGGCAGATAATTGGCTGCCTCAGCAATGCTGCAGCTGTTTCTGGAGGAGGTTTGGCTGCTCAGCTTTAGAACCATCAAGCAGGCAAGACGTGCTGCTTGATTAGCCTGTTTTTGAGGCCTGCGACCACATGGCACCTTTTTTAAGGGCTGCGGATCAGTTGTAGTGGCAGTTGGGAGCACCACCAATCAGCTGTGGTTTAAAGCACATTCAAAGGACCCCCGATCAGCTGTTGCAGCTGAGTTTTGATTTTTTTCTCACTGATCAGGCAGACATCCCTTCCATGTCATGCGTCAAACTGTTTCAGCAACTCTTCCCAGTTTGAAAAGGTAGCTTGAATATGATACAAGACAGATGCTCTCTTGGGCACACAGAACTAGTTGTACAGTTTTTTGAATCACATCTAAAAGTAAAGAGTTATGAGACAAAGCTGTGTTTCAAAAAGTACCTGGGTTAATTATACAATGGTTTTTGCATCCTTTTGAAGCAATGAATTGGCTACTAAAATTGAAGGTCAGAAGACTTTTGTGTAGTTGGCTAGCATTCAAGCATGCATTTTGCCCTCATTTACCATCCACTTCCATTTTTAGGCTTAATAAGCCAAGTTGCTTAAGCTTGTTGGAAAAGTAGACCTCCTCCACTTCAGTTGGCAAATCTAAAATTGCAATTTAATATACTTATACAGCAAGTTTTCACTTAAAGTTGTCAAAAAGTTCTTGGAAACTGCAACTTTAAGTGAAATGACTTATAACAAATCCAATTTTACCATAGGCCAATGGTTCTCAAACTGTGAGCTGTGGCTGCCCAGTGAGCAATGGAAACCAGCCAGGGAACCCACAGAAACCTCTCAAACCTGTCAACCTAAACAACATATAGGTCTGCAGCCCTAACTACGGCCTAACTACGGCCTAACTACGGCCAATGGGCCAGTACGTCAAGGAAGCCACCAGTTGGAAACGTTTAGGAAACACTGCCACAAGGTTAACCGATATACATGAACAAGGGTTAAGTTACTACAGCATATTTCTGGTCACAAAAACACCACCAAACTTCTATAAAGACCCTGAACACATCTAATATTAAACACTGAAATGTGAGCTTTCCAGGCCAAAGAAAACTCACAGAGACATGGTAAGAACGTGCAAACTCCACACAGACAGTGGCCCTGAAAAGAAATTGATTTTTTTTCTTCATCAATTTTATACGAAATGACATAAAATGAAATGACTAAGTGAGAACTTGCTGTATAGCCTTGCATATGACTGTAGTAAGAAAAAAAACACTACTCACCATTCTTGCTGACATCCAGTTCCCTGAGGTTTATGAGATTTGCTATGGATGCAGGCAGTATTGTTAGATCGTTGTCTGGCAAACTCAACTTGTGTAGAGACTGACAGTTAAAAAGTTGCTATTGAAAAAGAAAAAATATTAGGAGCATGTTATTTTAATGTACCAGGCATTCATTTTCAAGAGTTCAGTTACCAGGTTGGCAACCTTCAGTCTCAAAAGACTATGGTATAAGCCTACAGCACCCGGTATTCCCAGGTGGTCTCCCATCCAAGTACTAACCAGGCCTAACCCTGCTTAGCTTCTGAGATCAGACAAGATCGGGCATGTGTAGGGTAACAGTTGCAGCAACTGTTACCCTGCACATGCCCAATCTCATCTGATTCCGCTCCTTCTGGTTCCGCTCCTTCTGATTCCGCTCATCTGGTTCCGCTCCTTCTTGGCTGACAGGTCCCAGATGGTGGTACTGGGGGACTCCTGTTCGGCACCTCAGCCTTTAGAGTGTGGGGTGCCGCAGGAGTCTATACTGTCCCCCACATTATTTAACATCTATATGAAACCGCTGGGAGAGGTTATCCAGGGATTTGGAGTTGGATGCCATCAGTATGCCTATGACACTCAGCTCTCTCTCTCCTTTCCACCGGACTCCAGGGTGGCTGTCTCTGTCCTGGAGCGCTGTCTGGAGGCAGGTGGGGTCTGGATGAGGGTGAACAAGCTGAAATTAAATCTGGAAAATACAGAGGTCCTCCTGGTGCAGAAATCCATGATGTGGGTGCTGGACTATCGCCTTGCTTTGAATGGGGTTGCACTCCCCCTGAAAGAGCAGGCTTGCAGCTTGGATTATCCTGAACTCATAGCTGCTCATAGATGCCCAGGTGTCAGCTGTGGCCAGGAGCGCTTTTGTCCAGCTTTGGCTGCTGTGCCAGCTGCAGCCATACCTGCCTCAGTTGGAGCTGGCCATAGTGGTCCATGCCATAATGACATCAAGATTAGACTATTGCAACGCACTCCATGTGGGGCTGCCCTTGAAGATGGTCCGGAAGTTGCAGCTAGTGCAGAATGTAGCGGCTCGTGTGATTGCTGGAGGTCGGCAGTTTGACCCTGTCATGCCGCTGCTCCGGCAGCTGCACTGGCTGACAGTTCGTTTCCGGGCCCAGTTCAAGGTGCTGGTTTTGACCTTTAAAGCCCTAAACGGTTTGGGACCAGCGTATTTGATAGACCACTTCCTTCCATATAATCCAGCTGGTCATCAGAGGGAGCCCTGTTGGTTGTGCTGTCATCAGGACTGGATAGGGGGATGGCTGCCAGAAATAGGGCCTTCTCGGTGGTGGCACCTCTATTGTGGAATTCCCTCCCTTTTGAGTTGCGAACAGCTTCCTCTTTATTAACCTTCCGGCGAGGCCTCAAGACTTTTTTATTTCAGAAGGCCTTTGCCTGATGGAGGGCATGATGGCTGCTTTTTAACAATTGTTTTACTGCTGTTTTTATTACTGCTGTTGGTTTTATTATCTATTTTATTGTTTTATTTCATATATTTTATGACTTTTAAATGCTGTTAGCCACCTTGGGTGGCCTTCGGGGAGAAAGGCAGATTACAAATCCAATAAAATAATAAAATAGTTAGCCTTTATCTGATCCAGCAGGGCTCTTTTTATGAAGGGAAAAAATATATTTTATGTAACCATTTATACCCTGCCTTTCCAAAAACAAACCTTAATGTTTAAACAATTATACAGGTGCGCCTATATCATTAGATCCCCTAATGAGTGGTTCTCCAGCCCCCATTACTTATGTTTTCCTATACTGTCATGTCACACACTCTTGTGTCTTCCTTTGCAGCCAGTTATAGAACGCCAGAGAAAGAACATGAGAAGCAGTCAGCCAGAATGCTAGAGGAAGGAGACCAAGAGAACTCTTACATGCTTCCTGTTAGCGTTCTCTTAGTCTCCCTCCTCTAGTGTTCCAACTGATTGCGTCTCATGTTACACGACCAGCTACAAAGATGAGAGTGTTTGGCGACAAAGTAAGTATAAGGTCTCCTTTATCTGCAGTTTCAGTATCCGCAGGGGCAGGAATGTATCGCCAGCAGATATAGGAGGATGCCTGTATATTCAACTACATATAACCTATTGTAAGAGAAACCTTTTTTTATTATGTACCAAAGCAGAGAACATTCTAAACCAAGAAAACTCAAATTCTAAAGAAAAAACTCAAAATTCAACGCTCTGGTGAGTCCTGCAGAACTTCCAATGAAAATGTAGGTGATGGACAGATCAGATAACTAATTTTTATCTGAGCCATTAGTTATTTGATTTTTCTCTGTAAACCGCTTTGTGAACTTTTTCGTTGAAAAGCGGTATATAACTACTGTTAATAATAATAATGATAGTAATAGCCTCAATTGAGGCTATTAAAAAAACAGCTGCTAACTGCCTGCAAACAGCTGAGCTCCAGCAATTTGCTTGTATAAATATTGGGAGAAAAATGTTTATCATCTTTTTTCTAGTGCATTTTTCTCCCCAAGTTCATCAATGACAGGCTAGGGGAGGGGAGGTAAAAGCTGGGTCACATTACTAAGCCCCTTAAGCCTTGAGACTATTCATTAGGGCTGTACCATTACAGGAAATGGAGTTTGTTTGCAAAAACTAAATTACAAGTAAATATTTCTTTCTAGATCACGTTTTTTTCAAATCTCATAAAGCTGGGTGGATTCTGTCATTTTAAGAATAGGGTCCCAGTGTTAAAATGTTTGAGAACCACTGCTGAAGAGTATTTGAAGCAGTTCACATACCTTGCCATTTTTACAACCAAAGCAGTATGGGGATAAAACTACATATCTTACAAAATGGTTTGCAAAACTTACCAGATAGTATATAGAGGTTCCTCCTCAGTCTCCACCTATTCACCCCAGCCCATCCCCGCACTGACTTACTGACACCAGATCTTTTATCTGGGGTCACTGGTGTGTGAACTTTTACAACCACCATAAAGCCAGAACATGAGTTCTGAAAGTGCATTATGCCCATAGGACTGGGCCCGTAGTCTGCTAAGCACAGTTGAGAGACTATGGGTGCAATCCTAACCCACTTTCCATCACTGACATAAGGGCAATGCAGCTCCAAGGTAAGGGAACCAACAATCCCTTACTTTGAGGAGGCCTCCACGAGTGACAACCAACTGCAGGATGCAGCACATGCTCCACTGGCACCGCTATGCCAATGCTAGAAAGTTGGTTAGGATTTGGGCTTAACAGTGATACCTGAATAGGATCATAGACTTGGGTTTTGTAATATCAACATTTTTGCTCTGAGTTATAATAAAAAACATTGGCAGAACTGCCCATAACTGCACTTACACACTCTCCCTCCCTTGTGCATGCATGCACAAAAATATCAGATCACCACATACCTTTGGAAGCTCTTCAATTTGATTAGCATCTAAATAGAGTTCTTCCAATGTTTTTTCGAAAGTAAAAATCTCCTTAGGCACCTGCTCCAAGCTGCAGTGAGAGTAATCAAGTGCAGTGACAGTTTCTTCTTCTCCACGCAAACAGCGGCATGGCACCAACCGCACAAACAAGTTCCTCTTTGTTGTCATTTTCAGGCACTTATGGGGAAAAAATTTGCTTTTTAAATAGGCTTAGGAACTTTCATTAAAGTACTGGCACATTATCCAAGTATGAAAGATGTATTTAAAGAAAACTGTGAAAGCAAAGATTTTCACAATATTTGAAAAGCCTTTTTAAGGTCATAGTCATAGGTATTGCTCTACTGCTTTCCATCAAGTATATTACAATTTCACCTAACTTGCAAACCAGGGCAGAAATACCTATATTAAACACTATCATCAGATGAATAGACAAAATGAATGGCAAAGTTCATTGCTATCAAAACAATTCTACAAATCTGGGAAGCTAAAATCAATAGCTAAATTGTATGGAACTTCTTCCTCATATGCTTGAGAGTCTGTCCTAGCATTACACTATTACAGAAGGCTGATTAGCAAATTAACTTTGTTATTAACACAGCCTTGAAATTCTCTTAATTCTTGATTACATGTCATCAACCTGGAAATCATGCCATACTGATGTCTGTGTATTCTATCTACATTATTTATCCTGCAGCACTTTAAAGCAAGAATATCCCATACAATGAAACATGGAAGGAAGGTTTCTCAGATTTAGCAATCAAGAAGCATATGGCATCTAACAGTAATAAATGAGGGCCCAATCCTATCTAACTTTCCAGCACCAGTGCAGCCGTAATGCAGCTCGAGGTAAGGGAACAAATGTTCCCATACCTTGAAAAAATTTCTGTGACCATCCCCACACTACAGGATACAGGACACACCCCACTGGCATGGCTGCACCGGCGCTGGAAAATTGGAGTGGGCCCTGAGACAACTGTACTATATCTACATTTAGGAAAAATTCTTTGACCTTTTTGAAAGTTAAATTCCTGTTTTGATGCATCTGACTTGCCTCTCCTTCTACTACATATGCTGATTACAGGATGGTTAAAGATCTGATGATGGAAGAGGCTAACAGGTGCAGAAGACAGATGGGAATTAGTTGCATCTTTTTGCAAAAAAAAAGTTTAGTTAAATGTGTATATTTTAAAACACGAATTAAATGTATTGCTTCATCACTTTGATTTTATGTACATATATTCAACAATATCCATAATATTTTATTTGACATTAAGCTACTACAGCTATTCTCAGTAACAACTAGTTCAAAAACCATATTTGCAAATTGCCTGGGTTAGATGAAGGGGAGTACTTACCACTGGGTTACGTTTTTCTCCCTGCTACTTCTTCCCTGAGCTTTCAAAGCCAACATTCTGTGAAAGGGAAAGTAATACAGCATTGTCAAACTATGGTTATCTGAAACAATTCTATGCTTACCATTTGTTTCCATCTATTAAGAGATATTTCTGCTGAATAAAGAGTTTAACAGAACCTTTACATAAGAACATAAGAAGAGCCCTGCTGGATCAGGCCAAAGGCCCATCTAGTCCAGCGTCTTGTATCTCACAGTGGCCCACCAAATGCCTCAGGGAGCACACAAAACAGGCACAACCTGCGTCCTGATGCCATCCCCTGCATCTGGCAATCAAAGCCAGCTTGCCTCTAAAACCAAGAGCTTCCACATACGTACTATGACTTATAACCCGTAATGAACTTCTCCTCCAGAAATTTGTCCAATCCCCTCTTAAAAGCATCCAGGCAAGATGCCATAACTAATTCTTGTGGCAAAGAGTTCCACAAACTACCGCAGATACTTGCCTATAAGTCGATCTCACAGATATGTCAAGGGCAGGTTTAGAGCCCCAAATAATGGAATTTTCTATGACCCTCGGATAAGTCAGGGGTTAAACTTAGCGGGGTCTGACTATAATTTTGTCTGATTTTACCTGAAGCCAGATCCTGAAAAATAACCTTCCAATAATTGTCACCTAAAAACTGTACAGCTTCTAAATAATTAAAAATACAATAAAAGATCATAAGATGCATTTTGTTCATTAACTTTTAAAATTCTGGTCTTCACACCATTTGTGTAAACACTGTCAGAGCAAGTGCTTGTAAACAGCATACCAGTAGAACCATTAAGCAAATCCTTCTTTAAGGTGCCTGGTGTGTTAAGCCAGAGGCTCTACATATAACATGCAACATAAAACATGCAATTGTGAGTGTGCAGTTCAGTTCACAGCAGCAAGACAAGCAACAAGGGCTGAGCTGCACATAGCTGCAGCCCTCTTTACTCAGAAGCAGACCCAGTGCTTTCCATGCGTGTTACTCTTAAGTAATGCTGCACTGCAGCCTGGGATTTTGCTTCAGATGGAAATGAGGATCCTATCTAACCCGGGGGGGGGGGGGGGGGAGAGATTCTTTGCAAATGACTTGCCAGGAATGTTCTGAGCAGCAGCTAAAGAAAAGCAGGCATTTCTCTTCTTCTCCAAACTGGAAGGGAGACAAAGGGGCTTCTGGAAGTTGTGGGGAGGCTTTGTGGGAGTATGTGCTGCATTCCATAGCAGCAGCCCATACAGACTACAGTTTCCCGAAGCGCCTTCACTTCTCTTCCTGTCTGGAGAAGAGGCTAAAATGGCTGCCTCTGAATACCGTAATTACTGGTAAAAATTCTCCTTTTTCACCACCTGCATCCTGCTTCTCAGTCCATTTCCACCACCACAACCCCCACTTCACCAGACAGCTGGTGAGCCTCCATAAGCTTCCCAGAAGCTCCCAGCGGCCTCTGCCCCACCCACTGCATTGACCAGGGTATAAGTCAACCCAGGATCTCAGGCTCAGGCATGAATATTTCAACCTATAGGCAAGTATATACGGTGAATACATGCTGGGTAAAGAAGTATTTTCTTCTTTCTGTCCTAACCCTCCCAACACTCAGCTTTCGTGGATGTCCCCTGGTTCTGGTGTTATGCGAGAAGGAAAAGAGTGTCTCTCTATCCACTCTGTCCATCCCCTGCATGATTTTGTATGTCTCAATCATGTCCCTCCTCAGACGTCTCTTTTCTAGACTGAAGAGGCCCAAACACTGCAGCCTTCCTTCATAGGAAAGGTGCCCCAGCCCAGTAATCATTTTTGTTGCTCTCTTTTGCACCTTTTCCATCTCCATTATATCCTTTTGGAGATGCGGCGACCAGAACTGGACGCAATACTCCAGGTGTGGCCTAACCATCGATTTGCACAATGGCATTACAATATTAGCTGTCTTATTCTCAATGCCTTTCCTAATGATCCCAAGCATGGAATTAGCCTTCTTTACTGCCGTCGTGCATTGGTTCGACACTTCCATCAAGTTGTCCACAAGGACCCCAAGATCTCTCTCCTGATCTGTCACAGACAGCTCAGAACCCATTAGCCTATATGTGAAGTTTTGATTGTTTTGCCCCAATGTGCAACGTGCTTTCAAAAATCCCACACTCATTTATGCAAAATTATGAAAATTAAAACTATCTGGAAAAGGCAGTCAAATCTTACTCCTGTAACTTAAACCTAACTGTAATTTTTAAAGTCTGATTTACCATAAGTAATTTTCTCTCCATAAAATTCTGTTGAAAAGCAACAAGAAAATGAGCATAATGGAGCACAACAATTTCATTCATTTATATATAATCCTCATTAAATGTGTACTGCAGAACTTTCCTCCAAATTTGAAGACACATCAATTTTCTAATAAGAGCAATTTGATAATTTTTAATAGGCATAAAATATTCCTGCTCCCAACTCCACTTAAAAAGTGCCCTACTTTAAACTCACTAATGTTATACCAATTTGTTGATACAATAAGAAGGAACAATTAATTTATCACAGAAATAAGCACAAAAGGGCCAATGAAAGCTAACTAAGGTCTAGAATACAGATTCTCTGTATTAATATCTAGAAACTTTAATGCTGATTTTTAATCAAACAAAGCAAGGGGGAGTTACAAGTCAGCATAATTTCCATTCTGTGTTTAATGCTCTTTTCAAAAGACATGAAAGATATGGCATATATTTGGTGCCATACAGCTAAACAAACAAGTACAAGGCACGTTTAAAATCCTATCACACACAAAGCATATGCAAATATGGACCAAAACTGTGGATCCAATTTACACATGACCACAACAAGATTCTTATACTATAATCTATCACATTTCTTTAACCATGATCCACAAAAGCTATAATTGTATATTCAGTCACATTTGTTATGTAAATTTCATGACTGGTAACAATACCGGATATTAGGAAGTTTTACATTTTGTATCTTAATACAAAATTCTAATTTTAATTCTACCAGGCAATGCTAGGTTTATGGGCTTGGTCCCTTGCTCTAAATTCTATCAAATGAGCAACATTTGTGTGGTTCTCAAATCCTAAAACAAAATGTATTGCGAATTATGTATTAGTAACATACATGCTATGGCACAAAGACTTCCCCTATACAGGGGGATTTCCACATGGCATAACAACCCCATTTTTCCTGCCTTCCCTTCAGAACCCACACAGAGGCCAGTACTCGGTTATCACACCAAGGCTTAATGTAGAATGGGTGATTTACAAGATCTATTCCTTGACAAAGCAGAGTGAATGAAAGGGTGGATGAGGATATGGAAGGGACACAAAGCCCCATTCCTCCGAAGACCTTGGAGCAGAGCCTACAAGTTACAAGGGTAAGGGAGTGAAACATGGGAGTCTTCCACATGTAGGAAAAGATCATGCCCTGTTTTTACATATACTACAGAAGTTCTCAAACTGGGGTGTTGTGACGCCCCAGCCTGAGAAGCTCTGCCTCTGTCCCCTTAAGGCAGTCATTCTTGAACTTTTCCAGCCCGCGGTTCCCCTGATCCTTGTGGCCATTGGCCGCAGCTCCCCATTACATCACCTCACCACAATTACCCGCAAAATGGGGATGAGGGTGTTATAATTATACACTAGAAACAAAAAAACAGCTGCCAGCACTCTGAGGCTGTGATCCTAACCACATTTACCCCACTGAACAAAATAGGACTTACTTCTGAGAAGACCTGGTTAGGATTGTGCCCTGAGTTTGTTAGCAGCACACCTGGAGGGTTTTGGAAAGGGAGGAGGAGAGAAGTGATGAATTTGCTGGGGGAGGGGAAGACTTTGTTTTGTGTGTATCTGCTAATTGCAAACTGATGCAAACTGAGACCTAGAGACTGTTTGGCTGCAATCCTAACCTCACTTTCCTGGGAGTAAGTCCCATTGCACACAATAGGACTTACTTCTGAGTAGACCTAGCTAGGATTGTGTTCTTTGTCTTATAATAGCAGCCAACTTGGCAAGTCCCGTCCCCCCCAAAAGGAGGCAGGAGGAAAAAGGGGGGTGGCTGAAAAGGAATGGGTGTTTTTATTTTTTAATCAATTTTTTTTGAGACAAAGCTATCAAGAGTGGCTTTTTTTCTTTTTTGAAGAGGGAGGAAAAAAAGAAAGGTGAAGATCCGTGGTTAACCTGACACAGACCCCAAATCTATGTAGGTCTACTCAGAAGTCAGTCCCATTTGAGTCAATGGGGTTACTCCCAGGAAAGTGTGGATAGGATTGAAGCCACATAAAGCAAGATTGCAACTCACTGCCAAAGTAGATGGGGGTATGCTCACACACATACACTCCAACATGCAGATGCCACCCCTATACCCCCCAGGCAAGACAGAGGAATACAGGCTATGGCTTTTGGACACCCCCCCCCTTAAGAGCAGGCTGGGCTCCCTCCTTCCCAAGCGGAGGAAAGAGCTCTTTCTAGGTCAGGTTTCCCTTCCAGTTTGAAGCATGCCAGGAGTGTGCCCTATACTGATAAGGTGTGGTGCGACACCTCAGCTGCTGCCAAGCCAGCCTTCTCTCCCACCTCCCCCCACCATGTTTCACATGCTCTCCTCACCTCACACTGCCCCACCTACCTCCTTCACAGCTGAAGAAAAGCAGCAAGTAGGAAGGCAGCACATGCAGCAGAGCAGCTATGGCCACCTCTCTCCCCGAGATGTCTCTCCTCTGAAACGCCCCTGGAGGTTAGACACGCCTCCCTAGGGAGCCCCAATGCACAGACTGAATACCTCAGCCTTAAGGGATGGGGGAAGGGAAAGGCAGCAGCATGATCCTCAGCATCATGCTGTTGCCAGGGCTGATCGGGGTTGATTTTCATTCACCTGAGCCAGCTTCCACCTCCTGGGGTGTGGAGAGTCCTGCAGAAGGCTCTGCAGGACCCCCCAAGCCTCTAAGAAAGTAAAAAACCAAACAGAACCCACTTCCTATTTTTTGATCAAAAACAGGAAGTTGGTTCCAACATTTTTACTTTTTTCTTCAGGAGCCCTGCAGAAACATCCCCAGGAGTTGGCTAAGGTAAGTGAAAATCACCCCCCAACCCGATCAGCCCCAGCAGCTGCTGCCTTTGCCCTACCCCCGCACACATTTAACTCGGTTCTCAAACTCCCAAAGAGTTTGAGAACCAAGGTTATATTATATAGTATAGGGGTGTCAAGCATAAGGCCCGTGGGCCGAATGTGACCTATGGAAGAAATTTATTCAGCCCCCTTACAATTGGGCTCTTCCAGCTTGATAATTGGGCTCTCATATACCTTGAAAATATGATTTGCATGTTTTCTCTTCTGTCATTTGCAGCTCATGAGTTTCTACGTGAAAACAAAGTGCTTATTTCTGGCCACCAACCACTTAATGATGTCACTTCTGGCCCTTAGCAGGCACCATGAATGCTAACTTCAGTCCTCTGTATGAAACGGGTTTGATACCCCAGGATAGTATTTAGATGTAGATCAGGTACACATCAAACTTGCCTGTTTTGCAACAAGAAATTTTAAACCCTTGTGGTTTTAAATCTTTGAATCCTAGCAAGAATTCATCTTCAAAGCTCAAAACACAGAAGGGTTGTTTTTTTTAAATCAAAATTTAATAAGTTTTCAAATTTATCTCAATTTGGGCATCAAGGCTGAAAATTATGGCCATTTAATCTTGAATATAACCAAGACCAGAATTTTCCACCTTCCCCTTCTAAATCAGAATCTATGTTTCTCAGACACTTTGAAATGCCACCTCTAAAAACAATAACAACCTGACTATTTGTGTGCGTGTGTTCGTTCTCAGCATAGAATGCAACTAGCTATTTTTCAATAATTATTTGTTATTGTATATACAAATACATCTTGCTTGCAATAGGAAAAAAATTAAAGCTCAGCAGTAAGATTAATGGACTAATTCCATTACAGAGAGAGGATTTTGTTGTAATACTATAAAGAGATAAAAAAATTGAGAGAGCCTGATAATGTCACAGATAAAATAATTCAGCCTACTTTAATCTGCTCTTATGATCAGGAACCATGTGGTGTCTTCTTTAATTTCCTAAAGGATGATACGGAGAACATTTTACACTAGTGACATTAGTCTATTTCCCACTGAGCGGGCAAACCTGTATCCAGGATGTATTATTACAGAATAAATGCTCCCTCCAAGCCGCAGGGGAGGGGATTCCTATGTACAGGAAAAATCACGTTAGAAAACTAGCAGACTAAGCTAGAACCCTAAGTGACGAAATCTTTTTCCCCTTCCTCATGCAGAAGCATCTGTGGCTCCCTACCTACAGTTAGAATGGGTATAGCCCAGTCATAGGATTACCATCTCAGCGAGACCACTGTTAAAGACAAAGCCTAAAATAAAATTTGAGAATAGTGAAATTCATAATATCATCAACAATAGTATGAAAGACATCCGAGATGCCATCCAGTAGGCAAAGACTTCTAAACTTGGAAATTAAGCATAGTACATCAATTTTCAAACAGATGATCTGACATAATTCCAAAAACTAGCCTTGAGACAGTAATCAAACAGCCAGCAGACTAAACAAGCATGCTCAGATTGTGTTTCATTTGTTATCAGCAATACAAGATCAAAAATATGTTTTCTTACTTAGGATTTTCTATTATCAACTCAAAGAATGAACACTTCCAAAGTGGTGCTGTCCTACAACCCAGGAGGCAGAGATGTATATCAACATCTCTTCTGACAAAAGATGTTTATAACAAAGCAGGAGTACATCATGTCTACTATAGGATCAGAGAAATTATCTGGCTGATGCAAACTAGGAACAGCTAGAACCAATTTATAACTATCTTTCATATAGCAACCAACCTAAGGAATATATACTTATTGTGCCTCAAACTTTCAGAACTCATATATTAAAAATTCATCACAAGCGTTTCCTATATTGCTATGAAGGAGAAAATAGGCTCAAATATCTGAAAACCCAGTGGCGTAGCTAATGATCGTGTCGCCCACTAGCTTTGTTAATAGTGATGCTTTTTAGGACCCACTTGACTTCGCACTCCAGGATGTCTGGCTCAAGTTGATCACACCATCGTGGTTATCTGGGACATTAAGACATTTCTTGTAGAGTTCCTGTGTATTCTTGCCACCTCTTCTTAATTTCTGTCTTCTTCTGTTAGGTCCCTACCATTCTTGTCCTTTATCATGTCCATCCTTGCATGAAATGTTCCTTTGCTATCTCCAATTTTCTTGAAGAGATTTCTAGTCTTTCCCCTTCTATTGTTTTCTTCTATTTCTCTCCATTGCTCATTTAAGAAGCCATTCATAAGAATAGCCCCACTGGATCAGGCCATAGGCCCATCTAGTCCAGCTTCCTGTATCTCACAGCAGCCCACCAAATGCCCCAAGAAGCACACCAGATAATCTCTATCTGGATAGGATAATCTCTATCTGGATAATAATATCCTATCTCTCCTTGCTATTTTCTGGAAATCAGCATTCAGTTGGGTATATATCTTTCCCCTTCTTCCTTGCCTTTTGCTTTCCTTCTTTTCTCATTAATTTGTAAAGCTTCTTCAGAAAGCCATTTTGCTTTCCTGCATTTCTTTTCCTTAGGGATGGTTCTAGTTGCTACCTCCTGAACAATGTTGCGAGCCTCTGTCCATAGTTCTTCAGGCACTCTGTCTGCCATATCTAAACCTTTAAATCTATTTGTCACCTCCACTGTGTATTCATATGGAATATGATTTAAGTCATACCTGAGTGGCCTAATGTTTTTCCCTACTTTCTTCAGCTTAAACCTGAATTTTGTAATTAAAAAACACATGTTCTGATCCACAGTCAGCTCCAGGTTTTGTTTTTACTGACTGTATAGAGCTTCTCCATCTTTGGCTGCAGAGAACATAATCAATCTGATTTCGGTGTAGACCATCTGGTGATGACCATGTGTAGAGTTGCCGCTTGGGTTGTAGGAAAGGGTGTTTACTATGACCAGCATGTTCTCTTGACAAAACTCCATTAGCCTTTGCCCTGCTTCATTTTGTGCTCCAAGGTCAAACTTGCTTGTTATTCCTGTTACCTCCTGACTTCCTACTTTAAGCATTCCCATCCCCTATAACAAGGAGGACATCTTTTTTTGGTGTTAGTTCTAGAAGGTGTTGTAAGTCTTCATAAAATCTGTTAACTTCATTCTCTTCAGTGTCAGTAGTTGGAACATAGACTTGAATTATTGTGAGGTTAAAAGGTTTGCCTTGAATTCGAACTTAAATCATTCTGTCGATTGTACCCCAGTACTGCTTTTCCCCACTCTTTTGTTCACAATGAGGGTTATTCCATTTCTTCTATTGGATTCTTGTCCACAGTAGTAAATATAATGTTCATCTGAATTAAAGAATTCATCTGATAAGAATTAAATTCAGTGGACAAGAATTAAATTCGCCCATTCCTGTCCATTTCAGTTAATTTTAGCATTTTTCTACTTATTTACAAAATTAAAAGCATTCAAGAGAACTATAGCTTCAGGAGACCTCCAACCACCTGCATCCCTCTTTTCACTAGATAGTCACGATCTCTATATGAAGCTCTATATAAATGTTTGCACACTGAATTCACATCGTGAATTTTAAAAAAAGCAGGCAACAGATTACCTCCAACAATACTTCACAATGATTCTCAAACTGACAGCTTTATTGTATCTGCTTCCTCAATTTATTTGCCTGTTAACAGCTCAATTAAGCTTGACAGATTGTTATGTAACCAGTTTAAACTGAAAACATGCTACTACCTTTTATAAAAATAGCACTTCCTATCACAGTAGTATAAGAGGAAAGGAAAGCTGACACTCAAAAAGCTAGGACATTAAGTTGGACTCTGCTCTTGCATCCTGATAAGTTGGAAAATGTGACTCAAGTCAGGAAATAAGTAGTACATGCTCCTATAAAAAAGGAATCCTCCAAAACACTTATCAAGCTGCAAGAGTGATTTCATGAGGATAATGGTCTCAACACATGTGGAACAACAGAAGCTTCTTGGGGTTTTTTCAAAATACTGGCTCCCTAAGTTATAAACATCCAAGTTACAAATGGTTGCATTGGCACTTTCATACTGGCACAGTAAGTCCTTTGCAGTGTTTTCATACAGGTACAAAAGTACTGGGCCATCAAAACCAGCTGTTTCAAGGGACGTACATTCCAACTTCTGGACAGACCCCCGGAATAGAACCAGTATGTATGCTGGGGACTTGGTGCACATCTCAAAGCTATAGAATAAAAGTGCACAGCACAATATTATAATTAAACCACAAACGTGCAATCATGTTTAGACTCTTGAATTCAAAGCTTGCAAGCAACACTCAAATAGTTGCCTAACTCTTAATATCTTTCCCCATGCAATACAATTACACTAGAAAGACCGCACGCCAGCTCCATCCACTCTTTCCCCACTACCACTGCTTTCAACTTGCTTCTACACTTCCATTTCCCTGTAAGCCTGGTTTGTAGGGTCCCAGGTGTTTGGCCCATCCCCCCACAGCACGTGATGCAGTTTTAGTCAGACTCAGGTCAAGTGGCAGGGCAAGTAATACACTTGGCGGTTACCTGGCAGCCCTGGCTTTTAAGGCCAAGGCACGTGGGCTGTCTGACTGCACTGGGGATTTCCACATTAGGAGAATGTTAACTGGGTGGTCACACGAGTCCCCTAAGGGAGGGGACAGTAGGCAGCCTATTATGTTTGATCTCCTGGCCTCACTATGCGAGTCATTCAGTGCAGTCTGTTTCACTGCATTTGAAGCACTGCTGTTTAGGGCTGCCGTCCTTGTCCTTTTTGGGGGGGCCTTCCGCCCGGGTGAGGTTTTGGCACAAAGTAGGTGGGACTCTTCTGAGTGTGCCCTATGGGTCACAGATGTACACTGGACCCAGGCTGGCCTGAGGCTGAGGCAGTTGAAGACAGACCAGGTTGGTCATGGACAGTGGGTTCAACTGAATGGGGCATGGAACTCCCCACTTTGCCCGGTGGCGGGGCTGTGTGAGTATGTGGCTCAAAGAGGTGTGTTTGACGGGCCACTCTTTGTGCACAGGTGGAAGGAGCACTGTTATGCTGGGAATGGGGCCGACTTAGTGCAGGATGCACATAAAGTGAGCGGATCCCAAGATGTCAATGATAGTTCCCCAATGGCGCAGAGGAGGCTGGAGCCCCTCACTAGGTTCCAGTTCCTGGCTGTGGAGAGGAAGTGTTTGGATGGCCTTGGCCAGGACTCAGCCAAGTTTGGCCTTGATTCATTTAGGATAGGGGCAGCAACGGCTGCTGCTGGCATGGGTTATGATAGCAGGGAGATCAAAAGAATGGAACAGGGCTGTCCTTAAGGCAGCAGGTGGCAGAAGACCTCGCCACACTGAGAAGCTGGATGCCTGGCCTGATCATCATATGGTTGGACCTGCTCCCGCGCCAGGTTTGGAGGTGTACCACAAGCCCGGCTGGAGTTGATAGTACCAGAAGGAAGGTGAATGCGCACCTGGGGAGGGAAGTGTTGGCAGCCGGCGGCCTGGTGCTTTGCCACCCAGATAACATGAGTTCTCTGCCGCACCTTTACAGGGGAGATGGTGTTCATCTCTCAGAGGTTGGGAACCATATCTTTCTGTCGGACTTGCAACGGGTCCTACGAGGGCTCTAAAATGGGGCTGGGGGATGCTAAGCGCTAGGCTAGCCCCCCCCCCCCCCGTGTGGCAGGGTAGTGCAGGAACTGGAGGAGAAATAGGGAGCCAGTGTCTACCTACCGGATCGGGGGCAGCCTGGCTTGACCCCGGAATGGAATTGGGATGCTTACCTTCGTGGTTCCCTGGTTCAGGGTGGGCAGAACAATTCAGCTAGCTGGACCCCGTTTCCAGGGGTTGGTGATGAAGAACCTGGGGGAGCCTTGGGCGAGCTCAGGTTCTGACTCAGGGTGGTTCGCCCAAAAGGAGGGCTCAGACAGGAACTGTCTCCTCCTAGTTAGGTGCCCGCACTAAAGGGGGGGTGTATAGTCAGGACCCACTGCATTGTACCAATCGCTGCACAGCCTTGTAATGGAATAAATCATGGCCCTGTTTCAACCAAGTCTTTTGTGTCATGCATGTTTGTGGGGGGATATCTGGGCAAGAGGGAAGCTTTCACATACCACATACCACACATTATATACAAGTATATGTTACAATTAGATATTGATTTTAAAAAGTGGTATTTGGGCTGGCTTTTAATAAATTTATAAGACTCATAAAGTAGAAAGGAAGTGCTTGGTTCCATTTCAATAAGTTTGGGTATACCAAGAATTGAGCACTACTGTTACGCAAAAAATTCTAGATTGAGGAATTGTGGAATTCAAAATTCACTCCAGTCATGTATAAGTGTGTGTGCACTGGTTGCAATATGACAAGGTAGAGCAAAGGAAGGGGGAGAGAATCTCACTCCCTAAAATAGAAAACCCCCGTTTCAGCATGGGAACACCTTCAGACCTTGCTTCATATCTGCCAAAGGCCCCCCCCCCCCACAACAATTTCTTGTAACTTCTTTAACAATAAGTAACATGAAGTAACAATGACTTCTTTGCCAAATCAGGGGCCACCAGGAATGCATGGCAAGGGCTGAGCGTACCTAGAATATACTCAGGTTGTGCTATGGTGACCTAGGATGCTATTTCAAGTGCTGGCTCAAACTTCGAGAATGCATGAAGTTAAAGTCTGTTATTGCAACACTTCCACTCCAACTGGAAGGATGAATTCTAGCCTGGATTCTGGTTGGGAGGAAAACCCACCCTATCCCTAGTTCTTAATATCTTCAGAATGCACTGAAGGAACATAGTTTCAAAACTGTGGAGAAGTCATAGAAAAAGCTACTTATATATCCACATATGGAGCAGGAAGAAGGAGTATGCAAGACCTTGGGGAACTAGAAGTATCTTAGGAATAGAGAGCTCAGCTAAGTTGAATTTTTAGAAGGACAAAGTCATCCAACTTGAACTGCAGTTAGCAACTTATAAGCAGCTAGTAGAGACTCTTAAGCAATGGCCATAGTACACACCAACCACAACCCCTAAACCAGTAGTATTCAGACTAGGATTCGCAATGCCCCAGTCTGAAGGCCCTGGCCTCTCCCCCCTTAAGGGGCGGGGGGGCAGAGGGGAATGATCCCCAGCATTGCATTTCTCGGGGGCTGCAGGGACTGGGATGTACTCACCAGTCCCTGCAGCAGCGTCCTGGGAGTGTGGGGAGCCCTGTGCAAGCGTCTGCTCCACTTTCACTTTCTGCAAGCTGGGGAGCCCTACAGTCCTGAGGATCGCTTCACTGCCTTCCCCTCGCCCCTGCTGCCTCCCTCCCCTCCTTTGCAAGCACTTACTGTGACTTTTAAACTCCCAGAAAGTTTGAAAACCGCAGTCCTAAACAGTAACTAAGAACAAATGCAGATAGAGACATTCTGAAGTGACATTTCTCAACGCTGGCCAACAGCTCCGTTGATACACCGAGTTTAAACAGGACTTCTAGCTCCCATTTTGAAGCAAGCCATGGTGCGATAAAATTTCTCACTTTCCCAACTACTTATAAAATAATTTCACATTTGGAGGAATCAATTGCACGATATGCTTTCAATGCTCCTCACTAAGTACTTTAAATGGCCACTGCATGGTGCAGTGATATTCCACAGTGAGCTGCACGTTGCTGGTGCTGTGTGAATATCAGGACTACATATTACACTAAAAACATGAGCCCTGCCGGATCAGGCAGAAGGCCCATCTAGTCCAGCTTCCTGTATCTCAGTGACCAAACAGATGCCTCAAGGAGCACACAACACAACCTGCATCCTGGTGCCACTCCCTTGCACCTGGCATTCGGAGGTAGCCTACTTCTAAAACCAGGAGGCGCACAAAGTGAGCGGATCCCAAGATGTCAATGATGGTTCCCCAATGGGACAGAGGAGGCTGGAGTCCCTCACCAGGTTCCAGTTCCTGGCTGTGGTGAGAAAGTGTTTGGATGGCTTTGGCCAGGACTCAGCTCACGGTTTGTAACCTGTGATGGATTTTTCTTCTAGAAACCCTTCAATCCCCTTTTAAAGGCATCTAGGCCAGACAGCATCACCACACCCTGAGGCAAAGAGTTCCACAGGCTAATTACATCCTGCGTAATTGTGTCCACATAAAGCAGTGTCCATACATGTGTCATTTCAAGGAGATGCTATATGCCACTCAATGTATGGACAAGTCCCAAATGGGCTAGAAAATGTTAGGAGGTCTCTGCTTCCTTTGTTCAAAATTAAGAGAGACCCTTTCCCGCAAAACACACATGCTCTTTACCCATTGAGGAGATTCTGACAGGCGGGCGTGGTTGTGGGACACAATACAGCTTTATAGTTTCAGCTTGCAATTCCAGAACATGCTCATGATCTTTCATTGTGAGCAATGGTCTGAACAAAAAGACTACCCTGCTGGACCTTTCAAAAGCATACAATGAGAGAGCCAATAGGAACTGTTCAATTACATCATCCAACTGAAGTCCCAATTGGTTCTGGAGGTTGTCTGGTAGGTTCCTAATGAGGCCTAAAAGCCTTTAACAAAACAAAAAGCCACACCAATACTGCAGCACTGGTCACTCCAATGTGGTCTAAACTTCTGAGTTTCATGATCTACAACAGAGCAAATGAAACCAACTATTAGAACATAAGAACATAAGAAGAGCCCCGCTGGATCAGGCCAAAGGTCCATCTAGTCCAGCTTCCTGTATCTCACGGTGGCCCACCAAATGCTCCAGGGAGCACACAAGACAACAGACACAACCTGCAGACTGAGGACAAAGAAAAAACACCTGGATTGAAGCATACAGTAGAAAAACAGGTAGAAAAATTATTGTTGCAAAACCAGCTAATTAAATCCATGAATATGCATAAAGTTCATGATTAAAAAGCATACAAATCCACTAAGCCAGGGGTCTCCAAACCATGGCCCAGGGGCCAGATGTGGCCCACAGCAAGCCTCTTTCCAGCCCACAGCCAACCTCTTGTCCACTGAAAGCCTCTGGCCCACTCAACTGAGCATGACCAGAACTGTGCTCTGATTGTGTCTGGAGGGTGTTCTGAGGGCCAGAGAGGTTGAATGAATGAGCCAAGAGGTTGAATAAATGAACCCATTCATTCATTTATTCACTTACCTAAGTTCCATCTCTAATTTATTCATTTAAATTTTACATTTAAATTTTTTCTCTGGCCCTCCACACCATGCCAGATATTTGATGTGGCCCTCTAGCCTCTTTCCCCTGGGGGCTGGGGATAAGAATAGGCCCTCAGTTTGGCTGTACTTGTCTTAAGAGGCGACTAAACAGCCACCGGGTAGATGGGACTCATCAGCCTGGGAAGGCAGCTCATATGAAAGAAGGAAAACTCTGATCCCAAACCTCCACTGCCTTGTGGTTACATCCAGTTATGGAAAAGGCTTCAGGAGTCAACCTCAAGGAAAAATCCGGAGCCAGAGTCCCTGAGGCAGTTCATGGCTGAACACAGTCACGTTCTGGCAACTCCTGCGACGCCGCTGGAACCAACCGTATTGGCCTCTGCCTTTCCATTGGACCATTTCAGCGACGTGGAGAGGGGGATTTGCTGCATGGGTAACAGCCTATCCTCCATACCTACTTTACCCAGGTTTTGCGCACTGGAGAGGACACTCTGTTCCAGAACCACCATTCGGAGCGTGACACCATAGTCTTCCGAGACTGAAGGATGCCAACCTTCTAGCCAAAACGTTTGGAGACCCCTGCACTAAGCAAACATTATGAACAGAAGGAATGCAGGGAAATGACTATCAAACTTATTCCCCATCCAAACACTGGCTGCACTCTGACAAGGCAGATAAAAAAATCCCTATGGTATTTACTCAAGAGAAATCAAGCAATCTGAGGAAGCTAATGTGCTGACATGCTCCAAGAAAAAATACACAAGCAACTGTTTTATATACTGTAATTCACCATCTTCTTTAAAGGATACCTACTTATTTCTAGAATGTCATCCCAATTTAACTAAAGAAGGAAATCTTAGAATGGTTAAAGCAGGAACAGTGAGGGTGGAGGCAAAATTCAAACAAGAGAAAAGTCCTGACTTGCACCTTAGTCTCTTTGCCATTCAACTACACCAGCTCTTTCATCTGGAGAAGCCTGGGACCTTCTGCATACAAACATGTGCTCATCTAATGAGCTATAGATCTATCCCCAGAAGACTACTGAAATATGTTCACATAAAATATACCTGCCAATCAGCATTGTGGCTGAGTGAGGATTCAAACCTGTGTTTGCCATATCCAAACCCAGAGATATTTGAAACAAAAGATAGTTTATTATCATTTTTAACATTTGTAATGGTAAAATGTAGCTTGCAGAATGCATTAAAAGGGAACAGCCTAAGAGTTTTCAGTATTATGATTTTACAAATTACTGTAAGTGATTCTCTGATGTGTAAGACCCATATGTGTAAGAGAGTTAACATACAAATATAAAAGCGTCAAACAAAGCGCACACACTCTTATCTCCAAGCTACAGCTGTCTTTTGAATGAACTGGAACAGCCATGGAACTGAGATGGATCCATACTATTGGAGAAAACGATCAATGGACTTTCTGTAAAGCCAACAACAGATTGCAGAATGCTATGAAATTCATTTCATACACATGAAGCATGAGAAAAACAAGTTTTTAAATTTGCTACTTCACAATGTGACTGCAAATTCTGTGAAGCCACATTTTCAGCTAAGCAAGACCATTTTACCATAAAGCCTTTCATCCATCCAATCCTCTGAACAAACTTGACCCCTGCATTCATCATTCAAGGCCACTAATACTGATCCAGGATTTCTTTCTCAAAACTATTATTCAACAGCACACTTATCTACTGCAGTCTCCTGGAGATTGCCACAGCAAAGTACTTTATGAGAGATCTACTACATCACCGCACATATCACTAACTGCAAACTCCACCATTGTTCTTTTAGCTCGACCCATAAATGCCTAGTTTTAAAAAGACAGCAGCAGAGTAGAGACTGAACTACTGGGGTAGAAGCAAACTTAACTACTGGGATAGAAAACAAATGAAAGCCCTTATCAATATGCATGCATACACAGCGCATGAGTGTCTGTGTGTTTATACACACTGTGTAGAAATTGACTGTGCCTCTTACATGTCATGAACTTTTAGCCTTATTGCTACAAATTTTCTGTACTTCCTGGGTACATCTGCCCACTTCATGAACATTACAAAGTGCACTCTACTTCATGAAAGTTTATGTCACAATAAATCAGCTAATCCTTAAGGTGCCACAAGATACTTTGTTTTGGTTAAGACAGACACTCTTCTGGAATTTGCTCAAAAACAATCTCAAAGAGGGAGAGGTCAAAGGTTTCTTCTGGGGTAAGAATAAACTGCTCACAAAAATTAAGAACACATTCATTCATTTTTTAATTATGTGGAGTGAAAGAGTAACTTAGAAATCTCATTCTTCATCTTTGTTAGTTTTTGCACTCAGATCAATCACCTTCACCAGATTACATCCTATGCCATAACTGCAAAAAAGAGCACTCTACCTAAATAAGATGCAATGCATCACATAGGTTTGCCCTCAAAGAACCAAAATGTGAACACGACACAGGAAAGGCCTCATTTTACCTCTGCAAGGAATCTGACTGACACTGCAAGTCATCAAGACAGATGGGTTCCCCACCCCCAACAGAATTTATTTCATTTTATTTCACTTAAGACTCAATTCAATAAAAAGCTAGAAAAGGTCAACCTCATTTAGTGTGATGGATGTGTGCTTTTGTTCAATATAGTTAGCATTTTAAATTACAGGTCAGAACGTAAGTTATGGTGAGAAACATAAATAGAAACTATTACATTTGCAGCTTTCAGATAACAGGATGTGGTAGTCTTTTTTTTTGTTTTTAATTCACCACTATATTTATGTTATCCTGGTTTTCAAATACAGGTCAGTAAATGCACCTTGCTTCATAGTTTAAGCTGACACATTTAACATAACACACCTGCCATGGGCCTGTTCCTAAACTAACCATGCTATACTATTGTATACCGTCCCAGTTAGTCAAACTGGCTGATATTTCTCACCTGTTTGTGTTGAGATATTTCTCACCTGCAAATGTTTCTTTCTTGGCTAGGAATAGATTCATGTCCTCCCCTGCTACAGCAAAATCTATAATAACCCATTTTCCTCCCTTTACATGCATTATACCAGTTTCACACATCCACAAGTCCCTTTCTCTTTAAATCTACATGAAGACTCATGGTACAGCAATCCCTCAAACAAGCTGATATTAGAACTTCAAATTTACCATATATACTTGCCTATAAGTAAAAAAAAAAGTATGCCTAAAAATTGAGCCTGAAAACCTGGGTCAACTTATACATGGGTCAATACAGTGAATGAAGCAGAAGCCTCTGGGAGCTTTTGGGAAGCTTCTGTGAAGCTTAGCAGCTAACTGATGAAGTGGTGGGTGGGACTCAGCTGAGAAGAAGGACACAGGGGGTGGAGGAAAAAGCATTTTTACTAGTAATTATGGTATTTAGAGGCAGCCATTTTAGCTTCTCCAAACAGGAAGAGAAGGCGCTTACAGGAATTGTAGTCTGTATGAGTGTTGCTGCTATAGAAGTGCAACACTTACTCCCCACGAAGTCTCCTCACCACTCCCAAAAGCAACTTCAACTCCCTTCCAGTTTGGAGAAGAAGGTAAAATGCCTCCTTTTATTTCTTTTTGCTGCTGCCTCAGAACATTCCTGGCATGTCATTTGCAAAAAATTTCACACCCCCTTAAGTTTAGGGGTCTGGCTTTTAAAACACCAGGATATAATCCTCACTTCCATCTGAAACAAAGTCCCAGGCTACAATTCAGAGCACCATTACTTAAGAATAACACCCATAGAAAGCAATGGGTCTACTTCTGAGTAAATAGGGTTGCAACTATTGGGTTATTGCTGTTATTGGGTTAGTGAGTAACTATTGAGTAAACAGGGTTGCGAGAGGTGCGAGCCTTTGGCGCAAGCCTAAGGGCTCTTGGCCCGTGGCTCTTAGCACGGGGATCGTGCCCAGAAGACCGTAGTTCCCTTCCTGGTTGGTGGACTCAAACAGCGGTTGGATTATTCCTTCCCTTCTGTTTAAAGGCAGGGGAGAGAGGAACAACAGAAATCCTTAGGGCAGCACAGTCTCTTTCCAGCAGAGGAGGGGCCTGTGAGACATCCAGTATTAGGCCTGCCTTACTTTTATTTTTTTATAAGCAGCCCTGCTGGTTGTCTCTGCCTGTATAGGCCAGTCTCAGAAGGTGGGCCTCGCCACATGTGTTTTTTCTTAGGAGGGAGCTCAGGGGAAGGGAGAGGTGCCACTATCAAGAGAGTGACAGGCCAGGGGAGATATGGTGGTGGGGGCTGGACAGGCCATTACAGGAGAAGGAGTATCCATCATAGGCAGATGATCTCTCCTTCAGGTCCTTCCCCCAATTCTCGGATGCCTGGTGGTCTTGGCAGTGAGTCCCTGGATCTGAAGCTGCTGCTTTTGAATGCCAAGTCTGTGAATAACAAAACCTGCATCATCCGGGATTTAATCCTAGATGAGAAAGCCGACCTGGTATGCATTACAGAGACCTGGTTGGACATGGTAATCTCTCCGAACTTTGTCCACCAGGTTTCCAGGTGTTGCAGCAGCCAAGATTACAGGGACGGGGACGGGGAGTTGCAATGGTCTATCGTGAATCCATCTCCCTTACCAAGTACCCTGTTCAGCAGTTTGCGGGGTTCGAGTGTCTGCACGTTGTGTTGAGAGAGCCGGACAGGATTGGGATTCTGTTGGTGTACTGCCCACCCTGCTGCCGAACAGTCTCCCTGCCTGAGCTGACCGGGGTGATCTTGGGGGTAGCACTGGAGTCCCCCCGCCTATTAGTGCTGGGGGACTTCAATGTTCATGCTGAGGCACCTGCAGCAGGGGCAGCTCAGGATTTCATGGCTGCCATGACAACCATGGGCATGTCCCAGAAGGTCTTGACCCCAACACACACTGCAGGACACGTGCTGGACCTGGTGTTTACAGCTGGGCACGGGGGTAGTGATCTGGATATAGAGGAGGTTAAGATTACTCCGTTGTCATGGACAGATCACTTCCTGGTAAGGCTTAAGCTTGTTGCGGATTCTCACCTTCGCAGAGGCGGGGGACCGCATTCTATGTTCCGCCCCCGGAGGCTAATGGATCCTGAAGGTTTCCTGAGGGCTCTGGGAGATTTTCCCACTGCCAAGACTGGCGTCTCATCTGAGGCCCTGGTTGACCTCTGGAATGGGGAAATGACCGGGGCAGTGGAAAAGATTGCTCCGGAGCGACCTCTGCCTCGTCGCAGACTCAGAGCGGCTCCTTGGTTCACTGAGGAGCTGTGAATGATGAAGCGGCAGGGCAGACGTCTAGAGCGACTCTGGCAGAAAACTTGTGATGAATCCGATCGGACACGGAGTAGAGCTCATTACAGAGCCTACTCCGTGGCTGTGGTAGCAGCGAAGAGATCTTTCTTCTCTGCTACCACTGCGTCTGCTGAGAACCATCCGGCAGAACTGTTCCGAGTGGAATGGGACCTCCTCCATCAGGCCCCTCCAGTAGACCAGGAGGAACACACAGTCAGCTGCTGTGACGTGCTTGCACTACATTTCGCAGATAAAAATCGATCGTATTCATCACAACTTGGATGCCACATTGACAATGTCTGACGATGTCCCCTTGGCAACTGCTTGTCCAGTGTTGTGGGATTCTTTTCAGCTTGCACAGCCTGAGGATGTGGACAGACTCCTTTGGAGTGTGAGGCCATCTGCCTGCCTGCTTGACCCTTGCCCAGCTTGGCTGATAAGAGCTGCCTGGGGTGGACTGGCTGAGTGGACAGGGAGGGTAGTCAACTCTTCCTTGATGGAGGGGACGATGCCACTCACTTTGAAACAGGCGGTAGTTCGCCCCCTCCTGAAGAAGCCCTCCCTGGATTCCACTGTGCTGGATAACTACCGGCCAGTCTCCAACATCCCGTTTCTGGAAAAGGTGATTGAGCTGGTGGTGGTGTCTCAACTCCAGAGGATCTTGGATGAAGCGAATTATCTGGATCCTTTTCAATCTGGTTTCAGGTCGGGCTTTGGGATGGAAACCACCTTGGTGGATGACCTACGCCGGGGACTGGACAGGGGAAGTGTGTCCCTGTTGGTCCTGCTGGACCTCTCAGCAGCTTTTGATACCATTGACCATGGTATCCTTCTGGGCCGATTGGCTAAGCTGGGAGTTGGAGGCACTGTTTTGCGGTGGTTCCACTCCTACTCGGAGGATCGGTCCCAGATGGTGGTACTGGGGGATACCTGTTCAACACCCTGGCCCTTGAGGTGTGGGGTGCCACAGGGTTCAATTCTGTCCCCTATGCTATTTAAACATAAACCGCTGGGAGGGGTCATCCGGGGGTTTGGAGTGGGGTGTCATCAATATGCTGATGACACCCAGCTCTATGTCTCCTTTCCCCCAGACTCCAGGGTGGCAGTTGAGCTCCTGGAGCGCTGCCTGGAGGCAGTGAGGATCTGGATGGGGGCTAACAAGCTGAAATTAAATCCGGATAAGACAGAGGCTCTCCTGGTTCGGAAATCCTCGATGCAGGTGCTGGACTATCGGCTTGCACTGAATGGGGTTGCACTCCCCCTAAAGGAGCAGGTCCGCAGCTTGGCAGTCCACCTGGATTCGCAGCTGCTCCTGGATTCCCAGGTGGCAGCTGTGGCTAGGGGGGGCCTTTGCTCAGCTTCGGCTGGTGTGCCAGCTATGGCCGTACTTGGATCATGCAGACCTAGCCACGGTGATCCATGCCATGGTGACATTGAGGTTGGATTATTGTAACGCGCTCTACGTGGGGCTGCCCTTTAAGATGGTTCGGAAACTGCAACTAGTGCAGAATGTGGCGGCCCATGTAGTCACTGGAGGTAGATGGTTTGACTCTGTCAGTCCGCTTCTCCAGCGGCTGGACTGGCTGCCCATTCGTTACCCTGGCCCAATTCAAGGTGCTGGTTTTGACCTTTAAAGCCCTATACTGCTCTGGGCCAGGGTATCTTAGAGATCGCCTACTCCCGTACAATCCAACTCGTCCTCTTAGGTCATCAGAGAAGGCCTTTTTACAAGTGCCGCAGCCTAGGGAGATATGTGGGACAGCGGCAAGAAATAGCGCCTTCTTAGTAGTGGCACCAACACTACGGAATTCCCTTCCCCTTGCCTTAAGAACTGCTCCCTCTCTTGAAACTTTTTGACGAGGCCTGAAGACCTTCTGTTTAGACAAGCCTTCTGAGTTCCTGGCCTTTTTAACATCTGTTTACAGGCCTGATACTTTTCTAATTTGCTGCGCTATGCTCTTTTCTTAGTTTTTATCTGACTGTTTTTATGATATGTTATGTTTTTTATCTGTTTATAAACTATGTTTTTAATTTGTTTTTAACCTTGTTTTGTAAGCCGCCTTGAGTCCCTTCGGGGAGAAAAGCGGGGGTAAAAATAAAGTATAATAATAATAATAACTATGTGTAGCTGCTCTTGTTCATCGTAATTCCTTGTTGCTTGTCTCTCTGCTGTGAACTGCACTGCATATTCCCAGTTATGTGTTATAAGTTGTATGTTATATGTAGAGCCTCTGGTTTAACAGACCACGCACCTTAAAGGTAGATTTGATTAATAGTTCTACCAGTATGTTGTTTACAAGCACTAAGACAGTGTTTACTAAAACGTTTTGAAGACCAGAATTTAAAAAGTTAATAAAAATGCATCTTATGATCCTTTACTGTATTTTTAATAATTTAGAGACTGTACAGTTCTTAGGTAACAGTTACTGGAAGTTTACTTTTCTGGATCTGGCCTCTGGTGAAATCAGACAAAATTATAGTCAGGCACTCCCATAAGTTTAACCCCTGACTTATCCAAGGGTCATAGAAAATTCCACGATTTTGGCTCAAAACATGCCCTCAGCTTATCTGCGATATTGGCTTATAGGCAGGTATCTGTGGTATTCAGACTATAGAAACATATCCAAGCACCTTGAAATATATAAATTTCACCCTGTCCTATAGGAACCCTTCTCTCACAACTGTTTTTATTTATATTTTATTTTCAAATTATTTCCTGCCTTTCTTTTTAACAAAGACTGCAGAAATGTTAGGAAAATTAATGCATGCTAAAACTATACTAACATAGAATGCAACCATCAACACCCCAATGTTTCAACCTATTCCATACACCAAACATTTTGATAATTTTGTATTGTATTATTATAATAGACTGCTTTACTTTTTTTTTTAAATCACTGTCAAAGAAATGTAAAGAAGACCAGCACTGTGAATAGGTGAAGAAACTGGTTATCTTTGAAGACCCTTTGAAGTATGCAAACAAGCTTTCCATAATTAGCGTTGGACAAGAACTGAGCAGTTGCACGCTGCAATAGTTGCAATTTTCAAACAACTTCCTAAGAGCAGAAACTGCGAGCATCTCAGTAATTCATACATTGTTACCAAGGCTTGTATGACAGAGGCAAGATCATCATGTTTGAGAAGTAAACATATTTAGTACCAACAAAAATTGATAAAACACAGTCCTAGCCCTGGCCACAACCTGTGCATTAAGGATCAAAGCCAGCTCCAGAAATATAATCAAACAATGAACAATCCTTCCAATAATGTTTTACTTCATAAAATACATATGTGCACATGCACAGAGAGAGAGAGAGAGAAGATGAGCCTAAACCCAAATCAGATGAGTCCACCTGTGACCAACACCACACTCTTTTTTACTTTTTCATTCAGGGATATCACTGCTGTTCCTCCATCCTTAGGACCTTGAACAACAACATGGAAGACAAAACCGACATTTGCTGTATCCCACATGATAATTCCCACAGAATGGGAAGAAAGGTTTCTAGCATTGGGTTATACAACAAGCTTTTGCTGGATGCATGCTAACCAGCAAAATAACAGTTGGTAACAAGCAGAAAATCAAAGAACCATAGGGTGAATCAAAATCAAAGTGACCATGTAAACCAGAGGAAGGAGGCAGACCTGTGTATTTACATGAGGACCAAGTTCAAAGCTACACATTCCAGAATATCCAAAAACTGAAGAAAAAAAGATTCTGCAATTCCTTATTCCGCAATACCAAATAGCAAAAAATTAGTTCAGAAATTAATGGAATTGCCACCTCCCTTCCAATACCATTATTTTACTGAAAAAATTTAGCTCCATCTCTAGAAAAACACAGTTCACATGGAAATCATATTTTAAAACTGGGTGTTACTGCCTTAATGATTTAATGTGTTTGGGGATAAAAATAATTAAATACCTGTAACCATGTTGATATCCTGCATCAATTTTTATATTCTAGAAACTAAAAGCCAATCTACATATTAACCAAACCCTATGGCAAACTTATTCCACATAGTAACTACCTTTGCCCTGTCATCATCTAGTGCAGTTTGCAGACTACACAGAATTGCCTTAGCAATGCCAGGTGCCTGCAAGAGCCTCCAGCACACATGAGGAACCTGTCCACTGAATGCACAGCAACAACAACAAGTTGCTTCAAAAATTAGAGAGGTACAAGGAAAGAGACTGTGTGGAGAGAGCACTGGCAATTGAAGTTAGAGAACCAAAAGTTTAGTAGAGTGCAGATTTAGGATTGTTAGAATAAAGTATACTCTGAGTCTAGAAAGTGAATTTGGATCGTGGGTCTGACTCCTGAAACTGATAAGGTTGAAGACTACTGCTTAAGGCAGGGGTTCAGCTGCCAGGATCACATCATTCATTTTTGTGTGGGCTAGAGAAAACACCACAGACTTTTCTATATAATTCAAAAAATGTCCACAATAGCACAAAGATCTGCAGCTGTAAGGCTGAGTGTTGTCCATCTTTCTGTTGAATTCTCAGCAAGAACAACCCAACCCAGCAGTATTTCATTCAGCAAGAAGAGAATGATGCATAGTGGCAGAGAAAGAAGAGGTGGGGCTGCAGCTGCACATAATTATAACACCATAAAGCTCAGGCAGCCAATCAAAATGCGTTGGTGGGACAGATTTGGCCTGGGGATAATAGGCTACACACCTCTGGCTTAAAGCAACTGCCTTCATAGACTCAAACACACAGAGAGCTTACTACACTACTTGCTATATTGCTCTAGGTAAATTTCTCTGTATATACAGCCACCTTAATTATTTTAGAGAAAGGTGAAGTGGAAATGTTAGAAATATGGGCATTTTCTCATGGGTCACTAATGAAAATTCTTTTAATATTAGTTTTTAAACAATCTCTCCCACATGTGCAAGAAAAACATAGTGATAATTATTTGCAAATAAATTTAAACAACTGTTCTTAAAAGTTTGGACCAATGTTTCTCAATCAGTGGTACAGGTACCACCAGTGGTACTTGAGGTGGTGCCTGGTGATACTTACAGGAATGCAATGCAACAGACAGTAGCAGGAGGCTCAGATAGATGGGCAGAGCTCCAAAGTATGCTTTTCTGTGCTCAAAAAAGTCTTCCTGATCAGCCTGAGCCTCTTATTGGTGTTTGCTGCATCCAATCTGACCTCCCAACCGATGAGTAACTCATGACCATGTTATTTCAAATAGGTGGATCATGTGAAGTGGTACAGCAGATGACAAACCTTGAGAAACATTGGTTTAAATCAGGTTCATGGTATAATTAGAACAGCTGGAAAATTCAATCAACTTCTAGAACAGTGGTTCTCACTCCTGGATCCACTTTTTAGAATGTGAATCTGTCAGAACCCACCAGAAGTGACAGCAAGCAGGAACATTTTTAACAATCCTAGGCTGCAATCCTACCCATACTCACCCAGGAGTAAGTTCCATTTACTATCATTATTAAAGAATATACAGAGTAGCTTGTTAAAAGGACATGTCTGTAACATTTCCCTAAATGCATTCACATACCATGGTGGCATCAAGTCGAATATATTAGAAATAAAATTTTTAAATGAATCGGGTCACACCTGAAATTGGCTCGTGATCCACCTAGTGGGCCCCGACCCACAGTTTGAGAATCACTGTTCTAGAAGACAGAGGAGAGAGCTGAAGAAACCAGCAGAGTAAACAAAGTGGAATTCAAAAGACGTATCTAGTAATACCTCTTTTAGGATTACCCAAAATGACAAAGTCTTGAGCAAGTTTTTGACTTTACACCAAGCCCTTTTTGCTTTGCTTAACATCCAATTTGAACTGAAAAGCTCAAAACTTTGCATCTTTTAGGGTCCAATCCTTACCAAATTTCCAGCACCGATGTAGCCACAATGCAACCCAGAGGTAAGGGGACAAACATTCCCTATCATGAGGAGGCCCCGTAATTGCCCCCTTCACCACATGTGCCCCGTTGGCATGGTCACATCAATGCTGGAAAGCTGGATAGGATTGGGCCCTTAGTGGGTCCTAAGAAAGGAATAGAGGTGACCTTTGGATTTACGTCTCTATGTATATTTGGTCTGTTTGCCTTCTCAATATTTTTCTTTCACCAATCAACTCTAGGAGATCATTAAATTTTGCACCTGTTTTGTCAAGCTTTGCTATTTCCATACTTAACCACTGTTGGATCTTGGCATGAGATATATCTGGGGATTCTGGCATGAGATACAACTGGGGCTTCATCAACAAAATGAGCCTGAATCTGGTTTAACTGCTTATAAACATATTTAAAAGTTACTTTCCTTTCAAAACAATTTAATTTTTGTCAGGGATGGGCAAATCCAGTACAGCTTGACTTGAGTCAAGCCACAAGTTTCCACCCCCAGCAACTTGAGTAAAAAATGAGTCCTAACAGGGGCACTTTCACAGTCACCTGGAGCATTTTCGCAACTCAAAAAGATTCAAGTCATTCCCTTTAAAAAGTCCCTGGAAAAGTTGTTCCTTTTCCAGTCATGGAAAAAAACAGGGCTGCAGCCAGGGTGTGTGTATGTGTATGTGTTGGAGTTCTCCTTAAACACTCCCCTGCTCTCCCATACCATCTGCGGGGGCCAAGTGACAAGTCAGAGGTCCTTGACTTGAATCTTTTGCTGAGTCATCCACATGCATGACTTGAGTGTACATTAGTCAGTGAAAAACGCTGATTTTCGCAACTCTTACTCAAGTCACCTGACTCAAGTTCCCATCCCTGATTTTGTTTGGTTTTTTTCAGCTGTCTCTTGCACAAATGGATTTTTTTAATGGACCAACTATTACAGAGTTAGGTCCCCAAATGTTATTAAGTAAAAAAAACATAAGCAGCATTTAGGGATAAATTGTGTAAGATAAGGGAACCAACAAAGAACTCTGTATTTCAAACTAGCCCTTAAAGGTTTTGCAACTGTTTCAAGCATATTCGCTAACTGCAAGAATACCTCCTTATTATACACCTCAATTTCTGGCTTCCATGCCAACCCAAGACACTGAAATGAATGCTGAGGTGTTGGCAAAAGGGAAGAATGCTACTTAAACCTCCATTTCTATCTGCACAGGGAGGATGGAGCTATGCCTGTGTCTTGGGACACCGCTGGATATGATAGTATCATGCGCTAACCCAGCTGATGTAAAATTCTTATAAAAGTAGTAGATGCAGGAAGTGCAGCATGGGGGGGTGAAGAATGAGAATCTGAAATCATGCCATACACTATGCTCCCCCTCCCCCCCAAAAAAATCTATTTGTACAGGCATTTCTTATTGTACATCCAGTTGCAGAACTCCACCAGGAGAAAACACGACTTTCAGAAAGGGGGACAAAGAAAGTACAGGCCAGTTTAGCTACTCCCCTTCTGCTTACCCATGCTGCACTTTCAAACTCAACAGCATTCCTCTGTAGGAATTCAAGGACACCCGATTCTGACAGACATGTCTCCTGTTAACACATCTACTTTGGCCCTTAGCTTACACAGGACCAAGTCAACTGGCAAAGCCAGTATTTCTAGATCTTCACTTCTTTTTTATTCAAAATAAGCCTCCTGTTTGTTGACAAGGGTCACAGGAAAATAATGAGCTTTGCAACCATTAGCTAAATCAGCATATATATGTATTATTAAGAGAGAAATGTAAAAGAGATTCCTCAGTTATATTTGTGTTATCCTCACACCAAGTTTAATACACAAGCTGCTTGTCTTAGGAGAAACAGCTGATCCACAAGCAGATACTTGTTCTGCATGGAAAAGAGGTTCTTGATAACATAGCCTTAATATTTAACCCAATACCTGTACTTCGTACAAGGGAAATGGTCTCTGTCTGAACTATTCACACAGTTATATTGTTATAAATATTTCTACTTTGCTTTTTTCAAACACATTTCAACATATCTTACATTATAAAATAAGATGACTGCCACCACATAAAATAAGACAGCGGAAAAGAACAGTGTACAACTAAGGAGAGAGACATTAAAACCAATATCAGAAGGAGAGCCTGTTTATTCAGCAGAATCCAAAGAATGTATGCTGAAACAGAGGTATTTTCAGCCTCCACTTAAATGTAAACATATCCTGATGTATGCTTACTCTGAAGTAAGTTCCACTGTATCAAATGGTGTTTACTCCAGGAAACTGCACGAGATGAAGCCTTATCACAGGAGTAATCAATTATTCTTCAATTTTAGAAGTACGTATATCATGTGAATTAAAGTTACTTGTACAAAGTGTTCAACAGGAGACTGACTAAAGCCGTACAAACAAACACAAAAAAGGTCCCAATTCTCAGAATCAAACTCTTTGGCACCAGAATGTTTCATCCCTAAACAAAAGATCTTTATGTTTTAGCAAACCACAATCTAAATGGGCATGACACACTATCAGTGAGGCCTACTTGTTGCAAGCAGGGTACTGCTTTCAGTAATATGGAGAAGGAATAACAGTAGTATCAATTTCAAGTATGGGATCACATTATATTCTAGAGATAATCTAGTTTTTACCTCAGCCTCAGCAACCAGAATGTCTGGGATTAATTTCTGCTATACATTTTTCCCATTCACAGGTCTCCTTTCTTTCCAAAATGTCTTATTCATTATCTTTCCTTCTTCCATATTGCTTATATACAATGGTCTCTCTAGTCAGCACACAGCCAAGTATGCAATTGGAACAAAATATTCCAAGAAAAACTCTAGTTCCACTCTGCAGAGCCTTTAGGTATTTTAAGGTTGCAATCCTATACACACTTTCCTGAGAGTAAACCCAGTGAGCACAGTGAGTCTTATTTCTGAACAGACATATGACAGCACTAACAAATCCCAAACACATAGTTGCATAAGGACAGAATACAAGAAGCATGACAATTCCAACATACATGTTTCAGAACTAGAAAGGAAGCAGTCCTTTCTAGCAGATCAAATGAAGTGCTTTAACGCTGGGTCCCCATTCTTAATACAGAAACCCTAATGGAATATTTCAGATTCCTAATCAATTTTTAGCCTGCTGAGGGAAACAAATGAAACAGCAAAGAGCACACTACCCTTAGGATTGAGGAATCTAAGAATAGATACAATGAGAAGAAATGATTGACTAATCGAAAGTATCTGAGTTCAAAACAAAGTACAGACTTTCCAATTGCCACCTAAAAACAGTGAATAACCCTCTCTGCTGGCAAATGTTCTTGTAAATGTATCAAAAGACCTTAGGTTTGCTTTTGATCTATCCTCCCTAAAATACAAACTGCTATAAAAATTACTTCATTTTGCCAGTCTAAAAGAAAAAAAATTGTTTTACATTAACAAAAATGTAAGTTAACAAAAAAAAACCCATACAGTTACAGTTAATTTAAAGCAGTGCCCCTCAAAATTTTCTTCTATGTTCTCTGAGACTCCCTGAGACCTCTGCAAGGGCTACATAAGCACACCATATATGGCCACCAACCATCCGCTGCCTGGTTTATGCTGGCACTATGGGGCTCCCTGAGACTCCACACATGTGCCAGTGGGATTCCCTGAGACTCCTTATAGAAAGGGCTCCAGAGATGCACTCTGAGATCCACTGATCTAAAGAAAAGCATAAGCATGATACTGCTTTTCTTCAATTAATGTTTAAATTATCTTTCCATTATAATTATAATTTGTATTCTTCATTTTGACTGCAGAAATAAATCTGCTAAACATCAGTTTTGTTTTTTTAATCAATTATGATTCAGCACAAAAATGTATGGTTACATAATGAAAAAATTCCAAGGAGCATCTACTACACCTAGAGCAGTGGTTCCCAACCTTTAGGAGCTCGTGGACCACTGAGGCAAAAATTGGAATTACCGTGGACCACACTAAACCCCTGCACACATATAACATAATTAAATTTGTAATAATTAGAGAATATTTATTAGAAATTTATTATTTATAGAGAACATTTCTGGGTTGCTGCTTCTGTTGCCAGCTGTGGTTGCAAGGGGTCCATTCTCTGCTCTCTCTGGTGGTCTATGGGGAAGCATCTCACAAACAAGTGCCCCCCCCCGGACTACCAGAGATGGTGGGACTGCCCACAGCCACAGCTGACACTTCACTGACAACTACAGACAGTCTGTTCTCCACCCTCTCTGGTGGTCTGTTAGGGAGCACTTGCTTGGCGAGATAATTAAACTGATCAAAAGTGATATTTTTTCTGAGATCTCACAGATCATTTCTCAGGGTCCAATGGACCACGTGGGGTCTCTAAACCACAGGCTGGGAACCAATGTCCTAGAGACTCTTCATCACAAATATAAATATTTGTTAATTTTCTTTGAGAACTCTTAAAACAAAGCTTTGAAGTCCCCTGTATGAAACCTTATTTTCAATCATCATATTTTCCTCTTATTTTCTACAGGATGATCCAGTTGCAATACTTGTTCAACACCAAAGACACACTATAAACCTACAGTAAATCAGAACAGAACTACAGCTAACGTGTACATAAAATAATCATGATTAATGGGGAAGCTGCAATGCCATAAAGGCTGCCCAATTCTACCTCACCAACTCAGTTTAACCTGACAAACTATCCAGTGCATAGTGTCATAGTTCATGCACTTAAAAATTCTTACAAACAGTTCTCTCTACTTATGGATTTGCTTATCCCCAGGGACCAAGATTGCCACTACAATGCTGTATTCACGGGGTATTCTCAGCTATCCATGTCATTGTGAAGGTTTCTACCAGAAGGTCTCCAGTGGAGACCTTCAGAAGCTCCCACCAACATTTAAAGCTGTGCTATTTGAGGACACAATTTTGAAGGTCTCTGCTACATTCTGAGGGTCTCTTAAGCATCCAGAATGTCAGGAGAGACCTTCAGAATGCAGCAGAGATTTTCAGGATGCCAGTGGAGACCTTCAAAATGGCACCCGAGAATAGTGTGGGTAGCTTTAAATTGGCTATGGGAAGCTTCTGAAGGTCTCTGAAGGGCATTCTGAAGCTGTGGTATTCGCAGATGCCTTTTAAAGGTCTCCACTGGCTTCTCCTGCTGGCAGGCTCTTGCTGGCACCTTCCCCTAACCCCATAGGATCAATGACTCCCTATCTGCAGAATCAGTAACCACTGGGGTTTCCAGGAACCTAACCCCAGCAGACATCAAGAACTGACTGTAAATTGCCTCAGTCTTGAAACTGCTATTTTAAAAATAAAATAATAGAATTTTGTTGGCTTCTCTGATCCCTGCACTCTGAGGGCAAGAAAATTAAAGCCAAAATTAACTATACAGTGGACCCTCTGCACCCACAGGAGTTCAATTCCCAGCTTCCCCCCCCCCCCCATGGATACCAAAATCTATAAATGGTCAACTCTGCTTTAGAAATTTTTTTTTAAATCACATTCTCTACCACAGCACCGCAAACTGCACCAGCTGTAGGGTAGTCTCTGGCGGACACTGAATCCACTCCTGGGTTGTGCAAAGACTGCAATCCCCTCTCCTTGACCTTAGCACATCCCAGAAGGATTTCCAAACACTTCCACTAGGTGCGCCAGGGCCAAGGGAGGGGGTTGTGGGCTTCTCACAACCCAGAAGTGGCTTCAGAGACCACCCCATGGTCCAGGGGTCCACCAGTGGTGGAACCAGCATATACCAAGACCATGGAAAAGGAATCCCACTGAAGGACTTGCAAATCACAACAGAACTCCATTAACACCATATGGCCAATATACTGTTCCATCAGCAAAACCTATATGGATCACTTCACTGCAGCCCCCCAAAAGCAAAACAATAAACTGTTATTTCAAACACCATTACAAGTCAATTGATGGGAGGAGGGTCCTCCACAGGGGAAAATGGAGCTTGACCCTTCCAAGATAAAAATACATTTAAAGATTTCATGATTAATTAGTAAGTGACTTAGACTAGGTCACACACAAGTCTTTAATTCAGTAATGCAAATATTTTCTTCTGGTGATCCAATCTCATTGTGTGTCTCTCATGCCTAGTTCCAAGCTGGCTTTTCATTCAAGCCTCTGTAAGGCTGTCACGGCAAGAGAAAGGGGCCTGAAGACTAGACGCTCACATGACCAGACTCTTTTACAACAATCTTCTCAACACAGGGTTTCCAATGGGTTCTGCTCTTCTCTTCAGCAGCAGTTGGCTAAAGGTTTTGATAATTCTTTCTCCTCAACAACTTTCAGCCAATTGCTGCTGAGGCTGCCAGCAGTTGTAAGGTAATTTTCAATCCAGTGAGTTGTCATTGGGGTACATAACAACAAAGAGCCCTACTCAAGATACCTCTTGGATACTACTTCCTTTCAGGTAAGTAGAAGCAGTTGACATATTGGGAAGAAAAAGCACAATTCTAAATAGCAGATTCACCATCCGTTTGCAACAGACCTTGTTCCTAGTATGACAGACACAGTTGGTGTAGAAAGGTGGACCTGGCCTAGTAGATTTTTATTTTCAAATTCCTCACCAGTGCCCCCTCCCACCCTCAAAGATGTTACGTACAAATTTGAGCCCCCTCCCTCCAAGGAGCTCTAACTGCCAGACATAACATTCCCTCAACCCCCTTTTATCCTCACAAAACCCTAATGGCTATGCTATGAGAAGAGACTGGCCAACATGATCTTGAATGATCTAGTTACATCTGAAGTGTACAATATTAACTCTTCTGAAAAAAAGTACACATGAATGTTCTTAAGGTACAAATTTGTGCAGGGGTTCCTACCCCTCCAGGACTAGCATGAATGTCTCCAGGAATCAGCATTAATCTCCAGATTACCAAAAACAATCTTGGAGATTTTAATAGTCTGAGAGTGTAAAAAGTGTTTGAGTACTGGGGAAGGACTTCTTTAGGTATAACTTCAGAGTTGGCTGCCCTATTAGAACATAAGAACAGTCCCACTGGATCAGGCCATAGGCCCATCTAGTCCAGCTTCCTGTATCTCACAGCGGCCCACCAAATGCCCCAAGGAGCACACCAGATAAGAGACCTGCATCCTGATGCCCTTCCTTGCATCTGGCATTCTGACATAGCCCATTTCTAAAATCAGGGGGTTGCACATACATATTCTATATGCATATTCTGTATGCAGGTCCCAGGAGGGTTGCTTTCTGTATTATATTTGTACTGCTGCCTCACACAGTCTTCAGTATGAAGACTATTGTATAATGTCATACTGATTTTTGAGAGCATGATAAAGACTACAATAGATTCCACACTTGATTATATGTGGAGCAACATAAACAAAAAGAAGGACACATGAACCATTGCAATTGTTGTAGTGATGCATGTTACGCATGAGCAAAAGACATTGGTCTCACCAACTCCAAACCCCACCAGGCATACCTGCTGCATACTACTTGCAAAGAGAAGCAGAGGTAACATGAAATATCACTAATTATAAGTAAACTGCACATTTTCCACATATTATTCACTTTTTTGTCTTAAGGCATCCCATGGGTCTATCATAAGAACGTAAGAACATAAGAACAGCCCCACTGGATCAGGCCATAGGCCCATCTAGTCCAGCTTCCTGTATCTCACAGCGGCCCACCAAATGGCCCAGGGAGCACACCAGATAACAAGAGACCTCATCCTGGTGCCCTCCCCTACATCTGGCATTCTGACTTAACCCATTCCTAAAATCAGGAGGATGCGCATACACATCATGGCTTGTACCCCATAATGGATTTTTCCTCCAGAAACTCGTCCAATCCCCTTTTAAAGGCGTCTAGGCTAGACGCCAGCACCACATCCTGTGGCAAGGAGTTCCACAGACCGACCACGCGCTGAGTAAAGAAATATTTTCTTTTGTCTGTCCTAACCCGCCCAACACTCAATTTTAGTGGATGTCCCCTGGTTCTGGTATTATGTGAGAGTGTAAAGAGCATCTCCCTATCCACTCTGTCCATCCCCTGCATAATTTTGTATGTCTCAATCATGTCCCCCCTCAAGCGTCTCTTTTCTAGGCTGAAGAGGCCCAAACGCCGTAGCCTTTCCTCATAAGGAAGGTGCCCCAGCCCCGTAATCATCTTAGTCGCTCTCTTTTGCACCTTTTCCATTTCCACTATGTCTTTTTTGAGATGCGGCAACCAGAACTGGACACAATACTCCAGGTGTGGCCTTACCATCGATTTGTACAACGGCATTATAATACTAGCCGTTTTGTTCTCAATACCCTTCCTAATGATCCCAAGCATAGAATTGGCCTTCTTCACTGCCGCCGCACATTGGGTCGACACTTTCATCGACCTGTCCACCACCACCCCAAGATCTCTCTCCTGATCTGTCACAGACAGCTCAGAACCCATCAGCCTATATCTAAAGTTTTGATTTTTTGCCCCAATGTGCACGACTTTACACTTACTGACATTGAAGCGCATCTGCCATTTTGCTGCCCATTCTGCCAGTCTGGAGAGAGCCTTCTGGAGCTCCTCACAATCACTTCTGGTCTTTACCACTCGGAAAAGTTTGGTGTCGTCTGCAAACTTAGCCACTTCACTGCTCAACCCTGTCTCCAGGTCATTTATGAAGAGGTTGAAAAGCACCGGTCCAAGGACAGATCCTTGGGGCACACCGCTTTTCACCTCTCTATCTGACTGTTACACAACTCCAGGGCAATCCCTGAGAATGCTCTGATTCTTGCAGAGGTCATCCTTCTTGCCTTAATGTCACACAAAGCAAGACATAATCTTAAATAGCAGGGAGCACATACAGAAAAACACAGTCTTGAAAAAAACTCTTATGGTTAACTTATATTTGTCCAAGAATATACATAGCATTTTTAATAAAGTTGGAAAGCAGCTAACATGGACAAGTTGCTTTAGTTTCTCACATACAACTGAAACCTGACAATATGGCTTGGTAGGAAAGACGCCATACTGGTCAAAGCCCACTAGTGCTAGATCAGTGGCTCCCAACTGGTGTTCTGCAGACCACCGGTGGTCCAAAAGAACCTGAAAAGTGGTCTACAAGGTCTCACAAAAAAAAAATTGGCCTTCAGCAATTTTAATAAACGCTTCTACCACTTTTCCCTCCTGTGTCTCTCTAGCCTTTTCCCTGTTCTAGGGGGGAAAGAATGGGAGCCACCAGCACTTTGGAGGAAGTGGGTGGAGTGTGCAGGAGAAGCTCAGAGGAGTAGGAAGGAAGGCTCCCTGGACCAATAGGAAAGGAGTCCTGTGAGAGGCAGACAGAGGCCTATAACAGGCATGTTAGTCAATGAGGGGGCGAGAACACTGGCTGAAGAGGGAGGGGAATATGTCCATGGATTGGAGGTGAGAAAGTGAGTTGGAGGTAGGCAAGCCTGAGCAAGAACCTCCCCGGGGATAAAAAAGGGGAGCAAAAAATAAAGGGGAAGGAGAGCCAGGCTCCTCCACCAAACATGACCTAGGGCTGATGCAGTAGAATGCTAGGTTGGTCCACTTCAGACTGCAAGGGGGGGGGACAGTCGTAAGTTTTTTGAATCTGCCACTGTGCAAGGAAACCTCACTGTGTGTAGTAAGTGAGCACCCTGGTAGAAATATGTAACACAGGGCTTGTCCTACTTTGCTATATGCGAGGAAGAGAGAGAATTCAGAAATATATGTGTGTGTCCCCCCAGCTGGAAATGGAAATATATGTCCCATTTCCCAGTTGGAAATGGAAGAGGCTAGGATTCCATCCTAAGCTGATTACCTCCTCCACCTGTGTGTGGTGGGGGGAGGAAAGATCCAAGAATGGGGAGTGCAGGAAACTAAATGGAATTTGTTCATGTGTCTCAAGCTACACCAGGATGCATGCACACAGATCTGATTCCATGTGCACATCTGCCTAGCTTTAAAAGTTCTTCATAAAGTTTTATCTGCCTTCTCACTAAGGATAAGTGGGCAACCATCAAAATCTTTGAAGAGCCACTACATAAACAAAATACACATTTTACTTTTAAAACTAGATGTCCATATGAAAAATGTATTTAATATACTGAACTACTATCTGCTCACTATTCCATACTTTTAGTTAATCACAGTTTCTTATTGAGGCAAAGAAAAAGTATTTTGATTGAACCTGTTTTAACTGCCTATTCAATTATACTTTATTGGCACTACACCACCAACTGCACAGGTTTATTATTTTTGCTGAATCTCCTAATGACTCACTGAAGAGTACAGTCATGCATTTATCTGATTTACCAAAGCACATTTCACAATTTTTTGCATATTTATCAAGAAAGTGTTTGTTGAAAACTTATTGGGAAGCTAAATCTTTAATCTCTATTTATGTTTTCCCTCATTTATTACTTCTGGGGTTATGGAAGAAGTTAAGAAATAATCCTGCCCAACCTACCCCAGGTTTAAAAAAAAAAAACCTACCAAAATATTTTGTGCAAGGGAAAATACTGTACAACAGATGATACTCTTACAATTAGGCCAATGGAATTAAAATTGGACTCCAATATCAATCAATATTTATATTTTAAGATAAAAACATAAATTAAAGTACACCTACATAATACTGAAGGTGCACAGAATATGGCCAGTTACAAAATGTGGTTGAAAAAGTGACATCAGTAAAGTTAATTCTTATAATTTTAACATTAAGTCGGTTTTCTGATTAAATGATATTATACATAAGCAAATTTTACTAAAACAAAACAAAAAACACTTGCATATGGATAATTCTAAGAAACCAGAATTAGGTTTTCATAAACCACTGCTGGAATGTAGCATACACACATGCCACTAGGCAAGCTTAGAATGCACTAACTGCCTATATAGATGAACATTCAAATACTTGACAGACAATCTATCACAGTCTATCACAAGAACTTTATTTGCCAGGAGCTACATCAGCAACAAATCAATTCTAAACTATATAAAAATGAATGGACTTCTATGGCAGAAACACTAGCCCTAAGAAGCAGCATATTATACTTGCATATTTTGAAAGGGTCCTTGTCTAGATTGGGTGGCTAGATTAATTTAAGAAGTTTTAAGAGCGCTGAGACTGAAGAATATCAACAGCAATGCGTTGAAACATGAAAGAATTCAAAAGAATCATGAGTACAACAGTGTATAGATGCATTTGTCATGCAAAAATACATTTTATCTCCTTCAGAATCTAAGGAGTCATTGCTGGGAATGAAACACTGCTTTAGAAGTGATCATTCTTTGTGAAAGGATTACTCTATTTAGACTTCACTGCTTTTCTGCCAAGCATAACCCATATAAGGAAACTGAAGTTCACTGCCATCTATTTTGTCCAGTCCTCTGAGATGGCCAAAAGTAACCTTCTGTGTCTTCGAGTTGTATGGTTTAAATAAAGTTTTCAGATTTTTCACTGAAAATATTTTTGGTGATTACAAGTGATTTTCATCAGCATACGTGGTTTTCCTGGTCTATGTTGATGATGTGAGTAAAGACAAACCTATCAAGACAAGGGAGGTTTCAATTATAGCCTTCAGGGTTATACACAATTTGACAACTGCATTTTCTGCAGATTTGAATATTCCATTTCTTGTTTTAATTCAACAAATTATAAGCAGCCTTTCATTTTCCTTACAATAACATCTGAATCTAAAAGAAGTTCTAAAGAAACCTGTTGTGGCCACTCCACATCTGTTTCCCAATTACACCAAGGCCAAAATATGCAGTCAAGAGTAATATGTATGAAATAAGCCAATTCTACTCCTTCTTCTGGATACTATTAGGAAAAAAAATTGATATACAAACTACATTTAGAAATAAAGGACTGCATTGAAAGTCAGACTCCTATGCTGAGATAACTAAAAGTGAAGAAACTAAGGCTTATTTTATAGAATAATACAAACCAAAGTACCTCCAAGTACTTCAATCTCTTCAAGGTAGAGGTTTCAAAGAGGAGCTACTTGAGACTTTTACAGAGCTTTAGAAACTATATGCTTATTTGATATCCACAAAAAGTCTATTCAAGAAATACCTCGATCTCCCCCCCAAAAAAGAGCTTCTGTAACTCTTTAACATACAAAGGAATCCTAACCATTGAGACCTTTGCAGAGGAAATAAGTTACAGGTTCAGCAACAACTGTTTCTACAGACAAAATGCGTTTAAGATTGTGAATGCATAATCACCAGGCAGTTTCACTTCAATACCTTCTGCTGTGGAACAAAGAAACTTCTGTTTGAGAAGTTAGGGGGGGAAAAGAAAAAGAATTCGACTCTTCAACACACACACACACAAAACCACAAGACTCAGAATCAGACTCTCCCTCTGTCTTGGGTGCACACCCGAATGTGCACACACACAGGAAACGGGAAACTCAATTCAAAATCTGTAAAAGATATGAAGAAAATAGAAGAGGACAGAAGCACAACTAAAAGACCAAATGAAGCACAAACTCCCCCTTCCTCATCCTCCAGCATGCAAATGATACATTTTATGGACAAATCTTCCAGACCTGAAAAAACTATACACATACCACCAACATCACCAACCCCCTCCAAAAAGAACAACAAACCTGTTTAAGGCCACAATCCTATCCACACTTATCTGGGATTAAGCCCCATTCACTATAAGATTTACTTCTGAGAAGACAAGCACAGGCTTGGGCTCCAAGTACCTCGCTTGGAAAGTGAAGCAGAGCAACTTTGCCAGTGCCTTTGACGTTGTGGGGAAGAAAATAAAGCCCCACTGACTGCTATGGAACTCACTTCTGAGTAGACAAGCCTAGGATTGGGCTCCTATCTTGCCTGGGAAGTGAGGCAGAGCAACTCTGACGTGGTGGGGAAGAAAAATAAAGCCCCAGTGACAATAATGGGACTGACTTCTGAGTAGACAGGCATAGGATTGAGCTCTGAGGCTCCAATCCTATCCACACTTTCCTGGGAGTAAGCCCCACTGACTATCATGGGACTGACTTCTGAGTAAACAGGCAGAGGATGGGCTCTTAACGCACCTCACACTCCGGGCATCCCGACTTCCTCGTCCATCATCATCGTCACCACGCTCAGGATCTCGCAGCGGCCGCCAGATGTTTTAGATGCAGCCCAAGTTTTCAGCTTGCAGGAAGAGGATGCAACAGCTTTCGGCGGAGAGGGAGATACGAGGGAGGGGGCGCAGCGGGCCCGGGGGAAAGGCCGAGGAGCGGGCTGGCGTCCTCCTTCCGCCCTCGCTGCTGTTCCTCGCGGGGGAGCGAGGGCTTTCGCCTCGACGGCTGCGCGGCTTCAGGTGGCTCCAGCACCACCGCCCAGTCCCGGCAGGGGAAGAGTCATTTCCTGGCCCCGACCGGGCCCGCGGTTCGTGTGGCGGAGCCGAGCCGAGCCGAGCCGAGCCTCCCCCTTTCAGGGAGGGCCGAGTCCCCCTGCCCTGCCTTGCCCTGCCCTCCTCAGCAGGCCGGGCCCAGGACGCCGTAGAGCCTGCCGCAGCCCCGCGCCGCCTTCTCCTCCGCCAGCAGCAGCAGCAGCATGAGGCGAGGTGGGAAGCGCCTCGAGCCCCCTCCTGGCCCCGCAGCCGCCGCGCTCTCCCGCCAGCGCCGCCGCTCCTCCCCCCGGCAGCTCGCTCTGGGCGCCGGCCAGGGGCTGGCTGAGGTGTCTCCTCAGCGACAAGGGCGTCGTCGACGCGGCAGCGAGGGAAGGAGGGCGCCCGAGACACACCGCGGCGGCGGAGCAGCTCCGCCACCACCTCCGCCCAGGCCGGGGGGAAACGCTGCAGCGCCGCCCAGACAGCCAGGCGTGACTGACACCCTCCTTCTCGCCCTCAGTCTCGCGGCCTCACAGCGCAGCTGCTGCTGCTGCCGCTCTCGCTTCCCTTCAGCCACAGAGCCAGACAACAAGTCTGGAATGAAGGCTGCGCGTCTTAGCCAATCGGAACGCAGGATCCTCCAGCGGCAGCCAATGACCCTGCTCTGAAGGGCGCGCGTGAAGGACAAGCAGGTTAGGGTGTGTCAGGGGGGAAAAAAGAACCCCAGAGAGTGAGAAGGCAGAGTGAGTGAGTGAGTGAGTGAGTGTGTGTGTGAGAGAGAGAGAGAGAGAGAGAGAGAGAGCGCGCGCGCGCGCGCGAGAGGAGGGGGAGGCTCTTCTGTTTGGCTGGACCAGAGAAGAGTTGCAGGGAGGCTAGCAGGGGAAAGTTAAGTCAGGGGAGTTGGAGTGGGGGGAATAAGGATTAGAAGAGGACAAAGACTAGAGGATGTTCCTTTTCCCCCTTACACAATATGGGGCCATCCACTGAAATTGAGTGTTGACAGAGTCAGGACAGTTAAAGGAAAGTATTTCTTTACCCACCTTGCCATTAGTCTGTGGAACTCCTTGCCACAGGATTTGCAATGGGGTGGACAGAGGGGTACTCTTCTCCCTCTCACCCAACACCAGAACCAGGGGAAATTGGGTGCTGGGAGAGTTAGGACAGACTAAAGAAAATGTTTCTTCACCCAGCGTATAATTAGTCTGTAGAAATCTTTGCCACAGGATTTGCCACAGGATGGATAGAGGGATGTTCTTTCTCTCTCTTTTTCCCAACACCAGAATCAGGAGACATCCACTGTTGCAAGTGTTAGGACAGACAAAAGGAAACTGTTTCTTTACCCAGTGTGTGATTAGTCTGTGGAACTCCTTGCCATAGGATGGATAGAGGGATGTTCTTTTCCCTCACACACAACACTGGAACTAGTGTTGGGAGAGTTAGGACAGACAAAAGACTTTTTTTTACCCAGCATGTAATTAATCTGTGGAACACCTTGCCACAGGATGTGGTGATGGCATCTGGCCTAGATGCCTTTCAAATTTCAGGAAGAAAAGTCCATCACAGGTTACAAGCCTTGAAGGGTCTGTGCAGCTTCCTGGTTTTAGAAGCAGACTACCTCAGAATGCTAGGTGCAAGGAAGGGCAGCAGGATGCAGGTCTCCTGTTGTCTTGTGTGCTCCCTGACACACCTGGTGAGCCATTGTGAGATATGGGAAGCTAGGCTAGATAGGCTTTTGGTCTGATCCAGTCGGGCTCTTATTTTGTTGGGATGTTACTAGAAATGGCACCTGACCTAGATGCCTTTAAAAGAGGATTGGACAAATTTCTGTAGAAAAAAATCCATCAGCAGTTACAAGCCATGATAGGTCTGTACAACCTCCTGGCTTTAGAAGTAGGCTACCTCAGAATGCCAGATGCAAGGGAATGGCAACAGGCTGCAGGTTTCTTGTATGTTCCCTGAGACACCTGGTGGACCACTGTGAGATACAGGAAGCTGGACTAGATGGGCATTTGGCCTGATCCTGCGCAGAGGCAGGGCTCTTCTTCTGTTCTTATGGTTTTTAAAGAAGACTGAGGGACCACTCCTATCCAATTTTCCAGCACCAATGCAATCCTGAAGTAAGGGAACACATATTCCCATACCTTGAGGAGGCCTCTGTGACTGTCTCCCCACCAGAGGATTCAGTGCACGACTCATGGGCACAGCTGCACTGGCACAGGAAAATTGGATAAGATTTAGCCCTGAGTGAAGGGGTAGGGGAGGAGGAGGAAGGGGAGAGATTGCAAATGGGAATAGCACAGAGAAGAAAATGAAGTGTGGAAATAGTGAATATGAGGAAAGTCATTGATGAGAACCAAACTAAATGGCAAGATCAGGTGTGGCAAGCCCTGGCCTAGCTTAGTATGACATTTACTTGACAGTTTTCAGCACTCCAAATTTGCTGCTCTCAGGTTACAATCCTATATTTAACAAAAACAGTTCTGAGCCACATAGGACGTGCAGTTTAAGCCTCAGACATCAGCAGAACTACACTATGCCATGACTTTACCTGATGCTGGCAAGACCTCACTCTGGCATATCTCCATGCTGATGTATCCCAGACACTGGTGCAAATCCAGCCAGCCTTGGCCCCAAAATGGGGCAGAGATGTGGGTGGGACAAGGAAGAACTTTCTCACACCATACCTTATACCCCCTCAAGATGACAGATATATCCCTAATCTTCATGTAACATTGCTGAAAGTCTAAGGCTGCAATCCTATCCACATTTACGTGGGAAAAAACCTCATTGACTATAATGGGACTTACTTCTGAGTATACATGTATAGGATTGGGCTCTAAATGTTTCCACAGTAATCAACAGAGCATATTAAAAACCTGAGATTTCCACCTTTTCCAAGTACCTCCATCCCACCACTCAGCTATGACAGAGCAATGGATACATCTATTGACAGAACAATGGATACAGGAGCTTAATGGATACTTAAGCTCCTGCCATCAAAATCATTACAAATGGTAGCACACACCTCACACGGCTGTACCTCTCTGGCATCACATCATGTACACTTAGAGTGCACAAAGGGTAACATTGTTGATGGGAAATAGAGAGAGAGGGTACTTTGCACACAAAGGGAGCACTTTGCACAAACTTGCTACCCTCAAAACATATATGGGAAGAGTACTTTATTGAAATTTGTTTCCTCAAAATTCCTAGACTTCACTGATCCCTGGTGCTCTGTCATATAGGTTGCAGACACAAAATACCCTGCTGGGATGAGAAAGTTGACATCCTCACTTGTGTATTTTTCTTTCAGATACTGCTCTTTTCCAGATGCTGTTCAATAAAAGCTTTAACTTTATCATACTTGTTGTTGACAGATTAGAGGTCCCTTCTTGTTAACAGAGCTGTGGAAAAAACGTCAGTCATAGCAGAGCTGAGTTACACAAAGCGCTTTATGTACATACTGTAAAATAAAACAAGAAAGCAAGTGATCATTGCCACTTGGGCAGGGAGAAATAAAACAACAGGACAGGAAAAGAAGCTAATGAGAAGCCTAATCAAAGTAGGAGAGGGCAACCAACAAAACTATCTCTTCCTTGCTTTTTATCCTGGATCATACATTCCTAATATCTTGAGTTCTGATCTATAAGAGAGTGTTGTATCATGAGCTAAGCTACAAAGCACCCATCAGAATATGTCTTATATAGTGAGACTGTAGCTATGTAGTGAGAGTATAGCTCTCTGGAGCAGGAATCCAGTGTTCTGGCTCCCCTCTGATCCAAACATTTTTGTTGACAATGTTGGCAAAGCTTGCACAGGGCAAGGCTTACCCTCCCAGCAGTGAGAGTTGAACCTTCATTTTTCATTTCTTTGCTTGCTCCAACAGAGCTAGCAGCCAGTTCAATTTTCTGTCTTCCATGTCTATGGGACTTCCATATGTCACCCTTACAAAAAGCTCGCTTGCATTGGTGTCCGTATGGGGGGGGGGGGCGATAACTATATTCTGTGCTGAACATTGTGTGGGAACTTTATGAGATCAACAGGACTAAAACCCTTCTTGAGAGCCAGCTTGTGACCTTCGGGTTCCACATCCAGTGTTTCTTCTAGCCATTGCACTACAAATGGTTTGCCATTTGTGACTAGAATTGCATTTTTTCCTTCCTTGTATGATCCTGGCATACAAGTCCTAGGCAAAAGACTTGTTTTCAGGCTGTTGTTGCCCTTTTCTGTAGTTCTGGTTCTGGTTCTCTTTGGCTTGCTTGTGCTTTTAGGCAGCATGATTTGGCATTGTATGTGGCAAAATAGAGAGATTAGGTATGGAGGCCATCTAGCCCAACCCTATTCTTGAAGCAGGAAAATCTACTCCAGAAGATCTCTCTCAAATCTCTGCTTGAAGACCTCCAGCAAGGGAGAACTCACCACTTCCCTCAGTAATTGGTTCCATTGTTGAACTTCTCTTACCTTAAGGCATGCTGCAATTGTAGCATCCCTGCATCTTGACTGGTGCCTTCTATGCAAGGGCGAGAGTGTTGGCATGCAATGTTGCAATTGATGGGTGGCATTATAGTTGATTGAGAGTGTCTATCTTTTTTTCCACAACTATTCTTCTGCTTTTTGTGTTCCTCTCTGCAAAGGATCCAATGCATTGGATCATAACTGTGTTATACCAGACTTAGGGCGCAATCCTAACCAACTTTCCAGCACTGACCTAGCTGCAGTGCAGCCCCAAGTTAAGGTAACAAACATACCCTTACCTTGAGGTAAGGTAAACATTGAGGTAAGGTACCTTGAGGTTAAGGGTAAACATACCCTTAACTGCCTCCCCACTGCAAGATGCAGTGCATGCCACATTGGCATAGCTATGTCAGCACTAGCAAGTTGGTTAGGATTGCACCTGTAGATCATTAATAACTAGTGGCTGCCAGCATAGCAGACCTGTAAGATTAGGTACTTGAAAATTTGGTCCCTTTTATGGTTGTTCAGAACAAAGCTATTAAAAATTTTCTGAATCTTCAGTACATTCATGCTATTTCTGGATTTTTTGGCATAAAATTACATACAAGCATTGCTTTTTATCCATCTGCTATTATCATGCATGCTTTTCCTGCTCAGAGTCCAAATAGAGGAGAGTAGCTTTGTTTAGAAACAAAAGAAAATGAACTACGAAGTAAGAATGTAGCTATGTTGAAGGTTCGTCTGCCTTTGCAGAGCACCCGTGAATTTCATATAGCTGTGTATTCATAGTTCTACAAAAGACATACACTTTGCGAAATCTCTCACAGCATTGTTTAACAGTAAGGTTCTACAGAATGTACCAAAATGATTGATTACATGTTGGTTTTCAGTTTTAAAATTATCTGCCTATAGCAGGTCACTGACCACAACTGCTTGTGTTCTCAAAATTCTCATAGTGTAGCATCAGAAGTACGAAGTGGAAAGTCTAATGGAAGCCAGTTTTGAATCTTGATAACTGAACCAGAATGAAACTCAAACTGAAACTGTCATGATCACATTGAACTTGAAAGGAAACAGTGCATAGAAGTGGAAACATATTCAAAGTAACATGTTTGAGCTGCAACCCTATGCACACTTACTGAGCAGTAAGCCGCACTAAATTTAGTAGGACTTCTGAATAGTTGCATAGGATTTCACGAACAGTTATAAAATTCTGGGAGAAGGCATTTGGAGAAGGTGTCACTGTGAAGAGAAAGCTATCACTCTTCTCCATCATGCTGCTCCTTAAAACCCTTCCGAGGAAACAAGCCTTTCTGAATGATGAGATATTATTTCCAAGAAACATAACAGGTTGCACCATGAAACAACCACAGTAAGGGCAGGAGGAATTTGGGGTTAATATCTAATTTCTGTCATACTTGCAGATTGAGGATTTCCCATGAAATAACAGCTGCCATAACATGCACAACTGATGCAATAATTTTAAGGGTTCTGTTTATTTTTACAAAAAAAATTCACGTAATTATGGAACCCTTGCTAAATGGAGCAAAGAAGCATGTTTTCAAATGGTGGCTCTTATATTTTGCAAGAGAAGAGCAACTGTCCCTATTAATTCCTGCATAGCATCTCTACCAGTGGTTGCTCCTGATGTCTCCCTTGTCTTCTTTTTAGTTTGGGTGCCCCTTTGTGACAGCGAACCATCTTTCATTTCTTTTGCTGTGTTATAACTTTGAGAATTGTAATTTTCACCCTTGCTTTCATGCTAGAAATGAGATCCTTCAGGTAGCAGGAACACAGAAGATCTAAGTTTTGTGTATGTTTGTGTATGTATACCTTAGCTTTGTGTATGTTTCATACAAGAAAATTGTTAAGGGCTGTCCCAAGACCTTGTATCACCTAAGCTACCATGCCAGATCCCCTTGCAGGGGCATTTAACATGGGTCACGATAAAGAAACCGGATTTATTGACGTGCTAAATGACTGTGGCTTAGAGCAGCTAGTCACGGAGCCCACCAGAGGACAGGTGACTCTGGATTTAATATTGTGCAGTATGCAGGACCTGGTTAGAGATGTAAACGTTACTGAGCCATTGGGGAACAGTGATCATGCTGCGATCCGTTTTGACATGCACGTTGGGGGAAGAATACCGGGCAAATCTCTAACTAAAACCCTTGACTTCCAACGGGCAGACTTCCCCCAAATGAGGAGGCTGGTTAGAAGGAGGTTGAAAGGAAGGGTAAAAAGAGTCCAATCTCTCCAGAGTGCATGGAGGCTGCTTAAAACAACAGTAATAGAGGCCCAGCAGAGGTGTATACCGCAAAGAAAGAAGGGTTCCACTAAATCCAGGAGGGTGCCAGCATGGCTAACCAGCCAAGTTAGAGAGGCTGTGAAGGGCAAGGAAGCTTCTTGCCCTAATGAGGAGAATAAAAAGGAACATAAACTGTGGCAAAAGAAATGTAAGAAGGTGATACGGGATGCCAAGCGAGACTATGAGGAACGCATGGCCAGCAACATTAAGGGGAATAATAAAAGCTTCTTCAAATATGTTAGAAGCAGGAAACCCGCCAGAGAAGCGGTTGGCCCTCTGGATGGTGAGGGAGGGAAAGGGGAGATAAAAGGAGACTTAGAGATGGCAGAGAAATTAAATGAGTTCTTTGCATCTGTCTTCACGGCAGAAGACCTCGGGCAGATACCGCTGCCCGAACGGCCCCTCCTGACCGAGGAGTTAAGTCAGATAGAGGTTAAAAGAGAAGATGTTTCAGACCTCATTGATAAATTAAAGATCAATAAGTCACCAGGCCCGGAGGGCATCCACCCAAGGGTTATTAAGGAATTGAAGAATGAAGTTGCAGATCTCTTGACTAAGGTATGCAACTTGTCCCTCAAAACGGCCACGGTGCCAGAAGATTGGAGGATAGCAAATGTAACACCTATTTTTAAAAAGGGAAAGAGGGGGGACCCGGGAAAATATAGGCCGGTCAGCCTAACATCCATACCGGGTAAGATGGTGGAATGCCTCATCAAAGATAGGATCTCAAAACACATAGATGAACAGGCCTTGCTGAGGGAGAGTCAGCATGGCTTCTGTAAGGGTAAGTCTTGCCTCACGAACCTTATAGAATTCTTTGAAAAGGTCAACAGGCATGTGGATGCAGGAGAACCCGTGGACATTATATATCTGGACTTTCAGAAGGCGTTTGACACGGTCCCTCACCAAAGGCTACTGAAAAAACTCCACAGTCAGGGAATTAGAGGACAGGTCCTCTCATGGATTGAGAACTGTTTGGAGGCCAGGAAACAGAGAGTGGGTGTCAACGGGCAATTTTCACAATGGAGAGAGGTGAAAAGCGGTGTGCCCCAAGGATCTGTCCTGGGACCGGTGCTTTTCAACCTCTTCATAAATGACCTGGAGACAGGGTTGAGCAGTGAGGTGGCTAAGTTTGCAGACGACACCAAACTTTTCCGAGTGGTGAAGACCAGAAGTGATTGTGAGGAGCTCCAGAAGGATATCTCCAGACTGGCAGAATGGGCAGCAAAATGGCAGATGCGCTTCAATGTCAGTAAGTGTAAAGTCATGCACATTGGGGCAAAAAATCAAAACTTTAGATATAGGCTGATGGGTTCTGAGCTGTCTGTGACAGATCAGGAGAGAGATCTTGGGGTGGTGGTGGACAGCTTGATTAAAGTGTCGACCCAATGTGCGGCGGCAATGAAGAAGGCCAATTCTATGCTTGGGATAATTAGGAAGGGTATTGAGAACAAAACGGCTAGTATTATAATGCCGTTGTACAAATCTATGGTAAGGCCACACCTGGAGTATTGTGTCCAGTTCTGGTCGCCGCATCTCAAAAAAGATATAGTGGAAATGGAAAAGGTGCAAAAGAGAGCGACTAAGATGATTACGGGACTGGGGCACCTTCCTTATGAGGAAAGGCTACGGCGTTTGGGCCTCTTCAGCCTAGAAAAGAGATGCCTGAGGGGGGACATGATTGAGACATACAAAATTATGCAGGGGATGGACAGAGTGGATAGGGAGATGCTCTTTACACTCTCACATAATACCAGAACCAGGGGACATCCACTAAAATTGAGTGTTGGGCAGGTTAGGACAGACAAAAGAAAATATTTCTTTACTCAGCGTGTGGTCGGTCTGTGGAACTCCTTGCCACAGGATGTGGTGCTGGCGTCTAGCCTATAGGCCTTTAAAAGGGGATTGGACAAGTTTCTGAAGGAAAAATCCATTATGGGGTACAAGCCATGATGTGTATGCGCAACCTCCTGATTTTAGAAATGGGTTATGTCAGAATGCCAGATGCAAGGGAGGGCACCAGGATGAGGTCTCTTGTTATCTGGTGTGCTCCCTGGGGCATTTGGTGGGCCGCTGTGAGATACAGGAAGCTGGACTAGATGGGCCTATGGCCTGATCCAGTGGGGCTGTTCTTATGTTCTTATGGGATGGTGCTCCCCACCCCATAAAGCACCTTCCCATGTTAAATGCCCCTTTTATTGAATTGTGGGCCTGCCACCTCTGCAGTTTCCTGTGCTGCTGCTTGGATTCAAAAGCAAGAGGTGAATGGAGTGGAAGAAAAATTTTGGTGGAGAGGAGAGTTGTGTGACTAGATTCCCTTCTGCTGTATCCTTTGTATACAAGCAGCAGGATCAGTGGAGGCGGACTGTGTGCAACCCCCTCCAGTGTAAAAAAAACCCAACATTTTCATGACTTTATATTTAATTGTGGGCTGAATCCTATCTAACTTTCCAGCACTGATGCAGCTGTGCCCACAGGATGTGCAATGCATCCTGCAGTAGGTGTCAGTCACAGAGACCTCCTCAAAGTAAGGGAACTTTGGTCCCTTACCTCAAGACTGCACTGCAGCTGCATCAGCACTGGAAAGCTGGATATGATTCAGCCCTGTATTCCATAGCACTTTTGCGGTATTTATCTTAAAATTAAAAAAATATATAAATTGTCAGTTGCATTTTTTTCCATGGGTTAAAAAAAACCTAATCTGTATAAAACTGTGCCCCTCCCAGTTCATTACTGCGCCCCTCTGAGGTCTGCATCCTAGACAGCTGTCTAGTTGGCCTAATGATAGCACGGTCCCTGGTTCCAGGACTGTGGATCTGGGTAACATCATATTCTTGTTCTAATGCTTCTTTCTTCCCATCCCTCTCCCTCCCCTCCCCAGCAGAAAAATTAACAAGTCACTTGTCTCCCCCTGCTTTCCCCCTAGTCTGATGCCACATAGTCCTATGCTCATCATGGAACAAAGCTAAACCAAACTCTGATCTACATTTCCCTCCTGTCTGAATAGAGTTCTTTGGAAAATAGCCAGAATTCCTTCCCTTCTGATATGCTTCTCTACTGTTGTGTCAATGCTGCCTGAGGAATCTTATTTCGAACATGAAAATGCAGGCTGGAAATGGTTGGTTGGTCATACAGCAGTACTAATTTTCAAAAGCAGCAACTCTTAGATTTGCTAGGTCAGAAGAACAGTCTCTCTAATTCTGCTTACTAGTTCTCCATAAACTCACTTGTAGCCAATATATAAAATTATAGGTCTGGGATGGAATAGGATCAGTCATCATGAGATACAGGAACAACAAGGTCTGATCAAGAGAGAAGGCAAAGGAGACGTAAGGCTGATTTGAAAGAATTACAGTCCACTCATGTAGGTGGCAGGCATTCAAGTCTTACTAGCAACTGACCTAGAGGAGGGGAGTATGAGGCTATTGACAGTAGACCTCAAATAACCTCTTGCAAACTAGAAGGAGGTTACTGTAATCTCCTACTCACAGGGTGACCTAATACAATGGAGGACACAGTACCTATCCCTTCAACCGTGGTATACCAAGGGAATTTCGGCAGGGGCAGCTTTTTAAACCCTTCCACACTGAGCTGCACCTTCCAAAATATCCTCTTCCATACCATGAATAAAGGAGTAGGCACTGTGTCTTCCACTCTATCTGGTCACCCTGCCTACTCATCAGTAGGAATGGGGGGACTAGAATAATGAGTGGCTGTGGCTTGGAAAGCTGCTGGAAGAGGCTGAAGAGGAAGAAACATTTGAGGTGCTCTCAGAGCAAGCATGGAAATGGGGAGAAGGTATAGGTGTTTATGAACTCCCTTTCTTTCTCCTAAGACCATGGGCAGGATGAGAAAAATTGAGGAAGTTGTACAGAACAGAGAATGTACAGTAAACAAAAGAGTGCGGTATAAAAATATGTGGAAAAGTGGAATATACTCAACTAACAAACCAAATTATTAAGAAATCAAAGAAAGCTAAAGAAAGGTGACTTATAACTCAATGCCACATCATGGAATAATTAATTAAAAGAGCACAACAGGAAAAGGCATATCAAATGAGCAAATATAGAGAATCACAAGCAAAACTTTTAAACACTCCTGATATGATGGCATGAGCACAGAGAGTTGCAAAGAGTGGTTGCAAAGAGCATCCAATGAGAGTGCAGAAAGCATTTCTATCCAGGTCCTGAGAAGTTGCCAATTTTTTCCTGCAGGTCTTCCAACCTGCAGGAGCAGCTTTTCAGAAAGGAGTGCAAAAAACTGCTGTTGCAAGGGTGGGAGAAAATCCCTTGGTTTGATAGGAAACGTGCACATCCTTGTGCTCCGGCACACACAACCCTTTTGGGTTCCAGCTGCTATTTAGAAAAGTGACACTGGGGAGAAACGCTTTCAGACACTGTAATAGAAAGAGAAGAGATAACACATGCCAGAAAAGGAGAAGGAAGAATTTAACAGAGCACTGGAGGACATGATGATGCAAAGGAACAAATCAGCAGAAGCTGAAATCCTTGCTGAGTTTCTGAAATAAGCAGCAGACTTATTCAAATATCTTTTAAAATTAGTTAGGGTAATCATCATGTATAAAATTACTTAGGGTAATAAACCAAATTATTTCTGCTAGTATATAAGAACCTATTCCTAAAGAGAGAAATACAGACAAATGAAAGAATCATGGAACAGGGACAGGACAATCTTACACTCAGGCTACACCAGTTTAATGGTAGGTATCAGTCCTGCACTAAGGGGGAGGAGCAAAGAAGTCTGCAGAGGCTAGCAGAGACCTTGCTGCCACTCCCCCAGCAGCTGTAGCAATATTATTATTTATTATTATTAACAGTATTTATATACCGCTTTTCAACGAAAAGTTCATAAAGCTGTTTACAGAGAAAAATCAAATAACTAATACCTCCAGAATGTACCAATCATGGAACAGCATGCCAAAAGTGCTCTCCACAAATACACAGGGTATGGAAGGAGTCAATCAATGCATGGTAACAGGCAGATGCCCTTATGTTAACACACTATAACTGCACACCACTTGATACAAGGATGGCACACTGTGCTTCTCACTTAAGGCACTACTTGTGGCATAGGCAGCAAAGGACCAGGAACCCTGGCACCCAGAGTTCAGCTCCACATATGCTATGCATACAAACATAAACTGCGAAGGACCTATTTGTCCACATCAAAGAGAGAAGATTATTCAGTATATATGTTATCTCCTAAGGAACAAAGACACAAGCCTCTCCTGGGCAAGGGTTCAAGTTCCCAGGGGGGGAACCCATCTGCTGGAAAGAATTGTTTTGCAAGGGGAGGAACTGAGACAAACCACAAGAGGATCCTCAATTGCACTCTGATTCAGGCAAGCACAAATACTGGTAGCTCACTAATACAAGTTGGGTTTTCTGTGCTCTCCATTGTTTTCCATGGATTCGTTTTAGACCTACAGTGCTTCCGATGTCAGCATAGTTTAAGGTCCTTGTTTGGGGTGTGGCTGTATCCTGGAGGATGCATAGGATCTGATGCAACATCTTCACCCATTTTTTTTTAATGTTTTCAAAAGCTAACTTACACTGATAGTGAAGTTACACTGATATAATGTTCTCTGGTGTTACTCTGGAGATACTCTAGTGCAGGGGTGTCAAAGCAGCCCCCAGAAGCTTTTTAACCGACCCTCAGGCTCTCAGTTGCTGAGGTGTTACTGCTGAAATGGCAGCCCACATAGAAATGTGGCTTTCCCAAATCTTGAAATATGATCAAGATTTGCCTATTTTCTCTTCTGTCGTTTGCAGTTAATGAGTTTCTATATGAGATCAAGGTCTGGCTTCTGGCCATTAGCTGCTTAATGATGTCACTTCCTGCTTAATGACATCATTTCCAGCCCTCAGCAGGAGCCCTGAATGCTAACTTTGGCCCTCTGTATGAAATGACTAGAGCAGCGGTTCTCAAATGTTTCTGTTTCTGGAGCCCTTTATACTCCTAAAAGGAGTCTCAGGGAGTCCCATTGGCACATGCACAGAATCTCAGGGAATCCCAGAGTGTTCCCTGCCTCCTGGTGCAAACCAGGCAGGGGATAGTTACTTATGGTGTGTTCATGGAGCCCTTTAAGGAGTGTCAGAGAGTCCCAGGGCTCCTAGGAGTACATTTTGAGAAATACTGCTCTCAAGCTACACTCTCAAGATACACCAGTCTTGAAAACTTATACTATATCCTATGCAGGTCAACTCTGTGTCTGTGTCTGTTTTAAGTAAAGGTTTGTGCCCTATGTTTATTAAAGCTGCAGTCCTAAAATTTACTAGAGGCAAAACTCAGTTTTCTCAGTGGAATTATTTCTGATTAATCTTGTTTAGGATATGAGCTATGCTTGAAAAACGCCATGGTCTAAGGATGGGAAAAGGATGATGGCAAAGGAGCAGAAGAGGACAATGGTGGGCTAGACTCTAGCCACAAGAACATCCACATCACTCTCTTCTCCTCCATCTTCCTCTGTTCTGTGCCTCTCTTCCTTTTTCCATCCAGGGAGTCAGAATGGGAGGAGCAGCAGGAGAGGCAAGTTGTCGACTAGAAGTGCATGTCCCCTGCCAAACTGCTATCTGAGGCGATTGCCTCAGAACCCAATCCTATGCATGTTTACTCAGAAATAAGTCCCATTATAGTCAATGGCGTTTACTCCCAGGTAAGTATAGAGAGGATTGCAGCCTCTGTCAGCCTCACTGATGGGCTGGACCTGCCAATGGCCCTTAAGATGCTATAGTGGGAACCAATGCACAAGTGCAGAGAATGAGCCCAGTACTAGCATGTGTTTGGGGCAGGATCTCATGATATATGCTACAAAGAATAGGACTAGGCCAAAGTATTATGAATTTTGCGGGACAAATCTTTCTTTCTATGTGTATGAAAATAACTTCATTAAAAACACCGGGGGGGGGGGGGGCTTTGTACCACCATTTTGAAACATTTAATTGCCTCCATAGCTTGGCTGAAAAATTTACCAAGGGAGTATCTTTGCATGTGCATCTCTACTAAGCTACTTTCAAAATAATATAAATAGTTTATTTATTAGCTCTTGTATTCATGTTTATGAAGGTGCCCTTCTGAATTCCAATTAATGTTGACAATGCATAGAAGAAAAATGATCACCCAGGGAAGTCTTTGAAGGATCAGGATTAAGGCTTTTACACTGGCCTAACCTGTTCCATATTAGTAACTCATTTATATTTTTGCGATATACATAGGATTGTGACATGTGACTGCTAAATATTGTTGTAATTTTTGATTTCATGAGCTTTTTAAGTTTTAAATCATAGCTGTTTATTAATTGTCCTGGCTGATTTTGTTTGTTTTATGCTAAATCAATTTACTCCCAGTGTGAATATCCAGGATAACAGATGTAGAGTCTGACGTTTTTCAGAGATATCAAACAAACAAACCTCTCTGGTGCTACTAGTGCTGATTTCCACATGCTGTGTGCCTTATGTTCCTTAATCTGGTTCTGGAGGGACCACTTCATAGGATTAAGGTAGCTTCATTTTCATGCCTCTTTAATCTTTGGCTTCTCTGCCAGAACTTCTCTGCCTACTGGCAAATGTGCCAGTAGGGATGGTGAACTAAACACAGCACTTTCAGTTTACATATACCAGTGAGCAGCCATCCATTAGGGTACAATCCAGCCAAAGTTAACCACTTTTAAGTCCCATTGATGTCACAGCATGTGTTCTATTCTATTGGAATCAACTGAATTTAAACATCTTTAATTTTTCTGGACTATAATTTATGTTCATAGTTCATGAACATATAATTTATGTACATAGTAATATCTAGACCGATCTTTAGGGATATCTTGACAAGATTGGGGGCCCAATCCCATCCAATTTTCCAGTGTTGGTTCAGTTGCACCAGTGGCGTGTGAGTTGCATTCTGTGGTGGAAGGGCAGTCACTGGGGTCTTCTCAAGGTATGGGAACATTTGTTCCCTTACCATGGGGCTGTATTGAGGCTACACTAGAGCCAGAAAGTTGGATAGCATTGGGCCCTGGGAAGCCTGACTTTTAAACAGAATCTACACACCATTGACCTAAAAACAATGTGATTTCCAAACAGCATTTTGAATTTTATGATTATGAAATTTGTTCAAAACAGTAATTCTGATATTATTTAATCAATGTTGTTTTCATATTCAGAGTAGTATGCAACAAATTTTTGTTTCAGCATTAATGTCTATGTATTTTGAAATGGTAGCGGGATAAAAAATATATGAGAACATAAAAAGAGCCCACTGGATCAGGCCAAAGGCCCATTTAGTCCAGTTTTCTGTATCTCAGTGGCCTACCAAATGCCCCAGGAAGCACACAAGACATTGTGTCTGTTGACACAACCTGTGTCCTGGTGCCCTCCCTTGCATCTGGCAATCAGAGGCGGCCTGCCTCTAAAACCAAGAGCTTGCACACCTACTATGCACCTACTATGTCTAATTTTTCTGACTACACACTTTGATCCAATACCAGTAGAATGCCTTTCCACGTAAACACAGGGCAAGGTTTTGCTATGAAAATTGCTTTGTGAATTACGTTTTGTTGAAATATTCTTAATAAGTTTTTTTGTAAGGAATTACTACCTACATCAAAATCCAGGGGCAGAGAAGGGAGAGCTACTGGTGGTCAGAAGGAATTGAACAGCTGCATTCCATAAGTAGAAGGAAACTTTAATATGTCTGGAGCTTACCTTTTAAACTGGTAAATAAAATGAAGCTTTCTAGCCTGACAATATATACAAGAGTATACTTGAAATCAAGTCATTCTGATAGGGAGCTTCATAGGATGCAGCCTGCACTGATACACTGTTGAGGAAATATTTAATCAACAGAGGCAAATGTTAATTAGCTGAAGATGAAGAGCTCATTTGTTTTTGTTTTTGAAACCTTCCTGGCACTGGTATACTACTATAAGAAAATATTACAGATGGCCTTTTTTTCCCTTTGCAATATTGTACATTATCTCACACTTCCATCCAGAGTCCTGAACAATAATTTATATTGAGATTTTTGCTTTATGCCAATTTATTTCAATATACTTAAGCCAAACCTAAAGTTTGAAAGCAGATGTATGTCCGTAGGTTTTCTTGGCCAGCAGAATTCCAACAATTTAACATATCTGGGTTATGTTACCCAATATGTTAAATTGTTTGAAAGCAGATGTTTACTCAAAACTGGTGGTGGAACTTTAACTAGTGGTTGGATCTAGAGATAATTCCGATGAGGCTCCAATGGACAGAGCTTATGTGCAGGAGAGGGGTGTTGGAGAAAGGGTCAACAACACTGCATAAGATCCTATACCTTAAAGGGGCAATATGGCATGTATGAACTATGCAGATGCAATGTAGGAGCTTCTGTTCTTATTTTTTCCAGTAAAGTTCACTTTGGTATGCAGACTGCTAATCTCAGGCTATTCTGCCTTCCTCTTCCACCTCCTCCCCAGAGTTCCCTTCAGATAAATAACAATACAGATAGCAAGCATGTAGGACCTCTTTCTCCCTGCTTCCCTATCCAGGTATGGAGTTCTCATACACAAAATATTTGCTTTCTTTATGACCACATGCCTTGGAGTGATCTTCTTAACAGAAGTTTCCCAAATTCTGCTGTGCAAACCAGCTATGCTAACAGTTGGGTCATCACAACTTACCCCTTCCACTAGGTATGTTCCATCTGTGGAACCACTGCCCTTTCACACTTTAGATGTGATATCTGCATTGGGTCTATGTGCAAGATCAAATAGCTTCACTGAAGTGACTGCCATGCAACAAGGGATAAGGGGAAATAAATCCCATTACTTTGAATTTGTGCAGCAGCCACCTCCTACCCTGCACTGGATACAGCACAGGCCAGTTAGCCTGCCTGTTTCAGCACAGGATAGGATTGGGCTGCCCAAACAAGACCATCCACTGGGAAGCTCTGCTGTGCATGATCTCTGGGTAAATTCATTTCAAGGGGCTTGCACAGAAGAAGTTTTCTTGCTATGAATTGGACACTTAACAGCCTAATGATTAGGCCCCAATCCTATACTCTCCCTGCCATAGCACCAAAATGGGCTGTACTGTATACTGTGGGGGAGAAATTAGGAGGCTTGGGGGGGAAAGGGAAAATATTTTCCCTTACCCCTCCCTAAGCCTCCTGATCACCAGTGGGTCTCTTCAGACCTATTGTCCAAGGAGACAAAGGGGTATGCCAGCTGCTAACAGAGAGATAGCATCCAGCACAAGTTGCCTGTACAGGGTGTCTCCCCCTCCTGCCACCACTACACCCCCAGCCCTCCCCCTGTTCTGCCCCCACCTCCCTGAGTTGGCAGGTGGTCCCATCCCTAGTGTTGTCACTGGGCCTCCATGACCTCTTCACAGTGGTGGACTGGAAGCATGTGGCTATGCATGTAGTTGGCAGGCTGTTCACGATGGCCTTAAAGCTTGTCCTGTTGCCAGAACGCTAGTTCTGGGAGCAGCGATAAGAGAGTGCATATTTTTTCACCAAATATAAAACTACCTGAGTTCTAAAAGATGCACATTAACATGGATTGACAGTCATGATGGACCAGAAAGAGACCAAGATAGTAGAGACAGTAGCACCTCATCAATGTGACTGGCACTGCTTGCGTCAGAGGAAGTGAATCAGAACCTTTTTCTACCTCAGCAGCAGCAAATGCTGTAATAACATTTTCTCCTTCCAATGTTATTTTTGTTCAATTCTCTATATTACACATGCAATGTGTGTAATATGTACATATATGTTTACTATTGCTTAATGGCAATTACCCAACTTTGGTGACTTTATCCCTGGAGGCTGGGGGATAAGAATAGGCCCTCAGTTCAACTGTACTTGTCGTAAGAGGCGAATAAACAGCCACCGGGTAGGTGGGACTCATTAGCCTGGGAAGGCAGCTCATCTAAGAGAAGGAAAACTCTGATCCTAAACCTCCACTGCCTTGTGGCTATATCCAGTTATGGAAAAGGCTTCAGGAGTCAACCTCGAGGCAAAATCAGGAGCCGGAGTCCCTGAGGCAGTTCGCGGCTGTATACAGTCACATTCTGGCAACTCCTGCAACGCCGCTGGAAACAACCGTATTGGCTTCTGCCTTTCCATTGGGCCATTTCAGTGACATGGAGAGGGGGGATTTGCTGCATGGGTAACAGCCTATCCTCCATACCTTCTTTACCCAGGCTTCGCACACTGGAGAGGACACTCCAACTTCGCCATACGGCGTTGGCACAACACGGGAAGCAGCAGTTTACCGGTTATAAGTCTTCACTTGATTGGCATAGAGCACGACGCCAAGGATGGTTGGAGAGATCATTGCATCTCATTGGGTAGCTACTGCCAGCCTTAAGCTGAGCAGTCCCCAGTCAGTAAGGTGCTGCCTCGCTACAGTCCGTTAACCTCACGGGATGCGTGGGGTTTAGGGTGAAAACCGACAAGCGGATCAACAACTCTGCACCAGGCAACAGAAAACAGACTACATTTGCTCCCAGTGTGGAAGGGGTTGTCACACTCAAATTGGCCTCTTCAGTCACACTGGACACAGTTCCAGAACCACTTTTCAGAGCATGATACCATAGTCTTCCGAGACTGAAGGATGCCAATGAATAAATGACTTTATGAAACGTAGTGTGCAAAACTTGTAAGAAAATAAATAAAAGCACTAATGATCAAGTCTGAACTCACATTTTTGACAAATGAGGCATTGCCAGTATTAGGCCCACCCACACAAATGGGAGAGTGAGTGAACTTAGTGCACAGCGGGGCAATGTGTGCTCCTGCCCCTCACTATCTGGGTACTATCCTGCTGGAGGTTGCAATAACCCTTTTTTCCAGTAATAAATTCAGCAATAGGCAGCAGCAACTGCTCCCATTGCAGAAGTCTGTAGAGGGGCAATCCAGTTATTAGGAAAGTAGATAGCTCACAGTGCCATGTAGATAAGCAAAGCCAATTTCAAACGCTGCTAGTCTGCATAATAAAATACACAGCAAATGGCTGCTCTTGATTGTAAGGACCTCTCTGGAGAGTCAAAGCACTAAAGAGAACCATCAGGCTGTTTGGCAGCCTAAAGAGGAGGAGTTCAAATTGGAGTAATTAGGGATATAGTACCAAAGCACAAGTCAGAAGAGATGGCAACAGAAGCAAAAACTCAATCTATTGGCCTGTCGTCTCCTGAACCAAACCACTGGCCCACCATGCCTACTGATTAGCAGAGGTCTTCTCTTCACTGTCCTATCTGGAGGCGCAAGGCACGTTCTCTACCATCAAGGTTCAGCTCCCCCCCCCCCAAGTACAGTATAAGCTGTTGCAAGGAGTGTGTGTCCTCCCAGCCAAAGAACTGTACACTAAATGGAATATTGTGTGTGTGTGTGTGTGTGTGTGTGTGTGAGACAGAGAAAAATTCATGATATGAAGTCCTGCTCTGTTAAAATCACTGAGAGTTTATCATTGACTTCAGTAAAACCAGGATTGCACTGACATTTCTAACCTATTAAATAACTCAACCCTAGTGCACCACTGAGACCTCTTTTAAAAAATACATTATATAACATAAGTAAGGTTGGGGTAATAACAAAGTGTTAAAAGACGTGCTTAATTAATATGTGATGCTAGTTCACAATGACTAACCAAACAGTTAGGCAGTGAAGCAGTAGCCCCGGGCAGCAGATTGGTGGGGAGCGGCGTCCATCTCTAGCTGCCAACTTGCCTCCACTGCTCCTCCTTTTCTTTTTAATCTCAAATTGGAAGAGGATTAGGGAGGCAGAGAGGAAGAAGAAACTTGAAGGGAGGAGAGTGTTGAACTAGAACACGGGAGAGTGGGAGAAGTGCAGGCTGGTGAATCATCAGGTAAGTAGGGCAGCATTTGGCTGGCTGCCTCAGGCAGCAGGAGATCTTGGGCCAGCCCTGGCTGCCACAGTCCCCAAAAATGCATCCTCCAGCTGCTGTTAGCCCTGGGAGGCTAACAGCAGCTTTGTCCCACTGGAAGCTGCCCTCTTGAGAGAATGGCAGCCATAGAGGCCCAGCCCAGACTGGGATTGTGGTTATGGCAAAGAATTGAAGTCTCATTTCCCCATGCCAGGATTCTAATCCAGGTCAAGGCTTTTGAGGGTGCTAAAAGAAGTTGAGTATCATTCCTAATGGTGCATTCTATGTAGTATGTAGTTTGGTTCTTTAATGTACGACTGGAACAAGAAGAAAACAAATTAAGCGTGTTCCTTGTTTGTGAGATCCTAAAGAAAGTAGATGTGTTAAATTCTATTTCTTTCCTTAATTCAAGTCAGACAAGTATTTACATTCTACAGTGAGAAGTGGCAGGGTTGATGCTGTCCTGGAAAGCATCCCTTCTGACCTGGAGTTTCTTCCTTCTTATCAAATATTTGTTGTTGTAGTTACTCAGTAGTGAAAAAGAGACATTGTTCATCCGGTCTGGTCCAAGACTCCTGATGCCTGAGACAGCATGCCGAATGCTGCCCATATAAAGTGCTGTCCTCTGCGCCCCCCTCCACTGGTCTAACTCATTACTTTCCTCAATGTTTCCTCTTCCTTTCTGTGCCCCCTTTTCTAAAATAGTGAGTGGAAGCAGGGGTAGGGGAGGCAGGCAGGCAGAGATGGGAACCCTCCACCAGTAAGCTGCCTGAGTCTCTGCTTCAGTTAGCCACATGGATGAGCCAGCCCCACTCTCATCTTCAAATGTACCTTCCAGATTGTACAGCCTAGGGCTGAATTTTGACTCTGAAGATAGATAGGTTCTTCTTAGCCCTGGATGATGTTGACCCTGAGTCAAACATATGATCTCCACATCTGAGAGACCAAATATCATTCTGTGATCCACACCCTAGTCTCAACCCCATTTATTTATTTGCAAGTTGCAGTGACCATATGGAATTTGTTTCCAGTAGATATACGTGTGTGCATATATGCTACACAAGGCATTTTTAAAATCATCACTAAAAAACTCATGGCTGTAGATTTAAAATGTTTCTAACATAAAAGAAACCATTTGATGGAGCCATTCTATATCTTCAAAGCTTCTGGACTACATTTTTCTAAGGGGAAACAGTTATGCTTGCATCAAAAATAGCAAGCCTCTACCATTGTAATTGTTCTTTTTGGTAACTTTTTAAATTTTGTTCATGAGCTATGGATGGGACCATTCAACTAGATTTCAAGGCAACTTGTCATTTGTGTTTTCAAAGCCTTAAAACAAATTTAGCTTAATCTTGCTTGAAATGGTATTCTTTTCTTGCAAACTACAAAGTAAACATCCATTCATGCTCAGAGCCATGTGGGGGTTGGAAAAAGCAGGAGCTCCCTACTGATTTAGATTTCAAATAGCATCCTGAACCTAATAATAAAAAGCTTCCTAAGCAATATGAGTCGGCAGCTGTTATCAAGTGGACCTGACAGCAAAGCCTGATCTTATTCTGACAGCTGGTGCATAACTATATTTTGTAATATAGGACATGCTTTGGTTTAGTGACGAAAATACCAAAATTAGCATACCTTACTTACTGTGGAGACAGTTGTTTTCTATTTCCAAGTAAGTATAATTAGGTTTATATAACTGTGTTGTTTTTTTTAGAAAATTTAGAGCAACTTTATATGGGTACTTCATCCATGCTTGACCAGAGCCACACATACTGAGCTTCTTCAGTGCTACAGTACAGCCTGTACCCAGGCCATTGTCTCAGAAAGGTAGAGAGTTTATGTTATTATTGTTCAAGCTCCAATAGCCTGGAGCTGCTACAGCTGTGGTTGCAAAGAAAAAAACCACATCATTGCCTCTGTTTATCCCTTGTTACTTTTAACTTTCAGTTATTTTTCCAAAAACAGTAGCTAAGGGGCCTATCACAAAAGGCTACCTAGTTACTTTGTCAGTTTGGGGGGGGGGGGAGAACTCCAGTGCATCTAATGGGCTGTGTGATAAGCAACACCTCAGCTGCTAAAGTTGATCTTTCCTGGCATGCAGCTGCAATGATGGGGGAAAGTTTCACCTCCTCAATTTCTAATTGCTGCATTCCTTTTAAAAGCTCTTGAAAGCTCAGGAGCTCTGACAAAATGAGCAGCCAGAAGCCTCATATATGTGGAATGGGTGAAACTCGCATTATGTTGATAATATTCTTGGCCCTGATGCACTTAGTTTTTTAATATAGCAGCTGTGAGGGCCCCACAATTGATGTTCTGAGAGGGAATTGGTAACCCATTGCCCATGCCACAGTCTGGTCCAAAAGGGGGTGGGGGAGCTTCTTTGTGGCTGACCTGGGAGGAAAGCTGCAGGGGACACAAGCTGCATCAGGACTGTGATGCACCCAAAGGATTACCCATGCTCCCACATCCATGTTCTAATCCAGATTGAGCCTTGGCCCCATGATTGCTATTTTGCTCAGAAAAATTAGGCACATCAGGATGAAACCTGTCATGATTGTGCCATGTGGCCCACAGGATTCTTGCTTCCAAACTCACATTTTAGTATTGGCACACAGTGAGATCTAGGCAACGTGCTAAGGAATGCGTGTACTTGATATACTATATACCCCTGAGCTCACGTGTACTTAAAACAGAAGGGGAGCTAGAATGCCATTCACGATTATTCTACTTGAAGGAGACCTTGCTTTCCCTGTGGGTAAGATATTTTAAAACCATTCATGTTAAAAAATTGATTCTTTTGTCACACCCATTCTTGAAAAAACTGTTTACCTCTTTGATGTTTCAGTCTATGACAACGAATGTCCTTAAGGGATATTATGTACATCTGAGCCTTGAGCTTAGCAGGTGTGTTTGCTGCAGGGTGAAATAGAAGCCCTTCCTTGTTGTTTACTGTATTTCCCATCATATGAGGAAGTTTAAAGGTAAGATAATACCCTTTTATTAGAAAATGGGGAAACTTTGGTATAACAGCTATTAAAATTAATAGACTTGGAAGGTAGGGCGGACAGAATTACTATAGCAATTTCATTATATTCGGCAGCCAAAATTCAGGGGATAATTGTTCAAAACAATGGTGGCTCATTATGCAATGTTATAGTTTGAAAACTAGTGGCATGGTTTATCTTTACGACAACAATAAGTTTGATTTGATGTAATTATCATAGATTGTGCATGATTCCTACATTTGTTTATTTTTATTTGTTTTGTTTTTCTGGTGGCCTTCATCAGATCACATTATCCTTTTTGCTGCCTATGGTTTATATACAGCACATGTTGCTGCCAGTGATTCACTGGAAAATTGTAGTGGCCTATGGCTCAGCAACAGTGAAGATGGTGTTGTCATTCATAGCAGAAAATTGCCCAACTAGATTCCTAATAGCTTTAAATAAACCTATTCAGAGATAAAAACAAAATGTTTCATTGCATCAGCAGGCCCTGATGCAACAAGATATTTAAGAACATGCTTTAAAAGGGACTGTGCTGAATCAAGTTCTCACATAGAGATGTAATGTCTGTAAACCCTCATACATACCTAGTGCTTCAGAAGTCTGTCTGCCATAATAGTTTCATAAGTACATAAGAACAGCCCCACTGGATCAGGCCATAGGCCCATCTAATCCAGCTTCCTGTATCTCACAGTGGCCCACCAAATGCCCCAGGGAGCACACCAGATAACAAGAGACCTCATCCTGGTGCCCTCCCTTGCATCTGGCATTCTGACATAACCCATTTCTAAAATCAGGAGGTTGCGCATACACATCATGGCTTGTACCCCATAATGGATTTTTCCTTCAGAAACTTGTCCAATCCCCTTTTAAAGGCATCTAGGCTAGACGCCAGCACCACATCCTGTGGCAAGGAGTTCCACAGACTGACCACACGCTGAGTAAAGAAATATTTTCTTTTGTCTGTCCTAACCCGCCCAACACTCAATTTTAGTGGATGTCCCCTGGTTCTGGTATTATGTGAGAGTGTAAAGAGCATCTCCCTATCCACTCTGTCCATCCCCTGCATAATTTTGTATGTCTCAATCATGTCCCCCCTCAGGCATCTCTTTTCTAGGCTGAAGAGGTCCAAACACCATAGCCTTTCCTCATAAGGAAGGTGCCCCAGCCCCGAAATCATCTTAGTCGCTCTCTTTTGCACCTTTTCCATTTCCACTATGTCTTTTTTGAGATGCGGCGACCTCAACAATGGCCCCAGTTCTCTACTGCAGTACTGCTAGACTCCACCACCAGGGTAGCTTGCCTGTTTAAACTGCAGAGACCCAGTTCCTAAGGCAGCAGTCCTTCCAGGTATAGCAGCACACATCAGCTCCCCAGCCTAGTAGTCCATTAGTCAGATAATCAATTAGCCAGAAGGTCAGTCCACAAGGCAGAGCCCTAAGTCAACAGTCCAGTAGGCATAAAGTCAGTCAGAGTATCCAGGCCAAAGTCCAGGGTCAATAAGCCAAGTCACAGTCCAAGGTCGGCAGGCAGGCAGATCAGCCTCCAACCTGCACTCCTTCTACAACTCACAAAACCTTCCTGCCTCAGGTGCTTCTTATATCCTTAGGTACCTCACTGCCTCTAGTGGCTGCAGCTGTGCAGCACACCCTTTGCTGAAAGCCCATGCCTTAACTCTTAAAGGGGCCACTGCAGACACCACATTCTAGCCAGATCTTCCGTGATTCCAATACACAGCCTCTTCTTTCTGGATTACCCTGCAGCTCCTAGCACTGGCCCTGCTCAGGCTGGTACCTCATAGGGTTGTTGTGAAGATACAAGAAGTAGAGGAAGTGGGGTGTGTGGGGGCAGGGAGATGAGGGGGGATTGGACAGATCAAGTTCCAGAACAGGAGCGAGATTGGCGATGCGTTCCCAGTCTCATACTTTGTTTGTTTGCTTATTGGGGTTGTGGCACGAAAAAGGTTGAAGACCACTGCATTATTGCATCCTAAAACATTACTGCTGCTCCGTAACCGTAGATTCTTTCTTGGTAATCACAGCATGAATTATACAGTGAATGATACAGTAGTTTATTACCAGCCTGTGCTCAAAACCATGAAAACCTCAAATGCCCAGCTACTTATATACTAAATGAATATTTTAATTAATATTTTTTTAAATTTTTAATTGAACTTATCTGAGGGAAACTGAGTAAAAAACTGAGTGCCCAGGGAGTTCGGGGAATTCCAGTCACGAGTAAACAGAAACCCAAAGCTCTGCTTCCAATGTCAACACTACAATGGCTTGAAAAATGAGAAAGGACATTTCATGCCAGCAGTTTAGCCATTCATGCAGAATAAAAGTACTGTGATACACCAGAGAGAACTGTTTAAAGGATTGTTGCTGCTTACAGCTTGTTGAGGTTCCTTTACAAAAAAATGAGCTGTTATTTTAAAGAATCTCTATATCCTATACCACTTTTTTCAATTAAAAAAAAAGTTCACAAAGCAATTTACAAAGCAGTGGAAATGGGGGGGGGGGATGAGCCCTGTCCCAGGAGGATTGGAATCTAAAAACAGACCAGCAAATTGCAACTGGAAATGGGAGGAGAAGACAGTTGCTGTCTGACTGCTAATTGTAAAAGAACTACCACTTTAAAGGATGCTTCTTTTCCCAGCCTGCAGAAGTAACCGATTCTGTTCTGGTGAGAGTATTTAGCAGTGTAGTGGAGCTAGCCAGGCCAAGCATCAGTCAGGGGCATTCCAAATGAGTTGTTTGTGTGGAGCAGCACTCTTGGGTACCCTTAGATGGGCAGTTGAACAGCAAGCCTCCAGCCCATGTGACTGCTATTCTCTCCAGCTGGTTGCTCCACTGGGCACCACAATCCACTTATAACTTCTGGGAGCAAGCTGGAAGATGCGTACAGTAGCAGCCTCCTTCTCCCTCCAGCAGTGTTGAAGGAGGAAAGGGGGGGGGAGAAGACTGAAGCAACTCCAAATCACATCTCCCTGCCTACTTGGTGGGTACTTGGCCTGCCAACTTCCCTGCACTTATGACCCCTCTTCTGATTGTAATGAGCAAGAGCTGAGGATGCTGAAGATTAGAAAATTGCATACTTCCTGGTCCCTCCTGTGTCTCCCCCACATTTACACCCCAATCTCCTTCCCATTTTGTCCTCGTCACTGGTGGAGTTGCACACATGTCCGAGTTCATGCCAGTGCCATGTTTTTTCTGGTATTGCACTGGTACTAATGGTGCATCCATTGGTAGGCAGACTTGTGCACCAGCATGTCTATCATTGCACTACCATCTGTGAAGATATGCTAGCTTATCTAAAGGAAAGGATGAAACGGTCAGAAATTTGAAATTGAGCCTTAATATTTTGGTGTAAATGTATGTGTTTTATGCATATAATGTTCTGATTATTGCTTTTTGAAAAAGCCATTGTGTGCTTGAAACATGCTTTCACATTTTGATTCACTACCATGCTTTTTATGTTTGCTGCAATTATTAGTTACACCTCCAGGTATTGGTCTTGCATCAGCCTTGGCTGAGTGGTACCATTCATGTGACTGAAAACGAGTATTTGTTGGAATTCCTGGATTGAGTCCTTAGGGTATTTCTCCCCTTTACAATTGTTTGTTTTAAGCTATGTAATGCCAAACATCAGATCCTTGACTTTTCAGCTAAGAGAGTTGCTTTGTCATCTCTAGAGTCAGATGTTTTATTTTTTTGACAAAATTCAGTGAAATTAACAAAGGGGAACTTAACTGCAAAAGTTTCTCTTTGGTCAAAACCTAAAGGGAACAGCTTTGATATAAAAATATTTTGGCTTTAGGTGTACAGCAATAAAGAATTGATTTAGAATTGAACAAAACATTTGATATTTGAGAACTTTTTTCACAGCACAAAAATAACTTTGACACCTCTAGTTTGCCATAGAATGGCCTAGGAAGGAATCTTTCCCCTGCAGCATCGCACTTAGATTAGTCCTTCTCACCTCTGCTGTCTGTCAACATTCCTTTGTAATTGCTAGTTAGTGGGATAACCTACAATGATTCAGAAAAGTACAGGACTTGCTTGCCTGAAAGTATTTTTATTTGAATCAGTCTGATCCTCAAATCAGTTGAGTTTAGATACTTGGATTGAACCCAGTCTGGTCAATAGAATTATATCAGCTTACATTTCAGTGCTTTGGCAGAACTGGCCTGTGGAGCATAGCCAAGAGATCATATAGACATTTTGTTTCTGGAATGTCAGGCTAGGGAATGCATTCATGGAACTAGTTATCTCAACTTCCTTAATATATATTTCATGTTTCCCACTAAGATTTTCAGTCCTTTTTTTTAGTACTGGTAGAAGAACAAGCCAAATCATGCACAGTTCCTTCTTAAAACAAGATCAGTTCTGGATGAAAAAATATAGGGTGAATTTCTGAAACCAGTTTAGCTTATATGTGGGAGTTTGTGTTTTTTTGTACCAATTTGAAATGCTTGCCCTTACAGGGCAGTGGAATTCGATCCCATAATCCACTGAACATATCCTATACAAAAACTCCAAAAATGTTGGTCTATTAGAAAAAAATCCAAAAATAATAGTAGGACAATACTTTTATTAGGACCAACTAAAATGTTACAAAGAAGTGAGCAAACTTTCAAGTTTTTTTTCCACATTTTAAAAATACAATTTTTTACTCCAAGAAGCTCAGGGTAGTATACATGGTTCCTCCCCTCCTTTTGTCCTCACCACAACCCTATGTGGTGGGCTGAGAGATACTGACTGGCCCAAGGTCACCCAGGAATCTTCACAGCTATCTGTGATTTGAACCTGGATGTTCCAGGTCTAAGGCAAACTCCTGAACCACTACTACACCATTCTGGCTCTCCAGTTGCAATATCCTTTTCTCTCCCTCTTTTGCTTGTCCGTTTGTGTGTGTGCATGCACAAACGTGTGATCTGGCTTTATATTCAACCTGATGAAGCATTTTGATGTCCTTGAAAGCTTTGGTCAGTTCTGATAAAGATAATACTATATTATTACCTTTGAGCTAATACTAGTCCATCAAGCAGGTAAAGTGAAAGGTTTGTCTTGGAGAAATAATGGAAGCACTCTTCATGAAAATTGTTGGATTTTTTCCCCAGTATTCCAAGACACAATGACTCGTGAAGTAGACAAGTTCAAATTCTCATCTCAGGTTTCTTGAATGGTAACATGGACTTCGGTATGTGGTACAAAAGGTTGCTAAGGAAGGATATTCTTTCCACTTCCCACCTGGTAATTATCAGAATGTAGAATCTGGATGTTGTCCACCACACCATACCCGAGTCTGCACCTCAGACTCAAAGTCCTTGATTCCATCACTGGAATTGAGGCTCTGGTTCCCTCTGTTAGTGACTCCTCAGACTCTGGCCCCAATTCAAAATAATTTACAATAAGATCCCCTAACCCTCTCGCTCAAGGAAAATACTGTATTAATAATAAAAAAGGAGAGGGATTTGTCCAAAACTCGAACGCTTCAGCTTCATAGTCAATGAAAAAATAATAAGAGTGTCTCTGAGCATAGGTAGAATGCCTTTCCAGCACTCTAGTTTCTCCAGACCATCAATGTACTATAGCTTTCCATGCTATCTCAAGGAGGAAATTGACAGTGACTTTTCCCAGTTACAACACAACCATTTTGGCTGGCCAGTTTGTACTGGAGGAAAGTCAAATGTTGCAGTTCATTCTGAAAATATTGAAAAATTGACCCAAAGAAAGAAAAGCATGTTAAACCTCTGCATTAGAAGCACTGTGTTGTTAGCCCCATTAGAGTCCAAAGACCATATCTCTCTGCATTATAGGGGTTTCTGGTAAGAAAGTGGAGACCAGTTTAGGATCTAAAGTTCTGTACTGCTTCATTTATGCATCTGCTCAGGAGAGATATTTCCCTTTAAACCTATTGTTTATGAAAGGCCCACCTGTTTTGACTCTCCATTGGCATGTAGGACGTCAGCTGCACTGTTGATGTGAGGAGAGGAGTGCTTCAAGTGTCCGTAAGTGGCACAGACCAGTGAAAGGGGCATGACTGAATGTTTAAGCAGCAGCTCATTTGTTCTATTATGGAAAAAGTTGCTTCCAGTGTCTTGGGAGATGTTGAAAAGAGATGTAGCAGTAAGTAACTTTAAAACAAATTGGTACGTGATTGTATCTGTACAACTAGGATGGCCTTTCCAAAACAAACATTAATGCAAACTAACAGAATGGTATTCACTGTGTGTTTAATAAAGTGTAACTCCAGTTGTATCTATTCAATAGGTACAGTCCTTGTTTTTACTAACAATGTTTTCCAGTTGCCAGAATGGATTGTATCTGTACCTCATACTAGAGCATCCCTGCTCATTGCTTACTTAGCTGGCTGGCACAGTTCTGCATGTGTGAAATAGGAACTAGTTTGTAACATTGCTAAAATCCAGTGACCTCGTACATTTTGGCAGTGTAAAGCAAAATGCTTTTTGACCATTAAAACATACACGTTTATGTGAAAACGCGCTTTCTGAGTGATTTCACCGAGGTATAATGTAGGTTTTTGATATTATTTCAAACCATTTACTATAGCAAGCTAATGCCCCACACCAAATTGGGAACACTAATTTGTACAGGATGACAGTGGAGATCAATATACCTGGTCAATACTTCATATCAATTGGGTTTATGCTCTAAAATATGTCACAGAATCTCTAAAACACTCATGTATGTCTGCTGTGACACCTTGAGTTTCTCAGCAGGATGAGGAAAGGGTTTTTTACAAATAGATGTTTGAAAGCCACTGATATTCAGTAATGTCAATTATGTGTAGACTACAGTGTAAGATAAATCAGTAGGTTATGATGATAGCCATGTTTCTTATTAGGTTACCTTTGATATTTTGGAATATTTTAACTTTGACAGTCAAAATTTAAGACTTAAAAGGGAATTGAATGAGGCATCTCCTTTTAAAAAAACAGAATGATGTCCAGCATTTTCAGGAATCAGATTATATATTCTGAATTATGGATCACATTTTCCAAAGCATAGGTATATTCCTGGTTGTTGATAAAATGCATGAACGAGTTTGCCATTTACATCTGTGGTGTGTCCCATTTTCAGACCAATACTCCTGAGTGCCACTGCAAGCTTAATTTTCCCTTTCTCCAAAAATCCATCCTTGCTGCCGGCTATACGAGAGATTTCATGCCCTGTTTTTGAGAAAGAGATTAAATTTCCACAGTATCTGAAGTATGTTGAGGCATGTGTATACCCAACTTAAGATTTTTGTTTATTGTAGAAATGCCTTAATTGTTTTTGATTCATCTACTCAGTGAGTGTGAAAGGTAGATGTAATTATGTAGACAGCCTTATGCAATCTTATGCAAACTTTCATGGGAGTAAGTCTCACTGAAAATAATAGATCTTACTGCTGAGTAAATATGTATATAAAATTGCACTGTTACACAAGACCAGTCACTGTTGAAGTAGATGCCTGGCACTCCTACAATAATAATAATAACTGCAATGCATCATATGCTGTATGTGAAAGCCAGTTTTTGGCATCTGTTATTATTAGACTTGGTTCTTTCCAAGTTTGGGACCGAGGCAAAGTAAAGGTGAGTCTCTGACAGCGATTTTCAATCTTTTTCATCTCACGGCACACTGACAAGGCACTGAAATTGTCAAGGCACACCATCAGGTTTTTGACAATTGACAAGGCACACCATGCTGACAGTGGGGACTCACATCCCCCATTGACCCTACTAATAAATGACCTTCCCCAAATTCCTGTGGCAACCTGTGGGCCACTTGCGGTACACCAATGTGGGGGATGGCACAGTGGTTGAAAATGGCTTGTCTATGGCAAAATCACTACTAATTCTGTCAAGAGAGAGGCCAAGCCATACTGTCAGCAGGGGGATTTACTTCAGTGGTTCAGCATCAAATTAATGAATATTAATCAATAACCTGAGGTCAAATTTGAATTTCCTTCCTCTTTGGTTAACATAGAAGCATTACTAGTGGGAACCAAGTTTTTATTTAAGACAGGACTCAGTCCTAGAACATGATATGCATTAATGATAAAGGAGAGAGTGCCCTAAGTATTTGCAGTGTTCTGTAACTGTCCCTGGAGCCCAGCAACACAAGTATCGCAGAGAATAAGAAAAACAGCCCGATGACCCAGCGCACAGTGTGTAAGCTGGATTCATTTCACAGCATGCAAGCTAAGCCACCTCTGTGCAGCTTTCAGGGAATTCTGATGATATCATTGACAAAGACTCTGGGGAAAAGACAGTGTTCCAGACCTCTGGTGAAAAGTGAGTTGATTCATACTGACATCATATTGAGGCTGCCATTTACTTCCCACTGTTTCTGTCATTTAGCATAACTTGGAGAAAACAACTTGTTCCTGTGGCACTTCAAATAAATGGCACAAATATTTAAAGAAGGTGTATCCAGTCTCATCTGGATACAAAGTGGTAAATATAAAAATCAATCATGAAATAGACCCTATGCATAATGCACAACTGTAACATAGTTTGATAAACAAGCAGATTTAATGAGACATAAATGACCAAAAAATAAAAAACTGCAAATAAAGTGAAAAGCTCTTTGTGGATTTTCTGGATTTGTGCGAGATCACACTTGGGCATTCCTGAGGGCTCTTCTCATAAATCTGTCAGTCATTGTTCTCCCTCTTAACCAGAGCAGCTCTGATTCATCAGTTCATAATCTCTCTCAGTTCCAACTTGGTCATCAGCTACCCTGCGTTGTTCTGCTGCTTGTGCAAGTGTTTTAAAATTTGCACACATCTCCTCCCTTTCATTTGCTCTATGTATGTACTTAGGTCTCCTTCCTCTTGCTTCTTCCTTCTAGTTTCCCCTTCAGCCACATTCTGAACAAGTTCATCATGTCTCAGAACGTGCCTTGTCGTGCTCTTTTGCCTCTTCTTCATGCCTTGCCACAGTCCTCACCCCAGCTTTATTGGTTTTTGTCTCTATCCAACTGAGGGCCCAATCCTATCCAATTTTCCAGTGCTGGTACAGTTGTGCCAGTGGGGTGTGCACTGCATCCTGTGGTGGAGGGGCAGTCACTGGGGCCTTCTTATGTTATGGGAACATTTGTTCCCTTACTATAGGACTGCATTGTGGCTACACCAGAGCTGGAAAGTTGGTCAGGATTGGGCCCTAACTTGGTACATTCTTCTCAAGCACCTCACATGGGCTCCCTTCTATTTCTCTCTCAGTATTGGCCTAATTATTCATGTCTCTTATAGGTGTGTTATATCTTGCCGCTTTTAGGGTGCTTTTATACTAGTCCTGTTCTCTGGAATTGCCAGACTCGTTTCACTCAGGCCCAAATCCTAACCAACCTTCTTCCTGCATTGACATAGCTGTGTCAATGTGGCATATGCTGCATCCTGCATTTGAGTGGCAGTCATGGACGCCTCCTCAAGGTAAGAGAATGTTTATTCCCTTACCTCAGAGCTGCATTGCCCTTACCTCACTGCTGGAAAGTTGGTTTGGATTGTGCACTCAATCTTTTTGAAGCATTCAGAATTAACATGTGGCGTTTTCTGCATTTCTTCCTGTGATTTTTTCAGACCTGATTTGAGGGGTCATCACAGTAATCTATGATTTTGTGAATTATTATTATATTTTTCTTTTTAAACATATTTATACTTTAAAAATAATTTTAGTTTTCTTCTTCCTTTTTCTTTTTTATTAAAGAAAAGGGAAAATAGTGAGGTTATTATGAGAGGAAATAATCAAATTTAAAGCTACCTAATTCCAGGTGCAGAAGCTGATATTAGGACATTTCAGACAGATCCTTCAAGGAGCAACTGGTCACTAATTTCTCAGCTGAAAGTAATGACATGAGCTGCCCTTGCAAGCAATGCGCTTGTGATTCCAGGGCATAGTGCCAGTATAAATTACACAACACCTAAGGAGGTCTTGGTCTAGTAAGTGCCTCCGTGCTTGGGAGCTCCACATATGTCGTCTTGAGGTCCATGATGGAAGAAAGACACAAATATATTTGAAGTTTTTCAAGGAGCTTTGATGGATAGAATGAACATGTGAGTGGATATTACAGGAGGCTCCAGGCATTTTATAATACAGGGGCCACAACAGGAAGGGCCCTGAAGCTCACATGGCTTTCTTGATTGGAAAGAATTCTAAATGGCGCCTCTCCAACAGATCTTAATGAACAATAGGCTTTATAGGGAAAGAGTACATAATGTCAGTCCCTAGGATGTACAGTATAATAGCACATATACGTATCCCTTTAAAACTAATGACGTATTCAAGACTGGAGCTCAATATCTTTAATTCCATTGCTCCCTTGTTCAGCATAGGCAGGCACTCTAAAGCACATTCTATATCCATATCTGGATCAGAGCTGGCCATAAATATTTGTGCTAAGTAATTTGATCATAACCATTGTCTGCTAAAGATCTAGTCAGCATTTCATCAGTCTCTCTCTTTGGTAATTTGCTGGGAAGAAGGCAAAGGAGGAAAATAATCTTGGAGGGACGTTCTGCATCTGGGTGATATCAAGCTTCAGACATTCCAGTAGTGAGTCTTCATCCTCTCTTTAAGCCAGGACTACCCAAAACTGTTATACAATGCCAGTGATAGAGAGCTGGAATGCCAGGGCATTAAAGGGGACTAATTGCTTGATTCAAAAACTTGAGGTTAGCAAATTAGTACATAGGTTGTGGTATACTGCACTCCCAGTATAATATTGCAAATCCATTACATAAGAATGGATTTGTTATAATAGTGAGAAGAAATTAAAGGGAAGGGGGCAGCTTGCTAATGTCACAGATAGAATAATATAGCCTAGTTTAATCCATTTTTGCTCAGCCCACAGGTGTACACATTTGGTCCCTGTTGCATATATACTCATATAACATTGGGCAGAAATGTCTTAAGCTGGTGTTACCAACAAGAACCATGTGATGCTTTTTCTTCACTTCTGATGGGACAGTAGAGAAGAACTTTGAGGAGCATTCTTCACTAGTTATAGTGAAGTCCTCACTGGAAGCAAACCTGTGCCAGGCTGTGTAAAGTCAGAGCATTCAAAGACTCACATCTCATGAGAAAACTTTCCTGTACATAAACTTGCAATCAGGGAGAAGACTTAAATTAGAACCTTGCTCCTTGACATCTTGTTATCTATATGAAGATAACTTTTTTCTTTTATGTGAAGAGGAGCATTCATTCAAACATGAGTCCCCACCTACAGACTGAACTGGTATAGTCCAGAGATATCTCAGTGAGACTTATGCTTCAGTTCTTTAGGCCTGAAATGTTGCAAACGATGTTGGCTGGGCTATCCAAGACTTCCTGGCACCCAGAGCCATGTGCCTCCTACCTGGTGATCCATTAACCTCTGCTCCTTCTGCTTCCTGAATTGGAAAAAGAAAGGGGGAGGTGTTCTAGCCCACTCCTTGCCACACTTCCTCTTTGTTTTGCTAGATTCCCAGGCCAAGCTTCATTTATGCCCACTCTAAGCTAATTAGCTCCCCTTCATTCCCCAACAATAGCCCCAGTTCTCCCCTGCAACACTGCTGGACCCCACCACCAGGGTAGCTCACCTGTTTGATCTGCAGAGGTCCTCCTTCCTTCCCTCTGCTGCCAGCCTCTTCTCCAGCCTCTGCAGCAACACCTTGTCCTCAGTAGGTCTTGGGCATGGCAGCCACGCACCAGTCTCCAGCAGTTTCCAAAGTTCATTCACCCATCTGTCCTTTAGTCAGTCCATCAGACATTAGTTCCTCAGTCCATTAATCCACCAGTCCAGTTTCCTTCTTTCCTCCTGCTACTACCCATACCCCTCTCCTCCCTGCAGGTGCTGCTTTTATACCTGAGGGCCCTATTGCCTTCAAGTGACTGCAACTTGAAGGTGTATACCACAAAGAAAGAAGGGTTCCACTAAATCCAGGAGGGTGTCCGCATGGCTAAGGAGCCAAGTTAAAGAGGCTGTAAAGAGCAAGGAAGCTTCCTTCCGTAAATGGAAGACTTGCCCTAATGAGGAGAATAAAAAGGAACATAAACTATGGTAAAAGAAATGTAAGAAGGTGATATGGGAGGCCAAGCGAGACTATAAGGAACACATGGCCAACAACAATAAGGGGAATAATAAAAGCTTCTTCAAATATGTTAGGAGCAGGAAACCTGCCAGAGAAGCGGTTGGCCCTCTGGATGGTGAGGGAGGGAAAGGGGAGATAAAAGGAGACTTAGAGATGGCAGAGAAATTAAATGAGTTCTTTGCATCTGTCTTCACGGCAGAAGACCTTGGGCAGATACCGCTGCCCAAACGGCCCCTCCTGACCGAGGAATTAAGTCAGAGGTTAAAAGAGAAGATGTTTCAGACCTCATTGATAAATTAAAGATCAATAAGTCACCTGGCCTTGATGGCATCCACCCAAGAGTTATTAAGGAATTGAAGAATGAAGTTGCTGATCTCTTGACTAAGATATGCAACTTGTCCCTCAAAAGGCCACAGTGCCAGAAGATTGGAGGATAGCAAATGTCATGCCTATCTTTAAAAAGGGAAAGAGGGGGGACCCGGGAAACTATAGGCCGGTCAGCCTAACATCCATACCGGGTAAGATGGTGGAATGCTTCATCAAAGATAGGATCTCAAAACACATACAGGCCTTGCTGAGGGAGAATCAGCATGACTTCTGTAAGGATAAGTCTTGCCTCACAAACCTTACAGAATTCTTTGAAAAGGTCAACAGGCATGTGGATGCATGTGGATGCAGGAGACATTATATATCTGGACTTTCAGAAGGCGTTTGACACGGTCCCTCACCAAAGGCTACTAAAAACAGTTAGGGAATTAGAGGACAGGTCCTCTCCTGGATTGAGAACTGGTTGAAGGCCAGGAAACAGAGAGTGGGTGTCAATGGGCAATTTTCACAGTGAAGTGAAAAGCAGTGTGCCTCAAGGATCTGTCCTGGGACCGGTGCTTTTCAACCTCTTCATAAATGACCTGGAGACAGGGTTGAGCAGTGAGGTGGCAAAGTTTGCAGACGACATCAAACTTTTCCAAGTGGTGAAGACCAGAAGTGATTGTGAGGAGCTCCAGAAGGATCTCTCCAGACTGGCAGAATGGGCAGCAAAATGGCAGATGCGCTTCAATGTCAGTAAGTGTAAGGTCGTGCACATTAGGGCAAAAAATCAAAACTTCACATATAGGCTGATGGGTTCTGAGCTGTCTGTGACAGATCAGGAGAGAGATCTTGGGGTGGTGGTGGACAAGTCAATGAAAGTGTCGACTCAATGTGCGGCGGCAATAAAGAAGGCCAATTCTATGCTTGGGATCATTAGAAAAGGTATTGAGAACAAAACGGTTAATATTATAATGCCGTTGTACAAATCTATGGTAAGGCCACACCTGGAGTATTGCGTTCAGTTCTGGTCGCCGTATCTCAAAAAAAGACATAGTGGAAATGGAAAAGGTGCAAAAGAGAGCAACTAAGATAATTACGGGGCTGGGGCACCTTCCTTATGAGGAAAGGCTACGGCGTTTGGGCCTCTTCAGCCTAGAAAAGAGGCGCCTGAGGGGGGACATGATTGAGACATACAAAATTATGCAGGGGATGGACAGAGTGGATACAAAGATGCTCTTTACACTGTCACACAACACCAGAACCAGGGGACATCCACTAAAATTGAATGTTGGGAGAGTTAGGACAGACAAAAGAAAATATTTCTTTATTCAGCGTGTGGTTGGTCTGTGGAACTCCTTGCCACAGGATGTGGTGATGGCGTCTGGCCTGGACGCCTTTAAAAGGGGATTGGACAAGTTTCTGGAGGAAAAATCCATTACGGGTTACAAGCCATGATGTGCATGTACAACCTCCTGATTTTAGAAATGGGCTATGTCAGAAAGTCAGATGCAAGGGAGGGCGCCAGAATGAGGTCTCTTGTTATCTGGTGTGCTCCTTGGGGCATTTGGTGGGCCACTGTGAGATACAGGAAGCTGGACTAGATGGGCCTATGGCCTGATCCGGTGAGGCTGTTCTTATGTTCTTATGTTCTAACTATGCAGCACACGCACTGCAATCTAAGGCCCTGGTGTTAACCCCATGCTTGCCTGCCAGAGCAAGGGGCCACTGTTAGCACCACATCCTATACCCTCCAGGGATCTTGCACATTTCCATTACACTCTTTTGCTCTGTTTTTTTGTTTCTTTTTCCAGTTCAGCCAGCAGGAAGATGAGCAGCAATGCAAGCAATGATTGAAATAGGCGGTGGGTGCCCCTCGCCACCCTTCTGCCTCAGACTTCCTCCTCAGTTGGCCTCATGGATAGGTATGGATAAGAATTAACACCTGAATTTAGTCTGTCATGCATTCCTTCAGGTGCAACAAAGAGAAAACATGAGTATTAATAGCTGGTTTGGATTCTGTTCTACTGGGTTTGGGGAAATAGGAACTGCATTGTGTCATTGTTTTCACCAAAGCCAGTAGTGTCAATCTTCCAAACATGATTCCCAATGCAGGTGGATATGAGGTCACCCCATATCAGATCCGCATTAGCTTTGCTCCATTTCCAGCATGCTATAATATACACTGTTATAATAGCTTCCTTCAGTGCTCTTAACCATTATTTTAATCTCAGTTGATTACAGAAATTGGACAACATGGCAATTTCCAGTGCCTGTTGCATAACTAGCCACAGCCACCCAGTGCCTACTTGTCTTACCCTAACAATGCATGGTATTCATGTGAAAATTTCTGTTATCTGTAAGGTGGCTGAGAAGCCGAAAGAAGGTTACCAGAGCTAGCAAACCCAAATAAATTTTATGAAGACAGTTAGAAGCACAAAACAGAAGAACCAGTACACTGGTTCAGAACCAGTATACACTGCCACATGTATATACACGAAGAGGGTAAGACTGTACAGGTTTTATGGCCGCTTAGCAATAGCATGGGATGCTCTCTCTGTTCCAAAATGTGAGAAAGTCTTGCATTTATGCTCTGCTTATTTTCCCTGCTACTTACTATGGAAACTTTTCAGGCACAGATGTTCTGCACCTGGGTACAGCAAAACATGTAAACAGTCCTTGAGTGTACCTGCATTTCCTCACATTCATCCCTTATTACTCTTGCCCCCACTCTCTCATCCAAATTTAGACCAGACAGCCCTTGGAGCTGTCTTTGCTTCTCTTTACCTATAAGGTACCAGGTGTGTTGAAGATGCAATAAGAATACTAAATTTTTGCACACCTGGCATTTCCTTTATCACACTATATACTCTTCGCTTATCTATTCTAGCCAGAAAAGGACAGTCATTCTGGATCCTCCTGCTGTGGCTTTGTGCATGCATGTTTCATCTGCTGTAATGCGGGATGCCACAAGGGAATGTGCCAGGCGCATTTGCATACTGTGACAACACAGCTCTGGGTGTTTCTTTTCCTTCCAGAATTTTTTTCTACTGCATAGTTTTTTTTAATGAACAGGAACACAAAGATTAAAGAAACCACCTCATGCTTAACACGGCAGTCAGTGAGATCTATTTGAAGCCCAAGTAATTCATCAAAGTCTGAAAGCCACAAATGAAAAGTTTGGGACTGCAATCCTCTCCACACTTTCCTGGGAATAAACTCCATTGACTATATGCATTGAATAAACCCCTGCTAATTGGGTAAGAGGCACTTTTTCAAGTGGGTGCTCCTTTTTTTAGCAGAGGGAGAGTAACTGGCTCATCTCATCCCAGCAGTGTCTGTTCTGGTGGCTGCCTGCTGGTATTCATTTGCATCTTTTTAGATTGTGAGCCCTTTTGGGACAGGGAGCCATTTAGTTATTTGATTTTTCTCTGTAAACCGCTTTGTGAACTTTTAGTTGAAAAGCGGTATATAAATACTGTTAATAAATACTGTTAATAACTTACTTCTGAGTAGAGAGGCACAGGACTGGGCTCCGAGTGATATATGGGGGGGGGCCATATCCACAGATCCTGTATTTGCGGATTGGGTCTGTGAGGCCACCCCATGCCCCCCTACGTGCGCCTTCTCTCCCCTCCCCACTGAGGGCTTCCTCCTCCAAAGTGAGGGAAGCAGAGCTTCCAGAGGGTGGAGTGTGTTCTCTGGTACCCGTGGTTTCACGCAACTGTGGGCGGACGGGTTCCAGAATGGAACTCTTGCGAATACCAGTGCACACCTGTATTTCTGCTATTGGGACAGGAGCCTCCTATTGTGGACCAGCTTAGGCTCACAGTGCACTGCAGGGGAGAGAAGACCTCTTACATTCCAAAACCTCAGTAGAAACACTACCATGAGGAAACTCTAGGTTAAGCTAGGGCAACCTTCCTTTCTAAGCTACTTCAGCTGCAATCCTAACCACACTTTCCTGAGAGTAAACCCCATTGAACAAAATAGGGCTTATTTCTGAGTAGACCTGGTTAGGATTGTGCCCTCACTTACTAAACTAGGGCAGCTCCCATCCATGTTTCCAAAAGTCTGTATTTCTTCAGCATGGAAGCCAGATGTTATGGAAAGGATCTAGGATGCGGTGTCAAACATAAGGCCCAGGGCCGGATGCAGCCCGTGGAAGCTTTTTGTCTGGCCCTTGGGCTCTAAGCTGCTGAGCAGTGCTGAGGTGTTACTACTAAAAGGGCAGCCCCTATGAAAATTGGGCTCTCCCATATCTTGAAATATGATAAAAATTTGTGTTTTCTCCTCTGCCATTTGTAGTTAATGAATTCCTAAGTGAGAAAAAAAATGCTTATTTTTGGTTATGAGTTGTTTAATGACATAACTTCCTGCCTAACGACATCACTTCCGGCCCTCAGCAGGCATCATGAATGCCATTCGTCCCTCGGTATGAAATGAGTTTGACACTCCTGATCTAGGAAGTCAGTCAAGCAGGCTAATGCCAACCCCTAAGCACCCAGTGGCATTCTGGTCTGTCCCCAAAGAGTCCAGGGACTCGTATTGGGCTGCTCTGGCCATCTGCCCAGTTCCAGTGTGGTGCTGTAATAGCTGGATTGTGTTGAGTCATCTGAGACTGGAGGCATTGGCCCAACCAGCAAATTGAAAGAAAGAAAGAAAGAAAGAAAGAAAGAAAGAAAGAAAGAAAGAAAGAAAGAAAGAAAGAAAGAAAGAGGGGGCTATGTGGGAGACAGACAGAGGTGGAGACTGAGGAAGCAAAGTGCAAGGAAATGCCGAAAGAGAAACATAGAGAACTTGGGAGACAGGAAAGACAAGGGCAAGCAGTGAGCTGGAGTGAGGGCCAAGGGAAGATGAAAGAAGATGGGCAGGGAAATGTTTGGGGCAGGGAAACAGGAGTCCTGGGGAAGAAAGGAAGGGGGCCAAGGAGAGGGACAACAGACAGGAAGAAGGAGCAGAAAAGAAGACAAGGGAATCTGGTTAGCAGGGATAAACCACAGCAAATTGGACCTCAAAGCAAAAAGGCACAGGGGCAGGCTGATGGAGGCCACCTGAACCTCCCTCATTAAACTCTGCTATAGTCAGATGGGCTGTAGTGCTCACTGGACTGGCTCATGCCCATCTCAACAGGTGGGGTGGTGAGGATCTGTTGTTCTTTCCTTGTCAGATGCAGAAGATGAGCAATATGCAAAACAGATGCCAGGGACTGAACATGTAGCTGCTTTGACTCAGCAGAGCCTCTTTTATGTTAATCGAACCTTAGGGGCTCCTTTAAAGAGAAGAGGAGAAAAGGGGTAAGACAAGGAGTTCACCACACTTCATTCATTCATTCATTCATTCATTGTGTTCATCATAAGAAGGGACAAGAAGTGGAACAGAAAGAGTGTGCTAATGCAAGACTTGGTTCTTGATTTTTGACTCTTGTCTCAGGTTTCTGGATTTCTCCCCACTTAATGACTAGCTTTTATGGGGCTGAGAACATGGGGAAAGGGGGAGCTCACTATAGGAATACTCCACCACTAAAAAGTTGTGGAAATGTGACTTCTTTCCAATGCCTAGAAAGCCTGCTCCCTGCCTGGCTCTGTTAACTTCTCCTTTGTGGCCATCTGGCATCATTACTCTTCATCTGAGACCTGGACGGACACTCTAGATCAATTATCCCAAAAGATGTGCTGGGTCACTATACTGTATTCTTTTTCATAATGTAATTTGTTAAGAAAAATGTTATTTCAACATTAAGCTCATACCGTATTTCACACTGATACAGTTTCAATCATGTCCTATTTTTGCTTGAAAGGACTACTTTATTATATTTATATTAAAAACTAATTAATACTTGATCATGAATAAATAAGCACATTATAGGTGTGCGCCACTTAACAACAGGGATACATTATGTGATTAGGTTATTAAGCAAGCATTCCACCCAAGCTAGTGCCTTTGATGTGTAAATATACACTCCCTGCCACTTGCTGCCTCTTCTTTGCATTAAGAGCCTCCTTGCTGTGTAAACAGACAAGCTATGGGAGACTTGCTTGCCTCATTAAGAACCTCTTTGTTGTGCTTTGACCACTGTCATTGATGCGGTCCGTTTTGGGCACACCTGCATATTTTTTAGCTTTCCATCTTTTGAAAGAAATACAGACAGCCCCACACATGCATGCACACACTGTAAGATAGAAGTCACTTTTAATGTTAATTCAGAAACTAGTATGCTGTAGCTTTAGAAAGATCTAAAACTGCTCTAGTCCTCAATGCCAGCATACTTTTATCATTTGGGGTGACTGCATTCTCTTCTGGTGAGACTGGAAGAATCAGGGTGAAGCTTTGGCCTGCCTAGAACATACAACCTGTGAACTATGCTCTCTACCAATGAGATCTGATTCATCCCTCATGGCCCCAGTGAAGTTTATAATTTCTGCCTTTCTCTGCCATTCTAACACAGCCACTTCATCCCTTTTTAACTACAGTTACATGCAACTTGGCACACACAATCCCTGCCTATAAGAAACAGATACTTTAGCATTCATGCTAATGCAGCCCAGCCTACTGACTCAAAAGTCTACATTTTGTGTGACACAATAAGGACTTGCATGTCTATTGCTGCAGAGGTGGTGATATAGTTGTCTTGGAATTCCTCAGAACAATTGCTGTTGAGTCAAACAGAATTCTCCTTAGACTGTCTGAATAAAGGGAACCCCTCAGGCTTCCCTCCAACCCACCTCATGAAAGAACATAAATAGGGCCTGGAAAGGAGGAGATCTGCTCTTTCAGAAGCTTTTTCCAGTCTTTTCAGCTACAAGTGCTACGAATTCCAAGAATTATATCTAATTTGTAAATGTTGTGAGTATAGCAGTTTTTCTGTTGCTGGAATTAAATTGTCAGCTGAGCAGCTCTGCTGCATACTGCAGTGACTGCTCTGTTTCCATGGAAATGGCTACAGCCTAAAAACAAGAACTTAAATTACCAATACAATTAGCGCTCTTATCTCTTACAAAGCTCAACTTTTTGACAAATAAAAAAATATGTCCAGTCAGATTTCAAACTCATCAGAACAGAAGTCATCAGAGGCTTTCAGATAAAGAGATTAAAGTGTTGCAATCAAAATTGAACTGAGTAGACAAATGATAGAAACCTTTATCCAGAGCCAAATTTCCTGTTACTTTAAGGCTGTCATTAAAAGATGGACTGAACTTCAGAAGTAAACTGGAAGACAGATTGGGATGTTCAGCGCTGTTTTTATACAGCAAGGGAGTACTTCCAGTTTACTTCCAGTGTTAAGTCTGTCAGTTATCCAAAGTATAGATGAACATAGTATTTACTTTGGCTTTTGGTCAGATGAATGCAAAGGTAAAGAATTATGTGGCATCCATCTAGCTAGGACAAGTGAGAATTTTGTGCACCAAAATGTACCTGCTAAGTAAGAACTAATTGTTGAATTCCACCAATAGTCCATTGGTCCAACTTTCTATTTCCAACTGTAGCAAGTTCATAATCAGGGCTTGAACATAATGGCTTTTTTCTGTAGTTTGACTCTAGCAACTGGGAATTGGAGCTGGGATCAAAAAAATCCAATAGTGATAGGATACCTTACCTTGCTGCAGCACCTTTCTAGGTTTCTTATAGTTCAATACAGCAGTTAAATAAATAGATCAATGGGTATTTTAGTCACTGTAAAGGTTTATTTTAGTCTGTAAAGGTGCAATACTGTTATTATTTCTCAAATATTTCAATTATTCGCTTGTGAGGGGGTGCCCCCAAAAGGGGGGGTTTCTGGGTATCACCCCATGGGGTGCCGAGGATCAGCTGGATGGTCTCTTAGGACCCCTGGGTGGGGTGTCCACCTCCCTGGGGTTCCTTGCAGGGGAAGCCTCAGACCAAGCCAGGGGGAGGGGGTTCACGACATCCTTGTCCTCCTCCCTGGAGGCAGGACCTGAGGCCCTTGGTCTTCAGGCAGGGGCTCAGCTCCAGCCTCCTGCCTTCCCTCTCCAGAACTACCTGTCATCACAGGCCTCCCTGCTTTTATCCTCCCCAGTCACACCTTTGGCTCCTCCCCTTCCTCCCTCTCTAGGCTTAAAGGGGCCCTGACCCTCTTTGGTGGTTAAGGGTGGCCTGGCTGTGCTCACTGCTCAGGTCAGGTGAGCTCTGGGGAGGGGCAGTCTCTCTCACCCAGCTGCCCTATGTCTTACCTGGTCAGCTGGAGAGGTGGTGGCGGCTCTATGGCCAGGCAGTTCTGCCCCTGGCCTGCAGCCAGGTAAGGCAGGGGTCAGACAAGGGCTCGACCCCTGACATCACTGTTGCATATAAAAGAACTATTTTAATAGTTCTGTGAATGAATGTTCTGTTGTTTTCCTTATTTTTGCCCATTTTCCCTTTCTAGCCCTCCAGAGGACTTTAGGATGCTGTAGCCTCTTACACAGACAACCTGACATTCTGGATGCAGGAGCCATTACCCTGGGATGCCCCCTCTGAGCTTTGTCTGAAACACCATTCCCAAAAATGCCACATGTACAAGGTGTGGATTGCTCCATCTTCCTCTCTGAGACCACCTGAAGGAATTAGCTTCTAGCCAACCCTCCTGCTGAGATTGACATGAACCTATTGCTTGGGCAGCCAAGGCCACTTGTCTAGAAAAAGGGGTGGGATGATGTGGCCAGGTGGTTTTCCTCCATCCAATTAGATGATCTATGACAGGGGTACCCAATCCCCGGCCCTGGGGCCACTTGCGGCCCTCGAGGACTCCCAATCCGGCCCGCAGCGAGTCCCCAGTCTCCAATGAGCCTCTGGCACTCCGGAGACTTGCTGGAGTCCGTGCTGGCCTGATGCAACTGCTCTCAGCATGACGGCCAACTGTCTGACCTTTCGCGTGAGCTGTGGGACGAGGGCTCCCTCCACTTCTTGCTGCTTCACATCTGTGATGCAGTAGTGGCAGCAAAGGAAAGGCCAGCTTTGCTTTGTGCAAGACCTTTTACAGGCCTTGAGCTATTGCAAGACCTTCATTCATTCATATAAGTTCCATCTAATATATTCATTTATGTAAATTTATTCAAATTTGAAATATAAATTAATTCTTTTTTCCTCAGCCCCTGACCCAGTGTCAGAGAGATGATGTGGCCCTCCTGCCAAAAAGTTTGGACACCCCTGATCTATGACATCATCCAACTTAGGTTTCCTAAGGTCAAGCGCAAGGATGCTTGGGTGTGTTCCAACTTGGCTCCCTCAGAAGAAGCATCTGTATGTGGCTAGGCCCTCACATGTTCAGCTATTAGTAGCAACAGTTTGCAACTGTGCTTGTTCTTGAAGAATAAATATGGAACAGAACTGGATGATGTTTTTGCGCTGTTAAGTGGAGGGAGCAGAAGTCCATTGGAATGCTTCCTTTGTTTCCAGGGATATAATAAGAACTTTAATCTCACTTATCCCACTGTAATGTAATACATCAGATAACCTTCTCCATTTGTTCCAGGGCTACTGACTCAGATCTGTTTTATCTTCCATGATTAAGGGAAGGCAGAAATAGTTCCATGCTGCCTGCCAATAATTTTGCTGAGATCTTAAGGCTGACATTCATCACTGTGCTGAATAAGAAAACCTTCATTATGCTTCAGCAACAGCCATAAGGCATAACCTCAGCAGATTTGTTTTACACAGTGACAGGAAATTTCCTTGATTCTTAAAATGCAAGCACTCCATTACCTATTCTGAGTCATCATATTGATACCATAGTGAGATGTGTGGGTTTCCTATGTTTGAGGCCTTTGCAGCCCCTAGTCAATCTAGTTAACCTGTTTTTTCCAGCTCCTCTTTCCCATGCAGCCCAGATCAGCATTTGTTTTTCACATGTCTATCCTGCTTTCCTTACAAGATTAGGAGTTGCCTGCCTGATGGTAATCCCATTTTAACTTCACAATAACTCTGTGAGGTTGGTTAGGCAGAGGGCAAGAGCAAAACAGAGAGCACTTCATGGCTGACTGGCAAGGCAAGCCCAGGTCCAAGTCCAACACATCTATCCCCATTACTTATTTACTTCTATAAGTAGAACACAGGTACACAGCAAATGTCAACAGGAGTAGAGCTCTAGAAGTCACATGCTGCAGGGAATCAAAAACAGGGGCAGCCAAACCATTCTGATCTGAAGGAAAATGTATTCCAGACTCAAAGTATGTTAGTTGGTCAGCTGCTGAGATGGGTGGCTGTTGAACTTTCACTATTGGGTCAGGCTTCACATTGGTGTAGTTATGAAACTGGATTGTATATAGCAATCTGGCAGGGGTCACAAAACAAACTTGCAGCAGGGTTTCTTGTACACCAAGGAAAGAAATGAGAGGAGGAACTTGTAGGCTTACACTGGAAACCCACAGTTCTGCTCTGGTCTGTCCCCCCTCTATTTTTCTTTTTAATTTATAAATATTTATTGAAAGACTCCTCCAGATGTGCCAATTGTGCCAGAAACCACTCCCATATTTTTGGATGGCCTTGTTACACCACCAAAGTGATAGCACATTCAGGTGCTGGCGTACTACTTTATTATTAATTTACAGGACTACACATGTGTCAGGGATAACCTATATATTAGTTTAAACATGTCATGGGGTTGGCATGATTGTCTTTTATTCAGTAAAAAGAAGCTGAATCAGAACCTCCACAGACTGGGCATGAATGAAGGTTGCTGCTTTAAGCCTCCATCCTGGTCCCAATCTAGATTCTCCTACCCCTACCTGCTATTTCCCCTGGAGAAAAACTTCAATTGGTGCTAATGTGAGCTTTATTCCTAGAGGAAATAACAGCCAAAGGGGCTCAATGTGGATCAGGATCATTGGGGGGGGGGGGCAGAGGTGAGGTGCCCCTTCCTTTCATGTGGTCCTGATCCATGAGGAGGCCTCAATTTTGCTGTTATTTCCTAATGTTGTTAAAAGGACACTCGCCCCAGTCATATGCTTGACTCATAGTTTGACCCTATGAGAATGGTCAAATACCCATCTCCTTTTTAGCTGCCTTAAATTCCTATAAGCCAGGGTGTCCAAACTTTTTGGTAGGAGGGCCACATCATCTCTCTGACACTGTGTCAGGGGCCAGGGGAAAAAAGAATTAATTTACATTTAAAATTTGAATAAATTTACATAAATGAATACAGTAGAGATGGAACTTATACAAATGAAGGTCTTGCAATAACTCAAGGCCTATAAAAGGCCTTGCACAAAGCAAGGCCAGCCTTTCCTTTGCTGCTGCTGCTGCATCACAGACATGAAACAGCAAGAAGTGGAGGGAGCCCTCATCCCACAGCTCACCCAAGAGGTCAAACAGTCACCCTCACACTGAGAGCAGTTGCATTGGGCCAGCACAGGCTCAAGCAAGTCTCCGGAGGGCCAGAGGCTCACTGGGGGCTCCCTGCAGGCTGGATTGGGAGTCCTCAAGGCCTGCAAATGGCCCCAGGGCTGGGGTTTGGCAACCCCTGCATTGGCCCATTTAGCCCAGCACTCTCTGCATCCAGCAACACTGACTCTCTAGGACCTTTTCCAGCCCTGTTAGCTTCTTTAACTAGAAAGGCCAGAGTCTGAGTCATTGGCAATTACATGCAAACTATGCACTCTGTCACTGAGCTATGGCCCTTCCCCACAAAGCACACAAAGTTTACTATATCCGCCAGCTTGTACTATATTTAGGACATAAGAAATGAAATATGACTGGGTATAAGCAGGAGGAACAGAGTTTTGTTTCGAATCATAGAAAGGAAAGTCTGTTGAACTCTTTATCTTAAAATGAAATATTGGAAAATGTTTACTTGGGTTGGGTTTGTTGTTATTTTTGGTGCATTTTATTAAACTGTCACAACATTGTTTACTCTTCAATAGTAATGTACTCTTGGGGCCAAACTAGGTGTCCCAGCAGGAAATCTTTCCTTTAAACACAGATCTGCCCGAATCGCTGAGAGAATAACAGGTGTATGTGTGCAAGTGTAAAGTTTGCAGAGCAAAAGGGATATACAGGTGAAAGGAGCTGAACCTCCATGTGACCTTTACTTATCTTACTTAAGATGAGTAAACTTACTTATCTGACCTTTACCTTACTTAAAGAGAGCGACTAAGATGATTACGGGGCTGGGGCACCTTCCTTATGAAGAAAGGCTACGGGCATTTGGGCCTCTTCAGCCTAGAAAAGAGATGCTTGAGGGGGGACATGATTGAGACATACAAAATTATGCAGGGGAGAGACAGAGTGGATAGGGAGATGCTCTTTACACTCTCACATAATACCAGAACCAGGGGACATCCACTAAAATTGAGTGTTGGGCGGGTTAGGACAGACAAAAGAAAATATTTCTTTACTCAGCGTGTGGTCAGTCTGTGGAACTCCTTGCCACAGGATGTGGTGATGGCCTCTAGCCTAGACGCCTTTAAAAGGGGATTGGACAAGTTTCTGGAGGAAAAATCCATTATGGGTTACAAGCCATGATGTGTATGCGCAACCTCCTGATTTTAGAAATGGGTTATGTCAGAATGCCAGATGCAAGGGAGGGCACCAGGATGAGGTCTCTTGTTATCTGGTGTGCTCCCTGGGGCATTTGGTGGGCCGCTGTGAGATACAGGAAGCTGGACTAGATGGGCCTATGGCCTGATCCAGTGGGGCTGTTCTTATGTTCTTATGTTCTTATCTTTATTATTATTATTATTATACTTTATTTTCACCCCGCCTTTCTCCCCGAAGGGACTCAAGGTGGCTTACAAACAAAGTTAAAACAAGTTAAAAACATAATTTAAAAGCAGATAAAAACATAACAGTCTTGACAGTCTCTCTGACAGATCTTGACAGTCTCTCTGCAAGTTTTTCTACCACCTGTGGTATTGCTCATAGCAAAATGTTTAAAGAGTCAAACCATAGGAAGGCTAGGCATGTGGGAGGGGGGTTGCCCTTCAGCTTCTTCACTCTACATGGAGTTGTGGCAGATCCATGACAAAACACAATTATCACCATCATGTCTCATTAGGCCTTCACTGACCAGTATTATTTAATCATAGTGGAGAGGTATGTAACACCAATAATGTTCTCTAACATATGTGCAGCAGAGGTTTTAGAAGGCTAGAACAAATCATAAGAGGTTTTGAGCCCAATCCTAACCATGTCTACTCAGAAGTAAGTCCCAATATAATCAATGGGGCTTGTTCCCTGGAAAGTGTGGATAGGATTGTAGCCTTCAGCCACAATCCTTTCCAGCACTGGCATAGTGGTGCTAATGGGGCATGTGCTACATCCTGCAGTTGGGTGTCACTCACAGAGGCCTCCTCAAAGTGAGGGAATGTTTGTTCCCTTACCTCAGAGCTGCATTGCCCTTATGTCAGTGCTGGAAAGCACTGACATAAGGGGTTAGGATTATGCCCTTAGTGTTTCTACCTTCTCAATAGTTTGAAGACTTAAGCGGGAAATGAATCAAGTATTTTATTGATGTACATTGACTATGGACTATGACCATCCTCCAATACTATGACCTAGAGAACTGTGCTGTTATCAGATCAGTCATTATTAGAGAATAGATACTGGGGCACGCTAATACTGGGTTGAACCCACTGAATGTATCTCACAATAAATTTTCTACTCTCATTATTCTGTGTTTATAGTTCAGCCAGAGATTATAGCATTTTCTTCTCCAGTAAAGTTTATTGATATTTCCAAAATACTGCTTTAGGTCCCTTCAGGGAGAAAGCTGGGATAAAAATACTGGAAATAAATAAAAATTCACAGATACCCCTCCCCCAGTGCAGTCCCAGTAGCAAGTCTTTAGGACCCCTGGGCATACTGGCGCCAGGTGATCCTGGCGCCCAGGTGATCCTCTTTCTCTCTGATTTTTGGACAAAGACATGAGGTGAAGACACTTTTTGTAGCAATAGTGCTTCCTTTTCTCCCTTGCATGGTATACCGGAGCCTCCCACTGCATTGAGAGGATACAGTGGTCTTTTTTTCTTACCTGGAGGAGGCCTATGTGACCACACACACACACCCCTTGCACATAGAATGTATTGTGTGCCCTTCTGGCATTGCTGCATTTGTGATGGAAAGCTGGTTAGGATTGGGCTGTCACTCACTCACTCTGGAGCTAGGAGGCAGGCTCAAGATATATCTTGCATCTGGGACAAATGAACAACAGAAGGGAGACAATTTCCAATCCTTCTGCATACATCACTTGAGGAAAAAATACCAACAGTGCACACCAAAAGTGCACAAACTTTATGTAAAGTGTATTTATCACACGATGAAACAAATTAGAGGTAGCATCATAATGACTTCAAGAGTTCCAAACAGAGCTTCATTTATTGCAAAGTGTGTAAGTCATGAACTGAACTGAAGAGTACACTCCATTGCCATTTTAGTCAGTGAAGTTTTGTCATAAACAGCCAGAGTAGCTAGATTTCTCTTGACCTCTGCAAGTGTAGCACTATAGCGAAGATGGCCAACCCTAAAGACGCACCCCAAAAGTGGTATCTTGTGGTACAGCACAATCCTATACATGTTTACTCAGAAACAAGTCTCATTTTGTTCAATGAAGCTTACCCCTTGGTGTGTTTACAAACACTTACAATATCCTTATGGATGTAACATAACACTGTTGCAGTTCGACCCCCACTATAATTTTAATGAAGAGTGACTTTTAAAAACCCCATCTGCTCTCTACCTCTTTAAGTGAATTGCAGGCCTTGAGAGGAATAATAACCTGCCAAAGGAAACATGCTTTCTGAGAGTGTGTTCTTGCTAATTAAATGAGTTTATTCCAGGAAATAAGGAAGAACTATATAAGAAATTCTAGCCTGAAGTCTTGCAATTATTTAATTACTGACAAAGCCATATGCTACAGGCAAATTGACTGAAAATCAAGGATAAGCCTCCAGTCTAGTAGGCTCTCTCACAATAAATCCACAAACTGGCTGATAAGCCTTTGACACAATCTACCTTATTGCTGACCAAAAAGCTTTCCTCCTGGTTCACAGGCAATAACTCCCCCAATGATGTGATGTGTGTCATGTCTCACTTTTCACCGCATGTCCAACAAAATGGCACAAACAGTATGTTTCCCTCTGCAAACACCTTCTTACACAATTCACCTTTAATGACTTGAATGAAAACATGAATGAACTGTTCAGTTGTTCCTATCCAACAGGTGCTGTAATCCTCTTCCTTTAGTGGGGTGAGAAAATGACTAGATCCCCATGAACGTAGGGGAGTGGCAGCTTAAAGAGCAAACCAAATAGAACAACTTGCCCAGTCATCTACATAATAGACTTTGGCTCAACACAGACCTTACTGACAAAACAATACCGTGATACCTGATGAAGGTGTGAGCCTTTGAATGGAACACTGTAGATCTTACCTATCATGAGCAATATGGTTGCATACTTGCAACTAAATAGCTTTAGGCATCATGAGGACATAACTGAAAAATGAGACATTTTCCTAACATGTGTTTTATCTGCAATAATAATTCTAAAGCCAGCACCAACTTAATATGATTTCAAAAGTGTTTAAAATCATCACAAGCCTGTAAAACTGAAGGCTCCTTTGGGAGTATAATTTCTCTCCTCCAGGCATATCTGAAAGATAGGAAATCTGCATATTTATACTGCAGAAATGACCATCAGACAAAACCACAGAGACTACTTTTACTTGAAGTATTTCAGGGCCAAAGGAACTATACATTAATTGTATGATAGGGGCCTGCATGTTTATTTAAATATAAATAGCTAAATAGTGCCTCAATCAGGTCTATATTTTGTGTGCGGGGGCAGGGGCCACACACACAAAAGCTTTAACCCTTTGCCTCCACTGCAGTCCTGATCCAGATCAGGACCCCTTGCACATCCTCTTATTTGCCTTGGGAAGAAAGCTGTTATTGGCACCAAGAGGGCTTCCCTCCTAGGACAAATAGCCAAAGGGGATCTTGATCAGATCAGGACCACCAAATGGGCAAAAAATTAATTCCCCATCCTCCAAATTTGATAGGGGTTCAACCTAGCTGCTATTTACGTTTTTAAAAAATCATCATCATCATCATCATCAAACAGGTCCATTCATACTATTAATGTGTCCTTTAGAGGAGAAAGCAGTGACCATGAAACCCCCTCCCTGCAATTACTCTGCGACCCCCACTTTCAGGAGAACCACTGCAAACCTAGCCCTAGAAAGGGACACTAAGGAGGACCCGGCTTCCCCCTCCTGTGGTTTCAGGTCTGCCTATGCTCTCATATTTACATCATTTACCAGCATTTGTCATACTTCACCAGGACAATTTGGAAATTGTCCATATTACCCAAATTGTTAAAGGAAGAGGGTGACATAATTGCAGGTGATGCTTTATGCTTCCTAAGCACTGGGAAGAAAAATGGTTAGCAATCCTTCAGCCTTATGTTCACATCTCTTTTCTTACCTAAAATGGTTTTAATATAACATAGCCCATTTCAGCACAGTCTTAAATTGATCATTTGCCCCACCAGCTTAATGCTGTCTAGGTAATCTGGTCAGATATGCAAAAAAACAAACAAAAACAAACAAACCACCAGACTCTTATCAGTAAAACTGCAACAGTGTAGTAATCAAGATGTTATTGTCGGACATTTTGAAGATACAAGCATTAATCTGAACATACAAGCAGCCTTGCATTGTAGAACAGTATCAGGCTCCACTGCCACATGAATGTTCCTAGGGAAATGCCAGACAGTGATCTCATGAAAGCAGATGGCTCTTGGCTAAGGACTCGGAACAAGATTCTTGTTTCTTTGTAGAATAGCAGGGGACCAGATGGGAATGTGTGTGAGAGAGGCAGAGATCACAAGTGAAAGAGCTGTAATGTTGACCCTTTTGACTTTTTTTTGTACATTTAATTTTCAAAAAGATCTTTTTAATTTTAAAAAAATGATAAATATGAAAAACTGGGGAATATGGAAATGCTCAAATTATCGAGGAATAAAAGGGACGCTCAATAAAATTCACAAGTCCCAACTTCCAATTCTGCTCTCCCCATTTTAGCCAAATATGGCCCCTCCTTCTAAAAAGGTAACTAAGGGAGGGGCTGTTGGAAGAGGGATTGCACATGAGCCAGACCTGTATACTGCGTGTGTGTATCTTCAACAGTATGGGGAACTATTATGTACATAGTTCTTAGTTTAAAGGCTTAAGAGTTGCTCTCTCTTACTTTGACTAGGTATTTGATTAGCTTCTTTTCCTGTCTCCCTGGTCAAATGGCCATGACCAGTTGCTTCTCTTGCTCTTATTTTGCAATATATACTGTATATGTGCTTTGTGTAACTTGGCTCTTCTGTGTCCTGGTAATTCAAGCACTGAAAGATGGACTAGACTGAAGACAAGAGTCATAATGTCACTTTCTCCTTCACATCATGGGAGCTGGAAATGGTTACTTACTGCAAATGAATTTATTCCATTACTCTCCTAAAGATATTGGGAACAATCCAGCCAAATTTGAGAACTAGTACATCTCATTATTCCAGTGGAAACATTGAGCATGGAGCATAGAATAATGCATTGTATCCTCAAAGGTCCCTGAACCTGTGAAAGGAACTTTTCTGTAGCTAGCCTCACACAGCCACTCTGTTGTTTTGGAAAAAAGCAACCAACTATGATGCTTGCTTAGCATGGATGTGCTAATAAGAGGCCTAGTATTGGAAAATTAGCATGGTGTCTACATGTCAAAAGAGAGGCTGCCAAAATGCAGTGATGTATGGCTTTGAAGTGTTGCTAGCCATTCATTTATATGGGAAAAGGTAAAGAGGAAAACTTAAGAACAGCAATGGAATGGAGGCTAAGCCTGTCTGCTACCCTTGACAATAGTATCTGGATGAGGTTCATGTTTCCCCTTTTCCAATAACAGTTCAATAACACAGGCCTACAAAATTGAAGACCGGAAAAGTTTTTCCCAAACTTTATGGTGGTTTGATTTGAATTTGGGGTGCTGATTCCAAAAATGGCATTTGTTTTGCCCTATCACGTCTAGTTTTGGAGATACAGTATAGCCTCATTAGTGAATGGTTCAAGCAGCTTCTTCATGAGGAAGCTGCTTGAACCATTCACTAAAGAGGCTATGCTGTGTCTCCAAAACTAGACGTGATAGGGCAAAACAAATGCCATTTTTGGAATCAGCACCCTAAATATACCCAGAAATTGGTTTAAGGAAGCAAAATGTGTGTTGGCCTGTGTAATAGGACTTAGTTACCCATAGTTGATCAAATAGTTATATCTAGCTTTCTATTTACAGTTTAGTAGTTTATAGAACTTAGTGGGAGACACTGAGAAATGAGCTAGCTAGCCTCTATCTGCTTATGCCCACCCTGGCATTTCTCTATCTCTTTTTGTGACACAAGCCAGGCCAGTGCCCAGAGTGGTGTCAAATTTCACCACCCATCATTAATTTTTTTCCCCTGACATGGGCCATAATACATGACACTGCCATCTCCTCCTCCTCACCTTCGATTCCTCTAAACAGGCCAGGCCATTTCGTGAGATCAGGGGCAGGATTGCAGTGAAGGCTACTTCCTCTTCTAGCTTTGTCACCATGCTCCTTGGAAGTGTCACTGGAGGAATAGGAGATAAGTCATCTCTCCCTCTTCTCATTTGCTGTCCAAACAGATTGTGGGAGAAGATAGGAAAGAGGCTGGGTGGTAGGGCAGGCAACAAACTGGGATGGCAGGTACAGTGTCATTCCTGTCAGTTTGCCATCTCCCCCCCAGCCTGCCACTTGAAGCAGGTGCTTCAGCCCAGCCTTGCTGTGATATATGAGTATAGCAGAACCAAATAAATATTGTTTTTTTAGACACGCACACACACAGAGAGATTAGGAAAATGCCAGCAAAGGGGTGGAAAAGGGCACACTGGGAGAGTTATAATCAATATCATACATAAAAATCAACAGATGATTGTGACACTGAAACTAGACAGCATTCATTATCACTGTAGATGTGTTCGACTGCTGGAAAACCACCATTTCTCTGAGGAGAAACGAGAGGCTTGGATTTCCAATAACAACTGCATGACAGCTATGCCATTATCATTATTAAGAATATTTATATACTGTACCACTTTTCCACACAACTTTTCAATTATCACACAATTTTATTATAAGGATGAACTCTTACAAGGTATGAAAGACTAATGACGTATCGCATGTTGTAATTTCAACCTCAGTGCAGTGTAGATTGCTACTTTGAAACAGAGTAAAACCATACAAATGGTTTGGGAAAGTGAAGAAACATTCAAAAGACACCACAATGCTGAATGCACATCAGTGGTACTCAAAACTTTTCCAGCCAGTGGCTCCCTTGACTCCCGTGGCTGTTGGCCATGACTCTCCATCATGTTCCTGAGGGCTGGAAGTGACATCATTAAACAGGAAGTGGCCAGAAATATTAACTATATTAAATATATCAAATATAATACTATAATATTATATTTATTATAATATAATATTAAATATATATTTACTATATTAATATTAATTATATTAATCATATCATTAGTTAAATATAGATCTTAAAAATATATTATTAATACACAGCAATATACATGCTTTATAAATGATCAGCTGCTGATCACTGTTGGAGACAGGATGCTGGAGTAGGTAGATGTGTTAATATGTTTTTATTTGTTTTAAATTATGTTTTTAATCTGTTTTAACCTGTTGTAAGCTGCCTTGAGTCCCTTTGGGGAGAAAGGCGGGGTAAAAATAAAGTTATTAATTATTATTATTATTATTATTACTACTACATTTTGTCTGGTCCAGGAGGACTCATTTTTTTAAACTTTGTAAGCATACCAATAGAATTGTTTTATCAAATGAACTGTGAACAACCAGTCTGACCAACATTACACACACACACACATACACACCCCTGTGAACCCCAGTCCAACTAGTCATTTCTCCCATTCTCCTTGAATAGGATTGAACCCTTTATTAATTTAATGAAATTAAATTTTTCCAGCAGCTGGTGGGGAAAACAAAAATAGACCATGAAAATATATCAGGGCTGATAAGGGTTTGGTTAGGAAGCTGATTTGTCTCCTGTACTAGGAGATGCACAGCTCAAGCCTATGCATGTCTACTCAGAAGTAAGTCCCATTAGAGTCAATGGAGCTTACTCCCAGGAAAGTGTGGATAGGATTGGGCTGACAATCACTTCATCAATGGCTGACAGGTATTCCCTTCAAATAACAAGATTCATCACTTTAAAAATACAGACTCTCTTCTTCAGTCAAACAAGATTAATAAATCACTTTCAAAACAGTACCCTTTTCCTGCTCCTGGCCAAGTAAAGTGTGTGCTTGTCTCTCCCCTCCCCCTTTGCCACCTGCATGGAAACAACTTTAAGGGGAGGGGGAGGAAAGTGGGAAGGTCTGGAGATTGAAAGGGGGGAGTGGAAGAGGGAGGGGGTTGAAAAGAGAGATTTCACTTTGATAAGAAGCGATCCCAGGCTGGGAACTAGGAACCAAGCAGACAAGAATCAGCAAGGGTTAAGGACTGCAAGTTGAGCACGCTCAGAAGAGGGTGGGGCGGCAGCAGCCACTCTCGCCTCTGAGCAACTCCCATTTCTTCTGCTTTAAAAAAAAAGCGCAGATGGGCAGAAGACAGGCTTGTATTCTGCCCAGGGGTGTGAGTGTATCGCTGTGAGAGGACATCCCGGGCCTCCCCTTTGAGTTCCTGGCGCCGCCCTAAAGAGCCGCACCTCACAGTTTGAATAACACTGAGTGTACATAAATACACTGGAAGTCCACACAGAGTGGCAATGAATGAAAACACTCCTTGGGAATGAGAGTCATTGTAGTATAACATCATGCACTTCTTTCATAAGCAAAGAATGACTGAACAACAAAGGCTCCTTTATCATGTACCAGCTGGTAGAAGAGCTTCTCTCTATAGAAAGTTTCTCCTTTTTTCTTTTTACTCATCTACTGCATAAGATATACCAATTTCATGAACCTCTTTCGGATAGGGGTTGATGGTTGCATGCTGAGTGACACTTAATTGCACGTGCAAGAGTATTGATGACTAGAAACAATTGAGTAGTATGTACTCAGGTGGCCTCCTTTCCACTTTGATGGGAAAAGGTATCATGATCTCTGGTGGAATAGCTTGCTTTTACATGAAGGGCCAAAATAAAAGACACGAGAGATGCACAAATGTGTATCTTTAAAAACTTCTTGTCAACAACAGTTGTTGGGATTCTATCTAGACTGGGTCATGGCATGAGGAAAGCAAGGGTGAATCCTCATTTCCCTCCAGTTTCCCAATGAAAACAATTCCCCACAAAATGCTATCTGCTCTGGTCAAAAAACATACATGCACAAGTTACAAATAGCAGCGGGGGGGGGGGAATTGTAATCAGGAAAATTAAATAATCCTCCATTATTCCATGATCTGCATTGAATTTCCCTCATGGGTGCTATTTACAAAATTTTTTTGTCATAGATGCATTTATATATTTGCAGAGCTAACTACATCTCTGCCATCTAGCTTGGCCCTAGGTTTTCATGTTTATCAGATGTTCCAGGCAGAAGGTATGAGATTTTTCCATAGAGATTAAATAATGAATTGTGCCTGAAGTTTCAAACATCAGAGTAGACATTCTTTATCCCTTTGTTCCTGGGAGAAAGAGAACTACGAAGATGCAAAGAATTTTACACAGTAAAGTTCTAATATCTAGCTGTCCTGCAGTACCCATTTCTAATTTAGGAACCTCTCCTGTATCTAAGATGTAAGAAAAGGTTGTTAGTACCAGCTGCATTTTACTTTTTATACTAAAGAGTATAATGAACAGAAAGTTGGCAAGTAAAAAAAAATTGTGATCTATTGATCTAAAGCTGTAGTGAGTGATTGCTGGGTACAGGAAAAAGAAAAAATGGGTGATGAACCCAGTGTCCAAATTTCTGACAGTTTGAAAGAACAGGTTTTTTTTTTTAAACCCATGAAAAATAATGAAAAGAATACCTAATTGTATAAATGGCAACGAATCATTGCACAAAAACAGTAAACTCATACCACTTTGTGAAGACTTAGGAGAAAGTTTTTGCACTCTGGATCCATGAGGGATTTGTTTTCAGACCCCCTGCGGAAACTGAAAACTGTGGATATCGAAATCCACAGTTTTGGCGCCTTTAAATCCTTTGAAGACAACTTGGAGCTGTGCTCTGGTCACCTCCAGAGGGCTTTCTGAAGGCTGCATAGGCCGCATGCATCGCCCATGGGCTTCAGAATGAAGCCTGGAGGCACAAAAACCTGACTTCCGGTTTCCCCTTGGGAAACCAGAAGTGATGTTTCAATGCATCCTGAGGCCAGGGGAAGCCCTCCAAAAATGCTAAGAAAAGTGATTACAACTCACTTCTAGTTTGTGATTGCAAGACTGGAAGTGGGTCATAAGTGCAATTTTTTAAGCATTTGGGAGACTTGGGGAGCATTGCAGAGGTGTCTGTGGGGATCCCCACACTCCCTGGAGCCAGTGCTGGCTAAGGTAAGTCTCAAAAAACCCCTTTTGGTCCCAGCAGTGATGAAATTGTGTTGCTGTCTTTGCCATCACCCCACCCCTTAAGGGGGCAGAGACAGGGCTTCACTGGCTGGAGTGTTGCAAAGCCCCAATTTGGGACCTCTGCCCTAAAGGATATTGTTGATGATTTGCCAGTTACTTTATTTGCACTTGAGTAGCAAACAAGTCACCCAGAGCATCCATAACAGTTTGTTTTGTTTGAAAGAAGGGTGTTAATATTCTCCGAATATTAACCTAATCAATTTTATGTCTCCCTGCTCCCCCCCCACCCAAAAATATTCAAGTGTCCACCTAAACAAAGTCTCTCTGTTCAAAGAAAGGTCCCCCTCCTGTGGCAGTATCTTGATACCAGGTTTAAAAAGGAAAACTCTCTTGATGAATTGTGTGCTGTTCAGAAACATGTGCAATCTGGAGAGGCTTAATTTTGAAGAAAATACACACACACAGCTCAGGTTCTCTTTATTATTAGACTTTTTCACAGAAACAGGAAGTATTCAAGGATCACACTTTCCAGATCTGAGGTCCCTTTATAGCCATCCTATACAAAATGAAAAATGTAGGGAAACTTTCAGCCATGCAAATTCCCTGGCTACACAAACATATCCAGGAGGATTGTAAGGTGTCTCCCTACTTTTCTATGCACAAGCATGGGAGTGTGACTATGAGCTTTTTTCTGAACTGCAAAGATCAAGGAAAACTGAAGGTGGTTGGCTAAGGTCAGCTCCTGGCAAACCGACAAAGAACAATGGGCAGGCTGGCTTCATTTTTCTTAAGAAGTGTACAACACTAATTGTAATGGAATGCATCACAGTAAAGACATATGGGAAAAGTAAGTGATTATTATCTGAATAATAAAACAGCAATAAGAGCTGCATACAAGGAATCTGAGGTTAGGGGATGGAACTGCAGTTGTGTTGCACATGAAATATCCCAATTAATTGCCATTTCCCCACCCCCAATTTCCACTTATGGTTACTACCACAGATCTAACACTCTCAAAAGACTAAAGAAGCAGAAGCGGAAACATTTGGAGTGCCTTTTTAATGGTTTTGTGGCCCTGGTGTTTATTTTTCTGTGAACACTGTGCTTTCAAGCAAAGTAACCAAGTATGTCAGAGTAGACAAGAGAATCAGTATGAATCTGCATACAAGGAAGAGTACTAAAGTGGATTTTGATGGGCCAGCAGTACAGATTGAAAAAAGTACATTGTTGTTCAAAGTTAAAATCCACACATTGCTCAATCTTATGTTACGTTTATCTAACATTTCTACCTGATTTAAAAAAAATGCAATAATGTTTTTTTTCCCTTAATGATTTCATCACAACTCACAAAATCATTCACTAATAAAGAGCAAGAACTTCATTACAGTACAAGTGATTCAGAGAGGATCTTATTTATGGGAAGAACGATGAATTTTTAAAACCAGTACTAAAAACATTAGAAAAATGATTAGGTCTTCTTGGTGAAAAAACTCTTTGTTTTACCTTTCAGGACAAGAAAATCAACAGGCATTTCAAGGCTGATTCCCCAAAGAGTCTATAGTTTTATTAAGTATATAATCCTTTACTCAGTAAAAAAGCTTTTTGGTTTGGCTTACGACCTAAAAATTTTTGGAGCATATCCATCCCATTTAATGAGCCTCCAGGCTTCAGGATAAGATTTCTGTATTTCATTCCAGCCTAAAAAAATAAAATTGGTAGGTTAACATTTTATGTTCTACGTGAACTTTCTAAATCCCCAATACAAGAAAAAACACATGCAGTGTGGAAGCAGCAGGTGGCCTTGACAGACAGCTGAAATGATTATTTTTGCTTTATTACAAGCCATTCTTCCTCCCCACCACCCCACAGAGTGACTGACATGGAACTTCAGGGCCCAATCCTATTCCAATTTTCAGTGCTGATACAGTTGTACTAGTGAGGCATGTACTGCATCGTGCAGTGGAGGGGCAGTCACTGGGACCTTCTTAAGGTATGGGAACATGTGTTTCCTTACCTTGGGGTTGCACTGTGGCTACACGGAGCTGGAAAGTTGGATAGGATTGGGCTCTCAGTCACTACATAACTAGCAAACCAGCTTTTTGAGGCTCGCAAATGTTGCTGCAACTAGAGAAATACGTTGAAGGCTCCAGAAGACGCACCATGTGACTCTCTTTACCACAATGAAAGTTTAAAAAAAACATGCTGTAGTGACAAAAAGTCTAGCGTGTTAACCTGGCTTTAGTGTACCTAAGAGTGCAGAGCCCTCCTCAAACCTTTTATGAAGGGAACACAAAAGCCAGACATTCTATGTAATATTTGTATTTCCATAGTGTCTTTTTTATGTGAAGTATACACAGGACTAAGTTTGTATCTCTAACTGTCTAGAACACATTTTAGGCCCAATATAGATGGTATCCAGTCATCTTGGACAACACTAGAATATCACATGCCCCAGCATTTCTATTCATGATTCCAAATTCCAAAAATTCCATAATTATTAACCTGCTGCAACCAAAGTCTTGTGGAACCTTAATATATATTATAGTGCAAGCTTTAATGAGCTAGAACTAACCTCTTCTAATCCCTGAAATGTTATCCTCAGCAGATTTATACAGCTATATCCATATCCACACCTATTAACTGTAAAGTGTCACAGATGTGGATAGCACTGTCTTGAAATTCAGAAAATAATAAATACCTAAAGTATACACTCACTGATACAGGATCTTTTACTCTTTTGACTGGATCTCATTTGCATTTGTGTATGCACAATAATGGCACACCTCTCTTTCTTGTGTGACAGAATTTTGTGATCTGTCACCTCCTTCCTTCCAATTCTGTTCTGGCCATATTCATGTACTATAAATCTGCTAGCTGAAGACAAATGTTTCATGTGCTTGATGAAGTAGGTTCTGATACACAAAAGTTCCTGTGGCAGTACATTTGATAGTCTTTAAGGACTCCTGATGGACTCTTTAAGGACTTTTTCAATTTTATGATGTGTGTGTCTATGAAGCAAGCCATTATAGAACACAGATCTAAAGGTATTTCCCCCCATTCATTCTCCCCCTCAGGTCTACAAGTTCTACATTAGCCTACAGGTTCTTTCATCATCATGGAATGATGTTTCCATGTTGTGACAGAGAACCTGGCTTTCCATGGCATTTGCCCAGTCCCATGGAAAATTTTCACACTGTTGCCTATAGCTCAGTGCTGGTCATCTACAGCTATATTTCCCCTATAACAAGTTGTGCTACATACGAGTAGAACTGGGCATAAACAAGTACCCATGCAGAAGCAGGTTAGACTACTGTAACTGCCTTTTCTTGCTCTTCCTTCATCTCATTTCATCTAAATTCACTGATGATATTCTTTACCCTAAAAGTTGTCTCATGTTTCTTGCCCATGAATACAACCATGTTTCTTCTCTTTGAACTAGTTTCCCTTGTCTTGTTAATTTAAAAAATCTAACTTTCTCCAGGTACTTCCAAATGCTTTAACTCTGTGCTGTTGGTTATCACTTCTCTTTCATTTTTCTGCATACTACTTTTGGAGTCTCCTGTTCTTCCGATATAAATCTTTTTGCTAGATCAAATATTACCTCTGCTGCCTCATGCCTATTTCCTTTCCTGTTTTCTCTGGCTGCACCTTATCTATGGAATTCATTGCTCCCTGATATTCTTGGGTTCAGTCCTCCTCATCCCCCTGTTTTACAAGTGCCTCAAGGCTTATCTATTTTCACATGACTTTTCAAATTAACTAAGGTATTTTAATTTGTACTCTCTCTTCTTCCATTGTTTTCCCTTACCACCTGTTCTCCTTTTCTCTTCCTTATGTGACTGTTCATTTAGTTTGTAGCCTGCAGGCAAGGTTCTGTTTTTAGTTGTTATTCTTTTTGATTCTATGTCTTTTTACTGCATGGCACCTTTTTTTTAGACACAATAAAGCACATTGCTATTATTATGGGTTCTCAAATGGATAAAGCAACACAAACTGGCCTATATCTTGCCTCTCTCAAATAATTTTGGAGTAACAGACTAAGAGCTGAACCCAAAACCATTACTGTCCCATGACAGTGCCTCAATTCTTATCTCTGTCTCTTCAGCACTAATGAACATTTGACATCTGCTAGCAGCTTGCTTATTAACAAGCAAGAGGAAAGAACAGGTTATTTAGAGAAAATAAATAAAGCCTTGTTATGCCATACAATAACTGAATGCTTTTCAGTTTGGGTGTGAGTTATCAAGAGAAAAAAGTTATTGTTATTAAAATGGCTATGCCACTTCTCCAGCTGTATTGCCCAGTATGGTTTAATTATTTATAATTCAGAACAAAAGGACCCGTTAAAAGACAATACTTGATGGAACTTCAGCCTTAGACCAGCTGGATCATTTGGCAAGGCTATAAGGGGACATGTACCAGACAGGTAGCCACATCAGACACACTCCATTACCTGAATACAGGTACAGCCTATTTATCCACGGATTTTTTATCTTCCAATTTGTCTCAATGCAAATGGGGTGGGGGAACCGAAAGTCACACACACCTTTGCCTCCTTTGCCCTGCACTGGCATCTTGATCCATTTCCAGGCAGCCCAAAATGCTGCAAAAAGGCTCTGCCTTGCCCAGGCAGGGAAACAGCCCTGGAGCCCTGGAAGAGGTTCCCCTTGCAAAGAAACAGTAACACTCCTGGAGCCCCTGAGCCAGCAAAGAGGCTGAAGAGGGAAAGGGGGGGCTGAAAATCTCTGTAGCCAGAACACATGCAGCAAGGTGGAGCTCTCTCTCTCTCTCTCTCTTTCTCTCTCTCTCTCTCACACTCACACACACTCACTCACACAGGGGCAGGTATAGTAGCAATAGAGGGGATTGCTTTAAAAAACCCAGGGAGTGTTTGCCAAATCCCCCCCCCCTTTGAGATGGTGCAGGCAATCACGGACACAAGCAACCCCCCCTCATTTTGCAGGCAATCACCCACACAAGCAAGCCTTCCCACCAAGCAAAGCATGAGATTTAGCCTACAATCCTCTCCACATTTTCCTGGGAGTAAGCCCCATTGACTACAATGGGGCTTACTTCTGAGTAGAAACACTCAGCCCTGTGTTTAAGGGCTGGACTCTTAAAAGATCAGCATCCCATGTGAAAGAAGCCGGGCAGCTGGTAATGGGGAGGGCTGAGTACGGAACAGAGGGGAGGGGATTGATAACAGCTGCCTCAGTTTCCTTCCAGCCCCAAGTGTTAGGCTGGAAGGAACTTCCAGTTCCAAGTGTCAGGTATTTGTGTAACTCTATGGAATTTAGCACAACGTGTTTTTTTGTTAATCGTGCCGAGTCACGGAACAGAACTAACGCGGATAAATAGGCTCCTCCTGTACTTTTACAGATAATATTGGCAAATTTTGGAATGATAATGAATGTTTGGTTTTTAAAAAATAAATTAGATTACACATGAAATCCAACACATGCAGCATAGCAGAATACAAACAGCATTATATACTGTCAAGACAACACAAATGAACAAAAGAATAAAACACAACTGAATCTACCTCAGAGTGGACTTCCAAATCATTTGGGAAGAAAACATCAGATCACCAGATAAACAGTTTGTGTTAATTTAGGGTATTTAGGGAAGGGGAGCACAGCTTCAATTTCCAGTTCTATGGTATTATTTAACATTTACAGAAGAGTAAACACTGTAACTTCCCAGATAATCAAATATTGTTTACATAGGTGTCAAATTTATAATAAATTTAATATACGATCAAGCCTTAAGTAAAATCAAATGACTTGACAAAAATAGTTAAATTTCCCTTCTACAATGAGTTTGTTTACACACATCTATATAACTACAATGTATTTAACACAAATGGTTGTATATTCAAAACTTGCCAATTATACCCTGTCAAGGAAAGTCTAAGGTAATACTTCCTCAAATTCTGTAACTGACTACTGCTACAGCAGGTATCATAAAGCAACTTTCCCTACCTTTGGATTCATTATCCCTTCTTGTTTGAAGCAATTATAAAAAATATCCACAGAGAAGACTTCACTCCACAGGTACCCATAATACTGAGCATCATATCCACCTACTAAATGTCCAAAAGTAGCTGGCATGTTTGTACCTTAAAAGAAGAAACATGAGATATACCAATAAATGTCAAGAAAATGTAAAACAGGAAAGGCGTCTAAGGCAGTGTTTCTCAACCAGCAGTATTCATACCACTTGTGGCACTTGAGGTGGCGCCCAGAGGTATTTGTGGGACCCCTAGACCCTCTCCACCTGGCAGCAAGACCAGCAATACAATGCAACAAGCAGCAGTAGGAGGCTTGGCTCAGTGGGCAGAGCTCCAGCATATGCTTTTTGTGAGCTTGAAAAAGCCCTCCTGTCTGCTCTGAGGTTCTTATAGGTGTTTGTTGTTTTGCCTTTGACCTCCCAATCTGGATGTAACTGATGATATCATTGCCAATTACTTCCAGTGGTACTTTCAAAAGGTGGAACATGTGAAGTGCTACAGTGGGAACAAACATTGAAAAACGCTGGTCTAAAGCATCTGATGTAGTTACACTTTGAAACAAACTAAGTACATGTGTGTCCAGTATCTATGTCTCAAATAGTCTGAGAACTCTACTACTACGCTTAGAACATCTTAGAAGAAGGCAGTACAGATAAAAGAAATAAGTTGTTTATTTTTCACATTTTTATACCACTCTTCCTCCAAAGGGCTCAGGGCGGTGTATACAGTTTCTCCCCCCCATTTGTCCTAACAACAATCCTGTGAGGCAGGTGGGGCTGAGATAAAGTGACTGGCCCAAGGTCACCCAGGAAGCTTTGTGGCTGAGGGGGAATTTGAACCTGGATCTTCCAGGTCTAAGTCCACCTCCCAAACCACTACACTACCTTGGCTCACTGATTTTGTTTATGAATCATTTCGTAAGCCATCATGTGGTAACACTGTCAGGAAAGATAGCATATAATCTGTAAAATAAAGATTATGCACATAAAATGCAGTATAGAACTTTAAGTCTCCTGATCGTGCCAAATTCTTCCCTGGGCAGTCAGCCACCATTGATTGCTACCTGCCAGGACTCTATGTGAAGCCAAAACCTATGCAAAGAAAGAAGGGCAACCACTCATGCCATACACAGTTTACAGCATTTCTTTTGGTTATTACCAGAGATAGCATGACAGTGCACTGCCTGTTGGGCTACGACTTCCCACTTGTCTGGCCATGCTCTGCCCTGAACAGAGATTGGCAGAACACTGGGGTGGGAAGGCACAAAGATAAGAACTTCCTCCTTAGTCTACTCTGAGAGGTGCGTCTAACTCAGGCTATTCAGGCTTTCTGCCCAAGGAAGCAGGATATTTAAGTGTTTCAATCAATGTATAAAGTTTCTCAATAATATTTTAAAATGTGTTTTTTTTTTACTGTGTTAGAAGGGATATTCCTATACATGTTTACTGAAGTTTATGAAAGTAAATCCAAGTTCAACATGTCCATACCTGGAGTTGCAGGCACCCCCAAAATTTCGCCACAGTACTTGGCATATTCCTCAGCTGGATCAGCAGAAGATTTAGTATGAACTGACTGATCAACTTTGCTCAAAACAATCTGACGAAGAGTCAGAAGACCTAGTTAAACGAGAGGATCAAAATATTTATTTTAACAAACAGCCACAAAAGGAGAATGGGCTAAGAAAGATTGGGAGCAAGTGGTCCAAAGTCCAATCTGGAAAAGATTACAGGAAAAAATTAGATTACTAAATGCTTAATAAGTTTACTTCTATTACTTCTATTTTAAGTAATAAAAAGAAAGGAATTCTCTAGTGTCCAGTTTATAGTTTGATGTTCATTAACCTTATTAGATTTAGCTGAGATGCGCCAGCAGATTCCATCGCCTTGCCCCTCCCTGGACAGAGAAACACCAATTACCTTATGAGAATGACTACACAGAGAAGAAGGAAAAGTCAGCAAGACAAAGACTCACTACTGCCACCTCCACCTGCTGGTGCCTTTTTTAAGGTGAACTGTTCTCCTCGCAAGGAAGCCTTTTCCATGAAGGGGAACCACCAGAGCGAATCCCCCTCCCAATACTTTTGTATTCTACAAATATGTTAAAAAAACAAACAAACTTGTAAGCCATTTTAGGTGCCTTCCAGTGGTGTGGGGGAAGGTGAGATATAAATATCTAAGTTTAATGTTTTGAAGTATTGAACTGCTGTGAGCTTTTCCAAAAGCATACCTTTAATAATCCATCCCTCTTACTTTTTCCCCCCACTCTAATTACATAAAGAATTCTCATCAAACAATACTAATAGTAAAAAAGGAATACCTGTGTTGGCTAGCCTAGAAGCAACTAGTTTTTCAAGAAGATCATCTGGGACTTGGCTTCCATCTCTATAATGTCTTGACATTTGTTGTAGAGGTTCTTTTTCCCATACCCAATTTTCAAACATTTGTGAAGGTACCTCTACAAAGTCCGTTTCCACATTAGTTCCACTAAACCTAGCAAAATCCGTCTGTAAAAGATGGGAGTAAATACAAACAGCATGAGCACAAAATGAAGATCTCTAGTGAAATATATTATTTGTAGAAAAATGTTAATTTTATAATGCAACATAATTGTGAGAAATATACAGAGATAGGATTTCTAGAACAGCTATTTCCCAACATCATGCCCTTCTCTAGAGAGATAAAGAAGAATCAGGCTGTGCAGAAACTGGCAGGCTTCATTCCTAATGGCCAGGATCACTAAGGGTAGAAAGGAAGTTTAGTCTCCAGGTGAAAGCATGTTTCTACCAGCACTGATTAGCAAGTCTGCTACTGACTTTCATGGGATCAAGGCTTAGATATTGTGAGGATTTCTTTTAAAAGGCTTGAATGAAAATATTCTCAAATATGAGGATCTGTTCAATTAACCATTTATTTGGAAATAAGACATTCTCCAACTGAGGAAAGTAACATGCTGTTCTTGATCCCTTGTCTTCTTTAAACGTGGAATTCTCACATAATCCAGCCTCCAAACTTTATCATTTTGTTTGTGGAATAAACCACTACTAACCTGTGCACATATCTGGTGCATTACATGTCCAAATTCATGGAAGTAAGTTTTCACTTCACCATGTCGCAGCAGTGATGGGCGATCCAGAGTCGGTTTTGTGAAGTTGGTTACCAAAGCTGCTACTGACATCATTCTGGTGCCATCAGAGAGAAGGCAGCCTGGCTGGAGACCAAAGCACGCAGCATGCCCATATTTTCCTTCCCTAAGAAAATAGGCCAAAACCATCCTTTATAGATGTACTATAGAAAAAGATGATGAATCATCTGGCATTGCTTATTTATATTTGAAAAAGACTCAGCCTTTTCTTGGAATAGTTAGGAACGAAAGAGCATTCGCTCACAGGTTTATAAACAGCCACTGGACTTGAGGTCCAAATGATATCCCTGTGCACCCGTAACATGCTACTGTTAATTTTTTTAAAAAATATGTTAAGGAAGATATCGGAAAACAATGACAGATTCCAAACATTAATTTTACTGTGAGCTCTACTTAGTCATGGAAATTATACCAACATAGAGTATAAGGGGGTAGGCTTTTATATGACGAACAGGCCTTGCTGAGGGAGAGTCAGCATGGCTTCTGTAAGGGTAAGTCTTGCCTCACGAACCTTATAGAATTTTTTGAAAAGGTCAACAGGCATGTGGATGCAGGAGAACCCGTGGACATTATATATCTGGACTTTCAGAAGGCGTTTGACACGGTCCCTCACCAAAGACTACTGAAAAAACTCCACAGTCAGGGAATTAGAGGACAGGTCCTCTCGTGGACTGAGAACTGGTTGGAGGCCAGGAAGCAGAGAGTGGGTGTCAATGGGCAATTTTCACAATGGAGAGAGGTGAAAAGTGGTGTGCCCCAAGGATCTGTCCTGGGACCGGTGCTTTTCAACCTCTTCATAAATGACCTGGAGACAGGGTTGAGCAGTGAAGTGGCTAAGTTTGCAGACGACACCAAACTTTTCCGAGTGGTGAAGACCAGAAGTGATTGTGAGGAGCTCCAGAAGGATCTCTCCAGACTGGCAGAATGGGCAGCAAAATGGCAGATGCGCTTCAATGTCAGTAAGTGTAAAGTCATGCACATTGGGGCAAAAAATCAAAACTTCACATATAGGCTGATGGGTTCTGAGCTGTCTGTGACAGATCAGGAGAGAGATCTTGGGGTGGTGGTGGACAGGTCGATGAAAGTGTCGACCCAATGTGCAGCGGCAGTGAAGAAGGCCAATTCTATGCTTGGGATCATTAGGAAGGGTATTGAGAACAAAACGGCTAGTATTATAATGCCGTTGTAGAAATCTATGGTAAGGCCACACCTGGAGTATTGTGTCCAGTTCTGGTCGCCGCATCTCAAAAAAGACATAGTGGAAATGGAAAAGGTGCAAAAGAGAGCAACTAAGATGATTACGGGGCTGGGGCACCTTCCTTATGAGGAAAGGCTATGGCATTTGGGCCTCTTCAGCCTAGAAAAGAGACGCCTGAGGGGGGACATGATTGAGACATACAAAAGTATGCAGGGAATGGACAGAGTGGATAGGGAGATGCTCTTTACACTCTCACATAATACCAGAACCAGGGGACATCCACTAAAATTGAGTGTTGGGCGGGTTAGGACAGACAAAAGAAAATATTTCTTTACTCAGCGTGTGGTCGGTCTGTGGAACTCCTTGCCACAGGATGTGGTGATGGCATCTAGCCTAGATGCCTTTAAAAGGGGATTGGACAAGTTTCTGGAGGAAAAATCCATTATGGGCTACAAGCCATGATGTGTATGCGCAACCTCCTGATTTTAGAAATGGGTTATGTCAGAATGCCAGATGCAAGGGAGGGCACCAGGATGAGGTCTCTTGTTATCTGCTGTGCTCCCTGGGGCATTTGGTGGGCCGCTGTGAGATACAGGAAGCTGGACTAGATGGGCCTATGGCCTGATCCAGTGGGGCTGTTCTTATGTAGTATAAGACACAGGGAATAAACATAATTTATTACTTATAGCAGCGGTACCCAAACTTGCAACTGCTGTGCATCTGCAATGCAGTCCCCACCTGGACAGCAGCTTTCTGTTCCCTCCCTACATAGCTCATTGTCGGGGTAGACCTGGGCACCAGGACGCTCTGGGCAGTCATGTCCGTTTACTGGCATCCCAGAACGCTGTGCTACAGGACATACAGGGTAGATGTGACTGCCCAGAGTGTCCTGGTGCCCAGGTCTATCCAGACAACAAGTCACGTGGGGGCAGAACAGTAAAGTTTGCTCACCGGGCAGATGGGTTTGCTGAACCCCAGATCTGGGCTGGTGTTTGGGCAGCCTTGACTTATAATGTACTCCTTACTGATTATATGAGTGCAGTATTTTCCCTTAGTTTCATATTCACTGTAATCTAGAAGTCACTCTTCAGTTATTCCATAATTGGATTGGTTTGGACTGTTTTTTTACTTGAAGAAGACTTCCCAGTAGCTGGAAGACTTTGGCTAGAGAAGTCAATAGTAACGTGACACGCAACTTTAGCTTAACACTAAAAGTGATCTTTAGAATGAATGCCAGTAGGGTACTATTGCTGCTACAGTATTAAGAGGATTAATTTGTGTAATAAAATTGTTATCACTATTAGCAGCGTTGTAGGTCTCACTGGAATTGGGCTGCTCAGCTAAATTTAGTGATAGGCAAGTCCCTCCACTATACCTCTTAATGAGTTCACGTCTAGGTTTTCTTAAACAATGTTGAGAAAAAGCTCAAGTCATCTGAGAACTATAGAGCACTGAAAAACAAGCCTGGGACACTTCACTGCTGGCCATTCCTGCTAGTTACACCCCCCCCCCCCAAACCAGGCTTACTTCTGCAAAGGTGGTGTTCTGCAAACAGCAACAGGACCAGTGACTGGAAAAAGAAGAGGTCTTGCTGGCCACATCGTTCAGACCCGAGTACTCCCAAAGCATGCTTAAGAGTATCCTATCTCAACAGGCTGTGCTGCTGCCAGCCACCCCTCCCTGACAGTTCCAAGCAAGTTAGTCTTTGTGTAGAATGGGGGGGAAATGAGTAGTATGGGGGGTTCACTGGAAATGGCAAACACTTTATGGGCTGCATCCTTCACACCAGAGAACTCCTAAGAATGCCAAAGAGTGCTGTTTCCTCCCAAAGTGCTTGTGACTTATAGCTTCCTAAGCTTTGCAGGCCAGTTCATGGGCAACCCAATCCTGAGCTGCCAGGCATCCAGAGGAGCAGCGGTGCCAAAACAGTTGCCCCTGCATCAGACTGCCCCTGACACAGACTAAAGCAGCCCTGTGACACACCGGGAGGCCTGATGTGAGGTTCTGGATCCCACCCCCTCCCACCCAGCATCCTCCCCCCATCTTGCCTTCCCCTGCCCGGAATGCCTCCCCCCCACTCACCACTCTGCCACCCAAAGCCAGGGACAACCTTGGGGTGGCATGCGATGGGCCTCCAGCCAGCGCTAACTCAGAGAGAATGGGCACTGAGCCAGTGCCGATCCAGTGGTGAGTGTCGCAGGTGTGCTTTATGGCACATATGCGACACTCAGCACCAGCAGACCACCAGTGCTGGTAGCATTGGGTTAGGCCTTTAATCAACAGACAACTCAAGTTACAAGTACTTCAGCAGGAAAGGGCACTCCTCAACATTCTGGGGAAAGACCTGGTCTGGAAGAACCTGGAGGTCCAACAAAGATGGAAAGAATGGGTCTACTGTGAAAAAATTATTTTCAGAAGCAACTTAGAATAGCTTGGCAACCTGGAAATAATAGCTCTAGAAAACCAATGGTGTAGACCCTTCTGTTTAAACAAGCCTTCTGAGTTCTCGGCCTTTTAACATCTTTTTAACATCTTTTAATATTTTTACAGGCCTGATTCTTTTATGACTTGCTGCTGCTCTATGCTCTTTTTACCTAGTTTTTATTCTGACTGCTGTTTTTTATGATGTGTTAATATGTTTTTATTTGTTTTTAAATTATGTTTTTAATGTTGTAAGCCGCCTTGAGTCCTTCGGGGAGAAAGGCGGGGTAAAAATAAAGTTGTTATTATTATTATTATTATTATTATTATTATTATTATTATTATTAGAACTTTAAGAAATTTGTCTAGTTTGAAGCGCTGCTGTTACAGAGCACAGACGCTGTTTGTGTTTTTTAATAAACCCACCCATAAGAAGTAACTGACATCAATGGCAGTCCAGCAGCATTTAGTCCTGTTCACAGACACGACCAACATCCAAGAGATTAGAAAACCCACCACCTGGAGTTCAATGGTAAGTTAGATTCACAAAGTCCTTGCATTCAAAAAAAGGTCACAGAATTAGGCATACTGAAACATCAACACATTTAGAAAGAATACAGTCACCTTCCACAATCAGAATTAGACAAAGTCTCACAATGTGTGAACTGAGAACATAAAAGGTCAAAACCCTTTCCTTGCTGGTTCCTTCCTTTATCTCCTTGTTTTCACTAATTAAAGTTTATCATGACATGGAAATTGGCATATATCAGTGGTTCTCAAACTTTCTGGGAGAGTTTGAGAGCCACTAAGTTCTTGTGTGGGCAGTAGGGAGGAGGCAGCAGGGGCGGGGGAAGGCAGCGGTGCGAGCCCCAGGAAGGAATCCTGGATCCCCAGGATCCCCAGGATCGCGCCGGTCAGGGGGGCTGCAGGGGCTTGGGTACACGTACCCAAGCCCCTGCAGCCTCCCGGGGGTGCAGGGTGCCCGGCGCAACCCGCAGCAGGACTCCCTGCAGCAGTGAAAGTAGATGTGGAGCTAAAGCGGAGCTAAAGGATCACTCGGCATCCACTTTCACTGCTGCAAGGAGCCCTGCTGCGGGTCGCGCCAGGCTCCTTGCACCCCCAGGAGGCTGCAGGGGCTTGGGTACATGTACCCAAGCCCCTGCAGCTCCCCTGAGCGGCGTGATCCTGGGGATCGTGCCACTGCCACTGCCTCCTCCCTGCCTCCAGGCTGCCCCCGCCCCTTAAGGGGGCAGGGGCCAGGGCCTGCAGGCTGGGGTGTTGTGACGCCCCAGTTTGAAAAGCCCTGGCATATATGGTTAACACCTTGCTTCCCAACTACAATTTGTAACCAGTTTGAGCTGGATTTGCAAAATGGGGTTTACACATTAAGGTTGACCACAGTTTGCCAGTTTTATTAGAGAAGACTGGTTAGAAAAAACCAAAGAACTGGAGGAAGGAATATGTGAACCTAGGTAGTGCTCCTGGTAACCATCCATGGTTTGATTTTCCATTTCAACCAAGACACAACCTTGATGTGACAACATGGAAATTAACTGTAGTGATTTCCTATTAAACTCATATGCTGCGGATTCTGCAAGAACGCTAAGTACCACAAATTCTTTCTCATCCCTTTGCAAGATGCTAAGGTCGTAATCCTATGCATATTGAGATTTAGCCAAGTGAACTCCAAGGGACTATTTCTAAGTACACACACTAGAATTGTACTGTATGGAAACAACAACCACGAAAAACACACAGTGAAACTCTCTCCTCAATTTACCTAAAAGAACTCTTACAGATAATTCAACTTAGAGGTATTTAATCAATAAAAAACTAGGGTTCTCAATCAGTTATTTGCACTCTTTATCTTCAAGTGAACAAAGCAATTTCTCCAGCCAGCAGCACCTGGTTTTTTGTTCTACAACCAAACGAAAGGTTGCCCAAGGGGATTTCAAAATTCCTTCTGCCCGAATGCCCTGCTCAATCTCACAGACTAGGCTGGAACATACCTTAAACAATGTGTCGGGTACTGTAAAGGCATGTTTCAAACATGAAGCAAACTTTAGCAGCATTTGGCAGTAATCACTTTAGACTCTAGCCTGTTTCCTTAATAGCAGTACTTATTAGGAAGCAGTGTTAAAAACCCAGTCTGCTTCTGAATGCATGAATGCTAAAATATACCAGAATGCCTAGAATGACTCCTTCTGGGAAAAAAAACAAAAAAACACTGAGGTCATACAAAAAGTACCATGTCATAGTCAGGCACTCAAGTTCCCAACTCCTCCAACCTCCTCCGCTCCCAGCAACTACTTACACTCCTTCATGTTAATCTTTTCAAAACGATAATTATAAAACGCACAAATCATAGAATTACCTTGGGTACAGGTCCAAATAGAACTGCCCTAAAACTTCACCTGTTGAACTGTCCTTCACTGTATAAAGTGTAACGCTTTCATGCCAAACATGAGCATCGCCTACTTGTTCAAATACAAGTCCAAGCAGCTTCTGGTAAATGTTCAACAACCCTTCTGTGACGGCTTCAATGGGAAAGTACTCCTTCAGCTTCTCCTGGTCTATGGAGTATTTGAGCTCTTCTGTCTGATTCAAGTAATAATGCAGGTCCCATGCATTAATCCTTCCATCATATTCAAAGCCTGTTTCTTCACACTCCTTTTTCTTCAAGTTTAGAATAAATGTTCTCTCCTCCTCACCCAAAAGCTTCAGCTTGCTACTTAGATCATCTGAAAATAGAAACATTACTATATATAATATAACTGTTCCAGATTGATTAATTCCATATCCTACAGCAGCAGCACCACAAACAGCCTCCACAAACAGCCTCCCCAGCGAGACCGGAGCTTACTGTTCTGCGAGGGGAATTCCATTGCCACTGCTAATCATCCCCCATGTTCACTCCATCCCACTGCATCTGCCAGGAAATCCTGAAGCAGAGTCTGCTGGGGCAGGAGAACGTGGAAGCAGAGGGACTGGCATTGTTTTTACTGAAGGAGCAACTCAATGAAGTTCAAGCAAGCAAGCTGTGCTTCATGCAGGATAATTAACTACAGTCAAAATCATGGTAGGCCCTAAACAGCTGAGCTAATATCATTAAGACATATCTATTTTCATCATCAGTAAAAGATAAGGAATTGATATCATCAAGGTCACATTTTATTGCCTATAAAATAAAACACCTACTAATTTACAGCTAGTTATATGCAGAACCTCCTCCCTGCCAACAATCTTTGTGCACTGGATAGATTTAAGGTCTACAAGATTTAAGAACGTTAATTAGGTGCTGTAACTGATTCATGGCATCTAAGTAAGAAATGATTACTGCTATGTAATTTCAAAATAAGTCTTCTTAAAGCTTATATATCCTATTTTCTTATACTTTCTCTAAGTACAGATTTCCAAAATTATATTTAACTAGTTTTTGCCTCTAAGTAGAGAACTGTACTAAAAATAATATAGCAGATTCATCCCATTATCCCAAAAAAAAACCTCTGAGCACTATACAGTTCATTTTCACACTAAAAGCATATTTGTGATTTAATATATGTAAAAACAGACCTAAAAATTCTGTTACATTGTCTGTGATCTTTGCAGTATTCAGCTCCAGAACAAAATTGGCATGTGTGTTATATCCAAGAAGCTTTGCTAATTTTGCTCTCAGAGGAAGCAACTGTTGCAGAATGTTAGCATTTTCCTAGGGAAATGAAGTCAAAGGGAAATAAAGTCAAGGCTTTTAGTTAGCTTTTAGTTTAGTTCTTTTCATATAATGGAAAGAATGAACACTCTAAATTGCAGCAACAACAATGTATATACATTTTGAATGAAATATATTGAGCACACCTGAAAATGCCAGCATGTTTTTTTCAAAGGTTGAGTTTTCTATTTTTTTGTAGCAAAGTAAATAATTTACAATTGTTCATTTTGGGGAGGGCTTAGCTCAGTGGTGAACTGCATGCTTTGCTTGTCCAATGTTCTAGATTAATTTCCTGGCACCTCCACTTAAAAACTGGCAGTATACTTTGGAAGATCAGCTGCAGAGGAGCAAAGAAGCCATGGCAGAAGAGAACTATGCCTTTTTCTGCTGCTTGTGGGCTTGCTGGAGGCAGCTGGTGGGCAAATGTGGGAAACTGGATGCTGAACGAGATAGGACTTTGGCCTGATCTAGCAGGGCCTTCTTTATGTTATGATGTAGATGGGAAAGAACTCCAACTGCAATGTCAGAATGGACAATACTGAACTAGATACAACAGCCTGAGTATAAAGAAGCACAATATACTTGTATGTTTTATAGGCTTACAAAAAATGATAAATGCAAATTGCAAATTTCTCTCTGAACTTAAGCATTATTGCTCTTAGATCCTTTGGAATCAGTAAAAACCACCAATATAGTGGCCTGGTTAAGACGCAATTGGAATCCATAGTTTCCCACTAGCAGAACAAGACTCTGCAAGCCATGAACTCATGTTTTCAGTTCGAAATAAGTCACAGTTCTGCATTATGTACAAACCTAAGGAACTGTGATTTACTTCAAGCCAAAAATAAAAACTCTCTCTCTTACATGCAAAAGAAGAGGAGAAAAGTATATCAACCTAAAGCTGCCTTAGGTTCATTTCTTATACTGGGAACCCATGGTTTCCAATTACATCTGAAACAGGTAGCGGCTGGTGTTATATTTAGTTATCATAACAGATTTAGCTGTCATATTATATACTTTTCAGAAGAAGGGGGGGAGGAGAAATAGCTGACTCACTTTTGGGCAGGTATCAGTCATGTCTTGCTGTCCTTTTAATTATGGTTATTCAGTTCCTAGAACACCCAGTAATATTCACACTTGCCAAAAAAAATTGGCAAAACGTGAAACAAGACTTGTGTCATTATAATTGTCACAGACTTTTTAAAAAAAATATGCCAGTATTTCATTTTCTTTAAGCAAGGAAGACCATATGTTTTATAGCTATCCCATTTCCCCATTAAGACTCAATCTCAAAATTTGTGTTTGGTTGAATTTTTAAGCTCAAAGGTATGCAAAGCATTTCTATACAAGTAAATGGATTAGTCAACTTCAGTGGTCAGAGTAACAGCCCCTAAAATCAGGATTTGAATCCAGGATTAACACTGTATTCAAACTACGCTTGAAAGTATGTAAAATGGGAATAATGTCACATTAACAGTAATGTAGATAGTTCTCCATGATAAGTGTTACCAGATACAAAGGATGACAGAGGGCCTATACCTTTAACTGCTGTATAGAAGAGGGAATTTTGGCAGGTACAGCTTTTTAAACCCTTCCATGTTGAGTTTGGCACCTGCCAAAATTCCCTCTTCTAGATGGTATAGACACTCTGTCTGCCTTTGTATCTGAAAACCCATCCAAGACACTCTTATAAAATATCTTCAAAAAACATTATCAAACTGAGTCAGCAGTAATTAAAAAAAACTTTACTTGTGAAAATAAAATTAGGGTGAATAAACATATGTATGGAGTTGAGGCAAGGTAGATCAGCAGATGAAGTTCATAGGGCTTAGGAATATGTATATTTTGAAGCCTATATATTTATCAGGGATGTTAATAGACCTTTAAAGCCCTATACTGCTCTGGGCCAGGGTATCTTAGAGATCGCCTACTTCCGTACAATCCAGCTTGTCTTCTCAGGTAATCAGAGAAGGCCTTTTTACAAGTGCTGCGCCTAGGGAGGTACGTGGGGCGGCAGCTAGAAATAGGACCTTCTCAGTAGTGGCACCAATGCTATGGAATTCCCTTCCCCTTGACTTAAGAATGGCTCCCTCTCTTGAGACTTTTCGGCGAGGCCTGAAGACCCTTCTGTTTAAACAAGCCTTCTGAGTTCTCGGCCTTTTTAACATCTTTTCAACATCTTTTAATTTTTTTACAGGCCTGATTCTTTTATGACTTGCTGCTCTATGCTCTTTTTACCTTTTTACTACTTTTTATCTGACTACTGTTTTTATGGTATGTGTTAATATGCTTTTATCTGTTTTTAAATTATGTTTTTAATCTGTTTTAACCTGTTGTAAGCCACCTTGAGTCCCTTCGGGGAGAAAGGTGGGGTAAAAATAAAGTTGTTATTATTGTTATTATTGTTATTATTATTATTATTAATACAAAAGTCTTAGCCTATAAAGGACCTGCCAATTTAAATAATTGTTTTCATAGCTGCAATTAAATTAACAAGAATTGTGTAGACAATTTTGCTTAAAGCTAGTTCTTAACAGTACTGTCAAAAAATTTAGAACATTTGTGAAGCACCAAAGAGGGATGGGGGCTGGAGTTGCTTTTATTTCATTAGTTCTATTTATTGTTTTCTTTTGCAATTCAGTCAAGATTTCCCAATGTCTAATGATACAGTAAAGTTCCAATAATCTGGCACCTTTGGGACCTAGATGTTGCCAGTTTATCAAATATGCTGGATTATCATGAGGTGGTATGTATGTGCATTCGATACACACGCCTTCTAAGGATGCATACTCCCTTGGCCCTCTTCTCTTACACGCCTCTCACTTTAGTGTGCTCCTCGCTAAAGCAACAAGGTTGCTACTTACAATAGTCCAAGCTGCTCCGTTTGTCCCTTAACAGCTTCTGAACCCTGTCTATGCCTGTGCGGGCCCACCAAGGTCAGGAGTTTACTCTTGAGCTGAAAGCACTTCTGGGAAGATTTTTTTGCCGGGCCATCAGAATTTTACTGTAAAACTCAAATTATGTATTTGTATGTGACTGACAACCGCTCTTCAAAGTCTTGAGCAACAGTCTGTCCAGTTCCACGAACTTAAATTCCTTTTGCACTGGATATGCTGGGAACTGAATTGGGGCCTTCTACAAGCAAGGTCTGGGTATCAGCGCTGAACCATGCCCTTCAGTCTCTAATTCTCTCTATTATGAACTAATTGTGTAGACAAGTTTGCTTAAAGCTAGTTCTTAACAGTACTGTCAAAAAATTTAGAACATTCGTGAAAAAATCTCTCATACCTCTTTGCACCTACTGTTAAAAGACGATTCCATTTTTTGGCGGGTTTCTGGAATGCTGCATTTCTTCAGAACAGGAAAATAGTGTGGATATTTTAAGGAAACTTTATAGCTGTTTGTTTCGATCTTCTCTAAACTACTGATAAAATCATCAGGAAGAGAACCTGAGAACACATTTTGTCACAGGATTTAATAAAAGGATATTCTTCAACAGACATTCCTTTCAGCTATATGAAAAGCATCTGGAATGGCTATCAATTGTTCAATTGCCAATTTGCCTTTACTGCATTTAAGGAATTGCAGTTCCAAAATGTACGTATTAATCCCCTATACATGCAATATTTTACTTGTGAACATTGCTGAAATAAACCTACAAAACCATAACAAAAAAAGATTTTAAATACATCTTTCTGAATTTTTTTAAAAGATTCTTAGTAGCAGGAGTTAAAAAAAGAAATGATAGATTTGCAAGATGTAAAAAAAAATTACCTGATAATTTACAATTCAATTTATAAGGTTTCAAAGCAGATTGGGTATGCAAAGATACTCAGAAGTGGAAAAATAAATACCAATTAAGGGAAGGTCAGAGTGAAGTAACTGGAGGATGTGAACGTAATTTTAAAGAGAGGACATTGAACAACATTTGAAGCAGTGCTCAAATATACCTGAAAATCTGATAATACATACTGTTCCTAACAATTTGTCTTTACCACAATTTATACATATAATCTTATCAACAGCAATTCTTAAAGAGAGATACTCACGAAGTTCATCATGAGAAAATATCAGAAAAGTATTTTCTTCATTAAGGTTTTTGCTGAAGTCTATGCAGAGCTCACTCACTTTTTGCTTTATCTTCTTGATTTCCTTAACATGAGTAAATATAGATTAAAACCCCCAAACATTACATATTTGCTATAGCTGCTGTAAATCAAGAACTTTATTCTCACAGTTGTATCTCTACTCTCACCACATGAAAAATAGCACTGACTCAAGAGCCAGCAGCCCTGGTACAAGGATGTGTACTAACCAGAGCAGGTATGTTTGCACCAGGCAGCACAGGGGATGGGAGAGGGCATTTCTGGGTGGGGAAGGGCAGAAGAGGGAAAGATTGGGCCCATGAGGGGTGGGATTGATGGCAGCAGTGCACGCCATATCCTGACCCCCACTGCTGGGCCTCGGAACCCTACATAGGCTATTCAGATTTGCACCAGCTAAATAGCTGGTGCAAATCCGAGTAGCCCCATTGGGCAGGCTGGCCTGTTACACAGGGTAAGGGAAAAATATCCCCTCATCCTGAACTGACCTCCATCAGCCTCCTAACCTGTGTAGGATACAGTGCAGGCCACAGCAGCCTGGCTGCACCAGTACAGGTTAGGATTGCACTGAGAATCAGATAATCCATGCATTGTTTACACTAAATTATTACTATTATTACTATTATTACTATTATTATTATTACTACTACTACTACTATTACTATTATTACTATTACTATTATACCACTTTTCAATGGAAAGTTCACAAAGCGGTTTACAGAGAAAATCAAACAAATAGCTCCCTGTCCCAAAAGGGCTCACAATCTAAAAGGATCCAAAGAGTTATGGTAACTTCCCCAATATATTTTTAGTTAAGCCACTGGGAGCTTAATGAGCTTCTTGTTTAGTTGCGGGTCTCATAATTAGGAAAAACAGGTGGAAAAAGCATAAAGCCAACAGAATTTCAGGATTGTTTTAATATACTAATTATCCCCTAAAAATACTTTCAACACATAAGGGCTTACTTATGAAGATTTGTCTTGTAAAATATCTGTTTGTAAATGTGTGTCCTTTCATTTATATTACTGTCTCTTGAGTTTTCCATGTTAGTGAAATGGTTATTAAATCAGTATTTTTGAAGTATCATAAAACTGAATACTACAAATAAAAATATGTTCCTAACGGAAGATAGGAACTTTTTTTAATAGTGCCGAAGGGACAGAGACACAAGAAGATATGCAAAGTCCAATTTGCTCAATATGCAAAATTTTGTATAAATGGGGTCCTCTCACCCATTTTCATATTTTACTTATACTATTACTTTTCAGCTCTTCTAACATTTTATATTGTCACTTGTAAACAAACTTAATATAGCAATAACTGGACTAGCATGAAGAACACTACAGAATTTTTCATGCAGTAGCACAGGGGTGTCCAAACATTTTGGCAGGAGGGCCACATCATCTCTCTGACACTGTTCCGGGGGCAAGGAAAAAAAAGAATTAATTTACATTTAAAATTTGAATCAATTTACATAAATGAATTTATTAGAGATTGACCTTAGATGAATGAATAAAGAAAGGTCTTGCAGAAGCTCAAGGCCTATAAAAAGCCTTGCACAAAGTAAGGTTGACCTTTCCTTCACTGCTGCAGCTATATCACAGATATGAAACAGCAAGCAGTGGAGGGAGCCGTCATCCCACTGCTCACTCAAGCGGTCGAACAGTTGCCCTCATGCTGAGAGCAGCTGTGTCGGGCCAGCATGGGCTCCAGCAAGTTTCCGGAGGGCCATAGCCTCATTTGGGGGCTCCCCGAGAGCTGGATTGGGAGCCCCCGAGAGCCGCAAGTGGCCCCAGGGCTGGGGTTTGGGCACCCCTGCAGTAGCAGATTTATGGCAGCCATGTCTCAGTGGTATAACTTTGATTGCCAAAGGTACAGGATCAAACCATAGCATCTCCAAGTAGGACAAATTCCTGAAAAATTTCTATCTGCAAACCTGGAGATAGCATACAATATTTAACTAGACAATGGGCACAATCCTAACCAGGTCTACTCAGAAGTAAGTCCTATTTTGTTTAATGATGTTTACTCTCAGGAAAGTGTGGTTAGGGTTGCAGCCAATATTTAACTAGATGGACCAATGGCTCAACTCAATATATAGAAGCTTTCTAAGTGCCTAGATTTCAGAAGTATAACTAGTAGAATAAAAGATGATAGCTGCTATGTTTACTTGTCCATGCTGCCAAATGATATAAAATGAACGATGAGTAGGAATGGAGTAGCACTCACACATAGGTTTCATGTAATACAGCACACCACCACCCAGCCTCAAAGAAAGAAGAATTACTAAAATGAGTTTCTTGAACTTGGGTTGTTGTAGCTAATCTGAGAAAGCATTCTTGAAGGTATTGGCCTAATCACCACATCGCATTTAGATGTCTGTTGAATTTGAGATGCATACTTACAGATTTTATCGCGGATTGATCCAGAATGTTATGCAGAAACAAAAACACTGCAAATGAAAACCAACTCTCCCCAAAGCAATGCTTGGCTGCAAAATTGTTTCATTCAAAACCGTCCTATCTCATTGCTTTAAATTTCCGTTGATTACCATTAAATTTCTAAGCTTGGCTCAGAATAAGTTTGTCTCAGAGTAAAACATAAGATGAAACAAAATGCTTGTTAGAACACATACGATTTTCCTCTTTTCATTACTGAAGGATATCATACTCACATTCTGTACTTCTGTTGGAAGATGGAGTCCATTCCTTTCTCCCATTTTTATTGACTTCTCTATGTACCTTCTCGCTTCAGGCTTCAAAGACCCCATATCACACATTTGCTAAAATACAATAACATTTATCAATTTGGTAGATCAATTTGGTAGAACTTAGTGAGCATTAGAGGAATAAGAATAATTGCTTATTACTTCTGTACTTTGTAAGTGCTGAGTCATTTTATAAACTGATAAATTACACTAAGTAGCTTTCTAAAGAAAACAAGTTTTTTAATGCCAGAAGAGTTTGTGTCTCATCTGCAACAGGAGCTTATATGGACATTGTGATACTCAGCATTTATTTGTATTTATACGTTTTCCATGTAGAAATATGGCTTGATATACTGATCAAATGATGCAGGGATGAACAAGGAGCCTTACCACAAGGTGGCAAGTTGCAGATTTTCTCCAAAATGTTAATGCTACTTATGATCCATTCCTATTGGGCCTTTCTGCCAGAGGGATGCATGTTCCACTGACAGTGACTGCTGCAAAGCAGCAGTAAAGCATGCTCTGGTATCATGCAGAGTTGCACTCTGCTGGCTGATGTTGGGAAGACCCGAGTCTTCCTGCACGCTCCAGTAGATTTCTGTCCACCCGCTAATGACTGTGAGATGGTGAGGGAGACAGAATAGGGGTGGGGAGTGGGCAAACTGGGCAGAGATGGATACAGCCTATCCCCTTTTTTTGCAGCCACCCCACCACCTTCCTCTCCTTAAAATTGCACTAGCAAAACTGCTAGTGCAGGTCCAAGGAGACCCATTGTAGAGTGGTAGACTTACAAAGGTATAAGGGAATTTAAATCCCCCTTCCTCCTCATCCATTTCTGCTGGATATCTTGGATAGCTTGTACCCATTTCTGACATGGCTGCAGGTGAGGGGGTGGGAGGATAAGATTGGGCTGCTAGCTTTGTTATGTTTGAGAGAGTTCAAAGAGGTTTACATAAATTATTAATACTGTGCACAACAATCCTCTAAGGCAGTGTTTCTCAAACTGTGGGTTGGGACCTGTTAGGTGGGCCATTAGCCAGTTTCAGGAGGGTCTCCTGAAATACAGTGATGTCTCGCAAGACGAATGCCTTGCGCAATGAAAAACTCGCAAGACGAAAGCATTTTGTGATTTTTTTGGTGACTCGCAAGACGAATTTTTCTATGGCCGTGCTTTGCAAGACGAATTTTTTTTGTTTGTTTGTTTGTTTTAAATCGCACTTTGCAAGACAAAAATTTCGCAAAATGAACGACTCACGGAACGAATTAATTTCGTCTTGCGAGGCACCACTGTATTTCAATATTTTATTTTTTATATATTAGACTTGATGCTACCATGGTATGTGGCTGCATTTGGGGAAATGTTACAGACCTACAATTTAAACAAGCTACTATATATATTCTTTTAACAATGATAATAAACGGGATTTACTCCTGGGTGAGTGTGGGTAGGATTGCAGCCTAGGATTGTTAAAAATGTTCCTGCTTGATGATGTCACTTCTGGTCATGACATCACTTCTGGTGGGTCCTGACAGATTCTCATTCTAAAAAGTGGGTCCCAGTGCTAAATGTGTGAGAACCACTGTTGTAAGGCAAGTCAGTATATTATAGAGGAGTAACAAAGCTGAGCCATAACAACTTGCCTAAACAGACTTACAGCACAATTCTATGCAGTGTACTCAAATAAAATGTACTAATTATAATCTACTGATTATTTATTTAAAACAGGGGTGTCCAAAGTTTTTGGCAGGAGGGCCATATCATCTCTCTGACACTGTGTTTGGGGCCAGGGAAGAAAATAATTAATTTACATTTAAAATTTGAATAAATTTACATAAGTTTACATAAATGAATATATTAAAGATGAGCTTCTATGAATGAATGGTCTTGCAATAGCTCAAGGCCTATAAAAGGCCTTGCACAAAGCAAGGCTGGCCTTTCCTTTGCTGCTGCTACTGCATCACAGATGTGAAACAACAAGCAGTGGAGGGAGCCCTCATCCCACTTCTCATGCGAGAGGTCAAACAGTTACCCTCACACTGAAAGCGGTTGTGTTGGGCCAGTGTGGGCTCCAACAAATCTCCGGAGGGCCAGAGGCTCACTGGAGACTGGGAGTTCCCTGAGGGCCGCATTGAGAGGCCTCAAGGGCCGCAAGAGGCCCCAGGGCCGGGGTTGGGCACCCCTGATTTAAAGGATTTCTGTACCACTTTTCTAAAAATCTAAAGCAGTGTTCAATGTAGCTTATTTCCAGAAAAGTAGGTATAAGATTGTAGGCATAGGGCGCAATCCTAACCCATTTTCCCACACTGACATAAGGGCAATGCAACTTAGAGGTAAGGGAAAAAACACTGCCATACCTTGAGGAGGCCTCAATAACTCCCCCCCAACTGCAGAATGCAGCACATGCCCCACTGGCACAGCTATGCCAGTGCTGGAAAGTTGGTTAGGACTGTGCCCTTAGTGAGTTTGTGGAATATGAGATTTGAGTGGGAACCTACAGTACTTACACCTACATTTTTCAACGAACAGCCTGATCCTCCACGTGGGCAGCACTACTTGCTTGTGCGCTACCCAGGCAATGGCCATCACAAATGTGCCATAAGTTACGTTGTGGCAGCTGGGAGGGGAACGGCGCCAGCGAGGAGGGGAGCACCACTCAGAACTGGGCCTCTGCACCAGCGGCACAAGCCGCATGAGTGCCTGACAGTATGTGTTCTGCTAAGCAGTGGGAAGACATTTCTGGGTGGGGGAGGATAGGGAAAGGCATAGGGGGTGTTTCTGGGCAGGGTAGGGTAGGGTAGGGTTTCTGGGCAGGGTAGGGTTGGGTAGGGTAGAGCAGGATAGGGAAAGCCCATAGGGTGGTTGAGGCCTAGGGCGTGGGTATAGCCCACCGGTTTCTATTGCCCTGAGCCTAAAAGCCCAACACAAGCTACTCAGATCTCCACCAGTGATTTCACTGATACAGATTTGAGTAGACCCACAGGGGCTAGGAGTGTTCCCTTACCCCAAAGCAACCTCGGGCTGCTGCTCTGGTCCTGCAGGATACAGCAGCAATCATTTCAGTGTTGCCGTACCATGCAGCGCCAGGGCAGCATACGACTGGATCCTAAGCCATTTCACTCATTCAATCATTGCTAATTGGTGTGAGTAAAATAGTTTTGCCCCCTCCACTTCACAAACATGCACAGAATTGATGGTGTGAGGAAAAAAAAGGTATATAACATGAATGGATAAATATTTGTTTTGTTCAAGGAACTCTGAAGAAGCCTGCCAGCTGCCAAGTCACAATGGAAGAAAAATGAAATTGCAAATAAAGTATTATATTACATTTGGGTCGTCATACATTGCTCTTTTGAGAAAGACAGATGTTACCTATATTATACTGCAACCTACACATACTTGTTTGGAAGTAAGTTTCACGGAGAGATGAGCAAAAATAGTTTCCATGCATTTTACAACAGGATTTTATGGGTTTATTGGGTTGATTAAGCAGAGAGGGATGGTTTGATTTTGAAACATCTCATGCTTTTACCGCTCAGAAAATAACACTCAAGCAGGCATCCATCTGTCTCCTGTTACATTCAGAGCTTGCAAACAAAACATTGTCTTTCTTTTTTCACATCTCTCAATACAAAGTTCCAACAACACTATTTTAGGTTAGCACAGCACCTTTGTTGAGCAGGGCACATTTCGGAGTAGAAACGTGGGGGTGCATGTGACTGATAAACCACTAATAGCATGGTTGGATGGTATCCAAGATGATACATAAGCCACAAGAGTTCCTTGGTAACTGCAGAGACATGGTTCATTAGAGAAAATGTATTGTGCCTTGCCACTCAAAAATCCTCAGCAGATTATTTGGTCTGGTTAATCAGAAACTGTTGATATTAGCCACAGTAGTTGATGTTAAGGTCAATGCCCAGACAGCACTTCCAGAGTGCAATCCAGACATAGTCTTTAGCCAGTGCAGTCGCTGCTGCACCGACATATGGTGTTGTGAATGTGTGGTACAGCACATTCATGGCACCTGGAGAGCAAGAAGTGCTGGCGGGGAGGCCATCACTTGGGCTACCCGTCACTTAATGAAGATTAAGGGGTCAGGTCACAAAGTCACATGCTCTTTACTTCCCAGGCACAATTTTTTTTGTACCTTTTCTGCCAGCTTTAACAATGATTAATATTCCTTGATAAATAATAATAATAATAAAGGTATTTCTATACCACCTTTCTTGGTCCTCAGATTTCTCCTTAGACTTTATTCAAGGTGGTTTACATAGGCAGGCAATTTAAATCCCCGTAGGGATTTTTACAATTTGAAAGAAGGTTTCTATCTTTCAAGAAACCACAACATTCAGATGTTTCTTTATTGATCTGGTCGCACATTCTGGCCTCCATCCTCCCACACTCAGAGCAGATGGAATAGCTCGGCTCAGCTTGTCAGCTGCTTCAAGGTCACACGGTGCCGGTGGCCTCGAACTGGCAACCTTCGGATGTTATCTTCAGGCAATTGGAGGCTCAACCCTCTAGACTAGACCTCCTGATAGTTAACCTTACTTACTGCTCAATTTTAACCAGGATTTGGTGGGACAAAAATTAACCCCTTTTAGAACCTGTGCCAATTTCAAGTTTTAACCATGGTTAAAAGTCAGTGGAGGAGGCAAAATTTACACTGGAGAACAGACTGGGGACAAATGTGGCAAGCTCCCAATCCCATGTACAACACCACTGTTTAGAATTTGGAGCCCTATTTGTTGAGTACTCCTTAGAACAGGGGTCTCCAAACTTTTTTGGCAAGAGGGCCGCATTGAATGTCTGACATGGTTTTGAGGGCTGGAAAAAAAATTAAATATAAAATTTTTATGAATAAATTAGAGATGGAACTTAGATGTATTAATAAATGAATGAATAGGCTCATTCATTAAACCTCTCTGGCCCTTAGAACACCCTCCAGATGCAACCAGAGCACAGTTCCAGTCACGTTCAGCAAAGTGGGCCGGGGGCTTTCAGGGGACAAGAGACTGGCCACGGGCTGGAAAGAGGCTTGCCACGAGCTGCATCTGGCCCCTGGGCCAGGGTTTGGAGACCCCTGCCTTAGAAGGATGAAGTATAAGCTTTCTGTGGGTGAATGTTTAAACAAAGAAAAGTTTGGTTCAAAATCAAGTGAAAACATTTATTATTATAATGGCAGCTAGCCAACAACAAAATTTGGGCTTTCTAATTCAAAACACATATTAGGCCCAATACCAATTTGAGAAGCTCTCTTTTTCACAGAACAGGCTGACTGCATAGGCTGCCATCCCTATGTATTGCTGGGCTGCTTAAAATCAATTGACTTTAATAAGGTGTAAGTAGAATTGTAACCTTGACACTTATTTTCTTAAAAGCGCAGGCCCCGCTTGACTATTAAGAACCATGTTTTCTGTATGGCTTTGAACTATACCGTTGCAAATTACACTTACAACTCGTTAAAAGAAGCAGCTTGGGAATCAATGAAAACTTGCACAACTTTTAAAAAATCCAATTATTCTCCTTCCCAGGAGCATGGGTGTGGAAACCATGGAGCATTCCTAAGCATGCCTCTAGCCAGCATGAATAGATAGAAGAAATGATGCTATTTAATATAAAAGATTAAGAACATATACAAGTGTCCAGTCTTCTGGCAAATTAATCCTCTATAATGGGCCTGAATTTATTCTCAAATATCTAAAACCCTAGGCCAGTGGTTCCCAACCTTTAGGAGCCCATGGACCACTGAGACAAAAATTGGAATCATTATGGATGCCATGTAACCCCCCCCCACACACAAAAAAGACAATTTGTAACACTCACAGAAAATTTATTAGTGATTGATCTATTAGATTTATTACTTAACAATTTGTGGGTTGTTGCTGGTTGTGGGTGGTGTATTCTCCACCTTCTCTGACAGTCGTTGGGGAAGTGTCTCCTGCAAGAGAACTTCCCCATGGAAGTCACAGCCAATACTTCAGTGCTGGCTGCAGCCAGTTTGTTCTCCACCCTCTCTGGTGGTCCAGGAAGGACTACCCACTTGACGAGATGCTGGAAGTGGTTGAAAGTGTTTTTCTTTCCTGAGACCACTCCTCAGGGGTCTCACAGACCACCTGTGGTCCATGGACTGGGAACTGGTGCCCTAGACATTATTTTCTCATCTTCAGAAAACAGAACGCTTCTTTTCAAGGTTAAGTACTTTTTAATTTCAAGAACTTATATCTCCTCAAAACTCTTTTCTGCAGTAATACCTTTTGGAATATGACAGTGCCACAACCATAGTCTAGTAAGAAGTATTCCTCAAATTATAACAGCACCTTTTGCTTAAAGGATCTTACTTCTGTTTTCCATAACCATGCAATCCTGATTGATGTTGCTCAATACATGGGATTGTTTGAAGGGTGCAGTTCAAATACTAAAAAGGAGGTAGGAAGGAGAGTATGAGGAAAACCATTATCAAAAGGATAGACACTCAGTGATGTAGTGAAAGTGCATAAGCAGGACTGCTTCCAGGCATATAAAGATTTGCAGAAAGTTTGTATGAAGCCAAAACCAGCTGACCCATGAGAAGGCTCAATCTCTCCCAAGATGGATTCTCCACACCTGAGGTGCTGGAACATCCAGATGAAGGATGCCACCACCATCTCTAGATAAGAGGCAGTAGTCTGGTACATATATTCCTTTTAAGAGATCTGAGGTAAGGCTGTGAACTGCAGTTGGCATGGTCACCAGAGGATGATGAAGATATGGTTTGCACTCTCTGCCTAACCCTAATGGAGTGTACACTAGAGTTGAACTGCCCCCAGGGCAACGTGTTATAAGTTGTAGATGGTTATACAAAATTAAAGAAGGAGAAGCTGAGGGAAAACAACCAATTTATAAAGCCAGACTATGCGCCAGAGGCTTTGCTCAGATCCCACTCTTGAAGAGATCAATGGGTGTAAATGTTCAGTGAATACCTCTTCCAGTGAGAAAGATGTTGCTCATTATCACTAGGCAGAAAGTCTGGTCTAGGGGCTAGAGCAACCAATAAGACTGAAGATGACGTCTGAAGGTTGCCAGTTCAAGATCACCGAAAGCTTCTGTAAGCAGTGAGACCTTGAGAAGCTGGCAAGCTGAGCTCCTGAGTGACAGAGAAGTTCGTTGCAGATGTTTGTTAAGAGTGGGAGACAATGTGACCAGACTGAAAGATCCATCTGGAATGTAGTTTGTTCTTGAAAGATAGAATTTCTTTGTTTACTGTAAAAAAAGCTCTTGGGGGTTTGGAAAAAGTCTGCCTATGTAAACCACCTTGGATTAAAGTCAAAGGAGCAATTACAATGACCAAGAAAGGCAGTATATAAATACCATTACAGGTGACCTATTTATCAAATGGGGTGGGGGAAACTGAAAGTGACACACACCTTTGCCTCCTTCACCCTTCGCTGGCTTCTTGCTCAGTTTCAAGGCAGCCCAAAAAACTGCAAAAAGGCTCGCCCAGGCAGGGAAATACCCCTGGAGCCATGGAAGAGGTTCCCCTTGCAAAGGAACAGTAACACTCTTGGAGCCCCTTCAGCAAAGAGGCTGAAGAGGGGAAGCGGGGAAACCCCTGTAGCCAGAACACATACAGCAAGGTGGAGCGCGCGCGCGCTCGCGCTCTCTCTCTCTCTCTCTCTCTCTCACACACACACACACACATAGGGGCAGGTGCAACAGGTAGCAACAGAGGGGTTTGCTTTAAAAAACCCAGGGAGTGTTTGCCCAATTCCCCCCCTCCCCAGATGGTGCAGGCTCTCCATGCTCCAGCCTATGGAAAAAAGTCTTCCCAGCAAGCCAAAGCAGGAGGTTTAGGCTACAATCCTTTCCACTCTTTCCTGGGAGTAAGTCCCATTGACAACAATGGGGCTTACTTCTGAGTAGAAATGCATGGGACTGGACTCTTAAAAGCTCAGCATCCCACCTGTGAAAGAAGCTGGCACAGCTGGCATGCTGTGGGACAGCTGGCGAGAGGGAGGCAGGAGGGGATTGCTTTAAAAAACCCAGGGAGTGTTTGCCCAATCCCCCCCCCCCCCAAGATGGTGCAGGCTCTCCATGCTCCAGCCTATGGAAACAAGTCTTCCCAGCAAGCCAAAGCAGGAGATTTAGGCTACAATCCTCTCCACGCTTCCCTGGGAGTAAGCCCCATTGATTAGAATGGGACTTCTGAGTAGAAACACATAGGACTGGAATCTTAAAAGCTCAGCATCCCACCTGTGAAAGGGGGAGGGGGAGGAGAAGGAGGGGACTGATAACAGCTGCCTTAGTTTCCTTCCAGCCCCAAGTGTCAGGCTGCAGCGTATTTGCGTAGCTCTATAGAATTTAGCACGCATTTTTTGTTAATCGCGCTGGGTCAAGGAATGGAACTAATGCGTATAAATAGGCTCCACCTGTATTATTATTGGATAAGGCATTTCACAAGATTAATCATTTTTAGGGGTCCACCAAGGAAGAGATATATGGACAATATCACGGACACTGAAGGCCTAGTGATAGATTAGACTGAGAACATGTAGGAACCACTTCTTGAAGGAGTATGTGAAGGCGCCCTAATGGTAGAATAGACATGAAGGCAGCCTTGAGATAAAGCAGACCCTGAATTGTTATGGGTCTATAGGTAGAAGTGGCAACCCATAAAACGCCTGGTCTCAAAGGAGAGATGTTCTGATGCTGAGCAACTTGAGATCTACTCTGATAAGATACATTTACTGACTGGGGAAGAGCATGGATTCCAACTGATGAGAAGCCCAAGTTCATCAGAGAGATTGAAAGTCTTCATCAATATGCTGATATAATTGATGAGGACAAATAGCAATAATTAAAGCATGCACCCTTCAGGTCTACTGATGAAAACAATGTGCTTAAAAGAGGACAGAGTTGGAGCCCATAGAAAACTTCCTGTACACCACATAATTATTCACATTCCTGACAAAAGCAGCCACTGGGAGCAGCCTGCTTACCTGGGATGGACTGGTTTGAGTGCCCATTTAAAAAAGAATACCTGATCTCCTCAAGGAGGACTAGAGAAGGGGTGACATGGAGGCTTGCACAACATGGTTGGGGGACAAATTCAATGGCATAGCCTAGGTCAGTGGTTCTCAACCTTTTTCATTTGCTTATCACTTGGCATCCCATTTCCATAAATTGTATCCTTCATATTAGCAACATGTTTGTAATTATATAGTTGCTGTTATTTCCAATTTATATTTTGTGACTGCAAATAAATGGTCCAATAATAGATTATAAAGTAGTGGAGTAATAAGGTGAACAAACAGTGCGTATATATTTACATTCAAAATTAAGAAGATACGATCGATTAAAATACATTACAGATTACATAACTACATTACCTTAAAACATTTAAAATTTCACATTTAATTTATAAAACTTTAATATGTTATGAAATTGAAATACAGTGGTGCCTCACAAGACGAAATTAATTCATTCCGTGAGTCGTTTCGTTTTGCGAAATTTTCGTCTTGTGAAGTGCGATTTAAAACAAACCAAAAAAAAAGGAAAAAAATTCGTCTTGCGAAGCACGGCCATAGAAAAATTCGTCTTGCGAGTCACCAAAAAAATCACAAAACACTTTTGTCTTGCGAGTTTTTCGTTGCGCGAGGCATTCGTCTTGCGAGGCATCACTGTAGTTTTGTCTAGTTTCAGTGCACACCCAATAGTTGCAGTTGTGTATGCGCACATGTAGAGTCCTCCTGGTGCACAACACCTGCAATAAGAATTCTAAGACAATTATTAACAAGGTGTCTTGCCATACATGTGAGGAACACTAGGTTGTCTGTACAAAGCACTCCATTTGTGTGCCAAGTGCCCTTTCTCCATAGCTCCCATCAAAGTGTCCTCTAAGAGACCAGAGAAGTATAGCCCCATGCTATGGCATATAACCTGAACTGTGGTCTCCCTGGGAGGAGCACATGTACTGAGGCTGGTGCTCTCCAATTGGCTGTGAAGCACAGTTTGTATCCTATGCTTCTATTGCAGGAAAGTGGGCAGCAGTTGGAAAAGAAAAAATGCTAGAGAATCTCACCATTGTTCCTTTTGGGTTCCTCTTCCTACACCAGCTATGCCAGCTCTGTCATTGGCACAGCATTTTCCTGTCATCAGGGACATGCCTGTCTTCTGAAAGGGGTTCAGTATATAGTATATGTTGGATCCTCATTCCGCCCATGTCTTTGCCCCATTTTAGTATGCCCAATGGCAGGAGTTGTACCAGCCTCTGAGGTATTATTATTATTATTATTAACAGTATTTATATACCGCTTTTCAACTAAAAGTTCACAAAGCGGTTTACAGAGAAAAATCAAATAACTAAATGGCTCCCTGTCCCAAAAGGGCTCACAATCTAAAAAGATGCAAATGAATACCAGCAGACAGCCACTAGAACAGACACTGCTGGGGTGAGGTGGGCCAGTTACTCTCCCCCTGCTAAAAAAAAGGAGCACCCACTTGAAAAAGTGCCTCTTACCCAGTTAGCAGGTATGCCAGCATGTCATTATGCCAATGCCCAGGGCTCATCTGCCAGCAGGTCGGCTGCTGCGTTGGTAGAGATATTGTTGTACCAGCATCCAAAGACAAATGCCATGGACCGTTCATACTGGCACAGCATCAGTATGTGGATTGGACAACAAGGACCTTGTGACTAACTCTCTCTTTTCTGACTCATCAGAGCAGACTGCATAAATCTGTCATTGAGTTTTTTTTAAGTCAAAGGATCAAATCTGATTCTTAAAAGTGGCTGAGGTTTTAAGAAGAAATGAATGCAAGGAGCTGCCTGATGCCACCGAGTCAGACTATTGTACCATCTACCTCAGTATTGTCAACACTGATTCTCCAAATTTTCAGACTGGAATTTCTCTCTGCTGGAGACTGAACTCAAGACTTTCTGCATGCAATGCTCTACAATTGACCTACGGAAAGTTCTGAACCTTCAACAGTGTTCTACAACGGTTTGTAAGGCCTGGCATTACACAAGATTACTGAAGAAATGCCGAGTAGATAATATTTATTGTTTACCTGGAAATGGACAACTCTTTGGAACACATCCTGCCTCATGCTCATCTCAACATCAAAATGAGAAAGCCTTTTATCAGCTTCTGTGCTCGCTGCACGAACATCTTTGTCAGGTGAGACATGCTGTGGAAAATCCAGCATGCTTCTCTCTACTATAGAAAATTAAACAAAACACACACATCATGTTAATTACCAATAATTATACCACCAAACCGTCTTAAGCCAGAATGAGAGACTTTTCCCATTATAAACAAATTAGAGAGTTTGAAGAGTTGCCAGTGCATTCATAAGATACCCATTTCTGAGTCTTTTGGATAATGTCAAACCAATATAAGGACAAGTCAATTATATGGTATAACCAACTAAGGCAGACATGCAGTGGTATTTCCAGTAGTAAGTACAACTGACAGCATGAAAGTTGGTTTTTAGGGGGGGGGAAATGCCCTACTTGGAAAAGATCTGGCTGAAATAAAACTAGCTGGTTAATATTTGAAAAGCACAGATTGAAAATTGGTAGAATTTAAATAAAACCAGTTTTTAAACAGATCTTGAATATTCTTCTTGAAAGTGCTTTTGTATCTTTGTGATTGAAATTACAAATATGATTATTTGTAATTACATATTACAAATACAAATTACATATTACAAATTACAAATATGAGGACCACCAGGCAAAACAGGGTGATTTTTCCCTCCTGTTCTTCATATATGGTGTGTATTTTTTGGCTAAGCTACCTATTACTTAAGAGTCATGAGAAAGTGAAATGTCTCCATCTGCTGGGAGATCTCTCAGCCTATTTACTAAAGGGAGACAATTTTTCTAAAACAGCCATTTTCAACCTTTTTCAGGTCACAGCACACTGACAAGGCACTAAAGTTGTCAAGGCACACTACTAGTTTTTAATTACATTATTATGTTACAATTAATTTAATATAACTAAGGGCACAAGCCTAATCAGGTCTACTCAGAAGTAAGTTCTATTTTGTTCAATGGGGCTTATGCTCAGGAAAGTGTGGTTAGGACTGCAGCCTTAGATCATTACATGACAATGAAAGTAATTTCCAGGAAGCTTGGAGAGGGAGGTGTATGTGGTTTCTGGAAAGGAAGAACAATGTTTTGAAGTAGGTCTGTTCAAACTGTTATCAGTTGATATGCTCTGATATGCCAGAAAGTGTTGGCAAAGAGAGATGAGATTGAGCATACTGGAGAAATGTGCGGTGAGGGGCAGTGAGGAGATGTGGCTGAAACAAGTGCAGGATTAACTGGGGTGGGGGAAGAGAGAGAGAATGGGAGGCAACTGATTCTGGAAGGTGGGGAAGAGGGAAGGTTGGGGAGGGGCAGTCAGAGAGGGGTTAACTGCAATTATGATGGGGTAATGTGTGTGTGGGAGGTGGGTGGTGGGGAAGAAAAGTATCACTTTCCTGTTCATGTATGCAAGAAAAAGTGTGACCAAGCCTCTGTACATCTACTCAGAAGTAAGCCCCATTATAGTCAATGGGACTTACTCCTAGGTAAGTGTGGATAGGATTGTGGCCCATACCCTTAAAACCAAAGTCTTGCCAGTGGAGGCAACGCAGGGAGGGTCACTTTGGGGCATTGCAGGCAAGGAAAAGGGTCTCTCCAGGATCCTTTCCAGCCAGTTGCTTTGGCTCCATACCTGCCTTCAGGCTCACTCTCACTCCCTCCTTGCTCTCGCTGCTCGCCCTCACTGCCTCCACATTCCTGTCAGCCAGGAGCTCTTCCAGGCTTTTCTAACTGCCTGGCTGGCTGCCCAATCAGTGCGCAGGGCAGTCACCAGCAACAGCAGGAGTGGCAAAGCCCCTTTTTCTCCTGTGAGGCTCCAAGCTGCTGCTTCTCCCACATGCGCAGCTGCCACCACCACCTGACTCCTTGGCCCTGCAGCACACCTGAGGCTGTCTCGCAGCACACTGGTGTGCCACGGTGCAACAGTTGAAAACCTCTGCTCTAAAACATAACACACACATCTGTGTTTATTACACTTGTATTCTGCCTTTGCTTCAAAGCAGCATCTTTATCCTAAAAGTTATGTGAGGTCGCTGAGAATGAGAGATGCTGGCTGGATCAAGGTGAGCTTCCCAATAAAACAGGGATCTGAAACCAAGTTTCCCCACTTCAAGTCAAAAGTTAGCTACTACATTTACTCTGACTTTGTACATGAACATCAAACACATGGAAAGTACAACCTTTGAGTCACAGTCTACTTTTTAATTATTCTTACAATATCATTTGCATGTTCTTGCCTTATTGAATTATTCTTACTGTTGGTGTCTTTTCTGCTCTCTTTAATTATCTCTTTCTAGTGTCTTTTGCATCTCATCTACATAGAAAAAATATGACCAACAGCTATGTGGCAGAAGCTCAAAAAGGAAGTGTAGTTTTTTTTAAAAAATCTACAGCCACACAATACATTTTGGGTTTACCATGCTCATGCAGCTGCATGGAAATCTAGAGAATTAGGAAGGTGCAGCAACACCAGGTTTACTATGCTACCAAGATGAAAATGGCATTTTTGACTAAAACTGCAAGTGCACCAACCTTCTATTTCCATCCTATTGATTTCACATATCTCATTCTCCATTTTCTTTTAAATTTTTAGAGACCTTTCTGCTGTTCTTTCAACTCCTTACATTCCCCAATTTCCACCATCTCTTCCCTACAGAATTTTCCTTGTGCATTCAAGAGCTGTATATGTCACTTCTTACTTCATTTGCAGGCTCTGCTTTCAGAGTCAGACACCTAAAATAAAATCTGAGAATGAAAGCCCTTAGGAAGAGGCTTGGGAGAATGGTTCTTCTCCCTCAGCCCTGATGAGATGATGCCCTTAGACACAGAGGACACACCTTTCTGGTGACACTGAGCGGCACCCCAGCAGCCCCCTCTCCATCCACAAAGGAGCTTCCTTGTACACATTGTACCCACTACCATAAAGACATCATTTTGTGTATCATTCTTATGAAGAACACTTTCCATGTTGCAGGACACAGAGCACTTTCTGGAGCTGATTCATGCACAGATTAACAAATATTGCAGCTTTCTTGTTGCAGTGGAGCTTACTCACAATACTCACAATACTCACACTCACAATACTGAGTGATTGGCATCTCAGAAGTGTTTTGCTAGTGCACATGGATGCAAAGACTTTATGTGAAGCAAAATGGGTTACACTTCTATAGAAGCAGATAAGCGAATATGTGGGATCAAACTCAGTAGATAACAAAGATTTCCTGTATACTGTAATGTTGTATTGGCAACCTTCAGTCTCGAAAGACTATGGTATCGCGCTCTGAAAGGTGGTTCTGGCACAGCGTCTAGTGTGGCTGAAAAGGCCAATCCGGGAGTGACAATCCCTTCCACACCGGGAGCAAGTGCAGTCTGTCCCTGGTCTGTCTCCCTGGCTATGGGCCTTCCTTCTTTGCCTCTTAGCCTCAGACTGTTGGCAAAGTGTCTCTTCAAACTGGGAAAGGCCATGCTGCACAGCCTGCCTCCAAGCGGGCCGCTCAGAGGCCAGGGTTTCCCACTTGTTGAGGTCCATCCCTAAGGCCTTCAGATCCCTCTTGCAGATGTCCTTGTATCGCAGCTGTGGTCTACCTGTAGGGCGCTTTCCTTGCACGAGTTCTCCATAGAGGAGATCCTTTGGGATCCGGCCATCATCCATTCTCACGACATGACCAAGCCAACGCAGGCGTCTCTGTTTCAGCAGTGAATACATGCTAGGGATTCCAGCACGTTCCAGGACTGTGTTGTTTGGAACTTTGTCCTGCCAGGTGATGCCGAGGATGCGTCGGAGGCAGCGCATGTGGAAAGCGCTCAGTTTCCTCTCCTGTTGTGGGCGAAGAGTCCATGACTCGCTGCAGTACAGAAGTGTACTCAGGACGCAAGCTCTGTAGACCTGGATCTTGGTATGTTCCGTCAGCTTCTTGTTGGACCAGACTCTCTTTGTGAGTCTGGAAAACGTGGTAGCTGCTTTACCAATGCGCCTGTTTAGCTCGGCATCGAGAGAATGAGTGTCGGAGATCGTTGAGCCAAGGTACACAAAGTCATGGACAACCTCCAGTTCATGCTCAGAGATTGTAATGCAGGGAGGTGAGTCCACATCCTGAACCATGACCTGTGTTTTCTTCAGGCTGATTGTCAGTCCAAAATCTTGGCAGGCCTTGCTAAAACGATCCATGAGCTGCTGGAGATCTTTGGCAGAGTGGGTAGTGACAGCTGCATCGTCGGCAAAGAGGAAGTCACGCAGACATTTCAGCTGGACTTTGGATTTTGCTCTCAGTCTGGAGAGGTTGAAGAGCTTTCCGTCTGATCTGGTCCGGAGATAGATGCCTTCTGTTGCAGTTCCAAAGGCCTGCTTCAGCAGGACAGCGAAGAAAATCCCAAACAAGGTTGGTGCAAGAACACAGCCCTGCTTCACTCCGCTTCGGATGTCAAAAGGGTCTGATGTGGAGCCATCGAAGACAACAGTGCCCTTCATGTCCTTGTGGAAGGATCTGATGATGCTGAGGAGCCTGGGTGGACATCCAATCTTGGGGAGAATCTTGAAGAGGCCGTCTCTGCTGACCAGGTCGAAAGCCTTTGTGAGATCTATGAAGGCTATAAAGAGTGGCTGTCGTTGTTCCCTGCATTTCTCCTGCAGTTGTCTAAGGGAGAATACCATATCAGTGGTGGACCTGTTGGCTCGGAATCCACACTGCGATTCTGGATAGACGCTCTCTGCAAGTACCTGGAGCCTCTTTAGTACAACTCGGGCAAACAGCTTTCCTACAACGCTAAGGAGAGAGATGCCGCGGTAGTTGTTGCAGTCACCCCTGTCACCTTTGTTCTTGTACAGCGTGATGATGTTTGCATCCCTCATGTCTTGAGGTACTCCACCTTCTCTCCAGCAGAGACAGAGGATTTCATGCAGCTCAGTGACGATGATCTCTTTGCAGCATTTTAGGACTTCAGCAGGGATGCTGTCTTTTCCAGGTGCCTTGCCAAAGGCAAGGGAGTCCAGGGCCACGTGAAGTTCTTCTAGGGTTGGTTCACTGTCAAGCTCTTCCAGCACAGGCAGGCACTCAATGTTGTTCAGTGCTTCTTCGGTGACTACATTTTCTCTGGAATATAGCTCAGAGTAGTGCTGCACCCAGCGTTCCATCTGCTGCGCCCGATCCTGGATGACCTCGCCTGTGGCAGACTTCAGAGGGGCAATTTTCTTCTGTGTTGGACCTAGGGCCTGCTTGATACCATCATACATCCCCTTGATGTTGCCCGTGTCAGCTGCTATCTGTATCTCGGAACAGAGCTGGAGCCAGTAGTCGTTAGCACATCTCCTGGCAGTCTGTTGGACTTTGCTGCGAGCAGTTCGGAGGACCTGCAGGTTGCGCTCACTGGGACAGACCTTGTATGCTGCTTGAGCTCTCCTCTTTTCCTCAATGACTGGTGTCAACTCCTCAGAGTGGGCTTCAAACCAGTCTGCCGCCTTGTTGGTCTTCTTGCCGAATATGGACAAGGCGGTGTTGTAAACGGTATTCTTGAAATGTTCCCATCTGCTGGATGCGTTTGCGTCGGCCGGGCCTGGAAGAGATTCCTCAAGCGCTTGTGCAAATTCCTCCACTTTTCTCTGATCCCGGGTCTTGCTGGTATCAATGCGAGGTCTTCCTTCCTTTTTCGTGTGATACAGTCGCTTTGTTTGCAGTTTCACTCTGCTGCACACCAGGGAGTGGTCAGTGTCGCAGGCAGCACCATGATAACTGCGTGTGATCTTGATGCTGGGAAGGCTGGAGCGTCTGGTGAGGATCAGGTCGAGCTGGTGCCAGTGCTTTGATCTTGGATGTCTCCAAGAGACTCTATGTTGGGGCTTTGTGTTGAAGAATGTGTTGCTGACACAGAGACCGTGATGACAGCAAAACTCTAGCAGGCGTTGGCCATTTTCGTTCATCCTCCCAGTGCCAAACTGACCTAAGCAAGTGGGCCATGAACTGTTATCAGCACCAACTCTAGCATTGAAATCGCCGAGGATGAACAATGGCTCTTTTACAGGGATTTTCTTGACAGTGGTGGCCAGGTCATCATAGAATTTGTCTTTGGCTTCTGCTGGAGACGACAGAGTCGGTGCATAAGCACTGATGAGAGTGATAGGTCCTGCTGATGACTGGAGCTGCAGGGACAAAATTCTTTCACTTCCCACAGTAGGTGGGATGATGGATTTCAGCAGGGTATTTCTGACCGCAAAGCCAACGCCATGTTCCCTGGTTTCGTTTGGTGGTTTTCCCTGCCAGAAAAATGAGAAATTTCTCTCCTTGACAGATCCGGAATCTGGCAGCCTAGTCTCTTGAAGGGCGACGATGTCCATCTGCAGTCTGCTCAGCTCCATGTCGATGACAGCTGTTTTGCGTGCGTCGTCTATTTCTTGCAGGTCATCAGAGAAGCCAGGTGTCATTGTCCTAACGTTCCAGGTGCCCAGCTTTAGGGCAGTAGTTTTCTGTTTTCTGTTGCATGGTGCAGAGTTGTCGATCCGCTTGTCGGTTTTCACCCTAAACCCCACGCACCCCATGAGGTTAACGGACCGTGGCGAGGCAACACCTTACTGGCTGGGGACTGCCCAGCTTAAGGCGGGCGGTAGCTGCCCAATGAGATGCAATGATCTCTCCCACCGTCGGAAGCAGCCCCTGGCGTCATGCTCTACGCCAATCGAGCAAAGACTTATAACCGGTAAACTGCTGCTTCCCGTGTTGTGCCGACGCCGTATGGCGAAGTTGGAGTGTCCTCTCCAGTGCGCGAAGCCTGGGTAAAGAAGGTATGGAGGATAGGCTGTTACCCATGCAGCAAATCCCCCCTCTCCACGTCGCATTACACGTCTCACGTCCCATGCAGCAAATCCCCCTCTCCACGTCGCATTACAAATCCCCCCTCTCCACGTCTCCACATTACAGTAACTGTAATGTTACTGTTTCATAAACTGTATTTTCTCTGAAATTGCTTCTCTTCCTTTCCCTGACTTAGAGCTGCTCCACCAGGGGAAGGGTGAACAAGTAATCTGTAAACCCAGAATCATGTTTGGTCTGAGGGTCACTTAGACCCAAACACACACACAGTTTAAACAAACCATAGTTTGCAACTGTGTCCAAACTTGGACATTTGTTCTGAACCAGGAACAGAAGCTTTCAGTCCATTTCCCTCATGTGAAAAGAGGCTCACAAATGTAACGAATCACACTATGATTTGTTGCTACATCTGAACCCTATGTGCACACATACAGAGGCAACATTAATACAAACTTGCATCTTTCTGAGACTCTACCAAGACTCTACCCAGAAATGTGAATGCATTTCCAAATTGGTCTCTGAACACAAGAAATGGAAGTAAGATTCCTAGGATGCCAAGATGTGTATCAATAAGAAAACAGTATTTCTACCCTGATGTGTGAAAGCTCAAAATATTCCATTGACACTATACCCAGTGGTTCACAATGTGTTCACTGTGACACCCTGGTGTGTCATGGAAAGCAACAGGGGTGCCATGGCATTCTCTCGTTGCTTTACAAACCACTTCTTGTTAGTGTTGCATGATCCTAATAGGAAGCTGGTTGGAAGACTACAAATAATGTGTTGCTAACAATATTTGGTTCACAAATCTTCCCCATCGCACAAATGATGCATCTGTCTCTGTATCTTGCTGCCTCCTGTGCTGCCTGTTTCCTGGTAGCATTGCATTAATTGCAGCACTCCTATCTCCTTATTAGCCTAACATGGGTTGGAGGGCTGCAATCAATGCAATGTTAACATAAAGTGGGCAGCACAGGAGACAGCAACAGGAGGGCTACAAACAAAGATAAAGTCATTTGTATAATGGGGAGAAATTTCTTTCTTTCCCTATGCTTTCTGATAAGCATGGGAGGTTCAGACTCCATTTTCCATCATGCTGTGCCATGGGAGAGTTTTGTAAATATTGTGGGCACTCCATACCTGCGGATTTGGATCCCATGGATATCCTCATCTGCAGGTTCCAAACTCACAAATGGACCCACTAAAGACCTCCCAGATGTGAGACCGGAACCTCATTCTGTAAGCATCCGGAAGGCTTGCTGAGGTCCAGAGTGGTTGCACAATACTGCATGTGGGCTCTTCAGGCCTCAGAAAGCCACCCAGAGAAGTTTAAAGGCAACTTTCAGCAAAAATTGGAAGTTGTCATTAAACTCCTCCAGGCAGCATTCTGAGGCCCGCAGAGGCTCAGAACAGTTCCAGTTGCATTCAAAGCCCCTGTGGGTTGGAGCCCACAGATTCCATTATCCACGGTTTACGTATCCAGAGGGTCTGGGAACAGATACCCCATGAATACTAAGGGCTCACCTGTATCTACAAATAGACACCCATAAGAATGAGTTATCTGAGTTGTGTAAACACTACCTGTCTCTGAAGTGCACTGCCCATTTTTAGCTCCCTTGCTCAGGTCTGGGGAGCTGGAGCCAACAACCAGTAGTCAAGAGCAATGGGTCAAAATAGTTTGGGAACCACTGCTGTAAGCAAACATTGCCTAAAGTTCTTCATTTCCAAACTTCAACATATCTGGCCACCTGTGAAAAGTTCTTCTCACTGTTGCTGGTCAGGAATTGCAGAAATTAGGACTACATTTTAGAAGGAAAGAAAGGGATCTGCGTTCTCCTAAAAAGCCTAACCAGGGGAAAGAGAAACCATCTTTCCTTTACAAACAGGTTGGGGAAGAAAAATAGGAAGAGCTTTTCTCCCTCAGGATGAAGCAATTTTGCTTCATTTGCATGTGTGCACACAGGCTGTTTGTCTTTGCATCAAGCTCCTGCGCTATTTGGGCATCAAGACACAGTTGGCTCTCTTCATGCGCCAACTTCATCCATTCATTCTCTCTCACACACACAAATTTTTAACATTTCTGAATTCATATTTTCCCTTTTCATGAACACAGAGATCAATATTAGACCATGTCATGCTTACCGGAATACTCCACTTCTACATCTGCTAGAACCTGTACAGTGTTCTCATAAGTGACCTTTTCCAAATCAAGCATCCCAACTCTGTCATATATTTGCTTTGTTTTCCTGATAAGTTCTTCAGTCCTTGTCCTAATCTGGTCCGGCAGCAGGTCCCATTTCAAAAGGTTTCGATCTGCTGCTGTATAGGAAGAGGCCTTGAGAAGTGTAGTAATCTCAGTTCCCAATGTCATTCTGAGAAAAATCCTTGGGCCACCAGCTCTAGAATTAAAAATGGAAAAAAGCTGTAAGATAAGAATTTAAGGAGCAAAAGGTGACATGACAGGTGACCAAAGGTGAGAGCGGAGGTGAAGGAAGAGAGATGAATAAAACTAGATAACTGTGATAAGTGGAATTTTGCAAATCTTAAAAATTTTGACATGCAACACAGTAGACGGTAATAAATAAAGGGAAATAAGGATGAGGGAAAACACAGAGGACCACTATGAATGGAAGTCAGGATGGATGTCCTCAAGGGCAATGGTAGTATCTAAAAAAATGTTCTTAGTAGTACAAGGAGAAAAGATTCTTAAAGGGGAAAACTGCTTCACATGTACCCTGCAGGTAGAATTTTTGGCTTTTTTCCACAATATTCATATCCCCAAATATCATATTGTATTCCAAGTTTCAGTACACTTGCTGCACATTTTTTCTGTTAATATTTTTCAATTTTCTCCACATGTAAGGGCTGAGCAAGCACAAAAATTCTCACAAAGTTGCATTCAGTATCACATTGGATCCTTCAGAATATGCACAGCATATGAGAGGGGGGAAAAAAATCTAACCATAGACTTCAACTAGATCTCTTTATAGCAACTATAATTTATAGCAAATTCCTGGGATTTGGTCATTGCAAAAACCTGATAATTCAAAGTGAAGCTGAAATTAATAACGGGAGATCTTCAGATCCTGGGAACTTGACTACAGAATGTCAGAAAGAGTACAAACCATTCATTCAAAAGTCAAAACAAATAACTTGTCTCTTCAACAAAGCAGTCCCCTGATAAAAAAAGGGAAGTGAAGATAAATTTAGCCATGTGCAAGAAGATACACAGGCCAATTTAATGGTTTTTTTTCCTGGTATTTTTGATTTTTATGCATTGCCAGAGCAGTAAATTAGACAGAAGACAGACATTCCCTCCCAGGGAAAGGTTTATAGTTCAGTGGTACAGCATATACTTTCTATACTGAAGGTTCCAGTCCTTGGCAAATCCAGAAGGGGCATTTCCCAGTCCTGTCTTGAAATGCTGGAGAAGTCTTGTCTGTATAGGCCAGGGGTCTCCAAACCCCAGCCCAGGGGCCAGATGCAGCCCGCAGCAAGCCTCTGGTCTGCTCAACTGAATGTGGTCAGAGCTGTGCTCCAGTTGCGACAGGACGGTTTTCCGAGGGCTAGGAAGGCCATGTACCTCCCCTCAGAATGCCTTCCAAAGCCCTAAAAGCATCGCTTCCTGGTTTTCCTGAAAAACCGGAAGTGATGCTTTTGGGCTGTTTGAAGGCCTTGGGCTCTTTGAGGCTTTCTAACATATTTAAATTTTATCTTTAAATTTTTTTTATTTTTCCAGCCCTTGACACCATGCCAGATGTTTTATGTGGCCCTCTGGACTAAAAGTTTAGAGAATCCTGGTACAGGCAATAGTTAAGATATGAACCAATAAAGTTACTTGGATAAGGTAGCATCATATGATCACTGTGGCACTGGAAATTCCACCACTACCATGGGCAGGAGGTCTGGTCTAGAGGGTAGAGCCCCCATTTGCCTGAAGATAACATCCGCAGGTCGCCAGTTCGATGAATGGTGAGATCTTGAAGCAGCTGACAAGCCGAGCCAAGTTATTCCACCTGCTCTTCAGTGTGAGCGAAGAAGCATCTTGGCTGCCCTCCATGTGAGAGATGAAGGAGCTGCTTGTCAGCTTGCATGGGAGGAAACTGGAGGCCAGAATGTGATACCAGATCAGAAAGATCCATCTGAAATGTTGTGGCTCTTGACAGACAGAACCTTTCAATTGTAAAAATCCCTACAGGGATTTAGAACAGCCTGCCTTTGTAAACCGCCTTGAATAAAGTCTGAGGAGAAATCTGACGACCAAAAAAGGCAGTATATAAATACCTTATTATTATTATTATTACCATACGTGGAGACTAATCAGCCGCTGAACAGTACAAAAGGGTTCGAATACGCACATGGCTGGTCGGACAAAGGAAGTCAAAGTGGTTAAATTCCCCATATTCTGGAAATCCTTTATAAAGTCTGTAAGTTAACCTAGTCCAGTCTCCAGCACGTACTGTACTTGAAACACAAAGGTTCCTTCCAAGGTAGAGACCATTAAAAAAGCAAAGCAACATGGTGGACTTTATAATCTCAAGAGAAAAATTTAGAGTTTTTCTTAAGGTTTTTCTTAAGTTTAAAATCAACTGAAGCCAAACTGGAAGCATTACCTACTCTGAGGACTGAAATGCCCTTCAAAGCTACAACTCCACTGTCTGGTGGTAAATACGTCCTTCTCCCCAGTACGTCAGAGATAGGATCACAGTGTGATCCTTTCAATTAAAATTAAAAGACTAATATGATGGACAACTATTTTTGTAATCACATAGCATTAGATATGCAATAGCTGCACTGAGTTCCTCCCTCTGTGCCCTACAATTTTGAAAAGACCTGCAGTCTTCCTATTGGTTGGAAGTAAGGACTATCCAGCCTGGCAATGAACCACTCACTTATCCATAGAGTCAGAGGAGTGAAATGGAATGAGACACAACAGGAAATATAACAGTCCCCTAATGAGAACCAAGTTTGAGGGGGGAGTTATGGTACCCCAAGGCAATGCTTGTATCAAAAAAGGAAGAAACAAGCCTAATGTAATTATAGCCTTTTTTAAAATTGAAGCCTTGGGCATCTTTCCCAACAGAAAAGCTGTACAGGACAAAACAAAATAGAAAACCTATATCTTAAAATTGTGGGCAAAACTCTTTTGGCAAGACTGGGTGCAACACATTAGCAGCTTGGATCAGTTCCTAGACAAGGAGGACAATTTTAGATTAGTCACAGAATTACAGATGCAATTTAATCTGCATGACACAGCCCAACAGCAGTACATACAACTCAAACACCTTCTAATGTGTGCTTTGAACTGCCCCATTCCTATGCTTACATAGTTTCAGATTTATCTCCCAGCCAGACTCTAGTTGACAGAATTGACTATTAAAAATCTGCGAAATATCATCTCTGTTAAATTTTGATACAAGCGGCTAATAGACACAGCAAAAACAGATACTGTACATCTTAGAGGTAAGCAGAATACTGAGTTGAAGAATCAGATCCTACCAAACCAGTCGCATGGTGTTTTGTAAAACGTTCTGTAAACTGTAAAAAGCTCTTCAGTGAATTTAAAACTTCACCTTATCTAGCAAAAACTATTATTCTGAGGCTACTGGACTCTCTGTAGATTATATGAAAAGTAACCGTCTCCCTCTCCACTCTATTGGCAGTGGCTGGTCAACTGGGACTCTTACACAACTGTCCAATTGTAGCCCCTCTGTGGAATGAGGCAGTGTCCATTAATTTTGCATCAGCGATAGCTCAACCATTCAAAAACGTCCTATTGTCATACACTGGTGCACTCTGAAAGTTCTCTCAAAGCTGGGAAATTTGAATTCCCCAGCTCTCTTGATGAGGCCAAATGCCTAACTTTACAATCTTGGAAGGACACGTATCAATTTCAGTCTACTAACGGATAGAAGACTTGTACCCTTTACAACATCTGAAAGTACTTTGTACAATAACTGTTAAGAAGGTTGGGTTCAGAAATGATCACTCCCCTGGTCTTGTTAAAGAATACAAATCAAGCCAGTGAGTCTACAACAAAAATCTTCTCAAAACACTCTTCCCCTATTTAGATACTAAACACAAAATTTGGGAACAAAAAGCTTTATTAAGCAATCCAATTCACACAGATCGAGAGCTTTATACTCAAACAAGGTGAGTAACCTATTTTTGCCCAGCCCACTGGTGTACACATTTGGTCCCTGTTGCGTTTTTGCGACGTTGGGCAGAAATGGCTTAACAGAAAAAGGGTTTGCTTACAGCATAAAACCATGTTTAATTCTGATCTGACCTCTTTCTAATGTAGACTTCTTTCCAGAAGAACAGGAGGTTAACCTCAGCAGGCAGAGACGGACAACAACTAACACTCAAAAGTCCTTTCTTACAGCCTACCCAGGCTAGAAGAATATCTTCCCTTAGAGGGGAGCAAACGGTCCTTTCTAGGTCATGTCATAACTCAGTCCCCAAGAGGAGCCCCACCAACCATGCTCCCAAGATCCCAAGATCCCACTTCTTGTGACACAAGAAACCAATATGAAGACCTTTATATCAGCATATGGAAAACAACTCTAGTCATATACATAACAGTATTATTAACAGTATTTATATACCGCTTTTCAACTAAAAGTTCACAAAGCGGTTTACAGAGAAAAATCAAATAATTAAACGGCTCCCTGTCCCCTAAAGGGCTCACAATCTAAAAACATAATAACCGCCCACACTGATTCCCCTGTGGCAATTTAGGGCCTAATGCTATCCCAACCTTCTAGCACTGATGCAGCAACAATGCAGCCCCTGAGGTAAGTGAACAAATATTCCCTTACCTTGAGGAGGCCTCTGACTGCCCCCAATGCCGAATGCAGTGTGTGCCTGTTGGCATAGCTACATAAGCACTGGAAGTTTGGATAGGATTTGGCCCTTCTTTTTTCCCCTGTTTGAATTAACTATCCACCCCCTTTTCTTTTTCTTCCTTCCCTTTAGCTGTCTATATTACTGAATGTTCTTTCTTGCTTTGTATCTTGGTTCCTGAATTACATTGGGAATTTATATTTGAATAGCTGATGTATGTGTTATACTGTTAATTTACATGTTTTATGTATTCTTAATTGCTAATTAACATGTATGTGCGCAAGTACATGTATGTTTGTGAGGAAACAATTATTTTGCTGCTCTCATTTGCCACTTTCCTCTTCTACCTTAAGCAGACTTATCTGAGAACATTTAACTTTAGAATTCAACTTACTTTTTTGGCAATAGCTGTTAGAGACAAGAGTAACTGCTCATATGGACTGGTAATAGAGTCAACATTGAAGATGCTAACAGTATCATCTGGACATGAATAAAACTACATTAAGAACATAAGAACAGCCCCACTGGATCAGGCCATAGGCCCATCTAGTCCAGCTTCCTCTATCTCACAGCGGCCCACCAAATGCCCCAGGGAGCACACCAGATAACAAGAGACCTCATCCTGGTGCCCTCCCCTACATCTGGCATTCTGACTTAACCAATTTCTAAAATCAGGAGGTTGCGCATACACATCATGGCTTGTAGCCCATAATGGATTTTTCCTCCAGAAACTTGTCCAATCCCCTTTTAAAGGCGTCTAGGCTAGACGCCAGCACCACATCCTGTGGCAAGGAGTTCCACAGACCGACCACACGCTGAGTAAAGAAATATTTTCTTTTGTCTGTCCTAACCCGCCCAACACTCAATTTTAGTGGATGTCCCCGGTTCTGGTATTATGTGAGAGTGTAAAGAGCATCTCCCTATCCACTCTGTCCATTCCCTGCATAATTTTGTATGTCTCAATCACGCCCCCCCTCAAGCGTCTCTTTTCTAGGCTGAAAAGGCCCAAACGCCGTAGCCTTTCCTCATAAGGAAGGTGCCCCAGCCCCGTAATCATCTTAGTCGCTCTCTTTTGCACCTTTTCCATTTCCACTATGTCCTTTTTGAGAGGAGGCGACCAGAACTGGACACAATACTCCAGGTGTGGCCTTACCATAGATTTGTACAACGGCATTATAATACTAGCCGTTTTGTTCTCAATACCCTTCCTAATGATCCCAAGCATAGAATTGGCCTTCTTCACTGCCGCTGCACATTGGGTCGACACTTTCATCGACCGGTCCACCACCACCCCAAGATCTCTCTCCTGATCTGTCACAGACAGCTCAGAACCCATCAGCCTATATGTGAAGTTTTGATTTTTTGCCCCAATGTGCATAACTTTACACTTACTGACATTGAAGCGCATCTGCCATTTTGCTGCCCATTCTGCCAGTCTGGAGAGATCCTTCTGGAGCTCCTCACAATCACTTCTGGTCTTTACCACTAGGAAAAGTTTGGTGTCGTCTGCAAACTTAGCCACTTCACTGCTCAACCCTGTCTCCAGGTCATTTATGAAGAGGTTGAAAAGCACCGGTCCCAGGACAGATCCTTGGGGCACACCGCTTTTCACCTCTCTCCATTGTGAAAATTGCCCATTGACACCCACTCTCTGCTTCCTGGCCTCCAACCAGTTCTCAATCCACAAGAGGACCTGTCCTCTAATTCCCTGATTGTGGAGTTTTTTCAGTAGCCTTTGGTGAGGGACCGTGTCAAACGCCTTCTGAAAGTCCAGATATATAATGTCCACAGGTTCTCCCGCATCCACATGCCTGTTGACCTTTTCAAAGAATTCTATAAGGTTCGTGAGGCAAGACTTACCCTTACAGAAGCCATGCTGACTCTCCCTCAGCAAGGCCTGTTCGTCTATGTGTTTTGAGATCCTATCTTTGATGAGGCATTTCACCATCTTACCCGGTATGGATGTTAGGCTGACCGGCCTATAGTTTCCCGGGTCCCCCCTCTTTCCCTTTTTAAAAATAGGCGTGACATTTGCTATCCTCCAATCTTCTGGCACCATGGCCGTTTTGAGGGACAAGTTGCATACCTTAGTCAAGAGATCTGCAACTTCATTCTTCAATTCCTTAATAACCCTTGGGTGGATGCCATCAGGGCCTGGTGACTTATTGATCTTTAATTTATCAATGAGGTCTGAAACATCTTCTCTTTTAACCTCTATCTGACTTAACTCCTCGGTCAGGAGGGGCCGTTCGGGCAGCGGTATGTGCTCGAGGTCTTCTGCCGTGAAGACAGATGCAAAGAACTCATTTAATTTCTCTGCCATCTCTAAGTCTCCTTTTATCTCCCCTTTCCCTTCCTCACCATCCAGAGGGCCAACCGCTTCTCTGGCGGGTTTCCTGCTTCTAACATATTTGAAGAAGCTTTTATTATTCCCCTTAATGTTGCTGGCCATGCGTTCCTCATAGTCTCGCTTGGCCTCCCATATCACCTTCTTACATTTCTTTTGCCACAGTTTATGTTCCTTTTTATTCTCCTCATTAGGGCAAGACTTCCATTTATGGAAGGAAGCTTCCTTGCCCTTCACAGCCTCTCTAACTTGGCTGGTTAGCCATGCGGACACCCTCCTGGATTTGGTGGAACCCTTCTTTCTTTGTGGTATACACGTCTGTTGGGCCTCTATTACTGTTGTTTTAAGCAGCCTCCATGCACTCTGGAGAGATTGGATTCTTTTTACCCTCCCTTTCAACCTCCTTCTAACCAGCCTTCTCATTTGAGGGAAGTCCGCCCGTCGGAAGTCAAGGGTTTTTGTTAGAGATTTGCCTGGTATTCTTCCCCCAACGTGCACGTCAAAACGGATCGCAGCATGATCACTGTTCCCCAATGGCTCAGTAACGTTTACATCTCTAACCAGGTCCTGCATACCGCACAATATTAAATCCAGAGTCACCTGTCCTCTGGTGGGCTCCGTGACTAGCTGATCTAAGCCACAGTCATTTAGCACGTCAAGAAATCCGGTTTCCTTATCGTGACCAGAACACAAATTGACCCAGTCAATATGAGGATAATTGAAGTCCCCCATGATTACAACCCTGTCCCTCCTTGTCACCTCCCTGAGCTGCTTCCTCATTTCAAGGTCCCCATCAGATTTCTGGTCTGGAGGACGATAGCACGCCCCCAGTACTACATCGCTGCACAAGCCTGGTAATTTAACCCACAGAGATTCTACGGTGGAGTCAGACCCACCTTCAATCTCTACTTTGCTGGATTCTATCCCTTCCTTAACATAAAGGAACATAAAACATAAAAACATAAACTTATACCTCTTGTGGAAATAAGGTTTTAATTAAGTGTCAAACTCAAGGGGCCTTCTGAGTAGGTTGCCTTGCAAGATGCCTCTACTAGTAACTGATATACAGTACAAGATACATATCATGCAGCAACTTACAGTGCAATCCTAAACATGTACTTGCATGTGCTAGGTAAAGTTAGGTGCATACAAGCCCATTGAAGTTAAAAGGTTTAAGGTAACTCATTTCACATAGGAACAGACTGTTGGTGCAAAATGATGTTTCAGACCTATTCTTCAGAGAGGTACTCATGTAGTTAAATGGCTTCTAAAAACAACAAGAATCCTAGTACCAAGGAAAAAGTTAGAGGCTAGAAGACTGAAACGCTGAAAGATGCACGTACAGTACACCAACACACATGAAACAGACCGGGGTCCTTAAACTTTTTACAATTACAGACACCCCCAATGGACTGCCCAATATGTCTCCATACACCCTTCAAAATCATCATTACTAAAGGGTTTGGAGACCAGCAGTTAAGAATCCCTACTTTAGACAATCCCTGCCCTTACTACTACAGGCAACGTATAGCAAATATGATTACAACTACAGTACTTCAGCTAGTAAATAAATCATGTTAAAACACAGGGCCCTCCAGTGTATATGAAATACCTCAGAAGTTACTGAAAACACAGAAAGCCATCCCAGATCCACTTCAAGAAATCAATTACAACCAGCACCCAACCAGTGCTTTTATCTATATATTAATTTTAGCATTGGATCATTCTATCCCTTCTCTGGATTTAGACTGTATCCAAAAATTGGGCTGCTGTATAATCATGGTCATTCTAATGCTGCAATCTAATACATTTGGAAATATCCTGCAATCGAAGCATACTTCTAACAGTCTAACACTGCACTCTCAGGTATGTTTGTACCAGAAGCATGTCCCATTGCATTCAGTGTCCAATGCAATGTACTCCAGAAGTAATCCTGCATCCAATTGTAAACCTGTACAGGATCTGGCCAAAGGCACAAGTGGCCTTCTGAGACACATGCATAAGATGAGTCCCTTAAAAGTGAATTAAGAAATGAAGGATGATAAGAATCATTTGTACACCAATGCCCACCCCCCTGAAAAACAGATGTTCATTGGAGGCAACACTCATGTCACAATTAGTCAGGTTTCTAAGAACATGTCTTCCTGCAAATTCAATAGTTCAGTGATTTTCAACCTTTTCCGTCTCACTGCACACTGACAAGACACTCAAATTGTCAAGGCACACCATCTGGTTTTTGGCACTTGCCAAGGCACACCATGCTGTTGGTGGGGGCTCATATCTCCCAATGGCTCTCTGAATAAATGATCTGCCCCCTAACTCCCATGGCACACCTGCAGACCATTCACAGCATGCCAGGGTGCCACGGTACAGTGGTTGAAAATGGCTGTAGCAAGAGTTTCTCTCACACCCTGTGCACCACTGAAGCCTGGGGGGGAGGGGAACTGAAGCATTCTAGGAAATAAAATTACTCATCTATTCTATTGGAGTGAAGCTGGGCAGGGTGCGCAGTCCCAAAACCTCATGGGTGGGCCTGGGTGTCTTTGAAAGGGAGGAGATTCCCTCCTGAGCAGAGAAGGGAGGAATTAACAGCAGTGGGAGAAAGAGGACAGCATTTTAAGCAGCTGCAATGCAAGAAGCAGGCAGTGCCCACCACGCCCCCCTCCCTGTGAGGAAGGGCCTGGCCTCGGACCCTGAAAACAAGGCACTGCAGTGTGCCCCGAAGAAAGCAGCCCAACGCCCCCAACTGCAGCCAGAGGGGGGGAACCTGCGTGCCTCCCCCTCCTGCCTCACTCTTCCTGTAGGGGAGGGAGCCTTTCTTACTCATAGTACCTGCTGAAGCTCCGGCCCGCCGAGGCGCCCAGGGACAGCATGGAGGGAGCCAGGGGCGGCCAAGGAGAGCAGCCTCGCTCAGCTGCCGGAGCGCACGCACAGCTCTCCCCTCCCTCGCCCCCCACGTGCCACCTGCAGCCGCTTTGCCTTCATGCGCCAGCTGGTGGCGCCTCCGCCCACTTCCGCCGGGCAGGTCGCGCGCCCTCCAGGCTCGTGCCCGCCTCCCCCACACAAACAAGGGCAGCAGGAGCAAGCCGGAGCCGCGGGGAGAAGTTTGTGCGTCTCCACAGAGCCTGCTGCGCTTTTACGCACCAGGCAAGGCAGGAGGGCGGCTTCGCAGCGGACGGCGGTGCCCCGCCCGCTCTTCCTCTTCTCGCACGGTAAGGCCAGTCATCTCCCTGCCCTGCCCTTCAGTCCCTGCCTGGACAGGGTCCGCTGCAGAGCGGCGCAAGGGCTCCCGTGGATGCGCCACAGAAACGCTGCTGCGCCGGCTCTCCACGGGGACATGGAACGGGGATGCTGTGCATCGCTTCGGTAGCCTCCTCTCGTGCCTGCTAGTGGCACTGGGCAAGTCAGGGGACCTCCTTGTCTTGCAGGAGAGCCTCTGCTCCCTCAGGTAGGTGAGGATCGCCTCCCCACTCCAGGTCATCCCTAAGGCAAGGTGGGCGAGCTTGGAGAGGGCGCACCCATCGCATGTGTGCGATGGGCACATGCACTTTCACGAGAGGATGGGCGAGACCGCCTAGCTAGGTGTGTGCTGCTGTCAGCGTGGGGGGGGATCATGATCACCCTCAGCTTAAGGGCCCCATCCGATCCAACTTTCCAGCTCTGGTGTAGCCCCAATGCAGCCCCCTGGTAAAGGAACACCTGTTCCCATCCCTTGGGAAGGCCTCAGTGACTGCCCATCCACTGCAGGGTGCAGCGCACACCCCACTGGCCCAACTGCACCAGCACTGGAAAATTGGATAGGATTGGGCCCTGAGTGCTCTGATTGGATCAGTGCCAAATGTAGTTTCTAAGTGGATGAACCGGGGAACTGCAATGCCTATTAAAAACCATCCAAAGCCTTTGTCATTTCAGATATAGGGGTGGTTGGTTATGTAAGCCCACATACATCATATGGGAAATGTAACATGTTACAGTAGGGATACGCTGAATCATCATCCTCCGTTCCACAGCGTTTGCCTTAAGTGGGCTGTGCCACCCTAAAAAACAACAAATATAATATGCTTAACATGCGACAACCTTTATGCATCACTGTTGGCAGGCAACATTTTGTCTAGCTCTCCCCCTACCTTGTATGATCAGTAACATTTTGTCTGTTGTATAATCAGCATCTGCTTAAATGATACTGTCAAATAAAAAAAAGCCTGTTTTTAGTATTTTGGATATCAGATGTTCTCAGGATAACACTGGGAAAATGTCATAAGGAGCAGCAAAAACCTATCAAGTTGGACTGCAATATTTTCCTAAAGTTATATAATTTTTAAAGAGAACATGCTGAATGCAAATGAAGCTCTGAGTCAGCAGCATGTCACTAATCACAAGTTTGCATTGAGGTCACCTAGTTTTCATCCTAAAGTGCAGGTCTGTGTCAGGACACAGAAGGCAGCAGCTTGCCTTGAAAGGCAGGTTTCTCATTAGTATTTCAGTGTAGATTCAATAGCATATTTTTTTTTAAAGTAACATGGAAAGCAATTTTGAAGCTATATTCATAGAGTAAAATGGCAGCTGGTGAACTTTGGAGTATGTTTCTAAATCTCCTATTCTTCTTCCTACCCACTGCTAATATATATGTTCTGTAAATAAACCTGGCAGTCTGGCCTGACTAGAATATGTGTATGAATTGATGTAGCAATTCAAATGTTTGAGAGCCAAGAAGTTGAGCTTATGGTTAGAGAACAATGGTGAAAGGAGTCACATTAAAGTTGAATTTTTTTTTGGACCATGGTGTTAGCCAGCCAGCCATGCTACAGGCAAGACACACAATTCTATCCCAGTAGTTTCCAAACTCCTACAGGGGAGTTGGAAACCAGGTAAGTGTTTGTGTGGGCAGGGAGGGGGGCAGTGACAGTGCTGCAGAGATAGTAGTGCTTCCACTGCGAAGGGGCTTTTTTTACTTGGGGGGGCAGCAAAGTTTTGGGGAAAGCAGAAAGTAGCTTTAGATCAGAGATAAGGGCTTTCTGAGCAAGCTGCTGAGGAGATCGGAGGGGGCTGTGAGTCACCAGGACCCTGCAGAAGGCCAGCACTGCCCATCAGGTAAGTAAAAAAGCTCCTTGGCAGGAGCAGCACTGCTATCTCTGCAGCACTGTTGCTGCCATTGGAGCAGGGCCACTCCCCGAATGTCCTGCTTCTGGTTCCCCTGGTGGATTGTGACCCACCAGTTTGGGAACCACTGTTCTAGGCCATTGGTAGCCCAGCTATAAAACTAGGGACCCAATCCTATCCAACTTTCCAGCGCTGATGCAGCTGTTCTAATGGGGTGTGCCATTCTACAGAGGGGAGCAGCAATTACAGAGGCCTTCTCAAGATAAGGGAATGTTTGTTCCCTTACCTTAGGGCTGCATTGTGGCTGCATCAGTACTGGAAAGTTGAGTAGGATTGGGCCCTAGGTTGTTGAACTCCATCTTCTTCTTAAGTGCTAGCATTACATTCCGGCTATGTTTTAGTTATCTGGTGCCTGAAATATATGTTGTTCCAAGAACAGGGAGCTGAGATGAAGAAAATAGTTAGTGTAGGATACTATCCACTTAGAATGCTCCCTAATGGTGATAAAACATTTCAGTTTGTTAGAAGAGTTGTTGTGGAGAGTTGTATAGAAGCACAATCTTATGCATGTCTACTCAGAAGGAAGTCCCATTGTATTCAGTGGGGCTTGCTCTCAGGAAAATGTGTAAAGGATTGCAACCTTAGTCAAATAATTTGACATGCAGTATAATTATTAGAGGAATTGTAATTAAGTCTTTGTATTTATTCATCATTGCAACCTTGAGGGTAGAGAATACCAACAAGAGGGTTCTCCATGCTTGTCCGATGAAAAACTTCTGGGTGATCCAACTGCCTACATAAGAACATAAGAACAGCCCCACTGGATCAAGCCATAAGCCCATCTAGTCCAGCTTCCTGTATCTTACAGCAGCTCACCAATGCCCCAGGGAGCACACCAGATAACAAGAGACCTCATGCTGGTGCCCTCCCTTGCATCTGGCATTGTGACATAACCCATTTCTAAAATCAGGAGGTTGCACATACATATCATGGCTTGTAACCCATGATGGATTTTTCCTCCAGAAGCTTGTCCAATCCCCTTTTAAAGGCATCCAGGCCAGATGCCATCACCATATCCTGTGGCAAGGAGTTCCACAGACCAACCACATGCTGAGTAAAGAAATATTTTGTCTGTTCTAACTCTCCCAACACTCAATTTTAGTGGTTCTGGTGTTATGTGAGAGTGTAAAGAGCACTCTCTATCCACTCTGACCATCCCCTGCATAATTTTGTATGTCTCAATCATGTCCCCCCTCAGGCATCTCTTTTCTAGGCTGAAGAGGCCCAAATGCCGTAGCCTTTCCTCATAAGGAAGGTGCCCCAGCCCAGTAATCATTTTAGTTGCTTTCTTTTGCACCTTTTCCATTTCCACTATGTCCTTTTTGAGATGTGACTACCAGAACTGGACACAATACTCCAGGTGTGGCCTTACCATCAGTTTGTGCAATGGCATTATAATATTAGCCATTTTGTTCTCAATACCTTTTCTAATGATCCCAAGCATAGAATTGGCCTTCTTTACTGCTGCCACACATTGAGTCGACACTTTCATCAAGCTGTCCACCACCACCCCAAGATCTCTCTCCTGATCTGTCACAGACAGCTCAGAACCCATCAGCCTATATGTGAAGTTTTGATTTTTTGCCCCAATGTGCATGACTTTACACTTACTGACATTGAAGTGCATCTGCCATTTTGCTGCCTATTCTGCCAGTATGTAATGGCTGTAATGGATATTGGTACAGTAAACCAAATTCCAAAGTCTTAGGGCCCAATCCTATCCAGTTTTCCATGGCCAGTGCAACCATGTTAATGGAGCATGTGCTGTATCCTTTGGTGGAAAGGCAGTCACAGAGTCCACCTCAATGTTAGGGAACATTTGTTCCCTTACCTCCGGGCTGCATTGCAGCTGCACTGGTGTTGGAAAGTTGGATAGGATTGGGCCCTTACTGTACACCTGTGTTAGCATACTTTTTGGCAACTTTTCCTTTATCCTGTAAGTCACAGAAACACATGGCTAGTATTTTTTTTTTGCTTTACTAAATTCCAGATATGGCAATGATGAGCAAAGAGATTCTTCCCTACATTAAATATTCAACAGGTGATGAAATATGGCAGTAAAGACCATAAGCTTGAGTGCTTCCAATCCAAATCTTATCTCTGCCCACTGACGGAGTCAACCTGTTGCCTCTCTTCTTTATTCCTCCACTTATGGAGGATAACGTACCAATCACTATTTATTTTATTTTTAAAAATTTCTATCCCTCCTTTCCCTTGCCAAGGCAAATGTCCACAATTAGAGAATTGTTATATGCCGAACAATACAAAAATCAGCAGGTATCTGTATCTAGCACTAATTGAAAATAGGTTTTTGCAAGATAAATATTTGCAAACCTGAGCATTTAAAGGTGGTAGAAAGGATGTGCAATGGTGTGTGCTTGTGGAAGTCTCAGGTCTGTATTTTTGAATGCTAGCTAGAAGTGGCATTCTGAAGAACAGGACAAATGTAAGCTGCAACAAAATTCCTCACATTAGACCAGGGGTGGTGAACCTTTCCAAGAACAGGGAGGTGGAAATTTTAGCAGGTACAGCTTATCATCTGTGAAATGATAAACTACACCTGCTGATATTCCCTCTTCTACACAACAGTTAAATGTTCAGGAGCCCTAAAGTTTAAAGGTTGGCTACTCCTGCATTAGACCTTCCATAGATTCACTGTGATTTACTGTTTCCTTTTGTGAAAATCTGGATGCCAGCAGCTGATGTTGTCTCAGAAGTTCTTTTGGCTGAGGATGACTGCACTCACTCCTCAGCACTGAGACTCTGTTCAACATTAATGAAAAACCGAGAGTGCTTCTGAGTATGAGTAGCATGCCAAATTTCCTTCCCCCACCCTCGATTTTGGCTTTAAACCATTTTTAAAAAAAGTATTAGCAACACACTCTTACCCCCTCTTAACCCAAGTAAATTCTGTCTTCCAAAGAATTAATGCTTTTTAGCCAACTCTAACAAAGAATTTTGAGTTGCACCAGGGCTCCAGAACTTTAAAAGAAAAAGAAGTCATAACTCAGTCATAGAATTGTAACCTATGGGGGAGAGGTTAATAGTACTTAATATTTGTGTGGTGCTTTCTGAGTACACAAACTACTTCTAATGTGTTTTTGTGATTTAGTCCTTATAACTACTCTTTAAGCAAATACTGTAGTTAAGGGGGAATTGTTTGCCTACCTGCACAATGCTATGGATGTTTACTTAGAAGTAAGCCCCACTGAATTCAATTGAACTCACTCCCAGGTAAATGTGTATAATTAGATTACTGCCTAAGGCTATCTAATGAGGTCTTAGCTGGGGTAGTATTTGCAACAGGGAAGTCTTGATCTATGCTCAGTCTCTTAGCCACTATGCTATGCCAATCTTTGGTGGAAAGAAGAATTTTGGGAAGGCAGGGGAACAAGCCCAGACCAAGTGAAGCAATACAAAGGAAGACACACACTGTTCTCCTGCAAAAAACCCCCCCAAAACCTCAGTAATGTATTCAAACTGCAACATTCTCTTCCACTCTTCAATCCTGTATTACAGACCAACTAAATTCATGCCATATAGTCTAAATAACAGCAAATACTCACAATTTCAGGAAGCCAGGACTGGGTACCAATATCGACTCAGGCAGGCAGTCGTCCTGCAGCAGAAGACAAGGAACAGAATGGGGTCAGAGAAAGGAGAAAAATGCATGCACGAACAAGCAGACTGACAGCCAACCAATAGGATAGTTTTCTAGCTGTTTTTCCATGAGCAAGGAAACACAGAATTAGTAGGCTTGGTCAGCTCCTCTTGTATAATTGAACATGATCACACCCACTTTCTTGCTCTTTGAAATATAACTCTTATAACACTTGCACACTGGCTTCTCTCAGCTCACAGCTAGAAGCAACATGAAGGGTGGGATTACAGGTAGTCTCCGACTTACAGATATTCAACTTAAGGGCTGCTGCATTGCACTTTTGTGCAGTCGAAGTCAATCCATGGTTTTGTGCACTTGAGATTGCACTGCTGGTTTGTGAGAGGGAGAGAGATTGTTTTGGAGATACAGAAGTGATGGGTAAAGATAGCCTGTACAAGACAGAACTGTATTAATCTTCCTCTCCAACTAATACAAATGCAAATTGTAACTTGTAAAATGCAAGCTGTAAAATGCAACTAATACAAATGCAGCCTTAGGCAGCTTACATAGGGGACTACCTGTACCTATGAGAATTAAAGGCAGTCAGTGAAACTTCTAGACTTAGAGGGAACTGAAATTGCCAATTGAAGGAAAGAAGATTTGTCATGCACTCTTTTCTGTGGTCTTTTCTTTCACTTTACTACTTGAGTCTTAGAGGAGGACTGCAGTGGAAAAATCAACAGCATTGGTTAATGAAGTGACTGACATAATGCTCTTTAATTGCATTTTTCTTTGTTGTCAAGATGAGTATGTCCACAGACCATACTGTGCAGACATATCCATGGACCTTGGATTCAGTTATCTGCAGATTGTGGGGGGCACCCATTAGTGTTCTATACAGGGTTACTGGCAAGTGATTCATGCTTATATAAGCATTCAAGCTTATAGCGTGATGTGGGCAGGCTGCTGGCAGCCTGAATACTTGAAGAGGTTCAAGAGAATTTTTACTTTCTGTAAACCTTCAGTCTATTCCCTTGAAGCATTCAGGTTGCCAGCCATAAGCTCGTTGCACTATAAACTTGTGCAACCTGTAAAGCAAGAAACGCTTCGCTGGTAAGCCTCTAAAGAATGCTAATGTTTGCATGAAGGACCATGGACACAGGGTTCCCTGTATCCACGTTTTCCATATCTGTAGGGTCCCTGGAATGGATCCCCCATGATTAAGGCGGCCCTCCTATATTATTCACAGTACCAATAATTAGAGGTGTTTGAAAATTGTTATTTATTTTACTCAAAAGTAAGTCCATTGTGTTCAGTAAGACTTAGTGCCAAATCCTATCCAATTTTTCAGTGCCAGTGCAGCTGTTCCAATGGGGTGTGCATTGCATGCTGTGGTGGGGAGGCTCCCTCAAGGTATAGGAACATTTATTCCCTTTTCCTGGGGGTGCATTGCAGCTGCACCAGTGCTGGAAAGTTGGATAAAATTGGGCCCTTAGGCTGTAAACATATCTTACTCACCAGAAACAAACACTTCTACCCATAGTTTACTTTTCTAGTTTCACTTAATGCAGAAAAGCAGTGCCTTGAAAAGACCTTGTTGAAATCTTTTCTAAAAAAACTGGTTACTATGACTTTCAAAATTCACTGAGAGTTTTATGTATAGAACAAATTTTAAACAGAATAGTTATATTTTAAAATTTACTGCATTTCTTTGTGTTTCCTTAGAATTTACTGAATTCTTTTTGTACAATTCACGGGAGCTTCACAAACGCTGAAAATGTCTTCTGTTAAGCATCTTGTATATGCCGTCATCCACTTTTTGCGAGAACAGAGTCAGATGGATACATTCACTTCAGATGAACAAGAAAGCTTGGAAGGTTTGTGGTAACTGCAGAACCTTGGGTGCAGGGGGAACCTTGGGTGTATTCCATGATGTGCTTTCCATTCAGTTGGAGGCTCAGTAAGTAGATAAGCACAAATTGTGACTGGTATTTGTGGTCAGTAATTGTTCTAGTGGCCCACCTGATGCTGGCTCCATCCCCCAAACCCCTTAGTGATACTACTGACAGGCTCATATCCCCCAGTGGCTCTACTTATAAATGACTGTCCCTCAAACTCCCGCAGCACACCTGCAGACCACTTGCAGCTCACCAATGTGTTGTGACCCACTGGTTGAAAATTGCTGCTCTATGGACCTGCAAAGATTGGATTAGCAATTCCATATTGAGAATGCTGAGCAAGATGCATCTAAGAAAAAGAAGTGAGAAAAGGAAGCCAATTAAAACATGTTTGCTTATTTGCACAATTGGGGTTTTTAACAAAGTCGTAATGTAGCTAAAAGTCCAACAATTAGAATGGGTTGGGAAGAGATTTGACAATAATTTCAGGAATAGTAGTTTCTTTTCCCAACACAAAACCAGTTTGGTGTAGTGATAAACTGTTAGACAAGGGTTCACATCCCCAGGCAGCTATGAAGCCCACTTGGTCCAGCCACTCTCTATCAGTTTATTTGACTTCACAGAGTTCTTGCAAGGATAAAAGGTGGGATAACCGTGTATAGCACCTCAAATTCCTTGGAGAAAGGATGGGATGGAAATATAATAGTGAAGTTGTTTGAGGATAATATGGCAACCATCTCACATCAAAACGTGTCCCTCGTTTTACTACATGGGGACTATTTTTAACTGTAGTATTCTGTAAAGCAATTTTCTTAATTCCAGAAAATTGTTTGCAAGCACCAGAACCTAAGAAAAGCTTTTATTTGGTAGAGTTTATTTATTTTAGACTGCCCTAACTTTTGAAGGGTCAGGGTGGTTTATAGCAATTGCAAACAGATGGTGCAGTCTTTTCTTGGAAGGGTCAGTAATATTTTGGAAAATCTACAATTTGGGTACTAATAAAATCTTTAGAGATAGTATGTTAGTTTGCTTTCATCTTGGATAACACATGTACTTAAATTAAGGAAACGTTTTGTATTAAAGAGAAAAAAAAGATCCCACAAGTTAGTTGGAAAGATTCACTAGCCTAGGGCAGTGAACCTTTAATCAGGCCAAAAGAAAAATGGTGGGACATTTCTTTTGAATGCTCTTTCTTCTTGAAGATCGGATCTGAGCCATTTTGCATGATGATGAGAGATGCCCTGGCTCTTTTGTTGCAGGAGTCGATGAATCTGGGTCTACAAGATATATTGGTATCCTTTCCATGACACAGTATATGTCCTGGGGCATTTGGTGGGCCGCTGTGAGATACAGGAAGCTGGACTAGATGGGCCTATGGCCTGATCCAGTGGGGCTGTTCTTATGTTCTTATGTTCTTATGGGTGGTACAAAGGAAGGGCATTCTAGCTAGAATAAAAATGCTACAAGTCTTGCACTTACCTTGCAGTTTATAGATTTTTATATGTCTAGTGTTGGGTTGTGTCACAGTTTGATAATCAGAAGACACCAATTTGATGTCACTATATTAATCTTTCTCTCAAGACAAAAGTTAAAATTTAGTGTGCTTTGATAGTTCACCAGGAAACCAATTTGTTCAATGGGAGAGTCAAAGTATTTTATAGGTCTGGATCTTGAAATATCAATTCAATTTTTAAATCTTTAATACATTTTGAAAACCTTACAGAAAATCTTATGCAGTAGATGTAGTTTCCTTAGAGACTACTGGTAATTTAGGTGCCTAGAGGGAAACTTGGCATAGTTGAACAATTTTCCCATGAGAGGTGCCGTACAGCTTTATCTACACAAATCCACATTACATTTGGGGAGACAGAGAAGACTGAATGGCATGGATCCAATTTTATAGACAAGTGATGATTTTTCTGTTGGTTCACGAATTGTCTTGCTGTTGCACAACAGCAGTATCCTAAGCATTACCATTATTTATACATGTCAGTCAAGTAGATGGTTTCCTTTAAAAAAGAAAAAAATCATTATTTTCTCTACAGTGGCAATTCAGTGCTTGGAGACAGTCTTTAAAATTAATCTGGAGGATTCTCATCTTGCAGTACCTGTACGCTTGACAGAAATGTTTGCAGATTCTTGTCATAAGGTAAGAGGAGAATTAGCATATGTATGTCTACTTTTTAAATTAAATAATGTTAACACTGAACATTGTGAGAGTGCTCTAGGTACCTCTAAGAGAGACACAATTATTAATTGTGCAATTATATTCATGTTTACTAAGAATTAAGTTCCACAGAAAACAAGTAGTGTAGAACTTCTTCAAATTACTTTGACTAGCATTCAGAGTAACAGAACGAGTTCCATTAGCGCAAGGGGCTTTAGACTTGTTCAGGAAAAACCTGAAGTATAGGAAAAACCTATGTAGCATCTTTCAGGCTACATAGCAAACTGTTTTTGGAAGTGTGGGAAGTTTTAAAAGCAGTGTCAGGTGTGGCATAAGGGGTTTAACGGTTTCAGAGGAAAGCCAGGCAAAAATTTTGTGGAGACATTGTGAGCCTAAGTAGCTTCTGGATCTCTGACCTTGTCATTAATGTTGTTAGATCCTATTTTGTATTTCTCACCTGGTGCCCTGTTCTTTTTACATATTTGTACTTTTATACCTGGCGGGTTGCTCTGTCAGAAAAATATATCTGACTGGGGTAGGGGTTATTGTATTTTTAATTGTACTGAGCTAAGTTAATCATGCCTCATCCTAAGCATTAATGTTTATAAACAATGTCTTAATACTGTGCTCTTTTGGAGTTTCATATGTGAGAAAATGAAAGTTCAGATAATCTGGTAATGTTGATTTAAAAAAAAGAAATAGATTTTGCTTGAAAGAAAAAACAGGCTGCACTCCTAACCACACTTTCCTGAGAGTAAGCTCCATTGTACAAAATAGAATGTACTTCTGAGTAGACCTGGTTAGGATTGTACCCTTAGTCATTTTGTGTTTGGTGGACTGTTAGGTAAAAAACCAGGCTGCCTTTACTCCCACTACTTATAGGTAGTGCAAGGAAATTGGGGGCTTGAGACTAAAGAGATTCTGTAAAATGTTCAAGCTATGTGACATTGCAGAGGTGTAGCTAGACCAGTGCAGGGGGTAGGAGTTGTATTGGGCAGCAGGTTGCCAGGGGGGCAACGGTTTGACTGCCCACATGAATACAATGACCACGTGACCTAAATTTTGGCTGCTTCATGTGATGTGACCCGCATGTTGTGCTCCTGAGTTGCCTACTGCGCGTGCGCAGAAACCCAAAGAGAGGTGAAGGCCTTTGGAGCACCTCCAAAGGTTTTCAAGGAATCTCTGAAGCCTTCTGGCCAAGATGACAGCAGTCGGCTTGTGCCCTTCTCCTCTGGAGGAAACTGCGGCAGCTTGAAGGAGGCAGTGACAGATGCTTTGGGGGACAGTCAGGAGGGGCAAGTAGGAGGGGGCTGGTGCTGGGGGAGGCTGCAAAACAAGAGGGAAGCTTTAAGTAGAAGTGCGGGGAAGGGTTTGGTAGAGGCAGCAGTGAATATAGTCTCTTGTTACTAGCCCCCCCCCCCCCCCCGCTCTACAGGGGCAAGCTGGAGCTTGGGGGAGGTGGTGGTGGGCAGCTGGGGGATGACTGCAGATTTTATTTTTGACATTTTTCACATTTTTTTTGGAAAAACACAGGTGTGATGTCACACCCTGAAGTGATGTCACTTCCGGGGCATCAGTTGGTGCTCAGCCCAGGCTCCAGGATCATTAGCTTTGCCACTGCTACACTGGCATTGTAGTGGCCCTCTTTATGCAATTCCATAAGGTTGTTGTGTCATCCAGAGTAGTCATTCTTCAAAGTGGGCAGGGCCACGTCAAACCCGATTGGTCCTGGTACCTTTTAATTACATGCAGTAAAGCATAAAGTGTAGCACTTCAACTCGTGCCACCCTGCATGGTGAATGCGTATAATAGGGCAGTGTCAGCTGGCTGGCATGTGGCAAACCCTGTTGAAAAATATAGCACCTTCTCTCTACTGTGACTGATTGATGCCACAGATATGACATAAATATTTTTGTTTACATTTGCATATGGTTTATTAGTTTTAGACTCCTCTCATTTGTTGTTCCACTTGGTTTTTTTTTTTTTTTTTAGAATATGGTGGATTTTATTATCGTTTTTATTCATCCTCAGAGCCTTAATCCTTTCATTAAACTGCACAGAGGAAATTTTAATCTGTGAAATAAGAGAACAATTGTGTGTTTTTGCAGGTTATTTTTGGTTCTGGTGAGTTAGCAGAATAAATAATAGATGTTTCCTTTTACAATGAGCACTAGCTTTTATTTATTAAATTGTAAGTTGTTATACTCTTCTTGCTATCTCAGAAGAGCATCAATAATAATAGAAATAGATCAATTGACATTGATAGTTGACAGTCCTAATTTTTTTTTATAAACTGTCCTTACTTGAAAAAGGATGCCCAACTTGAAGTAAAAAAAAAAATTAGTGTTTGGGTACAAACTTTCTGAGGATTGCTCATCTTAGGGCCCAATCCTATCCAGCACAGAAGCAGCATCGCTAAATGGTTACCATTGGGTCCTGTGCTGGAATTGAGGAGGCTGGAGGTCTCCTTGGAGTAATGAGACATTTGTCCCCTTACCCTGAGTAACACCCCAGCCTGCTCAGTGGGGCTTCTCAAGTCAGTGCCAGCTATTTTGTTGGTGCAGACTTGAGAAGCCCAGGGTAGGGCTTCTGAGCCCCACACAGGGGATAGGATTTGGTGGAGGAGGACTCAGTTGGTCACTCCCCTGCTCATTCTCCCACCCAGGAACACTTCCCCATGCCACTTGGTGCTTACCTGTGTTGCTGCAGTGGCCAGGGCTCCCATTACAGCGTTGATGGGGAGGCGCGGGCCTCCCTGCCAGCGCTGCTTGCTCTCTAGGTGGTGCAAACATGACTTATGGCATATTTGTGACACCAATCGCCTGCGCAGTGGTCCCAGCACAAGTGCTAGGGCAGCAGAGAATCAGACTGTTAGTTGCATGCTACAGTTACCATTTTTATTATCCTCAGTTCACAGATTCCCTGCACCCAGCATACATTAATCTGTGTATGAATATTTGCTGTATTTCTAGGCTGCTTTTCACCAAACCCCAATGTGACTTACCCCAGCAACAAACAGTAGCATATTAAAAACCCATAAAAACAATCACCATAGAAAAACACCAGGGAGAAAACATTCTGGAAACTCCCAATCCCAAACAGCCAGCAGAATTGGCATATTTTCACCAGACATGGGTGACAATAAAAACATTTAAAAAGATGGTTTGGCAATGCTGATTGCTTGTTTGGGGAGGAAAACAATCCATGTTCAGCACTTCCATAACCTCAAACAGGCCTTCAGTAAAGGCAGAGCTGTGTGTGACCTAGTCCAGCAGGGATAATTGCAGTTGAACATCTGAGAGCTGTATGTGTTGTTTTTTTTTAAACAAAAAAGGTTTTTATTCGAAAACTGAAATTTTCCTTCTTAAAATTCATCTAGAATGAGATACTGCCTCTCTCTGATTCTATACCAGAGGATATTGAAAAAGCTGACCAGCTAAAGGATGAAGGTATGTACTTCAGAAAAATAGAACATTTCACGCTGCCTTAGCTCTGCTAGTGCAATTGATGACCATAATGAATATGGCTCATGAATGATACACAACTTTTCAAGCTCTTAGCCAGTCCTTTTTGGTAGATAATTGTTGTGCTGTGTAATAGATGCTGTGTATTAAAAAGGTCAGTCTGATGGCAGCTCTGGAAGTAATGAAAAAGCACATAAAAATCAAACATGCAACTTGATCCAATGCATGTTTTCTTTGGAAAAAATTCCTACTGAATTCAGTGAGGGTCACTGCTATGCAAATATGAAAAAGAGTATAGTCCTCATCTTCCACATCACAAGTATATGTGTTTGGCAAAATCTCCTACAGTATGTACTCTTGTATGTGAAAATTTATGTATATTTTATATTTTACTCATGAATTTGATGGATTAGGTACATATGAGCTTTGCAAATCATATCTCTGTAGGAATGTCAAACTCCTTGTGACCTTATGGGCATTCACACTTTGGCACCCAAATTTGTTTTTCCCATAATTTTGTACAGGCATCCCTCCATATCTGTGGTTTCACTTATCCACAATTATCACATTTCCCCCCATCATGCTCATTATTTAACTGTTCTTCGTTTGCAAATGCTTTGCAAAAGGTGACTTTTTTCTTTTTGCTTTGGAACATTTGAAAAAGGAAGCAAACAGTGAGAATCTAGACTCGTAGCTTCTAGAGGAACACTAGCAGAGGCAACCGTGAAAACACTAATAGGAAGCAAAATTTAGTGTTCTTGTTGTCTGTTTGCTTCCTCTGCCGTCCACTTCCTGTTAGCATTCTCATAGTTGCCTCCTCTAGCATTCCTTTAGCAGCCATGAGTCTAGGTTCTTATTGTATGCTTCCTTTTCCAAAGAAAAAGCTCCCTTTTGCAAAATATTTGCAAATGAAGAGAGGTGAGTTATGAAGGCAACAAGGAGGATTTGAGTAGGGTTTGCTACTATCTTCAGTTTCAGGTATCTGTGTATCCCTTGCAGATATGGATGGGACACCTGTATCTTCTAACAGCTTGATATCATTGTCTCCTTCACTGTGCTAGTAAGGCCAGCTACATACCTCTCTACTACCTTTTAATATCAGAATTTGCCTCCTTATGTGTCCTCTCTTGTAGAACAGATATTGGTTGCACATCTGCATCCAGTGTAGTGAATCTAGTTGTTGCATACATTAGTTCTGTAGGTTATAATTCTGATTAACCCATATATAAATCTCAGAATTGTTATATTTTTCATCCGTGTAGCAAGTTTGCAAAGCAGGTCATAAAAACTATTCCCGTTTGCAAATTTGGGCCACTGGGGCTAAGGATTAGTGATGTGTCCAAGGTTGCCAGTCATTAATGAGATGACATTTGAACAAAAATCTTTCAGATATAAATATAACACTCAACTTTCCAAACTGTACTGGGTCATGAATACCATCCAAAAAGTTTCCATGGTGTTTGAAATTACAAAACAGATATCTTGGTATTTTGCAACCCAAAGTGACATGTGGTGTTACTCTATATAGCAAATAAAATTGCATGAATTGTTTGCAAGTATTATGCTGCTGAGAGCAATTTGTTTCCAAAAAGATAATCACAAAGGGTAATAGTCATATAATTGCTTTATGAGGTGTAGTCCATGGTGCTCAGTGACTGTCTTTCATATGCAGCATTCAGTCTTCTTAATTACCCATAAAAGTTTATTCTTACAATTTATTTCAGGCAATAATCACATGAAGGAAGAAAATTATGATGCTGCTGTAGATTGTTACAATCAGGCTATAGAACTGGATCCAAATAATGCAGTGTATTATTGCAACAGGTAAATAAACTTCAAGCATCCTGGAATTATTTTTTTCATTATCTTTGTCCTGGTCTCAGCACATGGCCAGCATACAGGTCTCTAAAACACATATCCAAACTCTTGACCTTGATTTGGTCACTTCTGTTCTGGAATTCTGTTCCTCTTCCTCCCTTGTCTTTTTAAAAGAATTTTTAAGCCCAGGCTATTGCCCAGTTAACCATGAGGTAGTAGGATTTGTTCAGTTGGCTTTTATGGAAATAGGGCTGCAATACTCAATGTCCTTGCATAGAATTAACTCCTATCAGTGGGACTTAACTTCCAAGATAGCATGATTAGGAATGGGCTGCAAATCAGCTTGAATCTTACAATGTCCACTTCTGAGTCGGGTTGATCAAACTGAGACACATCTGGTTTTGACTGTAATTTTTCTAGCTTAGCTCTTTTTCCCCACTTCAGAGCTGCTGCTCAAAGTAAGCTGAACAACTACAGTGAAGCAATAAAAGACTGCGAAAGAGCAATTGCAATAGATCCAAAGTACAGCAAAGCATATGGGAGAATGGGGTAAGTAAGCAACTTTTTTGAACTTCAGATTAAATTACATTATCCTAATATAGTCCAATGTCTCTGATGTATCATTATTTTGCCAGTTTAGACTATGGCCCCAAGAGAATTACTGATCTTGTAGCAAACCGCCTATCAGTTATTCATTTTGCAGACATCTCTTATAAAGCATCAGTGCTGCAAATTCATTCTAAGGAGTCAGAAGGTGAAGTTAATGCAAGCAAGAGCAACTCGGCAGCCATTATTTTATCAATATGTGAAATATTAGATTCCTCATAACTGCCAATTCTGCCACTCACCACTGTAGTAGTTTAATGCAATAAGAGCCTCATTTGTGTCTGTAAAATATTAGATGTATAACTGCAGTTCTAATTACAACTGGAAAGCAGATTTGTTAAATGAGAATTTATTGTTAGTGGCTGTATTGATCCCACATAAATAGTGACATTAAATTGAAGGGGTAAGATATTTAGAGATGCTCAGATGTGTTTTACTTAACTCTTTATTAGGCAACATTAGTATGCGGAGAATGAAAGGTTATATAAACCCCAAAAACTTTAAACTGAGTACTTAATGTGCTTCATAAATTTCACGCAGCACTAAGGCAAAGCAATTAATTTTGCTGTTCTCTAACATCTACATTTATGAAGTTTGCTGTGTCACTCTAAGGATTTCATGAATGAGAATCAATGCACATTATTTACTTTGGACTTTCAATTGACTTCCATTTCTGTAACTGGAGAACTGACAACAACCATCAGTTGCTGGCCAATCTGATTCTTTGTCTGCAGAAGCTGAGGCCAATACTAAAATGGATTTTTAAAAGCTTATAATATGCTTTCCTTTTCTAAATACTTATTTCTACCTAATCATCAGAGAATAACCTTTGCATGGTAAGATATTCACAGGGAGTTTATATGAGTAGATGCCTAGTGTTAATTTACTAAGTCATTACAAATTCAAATGTATTTGGTGGTGTGATGAAAGTAGATTTCTTAACTATATAACACTAACCTACAGTGTCTATACTGTACTGTGCTCAGTAGTAGAGCAGGTCTTCATTGAGCACTCTTGGCATAAGGGCCCCAGGATTTCAGAAATTTCGTATGTGCAACATACTACATGCCCAAATACTGAGATAATATTTTGGTAGTCTATATCTTGTAGCTGTCAAAGAATTAGAAGTCAGGGAACCTGTTCTAAACCTATAAGTGGAAGCCTTTCCTATCTTAACTTTTGGCTTCAGCCTGAGAAAGGAGAGGAGTCTTTTTGGTCTTAGAACAGCTTCTGTGCAAAAAATCCAGAAGCACTTGACAATATTAGGCAAGAAGAGAAATGTTAAGGAAAGCATTCCATCTGTGTGAGCTTGGGTCCTTAGAAGAAAATAGATGAGTATTTACTCAGTTGAAACTTACCATGGTGTGCATATAACACCATGGTAAGCCCATTCTGGATAGCATCCTACCAAGTAGTATCAAGTTTTACTGTTCTCCATTTCCTAAATGCCTGCAGATGTGTGGCGGGATGCTACTGACTACCAGTTTATTGGATGCTATACCATAAATAAGTATGTCAGTAGTTCACACCTTGAGTAAATACTGTTGTTGAATATAAAACAGATTCTTCTGGCACTTTCAGGGCTAGCAGTTATTACGGCATAAGCTTTTGTAGGCTAGAGTTCACTTCATTGGGAGTTAAACGACACTGACACCTTAAATTTAATGTGAATTAGATCAGAAGATACAAATACCTATTCAGATTGTGCTCACATTGGCTTCTTTGTTCATATTAGATTGGCTCTGACTTCAATGAATAAATACCAAGAAGCAATTAACAGTTACCGAAAAGCACTGGATCTTGATCCAGAAAATGACTCTTATAAATCAAATCTGAAAATAGCTGAGCAGAAATTAAGAGACATGTCCAGTCCTGTAAGTTAGCTTTCAAACATTTTTTGAAAGATGATATTCAAATGTTTTAATAACTCCGTACTATTTTGTACATAGTTGACACATGTACTTCATTTCCAGACTGGAACTGGATTGAGTTTTGATATGGCAAGCTTGATAAACAATCCTGCCTTCATTAGCATGGTGAGTATTTTAAAATGCATGTTTTTCTATTTCATATCCTTTTTTGGAATCTTTTTCCTTAAAAGGACCCCTTTCCTTTCTTCTCATCTACCTATAAGAATTTGCTTTCTACACAGCTGCTGCACTCTGGGTCAGTATTCAGTGAGTATCTGCTATGACATTAAGATCTCGTTCCCTGTTCATCACAAACAGCTCAAACATGAGCAGGATTATACACTATTCGATGCTGCATTTGCCATTTTGGTGATTTTGGAACTGTTTTGGTTTTTACCACATTGAGGGCCCAATCCCCTGCAACTCTCCAGTACAGCTGCAATGCAGCCCCGAGGAAAGGGAACAAACCATTTACCTGGAGGACGCCTCCATGACTGCCCCCTACCACAGGATGCAGAGCATGCCCCATTGACATGGCTGCACCAGCACTAGAAGGTTGGGTAGAATTTAGCCCTGAATCTGCAGATTTGGCCACCATGCTGTTTACCCTAACCCCAGATCATTGATGAACAAGGAAAAAAAATGGTTCTCATACAGATCCTTTCTCTCCTTCACTGCGAAATTGCCCATTTATTCCTACGTGCTGCTTCCTGTTCTTTAACCAGTTACCAATCTATAAAATAACTTCTCTTATTCCATGACTGCTAAGTTTACCCAAGAGCCTTTGGTGAGGGACTTACAGCCCAATCCTGAGCTTCCCGCAGCACCCAGGCTTGGCGGTTCCGAGGAGGGCTGCCGCCGATTCCTGTGCCACCCGTGCTACTGCGGGAGGCACCTTGGGAGAAGGGGACATTCGTCCCCTTCCCCCGAGTAAGGGAAGCAACGCTGCAATGGGGCTACTCTCTTGAGTGCTGACCAAAAGGTCAGCGCTAAAGTAAAGGCGCTCATGTAGGGTGTGCAGCCCTGCACAAGCGCCCTGGATCCTGCGGAGCAGAGCTCCGCGGATCTGCCTCTCTCCCTCCCCCAACATGCCTCCCGCCTGCCCTGCCAGCCTCCCCCCTCGCCGGAACGCCTCCCCCGTGCCCCGCCTCCTGTTCCACAGCCCGGCGGTCCGGGAGACCACCGAGCCGCAGAACTGGGCCACTGCCTGGCGCTAGCCCCGTACCATCTGGCTCTGGTCTAGCACTGGCAGGAGCCCAGCGGTGAGTTTGCGACTGTGGTCTGCGGCACAGAGCTGTGCAGTGGACCACAGGATTGGGCTCTGTGTATACTTAAGAACATAACATAAGAACAGCCCCACTGGATCAGGCCATAGGCCCATCTAGTCCAGCTTCCTGTATCTCACAGCGGCCCACCAAATGCCCCAGGGAGCACACCAGATAACAAGAGACCTCATCCTGGTGCCCTCCCTTGCATCTGGCATTGGATTTTCAAAAAAGGTTTTGACAATTTCCTCTATCCACATGCCTGTTGATACTCTAAAACAGGGGTAGGCAAACATTTTGGCAGTGGGGCCACATCATCCCTCTAACACTGTGTCAGGGGCCTGGGGAAAAAAAAGAATTGATTTTACATTTCAAATTTCAATAAATTTACAAAATATATTAGAGACACAACTTATATGAATGAATGAATTTCACTGAGCTAATTTATAATACACATGAGAACTATAATACAGACATGTAGAACCATATGAGAACTATGAACTTTGTTTGCCACACCTCTGTTGCGCAGTGAAAGCATATAGGACCAAGCTAGACCCAGCCAGAAACACATAAAGACATAAGTTGTTCAGAGGAAATGGAGGTGGGGTGTGTGTGTATGTTAAAATAATGCCCAGGGATTTGGGCCTTAAATCAAAGTATTTAATCTTTTTCAGGCAGCAAGTTTAATGCAAAATCCTCAAGTTCAACAATTGTGAGTATTAACATAGAGTATCTTCTGAAAGATGTAGGTGACACAGACTTGAGCATACCACAGGGAATTAAGGCTCAGCACCTTTCTTCCTGAGCAGTGATTCAGAAATTACAAAGCAAAAAGCTGCTGAACATTTTTTTGACTTGGGGTAAGGGTGGGAAAGAGACTGGCTCTGGTTTTCAACCCAAGGAACAAGGCTGATGCTGGGATCCAGGACACAGTGTGATGCATGACTAGATCATGTACAAATCTGCTAGTCCTGCTTTTAACATATTCAACAAAACACTTTTTTATTCTACAGATGAATTTGCTATGAATTTCTCAAGCACAAATCCTGTTGCAGTAACTTCAAAGTTGCACAAGAGAACAGCTGGGACTTGTGTAGTTCTGAATTGGGGAGGGGGAATTAACTGTGGTTTGTTCTCATTGATTTTCCTTTTTCCTTATTCGACTTATGGTGACCTTTCCATTTACTTGCACATGATGGCTTTTCTTAGTATTATACCACAGAGAGCAATTAGTCATATTTTTGTTAAACTATGCTGGTTATTTCCCTATACCAGTATCATATTTATTGTTTGCAGGATGTCAGGAATGATGACAAATGCTATAGGAGGCCCAGCTGCTGGTGTTGGTGGTCTCACCGATCTGTCAAGTCTCATACATGCGTAAGTGCTGCTAATGTATATCCTGCTTTTGCAGATTTACATTTCTGGAAATCACAATTTATGCTGTTTGAAGAGAGGCCATATTCAGATTTCCAACCTATTTTTGCCAGAGTAGCAATGGTTAGAATGCTTGCAGTGAAAAGGACTGTGTCTTTTCTGCTTGGAATCGAGCAATATTGAGAGGCAGATGATTGCATTGGTGAGGGGAAGCTGCTCTCTGCTCATGTCTCCTGCTTTCAAAAATGCTTCAGATGAGATACCCTAAGACAGGGCTTTTCAGACTGGGGTGTTGTGACACCCCAGCCTGTGGGCAAGATCATTCCACTTTCACTGCTGAAGCTGTGGGGAGCCTTGCAGAAGGTTGTGCCGGGCTCCCCGCACCCCTGGGAGGCTGCGGGAGGCTCGGGTAAGTGGACCCAAGCCCCTGCAGTCCCCCTGAGCTGCCTTCCCACTGCCCCTGCCTCCTCCCCCCACTCCCGCAAGAACTTAGAGCAGCTCAAACTCTCCTGAGAGTTTGAAAACCGCTGCCCTAAGACTTCCAACTCACATGCCCCTTTTGATTGCTTCCTATTCTACCAGAGATAGGAAGTCTACAATAAATTTTATATCTCCAAGGTTCTACAGACCTTGGCTGTGAACTTGGGGTCCTGCAAAAAAAAAAATGGCCTTGGGCACTACTTAGTTGCTTTCTTTAATCCCTTATTGAGTGAGCCTTAAGGGCCTAGTGTTTTCTCTGTGCTCTACCTTTACTACCCCATGGTGAAAGCTTTGAGTTTTTTTGAGTGTTGCCAACAACCAGCATCCAATTTAGTATTGTGACTTCTTTCAGCTACTGTAAAATTAAACTTGACTTCGTGTTTGGACTATTGTATGATGTCTTCCCCTCCTTTACTGATGTTTATAACTGTATTCTGAACAGGGGACAGCAGTTTGCACAGCAGATACAGCAACAGAACCCGGAGCTCATCGAGCAACTGCGAAACCATGTTCGAAGCAGGTCTTTCAGTGGCAGCACTGAAGAACATTCCTGATTTTAGTGGCATGTGTTAGAACACTGTTCTACTAACTCCAAAAGGCATATTGTAGCTAGTAGCAAATATCACCATTGTATTTTTCTCAGATATGAGATGGGAAATCCTTTTGTGTGTATTCCTTATTGTCTGTTGAAAACAGATTCATTGCACACAGATCTGAACATATCATTTTATGTATATTGATGCCTTTGTAAATGGTATATAAATAGAAACTGGTAACTTATTAAAATCTGTGTACAAGGGAACATTTTCACATCAAAATGCAATGGTGCATTACCATTCTCTCTGAGAGTGGATTTTGTGTGTACACTAAGGTTGTGCACTGAGAAGCATTACATGGTACAGTAACAGCAGAGAAAAATAGTGCTTGATGGACCATTCCATCCTGCATAAAAATTATGAAGCTCTCTGTCTCTCTTAAACTGGAGACTACTTCCCCCATGCGGTTCTGGGGGAGATAGAAACTATTTTGCATGTCTTACTGACAGTGAGCTTATAAATAAAGGCTCGGTGTGAGTTAGCACTTGATTGGGATTGTTGACGTAAAGACATGGAGAGTAAGAGATCATATTAAATAAAATAGTGGCATTGGGCTTGAAGGTGTTGTCCAGGGCTTGTGAACTAAGCAGGTATAGTAGAGGAGACTGGTCAGCAAGGACTAACTACTAAATTTTTTAATGAGGGCACTGTTTCAGAGTTTGTAATATAAAAGACAGCTTGTCCCGGTGGGGGAATGTCTGGCCTCTTTCCTTAGAGTTGTCTTATAACTGGCCTAACACAGGAACCCTTCAATGTGTTGAATGTATGGAAGGAGTTGGAAACCAAAGACCATATAAGGCATGCAGTTAAGGAATAGGGGCTTCCCAGTGCCAGTTTACCTTAGCATGGCTTGTTTATTAATGAGGAGGTGAAGTTTTAGGAGGGACACAAAACAGGTCAAATGAAAGCCATACAGAACAAATAGGGCTGGGAAGTCTGCCAAAAGCATGGAGAAAATCTTGCATACACAAAATCCTGATATTTTACTCTAGAAACAGCTCTAAGAAAATACATTATAAAATGTACTTAAAGATGATTGTACTGAGAGCATATGCATTCCAATTGTCATTTAATCTGAGTTTTTACACAATGGTAGCTGTCTTAAAGTCTGTAAGCGGCAAAAAGCTGCTACTTTAAGACTATGCTTAAGCATAGTCTTAAAGTTAACATGTATATTTTAGCTTATCTGGGACTGTCGCTATTCTGTTACCCTAGTTGAGCACTGCTTTTGTTGTGGATCTTTTTGCCTTTGCTGTTTTCTTTGTATGGCCCTCTATTTCCTTGCTCCATCCCATTTCAACATTTATAGTTTTCTAAATCTGTTCCTGCAAAGTCATTCAGGAGACAAGATTTCAAATTATAAAGCAATATTCAGAAAGCAATTCATGGGGTTCCAGCAATTTACTGGAAAGACAAGAGGCTAGGAAAGATTTAGCAAAGAGCTGCTACATTCCTTTGACTCTTGCAGCAACTCAGCAGTAGAAAAACAAGCCATGTAGTAGAACTTTATTTTGAATATATTTGGGCTCTGGTGACATGTCCATTTTAAAGTTCTAATCCTTCCCCCCCCCCCAAATATTTTTGTAGCTGGGGTGTCTAGTTCGTGGCTTAAGTGCAGATGTAATCTAGGCACCAAAATCATACTTAAGCTATTGTGAGCCTGAGGCAAGAGCTGCGTGAATGTAATGGTAGTACTGATAATTCATGAAGCTTGCAACTGTATCTAGAGGTGACAATCTGCCCAGTACACGCATCACATCTGCGTAATGTTCATTATAAATGGAAAAAGCACTCACTATAGGGAGGGTACTGAAATCATTGGAGCAGATGTATCCCAATAGTAACTTCATTGCTATAGGAGCTGGTCACATACTATGAACATAGAGGCTCTCTCCTTTAAGGGGTAGTAGGCTATAACAGGTTGCCATTCAGATTTGTGCAACCAGCTGCATATGTCATCTTTTAGAATACAATATAGAAGGTAGAGCTGTCCTTGCTTCAACAAGACTCTTGTGCTTTTACAACACTAAGCAGGCTGCTTTCCAAAAAGCACCACTCAAGGCAGCAGATGTTTACAGTCCAGAGTCATTTTTTCCAATTTCCATAGAAGATTCATGAATTAGTCTTGTGTGTGGAATAAACTCAATAAAAGGACATTTTAAAAAATATGCCTTCGTTTACCATTCTGTCACTCAACACTGTCTAAAGTGTTTATGAAATAAGCAGTAGAGAAACTGACACTGGAGAGACTCACTTAATTATGGACCAAGTTAAGTTGTGAAATGTTTAAGAGGCTGAGCCAATCACAATTTCCCTAGGTTGAATCAAACCTCTGGCATGAACTGTGGGCTTAGGCAAGCCACCCCCTCTCAGCTATCCAGGAACAGTAGGTGGACAGCAATAAGTACCTTTTAGAGTTACTATAAGGATACCATCAAGATAAATACATCTAGAAACACAACACATTCAAAGCACCCAGAACTATTTTAAATGTTACTGTATGAAATGAAAACTAGTATTTGCACTATAGCTGCATATGCCTACCTACCAAAAATGGTGAACAAATAGTCTTGCAGTTGAATCCTAAACTGGTTTACTTCAATACATCCTCCTGAACTCAGTAGGACTGGCTGCCTAGAAAGTAGGGTAAAGATTGCAGCTTTGATTAAGAATTAATAAATTTTGACAATATGTAATTAAAGCTATATTGTTGCATTTTAGTCTCTTGTCATACATAGTTTATTTCCTTCAGTTATGTACATGTAGTGATATCAGTCATCACTACTGCCATATTCTGATGTTTTTCAGACAGATGTCATTCACAACAGGTAGCACTAGGGAACTTTTGAGGATGGATGCCTGAACTTGATTTTACACTAGCAGTCTTCAAATATGTTATTTCATGTGGCCAATACTTAATACTTTAATTGATCTGCATTGCTATAGTGGAAAATCTGTATGCTAATCATATGATAGTAGTAAAAATCCAATATTTAGTAAATTAAGATGTTAAATTCTGGGGAAAAAAATTGCTTTTAGGAAAAGGCTAAACTGATTACACAAATTATTCAGAAAATGAACATGAACCTTTTATATAGAAGATGATAATGAGGTCAGGGATTAGGAATCTACACATTTCAAACTCAATTACAGATTTTCAATGTGAACCCATGGCATAGAAAGCCCCTGCTATGTTCTACATGTATCATTTCAAAATCAGTTTCCAAGGTGGTTGGAAAATTAGAAATCCAATTGAACAGGCAATGTGTTAGTAATCTGGTGCTACATCAAACCTTAGTCTGATCTCTGACACCCCGCAAGCATGAGATCTGGAAAATTGTTTTGGTCTATCAGCTGTTGCCCCTGTTTTCAAACTTTTAAGCAGATCAGGTAGGGTTAAGTGTGTTTTAAAACTTAAGAGCCTGAATCCTCAGCATTTTTCCATCAACCACCTAGTAGCAGATCAGTAGCCCAATGCAATCAATTAGTTGTTTCCTCATGTTTTCTACAAATGTTGTTCTCATGTTTGAGGTAGATTTTTTTGGGGTCTGTGTTAAAGCCTGAGTAGAAAGAGAACTCTCTCGCTAATGGGTGAAAAGAATGTTTTCTGACAGTAATCAACAGTTTTTCTACACATACTGAAGTACAATATTTGAAATTACATAATGATCACAACTGAAATACAATAACAAAGCCATTAATATCTCATAAGGTAAACACACATCAAAATTACAATGCTTCCATTATTCCTATTAGAAAAGTTGCCTGGGAGAAGTTAAGCCTTACTTCTCATATACAAAAAGCACAGAAGAGTTTGATAGTAGCAAACACTGATGTCAGAAAGTCTTCAGTAGAGAGCTGAAGCATTCTGGCTACGGCTGCAATCCTATGCACACTTTCTTGGAATAAGCCCCATTGAATATAATGCAACTTACAGAACAGTTGCATAGGATTGCACTGTAAGATTTTTGTAGTTTAATTCTCACCATTACCATGGATCACTAAGTGGACTTAAGCAAGCCACTCCACTCAGGCTCAGCTGCAACACGGGGATAATTCTTATTTAATAGGCTTGTTTAAGTCTACATCAAGTTAATACATGTGAGGCATACAAACACCAAGTAGTAATGAAAAGGTAATACAGAAGATTAAGTTTGGAATGACTGGAAGTATTCAAAATTCTGAAGTCCTTCAGGTTCTATAACCCCCTAGTGCAGTGCTTCTCAAACTCCTACCAGGGAGTTGGGAGGGCTGTAAGTGTGTGCGAGGAAGCGGCTATGGCAGCAATGCAACCCCCAAGATCACACTGCTGCGGGGGGGGGGGGTTGTTTACATTTACCTGAGGGTCTGCTGGCCTCCCGGTAGGGGAGCAGGAAGCCCTGCAGATACCTTTGCAGGGCTCCCCAAGCCTCCAAAACAGTTTAAAAAAACCTATTGAAAACCACTTCTTGTTTTTGATTGAAAACTAGAAGTGGTTTTCAATCATGTTTTTTTTTCTGTTAGAAAGGCTTGGGGAGCCCTGCAGAAGCATCTGCAGGGCTCTCTGCACCCCCCAGAGGCTAGCACTCCCTCAGGTTAGTGTCAAAAACCCCTCCCCCCCAGCCACAGCGCAATCCTGGGGATTGCACTGCTGCCTTCCTTCTCCGCTCCTTAAAGAGGCAGGGACAAGTGCTTCCCTGGCTAGTGAGTCACAACCCACCAGTTTTCGAACCACTGCTCTAGTGATATTCCTGTGAAGAGCTGTGTAACATGAAATGCATAGAGATCGTTGTGTGTACGGTGCACTAAATCATCAGTGTACCTTTGCAGGCTTCTTACTAACAGTGTACAAATTGGAAAGGGCTTACAATAAAGCAGGAGAAATAGTTGGAAAAAGCAAGACCATTTCTCAATCAAATTATGGGCATCTAGTGATGATCTGTCAAACCAAGTCATAAGAGCCCTTTATACTGCTTTGAGAACATAAATGTAACTGCAAATCAATTAAACCTGCATGTAGAACTGCAACCAGAAGAAAACTGTTTACTATAAAACCCTTTTGAACAATATCCAGGGCACTTTTTACAGTGCCTCAATATGAACACTCAGTACTTATAAATACAATGCAATAAATAAAATACAATAAATGAACACTCAATAGCTCCAGTTGTTGAGGCTTAGTACTAGATTACTTCAAATGAAAGTGAAGGGAAATCACCTCACACCTCACCCAGCACCAGACAGCCACATAGCTAGTTCAGTAAGAAGAAGCTTAAGGCAGTCTCACATCCCCCTCCTACTTTCGCTAATGGATCGGACAGCAAAATGTGTGCACTTGACAAAGTCCTTGGAAAAAACAATAAAGACTTGATAAGCTTATTTGAAAAATGCCCATCTTGTGCACTTTTGTAATGGCAATCATCAAGATACTGGCATCACATTTTCCCCAAAATTGAGCCTATCCTGTTTATGTCATGAGAGGAAGTTTGCCTTTTAGTAGCTGATAGTTTTGTAGGCCAATTCAGTTTTTATCAGTAGCTTTTCTACCCATACTGAAGTACAATGTTTAAAATTACATAAAATTATCACAACTGAAATGCAATTAAAGCTACTAATGTTTCATATGGTAAACACACACCAAAATCACAATATGCATAAGCAGCAAGAAATCTTCAGCACAGCCAGACCACAGGCTGTTAGCAATCCATGTTAAAAGCCCAGAAGTGCCTTTAAATAAAATAAGATTTCCAAGGAGCGGGGGAAGAAATATGAGAGAAAGTATATCCAAACGTTTGTACAATTCAGAGCATATAGGACTTCACAGGCAGGCAACAATACCAGGTGGAATGCATCAATGTTCACCTTGCCAAAGCATAGGATATGAAGATAAATCCATTCAGGATTTATCCAGGTTTTCCAAATCACTCACAAAGCAAGTATAAAATGAACCACACCAAAATACAGTTAAGACAGATGCATAGTTTGACTAAAGGTTTTATTTCCAAATAGATTAAAATTACATATGGTTGGCACTCTACAAAGTAACTGTTTTAAAAACATTCCAGAGATGCCAGATTGACTTCCAGAGGGACAGTTAAATAAGGAAAACATTTTTTGTTTACAGATGGATGGAGTTCGGCTTAGTCATGGTTTTGCAGCTATGAAGTTACTTCAAATAGTCCAGTGAGAAAAATATTAAAACAAGAAGGTCACTTTTCGTTTCCTTTTATTTTTGAAGAAACTACACAGACCTGTGCAATATCATCATACTCGTATGTCCTCTTCAAAAAGGTGTCTGTTAGTCTCAAGCCAGAGACACTCTAAAATTGGAGAAAAAAATTGGCACAGATTTTAAACTAGCATGAGATTACAGGTTTCTGAATCTAGAAACTCTATTAAGAACAAAGGACTTACTTGTAGTCCCTGTACCGATGATAGCAGTGTGAGTGTCAGGTGGAGGGATGAGGTGGGGTGCAGTTTGCCCAGCTGCCTTCCAGATACTCCACACCAGTGAATAGAATTTGTGTTGCACATTTCCAAAACCAGATCCATGGTCCTTTCACTGCTAGATGGGGGAAGGGGAGAACAAATGTAAATGGCCATGTTTCTAAACTCCATTTCACACTATATTACATTTACATTCCTGCTTTTCTCCCCAATGTTTCAGCCAGTGCACACACTGTGATCATTCCATTTTATCCTAGCAATTCTGTGGTTTAATGATGTATGGTTACTCAACAGGGTGGATAAAGGAAAAAAAATCAGATTCAGGTGTTTGTTTAAAAATTTTGGATCTGTTACTTAAAGTTAGTTTAAAATGAAATCCAAGCCACAGCACACATCTCTCAGGTCAGGTTAACCCCATAAAGTCAGGGTTAACCCCATAATCAAATGCAATGGATTACAGTATGTAGCCAGCTTTTCTAGACAAGACAAACAAAAAAAACCATGGAGGAAGTTTTTGATTTCTAAGGCCAATATTATAAATAGGATACATTGTGTATCTCTTATTATGGAATATTACCAATTTAGGACTATCAACCAAACATTGTTGACATTTGCTTTCCATTTCATGGAGTAATGCTATTTTTTCCAGTAGCTATTGCTCTTCTAGGAAGTTCTGGACACTTGATTTCACAATTCATCACTGAATTATGGCCCCCAACTTCAAGTTAAGCACTCTCGCTCAATATCCTTGTGTATGAGTAAAGAAAAAAATTTCTCTTAACCTATCTCTAAGCAATTGTGCAATGCAAAAGGCAGATTGGCTGTCAATTATATTCATAGGTAGTATAAAGATTTTGTTTCATTGTAAACCATATGTTTCAATTGTTAAAGAAGTCATTAAAAATGCATGAATTATAACATGGGAAACTCAGTGGCTGTAATTGTCTTTTCTCTGAGCAAGTTAAATCATTTTTAAGTTACTAATTAAAATTGCTTTGATTGAAATCAATCCATCCCATCACCCAATAAAGTACATGGATGAAAGAGAGGATATAGTTTATGATAAAGTTATCATTTGGATGATCTTGTGTCTTCTAATGTGTACTCTGCTGCAATAGAGCTATTTTGCAGGAGTTCATTAGGGATGGTTATGTACAACTGCTGTCAACAAGGAGGCCATGGTCATAGGAATTTGCTCCAAGAGATCTACAAAAACATCCAATGTTTCAGCAAAACACAGAGATTGGAAGATCATACTAAGCAGAGCACTCTTTCAATTGGAACACATTTGTTTCATTTATAGTTGCAATTTGCCTTGTTTTGTCCTACATTTTCAGACATTTTCAACTCCCCAGAAGCTCCTGGGCAGGTTCAGCAGCCTAAAAAACTGCTGGCAAGCAGCCTTTGTTTGAAAAATGCTCTGCCAGGTGCTGAGTTTGGATTGGGCTACCACTCCCTATGTGGAATAGCAACCCCTCCTCCAGGAGTGGCAGGCATCTGCCAGTGGGTAACTAAACCTGTCTGTAGGTAAAAGGGTGAAAAATGGGTCCCCTTATGGGGAGAAAAGCAGGATAAAAATCCAGTAAATAGGGAAGCCAGGTAAGCTCCACTCTTCCAATCAGATTTAACTTGATGACACCATAACATAACCAAAGTTATGTAGGTCCAAGCACCAGAAGTTCACTGTGCATTTCTGTCAGCCTGCCATGGGAAACCTAACATTGGCATCTGGAGGGCACCTATTTACTGGAGTAAGTTCAGGGATAGAGGATTCTTGGGACAAGTGTAAGTTGCAAGCGCTAGGGACTGTTTATAGCTAGAGGCAATTCCAATACATAGCTAAGGGAAAATTTTGCCCTGTTTGTAATTTTTACTGCAAGCTCAGCCTGCCTACTTCACTGGTTTAACATAGCCATGTGTGGTGGTGGTAGGTCATGAGGGCATCCGTTTTGGGTAGGATTCCAACTCCAGCATCTGGCCTTGAATGAACACTGTATCCATTTGATCCAACCTTTTCTTTGTGCTCATCCAGCCAAGCTCAGGCATTTTCTATCAGCCTTTGTACTTTACCTAACTCACTCTTTGTTTAATTGCTTTTTCTTCTGTACTTTAATAAACTAGTTACATTTTGACTCTTTGACTGCCTAGTCAATGTTCACAGGTAATTCAGTGGATCGTTTACATCATTCGCCCTACAGATATTATTGTGGATTTAACAAACATCTTTCAGTCCTCTCCTGGGGAGGGTTTTTTCTCCCCGGATGGTCCCACTCTGCCTAAGCTCTGTAGCCTTGGATATTATCAGTGAGTAAAAGACTACCACATTGCTCCCCTATTCAGGTGCTGATTCAGTAAAGCAAGGAGCTGGAAGGGGTACATGCACAACCACCATTAGAAGCTATTCTCCTTGGTCAGCCTACCTTCTCTTGCATCATCTTCCATGACAATAGCATTATAACTCCTCTAGCACAGATAACAGTTCTGATGAAGAAAATAACATTCTTGGACTAAGAAGTGGGAGGAAGAAGAGACTAGAGATTCTGGATCCCTGTATTCAAGTTGCCAGACCCTATTCAACTTAATGGGCATGTGAATCAAAAGACATCTCCATCCACCTTTCTGACTAGAACCAGGCGTATTATTCTACCCATTATTAGTACATGGTCATCTTCTCTCCCTTCCTCAGGAGAATACTCAAATCCAAACATTTTGAGCTTCAGATTGAAATTCTGTTCTGATGAATGTGCCCAAGTAAATGGGTGGGTGGCAGGGGAGGCAGAAGTATATCTCCCCAAGAAATGTTCGTTCCAAAAGTCAAGAGTGAAAAAAGTAACTTCATTACCTGCAATTTGTTATTTTACATGTAATGTCAAAAGGTTCTTCCAAGTTTACTGTGTCTGGTATGATCTCCAGTGAAAGCCTCACATCACCATAACCTGGGGCCTAAGAAAGCATTAGAAGTTTGTCAAAACATACATGCCTGAGATTCTGTACTTAGTGCTGTAACATTAAGGAATTTCACAGAGAAAATTTCAACCCCAGAAGCAGTTTTGAGCTCCATATTAGATCGTCAGTTGAACCCATCTGAAATCGTCAGTTGGGTTTTTATGAAGAGCAGCAACTTCCAAACTATTCTGAACACTCACAGCAACACCCAACAACAGCAACACCCACAACAACAGTATTTATATACCGCTTTTCAACAAAAAGTTCACAAAGCACTTTACAGAGAAAATCAAATATCTAATGGCTCCCTGTCCCAAAAGGGTTCACAATCTAAAAAGATGCAACACCAGCAGACAGCCACTAGAAAAGACATTGCTGGGGTGAGGTGGGCCAGTTACTCTCCCCCTGCTAAATAAAAGAGGAGCACCCACTTGAAAAAGTGCCTCTTACCAGTTAGCAGGGGTACCCACTCAAAAAGCATGTCACATATGTAAGTCCAATTAAGACAGAGTCATGCAACAGGCAGAAGTTGCTCACTCTCACAAAGCCCATTTGTTTCAGTGGGACCCCAGGCAGCAGTTCTCTTATCCAATATTCTAAACTGGGGGTCTGTTTCATACAGTGTGCTGAATAGCATTAATGGCACCTGCTGAGGGCCAGAAGTGACATCCTTAAGATGATGGACACAAATAAGCACTCTCACCTAGGAGTGCATTTGCTGCAAATGACAGAAAACATACAAATCTTGATCATATTTTCAAGATATGGGACAGCCCAATTATGATGCTGGCTGCCCTTTCAGTAGCACCCTTTCTCCGGAGGCATCACTTCCCAGCTTAGCAGTTGAGAAGTGTTATGCAAAGTGACACATTGGCAGTAGCAGAGCTGCTGATACAAAAGACTGCATGATAATTGGGCTTTCCCAATGCCTTAGCAGCATTTCCCTTTCTTACCCTTCTTGGTCTGCCCCTTCCCCTGTACTGTTTTTCACCTTCTGAGGCCTCTTTCTGCCTCCCAGCATTTCAGAAGCAAAGCCACTAAAAGGTCAAACTGCATTATACCTTGGCTCTCCCAGCACTGCCCTTTCCAAAGTACCACCCTTTCAGCAATGCTGCTTCTGCCAATGCAGCACTTCACAGCTTAGTAGCTGAGAGCAGCTGATGGTGGTGCTGGGAGAGCCCAATTATAATGTGGGTTGCATAAAGAGTTTCTACAGGCCTTACATTTGACACCCCTGTTCTAAACTACCAGATAGGAATGCTGTGTTCATATGTATACAAGTTCAATAAACAGCAATAAGAGTTTAAGAATTGTCCCACTAGATCAGAAGGCCATCTAATCCAGAAACCAGTTTCCAACACTAGCCAGAAAGCTTACTCAGAATTACAAACAGGCCATGAACATTTCTTGTTTGCCTTCATGGTGGTAATCTGCTTCAGGACATGGGTACTATTTAGCAATCACAGTTATTTGTTGACTGAACTATCTTCCATTAATGCATATAATTTATTAGTCATCTGAGGGAGCAATCCTAACCAACTTTCCAGCACAGGCATAGCTGTGCCAGTGGGGCAAGTGCTGCATCCTGCAGTTGGAGGGCAGTCACAGAGGCCTCTTCAAGTATGGCGATGTTTGTTCCCTTACCCATAAGTTGCATTGCCCTTATGTTGGTGCTGGAAAGTGGGTTAGGATTGTGTCCTAAATTACTGGCAATCACCAGATCTACATCTACACCAGAGCCACACTATACTTCCTACAATTCCTAAAAAAAAAAAAAAAAAAAAAAAAAAAAAAAAAAAAAGGTGACCAGGGGAAAAAAAGCACACAACAAAATTCTAATTTATATGATTAGCAAAAGCATCACTACTCACTAATTTGTCATATAAGGTGTTTTGTGGCTTTCCCCACCCCTCTTTAAGAAGGCAACAGAATTTTCTGAAAATTCAGACAATCCTTACTTTTAAGCAGGCAAGTTGTACATTTCTTTCTTTGCGTTCATGATATGGAAGTTCAACATAGCTTCCGGTTATCAGGAAAGATAACATTTCAGGAAATACTCACCATTCTCTGGAGCTGACTGGTTTGCAACCTTCCCCTTTCTCCCAGGTTTGTCTTCCATACAATATCTAATTTCCCAATTACTGTCACACCTTTAATAACTCCAGCTTTTTCTGCAAACTCCTGCTTGGGTTTTAGACAGTACAAATACTGCCGCGTATCCATGGGCTGTAAATACGTCCTCGAACCAAATGTGGACACACTAGAAAAGAAACATGTTTTGTCTCAGATTACACCTCAGTCTGGACACTAATCCTATGAAATGCCACTTTTTCTGGTGTGGTATTTTACTTAGGAATGAAAAATTTCCTGCCTGTGGAAGAGAGTAGTAAACAAGGGCCAACCACTGCCTCTGAGAATCCCACAAAAAGAAGGCATACACTTGGTCCTTAGTATCCATGAGGGATCCATTCCTGGACACTCCGCAAAAACCAAAATCCAATTATAGGCCTCACAGAATTTCTGGAGGCCTTCCAAGGCCCTCCAATGTGGGCTTACAATCTGCATAGAGTCAAATCTGTAGTTCGCAAATCTGCAGATGACAAGGGCTGACAAATACTTCCCTTCAGCCACTGCTTCTCTACAACTAGTATTCTGAAGCATACCACCCTATACTGTAAGCAATGCATAATCATTACTAATAGCCACTGATAAATCCATGAATTTGCCCAATCCCCTTTTAAAGCTACTCAGCCACCACATTGCCAAATGACAATATGTGGCAATTAATTCCACAGACAAATTATATCCTGTGTTGAGTACCACTTTTTCTGGTTAGCCTAAATCTCTCACCAATCAGTTTAATTGGGCAACCCCTGGTTCTAATATTGGGAGAAAGGGAGGAAAAACTCTTCACAGTCTGCATAATTTGATAGGTTTCAATCATGCCCCTCCCCCTCTTTCATCACCTCTGTTCCAAGCTAAAAGGTCCCAAATACTGTAGCTTAAGGAAAGTGTTCCATCCATCTGATCATTGTTTTGCACCTCTTCCAATTCTACAATACATTTCTTGAGGTGTGGCAACCAGAACTGTACACAGTATGCCCAATGTGACCTCACTATTGATTTGTATAGTGGCAATATAATGTTATTCTCTATCCTTTTTTAATCACCCCCATTTAACATGGAATTTGCCTTCTTCACTGCTGTGGCAACGAGTTTTCATTGTTATCATCACAGTCCCTTTTCTGGTTCATCACAGACAGCTTAGACCCCCATTAGGGTATAAATGAAGTTGGGTTTCTTTGTCCCATACTGCACCACTTTACACTTATTGACAATAAACTACATTTGGTTGATCATTTTACTCAGCGTGCAAAGAATCTTTTGGAGCTCTTCACAATTTGCTTTGGTTTTTACTATCCCAAAAAGTTTGAGATCATTTGCAAATGTGGTCACATTACTATTTACCCCCAATTCCAGATCATTTAGGAATAAGTTAAAAGCAGCAAACCCAGTACAAATCCTTAGGTGTTCCCACTTTTTGCAACCTTTCACTGAGAAAATTAGCCATTTCGTTCTACTCCATTTCCTATTCTTTAACTAGTTACCAATCTATAAAAAGACTTCTTTTATCTCATGACTGCTAAGCTTACTCAGAAGCATTTGGTGAGGGACTTTAAAAGCTTTTTGGAAGTCCAAGTGTGCATTGTCAAGTAGATCACTTCTATCTAGATGCCTGTTGATATTCTCAGATAACTCTAAGATTAATAATGCAGAACTTGCTAAAGTAGGATAAACATGGTTTCAAAAAAGGTTTATTCTTCATATTTTTGTTAGAAGATTGGCGATTTCATACTTGTGTCCCCCATGAGAACTTTTGGGTGGATGCCCACTGGACCCAGTGATTTGGTAGTTAAGAGAGCTTTTTTAAAAAAAACAACTTAAAAAATTAAAAGGTATACATAGATGTTTGAAACAATGAAAATGAATTCCTAAGCTTGCTTTTGCACCAGAGGCATTTCAGGATCAAATACATGAACAGAAGTAAGATAACAGGAGCCCCAAAGAAGAGGACAATGACTAAAGTTATTCATCACATATGCAGACAAGTTGCTTAACTCCTGCATTATAAAACTGCAACTCAGCAATTTCTTGCCAACCGTTGGGCTTCTTACAACTGCATGATCTTCCATTAATTTTTAAATTAAAAAATGCTCATTCATGTCAAGCTACTGAAGTCACCTATTTACATAGGACCACAGTCTAAGTGTTGGGTACTTACATTTAGTAGGTTATGTCTCACTGCTCACCGCCCAGCCACCCCCACCCCTGATCAGTTTATGAAGACTTGATCAACCCAGAGTTCCACTGTTTGGAACACACCAGCAAGTAACTATTTTGTGCCTCATACAGTCATCATATTTTTGGATTCAATAAATCCTCTCTTAGAACACTGCTAGCAACTTGTTCAAGCACTGACAAAAAGGCAGTTCAGATGCAGGATGAGGTAGTAAGACCTATGATTGCACTCAGGTACACACTCTATTGATGTGAGAAGAGCTCTATCAGTACAAGGACAGTTTTTAATAAGTGAAGGCAAGTAGCCCTGTGATGCTGAAATGCACCTGCCATGGTCTGAACAAGTATCCAAGGCTCTTACCTTTGCCCAGTTTGATTGACAGCATTTAATTCCACTACGTTGTACATAATGGATGGCTCCAACGACACTTTCTCCATAAACATTGGAGAAGTAGTAATGTTCTGAATCTGAGCTTCCAAAAAGACTTCATCAGTCTGAAAAAGCAGAGAAAATGCCTAAGAAAACACAGCCTGAACTGGAGAGGTCCAGTATCTTAAGTATTTGAAAAACATTAATCACAAAACGTAGTTAGTTCATGCCTGCAAATAAAAGTAACAGTTAATTAAATGCGAGAAAGTCTTCATCTCAACAAAGAGCAATAGGAGCAAAATGTTAGTCAACTGGTATAGTGCTTAACAATGGATGTGGGATATCTTTGTCACACTGTCCTATTTCAAAATAGTGTCTAGATGGCCTTAACAGCACTTGGGTCCTGTACTCGGAAGGCTTACGTCAACACTAATTTTCCCATGAAAATTAAGAGTATGTTTTAGAAATGTGAAATGACTGCAACATACAATACAGGCATGCCATGCTGGATTAATGGTGCATCAGGCTGAATAAAAAAAAAAGTTACAGGATCATAAACAAGATGTTTAAATGTGTCAGCAGTTCTAGGGGCTCAGATGCATGCTAAGACAATTTCAGATTTGCCTAGCTATACTATACCCATAACATTTTGATGATTTTTTTAAACAAACAATTCTTGCTCTAACTTGGAATGTAGATTCAGGGCTAATTCAGTTATTTTGCAGATTGGTCTGAATAATTACTGGAAAGTCCAGGCAGCAAAAATTTAGGAAATGAGAGCAAGTTACTCTCTTCTGCAACCAACAGATCCCAGGGGCAGAATGCACAAAAGCTGTACAATAAAGGCAATCACTCTCTACACTTGGAGAATAAAGCAAGTGACTAGTAGAATTAGGCTACTATTTTATGCTGTATGTCCTTATATTTGGTAGCCTGTACAGTTAATTGTACCCCAAATTATGAATTTAAAGGCAAATCAAGGAAATATTGAACTGCTGTCTAGTATGCCCCAGAGACATGCAGTGCGGGGGCAGCAGGTGAGGCAGAACTACTCCATTGTACTCCATGGAAAAGCACCACAGCAACCACCTGCTTACACCCAAAGAGGCTCTCCTTAAACCTGAGAAAGCAGGCGCAAGGAGAGCCTCTTTGGGTGTAAGCAGGTAGGGCAGCTGCATTGCTTTTCCATGGGCAGTGAAGGGGCAGTTCTGCTTCACCTGCTGCCCCCACACCGCACTTCCCTGATATTCCCTACCTAGAAGCAAACAGGAAATATCTTAGTTGTGCCTCTAAAATATACACAAATAATCAAGTGACTTAAAACGTATTTGGGTGGGTTTTTTAAAAATCACATTACATTGAATGTAAAATGATTGTTTGGCTATCCATGTACCTTTGCAAGAGCCATGCCACAATGCAATTTCCATTGCATGAATGCTCTTTGAACATTTTAATGTCTCTGCAGGATTTCAATCATACCAAGGACAAGGCACTGGGTGATTCAAAGCTGGCATCAAACCCTGCCAGCTAACAAGTAAAATGCCAGCATGGGAGAAAGCCACCTGATCAACAACAGTGATCAACTACAAGCTTGTGGAGACCCTATGTCAAAGGAAAGCTCCCTTAACAAGCAAGGATTTACTGTGTTCTAAAAAAAAAGTCTACCAGCTACATTCCACAATATGAAGCCATTAAAAAGTTAGGTCGAAGCTGCATGTTGAAGAGTGACAGAAAATGAAAAGCAATTTAAGCCCATTACATATTTTGTGCAAAGGACCTTCAAAAATAATGGAGACACACCTAAACAGATGCCAGTGGCAAATAAAGTATGCCATCTTTGCTTTTAAAAAGCCTAACAGTTGCTCTACGTTCCAGTACCAGGGACTCTAGATTTTACACTATTCTAAAATATCCCATATACCCATTGCTTACATCAGTTTATTTTAAAGAGTACTGTAACCATCAGTAAAAGTTTTGCAAAACCTAAATTGAAGGAAGAACACAAAATCAAGCAGCATAATGAAAAAGCAAGGGTAGATTAGTCTCAACAACATGATTAGACGTGAGTGCTTCATAGCAGATTTGCTAGATCAGGTGTGTCAAACTCGTTTCATACAGAGGGCTGATTAGCATTCAGGGCTCCAGCTGAGGGCCGGAAGTGATGTCATTAAGCAGAAAGTAACATCATTAAGCAGCTAATGGCCAGAAATCAGACCCTGTTCTCATATAGAGAACTCATTAACTGCAAATGACAGAAGAGAAAGCACGAAAATCTTGATCATATTTCAAGATTTGGGAAAGCCCAATTTTCATGTGGGCCACCATTTCAGCCATAACACCTCAGCAGCTGAGAGCCTGAGGGCCAGATAAAAAGCTTCCGGGGACTGCATCTGGTCACCGGGCCTTATGTTTGACACCCCTGTGCTAGATGTCACACCAGACATATTAAGATTGGTACCGAAATCACACAATTGGAATTACTGCTACATGCAATCAGAATTTTGAAAGCAGAGTTCTAGGAATCATGAAAAAGACACAATACTTCTCATGCTCTCTCTCATCCCACCCAGTGTCTTCACAACAGAGCATGTAACACAAACCATGATTTAACATGAAACTTGTTCATATGGAGGGCTGCATGTACACACATGCAAAAATTGTATACAGTGGACCAACCTTATCTGCAGATGCTGGAGTCCTCTTTTCAAAACATAAAATCAGTTAAAAAATAGCCTTCCCAACCTTTGTGCCACAGAATTGTGCTGTTTGCAGGGCAGTCTTCTGAGCTCCTGGAAGACACTTCCAGGTCATGCAATCCCTCACCCCAGAATGGCTCTGACTTGCCCCAGAACAGCTTCTAGGAGTGCAGAAGACTGCTCTGCAAATGGTACAGTTTTGCAGTGTGAAGATATGAAAGACTATTTTCTTACTAATTTATACTTTAAAAAACATTTTTAAAAGGGGATTCCAGTATCTGCGGATATGGGTATCTGCAGAGAGAGGGCCAAGAACCAAACCACCATGGATACCAAGGACTAATGAATACACCAAGAAAACTGCATATGGTGGGTTAGATCCTCCAAAACCATAAATGGTTGAAAAACATACTAGTGTAGTTTCTGCAAACTTTAAGCTCTCGAAGAAGAGCTTATATGATGCTACAAGTAGTTTGACAATAGTTTCATATTTGTGCTTATACAAGCAGTCGCTTAATATTTTGCACACCTTTGAAAGAACATCTTTGGATTTAGTTTCACGTCTCTCATACAGTGTTTGAGCACAAGGTATAAAATAGCCCTTCTGTGAACAAAAAGATGGTTTCCACATGTGAAAGGTATTCCTTGGATCCAACCCAAAAGATGCAACACTTAATCTGCATAATTTATTCTGTAATTTTTAGTATTTTGTCTAGTAAATTCTGATTTTCCTAATCACAGGGTAAGACAAAAAGCTAGCAAGGCAGCAAAGCCTCACTCTTACAGTACAATGCTATACATGTCTACTCAGAAACAAGTCCCACTATGTTCACTGAGACTTACTCCCAGGGAAGCGTTATAGGATTGTAACTTAAGCACTGAAAGTTTTCCCTAGCAAACTGCCTGGTTTCTGCAATTTTCGTAGGCATTGCCCACACATGATCCAGCCCATCTTTGCAGTACAAGGGCCAAAAACTTCTGTTAACAAAAAGGGAAGGGGAGCAGAGTCACAGGAAACCAATTCTGTATCCTAGAATGCTCTGCTTTTTTATGTGGTACATAGCAACATAAAACAGACCTGCCTATGTGCTTTTGTAGTAGAAATAATCTCTGGGAAAGACACTGGATGCTCCATTTTCATCCAGATGATCAAAGGAATTCATCTGTTCACGTATTTTAATGATCGGTTTAACATAAGAAGATCTAACTAATACAGATTGTTAAACAATGGGTATGAAGGAGAGAGCCAATGTATATCTGAAAAGTGGTTTTATTCCTTCCCACCCCTTTTTTTTATTTAAGTGAGAAGGAAGAGAGAACTCAAACTCTTATCTATTGCTTTTCCATTATGTTTTTAAAAATAATGTTAGTAACAGGCAGAAAGACAAACAGAAGACAAGCATACATATTTATAAATAATAAATAAAATTACCACAGAACTGAGGTCACTCTAATGGGAAAATAAAAAAGAAAACATTAGAGAAATTAGGGTTAAACGTTAACAAAAAAGGAGGACAACTACGTTTCAAACAAAATGCATTTTTGCATTTTTTTGCATATTCTAAACAAGACAGCATTAGTAAGAGAGGAATGTAAACTGGCAATAAAAATTAAAAGGGTCACTAATAAGAAATCTTATTTCTAAATAAGACTTGTGTCAGCAAATGGTATAATGATGAAAGCAATTACATAATGCAGTAAACAGTTATTGCACAATATACACATTGGTAAACCAATACATGCTTACAGTAGAAGCCCATTTTAGGCTGAGGAGTGCCACATGCAAAATATTAAGTATCTCTCCCTTTAGACTTCAGTCTTGCACATATATACTCTCAAGAAGAAAAGTCTAAACTAGGAGAAGGAAACTTGATTAGCGCTGACTCACATTTCTGACTGAAACAATTTGAATGAATACAGAAAGCACCTCTGGAAAAAAAGACAATTGCTTGGTGTATCTGCTTGGTGCATCTTCCAACTAGTAGCACATTTCCAAAATCCTAATTCAGTGCCTTAAAAGAAGTCAAAAGACTCTAAAATTATGTGGTGTGAGAAAAAAATACAAGCGAGCTTTTCTAACTTTGCCTTCGATTTATTAAAGTCATTGCCTTAAGTCTCATCTAGCATCCCTTTGCTGTTTACTCTGTCACAATCTGTCACTAGCACAGATACACCTTAAGAGTAGGATTACTACCCTTGTTCTATCTGACAGAAGCTCCATACCTTTAAGAGTTGAATTATATGCTAAAATTTAGCAGGTGTAGATTTTCCCAGCAAGCATAGTATTCAATCCTATATTTCAGTAATCAAACTGGGGTGTCGCGACGCCCCAGCCTGAGGGTCCTGGTCCCTTTCCCCTTAAGGAGCGGGGGCAGCCAGGAGGCAGGGAGGAAGCAGTGGCACGATCCCCAGAATCGTGCCACTCAGGGGGGCTGCAGGGGCTTGGTGCACTTGCCCAAGCCTCCTGCAGCTCCCCAGGGGTGCGGGGAGCCCTGCACGACCTTCAGCAGGGCTCCCCGAGTCAGGGAAGGTGACACCGGAGTGATCATGCCCGCTCCGCTAAACCAGAAGCGGTGAGCAATTGCTCCACGTTCCCTTTTGACCAGGCTGCAGGGACTGGGGTGCACCCTCCAGTCCCTGCATCAGCCGTCCCTGGCTGCAGGGAGCCGGGTGCGAGCGTCTGCAGGGCTCCTTGGGTCAGGGGAAGTGAGAGTGGGGCGATCACGCTCTGCCTTCACAATGTGAAGCGGAGCGGTTTAGCTTCTGGTTTAGCAGAGCGGGGCGCAATCGCTCCACTGTCACCTTCCCTGACCCTGACCTTGCCGAAGGTCACGCAGGGCTCCCCACACCCCCGGAGGGCTGCAGGGGGCTTGGGCAAGTGCACCAAGCCCCTGCAGCCCCCCGAGCAGCGCGATCCTTGGGATCGCGCCGCTGCCTCCCCCCGCCCCCACAAAGACTTACTACGGGATTCAAACTCCTTGCAAGTTTGAAAACCGCAGCTATAGTTCCAAACTATAGGAGAGGTGAGGCAGGGGAGCATATAAGCAATGAAGGTATTGAAAAGCCTGTTACGTGCAACTGTGCAAACCACAGGTGTTGTGAAAAGTCTATTAAACATCCTCAGAGTCTAAACTTCAATAAATAAAATCTACAGTAAGTCAAGCATCTTCATGATTTGTCATTTTGGCAGAAAATGGCAGTATTATATTTGATGTTACCAGATATAAAAACAGAAAAATGCAGTTTATGTCACTGTATCCTTTTAGTTAATATGAGAAATGAAATCTCTCCCCCCCCCCCCAATGATTTAGTTCTTTTTCTGCTAAAAGAATACTGCAGAATACTTGAACCATTTCTGCCCAATGTTGCATATATGCAGCAGGGACCAAATGTGTACACCTGTGGGCAAAAATGGGTTAATGAAAAGTTGTTCAAACAGATTAGTGTGTGAGGCAGCACTGAAAGTTACAACCTGCCTTATTTGCTCTCTTATCTGACATGGATCTAACCAAACTTGTACTGCCACCCTCTACTGAAGAAAACAGTTTTAAAAAATCAGTTTAATCATTCTGTAAAGGAAGATTACACTATGTGAAACGCCAACCAGAAATCATTTTTCTATAGTCAAAAACTGTCTGCTGTGTTTGTGACTGCCTTTGGGTGTTTGTTCTAAATATTTTAAAGTCAATACCAATGGTATTCCAAGTAATGATTCCACATTTCACTACTGAAAACATTCCAGTCATTTTGGAAAACTTTTGCTAAGATGTTTTTGACAGGAAACACTGTTAACAGGTATATGTAGCGATTCTTTGAAAAACTGACTTACATATACAGAAATGCTTTTCCAAAGCAATGACAGACACATTAGAGTAGAAGGGGAACAAGAAATTGCACTCACCTGGTCTTCCCCACCCACAGTCAAGAAAGATAGCAAAACATTTTTGCAAATTCCCCCCTCCCCCAAATGCTGCAATAGCTATGCAGTCATTTTGTCAAGTCAGTAGATGGAAATTTAATGTCAGAATCAGTATTCCCTTGTGGAATTTTATGAGTTCTCAGTGACTTGTAACAAAGGATGTTAAAATGCAATGCAAGTATATGTAAACACTCTTTCACAAAGTTTTAAAACAATCATTCAGTTTTCTAGCATTTCCTCTCAGTGTCTCATTTTCTCTCAGCATTTCTCAGTGTCTCCTCCCATCAATAAAAAGAGCAGTGTTTGAACTAGCGACATCTGTTAAACAGCTCTAATAGACAAAAGATACTATAATAATTAATCCATGCAGAAAGGAACAGTTTTAAATGTTTTGCCAAGAGACAGAGAGGGGCTTCCTTCTGTGTAAACAGAACAACATATAACAAAATGGACAAAAAAATATATTGAGAAGGGAGTGAATATATACAAAATGTTTAAAAAGTTTGATTGGAAGCCATAATTTTCCATTCTCAAGGCTTTTATTGACAGTATCTATCCATCCACTGTACTGTATATCAGGCAGCAAGTACAACATCCCACACTTACCTCTGCATTGTAGAATTTAGTTTTCACATCTAAGGGTTTGAGGACCTGTTTGAAAAAAGAATAAATGCTCAAGAGAAATTTATCAAACATCTCTATCAACACTTAGTAGCACCTGTTTTATCTCTGTTTGTTTGTGTTTGGAATACATTTAAAAGCTATCAATTTGAAGTAACCATTGAGGAGCTAGTGCAATTTGTACCCAATGATGCAAAGTTTTCAGCTGAAGTACAGGGCAACATACTTCTTCCTGTCTCTTCAACATTTTGCTTAAAGACAGAAGGATTTTACAGGAAGACAGCAAATGCCTTTCTACAAAACTAATGTTCTTACATTAGAGGGAGTGTCTCCTGCACACAGTTCATCAGATGCCTTAAAATACTGATACATTTCTGAGTTAGCAGTTCTGACTTGCATATCTTCATCAAGAAATACAAACACCTTCCTCACAGAAAGCTAGGAGAACACCTTCCTAGTTTTGACTATTAGAAGACAGTCAAGCAGCACCGAATCAGCTGTAAGCAATTCATGATCAATGGATGGTTTGCTACTCTAATTAAAAGCATACAACTGCTAAATCTGTATTAAACTCAGTCAAAGTGTATCAAGTATTAGATAATACATGCAAATAGATTAGAACAGTGTTTCTCAAACTGTGGGTCAGAAGCCACTAGGTGGTCACAAACCAATTTCAGGTGGGTTCCTATTCATTTCAATGTGTATTTTATTTTCAATATATTAGATTGGATGCTAACATGGTATGTAATTGCATTTGGGGAAATGTTACAGATGTATACCTCTAACAAGCTACTATGTATAGGTTTTTATTTTAACAATGATAGTTAATTGGGATTACTCAGAAAGGCAATCTAACCTCTGAATAATTCCCATGAAGTTCAGTGACATTTCACTTGTAAATAATTTAGGTTGAGGCTTCTAACATAGTAACTATTTACTTATTTATTTATACTCCACCTTTTCTCCACTGAAAGCAGATGCCCAAGGCAGTTTACAATTTACAAGGTTAAAAATAAATAAACAAATAAATCTATAATAGAAAAAAGGAAATACAATGGGGGGAACACCAATTGGAGGAGGGAAAAATATTCAAGGAACTGCTGTAGAGGCACAGGAGGCAGACATCCCAAAAGCAAAACAAAAAAGTTTTAAGCCCTTGCCCAAATGCCATGAAGGAGTATATCTTAATTTTCCTGGTCGGGAGTTTCATAACTGTGGTGCCACTGCTGAGAACTACATTTTCAAAACACACTTGCCACACCTGAAAGGGTGATGCCTTTCTTCTGCATGGGCTCCTGTACCTTTAACACATACATTACAGGCAACAATGCTGTACACCTTCCTCCATCATAACAAGTCATGCCAAGAAATAATCACCTGCTCATTATGAAGTTGTTAAAGACACAGGAAGGAAAACTACATCTTGCTGTACTAGTCCTTGAATCTTTTGATGCCCCATCAAAAACTCACTCCTCAGAAGGCTTATAGCATTTTTGTTAAGATTTCTATCCCAAAGTAGAATACAAGATTGTATTTAATGTGGAGATTAACTCTACATTTGCATTATTCATTGAGTTTCCAGAACCAGATGTGGGCTCCTTCTCTGAAGCTCTGTATGCTACAGAGGGCAGGAGGTCTGGTCTAGAGGGTAGAGCCTCCGTCTGCCTGAAGATAACATCCACAAGGTCGCCAGTTCGAGGCCACCGGCACCGTGCAACCAGAAGCAGCTGACAAGCTGAAGCCGAGCTATTCCATCTGCTCTGAGCATGGGAGGATGGAGGCTAGAATGTGAAGCCAGATCGGAATGAAACACCTGAATGTAGTGGTTCTTGAAAGAAAGAACCTTCTTTCAAATTGTAAAAATCCCTATTTAATAAGGGATTTAAATAAAGCCTGCCTATGTAAACAGTCTTGAATAAAGACCAAGAAAGGCGGTATATAAATACCTGTTGTTGTTGTTGTTGTTACTGACAATTCTGACCTTTGCTACTTCTCCTGCTACTATTTTGTTTATTTCCAAAATAGATTCACCACTTTTCCGATGAATTGCTTTCAAAGTGGTTCACAACAGAATAAAAAAATCAAAATTATAAGAACAAAGCTAAAATAGTAAAATGATAAAACAATATATACAAATCACAAGTAAAAGCAACTAGGAATAGCACTGAGTACTGTCCATAGCAGTGTTCTACAGCCTTGGGGTTGTGACCCAAATAGGATTATGAAGTCTCAATTGTGGGGTTGTGGCAATTTAAAGGAATGAAAAAGATTGAAAACCACTGGACTAGAGCACCACTAGGTAAAGGGGAAGGCATCTGGTGTACCCTTCAGTTACCAGGAGATTGTGACCCAGTCTGCTCAGGTTCTTAGCAATTGTGCCAAAATAGCTTTCACTAGTGCCAGGCTTCATAGTAATCTTTTCTACTCACTAATAAGAATATTTGGCTATTGTGAAAAGTGTTGGGAGGGCATAACGGGTGTGGGGAGTGGGCGGTGATAGGGTGGGGGTGGGATCGACAGTAGGATTCCCACTTTATTTATTGGGGTCATGGCACACAAAATGTTGAAGACCACTTGTCTATAGGAAAGCTTGAGAAACTAAATTTCTTTACCTGGTGCCTGAAAGTTTAGCAGAGCTCTCTCAGAAGGACATTCTATACATGGGGTTCCATGTACAAGAAGGCCCTCTCTCTAGTCACCAATTGTCTTGTCACTATGCTCACAGATGCAGTGTTCTCTGGTTTATCTTGTCACTTTGTTCCTCATGTTCAGAAAACCCCTCACTGGAGAATAGGCCAAATGGAAGAATCTGAAGAGATTGCAATTATGAGCACAGAGGTGGGAAAAGCAGCAGCAGCAGTAAAGGTTTTGAGTAATGTAAATCCTCTTCAGCTCTGGAGCTGACATGCATGATTATAACTACTAACCAGTGTAGCCGTAGATAGAACCTATACCTAGAAAACAGATAATGCTCTCTTCAGATACTTTTCTACAAGTATATCTTGGGAGCTGCTGAAGAGATGACTTAATAGCTAAAGGCAGTTAAAGTTATCCAAATTATCTGAGCACTGTGCACAAAATATAAAGAAGGCCTATATAAACCCCTTATGTTTTCCTATCTCAAGAAGACATTGAAGAAAAGGAGACAAGAGAATGCTTTCCCCCTATAATCTAGACCAGGGGTGTCCAAAGTTTTTGGCAGGAGGGCCACATCATCTCTCTGACACTGGGTTGGGGGCCAGGGAAAAAAAGAATTAATTTACATTTAAAATTTGAATAAATTTACATAAATGAATATATTAAAGATTAACTTATATGAATGAATAAAGGTCTTGCAATAGCTCAAGGCCTATAAACGGCCTGGCACAAAGCAAAGCCAGCCTTTCCTTTGCTGCCACTGCTGCACCACAGACATGAAACAGCAAGCAGTGGAGGGAGCTCTCATCCCACAACTCACACGAGGGGTCAAACAGTTTCCCTCATGCTGAAAGCAGTTGGGTTGGGCCAGTGCGGGCTCCAACAAATCCCAAGAGGGCCAGAGGCTCATTGGAGACTGGGGGCTCCCCGAGGGCCACATTGGGAGTCCTTGAGGGCCGCAAGTGGCCCCAGGGCCGGGGTTTGGGCACCCCTGATCTAGACACTGGTTCTAAGATTCCAAAGACTAGAAGAGCATAACCAATTATTAGGTTTTGGTCATCATGAGTTGCCAAGTGTCTAACTATATCTATTTTTTTTTTATGTTACTTGGGCTGTCATTCACTTTATGTGCTTGAGTGAAATAAAAACTGGCAGTTGTGACTATACACCTACAACTATTGTGTCACTGCAGTAAAGAGGCAAATGCTTTAGCTCTAAGGCTGTGAACCTTCAGACACAAGCTGAAGGGAAAAAATATGGTACAGCATTGCAATTGACATGATTGCCCCTCTGTGGGGTGATCTGCTGCCACATCAAGCAGAAAAAGCCCTCTCAAGAATGGTAAAATTATTATTATTGGGAAAATTATATACTGATTTTCAACAGTGAGAAACTTCACAAAGCAATTTACATTGTAAAAGAAAATGAAAATAAATTACCCTGTGGCTACACTACAGAGTATCCCAGTTATATTTCACCAAGTTGCTTACACTGAATTTATTTGCCCTTTATGAGTTCTTTGTTTGCCCTTTATGTGCTCTTCTTGTGTTTCACCTCAACATTGTGGTAAAGAAAATTACTGCAGACAAATTTCAGTAGATGAGTTGAAAAACTAATTCTACGCAAAAAAATTACAAGCATCCAGGAGAGAGAAGAAAGAGAGACTCAGGGCCCAAACCTATCCAGTTTTCCAGTGCTGGTGTAGTTGTGCCAGTGGGATGTGCGCTGCATCCTGTGGTGGCGAGGCAGTCACTGGGGCCTTCTCAAGGTTTGGGAACATGTGTTGTCTTACCACAGGGCTGCATTGTGGCTACACCGGAGCTCAAAAGTTGGATAGAATTGGGCCCTCAGAGGTTAAGAAAAGAATTACTCAACTTCAGTTATTGTCAATGCTGCCAAGTTTGTTATTTCAATACCTGAAATTTGAAGAATTTTCTGAAGTACATCTTCTCACCTGTCTGTGTGGTATAGCTTACAGCGCACACTAAGCTGAAAGAAACAAATAATTCAATGGATTTTAACTAGAGATGGACATACTCTATTCCCCCCCCCCCAAAAAAAAAAAAAAATTCTGTTCATATTGACTTGGAAACTTCAGAAATATAGCTTGGCTTATTCCTGAGCCAAACCAAATTTCCTGCGTCCCACCACATCAGGTTTCAGGGGAAATACCATCCTCCTTTACCCTCCCCCACTGTTGCTGCTCTAGCTGGGGTAAGTTAGAAATTCTTTTATAGTTCAGCTTTTAATCTGAGCCACAGAATTCAGGGTATCATAATATTTGGCTCTTGTTTGGAGATGGCAGTGAATGGGACCTCTTCATCCCTAATGGAAAGCCTCTGTTTACGCAATTTGAAGGCTGGCTCTATTTACAAGAATTGAAGGCTGGCTTTGCTTAGGCAGCCTCTACAGCCCTGCCACCATAAACTGTACATCCACTGAAAAGGCTTCATCTGGGGTATGTATTTGATAGTATCAATGTGGTTATCCCTAGTATAAGAAGCGGCTAGGAGAAAAACACTGGTACCCTTCTGGGTTTTGCTCACACCTCTTCATTGGTCAAGTCCATTCACCTGACCATGGCTGAGGGAAGTTCCAGGGGACTCTGCTGGAGTAACCAACAGAAAAAGGAGAATTTCAATCCCCCCCCCCCATATAAAAAGGAGAGCCAGATTGAAATGGTGTCAGTTTTGTGACAATGCTTGCAGAGTTAACTGCTAATGCTGTTAGTACTACTACAAATATTTATATACCACTTTCCAGCCACCACCACCACCACAAAAAAAAAAAAAACAACTTTCACAACGTTTTATAAAGCAAAAATATCCCAGTCTCCAGATACTGGTCGTAAGCGATAGAACTACAACTGCATTAGAATTTTATTTCATTCAGTGTCTAATGTCAAGAGTCTGCATTAATCTATTTGAACCTTAACTATTTTTCCCTTTCTTAATAAACAATTTCTGTTCTTGAAACTCATTGTCCCTTTTCATTCAGTTCAGAGCAGAGAGCTAGTATCCCTCACTCTCCTATGGATTGCCTGTGTTACTTCCCATACCTGTGTGAACAGATGCAGAAGAACTGTGGTTGGTCAGATCATTTGTTACTTCTTTCGCAACCAGTTTCTATGCTGAGGAAACCCTAGTGATGGGGCTCACTGCAACTGGAGGGGTTTGAGAGCCTCTCCTTTTTGGGTTTTCCCTCTCCGATGGCAGAAACCACCCTTTGCAGGAGTGTCTGGGTCAGCATGCTGTGTCTGTCATACTTCACCTACCAGGCATACAAGGGAAGGTCAGGTGCACGTGCTGTGTACTTGGCCTCTCCTCCATCCCCACACCAGATCATCATAAGAGAGGACCGCTGGGACCTCGTAAAGCTCATTTCTAGACCTAAGCCCAGCACCCTTCACAGCCATCTCTAGTTTTCACTACTTTTCAGTCTTCTCATGTGTTTTCAAAAAGTGTGCGATGGTGATGGGGGGTAAAATGGAAGCAACAAATAAAAAAATGTGCAGGGTAAATTTGCAGGTTCTGAGTGCAATTGGTAAAAATTCTACAACATGACAAAAATAAAATATTTACAAGTTGGGGAAAAGTTTTCAAAGTCTTACATGTGTGTCCCTATTTCCTTTACTTCATGATGAATAACATCATCGATGCAACAATCTTGTTTGAGCTCTGCCACGACAGCACTGGAGGCCGAAAGGTTTAAACGCTGTGAACTAGTCTGTAGATCGGCCTTGGAATTAAGAACAGTACATTATTTAAGACACATTTCATAAGGTACCCAGAGAAAGGAAAGTGCATTACGCCATCTAGCAGCATTGGTAGATTATATCCAAAATGATGAATGAAAAGAACCATGAGAAGAAGGAAATTATTAATTTGTACTGTTCTGCAATTTGTACTGTTCAGTTAAACAGTATTTCATAATTAGCTTCTATTTAAAAACTATTTTAACTATTTAAGGGTGCAATCCTAACCCCTTATGTCATTGCTTTCCAGCACTGGCATAGCGGTGCCAATGGGGCATGTGCTGCATCCTGCAGTTGGGTGTCAATCAAGGAGGCCTCCTCAAAGTAAGGGAATGTTTGTTCTCTCACCTCAGAGCTGCATTGCCCTTATGTCAGTCCTGGAAAGCACTGACATAAGGGGTTAGGGATTGCACCCTAACCTATTTAAAAGCTAAAGTATTTTCAATGAAATTAAACACTTTGTTTCAGCCCAGCTCATTTGTTAATCGAAGCCCTAGAATGCCAGGATGATACAATTCTCTTTTCATCTTTACAATAATTTTTTTCACTATTTGTCACATTTGACAGATGAAATAAATTCTGCTATACAGGTCACCTGTGATATAATACTTGAGTTTTCTGGTCCAAGTTCAAAACTGAAGTTTGGTCAGAGGTTAAACAATCAGAACTACATATGTCAGTAGTTGTTAATCATTATTCAAAAAAGAAATGTCTACTCCCATCACAACTGCACAATCCAGATTGTTAAGTGCTTTTGATGCTTAAATTAAGCAGCTTAATAAAATAAGACTGGATCAAAAAGTGCCCTTCTGCTAGCAGAAAGTCTCATCTGCTTATAGGAGTGCTGCATGAAAAAGTAACCCTAAATTCAGAGGAGTTAGTGCAGCCTTTACTATACTTTATTCACCATGTTTCTTGTACTGCAGTGCAACCCTCCAACCCAATTTGCGAACTTGCAATGCAAGAGGTTTTTCACTAACACTTGTGCAAAAACACCTGGAATAGCACATGCATTACATCTTCAGCTCACGGCCCTTTGGATCTAAGTCATAGTTTTAACTTGCATAGATTGATGTTACCTTCCAACTTTCTTTAAAGACTTAAGCACAACCTCGTCGAAAATCAAGGACCATCTAAACAAATGGGAGGTTGCAATGCTCTCTTGAACAATGGCACTCGTGCGGTAAAACTTCCCACTGGGTTATTTAATTTATAGAGAAGTTTTCTGCCTTGCCTTTCTAACTTTCTAACATTAGGCCTATGATACAGTGGAGACTGCTTCAGTTCTGTTCAGAGATTAGAGCCGATAACAAAAAACATCATTTACAAAATAAACATCAAGTAGAAACAAAACTACTATTACTTTTTGTACTTAGAAACATTCAGAAAACAAAAAAGATTCCCTTAACTTTCTCAGGGCACAATCCTAACCAGGTCTACTCAGAAGTAAGTCCTATTTTGTTCAATGGAGCTTACTCTCAGGAAAGTGTGGTTAGGATTGCAGTCTCAGTTACTTTTCTAAGTATAATTACTGTAGTTTTGTTTTTGTGTTTAAATATAAAACTTCCTTGACTATGGTTAGTTTAAAAAAAATTGCACCTGTGTAATTGAGAAATTGTCATGGACCCCAATCTTATCACCTGTCAGCCACACCAGTGCAGCAGAGCCAAAAAGACACCCAATTATGGAGGAGCAACACAAAGACAAATGAGAGATTACTGTATAATAAAGCATAAGCTCCTGGTAAGCCCAGGGGCCATCCCGCCCAGTTTTACCATCAGTCCTCCCCATCCCCACCCACCTCCTGTCCCTACCACTAACTTACCGGGTCCAGTGGCAGAGCTTTGGTGCTGCCCCCTCTTACAGCAGAGCTCACAGAGTAGCTGCTGATTGAGCACTGTGTGTAATGCACTCCCCTGCCAGCCCAGTCCTCCATAGGACTAGGCTGTTAAACACACTTAAAACTAGTAGACAACCAACAGAAAACCTACCTTTACCAATATATCTTTTACAACTTGGTGACTGTCATTATGTACACTAATGTAGCTGGAAAATGTCTCTCCTAAAAATATATTCCTGTTTAAAGAAAAAAGAACAATATTAAAACAATATTACTTATCTCAAGCCCACATATACAGGTATGTCTATGAAAGCACCGTGAAACATCAAATTAGTAAAGACAATGAGCTCAGGATAGCATGTATGTTGTGTAGCAAACATTCAAATGAACAATAATGGAGTATCCAAAGACTCAGTGTAGAGTCTGAATGTGAATATTCATACTCTGATAACTGCTAGATGTCCTTTTTTCTTCACCAATTCATCTAACAAAAAGACTAAGGGTGCAATCCTAACCCACTTTCCAGCACCAGCCTAAGGACAATGCTGCTTCAAGGTAAGGGAACAAACATCCTCTTACTTTGGGGAGACTTCTGTGAGTGCCACCCAACTGCGCAGACGTCCCATTGGCACAGTGCTGGAAAGTTGGTTAGGATTTGGGACTAAGTGTAAGACTAATCCTGTGACTATTTATTCAGAAGTACCACTCATTCAAACTTAAGCCATTTCTGCCCAACACTGCATATACACAACAGGGACCAAATGTATACACTTGTGGACTGGCCAAAAATGGGTTTAATAGAAACGATAATGTGTAGCTTCTAAATCCCAGGCTTCACTACTGCAGTATAATATGTGGAGGGTAATCTTTAAACAATTTGTGGTTAGAAAAAAAATAGTCTAAGGCAGAATATGCTTTAGCTTTAAAACAGGGACAAGAAAGACAGTTGATTGCAAAGTTGCAATTGATTGCAAAGTTACAATCCTAATTTCACTCAATTGGAAGTAAGTCCCATGTAAATCAGTGGTACATATGATTGTACAGCATCAAGTTCACAAAACAAATATCTCAATACAGAGTTATAGGCAGTGCTTACCCGAAGTTCTGGGGCAAAGTCAACATTTCTCCGAGCATTAGTGTTTCTGCTCCCTTCACAGTAGAGGGATCATCTTTCATTAACTGGTTAAATAGATCCCCTAGAATAATATATAATGTGTCAGTCAGATTATATTTAGAGATGTCAGTTGATTAAAGACTGTTCTTGATTAGCTGCTGTTTTAACTCAGTAGTGATCAAATACATGTCGATAGTGAAGATGCTCTTTTGAAGAATTGAAGAAAGAGAACAGTTGCTCTTAAGTGGATAATTTAATAAACAGAATGCCATTCCACTGTAGAGGAAAAAGGCCATCTTTTTTCTGGCTTCCCCTGCCCTCCTAATGCCTTTTAAATGGCATAAAAACATCACTTCTGGTTTTTTTCCACTGTTAGGCCCCAGTCTGCTAGCAGCAAGTGCCCCAGCTGGCAGGGAATTCAAACACCTGTAGAGCTTGATGGGTCCAGGGTGGGGTTGCCTTTGTGGTTCGCCTCTTGGGTCTGGTCCAGCAGAGTAGAGCCTCAGACTACCGCTGGGATAGGCAGTTCACATCACCCTGTTCCTTCTCCTCAGTGTTGGAGTAGAGCTTCCAGCTCTCAGGTGGTTTCCCCCTTTTGCCAGCACACCTCTCTCCCCTGTCATCACAGGCCCTCTCCCTTTTGAGGAAGCCTGGCTGCCCCACCCTGCTCCAACCCTTCCTCCCTGGCAGGCTCAAGAGGCAGCAGGGCCTCCATCCCATTCTCCCATTCCCTTGTAACTTTAGAGGTCCTGTGCCTGCAGCCAGTCTCTCCCTGGGGCCCCAGTCTGTCTGGGAGCTTGCCAAGTCACCCCCTGGGCTAACCTGCTGCACCCCCTCCCCCCTTGGGCTTGTCTAGATCAGTAAGTTGGGGAAGATGGCTGGGCCAAACCCCGACATTCACAAAACCAGAAGTGACTTCTTCTTCTTCTTCTTTTCCTAAATGGCCTTTCTGAGGCCTACAGAGGACACAGGAGGATGCATGCAGACTCGGCTGGGCTCAGAAGATCCTAAGGAGGCAGGAGGAACACAGCTCCCTTCACCTATTGATGGTGCAGGAGGCCCTCCTGCATCCACGGTTAAGTGAAACCGTGGATATGGGGGCCCCTGCACTAACATGCATTTCAAGAGATCATTGCTACCTCCAAATTACCACAGATATTGTTATCAAAACACAAGTCACAGTACTTTAATCTTGAACAGTACTATCTGCTATCTTTGGAAGAATATCTGTGTTAAAGTTTCATTTCTTTCAATTTGAAAGTGGGGAGAGTTTGAATGTCAGTATGCTCCCTGTACAGTGATTAGCCCTTTGTTCTTGTATCTTTGCGTTTCTGCCTTCTAAGGGCTCAATCCTACCCAATTTTCCAGTGCCAATGGGGTATACACTGCATCCTGAGGTGGGGAAGCAGTCACAGAGGCCTCCTCAAGGTATGGGAACATTTGTTTCCTTACCTAAGGGCTGCATTGCAGCTGCACCGGTGCTGGAAAGTTGGATAGGATTGGGCCCTAACTTGTTGCAGGACTCTAAAAATCAGTATCAATCTTCAGTGACTACTGAAAGCAATCTTGGAGATTTTAACAGGGCCTCCAGAAATTTCAAATATCGCATTGGGGGAAAAAGTTTCCAGGAATAGCTTCAAGTCAAAGTTGACAACACTCTCTACAAACTATTACAGTCAGAATATTTGGATTTGAACCAATTTGGTTCCATATTAATCTTTGCAGGAAGTGAGATTCTGTGGTGTGACCATAGTCATGCAGTTTATAGGTTCCAAATGTAAGCATCTATAAATGTTTATTGGCAAATCTTCATACAGAATTCAGGGGATTGTGCACAACTATTCTGGTTCTAGAATCTAGATTGCATGTGCCTGTCATGCTCCAAGTAGCGGTCACGATTCCTGACTTTTCTCCACTAGTGTTGTTTTCAGGAACACTCCTGTTCAGAGAGTTCAAATTCAAGCAGCTTCAGGTATCCACCAGATTTTAAAAGACTATCTCTGGAACACAAATTATGAGAACTTTTAAGTAGCAATACCCCCTATCACAGTGTTTCATTATAGCACTCTTTATCCTGAATGTAATTTTTACATCATTATCAAAATAAGGATGTTAAAGTTCATAAAACCATTCCAAATCTGTCTGCACTGTGCTTTTAGCTAAGGGAACCTGCGTATTCTGGCTAGAATACTCTGTGTCAATGAGAGTGGTGTATCTGGCTAGCATGGGGCCAATCCTTGATACCAGGAAATGTTTTAGAAGGCGTAGCAGACAAGGCAATCTACCCTAGAAGCCTTCTTCAATGGGAAGCCTGTAGTTCCAAAGGATGAGTCACAACCTGGCTTATCCTCTTGGGAGTACCTCTTCCCATCATCTTCGACCAGTGCATTGCAGGAGTGATGGTAGTGGTGATAAATTATAAGCAGAAACTGTTCTAATGTAGGTGCATTTACAGTACTGTACTCATCAGTGCATTATGAGTACAGTACTGTAAATGCACCTACATTAGAACAGTGTTATAATTACTTTCTAAAGACTGTTTCACACAGCACTCTGTATTTCACACCCACATATCCACAGCATTATAGGAAGTATTACTATGAACCCAATCCTATCCAACTTTTCAGCGCTGAGGCAGCCAACCCAATGGGACATGTGCTGCAACCGAGGACGTGGGGGGCAGCAGTCATGGAGGGCATCCTCAGGGTTGCATTGCAGCTGCATTAGCAAGCTGGATAGGATTGGGCCTTCTATTACTCAATACCAGATAACCATTTACCTGGCAAGTCTCTCTCTTCACAGGTCACAGGGATGTTGGTGAACAAAGTAGGTTTGGTTAACCTCATCACTGTGAATTAAGAAAGCAAAATCCAAGATTAAACATAACCGTGTCTTACAAGGCGCTCAACATTTTTAACTTTTAAAAAATCCCAAGGCCTGTTCAGACATTACTTGGCCCCAGGCATTGTATCTGGGGTTTGATCAAGAGTGCATGTCTTGGTCTTTGGGAGTCCCTCTTGCCCAGCACAGTGAGTAAAAGCTAAGATGTAAAATGGGAGAACTTTTATTTATCTGATCACAAATCGTATATAAAACCATCCAACATGATTCCCACTACCAAGTACACAGACTGACTGACAACAGCAGAATGCACAGAGCAAGGCAATTGCAAGAAATTCTTCAGTGATGTCTCTTTCATCTCACAGCATATTTCTTTAAAACATTTCATCCCCACACTTAAAATGTCCATAGCAATAAAGAACATTTGTTTAAAATATCAATTTAATATACTGTACAATAAAAGCAGTAAGACAGCAGTAAGCAAGAATAAACAGAAAAGGGAGGGTTAAAATTATTACCACTGCCAGATGAAGAACATTGTATTCTCTGGAGTTTTCAATTAATCACCAGCTATGAGCAGACCAAATGTAGGCCAAAGACCGAGTGAGATGTCAAAAATATTAATATGTACTCAAGATCTCATATAATTAAAGATGAGAAAGCATTACTCCAGCACAAACAATGGGCTTTTTCTTCATTTTTCAATAGTTTTAGACAAAGGAGATAGCAGTAGATGCAGAATGACAATTCACATCTAGAACAAGGGCCGTTATTCTTACAAGTGACATCTCCTAAATCAATCACAGCCTGTCAAGGAACAACACAAAGCATAATCCAGTCTTGTTTAGATCAGTCCACTTGAGAGGGTGTTCTGGTTTGCCTCCCAATTTTTGCTATAGCAGGAAAAAAAAGATCCTCCTGTAACCAAATAGTACATGGGTGGCATGACTTACTAAGAGAGTTGCTAGACAATGGACACTAGATCTCCTCATGTGAGAACAGTGCTATAAGGACTACTGCTAACACTCACTGGAAAAAAAATATTGTTATTCTTAATCACACAGAATGCGAAATGACTAGACTAAGCTGGTTACAGGTGTCTTTTTGTTCTTCAATTCACAAAAAGTGTTTGTTTCTGATCAAATGTTTATTTGTAGTACTTCATTCTGATCAAATGTTTATTTGCCCGTTGGGCAAAAAGGCGGGGTATAAATTAATAAAATAATAATAATAATAATAATTCACAGAGTAAATGTAGTATTTCACCAAGAAATGCAATACCTTGTTTGGGGCCTAAAGTTATAAACTATGTATAATTCCATATTTGTGAACAGACAAGTTCAGTTTCCCTCCAAGGTTCAATTTTTCTCTAAGGTGACTACCAACATATTCACAGTATAGAATATCACAGAAAACTAAAATCTGGCCCTCAGATCTCTGGATTGTAGCATTACATGATGGCAGTTCATTGTGTTTTATCATCCTGTTGAGCTTTATCCAAATGTCCTCCACCGTTTGATTATTAAAAGTGGATGGGTCAATTATCCACTGTCCTCTGTAGAATGAATGGAGCTTAAATTTTTCCAAAGTGTTGTGGAGTTCTTTTGATAAAGGAAGAATCTTGTCTCTTAGCTTAGAGTTGGGAACAGAAACACTCCAAGATCTCCTCAGGTTTGGTCGGTCACATGTTGATTCCTTTCCTAAGCTGCTCAAATTAACTTTTCCGTACTCAGCTTGTAAACCCTGCCAAGACTTTGTATTAGGATGAAATTCCTGAAGTCCTTCTGTACAGTCATAATCTGGGGAGCCCCAAAGAGCTCCTGGGGTTGCAAGATGTTGTTTCACTTGTTCAGCTTCTTCAATAGAAATGACAGGAGGTTTTCTTTTAGGCTTGATAGGAAGTTTGCAAATGTCATTTGGAAACCAGGGTATGAAGCTTGGCAGCTGCCGAACAGGAAATTCCTTCAGAGCTTCCTCTGTGATTTTTTGCAAAACTGTGGGGTCCTTTTGCCATGCCCGATAGTGCAGAACCACCTCCATGCTTGTGCGATAGGAAACCACATTGTTTTATTTGAACCGTTTCTCAGGCAGGTGCCTTAACAATAAGTTGTTATCACTTTAAAATAACATTTTCATGCAGTGCAGATCAGAAGAAAACAGGACCTAGAGCAAAAGTATTGCAAGTAATAAGACAGACTAGTGGCTTTACCACCCAATTTACCACCATATAGACACAGCTTTTTGTTAAAAAAATGTCATAAACAGAGTATGCTGCAATGATATGCCATTGGAAATAATATCCCCAAACAATAATATCCCCTCAGTTTCATCAATTCAATTTCCTTCTTGACGGCCATCTGGTTATGTTACCATTTCTAATTCAAACCAGAGTACCAGAGGAGTTCAGATATAAAACAAGCTTCTACTTCAGGAGATGAACTGGGACTCAGTTTTTTCATTCATGCACTTCTGGGAGACAGTAACTCTGACTTAAGTCTTTTGAGAAAGTAGAAAACCACTATGGAAGTGTAAAACAAGAAGAGAAGCTGCAGGAAAGGGATTAACTCCTGAAAAGCATACAAAAAGCTACAGTTGTCAATGGCAAAGGAGGAGTTAGCATACCCAATCATAGAGGATCACAGAGTCCAATCAAACTGGATCACAGAGTTCATTTCTCATGAACAGACAAAATTTAGGTTGCAATCCTAACCAACTTTCCAGCATTGACACAGCTGTGCCAATGTGGTGTGCACTGCATCCTGCAGTGGGAGGTAATCAAGGGGGGCCTCCTCAAAGTAAGGGCATGTTTTTAACTTCACCTAGGGCTTGCATTGTGGCTAGGTCAGTGCTGGAATATTGGTTAGGATTGTGCCCTTAGAAGAAAAACAGTAGACAATGACTTGCCATTCTGGGCACAATTAGAGTTGCAGTCAATTCTTCCCTTGCATGGGTGAGCAGCCTTAGGTTCCAAGCATCTCAAATCTCACACCCAGTGCTCACCAGCAATTACAGTCAACAGGCTAGCAGGAACCCAGGTAGCTGATCACTTGGAATTTGATTCTTATTGTCGTTGAGAGCTAACATATTGGAGGATTAAAACAAGGAAAACAGGGCAATATGTTGGGTTAGTCAGACTGAAAGAGAGATACTGACTCAGAACTATTTCAGTAATGCCACATCTTGTTTCAAACAATTTCAGCAGCTCTAGGAAGAGTTTGTTCTTCAACCTAACACTGCAGTATCTTCAGTTGAAGCATTGCCTAACCTCTGTCTTTGGCCCAGGTGCTCTTAGAGTGTCTGATGCACCTGAAGTGATGAGATCTTCGGCTACTGATCAAAGATCCAGCTGGTCATCACTTCCCAAAAGAAAAAGAAACTACTCCCAAGCTTAGAAATAACCAGATCAGAACAGAATGAAGAGTTGCAGGCAGGGATCCAAACCTGCCAATGGCAAGCAGCACTGTCAGCTATTAAGAGCTCCTCACTTAATTTGTGTTTGAAGCTTATTCAGCCTAAGATACTTCTGAGAGAGTGCTGTACAGGACTCTAGATCAGTTCCAAACAAAGGGCATGATTGACTATAGGAATTCTGGCAATGCAGTAATCAGATTAACTTTGCATGTTTTGGGACCACCTGAAGGTGACAAGGTTCTGGGAAGAGATTACTGGAATTTGGATCCAAGCCTTATCATTGTTTGTTTACATGGCTCCATCAATATGACTGGTGCTTTATCATAAAAGACAATACAGGTTCAAACCCTGAAAGGCTCACACTCCAAGTCATTTGTACCGTAAGTCATATACAGAAGATTATCTCTGAAGCTTCATTTTCGTGCAACAAGTCTTAATGAGCACAAATATGTGTTGTCCTAACACATATTCATGCAGCCTGAAACTACTAAACATCAATCCTTATCCATAGATGTTGGCCATGAAGTTGTCTTATCCCAAATTAAAGTGTAGGTTCATCTAGGTACTTTCTATACTGGCTGGAAGTTAGGTCTCCATTGTTTTGGGGCAGGTGGGTTGTCTTTCCCAATCTTACCCAGTGACACCAAGGACTGAATTTGGAATCTTCTAAACATCAAGTAGGTGCTTATTCTGTTGAGCTACAACCACCCCCAATAATTGTAAAAATGTACATTGTAAATATTGTAAACAAAATGTATATTACAGGTGCAGCCTATTTATCTACAGATTTTTTATCTGCAGATTTGTCTCAATGCAAATGGGGTGGGGTACTGAATGTCACACACACACCTTTGCCTCCTTTGCCCTGTGCTGGCCTCTTGCTCCCTTTCTAGGCAGCCCAAAACACTGCAAAAAGGCTCTGCCTCACCCAGGCAGGGAATAGACCTAGAGCCCTGGAAGAGGTTCTCCTTGCAAAGCAACAGTAACATTCCTGGAGCCTCTGAGCCAGCCGAGGCTGAAGAGGGGAAGGGGGGGGCAAGAACCTCTGTAGCCAGAACACGTGCAGTGAGGTGGAGCTCTTCCTGTCTGTCTGACTCACTCACTGGCAGGTGCCTTAGCAACAGAGGGGATTGCTTTAAAAGAGGAGAGAGGATTACTTTAAAGAACTCAGGGAGTGTCTGCCGGGACCCACTAGTGGGTTGGGAGCTGATTTTCTGGTGGGCGGCAAAAACATAAAAAAAAACAAAAAACTTTGCAAGTACCCTTTAGTTTGCAGAATAAAAGTAATTAGCCGGAATGCTAACCTGTAGCATGAGGTTATACCCCCAAATAAAATGTCACTTTTTTATTTTCTCTACTACTAATTAGCATGCTGCAGAACTCAATTTCAGCCTTTTGCCTTGCTTGGATGTCCTTAACTGCAAATCTTGCTCTCCAGTTCTGTCACGTGGGTACTCTGGAATGTTTTGGGCGAACAATTTCTAGTCTAGGAAATGTCTACACTGGGGATTTTTAACAAGTGTGCTGTGGTACATTGGTGTGCCACAGGAGTTTGGGAGATGGTCATTTATTAGTAGGGCATTGAAGGATGTGAGCCCCCTACCGGCAGCACAGTATGCCTTATTAATTGTCAAAACCTGACAGTGTGCCTTGACAATTTTAGCGCCTTGTCAGTGGGCCATGAGATGAAAAAGGATGAAAATTGCTGGTCTACACATACCTACTACATATAACATCTCTAGTAGCCTCAGAAACACAGGACCTCAGTTATTATTAATTAATAATAATAATAAATAAGAATAGTTACAGATTCCTTTTTTTGTCTAGTGCAGCCATTTTCAACCACTGTGCTGTGGCACAGTAGTGTGCCGTGGATGATCTGTGGGTGTGCTGTGGGAGTTTGGAAGAGGATAATTTGTGAGTGGGGCCACTGGGGGATGTGAGCCCCGGCAGTCAGTGCAGTCAATTGCAAAAAAAACTGATGCTGTGCCTTATCAGTGTACCACGAGGTGAAAAAGGTTGAAAATCGCTGGTCTAGTGGGTAACAATAGATTGTCATTTTAAAAAGTGGGTCCTGTTGCTAAAAAGTTTGGGAAGCACTGACCTATGATATTCTTGGCAAGATACCAAAACCGGCACTGGGTACCTGATGCTAAAGTGATGTTTTCAACCTTTTTCATCTCACGGCACACTGACAAGGTGTGGGGCTCACATCCCCCAATGGCCCTACTAATAAATGACCCTCCCCCTCTGGACCATTCGTGGCACACCAGTGTGTCATGGCACAGTGTGGTTGAAAAGCAGTGTGCTAAAGCATGTGGCTTGATGCCAAGGCACCTCAGATTAGTACTTTGTCTTCTGGTGGCAACAGGGTATTAGTTGGGGTGGCTCCCAATCCACCCACCTATAGAAAGAGAAAAGTGGGCCAACTCCATTGTCTTGCAGCCCAATCCTATACCTGTCTACTCAGAAATAAGTCCCAGTATACTCAATGGGACTTACTCCCAAGTAAGTGTGGATAGGATGGCAGCCTCAGAGCCCAGCCTGTGCCTGTCTACTCAGAAGCAAGTCCCATTATAATCAATGTGGCTTACTCCCAGGTAAGTGTAGAGAGTTTGGCAGCCTTAGAGCCCCATCCTATGCCTGTCTCGTCAGAAGCCAGTCCCAGGATAGTCAGTGGGGCTTCCTCCCAGGGCAGTGTGGGAGGAACTGGGTGCAGGGCCAGCCACAGCCCCGACCCCCCACGTCCTGCAGACCTAGGGCAGGCTTCCTGCCCCTCTCCCTGCCCCTCACTGAGCCACCCGCCGGGAGGGCGCAGAAGCGGCCCGGGCAGGGCCAGCCCAGCAGTACCTTTCAAGGCCAGGAGATGCTCCTGTTTGGGCTGTGTCACATCCATTCCTTCAGCCTCCCCGCTCCGGGTCTTCCTTGCTTACGGAAGCCGCCAAGGAAAAACTACTCCCACTTCGGCACACTGCCTTCTTCCAGCTCCCGCAGTGCAATCGGACACCTCCAGTAACTACAAGTCCCAGAGTGCCATCCTGGAAGACTTTTTGATCTTCATCGGCTTCCGTATCGCGATCTCAACTCTACAGCCCGCGAGGAAGCTTTCTTTGGATCGTTACGGTGTGGCCTGCCTCGAGAGCTGTCAACGCGATGCACGATGGGACTTGTAGTCTTTGTGCGGCTGGGGCGGGAAGGACTGCGAAACGGCCACAAACAGACATGCGCAGTGTCTTTAGATCAGCTGGAGAAAACCGACCACCGGTGGTCGCTGTGTAGGGCTGGTTGGTGACGTCACGCGTAGCCGCGCCCCTCCCCCGTCTGAGAGGACGCCCCCCGCTCCTTCCCCAGTCTTTATCCTACCCTTTCCAAGATGGCGGCTCAGAGTGTAAACAAGGTCGCGGCCGGCGCGGGGATGGATGTGGGCGGCAGGCTCAGCCGGGGGCCGGCAGGGCCTGTGGTGAAGGTGAGGCTGGCGGTGGGAGCCCCGCCCCCCGTCTGTGAAGGCGGAGAGTGCAGCCTCCGAGGGGCCAGGCGGAGACCCTCAGAGCAGCCGCTCTGGGCTCCCTCCTGTAGCCTCTCTTCTTCTTGGGGCTGCCCCGCAGCAGAGCCTGCTCTAGGGGGCTGTCCCCACAGGGCTCCCCACAGAGGCTACTGTGGGGCTTTCCCCACTGAGGGCTCCCCACAGAACCTACTGTGATGACACCCTGCATGTGCTACTGTCATGTTTACATCTCTATATGAGATGCTTGCACAGAGCAGGGGAAGGTCATGGTCATTGGTTCCTGTCCAGAGGATTTCCCCTCCCCAGTCTATTTTAGGTCTAAAAGGTCAGTGGGACAGGATTGAGGGCAGCATGGTGTGAAATGCTCTCTAGGTTGGTTACCCTTTTTCCCTCTGCCAGGGCCCCTGGATTTCTTCAAATTGTGAAATGCATATAAAGTGTGAAATGCAGTTGGCCCAGGGCCAGGTTTTGGGCACCCCTGGTCTATAGTGCAGTGGTGCCCAAACCCTGGCCCGGGGTCTCAGCAACTCCCAGTCTGGCCCGCAGGAAGCCCCCAGTCTCCATTGAGGCTCTGGCCCTCCAGAGACTTGCTGGAGCCCCCACTGGCCCAATGCAACTGCTCTCAACATGAGGATGACTGTTCGACTTCTTGCATGAGCTGTGGGATGAGAGCTCCTTGCTGTTTCATGTCTGTGACATCTAAGGAAAGACTGGCCTTGCTTTGTGCAAGGCCTTTTATAGGCAAGACCTTTATTCATTTATGTAAGTTTATTCAAATCTTAAATATAAATTAATTCCCTCCCCCCCCCCCAGCCCCTGACACAGTATCAGGGAGATGATGTGGCCCTCCTGCCAAAATATTTGGATACCCCTGGTCTAGTGTGTTGCAATAAATTGTTTTAAAAAGTGGGTCCTGGTGTTAAAAAGTTTGAGAAGCACTATTCTAGAACATGAAAATACTGTTTTTAAAAAGAATCACTACCTTCTGTTGAAGACCTTGGAACCTTTCCAGAAAAATACTAGCAATGCAACCCTAGGATGTTAGAACTGTATTGTATTGCTGCAGGCTGTAAGAAAAGAATCAGTACTTAAATTTGTTCTGAATGGGACCCCTTAGTCTTGTGGAATAGGTATCGTGAGAAGCTTAACATTTTTCAATTTTAACTTCTCCATGGACCAATAGCTTAATGTTCTTTTGCTTCAAAGAGACCTCTCTTTTGGAACTTTGTCTGAAAGGCTCATTAATCTGTACAGAAGAGGAAGCAGAGTTAGTTGGGAGTAGTTAACGAACACTTACCAATCTAGCCACTAAGGAATACAGCTTCTGTTGTGTAGTGCAAATATGAACTACATACCCCAGAATACTTTTATTAGTGGTAAGAATATATGTATACCTGTACCATGTTTTCCACTAAAAATAATTCACAAAGCCATTTACATAGTAAAATAAAATTATCTAATTGTTTGGTGTTTAGATCCAGCTTGTATGTCATAATGTGTCCCTTCCCTGTTCTTCAGTGCTGCCTTTGTTGTCCACATACCATATAGGCAATCTTGCTTATGTGAAATTGAATATGTTGCCATGTGCATTATAGGTTCTGGAATGTGGAGTATGTGAAGATGTATTTTCTTTGCAAGGGGACAAAGTTCCCAGACTACTTTTGTGTGGCCACACGGTCTGTCATGACTGTCTCACTCGACTTCCTCTTCATGGCAGAGCAGTTCGCTGCCCTTTTGATCGTCAGGTTACTGAGTTAGGTAAGAATTATTTTAAATTAAAAAGCTGATGTCCATTAAGCCTGTTGGAATGACAGTAAGATTTTAATATTTTATAGATGCCTGGCTAAATATTTTGTGTTTTGCTCAGAGGCTTTATAAATTGTGAATCATCTGCTTGATAGCTATGGAAATAGATTGAATATACTGGAGCAAGTCAGCATTCCAAGAAAACAATGAAAAAGTTTGAAAAGACTCCATTTGAACAACTGGTTTTTCATAGCTGAAAACATTAGATCAGACTAAAGGGTCATCTCTTTCAGCATTCTGACTCGAATAGTGACCAGGCTGGCCATAGGAAGCTGATAATAGATTGTGACAGTGATGCCTAGTGCTGGGGATGATTTAGAAATATATTCCTAGTTATTGGTATAGAATGTCTGCCGGGAAATGGAAACAAGTACCTTGTTCATGACATGAAAATGCAAACCTGCCTGGTGATATGAAAATGCAAACCAGCCTGGTGATATGTGCACATGTTGCTGGACTTACTATGTACAGCAGTGAAACTACCAATCTTTGACTTGACGTACTATTTAGTGTGTTCATATTTTTCACTGAAAATCTTCATAGTTTCAAAATTTGTGTTTGAGTTAGTGTGTGAGATTTTTTATATGAAGATCTGTGTCCTTTTTGTATGAGGGTGAAAGAAGAAAAACAGTGTATAGTGTAAAAGGTAATGATGTCAACTCAGAATAGATTGCAGAATTTCAGTAACTGTATACATATTTAACAATCGTAAAAAGTCCTACTTGATAAACTGGGAGATGTTTACTTAAAAATAAGCACAATTGATTTCAATGAGACTCAATTTCTAGTAAGCATTTCTAAGATTGCTTTCAAAAAGTTACTACCACTCCTGTCCTTACAATTTTTTTATAACTGTATAGGTGTATAGTGAAATTATCTGAGAGTCTGTTAGATTGAATACAAAGATGCTTGAACAAGAGAATGGTCCTGTCCTCTCCTTCACACTGCAGCCTTCTGTGCTGCAGAAAAAGCAGCTTCTGAGGTTCAAGGTATACTCTGGAACGGCATGGAATGTGGTGATGAGAGAGGGAAAAAATTGGTCAAAATCTGGTGGAACTGATTGGTACCAAGATGCTTTTGTCTGAGTTGTTTTTCCCTTCCTATTGTTACCCTCTCTCACATCCCAAGTTGTTCATTAGAGGTCCTTGGGAGTGACCTTTCAGGGGAAGCAGGGAGCTGCAACGGAGAGATGTGTGGCACAGTCTCTTTGCACAAGCATCCTTCTGCTCACATGTCTCTTGATCTAGTCCAGTATTTTTAAGACATTAATTTGTCATAAAGAGAAGTACATGGCCCTAAGGCTGTGTTGTCTCAAAGCTTTCTTGAACTTAGGCTATGTCAGATGCAAGGGAGGCCACCACAATGCAGGTCATGTCTTGTGTGCTCCCTGAGGCATTTAGTGGGCCACTGTGAGAAGCTGGTCTAGATGGGCCGATGGCCTGATCCACTGGGGATGTTCTTATGTTCTTAACCTACAGGTCACAGTTGCATGCAGAAGCTACTAGCATGTACTGTCATCTTGATAAGCCTTCAGATTCTGTGTTTTCAAAGCTAGCATTCATGTGGCTGCAAAACTGGCTTGGGAAATACTTGTTCTATGGTTTTAGGAGACTGTTATGAAAGTGAAATCTTAAAGAACAGTTTTGGCCCAATCCTGTGCAGGGTCTGTGCTGTTGCAAAACTGCTGTAAAGCACTTTGCGGCAGCATCAGTAGCCAGTGCACCACTGTGGCCACTGGAGCGAATGCCAGATCCGATAAGTCCAGGAGGGTGATACAGATCAATGTGGATTTGTGTCAGTGTTATCTCAGGTTCAAGTTGACCCATTGTGGCTGTTGGTGAGAGCAAGGGGAGAATGCTCCCTTTATCCTAAGGAGACTTCCAGCAGTTGAAAATCCTTCACAGGATGCGTTGTTACCCATACTGGTACTGCTACATCATTGCGCAGGGATTTAGTTAGGTATGGACTGCTTGACATGTTAAAAATGAGATGTTCTGCTTGTTTTGTGGTTGTGAAGTGTTTCAGATGTTTAGCTTATGCCCTTCAAAAGTTGCAGGTATTTGATCTGTTGGAAAAGGAAGGTACGCTGCAAGACTATGGGTAGTTTAATGGTCTGGGAGAGGAAAACCTCATAATGAATTATTTAGCTTTTCTAAAACTCATTGAATTTTCAGGGATAAATGTTTCAGATTCGGCAGTAAGAACGTTTGCTTTGCAAAAGCTTTGGTGGATAGCCACAAAAGCAAAAATGGAAAGTGAAGATTGGCGTCGACAACTAATTTTTCTCCCTGATCAACAAGCAAGTTAAGATTTGTCTTTTTAAGTATGCAGCATAGTTCACTAATCGGCAGCCCAATCCTAACCTGCCCTGGAGCAGGCAGGCTGTCTGGGTTGGGGCTGGTTGCTGTGCAATTCAGGGCAAGTAATTCCTCTAACCCCTAGTAACACTGCAGCAGGCCAAATGGGGCTACACAGATTTGTGCCACTTAAATAGGTGGTGCAAATCCGAGACGTTCTGTGTTAGGCTGGACTGTCTGGGGGGGGGAGAGTAGAATCCACCCTAAGTGCCGGATCCTGGTCCAACCCCCCTCCTGGGCTTGACCTCCCACCAGCCCACTTACCACCCACCCTCCCCCTATCTGTAACACCCCTGAAAAACCCTCTCCCTGCTCTCCCCAGACTCTGTGTGCTGGCTTGCTGACTCTCGCGGTAGCTCAGAAGTGCCTTGTGACACTTTTGTGACAACTAGATGTCTAAGAGCACCTTTGGATCACATTCATAGGCTACAATCCTAACGACACTTTCCTGAGAGTAAGCCCCATTGAACAAAATAGGACTTACTTCTGAGTAGACCTGGTTAGGGTTGTGCTCTTAGAGTTATTTGAACTATAATTTACTGAATGTATCTCTAAACCCATGTTCATCTGTGATAATCTTGTAGACATTTTTCTTTATAAAGTTATCTTGGGCAGCTATTAAATGTTTAACGTCATATTACAATACAATTTGAGTCAATCAGATGAAAGGGATGTTAGATTCAGTGAAGGTGTGTTTTCAGTGGAAGGAATGATAAATACTTATTAATCTACCTGGAACCATAAGAAGTTCTTGCATGAATAAACCAAAAAGATATGCCACTCATCTGGCTACATGCGTTGTGTATGTATATCTTCCAGGTGATTAGGCAGGGAATGTTTGTATAAGTTGATTCTTAATAATTTGTTGCCTACATGAAACACAGATGTGAGCATGTGGCTCAGTAAAAACTTGTTGGCTAGTAAATTCTGTGAGTTTGCTTGCAAGCCTGAGAGGTACAGGAAAGTACAGAGCAGAACAGTTTGCGAGACCAGAAGACTAAAGTGTATGAGAGAGTGTGATTTCTGTGCAGACTGCAAATTCAAACAAGATCCAGTTAAAGTGTGTTTGAGGCACTGGCTGCTACTGCCTTTTTTGCTTTGTACTACTGTATGTATGTAACTACCAACTTTATTTATTATTTAAAATATTTATATTCCGCCTTTCCTATGCTGGAGCAAATGATCAACTTGGGTGACCACTTCATAGATCTAATAAATTGAACTCTGGTCCATAGAAGTAGTTCATAAGAGCTTATTCCATAACTTATTTGTTAGTCTTTAAAATACCACAGGTCATCTTGTTTTTCACTGCTACATACTAACACAGCTACCCTTCTGGAGTTTGGTCTTGTTTCTTCAGTAGAATAGCTCTTCTTGATTTCTGTTGCTGAAAATTAAAGTATGTGTTCTTGCTGTAATGTTCCTTAGTCATTGGTGAGCTAAAGAGGAATGTTTGTCTAAATAGTGACGGTTGTTCTATAATCAGTGGGCTCAGTATTTGCTCCTGGATTCCCACATAATGCTGTCTTGTTTCTGGTCTGCATACTTCCTTCTGTTCAAGCTTGATGCCTTGTTATAAAGAAAAGCTGCAAGATACTGTAGAACGTTGTCATTTAGAATGTGATATTTCAAATATGAGGCATATCTACAAGATTGTGTATTCCTGAACATTTAGCCAACAGAATAAAATATTTATGCAAGGAACCTGAGAATAATGAACATTGGCAACAATGTTTTGTTGAAATATTGTTCTTTTGTTGAAATATTCAGTATTGAGTAAGTCTGACATTTATTTTGAGGTACTGTACTGGTATCTGTACCTGAAAACATCACCATGTGAAAATATGGAAAACCCAGCTGTCAATAAGTATTTCGGCCTCTAAAATACTTACTCGTGTTCAGTAGAATTTCTGTCCTATAGAAATGGAACCTGTTTTGCAGTTTGTATTAAGCTAGCACTAGTTACGTAATACTAATATTCATGGAAACAAAGTCTAAAAAATAGCACAGGTCAGCTGGCCAGCACTTTTAAAACATTGACTTCTGTGGAAATGGATGATCCTTAAACTCTTATCTCTGGCTGAAAGGAAATTAAATTGTACTGTGCACTTTTAGCTCCCACTGATTAATATACAGTTTCTGGCATCTGCAGTTTCTCTCAGGAATATGGAGTTCTGAAAAAAGTGGAACTTTAGAAATCACCCTTTTTTAAATTAAAACAGCTAGAAGTAGAATTAAATAAATTTAGTAACATCTGGCTACTAAAAAATGAATGTTGACAAACCTAATTAGGCACACAAAAATAGAACAGGAAAAAGTGTCTTAAAGTATTAAATGGTGTGTGAAATAGGTTTGAGAGCATTGATAAATGTAAGTTCATTTTTGATAGATATAATCAAGAGTAATTGCTTGTTTTTCGTTATAATGGAGAAGATTCTTGGATGTCTAAAAATACCATGATTTGCAAGCTGTTGAAAACAAAATGAATATTCTTTCAAGACTCAGATGAAATGAATTTGAATGGGGGGAGGAAGAGAACACAAGCGTATGAGTATCTGCAATAAATGAAACAATTAAAGAAAAATTGCTTAAAAATTGCTTAATCTAGACGTTCAGCCAAAGATATTTGGTTTGATCCAGGGTTGTGGAGACGAGAGTTTACTTCTACAATGGTGCTGCCTTGCATCCTCCTGGAAATTCTTCCTTGCATCTTGGAGACCCTTTGTGAGAGATGGGGGAATTGCTCCAAATTCAACAGAGGCACTTTACATTGGTGGATCTGTACTTGGTGCTGTATAAAATGCTTGCTAAGATTGAAAGATTTATGTACTAATCATAAAGAGAAACTCTGCCTTACACCAAGTGCAACCATAGTAAGAAATACTATAGTTTTGTTAACTGTAGTAAGTATAAAAAATTTGTGGTATGGAGAAAGTTCAAGCTACTGATGATTAAAAAACACAACCATTCAATAAAGGTTGGAATTTAAGTTTCTAGATATCTCTTTAACAGTTAGAGAGAAAATACAGGTGGACCCTCTATCTGTGAAGTTCTTTCCTAGACCCCTCAAGCATACCGAATTCTGCATGATATAAAATCACACAGATTTTGGAGTTCACTGAGCTCCGAACACAATCGAAGCCTTGCTCTGGTCGCCTCTGGAGGCTCTTCTGTGGTCCATGGAGGCTGCATACAAGTTTTCAACCGAGAATCAGAAGTGCCCTTCTAGGACCTCTGGAGGCCATTCTGAGGTTGAGTTGAATGTGGCTCAATGGTGGTCCAGAGGACCCATGTTGTGCCAAATCCATAAATCAAAAATCCGCGGATAAATAGGCTCAACCAGTATGTTATTAAATGGGTATGATGTAGAAAACGGCCATAGTGATGGTATGGCTCAGTCTGACACTGTGTCTTTGGGTTTTCTTTTGCATATGTGACTTTAATGGTTTCATTCTTATAAAACAGGAGATTCTGGTGTCTGGGGCTTGAAGAAGAATTTTGCTTTGCTGGAACTTCTGGAGCGGCTGCAAAATGGGCTTGGTGGCCAATGTGGGGCAAGTGAAGAAGCTATTGGCCTCTCTGGAGAGGTAGTAATGAATAGTTTTGTATTTTATTATAACTAACTTTCAGTGAAGTGTCCAACAGTCTGGTTTTTAAGATACGTTTCCATGTAAGAGTACTCTTTTAGTTATACTAATTAAATGTTTTACTGCCATATGCTTGTTTCAGTATATGCTTGGGTTAATTCTATCAAGATGATCATGACTTAGAGCTAAGCTACATGTTTAGAAATACCACTGGATACAAACCCTTTCTGGACTTTATCACTTCAGATTAAGGGTTGTATATTTGTTATTCTTCACAGAAAACAGTTTTCTGTAGACAGAAGATAAACAGCACATCAGGGGGAACATTAGGCTAGCTATCTGTCATGCTAGTTTTTCATGGCCTAGGAGTTTCTGGCATAAGTGATGATTCAAAGATATGATCTTCCACCTGCAGTTTGAAATGAAAGCAGTCCAGGAAACTATTTCTGGTCTAAAGTGAGTACTGTACTATATACTTCTTGGAGAGTGTGTTAAGCAGTGCTTCCCAAACTTTTTAACACCTGGTACCACTTTCAACAATGATAATCTATCGTGACCCACTAGGAAAAAAAGATCTAGAAAGAAATATTATATTTATAACTAAATTATTAGTAATAATTGGGGTCCTGTGCTCCTAAGGCTGCTAGAAATTTTACATGTAGTAAATATGCGTAGACATTTTCTAGACTCTCCATAGAAATGGAGTTCAAGATTCCCCCAAACTTTTACAGTCATTTCAGGGTAACCACCCAGAAGGCTGAACTGGAGGGCAAGCTATGCAGTTAGAGACGTCCAGGCCAAAGGCTGAAACTGGGTTCACACATGTTCTATGGCATATTACTTACTAGAGAAAATCAGAAGATGGGACATTTGAGTTTGGGGATATGAAGATTACCTTATACCACAGGTTAATGTTTCAGCTAATAATTTTCTTCTGCAAACCAGGCAAGGGTGCTTGCAAATTTGTTTAAAGTTTCAAAAAATTTTCACTACTCACCAAAATTGACTTGCAACCACTGTTGGGGAAACACTGTGCTAGAGTCTTGTGGTACATACCCATTATATTTTATTCAGTCTTTGTCCATCATCAGCATTAAAAGATTGGAAGATCTGAACATTACTATTTTCAAAATTGCCAAGCTTTCACATTCATTGATTCAGTGCTTTGATGGTCTGAGATGAACAGCACCACTGCTAATTTTGGAATTTCACATATACTGGTATAATTCAATTTGCATTAGACAAGTTGATGAAACCTCCAGTCTTGAACAAATTTTCATCCCACTTTACTATAGGAACTGAAATGCAAATGTGCTCCTTTGTCATCTCTTTGTCTTTGTTAGTGCATTATTCGCTGTGATGAAGATGAGACTCATCTTGCTTCAGTGTACTGCACTGTTTGTGCCACTCATCTGTGTGCAGAATGTTCCCAACTTACACATTCTACCAAGACATTAGCAAAACACAGGCGTGTGCCCCTTGCTGATAAACCTCATGAGAAGACCATGTGTTCTCAGCACCAGGTGCATGCCATTGAATTTGTGTGCCTGGAAGAAGGTTGTCAAGCCACTCCCCTTATGTGCTGTGTCTGCAAAGAATACGGGAAGCATCAGGGTCATAAAGTAGGTTATCTGCTTTTTTTGTTCTTGGGTTCTTATATCGGTACATAGCTCACTATGTAGGGGAATATGTCTTTATTCTCTTTGCCCTTTTTTTCTCAATTATCAGAGCATTATTTTATTCTCTTTCTTATAGACTACTACTTTAATGATGCAATTAACTGCATGATCCACCAAAACATTGCTTTTCTTTATCTAATTGTCTAGCATTTTGAGATGTACAAAGTCTTTACATATTTGTTTCAGTCATCTGTCAAAATCAGTGATCCCTCTTGTCAAGGTAAGATTTGCTGTTTAAGATGTCCAAAGTTTTATTCTTTTTCCTCTTCATAATGTGTGGGTAAAGATGTGCAAATGGAAGAACTTTAGAAAAGGATGTTCAGACTTACTTTTTATACTTTTCCCTTAGCACAGCGTTCTAGAACCAGAAGCAAATCAGATTCGTGCTTCCATTCTAGACATGGCACACTGCATACGAACTTTTACAGAAGAAATCTCAGATTATTCACGGAAACTAGTTGGAATAGTCCAACAGATAGAAGGAGGGGAACAGATAATTGAAGATGGTGTTGGAATGGCCCATACAGAACACGTAAGCAATCCAGTAGTTTCCCCAACCCACATATTATTTATTTTTGTTATAACTTCAACTTTTGGGTGTTTTTATTTAAAGCATTTGTGCCTGGCTCTTCATCAGACAAGGTCCCCAGAGCAATTTGCATAAAATCAAACAGTGAGATATCATTACAATAGAAATAATCTCTTGTACAAGTGAAAGGGTGGGGGATCGTACCTTGCTTGCATCTTTTCTTATTTCCCTCCTCCACAGGGCAGTTGATATGCCTATGGCCCCAAAAGGCAGGGAGGGTACAATCCAAGCTGAAGGAAGCATGGGAGGGGGGTTATGGGGTGGTAAAAGTATAATAATAATGTGCTACATCATCTGGTATTGACACGTACTGGCAAGGACAGAGTGCAGAGCGGAACAGAACAAAAAAGTCATCTTAGTTAGTTCAGCAGTGATGGGCATCTTGCAAATTATTATCTAGGAGAATGCAGTCACAGGCAGTAAATAATTGTTTTTACTGAGATATAGAGATGGTTGTTTAAAATATCGTTGGAATCTTGGGAGCTACTTAGGCAGGCTGAAAGCTTTGGGCACATCCCGTGAGATTGTTGACTTTGAACAACAGACAGACTCCTGTGCCATGTGATAAATTGGTATGAAAATCTTGTTATTTTCAGCACTTTATGGAACCTGACAGGCAGGTATTATAGAGGCACAAATGCAAAGTTTCAAAGGGCAAATATAATTAGTTGTTCTGTGGGTCCCAGACTGTAAGGGGTTGTGCTCAATTCTAAGAACATATTTTCAGCAATCCCCGTGTAATGCTGTATTTCTAGCTGATTTGATTGATTCACATTATGCAGGAACGGCAACATTGTCTAAGTAAGACTTGCCATTAAAATGTATGAATCAGGTAGCCACAACAAATGTGCATATTTTTCTTGTTGGTTAAGATAATTTGAATGAAGATGAACACCATGATGTGCATGGTGGCAATTCTCTCTCAACCCACTGGTTGACACACAGTTTGGGAAATATTGGATTATACTCCCCATTAGGGCTATGATCCTATGTATTATGTAGGGCATCAGGATTAACATGAGGATTCCATGGCTCCCCTGGCTGGCTTCCACGGCTCCCTGGGAGCCCTGGCTCACAGTTTGGGAACTGCTGCCATACCATGACATAACATAAAATACATATAAAAATACCATGACACAAAAATACACCAACTCCAGTAAATCTCATAGAGCACCCACCACTAAGGTTTTTTCCCCTTTACCATCTATGATCCTGTTCTCCTATCCCCCCAAAAAGCCTCAATAAATTTCACACACGTTATTTTAAGCAAGTACACACCATTCCAGCACAGTCCCTTTTTCAAGGAAGATGGTCACACTTGCTGTTATCAGAGTTCTTGAAGGAGGGTGAGGTGAGGGTTTAACTAGTAATCAATAAAAGATGCGAGAGCTAAGTCAGGTGAAGAAAGAGACAGGCAAGTCTGACAATAGAAGCAGAAACTGAGGTGCTGAGGCAAGCTGAGTCAAAGCGTTCCCCCCACACAGCCAGTGAGTTGCAGTAAACAAAGCAGATGGGCAGGCGCACACTCTTGTTATTTACATGCCTACAGTTGCCAACAGCTTTCATGTGTGATCAGACACTCTAGGCCACTGGTTCTTGAACTTTTCCAGCTCGCGCCTCCCCGATTCTTGTGGCCATTGGCCATGGTTCCCCATTGCAACACCTCACCTCAGTTACCCCCAAAATGGGGATGAAGGTGTTATACACTAGAAACAAAAAAACAGCTGCCAGCACTCTGAGGTTGCAGTCCTAACCACACTTACACCTGGTGTTTACAGCTGGGCATGGGGGCAATGATCTGGAGGTAGAGGAGATCAACATCACTCCGTTGTCATGGACAGATCACTTCCTGGTAGGGTTTAGGCTTGTTGCGACTTCCTACCTCCGCAGAGGCGGGGGACCGTTTTCTATGGTCCGCCCCCGGAGGCTAATGGATCCTGAAGGTTTCCTGAGGGCCCTGGAGGATTTTCCCACTGCCAAGACTGGTGCCTCATCTGAGACCCTGGTCGACCTCTGGAATGGGGAAATGTCCAGGGCTGTGGATGAGATTGCTCCGGAGCGACCTCTGCCACATCGCAGACTCAGAGCGGCTCCTTGGTTCACTGAGGAGCTGCGACTGATGAAGCGGCAGGGCAGGCATCTAGAGCAACGGTGGCAGAAAACTCACGATGAATCCGATCGGACACGGAGTAGAGCTCATTATAGAGCCTACTCCGTGGCGGTGGTAGCAGCGAAGAGATCGTTCTTCTCTGCTACCATTGCGTCTGCTGGTAGCCATCCAGCAGAGCTGTTCCGTGTGGTGCGGGGCCTCCTTCATCAGGCCCCTCCGGTAGTCCAGGAGGAATACACGGTCAGCCGCTGTGACGTGTTTGCCCAACACTTTGCAGATAAAATCGATCGTATTCGTCGCGACTTGGATGCCACATTGACAATGTCTGATGATGTCCCCTTGGCAACTGCTTGTCCAGTGTTGTGGGATTCTTTTCAGCTTGTACAGCCTGAGGATGTGGACAGACTCCTTTGGAGTGTGAGGCCATCTGCCTGCCTGTTTGACCCTTGCCCAGCTTGGCTGATTAGAGCGGCCCGGGGTGGACTGGCTGAGTGGACGGGGAGGGTGGTCAACTCTTCTTTGATGGAGGGGATGTTGCCGCTCACCTTGAAGCGGGCGGTGGCACGCCCCCTCCTGAAAAAGCCCTCCCTGGATTCCACTGTGTTGAATAACTACCGGCCAGTCTCCAACATCCCGTTTCTGGGCAAGGTAATTGAGCGGGTGGTGGCGGCCCAACTCCAGAGGGTCTTGGATGAAGCGGATTATCTGGATCCTTTTCAATCTGGTTTCAGCCGGGCTTTGGGACAGAAACTGCCTTGGTCGCCTTGGTGGATGACCTACGCCGGGGACTGGACAGGGGGAGTGCATCCCTGTTGGTCCTGCTGGACCTCTCGGCGGCTTTCGATACCATCGACCATGGTATTCTTCTGGGCCAATTGGCCGAGTTGGGAGTTGGAGGCACTGTTTTGCAGTGGTTCCGCTCCTACTTGGAGGGTCGGTCCCAGATGGTGGTGCTGGGGGATGCCTGTTCGACACCCTGGCCTTTGAGGTGCGGGGTGCCGCAGGGTTCAATTCTGTCCCCCATGCTATTTAATATCTACATGAAACTGCTGGGAGAGGTCATCCGGGGGTTTGGAGTGAGGTGCCATCAATATGCTGATGACACCCAGCTCTATCTCTCCTTTCCTCCAGACTCCAGGGTGGCAGTTGAGGGCCTGGAGCGCTGTCTGGAAGCAGTGAGGATCTGGATGGGGGCTAACAAGCTGAAATTAAATCCGGGTAAAACAGAGGCTCTCCTGGTTCGGAAATCCTCGATGCAGGTGCTGGATTATCGGCTTGCTCTGAATGGGGTTGCACTCCCTCTGAAGGAGCAGGTTCGCAGCTTGGGGGTCCTCCTGGACTCGCAGCTGCTCCTGGATTCCCAGGTGGCGGCTGTGGCTAGGGGGGCCTTTGCTCAGCTTCAGCTGGTGCGCCAGCTGCGTCCGTACTTGGATCGTGCAGACCTGGCCGCGGTGATCCATGCCACGGTGACATCGAGGTTAGATTACTGTAACGTGCTCTATGTGGGGCTGCCCCTGAAGACGGTTCGGAAACTACAATTAGTACAGAATGCGGCGGCCCGTGTGGTCACTGGAGCCAGGCGGTTTGACTCTGTCAGTCCGCTTCTCCGGGGGCTACATTGGCTGCCCATTCGTTTCCGGGCTCAATTCAACGTGCTGGTTTTGACCTTTAAAGCCCTATACTGCTCTGGGCCAGGATATCTTAGAGACCGCCTACTCCCATACAATCCGGCTCGCCCTCTCAGGTCATCAGAGAAGGCCTTTTTACAAGTGCCGCCCCCCAAGGAGGTCCGGGGGGCGGCTGCAAGAAATAGGGCCTTCTCGGTAGTGGCACCAACATTATGGAACTCCCTACCTCTTGATTTGAGAATGGCTCGCTCTCTTGAGAGTTTTCGGCGAGGCCTGAAAACACTTGTTTATACAAGCCTTCTGATTTCTGGCCTTCTTAACATTTTTATACATCTTTTAGCTTTTTACAGGCTTGATTCCTCTGTGACTTGCTCTTTTATTCTGTCTTTTAATCTGATTACTGTTTTTATGGCCCCTGTTAATGTGTTTTTAAATGTTTTTACCTGCTATGTGTTAATGTTTTTTAAAATCTGTTTTTTTTACATGTTGTTAGCCACCCTGGGTCCCTTTAGGGAGAAGGTCAGGATATAAATAAAGTTTATTATTATTATTATTACCTGAGAGTAAGCCCCATTGAGCAAAATACTACTTACTTCTGAGTAGACCTGGTTAGGATTGTGCCTTGAGTTTGTTAGCAGCACACCTGGAGGGTTTGGGAAAGGGAGGGGGGAAGTGATGAATCTGCTGGGGGAGGGGAAGACTTTGTTTTGTGTGTATCTGCTAATTGCAAACTGATGCAACTGAGACCTAGACTGGCTGCAATCCTAAACTCACTTTCCTAGGAGTAAGTCCCATTAAACACAATAGGACTTACTTCTGAGTAGACCTAGCTAGGATTGTGCCTTTTGACTTACAATATCAACCAACAGAGTACCCCCCCCCCTCAAAAGGAGGCAGGAGGGAAAAGGGGAATGGCTAAAAAAGAATGGGGATTTTGATTTTTAATCAATTTTTGGAGACAAAGCCATCAAGAGTGGCTTTTTTCTTTTTTGAAGGGGAAGGAAAAAGAGAAAGGTGAGGATCCTTGGTTAAGCTGACACAGACCCCAAGCCTATGTCGGTCTACTCAGAAGTAAGTTCCATTTGAGTCAATGGGGCTTACTCCCAAGAAAGTGTGGAAAGGATTGTAGCCACGCAGAGCAAGATTACAACTCATCTCAAAGTAGATGGGGGCTGCACACACATATACACCCAACATGCAGATGCCACCCCTGTTCCCCCCAGGCAAGACAGAGGAATGCAGGCTGGGGCATTTGGACACCCACCAACTCAGAGCAGGCTGGCTCCCTCCTTTGCTGAGCTTACTCTTCCCTCCCAGTTTGAAGCCTGTCAGGAGTGCACCCTGTGCTGATGCACTCTGCACTCTTCTCCTTTTCTCCAGCTTTGACCAATCCCAGGACGCCCAGGGCGAGAGGCATACTGGGAAATGTAGTCCCTGGGGCGAGGTTGCACATGGAGAGAGCTCCAAGATGAGATGCAGCACCTCTGCCTGCCCAGCCAGCCTTCTCTCCCACCTCCCCCCACCATGTTTTACAGGCCCTCCCAGCCTCATGCTGCCCCACCCACCTCTTTCACAGCTGAAGAAAAGCAGCAAGGCAGCAGGTGCAGCTGAGCAGAGCTTTGCAGAATCAGCTGCAGCCACCTCTCTCCCCAGATGCCTCACGACGCCCCTGTCGGCTAGCCACGCCTCCCTAGGGAGACAGGATGCACAGATTGAATACCTCAGCTCTAGGCAGTAGAGGGAACTGGGGACAAAAATAAGGACTGGGATTAGAGGCTGTTGTGGGCCGTAGTTTGCCCCACATCTACCGTAGAATGATTCACACAGGTGTCATGTGAAAATGATTTTGAAAAAAGATGTGACCCAGCATATAAGAAGTATATTTGCTAGGAAATTTAAAGTGAGTAGGATGAAGGCACAGATTGCATATAAAACTTTTTCATCAGATTTCCAACAGCTTAATGCCCTTCTCCATTTCATAATTAACAACAGGTGCCAGGTACTGCAGAGAATGCCCGTTCATGTGTTCGAGCTTATTTTTCTGATCTTCATGAAACCCTTTGCCGTCAAGAAGAAATGGCACTTAGTGTGGTTGATGCCCACGTGCGAGAAAAGCTGATATGGCTTAGGCAACAGCAAGAAGATATGACTATCCTGTTGTCTCAGGTGTCAACAGCTTGCCTTCACTGTGAAAAAACCTTGCAGCAGGTAATGAGCCACAAAGTGGCTGAGTTCTGTTGTTGGACATATATGAATGCTGGATCATTGTCATGTTGGAAAAATTAAGCTACCTGTAAATAGGAATATTGGAAAACATGATGTGAATTATAGACCTCCCTTCAGTTTCAGATACTGAAACTGCAGATTTTGAGCTGGGGGCAGGAACCCTCTGTCCACCCCCAGTGGCCATTAAGTGTGCAGGTTAATTGCTCCCTCTTAATGTTCAATCTAGTCTCTTCAATCATTCAGGCTGCTGCAACCTGCCTGCATGTGCTATAAGTTTGTGTGGTTATAGCGATTTATAGTAGGAAGAAACATTTTCATTCCAGTAAGCACCTAAACAATGTTAATGGGCACAGGGGCTGTGTGGGGGCGGGGGCTGCTGGATCTGTGGCTATGGGGGGGCACCTGTATTTATCTTCATTGTAGTTACACATATTAAGTCTCATTTACATACTGACTTATGAGCAGTTGTTTGGAATGTATTGGTGGATTGTGGGAGTAGGCAGTCTTCCATTGGGGAGTGGGTGGATCAGGGTACAAGGGATAGGAAAAGGAGGAAGACAGTGCAAAAATACAATAACTTTTGGGTCACGATTAGTGTATTTAATTGTAGGGGTTTTTGCCTTCTTTGCTTTTGTAATAGCACCTTAGCTTACTATATTGAAAGACTACCGGAGGGCCCATGATTTGACCCTCCCCCCCCCCGAGAAAACCTGGATCTCTGCTTTTTATTCCCTGTGGCCATTAGCCTGGCCAAGGAGCCATTCTAGTTTCCAGCTCTGCATTACTTGGTTTACTCAGAGTATTTGTTGATTCCACCCTTAGCATGCCACTCAGCAGTTAGGAGCTCTCTTTGACCACTACCTGCCTCTTTTCTCCCTTCTCCTGTACTTGGTTTGATCAGATATTTTCTCCTTTCCATTGGAGTTTCCTGCTACATCCTAAGATCACAGATGCCTTAGTGTCTGTGTGCATTGATTGAAGGAATTTTCCAGCCAGATAAAACTATCTCACTGACTGTTTAAAATTTGCCTTGAACAGTTGAAGTTCCAAAAGAACTGTATCCCCAAGGTGAGCGTGAGCATGTTCTTGAACTGCATCAGGGGAAGGAGAGTAGGTGTTCGTAGGTGAGAAAAGTCAACTCAGATGGCCATCAGAAGCCACACAGAGGAGGGTTGGGTTCTTGTTCTTTGAACGTGAGACCCTGCTGCAGGTAGGGGCAGAGATGTGGCTTATGAGAGAAGGTAAAACTAGTGCAGGTAAAAGAATGTGGCTTTATGAATTTCAGTAAGGACCTACCCTTGCTTTTTTCCCCAACAATTCAAGCTCTGGTCAAAATAAAAGTTGAATTTAATAAGTCTTTTTTAGTAAAATATTTTGAGTTCCATTTCTGAAGTGCTGCATGAAGATCTGTAGAGATCTTGTCATTAAGTGTGACTTAAAGGTATACATATTTATAGAGAAAAATATTTTTATCTGAAGTTTTCTTCTTTGACACTTGACTGTTAAAACGAAGGTGTGCAGCTTTATATTGGTAATCCAATACAATTCAAGATTAAAGTAATCAGCAAAATTAATTTACAGTGCAATCCTGTGCACATTACTCCTATTGTGTTCCAAGAGACTTAATCCTATATAAAATATATAGGATTGCAGTCTTGTTGTATAAGCAATAGCACTCATTGTTATGACTCTGATTAACTTTTTCATTTAGATTTTGGGGGACTGGTTAAATTAGTGAACTGCAGATTTGCCTATGACCTTCTTCTAGAACAGTGATTTTCAATCTTTTTCATCTCATGGCACACTGACAAGGCACTAAAATTGTCAAGGCACGCCATCAGTTTTTTGACAATTGACAAGGCACAAAATACTGACACCAAGGGCTCGCATCACCCAGTGGCCCTACTGACAAATGTTCCTCCCCCAAACTCCCACGGCACACCTGCAGATCATCTGTGGCACACCAGTGTGCCGTGGCACAGTGGTTGAAAATGGCTGTTCTAGAATAAAACAAAATGTTTTACTGCATACTCTTAAGACCAAAAAGCTTCTGTAAACAACATACATTCCTGTCTTGTGTTTCTTGGTTGATGTATTATAAAACAGTTGAATTTACTAAGTAACTGCAGAGTTTTAGATATGCTTGAGCTACTTTAAACAAAGTTTTCATTGCATTGCTGTTTTCATTGCATTAAATTTAGCTTCCTTTCTTTAGGATGACTGCAGAGTTGTGCTGGCCAAGCAGGAGATTACAAGGCTTCTGGAGACACTTCAGAAACAGCAGCAACAATTCACAGAGCTTGCAGACCACATACAATTAGATGCTAGCATTCCAGTCACTTTCACAAAGGTACGGGGTTTCTCAGTTTTTAGATTACTTCAGGATTCTGGCTATGAATCTTGGTGGTGCACCTTCCAGGTTGCTGGGCAATGCGTTCTCTGAATTGCTAGCTAGCTAGCATGGGGAGCTTGGGGAGCAAATTGCAAGGTTGGGAAGGAGGAGGGGAAACTCTGCAATACATTTAAAGGCGTTTGTGCTCTATAGGTAAAAGTGCAACCAGAAACTTCCATATATTTTAAACCCTCCCACACACACACTTTGGGGGGGGGTGCAAATGAACATAGATTCTTTACATAGATTCTTTACTCAGCGCGTGGTCAGTCTGTGGAACTCCTTGCCACAGGATGTGGTGCTGGCGTCTAGCCTAGACGCCTTTAAAAGGGGATTGGACGAGTTTCTGGAGGAAAAATCCATTATGGGGTACAAGCCATGATGTGTATGCGCAACCTCCTGATTTTAGGAATGGGTTAAGTCAGAATGCCAGATGTAGGGGAGAGCACCAGGACGAGGTCTCTTGTTATCTGGTGTGCTCCCTGGGGCATTTGGTGGGCCGCTGTGAGATACAGGAAGCTGGACTAGATGGGCCTATGGCCTGATCCAGTGGGGCTGTTCTTATGTTCTTATGTTCTTAGATTTTGAAGTAAAGTCTGACTAGGCAAGAGAATTTCTGTCCATTTCTGTATGAAAGTACTGTAATGTTTTCATCATACAGGTTGTGTCTGCATCCATGGAAAGAAGTTCTGTTCCCAAAACCCCTGTGGATGCTGAAAACTGTTTAAAAAAATTTGATTTCATTTCAGTCCCTTTACTCAGCGGTTTTAAAATAGCAACAGTCAATCAATCAATCTCCAAGGGCTTAGAACAGCTTAGTTTCAGTTCACTCCAAGGCAAGCAATCCCTGCCTCCCCCCCCCCCCAGTGTGTGGAAGAATGCAAAGAGGAAGTGATTATAATTTCCGCTTTGCATTCTTTCGTGCTCTCTAGGGGGGAGGGAGGGGTCAGTTGTCTCTGAGTGAACTGAAACTAAGCTGTTCTAAGACCTTGACTGATTGCCTTACCTGCTGGCTCTCCTTTGTTACAATGGTATGAGAGGCAAGTAAAGGTATTTTTTCTTTTAATTTAAAGGGCCCTTCTCATCCACGCTTGGGTAAAACCGCAGGTCAAAAATCCATGGATAATTAGGTTATACCTGTACTTACACACACACACACAAAACTTTTTATGCTTGTTGCTTTTATCTTCCAGTAAACAAATAACATCCAGGCTTGAGGTTTCCTATTGTTTTTCTTGGGGCTGGTTGTACCACTTGTGTTGTGCCACTTGTGTTTATTCTTCCATTTGCCTCATGGACACAGTCTGTACCCTTTTGAAAATGAAACACCTACATCATAAAGATACAGTGGCAGAGATCCAAAGAGACCTGTGTGAATGCCTAAATACTCTTAAGCACACACCAGGGACTGGCCAACCACCTCCTCTAACTTCAGCTCCTGTCACTGCACTGGAGGCCACCTAGAAAGTCCCCTGACATTTAAAAGTGACTTTTCTAGGGGCAGGGGTTTGGAGGCACATGTGAATCTTTTTTCTTATGAAGTAGAACAGTGTGTTGTGTTTTTCCTTTTTCATTGTTGCACCCAACTGTGGAAACTTATGAAACCTTAAACAATATTCCCCTACAAGAAACATATGTAACACATCAGGGTTTTTCTTGGTCATAGCACCTGAAACTTCCAAATATTTTGAACTTCTCTCATCAAAGCACGCTCTCCGTTTGTTTTCTCTGCTACAGGACAACAGGGTGCACATTGGGCCAAAAATGGAGATACGAGTTGTAACTTTGGGATTAGATGGAGCTGGCAAAACTACTATTTTGTTTAAACTAAAGCAGGATGAGTTCATGCAACCCATTCCAACAATAGGCAAGTACTACTGATTTAGAAATATTAAACTTCTATGTACGGCTGTTTTGTTAGCAATGTGATTAAATGGTCTCCCCTCCGCTCCTTAGGTTTTAATGTTGAAACTGTAGAATATAAAAATCTGAAGTTCACTATTTGGGATGTAGGAGGTAAACACAAACTGAGGCCTCTGTGGAAACATTATTACCTCAACACACAAGGTAAGAATGTGCTCTTTATGTCACCTTGACTAATTGAGATAAAATTAATAACTGTGACTATTAAACGATATGACAGCAGATGTTTGCTCAGCTTATTGTCTTAACCTGCAATTGTAAGCTCTTTGCTTGAAAATAGGTTCCATGAAAATCAGCAAGTGTTTTTATTCTCTGGTTGCCTGATCCTATTTTTGTTTGCTTGAACTTAAGAGTCTGATTTGCACAGCTTTGGCAGTGTATTTGGCAGTGTATTATGCTGAGCTGCTGTGTTCACTTCTCTCCCTGAGATGCCTCACAACGCCCCTAGGGGCTTTCCCCACCTTCCCAGACCATCACAATACAGAGATTGAAAACCTCGTCTATAATAGTTTAGCCATTAACCATTTTATAAAAACGTATAAAACTTGAAATGTTCAGCCTTCTGCAGTAACAGGTTTTATTTTTTATTTTGTGGTATAATAATTGATTCTTGCTTCAAATGGATCCTAGTTTTATGATAAATTATTCATTGTATATTTGTAAAGAAAACAGCTTAATATTACTCGGTGATATTCTGCATATTCTGTACAACTCTGTAAAGCTGTACAGACCAAATCCAGTTAAAATTTAATCCATGAAATAGGACAACATCCTCCTCACCCCTTGACTGAAATTAATCTTATTTAGTTAAACATGTGATATTGGAGTACAGAATGAAACTGTGTACAAAACATTGCTGATAATTGTTCTCTTTCTATAGCGGTGGTGTTTGTTATTGATAGCAGCCACAGAGACAGAGTCAGCGAGGCGCACAGTGAACTTGCAAAACTGTTAACAGAGAAGGAGTTGCGAGATGCTTTGCTACTGATCTTTGCCAATAAGCAGGTATTGTGATTAGAGTCTTTTCTCCCCCCTCCATTTTGCTAGAATAAAATACGTGATGAAATTCATAAATGCTACTTTAATATAAATAGCAGGTTTCTAGTGATAAAACTACAGCCTTTGGACCTTATTTGGCTGTAGAATTGTTGAAGCTGCTGTAACTCTGCCAATTCTTTAAGAATGTCTGTGTGCACACATTTGAATTATACAACTGCTCTTTACAGGATGTAGCAGGAGCACTTTCAGTGGAAGAAATCACAGAATTGTTGAGTCTCCACAAACTTTGCTGTGGCCGTAGCTGGTACATTCAAGGCTGCGATGCCCGAAGTGGCATGGGACTGTACGAAGGCCTGGACTGGCTCTCAAGACATCTGGTAGCTGCAGGCGTACTGGATGTGGCTTAAGTTACTATTGAAAGCCATGAAGCTTGGAAATAGTTAACTTGTTTGTGTACCTTTGTCAAATAAGGATCTTGTCTCTAAAGCTGTTTCCTAAAGAAAAAAACTAATGGTTTTTCTGGAATGCTTATCAAGGTGTGGTACAGTGAGTCTGTAATTCCTATAAATTGTGATAATTCAATATAGTGTGGTGGATTTTCAGGAAAGGTGTCTTGACTATTAAAAGAAATGAAATGTGAAAGATTTTTGGCTTCTCTATTAAGCAAATTAATCTCTATTTGACCTGGCTGCTTTCATAGGGCTATCTTAATGCATTAACAAAGTTTTCCAGATCTGAAATGGATGCACAAACATGCTAAGCCGTTTCTTGGCATTATCTCCATTAAAAACGTGCAGTAGGTTTAAGTAGCAGCGGGTTGAACTCTTCATTCTACATAACAGATTTACTAAAACATAAGCGTGAGTGTTGTGTTTTATCAGATCATGCCACAACTTTCAATCCTGGACTAGGATTTATACTACTTCCAAGAGAATTCTCCTAGGCTTGTGCTTAGCTACACACATACACACCTTCTCTTAAACAAAAGCAAAAGCCTCCCAACATGTGTGTGGAGCTGCCATCAACAATTCCCACCAGCTATGTGCTTTCCTGTTTGTTTTGGAAAAGTGATTGCACTCTCAGTGGCTCATACATTCATTTGCAACGTATCACACATTTACTTTTATAAACCTGGCAATTATTTTCTTAAAGCAATTTAAATTATAAGGAGCTTTGCATATTTGGTCTTGTCATTGAAAGCTCCACTTAAAAGTCTTCTTGTCTCAAGATTGTCCACTTCCCGTAGGGGAAAATTGCCTTTGGGGCTGTGGGTGGATCCTGAGAATTGTTGGGAGGGGAATAGTAGAAGAGAGTAAAAAAGTAAGATCTCCTTAGCAGAGATGAGAGAAAAGTTACAGTTCAGGCTGAAGTCTTCAACTATCATGTTGAAGGGATGCGACAACAGGAAACTTATTCAACAGCAGTGTGGAGGGAGGAAATAAGGATTTGTACAGAATGTGCTAGCAGCACAGCTGTATTGGAAAAGGAAGTCAGTGTCATCTAGTGAAAATAGCAGAACAAGAAGTAAGACTAGTGAAGATGATATCTGAATGTTGGAGTTCTTGGATCTACTTCAGGCAATTCCATTGAATTTCTTTTCTCTTGCTACTTTTGTAGTTTTTTTTTCTTTAAGTACCTTGTTGCTTCTTCATTTGTTCTTGCTGAACAATCCCTCTGGAGAAGGGATTACTTTTCCAACTCCAGAGGAGTGTTTACTGCTTTTCTTCTAGATCTTCTAGAACTCCTAATATAAAACATCTGCAATCAAAGCTCCCTTCTATTTTTCCCTCATTTTTTATCTTTCTGGAGAAAGAAAGGACTGCTTTGTAGAAGAACCAGCAATACGAGGTTTTTCTGCATGATGCAACTAATGGGACTGAGTTAATGGTGAACAGGGTGCCTAAGCTGCTAATTGAAGAGAAGATTTCTGTAATAAAACTGAACATATCCTAGTTGGAATTTTAACATCTGTGACACTTGTGTGTCTGTTGAAATAGCAAGCGGATGTTTGCTTAAATATATATTTCCTCTTACAAAGTTCTTTTACACAGCTTGTGAAATTTTATTTTCCCGGTCCTGTGATATGGTTAGGATCCCAGTTCCGTATGTCCATTGGACTTGCTGTTATCTCCTCATCTAAAAATATATTTTTACACATCCTTTTTCTCCCCAGGATCAGGCATTGCTATATTACTTGATAGGAAAATAGGTGCAGTCTTGATAAGGTGTAGTTCCTTTCTTGCACCTCATCATACATGAGACTGTATAACATGGTTTCCATGTTAGTTGTTGAATTTTTCACTCATACTCGGAGTTTCTTTCAAATTGCAAATCATCTTTCTGACTGAGATTCTGTATGATAGGCTGTTGCTTGTTTTGCATAATTTCCTGATTAGCAGATTCAATGAGGATACTAGAGTTGGCAAACTTTGATTTTTGCTTAGCAGTTAGTCAAACTGCATTAAGCATCTTGTATTTTGCTAGGGCAATATTTAAATTAATGAAATGAAGACACTGATAGTACTTTACTCATAATGCTTTGAGGAGGAGAACGTGCTAATATGATAGACCCCAACTTCTGTGCTATACACTGTGATAATTTTCATGCAGACCTTCCAATAGAGGGATTTTTGGAAAGCATTTTAAAACAGTGTACTCTGTTCTGAGGAGGCTTTCTTCTAACAGAGGAGGAATGTGTGGTTGAAGCCAGACCACACATAATAGTTTCTATTTTGAAGTACCTGGGAGAGGTCAGGGGGGCAAATGCCCCACGGCACTACCTGTTGGGGGCATTGCCAGGACCCCCTCACCCATCATCATCTTTTTTATTTAAAACACCATCTTTGTTTTGTTTAAGATGTTTAAAAGACATATTTTTTTGTCTTGAAAGTGATGTTTTTAGGACTTCCAGAGGCCTTAGAAGGCCTACTGGGGGCCAGGGAGGCTATGTGCAACCACTCAAGCACTCAGAAGGCCTTAAAACGTCACCTTCTGTTTTGGGGGGAAACAAAACAGAAGAGACATTTTAAGGCCTCTGGGCACATGGGGGAACATTTTCTGTTCCTGGCCCTTGGCAGCATACCTGGTAAGAAACAAGCTGATATTGGGGTACAGTCTTGCCTTTCAGGCTTAGTTGTGTATTTGAAGCTGGATTCTTGTTCCCAATAATATGATGATCCCCTTAGAAGCCTTGAGTGACAGTTTTCTCTGTACATAATTACATACTAATGAGATGATCCTTTAGGATAGCAGTATACAGATTTGCAGAGAACACCTGACCACCAACTTGTCGTTAACACAATCCAAAGTGTGTTTAAATTGCTTCAAATAGATGCTTGTTCAAAATCTTAGTGCTGAAGTGACTAAACACTTTGCTTTTTGTAGCCATCCCTCTTACTGAGATATGTTTCCAGTGTGGCTGATGAATGTTGAGTGTCAGTTGATGAAGTAAAGTGTTACCATTCTGCACTCTAATGGTAGAAGCTGCTGTGGTGTAGGATTCTAGTGCCTTCTAACACTTTTAGACATAGACCTTTTTCATTCAGTCTTGGATAAAGAAGGAATAATTGCAAAAGTGTACCATAAATCCCAGGCTTGATGTATAGCACAAGTATGTTATCCACTTGAATTTGAGAAAAAATCCTTGTTGATCACAATATCTATTTTTAAAAAATTTGCAATTAAGGTGAAATTCCTTTGTTTTATTACCAGTTCTTGCTTGTTAAGACTATATTTAAAAAGTGACAGGTGCAGTTACTGACTATAGTTGCCCAAACAGAGATTTACCCCAAAAATCTCTTCTGTCCCTTAACTAATGACCCACTCAAAACATATTGCAAGGCTCAACTGAATGTTTTTAGGTAAAAGACCATGGATTGTTGCTATAATTTGAAGATTTAAAATTTCAGTGAGAGAGCTAGACCTTCATGTCTGCACTCATACATGTTAAAAATAAAATATTAAATGCATGACAGGATATGCAGCAGTTGAGAAGGCTAAATGTGAATTGTTAGTTCTTTAGTGGCTTTAATTGCTGTAATTTTTGCTGGTTTGGGTTTTTTGCTCTATGCTACTTATAAAACACTCAAGATGTTGATTTCAGGACACTCTGGAGAAATACTTGTTTTGGAAAACTGTATTTGTTCCTTCTTACAAAAGTCAAGCTCTGCTACAAATGTAGTGTACTTATATGAAAGTATTTAACTGAAACCAATTCAAGTGACTGTGAAAATTGGTGTTGCAGCTGTCTGAACTCAAGTATTACCAGATACACTTAGTCGCTTGTTTGTATTGTATATAACTACTTCCACTGTAAATTTTAGTTTCAGTTTGTTGAGCTTGGATTCAGTTTAGTGTACTGATGTGTGCCAGCTTTAAAAAGTGCTTCAATGCCTAGATTTTTTTTCCTAAGTTGGAATAAGCTGTCTCAAGAGCTAACTGTGTTTGACTAAAGACCTGTTCTTAAAACAAAACTGGATCAGTTTTAATTGTGAAACAGAAGTAATGTTCAATGACTATTAAAAAAGCATGTTAACATTTGCTTTAACAGTATCGTAATAAAGTATAGAGCTTCATCTCTTGGTATTCTCTAGGTTTTATCTAAGAAATTTTCTAATTTGATTGGGAATGAATGACTAAGGGTGGGGGAAGGGGTTGTCGCACTAAAGAGTTCAGGTTTTGGAGCTACCCTGGAGCTCACAAAAGACTTTTGGATTTAACTCTTGTGCTGGTACAGTTTCCAAAAGGCATTGACCTCTTAATAAAAGTTCTTTTAACCAGAATTTGAGAGTGTTTCCTTTCTGATGCTCATCTTAGCCATGGTTTCCACAGAAATTGTTTTTCTTTAACATTTAACTTCAGGAACAAGTGGAATCTCTAAGGATCCTATTGTAAATGTACTACATTGAAAAAGGGAAATTGCTTTTTCAACCAAGTGGTTAGTTCTGCATGGAATAGGCTTACAACCTGTTAACTGGACTGCACTGCTGCTGAAAGCAGGTTCACAGTTTGGGGGGGTGCAGCTTGACTTCCTTATGGAGGAAAACCAAGGGGCAGCAGTGTCCATTCATCAGCTTCAGCAAGAGCACCACCTGAAGCTGTTTCTAGAGAAGTGTGACTGCAAAAGCCAAACAGCACCAAGGGGGAAAAAAACATCCAAATGGGTAGAAACCAGCTCATTGTGAAGTTGTTGAAAGCCCAACCTGTTTTGGCGTAGTGCCTTCCTTTGGAGGCATTCTCTGTAACAACTTGCCCCTGAAGACAAAATGCACTGGGCTTTTGGTAGTATCTACAGGTCATACTAGCTTCCTCTTTGCTTCCAGGCTCAATCATTTTAATCATTTAAACTCCAAATGGCTTGGAACCTTTTCCTGTATGTGCCCTTCTGTATACTTGGGTTATGAGTGTAGCTGCTTTGAATGCTCATGGGGATAAAGCAGAGTATAAATCTGAAGCCCTGCTTTTGGTGCCTGGTCTGTCAGGTCTTCTATGGGCAACCAAATTGATGTAATTTTATTTCAGGAGACATGGACTTTGTCTTCCCTGTCCATTCCTGGTTATACTCCCTACCATTTACCCACTTTCAAAAATAATATTTTGGGATGCCCACGTGTTGGACTTTGTTGTCTTGTAAAGTTATCATCACCTTTTTCCTTTTCTCATATACCAATTCAATCTTTGTATTGTCAAATTTTTCTTTTACAGATAAATTTTTTTAAGATTTTGCTGTTAAATGTGTATATCCCCCCTGCTGCTATTACTCCCTCCAATCTATGGGAATCTCTTGAAAAACTTATAGAAGAAAATTTAAAAGCTTTTCCTTCTGCTTTGCTGATAATAATAGGGGACTTTAATACTAGAATTGGCCCCAGTAATTCTGCGCTAGTCCAACATATGAACTGGTTTCCCCTGATCTCTTACCTTTCCTCTCTGATTTCTCAGTGGGCCATCGTTCTGAGGGAGATCACCTTCCACTTTTATTAACATTTTCTTTTCCCCATGATGTGCCCCACTCTTCTTCATTTCTTTCTAACTCCAGTCGATCTTATAAATGGTCCTTTACTTCACAACAAGCTTTTTCCCAGTGGACTAGTCACCCGGAGACTATTCTCATCTGTAACCTTCTTTTTCTTCCCCATCCTCAGCTATAAGAGATTACGATTCTTTAATTAATTCTCTAGTTAATTTTCTTAGCTCCTCTAGTTCCTCACAACCAGCCAGGGTTCCTTTTAACCATAATTCTTGGTTTGATGCTGAGTGTTGGCAATTAAAGAAACAAATACGCTTTTTTCATTCGTTCTCATCCAATCCCATCTTTTTTAAGAGACCATTTTTATTTACGCAGAACATGCTATGATTAATTTGATGAGAAAAGACATCAGTATGCTCTGCGTAAGTGGGACCAATTACATTCTGCAATTATTTCCCATAATCAAAAGGCCTTTTGGACCTTAGTTTCCAGATCAACCTGTTCAATCTCAAATTTGCTTCCATCTATCTCTGCAGTTACCTGGGTTGACTTTTTTTCAAAAAAATTCTCATCTTTGTCCCCAATTCAACTTCCCAGCAATACTCCACAGCAGGGGTGCTCAATAGGTGGATCGCAATCTACCGGTAGATCGCGAGGCAAAATGAGTAGATCGGAGCCCTGTCTCTCCAAACTGTTAATGTCAGTTTTGTCTAGTGACTAGACGAAACTGACATATTTAGCTGACACTAAACTGACACTGAAACTGACACTTTAGCTGCTCTTCAGGCATGCAGCAACAAAACTGACGAAACTGACTAGACTCCATCAGGGGCTCCATACATTAAAGGGGGTGTCTGTCAGACGCTTCCTTCCCCCCTGGTAGATCTCCGGGCCTTGCTGGGTTTCAAAGTAGCTCTCGAGCCAAAAAAGTGTGAGCACCCCTGCTCCACAGGATCTCTTGGAATGGCCTCCAGTTTCCCCTAATAAAATACATGAGTTAATTCTTTCTTTAAAACCCGGTAAAGCTCCTGGGCCCGATAACATTTTGAATGAGACTTTGTCTAATAATCCCAATTGGTGGGCAGAACCACTTGCATCCTTTTTTACCTTGGTTAATTCCACAGGTCGTTTTCCTGATGCCTGGTTGACATCTGCTCTTATTCCAGTCTACAAAAAAGGTGACCCTTCATCACCTTCAAATTATTGCCCAATAAGTTTATTATCAAACATTGGAAAATTGTATTCAAAGTATCTTTTAACAAAACTCTCTTCCTGGGCAATTTCTAAAAACCTCCCCGGAAAGGAACAGATTGATTTTCGGGCAGGAGCTTCTACCCTTGATCATATTTTTACGTTGACTTATTTAGCAGAAAAGTATTTTATTTATAATAAAGCTAACCTTTTTACTGCATTTGTTGATCTCCAAGGTGCTTTTGATTCTGTGAATAGAGACCTTTTATGGTCCAAACTACTTAAATGGGGAATAGACTTGCGTTTATTATTCCTGCTACATCAATTACACTCTCAAAATTTTTGCCAGGTTCGGATTCCAAATTCTAATATTCTCACTGACAGATTTCCTGTTCACAATGGTGTCCGCCAGGGTTGTATCCTTGCTCCCTTATTATTCAATTTATTTCTATCTGATTTACCTTCTTTTCTTTCTTTCTTCTACTCATTCTACTCCGGTTCTAAACGGGGTCCCTGTCTTTACTCTCTTGTATGCAGATGATGCAGTACTATTATCTCTAACTAAATCTGGATTTTGCTGCATCTTGGCTAAATTTCAGGAGTACTGTACACTAAATGACCTAACAATCAATTCAAACAAAACTCAAATTATGGTGTTTTCCTGCTCTTGGTCCCCTATAACATGGACGATAGGTCCAAATATATATAAGCAAGTCCAGTCTTATAAATATTTGGGTCTTATATTTCATTATAAACTTTCTTGGTCTCTTCATAAGAAAGCTATCACTTCATCTCTTTCTCCCCAACTTAAAGCAATTTTAAAAAATTTTTATAATGAAGGTAACCAGTATGTTCCTGCTGCTATCCAGATCTTTCAGTCCAAAATTCTTTCTCATTTGTTTTATGGTGCCCCAGTTTGGATTAAAGTAATTAATAAGGATATTGATCAGATAGCAGCATCTTTTTTTTGTAGAATTCTAGGGATTCCAAATTTAATTCGTGTCTCCACAATTATCCTAGAATTAGGTATCCATCTTCCAACAACTACAGCCTGGTTACTTACTTTTAAATATTGGCTTAAACTGTTTTTAAATTCTCATTCCGGTTCCTTATTATATGATTTGTTAAGAGATTCTTATTTTTCTTCTTGGTTTCGGTTGATAGAAAATAAACTTGCTTCTCTCGACCTCTCATTAGAATCCCTGGCAGATATGAGTCTTCCAAGAGCATATTCATTGATAAAAGACAAGCTCTTAGCATTTGAATTCAATTATCTAAGTAATAGTCTCAATTCTGTTTGTTCCCCTCTTTCCCTTGGTTTGGCCCCATCCTTTAATCATGCATCTAATTATTTTTATACATTAACCAATCCGTTATGTTAGCTGGCCTCAATATTTTCCCCTCGGCAGTTCATTCTGGCCGTTTTTTTAACATTCCACGGGAGAAAAGGCTCTGTCTCTTTTGTCATGAGACTCCTGATTTTTTGTTTCATATACTCTTTGCCCAGCACACTTTGATATTCGGAATCATTACCTTGATTCTTGGATCCCTTCTGACCTTATCCCCTCTGATATTATTCTCTCCAAGTTTATGAGTGATGTTTGTGATTCCTTAACTGCAGCTGTTGCTGGTTATTTATCCGAGATCCTTAAAGTAACGCTGTCAGAATTTAAATAATTCTAATATCTTGTTTAAATTGTTGAGTGTTATGCAAATTGTCATGTCAATTGTAAAGTACAATTGTTAATCGTTTGATATGCCAATAAAGGTTTCAGAAAGAAGAAGAATCTGAAGCCCTGCTTTTGGTGCCTGGTCTATCAGGTCTTCTATCGGCAACCAGCAGCAGTGCCTTTGCAGTAGTAGCATTGGCTTTCTGGAACAGGGGTCACCAAATCCTGGCCTAGGGGCCAAATGCAGCCTGTGGCCAATCTCTAACCGGCCTGCAGCCAGCCTCTGACCTACTGAGAGCCTCTGGCCAGGTGACCAAACACAACCAGAGTTGTGCTTGTGGGGTGGGGAAAAGGAGGTCAATTTAAGTGTGTGCTTTATTGTGTTGGTGCTTGGAGAAATCCTGGGCATTTGAGCCCATTCATTTACTCATTCATCTAAGTTCCGCCTCTAATGTATGTATTTAAATTTTATATATTTTTTCCGGCCCCTCAAACACTGTGCCAGATATTTGATGCAGCCCTTCTGTCAAAGTTCTAGAACAGAGGTGCCCAAACCCCAGCCCACTGTGGGTCCCCATGTCCTATGGGCACTTAGCCCTCACCCCAACACGCAGTGGCCGCTGCGGGAGCTCAGCACCTTGCTTTTCCTCGCTGCTACTGAGCTCAGTGGTAGCGAAGGAAAGACAAGCCCCGCACATGCGCAAGGCCTTTTATAGTGGGAAGGTAACGTGAGACTCGCAGGTCTCACGTTACTTCCCACTATAAATGACCTTGCGGGCTGGTCCGTCCCTGCCTTGCCCATGGGCTGGGTTCCACCGCTCCCCTCCCGCAACCTGAGCCAGGGGAGTGCAGAGGAGAGAGAGAGAGATCCTTATTGCTATAGGTAGTCAAGTTTTTAGCCAAGACATGGCTATTTGAAAAGGCCTTTTTAAGATAACATCACATCACAGAAACAACTTATTCTAAGATGATTTATTTTTATAAAATATTAAAAATTCAGTGCATCTCAATGCATGACTGGAAAGGCCAAAATCAGCAAAAATCAGGTGCCATTCTTATTGTAATCTTCCTCTGTTTGTTCACAGAAGTCCATTTTCATTTCACAGTGATATTAATAATACTGACATCTTCATAGGGTTTGTCAGTTTTGGGGTTGACTTTCACATTTGAAATTCTCTGAACGACTTCCATTCCTTTAGAAACTCTTCCAAAGACACTGTGCTTGTTGTCTAGCCAGGGCTGTGCAAAGATGTTGACAGAGGACAAAAGACACAGTGAATATTAAGATTCCTATACTGCTTTTCTAAAAACCCAAAGTGGTGTACTACACACAGATGAAACAGAATTAATTAAAAGAAACTTTAAACCAGGACTTTTTAGACTGGAGCATTGCAATGCCCTGGCCTGTTTCCCCTTAAGAGGTAGGGGCAGGAAGGAGGCAGCAGCACAGTCCCCAGGATCACGCTGCTGGGGCTTGGGTACCCTGTGTGACTGTCCGTAGGGCTCCCTGAAGCTTCACAAGTGAAAGTGGAGCGATCACGCTCTGCTTCTGTTAAACTGGGAGTTTGAAAACCGCAGCCTTAAACCATTAACAAATTAAAACAGAGTAGATTAAAGTATACGGGGGGGTGCCCCCTCCAGAGGCAAGGGCAGCTCTGCTCTGAGCCCAGGGCTTCACCGGCCGCCTAATGCCTTAAACCAGGGGTGTCCAAACCCTGGCCCGGGGGCCACTTGTGGCCCTTGGGGATTCCCATTCCGGCCCTCAGGGAGCCCCCAGTCTCCAAAGAGCCTCTGGCCCTCCAGAGACTTGCTGGAGCCTGTGCTGGCCCGATGCAACTGCTCTCAGCATGCGGTTGACTGTTTGAACTGTCACCTAAGCTGTGAGACTAAGGCTCCCTCCACTACTTGCTGTTTCATGTCTGTGATGCAGCAGTGACAGTGAAGGATAAGTTGGCCTTGCTTTGTGGAAGGTCTTTTATAAGCCTTGAGCTACTGAAAGATCTTCATTCATTAGTATGTTCCATCTCTAATAAATTCATTTATGTAAATTTATTCAAATTTTAAATGTAAATTAATTTCCCCCCCCCCATCCCTGACACAGTGTCAGAGAGATGGTGGCCCTCCTGCCAAAATGTTTGGACACCCCTGCCTTAAACAGTGGTTCTCAAACTGGTGGGTCACAACACACCAGTGTGTGTAATGCTTTCCCATTCCTTTGAGGGATGGGGAAGAGGAGAGGCAGGGAAGTAATCCCCACGATTGTTTCCTAAGGGGGGGGGGTGTTTTCACTTGCTTGGACTCATTGAAGGCTGCTGGGAGCTGTAGGAGGTGCAGGGAATCCAGTGCACCCCTCTGCTGGGCTCCAAAAGATTTGAAATCTTGAAACAAAGCAATTGCAATGCACCTCCTGCAAACAGGAAGTGCTTTGCAATTGTTCCATTTCAAGATTCCAAGTCTCAGAGTCCTCTGAAGGGCTAGGCTGGGCTCCCCCCCACCTCCTGCAGTTTCTAGCAGTCTTCACTGAGTCCAAGTAAGTGAAAGCAATTCTGGTAATTGCTTTCCTATCCTTGTTCTCCCCCGCAAAGACTTGCTGGGGGAGTAAAGCTCCTTCAAAGTTTGAGAAACACTTAAGGCATTAAAATAATCACTTCCGGTTTCTTCATTAAACTGGAAGTTGCATTCTGTGAGCTTCTGAGCCTGGCAGAGGCCACAGACAGACAACTGCAATCTCTGCTGGGCTCAGAGGACCCTCTGGAGCTCCCCTTACCTCTGGTGATTGGGGGGACAGGCATTCTCCTGTATTGTTGGTTACAGGTAACCACAGGGGTCCCAGAACTGAATGCCTACAGATACAGGGGCACACCTGTAAAGACTAAACACCATTAAATGCCTTGTTTTTGTATAGGTTTATCCAGCTGTCTGTATTTGGAAGCCAAAACAGATCTTTTCTCCAGGCTCAGAAGCAAAACACAACCTCCATTTGGTTAACAACAATGTTAAGAAGCTGCAGGAGAAAGATAAATCAACCTGTAGCCTACATGACCTTGATTGTCTCTGGGGCCAAGCATTTGAGTCTTGCTACTTGTTTCTTCCCTTTCCAGCTTGTTTGTACTCTCTTCACCTTCATTTTAACCCATTTCTGCCCAGCCATGCGTGTACACATTTGAACCCTGTTGTGTATATGCAATGTTGGGCAGAAATGGTTTAATCTTCTCTCAACTGTTTTTGTCTTTAGGTTTTTTTCAACTATATTTGTCAGGTTTGTCACTCTAGTCTCAGACACAGGTGAGCCATATATTCTAGAATGATGGCTGGCTGCAACAGGCTTGAAAAACCATTGCACATTTTACCATGCACCTTTTAATTTGAGGAAAAAAATGATTATATATTCCTATGCATGCATTCTACCATTATTTCACTGAGTTTATGTGGGCCTTAACTGTACATGCCTGCAGACATTGAGCCATTTTGCATGGTCCAGCTTCAGCTCAGACTGGGTGTGGCAGATTTCAAAGCCACTTAATAGAGGTCTTGGAAATTGCTTACAGAAAACACTGACATTTAGTTCTGAAACAGATGGTAAAACTGTTTCTAGATGGTACCACTTCAGACCGCTTCTGTGTTTAGATGTCCAAAAACATCTAAACATTCTGTGTTCAGATGTCCAAAAGCATTCCTAGGTAAAGGAATTTTTGCAGAGAACCACAAGTCTCCCCCAATGTACTTGAAAACAACGTATATTTTTACTTGATAAGTGCATTTCTGCCCAAGACAAAGTGACAGAGGTAGAAATTCACCTTGGACCATGGGTTTTGGGGACAGTAATGGAAAAATGGCTGAAACTGGTTACTTACAGTTGGTACCACAGTTACAAAGAACTGTGAGCCGTTGGTGTTTGGTCCTGCATTAGCCATACTAAGCGTATAGGGCCGGTCGTGTCTCAAAGTTGAGTGAAACTCATCCTCAAACTCTCCTCCCCAGATGCTTTCACCTCCCATTCCAGTGCCAGTAGGATCGCCAGTTTGAATCATGAAGCCCTGTATTGGAAATAAATATTTTATCCTCCTCCATTGTGACAATTTAAAAAGAATTTAAACTAAGCCTTTAGCCTTTGGCCAAACCAGCACTTCCTTGCCGAAGGAACAGTTAATGCTGTACACAAAATTTCCTTCTTTGATGAGACTACCATCCCTGGTTCTTTGCTAGACATGTTTATCTGGTCCAGTTTCCTTTCATCCCATTCTTCTTTTCCCGGTGGCTTATAGATTGGCAACAACAGTCCAATATGAACACATGTCGATTGTTGTGCTTCCATTGCAACAGAGGAGACCCAAATCAAATGTGTATGTGCTTGAGACTAGGCCAGGGGTAGCCTGAGGGATGAAGGCAAGAAGTGGTCTCCAGGTCTCATGAATGCAGTGAAAACTTCTGAAGCGTCAAACTGTTTAGTTTCTACTGCATTTCGAAGAGACATCACTTATCAGGGTGCATTTTTAAACTGAAAAGCAGTTTGCCACTTTAGCACCGCAAACAGCTACCGCAGAAACATTAAAACATGGGAGTCTGATAAATGGTTCCACTCTTATGTCCCTTGGTAACTGGATAAGAGGTACTTTCTTCAAGTGCGTGCTCCTCTTTCATTTAGCAGGGGGAGAGTAACCGGCCCTCCTCACCCCAGCAGTGTCTTTCCTAGTGGCTGTCTGCAGGTGTTCTTTTGCATCTTTTTAGATTGTGACCCATTTTGGGACAGGGAGCCATCAGTTGTTTGATTTTCTCTGTAACCACTTTGTGAACTTTTTGCTGAAAAACGGTATATAAATACTGTTAACAATATTCCTGTGTTAAAAACAGCTGGGCCAGGGACTTTTCACATCTTTTCTCACAGGATGTGCTAGCCCACAAAAGATCAAAGTTAACCAGAATCATAGCCCTCAATAAAATACAAAAAACCTAAGTATCAGACTCTTACCAAGAAAATTACTCTTCCTTTTAGTGTGGGACACATGACCAGTATCATGTAATTAATCAACCAGGAATTGGAAAAAACTGGGGTCAAATGACCTTGGGCCAGTGATGTTCAGTCCCTGATCAAACATACAAAAGCCCATGTGGAAACAGGCATTTCCCATGGTATAACTGCACATTTGGATGCCAAAACCATGTGCATTCTCTTTCTGTGAGCCATTCATGAGTTTTTTTTGCCACAGAATATCCAGTACCTCTTTATCCATGGAGTCTTCCACATGGGTTCTGAATATATTGGTGACAAATTCAGAAGGTTTTGGATATCTGTGTTTTGAGTCCATGGAGGAAGTAAGACTGAACCCTAGACTGACTCCTGGCAGAGCCCTTCTTTGCTACAGCTCAACCTCTCCTTGTTTTCCGACATCACTCCCTTGTTTGCTCTTGTCTTCCTGTTGGACCGGGGTGGTGGTGGTGGTGAAGATGCTGTCTCTATTACTCTAGGCACACTTACTCAGAAGCAAGTCCCATTATGTTCAATGGGGTTTACTCCCAGTAAAGTGTGTGTACACATTTGGAAAGGAGATCTCTTTGCTTTTGTGAGGGTGGGAAGAGTAGCTGCTTGGAAGACCTTCCCCACAAACATGTGTTGGGGCACAATCCCATGCACACTATGCCACTGGCACAGAGGACAAATAGAATGTGAATCCTGCTGTCACTGGAAAGGAGCTAGATATTTATTGCCCTCAGAAGGGCAAACCTTCTGGTAGAAGCTCCCATCTCTTGTGACTGACAAGTTCTGCTGGGGTATAAACAGACACAGGAAGTCTGCCAGGGACGATGGGCAGCGTAGCAGAAATTTCTAGTGCAGTTTTTGCCACAAAGAAAGCCCTGGATTGCAGCGAAGATGTATTCACAAATCCCATGTGGGTGAAAATTCATAGAAGTGATTAACAGATGTGTTTTCTCACAGAATAGCTGTCCCACAGTCTAACCTACTTCACAGGCCTGCTGTGAGAATGAGGAGAGGAAAGACCTATGTACTCTGACCTGAACTCCTTAGAAGTAGGCTGGGATATAACTGGAAAAAGTCTCAGGCTCACTGAAAGTGAAGTAAAATTGCTTCTATGTTAGTAGCAAGAATATTTACAATAATCTAGTTCAGAACCTGCCTTCTGAGTGGTTTTCATGGTAAAAACTTTGTCACAACAAACCACAATTTCTTCCATTCAACTGGGGGAAGAAGAGATGTACCTACAGGTCCTCTGCTTGCAATGAATGAGCTCCCCACTTTTTCCCCTATCATCTATTCACCATAAGAAAAGTCTCAGCATAAAGTCAATAGAAAAAAGACTTTGTGACACTTCAGAACCAGCACCACTGCAGAAAGGCTACACGGCAAGCAGACAGGTTGTTTTGTGGATTTTCTGTCATCTTCATCTGGGTCCAGCTAAGACAACAACCCTAACCAACCCACTCGCGATGATTGATATATACAGTTCCTGCTGATTGGATATTCCAGTCCACCTGATTATGTCAGAGGACAAGTAGGTATGTCTCAGTGATTGTAAACTACCCAATAAGATGGATTAATGACATAAATGATATCTTTCTTAAGGTCAAGCATAAGGATGCTTGCATGTGTTCCTCAGAGAAAACATCTGTGTGTAGCCAAGTGTTTGCCCATCTCCTGGGGACCAGAAGGATGTGACTGACTCTTCTAGGTAACCTTGAAATTAATACCAGATAGGGAATAGTGATGTTTAGATGCATTAGGGAATTATTATGCTGTTATATTTACCTGTAACAGCCTGCTCATGTGTTCTGGTAAGATGCAAAGCTCTATATTATTGTTCAAATGTGCTTTAATTTTTCCTCCTTGCATTATCCAACCCCTCCCCTTTTGTAATTTTAATGCATTCTCTGTTTTATTTGTTGCCTGTTTGTAGTTGTTTATTAAGCTCAATCATAGCCGCACTGGGTCCCTTTAGGGAGAAGGGCGGGATATAAATAAAGTTTATTATTATTATTATTATTATTATTATTATTAATAATAATCCCGCACAGCCGCTCCCCGCACAGCCGCTCTACCCCTCTCCATGGTTGCCGGCGTGACACGTCGGAGCCGGATGCTCCAAGATGGCGGCTGTCGGGCTGAGGGCCGGTTGGCGGTGCTGAGGTGGCCCCGGGTGAGCTCCGCGGGGGCGGGGCTGGGGGAGGCGCTGGCCAGGCCCAGCTGGGGGGAGGCGGGCAGGGAGCCTCCATGCGCAGGGGCAGTCTACCCCACCTCCTGCTTGGGGGGAGAAGAGGGGAGGGGAGGCGCCTGCCCAGGCCCAGCCAGAGGGAGCGAGCGAGCCTCCATGCGCAGGGGCAGTCTACCCCACCCCCTGCTTGGGGGGAGAAGAGGGGAGGGGAGGCGCCTGCCCAGGCCCAGCCAGAGGGAGCGAGCGAGCCTCCATGCGCAGGGGCAGTCTACCCCACCCCCTGCTTGGGGGGAGAAGAGGGGAGGGGAGGCGCCTGCCCAGGCCCAGCCAGAGGGAGCGAGCGAGCGAGCCTCCATGCGCAGGAGCAGTCTACCCCGCCCCCTGCTAAGGCTGGGGCTTCCCGTGAGTGCCTCTGCTTGGCTGTCTGGCTGGGGGGGGCGTCATCCTCTGAGGCTGCCCTTGTGGAGAGGGAGGGGCAGGGAAGCTTGGGCTGGGGGGAGGCGGGGGGAGCTTCCATGCGCAGGAGCAGTCTATAGCCCCCTGCTGGGGGGAGGCAGGAGTGCCTCTGCCTGGCCACAGCTGGAAAGGGGCTGGGGGCTTCCTCCTGTGGGTCTGCTCTTGTGTGGAGGGAGGGGCAGGGCAGCCCCCAGGGGCAACTCCTCTCTGGGGGGGAGCCACTATGGGGCAGGTCGTCCTGCTGCTTTGTGGCTGTTACTCAAGATGACCAGGTGCAAAGGGGGACCGAGTGCCTCTGTCTTTCGCTCTTGCGCAGAAGAGCGAAGGTGGGCAGGTGCAGCTCAACATGGAAGGGTTTGGAACCCCCCCCCCCCAAGGGGATCATCACTTGAGAATCCTTGCTGTGTGCCTGGCTCTTGACTGGAGGGCGCCTCCCTCGGAGATGCAGCAGGCACACTCCTCAGAGGACAAGTCATTACTGGTAATCACAAGTGGACACCTTATCCCCAAGAGAGAAGCCTTCTCCGCCTCTGCCCCCTGCACCTGCAGTGAATTTCAACTTCTCTTCTGCAGGAAGGTTCTTGGGGCTGTTTTGTCATAAGCACAGTCATCATTCCCCTGTTAATTCTGTTGATCAATTATAGAACGGTTGATCCCTTGGTTAGGGAGAAAGCCAGTCAATATCGGTGCATGTTCTGCCACCAAGTGTTACCGATCCAGAACTGGGAGGGGGTGCCTCCTGTCAGAGACTTAGGGCCCAAACCTATCCAAACTTCCAGTGCTGATGCAGCTGTTCCAACAGGGCATGTGCTCCATCTTTTTGTGGGGAGAGTCATGGAGGCCTCCTCACGGTAAGGGAACATTTGTTCCCTTGCCTCAGGGTAGCATTGTGGCTGCATCAGCACTGGAGAATTGGATAGGACTGGGCCCCTAGTTTGTTCATGTGCTCCTTTCGCTCACTGGAGCAGAGATCCAGGGTCCTGCCCCTGGATCTTTAGGAACAGAAGGATCTAATATTGACTTTCTAAGTCCAATATTTGTTCTCTTGCTTGTCACTTGCCCAGGTCTATTGATACTATTCAAATAGACCAACTAGTCAGTTTTTTGTAAACATTTATATCCTGTTTACCCTGGGGGCTGGGGGCTAAGAATAGGCCCTCAGTTTGGCTGTACTTGTCGTAAGAGGCGACTAAACAGCCACCGGGTAGATGGGACTCGTCAGCCTAGGAAGGCAGCTCATCTAAGAGAAGGAAACTCTGACCTCAAACCTCCACTGCCTTGTGGCTACATCCAGTTCTGGAAAAGGCTTCAGGAGTCAACCTCGAGGCAAAATCAGGAGCCGGAGTCCCTTAGGCAGTTCATGGCTGAACACAGTCACGTTCTGGCAACTCCTGCGACGCCGCTGGAACCAACCGTATTGGCTTCTGCCTTTCCATTGGACCATTCCAGCGACGTGGAGAGGGGGGATTTGCTGCATGGGTAACAGCCTATCCTCCAAACCTTCTTTACCCAGGCTTCGCGCACTGGAGAGGACACTCCAACTTCGCCATACGGCGTCGGCACAACACGGGAAGCAGCAGTTTACCGGTTATAAGTCTTTGCTCGATTGGCGTAGAGCATGACGCCAGGGGCTGCTTCCGACGGTGGGAGAGATCATTGCATCTCATTGGGCAGCTACCGCCCGCCTTAAGCTGGGCAGTCCCCAGCCAGTAAGGTGTTGCCTCGCCACGGTCCGTTAACCTCATGGGGTGCGTGGGGTTTAGGGTGAAAACCGACAAGCGGATCGACAACTCTGCACCATGCAACAGAAAACAGAAAACTACTGCCCTAAAGCTGGGCACCTGGAACGTTAGGACAATGACACCTGGCTTCTCTGATGACCTGCAAGAAATAGACGACGCACGCAAAACAGCTGTCATCGACATGGAGCTGAGCAGACTGCAGATGGACATCGTCGCCCTTCAAGAGACTAGGCTGTCAGATTCCGGATCTGTCAAGGAGAGAAATTTCTCATTTTTCTGGCAGGGAAAACCACCAAACGAAACCAGGGAACATGGCGTTGGCTTTGCGGTCAGAAATACCCTGCTGAAATCCATCATCCCACCTACTGTGGGAAGTGAAAGAATTTTGTCCCTGCAGCTCCAGTCATCAGCAGGACCTATCACTCTCATCAGTGCTTATGCACCGACTCTGTCGTCTCCAGCAGAAGCCAAAGACAAATTCTATGATGACCTGGCCACCACTGTCAAGAAAATCCCTGCAAAAGAGCCATTGTTCATCCTCGGCGATTTCAATGCTAGAGTTGGTGCTGATAACAGTTCATGGCCCACTTGCTTAGGTCAGTTTGGCACTGGGAGGATGAACGAAAATGGCCAACGCCTGCTAGAGTTTTGCTGTCATCACGGTCTCTGTGTCAGCAACACATTCTTCAACACAAAGTCCCAACATAGAGTCTCTTGGAGACATCCAAGATCAAAGCACTGGCACCAGCTCGACCTGATCCTCACCAGACGCTCCAGCCTTCCCAGCATCAAGATCACACGCAGTTATCATGGTGCTGCCTGCGACACTGACCACTCCCTGGTGTGCAGCAGAGTGAAACTGCAAACAAAGCGACTGTATCACTCGAAAAAGGAAGGAAGACCTCGCATTGATACCAGCAAGACCCGGGATCAGAGAAAAGTGGAGGAATTTGCACAAGCGTTCGAGGAATCTCTTCCAGGCCCGGCCGACGCAAACGCATCCAACAGATGGGAACATTTCAAGAATACCGTTTACAACACCGCCTTGTCCATATTCGGCAAGAAGACCAACAAGGCGGCAGACTGGTTTGAAGCCCACTCTGAGGAGTTGACACCAGTCATTGAGGAAAAGAGGAGCGCTCAAGCAGCATACAAGGCCTGTCCCAGTGAGCGCAACCTGCAGGTCCTCCGAACTGCTCGCAGCAAAGTCCAACAGACTGCCAGGAGATGTGCTAACGACTACTGGCTCCAGCTCTGTTCCGAGATACAGATAGCAGCTGACACGGGCAACATCAAGGGGATGTATGATGGTATCAAGCAGGCCCTAGGTCCAACACAGAAGAAAATTGCCCCTCTGAAGTCTGCCACAGGCGAGGTCATCCAGGATCGGGCGCAGCAGATGGAACGCTGGGTGCAGCACTACTCTGAGCTATATTCCAGAGAAAATGTAGTCACCGAAGAAGCACTGAACAACATTGAGTGCCTGCCTGTGCTGGAAGAGCTTGACAGTGATCCAACCCTAGAAGAACTTCACGTGGCCCTGGACTCCCTTGCCTTCGGCAAGGCACCTGGAAAAGACAGCATCCCTGCTGAAGTCCTAAAATGCTGCAAAGAGATCATCGTCACTGAGCTGCATGAAATCCTCTGTCTCTGCTGGAGAGAAGGTGGAGTACCTCAAGACATGAGGGATGCAAACATCATCACGCTGTACAAGAACAAAGGTGACAGGGGTGACTGCAACAACTACCGCGGCATCTCTCTCCTTAGCGTTGTAGGAAAGCTGTTTGCCCGAGTTGTACTAAAGAGGCTCCAGGTACTTGCAGAGAGCGTCTATCCAGAATCGCAGTGTGGATTCCGAGCCAACAGGTCCACCACTGATATGGTATTCTCCCTTAGACAACTGCAGGAGAAATGCAGGGAACAACGACAGCCACTCTTTATAGCCTTCATAGATCTCACAAAGGCTTTCGACCTGGTCAGCAGAGACGGCCTCTTCAAGATTCTCCCCAAGATTGGATGTCCACCCAGGCTCCTCAGCATCATCAGATCTTTCCACAAGGACATGAAGGGCACTGTTGTCTTCGATGGCTCCACATCAGACCCTTTTGACATCTGAAGCGGAGTGAAGCAGGGCTGTGTTCTTGCACCAACCTTGTTTGGGATTTTCTTCGCTGTCCTGCTGAAGCAGGCCTTTGGAACTGCAACAGAAGGCATCTATCTCCGGACCAGATCAGACAGAAAGCTCTTCAACCTCTCCAGACTGAGAGCAAAATCCAAAGTCCAGCTGAAATGTCTGCGTGACTTCCTCTTTGCCGACGATGCAGCTGTCACTACCCACTCTGCCAAAGATCTCCAGCAGCTCATGGATCGTTTTAGTAAGGCCTGCCAAGATTTTGGACTGACAATCAGCCTGAAGAAAACACAGGTCATGGTTCAGGATGTGGACTCACCTCCCTGCATTACAATCTCTGAGCATGAACTGGAGGTTGTCCATGACTTTGTGTACCTTGGCTCAACGATCTCCGACACTCTTTCTCTCGATACCGAGCTAAACAAGCGCATCGGTAAAGCAGCTACCACGTTTTCCAGACTCACAAAGAGAGTCTGGTCCAACAAGAAGCTGACGGAACATACCAAGATCCAGGTCTACAGAGCTTGCGCCCTGAGTACACTTCTGTACTGCAGCGAGTCATGGACTCTTCGCTCACAACAGGAGAGGAAACTGAGCGCTTTCCACATGCGCTGCCTCCGACGCATCCTCGGCATCACCTGGCAGGACAAAGTTCCAAACAACACAGTCCTGGAACGTGCTAGAATCCCTAGCATGTATTCACTGCTGAAACAGAGACGCCTGCGTTGGCTTGGTCATGTCGTGAGAATGGATGATGGCCGGATCCCAAAGGATCTCCTCTATGGAGAACTCGTGCAAGGAAAGCGCCCTACAGGTAGACCACAGCTGCGATACAAGGACATCTGCAAGAGGGATCTGAAGGCCTTAGGGATGGACCTCAACAAGTGGGAAACCCTGGCCTCTGAGCGGCCCGCTTGGAGGCAGGCTGTGCAGCATGGCCTTTCCCAGTTTGAAGAGACACTTTGCCAACAGTCTGAGGCTAAGAGGCAAAGAAGGAAGGCCCATAGCCAGGGAGACAGACCAGGGACAGACTGCACTTGCTCCCGGTGTGGAAGGGATTGTCACTCCCGGATTGGCCTTTTCAGCCACACTAGACGCTGTGCCAGAACCACCTTTCAGAGCGCGATACCATAGTCTTTCGAGACTGAAGGTTGCCAATACAATACATATTATTATTATTATTATTATTATTATTATTATTATTATTATTATTATTTCATAGCCTTGGTGGTCCTTATAGACCTTGGGCAATAAAGTTAACCTGGAAGCAAGTCAAGAGTTGTCTCTAATCCTCCTCTGACTCTTGAGAGCTATGCAATGCAGGAGGACAGTCCAATCTCTGTTCCAGAGTCCCTATTCCTCCACCACTAGCTGCAGTGCTAGAAATGGCACCTAGCTCCTAATTTCTTGCTACTTTTTGAGGTGGCCCAAGGGCTTTACCCACCATGCACGAATACTCTCTCCCACTGCAGATGGATAATGAAGTGGAAGCAATGGGTCTGTATAAATATTTTGGTGGCAGTTGTAGGAAGAACACACCAATTGTTGAGAGGCAACAACTAAGAAACTCTGCACAAATTCCTTCAAAATTGCAAAATTTCTAGATAGACCTTGATCATAAAATAGGCAAGTAACCTGATCACTGTGGGAGTGGCAAGTCCAAAGAGTACGTACATGGAGAGATTGCTTGCAATGGAACGACAGCAGCTGAGTTGGTCTTTACAGACTGAAGCCAGTTTGGAGACTCTCTCCCAACTGATAGATGTGTGCAAGGAGCAATTGGAAGATGTGAAGAAACAAGCAGAAGATAAACAAGGGAGTAAGAAAGCGGAAAGGTTGCTGGTGAGGGATGAAATCAGAAGACTGAAGAGGAGGCGCTGATGGAGATCAAGATAGACAAGATAGAGTAACATGAGTGCATAAAAAACAAAATTTGCAAAAAGGAGAAAATACATCCCAGTTAACTGGAAGAATGAACACAACCTATACAAGAAAGTGTGGCTCTATTAGATTCTGTTATAGAGATAAATTACTAAAGATATTACAGGAGAAAAGATGGAAAGTAAGAAAGCAGAAGAAACTTGACGGTTAACCTGAGGGTTAAAGAAAACTGGAGGATTTACTAAGTTAATAACAATGGCCCAAACTTATTTTTAAAAAAAATTCATAGGAAATTGATAAACATGAATTAGAATGTATTAAAAAAATAGCTGGAAATGTAAATGTGTGGAAGAATTGTTTGATATGTGGCTATTATGTAAAAAAAAAAGTAACTAGATTGGAGAATGGTAAAGAATATATTATAAGAGATTGTTGGTTCCATCATAGTTTGGAAATCAGATTATTTTTACTTAATATTAATGAGTAATTGAACCAGTGGAGGACTGATAGAAAGTGAATATTTAGAAAATATATTATAGGGAATTCGGAAAAATTTATTATATATAAGAAACACATAAATGATTTTAAGAGTTAGAAGCAGATGGAAGAATTGTTTTATATGTGGTTACTATTTTCAAAATATATAATTAGAATGGAATATAGTAAAGAATTGATTATTGAGAGATTGTTGATTTTGTCATATCTTAGTAACTACCATATAGTAAGTAAAATTTTTGCCAAGTAATTAAGCTCAAATTATCATTTCCCTTATCTCTGGGTCAGTCAGAGGGTAGAGTCTTTCAACTCTGAAAAGTTTCCTTTCTCAAGCAGGCAGGCAGAGATAATCTGTTTCTACAACAACTGGGAAATTCCAGCCAACGTTAACCTTTTATTCTCCTTCCTTCTGCTGCAGCCTGGTTCTGCTTTGCAAATTCTTACAAAGCAGGTCTGTTTTTTGAAACACCAGGATGGGACCCTCCTTCCCAGGCTACAATTCAGCACACCATTACTTAAGAACACCACCCATGGAAAGCAGTGGGTCTACTTCTGAGTAAAAAGGGTTGCAAATATCTCATCTCTCTGCTGTGAATTGAATTGCACACTCTCAGTTATGTGTTATGGGTTGTATGTTTACACAGAGCTTCTGGCTTAACACACCAGACACCTTAAAGGTGGATTTGATTCCTGGTTCTCATGCAGTGGTTCCCAACCTTTTCCATATCCCTTGGCAGCCTATTTCCATAAATTGTACCCTGCATATTAGCAAAACGTTTGTAATTAATAATAAAAGTCCTCATCTCCTCTATATGAAAACCCAGACTTCATGTATTCATCACATATTTTCTCTTTTTATCTGTTTGAAGAAGACTCTGCCTTTGCACTGTTTTGCACCAGAAATGTGCTGAGAAATTCTGGGTGGTTGATCACTTTCCATATTATGTTTCAGCTTTTTTACTGTGCTGGTTTTCAGTCACTGGTTCATACATGAATTGATGACCAAAAACTAGCTATTGGTGGGGCTTTCACAGCCAACTAGCTACCTCCCTTCCTGCCTTGCTGGTCCTTGCAAGGCATTCCTGTCTTGCAAGGCATTCTGGAGCATGACCTGCCTTTTTCTGTCATTATTCCATTCTTTTTCAAGTACCCCTAAAGGTCCTGTTGAGTGTCCCTGGGAGTACATGAATACCAGGTTGAAAACCACCGTTTTACTGGTATGTTGTTTACAGTGCACTGATAGTGTTTACAAAAAGGTGATGAAGACCAGAATTTAAAAATAAAAATGTATCTTATGATCTTTTACTATGTTTTTAATAAATTAGAGACGACAGTTCTTAGGTAACAATTAGTGGTAGGTTATTTTTCAGGATCTGGCCCCAGTAAAATCAGACAAAACTATAGTCAGACACCCCCCCCCCCAAGTTATCCGAGGGTCATAGAAAATTCCATGATTGTTGGCTCAAACTTGCCCTCGACTTATCTGTGAGATCGACTTACAGGTGAGTGTCTGCGGTAGATTATCTTTGCTTTAATATTAATGAGCAATTGAAGTTAGTTTACACTTGATAGAAAGTGAATATTTAGAAAATATAGTATAGGACATTAGGAAGAACATCGTATATGATATAAATAAATGGATAAATCAATAAGAGGTAGAAGTAGATGAGTAAGTAGATTAGGAGATATAGTATGATTAATTAGTAATGGCACATGGTATTTAGCACTCCTAAATATATGTTATATGTTTGTATGTCTGTGTGTGTCAATTTAAAAAAAAATTAATAAATATTTTTTTAAAAAATAAATTTCAACAGCAATTATCAATGAATTCATAATAGCAAATTAGTAATAGCAATGTCAGCAATTCACCAAATTAATATTTGGTGTTACAAATAGTAAACGTAATGAGTAGTAATCAATTACCTTTATGATGCGATGAAAGGTATGTCCATTGTAGTAACCATTCCTGCTGTGTACACAGAAATTTTCCACTGTTTTGGGGCATCTGCAATTGGAAAGCCTTAGATGTTACTACATTGTCATAAGTTAGTGCAGAGGTTTAGTACAGCACACCGCACTGCTGTATTCCCCAATGGCCCTATGAATAAATTACCCTACCCCAAACTGCCGCAGCACACCTGCGGTCTATTCGCAGCACACTAATGTGCTGTGGTACACTGGTTGAAAACCTCTGAGTTAGTGTTTTGAATTAGTTTCTCTTCCAGATGCTGCAATGAAAGAGAAGAGCCTTGTGACAAATGTTGCTGGCTCAAAAGAACTAGATTCAGGGTACCCAACAGATCACTTAGTAGGAAGAATGCTCTTGGTTCACTATTGCATCCTTTTTATTTGTTTGCATATTGCAATTAACACTACATTCTCATTAAAAGAAAAAAAAGGCTTATAAGCTCCTTCCCCATAATCACAATGCATAAAAAGGCAGAAAACAGGTCAAGTCTGGTTTTGATCATCTCATACTTGGGAAAATTTTTACAGTGGACCCTCACTTTACAATGGGTTCACTTTACAATGGACTCTCCATAGAAAAACAAGGTTCACTAGACATTAACATTCACTTTACAATGGGCTCACAATTGCCTCAACAGGACCTCATGGGTGACAAATAAACCATGTAATGCAAATACTAGCATTTGGTAGCACATCAGCCAATAGCAGCGTTTTTAACCCATTTCTGCCTGGCCCACAGGTGTACACATTTGGTCCCCGTTGCTCATATGTAATGTTGAGCAGAAACTGTTTAATATCATGGCTGTGTGTATGGAGGGAAGGCTATAGCCCACGTGAAAGCTGATGTAAAAGCAAGCCTTCTAGGTAGTTTCTCAGCCAGTAGCATTTGTTTTTAACATTGTGGCTATATCTATAGAGCAGGGGTTCTCAAACTTTTAGCACCAGGACCCACTTTTTAAGAATGAAATCTGTCAGGACCCTCTGGAAATGATGTCATGACCGGAAGTGACATCATCAAGCAAGAAAATTTTTAACAATCCCAGGCTGCAATCCTACCTACACTTACCCAGGATTAAGTTACATTTACTATCATTGTTGAAAGCATATGCAAAGTAGCCTGTAAAAAATACAGGTCTGTAACATGTCCCCAAATCCAGTTACATACCATGGTAGCATCAAGTCTAATGATTTAAAAAATATTGAAATGAATGGGAATTCACCTGAAATGGGCTCGCAACCCACCTAGTGGGTCCAGACCCACAGTTTGAGAAACACTGCAGAGGGCACAGCCTTGCAATCTGTTTTTTATAATTTAACATTGTATAAACTGCTAACCATAGTAATAGGCACCTTTAGCAAGGAAAATAGCTTAGTTCTGTGGCAGAAACATCCACCTCTGAGGCTTTGGAACCAATTACCAGAAAACAATGCATTATTGGGTTCACATTACAATATCGTCTCCGGAACAGATTACCATTGTAAAGTAAGGGTATACATAGAAACCCATAGAAACATTGTAAAGTGTATACATAGAAACATGGACCCCAGTTGCGATGTGCCAACACCTACTTTGTGCATCTTTTAACAAAAGAATTTGCTACTTCAGAGAGAACATGGCAGTATAGCACTGAGAAGGAATAAAACAAAAACAAAAGATAACAGGTGCAGATCTCTCAATGGTGGATAGTATCCACAGCTTACACTTATGCAACATATGAAAGCTCAAGCTTTCTTATCTGCCCACGCTTCTCTCCTGCAAGGTTGCTGAGGGTCAGAGGACCTTTGATAGCATGGAATGCAGCGTGAGGAAGGTTGCAGGGACAGGGGTAATTTCTAGAAGCTAGGGCTAGGAACTGCAAGCATTAGCTGGCAGTGCTACCTGGGGTTAGTGCATGATCCAAAGTAGTACTTCCAAGTACTTTTCTGAGAGCATCAGAAAGCTATAATAATAAAAATGGAAAAGAACTCATACATACTCCACAGGAAAAAGCTTGACATGAATATCTCCCATGCTTGTGTGTATAATGGCACTATCAGAAACTCTTTTGGGACCTTCAGCTTGAGTGGCTGCCATGACTTCTTCTTTAGATGGCTTCTCATTAAATACATCTCTGTCAGAATCAGCACCCTTTGTGTCCTCTGGTTCTCGTTTGGTAAACTGAAAGACAAGACAGTAGCAATCTTGCTTCTCTCTCAAGGTAGAATCACTGAGATGAAACCAGTGATACTACCCTGCAATCCCGAGACAGGACATTCCACATCTAAAACACCTCTCAGATCTGTCTGTCCACAGATTCCCTGGACATCTTGCTCTTGATGAACTGCTCAAAAGTTCTGCCAATCTTTCCTAGCTGGGCATTACTTCTTGGCCTATTCTCAGTGGTTAGGGTTATCCCTTTATACATCTTTCATAAACATATTATCCCCTCTTTCCCACCCCACCAAAAGACTACTTTTTCCTCTGAGCTATCTAGGACATCTGACTTCAAATAACTTGTTTTGTTGGTCCTTTGTCATCTTTGTAGCCTTATTCTGCATTATTCACATCTGAACATAGCATTATGGGTAATTTTTAGCCAGCATTGAGTGCAACAGTTCCCTAGTCTTAGAACTACTGCTGTTGTTGTTCCTGCCCTTGTTTTGGAAAGGTCACACTGTCATTTATTACATTTATTAAAGCTCATGTTTATTCCCTGCATTTCCACTGTACAGCACCCAAGCAGCTCACGAAAACAGAAAATATTTTTTAATCACACATAACCTCTAGTAACAGGGTCTAGACTGGCTATAACCATTGAAGAAAGAGACCTTGGGGCCACAGCAGAAAGCTTCCTGAAAATTTGTTAGTTCAGTGTGCTATGGCAGCAAATATGGAAAATTTCATGTTAGAAATTATTAGGAAGAAAATAACAAAGATCATCATGCCAAAGATCATCAGACCCATGATAGAAGTCTTTGATTGCATTCACACTCAAACAGCCATCACTCCATCTGAGACAGGATATGATAGAGAAGTCTCTAGGTCAGTGGTTTTCAGACATTTAGCACCGGGACCCAATCTGTCATGACCCACCGGAAGTGATGTCATGACAGGACGTGACATCATCAAGCAGGACAATTTTTAACAATCCTACGCTGCAATCCTACCCACACTTATCAGGAGTAAGTTCCATTTACTATAATTGTTGAAAGAATATACATAGTAGCTTGTTAATAGTACAGGTCTGTAACATGTCCCCAAATGCAGTCACATACCATGGTAGCATCAAGTCTAATAGATTAAAATAAAATGCTGAAATAAATGGGGACCCACTTGAAATTAAAACACAACCTAGAATTGGACAAAGCTACTCAATTAGCTAGATTAGAAAACAAAGCTGTGTAAAGCTATTGTAATGCTGTAATAGTCGTGAAGTTGCTATAATGAGGAAGCCTCTCACAGCAAGGTTCTTGTTTGATCTACTGAAGTACATTCGAACAAGTAAAATCATGTGTGTAGAAATCACATTATACCTGGGACCAAATGCTAAGGCACGGAAACAATCCAATGGCAAAGGCTGAACAGGGAGAGAGAAACTGGTTAGGAAAAACACAGCAGGTCATTCAGCTGGAAAGCATAAACCTACCATATAAAATCTGTTCTTTTTGAAGGATGTACAGACAATTGTTGGATCTGCTTGAATACTCTGGAGAACAGGATTTTCAGATGCTTTCATCTCTACGGTAACCGCAGCACTGTGTTTCTTTGCTACACCCTGGAACAGAGCCAGTTGCATAACCCTGATGTTTTCCTGTTTGCCAAGGATTCTCACACATCTGCAAATAGGAGGGGGAAAAATCCATAGTTAAATTTTAAAGCTACCATGAAGTCAACTACTTTTGAGCAATCTCCAAACCCCGTCCCAGGGGCCTATTGCAGCCCTCAGGGATAGACTCCCAATCTGACTCACAGGGAGCCCCCAGCCTCCAATAAGCCCATGGCCCTCTGGAGACTTGCTGGAGCCCACACTGGCCTGACACAACTGCTCTCAGAGTGAGGGCAAACGTTCGACTTCTCATGTGAGCTGTGGGACAAGGGCTCCCTCCACTGCTTGCTGTATCACATCTGTGATGCAGCAGCGGCAGCAAAGGAAAGGTCAGTCTTGCTTTGTGCAAGGCCTTTTATAGGCCTTGGGCTATTGCAAGACTTTCATTTATTCATATAAGTTTCATCTCCAATATATTCATTTATGTAAATTTATTCAAATTTGAAATGTAAGTTAATTTTTTCCCCAGCCCCCAACACAGTGTCAGAGAGATGATGTGGCCCTCCTGCCAAAAAGTTTGGACACCCTTGCTCTAAGGCAGTGGTTCTCAAACTTTTAGCACCAGGACACACTTTTTAGAATGAGAATCTGTTGGAACTACCGGAAGTGACATCATCAAGTAGGAAAACTTAACAATCCTACGTTGCAATCCTGCCCACACTTACGCAGGAGTAAGTTCCAATTATAATCATTGTTAAAAGTATATACATAGTAGCCTGTTAAAAGTACAGATCTGTAACATTTCCCAAATGCAGTTAGATACTACATTAGCATCAAGTCAGATATATTATAAATAAAATATTGAAATGAACAGAGACCCTCTTGGAATGGGTTTGCTACCCACCCAGCAGGTCCTGACCCACAGTTTGAGAAACACTGCTCGAAGGCAAGCTAATGGAACTGCTTCTGTGTACTAGAGACACCATTTTCCCTATGAAATAGCACCAGGAATGTGTGAGGCCGGACATGGAGGATTTCCACATAGCTGGATGGATCAAGGTAGTAAGCAGACTGCAAGTAACTGATTCTGTGGGAAACTGCTATTGCCCTCCTACAAGTTCTAGCAGCCTCTCACATGGGACACTACAATACAGATCCAACCTTGTTATATACAGATTTTTTTATACAGGAGTTTGACTCAACACTAATGGCCACTGCAAATGAGAAGGAATGTGCTGCCCCCTGGAGAAGGGGAAAAATGCATCTCTTTAAGCAGTTTTTTTAGCTTTTCTTACTGTTGGACAGACAGTCATGCAAACAATTACAAGTATAACCTAATTATCCACAGATTTTTCATCTGTGGAAAAATCCATTGATCTTTCTATCTCAACATGATGAGAAGGGCCCTTTCAATTAAAGGGAAAAAGTCCTTTAACAATAGCCTCACTAATGCAAGAGAGAGTAGCAGGCTGACAATCCATCAAGCATTCTCTCTCCAGGCACTTAGAACAGCTTCCCACAAGACAAGCAACCCCTCCCTTCCCCCTGAGCACATGAAAGAACGATAATCACTTTGTTCTAGGTGAAGGGAGAGGTTGCTGGCTCAGAGTGAAGCCTTTCTAAGCAACTGGAGGGAGACTGACTGATGGATTGTCTGCTTAATGACTCTGTCTTACATCACAAAGGTCAGTAAGGCTGTTTTTAAATCACCTAGCAAAGTGTTTTTTTAAATGGATGTGCTTTAATGCAATTTTTGTCATCCATGTGAGTTCTGGGAACAGAACCCTTGTGAATAATGAGACTCAACCTATATTAGTCTATGGTAGACAGCTAACATTTTAAATTCTGGGATTGGTCTTATTACATAAAAAGTGTCAAGAGGCTAAGGGTGTTTTGTCACACAACTACATAATGCAAAACAGACCAAACTCTATAACTAAGTCATAACAATAAGGATTTAATTGCTGAGTTCAATCAGTTCTCTTTATATCTGAATTTGCTATCTGCTTATGAGCGAGGGACAGAATTGCTACCATCTCTCATTATCCCCCACTCTGTTCTCATTATCTGCTATGCCAGGGGTGTCAAACTCATTTCATACCAAGGGCCAAACAGCATTCATGGTGCCTGTTGAGGGCTGGAAGTGATGTCATTAGGCAGGAAATGTTGTCATTAAACACGTCATAACCAAAAATAAGCACTTTTTCTGACTTAGGAACTCATTAGCTGCTAATGACAGAAGAGAAAATACACAAATCTTGATCATATTTCAAGACATGGGACAGCCCAATTTTCATGTGGGCTGTCCTTATAGCAGTAACACCTCAGCACTGCTCCGCAGCTAAGAGTCTGAGGGCCGGATAAAAAGCTTCTGTGGGCCACATCCAGCCCCCAGGCCTTATGTTTGACACCCCTATGCTATACCTTCTGGAGGCTGTAAGAACTTTCAAAATAGTGCCTGTGCCCAGCGCGGACCCCTTTAAAATGGTTGGTGGAAGCTTCTACCAGTCATTTTAAAGGGATATGTACTGGTTGTAGGCACCATTCTGAAGGTTACTGCAGCCTTTGGAAGGTCTCTGCAGCATTCGACCCTGATAAGCAAATGGCGATGTTTTTTTATAGATTTTCAAAAAGCATTTGATAATGTGAACTGGAATTTTATGTTTATACAATTTGAAATGATGGATGCAGGAACTCCGTTTATTGCTATGATTAAAGCTATATATAAGAATCAAACTGCTAGAATTAGAATAAATGGAGAGCTTTCAGAGGAGATAAAAATGGAAAAAGGAACGAGACGGGGTGTCCACTTTCTCCATTACTGTTTATAGTGATCATGGAAATACTTTTGAATCAAGTGAGAAAGACAGAAGAGATTAAAGGATTAAAAATAAGAAGTGAAGAATTTAAAATCCAGGCATTTGCGGATGACCTTATGGCGATTGTAGAAGGACCATTAGAATCTGCCAAAAATTTGTTAGATGTGTTGCAAGAATATACTGAAGTGACAGGACTGAAAATAAATGTCAAGAAAATGAAAATTTTAACAAAGAATATGCAAATAAAGAAAATACAGAAATCAGTGGAATTAACAAACTTCAAAGAAGAAAAAAATAAATATTTAGGGATTCAATTAACAACGAAAACAAGTACATTAGTGAAAGATAATTATTTGAAACTAATTGAAGAAATAAAAAAAGACTTAACAAAATGGACAAAACAACTTAACTTTTGTTGATGGGAAGAGTTGCTGCAGTGAAAACAAACGTTTTGCCTAAAATAAACTTTCTTTTCCAAACAATCCCTGTAATTTTGAAGCAAGATATATTTAAAGAAATTAATCAAATTATCTCAAAATTTATCTGGTAGGGAAAGAAACCAAGAATTAAAATGAAGGCCTTGCAAGATGTGAAACTAAGAGGAGGGATGGAGCTTCCTGATTGGTTTTTATACTATAAGGCTGCGGTGTGACTATGGATTAAAGAGTGGATTATATTAGAAGATCAAAGAATGCTTAAACTGGAGGGACATGATCTTGAATGGGGATGGCATGCATTTGTCTGGTATGGAAAAGCAAACTAATATAAGCAATTCAATAATCATATCTTAAGGAAATCTCTATTATGGATTTGGGCTAAAATACAAAGACAGATGTATACCAAAATCCCCAGATGGGTGGCGCCGCTAGAAGCATGTTCCCGGCCGAATTTAACAGAGACAACATAAGCGCTTAGATATGAAAGTTTATTGAAACAAGATGGGCAATTAAAGACAAAAGAAGAACTGTTAAGAAAGGGTGTGGAGATGGATTGGTGGACTCACTTGCAACTTGATTCAAAATTTGGGAAAGATAAACAAGAAGGATTCTATTCAGAACAGATGCCATTTGATAGAATACTCTTAGAAACAAAAGAAAAATATATCAAAAGAATGTATATGTTCCTATTGGATTTTGAGATGCATGAAGAAACAAAAGAATGTATGATAAAATGGGCGCAAAATATAGGCCATAATATTACATTAGAACAATGGGAACAGATTTGGATATATAATATAAAATTTACTAGAGCAAAAATTTTTAAAGAAAATGTATATAAAATATTTTATAGATGGTACATGACACCAGTAAAATTGGTAAAAATGAATCAGAACATTTCAAATAATTGTTGGAAGTTTAAATGTGAAGAAGGGACGTTTTATCATATGTGGTGGACATGTAAAAAAATGCAAGTATATTGGAAAATGGTAAGGAATCTAATATAAGAGATTGTTGAATTTATGATACCGCTGAAACCAGAGTTATTTTTGCTTAATATTACCTTAGATATTATTTTAAAAATGATGTGTATGCTAGTTATTATTAACTGCTGCAAGGATTTTATATGCTAGATACTGGAAAGATATTAAAATTCCAACTAAAGATGAATTAATAGAGAAAATAATGAATGTGGCGGAACTTATAGAGATTTTTGGATCAACAGCGCAAACCGACACAGATAGAGCAATGGAAACCATTCTGTGTTTGGTTGAAAATGAAGTTGTAGATGTATAAGATAGGGCATTTAGATGAATATATTGTATACATGATATATTATATATGATATGATAGCTAAGTAATATTAAGAGGCTAAACTAGAAGAGGAACAAGGTTAGACGATATGTATTGATTGATTACATATATTGATATATGATTGCCTACACCCTCCAACGGTGTGTTTTTGTGTTGTGTATTGAGTTTGTGTTTGTTATGTGCTTGTTTATATTTGTTGTTGTTGTTTTTTTTTTAAAAAAGGAAGGTCTCTGCAGCATTTAGAGATATTCTGGCACTTTCTGCTACACTCTACTGGCTTCCTGAGGGTGTCTGCTGGATCAACCCCCCCCCCCCCCCCGGGTACATCTTGTACCTAACCCCATTGATCCCATAAATAAATTGTTCGTTATCTGTTAATTTGCTATCCACTAGGGTTTCCAGGAACCTAACCCTAGCAGATAATGACAACTGACTGTATATGCATGCAGCATGACCAAGAAAATAATTCAAAACCAAAGAGAGGTTTAATATTATAGAGTCTCAAATTCTGAAAGCAATTTCATTTTCAGTTCAAGTGAAACTGCAGACACATCTTTTCTAAAACACTGATCAAAATTTAACAGAACTGTCAGGACCAGAAAAATTAAACTGAATCTAGTCTATGAGCTACCAATTGGCCATTCCAAAGATAGCTACCAACTCAATACCAGACTTAATGATTCTGATGATAGACACATTGTGTAATGTACATACCAAGTTTAGGATAAGTGGCTGAATGCAAAATCATGTTTACTCAGAAGTAAGCCCCATTAAATTCAAGGGGATTTACTCCCAGGTATGTGAGTATAGGTTGAGTATTCCTTATCTTTTCTGCTTGGGGCAGGAAAGTGTCTGGATTTCGGATTTGTCTGGATTTCAGAATAAATGCATATATATAATTAGAAATGCTTCCTCTTGCTCTTTTCACTGCTGCCACAAGGGTGTCTGCTGGCCTCTTTGACATTTTTCAACAATGTCTATGCAGGTACACACCACAGAACAGAGAATAGAACTTACAGCCTGTACCTGGGAATGAGCACAAGACCTTCTACACTTCACACTACAGATGTTGTTTGTTTTTTTAAGTCTGGGACGAAAATGTCTGGATTTCAGAACAGTCCAGATTTTGGATGTCCAGATAAGCAGTAATCTACCTGTATAGCAGAGGATGTAAACCTCCGTAAAACCGGAAGTGGACCGTGATCACTCCACTTTCAATTCTGCTGACCTGGAGAGCCCTGCAGAAGCTCGCGCAGGGCTCCCCGCACCCCAGGACGGCTACTGTAGGGACTGGTGAGTGCAACCCAGTCCCTACAGCCCCCCTGAGCGGCGCGATCCTGGGGATCGCGTCACTGTCTTCCCCCGCCCCTGCTGCCTCCCCCCGCCCCCGCAAGGACTTACTCCGGGTTTCAAACTCCTGGAGAGTTTGAAAACCGCAGCTGTATAGGATTGCAGTCAAAGTGTGATTGCATTGAATTGACAATCCTAAATCAACTGTATGATTTGTGTTAGCTTTTACACATTTAATTCACACAAGTTAATATTTCCTAAAATATCAGCAAGAAAGCAATCCTTTAGCAAACAGTGACTTGCTAATACAGCAGAGTTGCAATTGAAAAAATACTACCAAAAACAATCAATAAGGTTAAATGGTCAAGCAGACATTTGAAAGGAACCAATTTAAGTAGCTCATGCTTAACAAGCAAGACATCAGCAACTAATAAATTGCACAAAACATGGCAGACTATTAGCCAAACAATTTACATTATTTTAACAGATCATAAAACTAGCAAGTATTTCACAAGCAGACCAGCTGCCACCAGGCCATGTCAAATATTAAGCATGTTCAAGTGATCCCAACCGAAGTCTAGATTTTAACATCACATACAAATAAAGAGTTTTTTCTTAAAAATCTCAGTTGAGCACATCTCTGGTTAACATAAAGTAGCTACAATTAGCAGTAACAGACCTGCCCTCAACACGCCCCAGGGTGAAGGTCCACAATGCCGTCCCCCACACCACGCCGCCCCCCAGCACAACGGAGCCTCACGCTATACCAAAGATGGCTCTGAAAACCTTCTGAGACTTCCCTGCAGTCTTAAGCAGTACTTCCAGTTTCCTAGAAGTCCTGTTTAAGACCGCAGGGAAGCCCCAGAAGGCTTTCCGAGCAGTCTGGAACGCTGTGCAGGTGCGGCGCTTGGGGCATTTGCCCTTCTGCCCCCCCCGGCCCATCACTGACAGTGAGTATGAAATAACGAATGAGCCTTACCGGTTTGTTTCCACATTTATGACCTTAATTCCCAACATTGTCCCATAGAGCACAAAGTGTCCTGTTTCATCGAAAATGATGTTAATTAACCTTACAGCATCAACTTTTTCAAGCTCTCGCTCCACAGCCATTCGCCGTCCAAATTCCATGTCTGGGAGCTGCTGCCTCATCTGCTGCAGCTCAGTAAACATCTACAGAAAGAAGACAATGTAATTTGACCTGGAGCAAATTCCCAATCCTAAATTGGGATTTAAGCGACCAAGTCCCATTAGCTTGAGTGCAGTTCAGTTCTATACATAACAGGACCTCCATTTCACTGCTTCCATTAGCACTGATTCATTACAGTGCTTTGTCCTAGTATGACTGACAGCTGTTGTAGCCAATGGGAGCAGTGCATTCTGAGAAAAACAAGGTCAATTAGCAACAGTTTCCTAATCTTTAATGAAGTCTCCAATAGCACTGCTTCACACAGCACCCAACTTTCTAGTAAGTTGGAAGATATTCATACTTGATTATACCTGAAGCACACTTTTACAGTTGACTGTCAGCAGTATTACTTATAATCCTACTCAAGAGAGTGAAACATTTAAAATGTCTTGAAGCAAATGCCACAAATTGCTTTTGATTAGCATGTACAACAAATTCGTATTCAAGGCCTTAGTAGGTAGTCTTGCAAAAAAACATTAAAAATTGAGGGTTGAATAGATAAGGCATATAGGCAGCAAACCTAATCTTAGAAAGAATGAAAAAAAATTATCTACGCAGGTAAACAGAATGAATTACTTTTACAGTTGCCCTTTCCTCTTTAGATTCTGTTAGCTGCAACTTCGTTACGATTTTTGTTTTGTCTGTGTTTTGACACATGCCTGCTGCTTCTGTTTAAGTTATTGTTGTTTATGCTGCTGATTCATGTGTGTTCTGCTTGCCTCTATGGCTTTATTACTGATGCTTTTATATTAATGTTGTACACCACAATGACCACCCAATGTTGGCGAAAAAGGGCAAGGTTTAAACATTTATAAATAAATATGAAAACTAATATTACTTACACTCAAGGATTCATCAAATACTCTCATAAGTTTCCCTGTCAAAACCCTGAAAATTCTGACTTTTCTGTCAGAACCAATAGTAGCCATTTTTTTGCCATCAGGTGAGAAACATATACTGGTTGGGTATGCTTTACATTTGGCAAATTCATATAAATCTGTGTCTGTTTTATATTCCCAGTCCATGTTTTTGGGAAATTTGTATTCATGAGGAGGCCCAGTCCAGTACTCAATCATTCCAGACTTGTCAGAAGACACTATGACTTTATAGACAGAGTTCAATCGGATCTGAGTAAGAGGGGATGTATGAAGTTTATCAAAAATGTGAAGTGGTTGATTATCTCCTCGACCATCATATATGAATATTTTTCCAGTACTCTTCTCAGAAGCTGCAACTGAAGATATAGCATCTCCTGGGCAGTAGATCCATTCACACTGACCAGGGTGATAGCTAGAATAAAACAGAATAATCAGATTTTCATTTGCATGCAACTGTAATAGAATTTACAAACATTTCACCTAGGATTAGCCTCTCCATATTTTTTATTTTCAACATTTTTAATCTTAAGGCTGTAAACTTATGAACTATCATTCATGATTTCAAACATTAAAAAGTCGTGAGTATAACATTACTTACCACAAGAAAAATGATTTTAAAAATTCCTTTTTAATGAATTCTGTCAAATATTAATGTCAATGTACAAAGAAAGTTCTAAAAAGCTAAAAGGTGGGAGGAAATAGAAAGAAATATGGAGGCAGAAAGAAACAGAAAAATGTACACATATAGTCCTTTTGTGTGGAGCTTTGAACAGATTGTAGCTTTATATCTCATCCTCTTTGCATGTGCAAAGAGAGGGGCTCTGAGGTTCATGCTCATAGCAGGAATCTATGGCTTCCTGTTACATCTGGACCAGGCCTTTCTTTCCCACATTCCCTTTGGTTCCAGATTCAATCTCTGATATCCCCAGATATGGGAAAAACTCCAGTAGATAACCAGTGGGCCTCTGCCAGTCATTGTAAACAATACTGAGCAGGATAGACCAATGGTGTGACTAGGTAAAAAACAGCTCTTTACATGGACTGCTAGACAGACACACTCAAAAACACGGCAATACATTCAGACTATTATTGGCAATTATCATAATGTGCACACAGGATGAATCTATTGCAAGTATAGGGATCAAATACAGTGGCTCATGGCACAACTCAGTGGAATGGCATGAAATGAGAAGGGGGCAAGGTTAAAGGTGCGGCAATATATATCCCTACAATAAAAGCTAGGAATAATAGGGAATGGGAAATAAAAAATACAATGAAATATATACAACCATCATTTGCATAACTAGCCCCTAAATGTGAGCAGTTTCTAGGTAAAAGGAAGGAGGTACTCCTTAGGATGACATGGGAGCGTTTAATGCAGTGCTTTTCAACCTTTTTCATCTCACGGCACACAGGCAAGGCACACCATCGGTTTTTTGACAATTGACAAAGTACACTGTGCTGTCATATCCCCCAATGGCTCTACTAATAAATGACCCTCTCCCAAATTCCTGTGGCACACCTGGGGACCCTTTGCGGCACACCAGTGTGCCACGGCACAGTGGTTTAAAATAGCTGGGGTAATGGGACAAATGGCGAAAGGAAAAAAGGAAAGGAAGCAGGGCATAGCTAAATCAAGGTTATCCAGAGGAATAAGGGCTGCAGAACTGGGGGTTTTGCAGCAACAGGAAAGGAAGGAGAGAGGAGAAAGACTTGGGGATAAGTACCTTATAAGTAAAAATATCTTAAAGCACATAGCAATCCCACAAGGAATGTTCAAAAAGTAAAATTACTCACCCTAGCTTCAGCATGTTAATCATATCAAAATTCACCACATCAAAAACCTTCATTGCTTTGTCATCG